>NC_139001.1:88628914-90005462 GCF_964374135.1 Grampus griseus | reverse complement strand
CCTCCCTTTCCTGTTTTGGAATGCAATTTATTCTAAGTACCCTAAAGAGATGCTTCAGCATTTGTTGATACTAATTCTGATCTTTCCCATCCCCCTCCACAAGCTCTGTGGAAAAATTCCAGTTGCAAAATAGCAAATAAGTACATTACCAAATCTCTCAGGGAAGCTAAATAAATGATCAGGTGCTCAGGCAGCAAACTGAATTACCAGAATCCTCGCAGGCATATGTCTGACTTTGACAATCTTCTGATTTCTCTGACTCTCCTATTGAACTGACCTCTGAACACCAAGTCAAATTTATAAGTCTTTTCACACAGAATCAGTATACATAATTATCACTGGATGTCCCAGACTTGGATTATCAGAGAACCTGAAAAATGGCATTCAACACTCAATTACACGTTTAAGTGCCATGCAGACACCCTCAAGATTTAAGATCAGCAACTGTCCCCAAATTAGAATTGACAATGCCTTCATTGCTGTATTTGCATTCACCACCTTGGAGTACTGAGTTATATGATAAAACTATTGAGCAGGTAAATAGATGAAAACAAGTGAGATGGAACAAAGGGCAAGGATTATGAATGGAAGGATGTGACTCTGTCTTTGCAAACAAGCAAAAATCTGTGTTTACTGACAGCTCTGAGATGTGTACATTTCAAAGGTTGATTAAGACTTGGAGGGCGTAAGAAAACAGTTCTTTCATTATGATTCAAGTTAAAATTGTAAAAGCCAGGAAATATAAAAGAAGAATCCTAACAGGACCAAGGCATGTAAGTAACCAACATGTTTTCCCTTAATATAAATAAACTGACAAGCCAGTACAGAGCATTTCTGCTCTTTTAAATTGAACCATATGTTCCTAAACATTTTACAAAAATAATATTCCCCTTCCCCCCAATACTAGAATAGAGAAAACTGTGTTGGATTGCTATCTAAATCAACAGACCTCAGGAAATGGAAAAGCTATCCAAATCTAACATGGCAGCCTAAGAAACAAATTCCTGCACGGGAAAACTTTGAAAGCATGTTGAATGGAAACTTTTCCATTATCTCTTGCATCACTGGGTTTGAAGCCTCTCCATCTTTTATTCTTAATTGGTTATAAGAATCTGGACTGTTGGTCAGCCACAGTAAATTGTTTGGTTAACAAACCAACAAATAAACAGAACACAAAACAAAAACATTACTCAGAGCACATGCAAGTTCTCTGTAGGGAGGAAAAAAGAAACCACAAAATGGTTGTGGAACATGAAACTCTAAATAAAAATCCTTTTAATTTGTCTTGGATGTTGAAGTGGGAGGAGCTCAGCAAATGGAGTTTGTGTGCCTTGCAAGCAGTTTCTGAAAATGACAATGCCAACTCTATTTAACTGTTATAATTACCTGTCACCACCACGTGCTTCCACCACTGGCTGGAGACAAGGGAGCTGCATGCCTCACGGTGCAGTGCTGACTGAGAGATAAAAATAGGGGATGTGCCCGGGGCTTGCTCATCCTGACTACTCTGTGTGGGGAGATATGCCCGCTGACATAGTCCCCAGTAGATAAAGCAGTTAAGTGGCCCCAAGCAATAGCGCCTATGCTCCAGGGTCAAAGGGAGTGTCACGCAAGCTTGACTGCACTGCCAAGACCAAAAATCAGAGACACTTCTGTTTTTAGGTACATGCAATTTTTAAAAATTTATAAACCTCATAAATTGAGTCAGTTTGATTTATTAATTTGTGTTGTCTTTGTGTTCAGTAATGGTCAGTTTTACTTTAGACCTTGGGACTCATGCCATCCAACCTTTACTCCTCAATTGCCAGCCTAGTCTTCTCATGGCAAATGAATATGAATGATTTCTTGGAATGCTATATCTCACTCCTTACATATGTTGGGCCATTTTCATGGCTCATCTCTAGGTCCAATTTTTGGTCTTGAGTACATTTACTTTTAAAGATATCATTCTTGCAAACAGATGGTGATCTGGGGGTATCCAGGGCTGTCCAAGCCCACTGAACTTGCCCTTTAGCTCTCTGCCAATGACATGAATTAGGTGAAAGGCACTAACCCCAGAATCAGAAGACTTGATTTTAGTGTATGCTTTCCATCTTAATAGGATGAGTTCAGGAAAAAAAAAAAAAAAAAAAAAAAATTAGTTCTCTCAGTTTCTTCATTTGTAAAACATGAAAGGTAATATTATGCCTCCCTGTTTCTGAAATTGGCTGTGAAGCATAAATGAGATACCATAAGTAAAATCATATTTTGGTTTCTAAAGCGCTATGCAAGATATAATGTGATAATAATGGCAGGGACACACAAACTGATTCATGGCAAACAGAAAGAGCCAGGATAACAGGGAGAGTTGCATAGGTTTTACTGTTCTGTTGGTTTGTCATTTGGATATGTTTACCTTTTATTCAAAATTAAAAGTTAAGGTGGATTATTTCTGTGAGTGCTTGTGAGGTAGTTAATCTAATATAGAACATGTTAATAGTATTCGTATGTGTTCATTCGTGTGTTATTCATTCGTTTATTTATTTGTTGTCTAATGGATTTCTAGCCCTTCAGGGACCTCAAATCCCTCACTCAAGTCCCTCTCACACCATACCGGGTCTTTGTTCAAGATTACATGAACATACAGCTTCTAAATAAAGATACCGGCTACATTGGACAGGAGCATAGATAAGACGTCTGTTTATTGTACTGAATGATAGTCCCTTTGTAAAAGGGATTTACAGTGAAGTATAAGGAAATGGGATTTATAGAGGATAGTTTTGAATTTGTATCTTTAAAAAGAACAAATAAAAAAAGGGATGCCAACACATAGGTTAAAACTTGAGTACAAAAAAGAAAAGGCCAGGGACTTCCCTGGTGGTCCAGTGGTTAAGACCCTGGTGCTTCCACTGCAGGGGGTACGGGTTCAATCCCTTTATGGGGAACTAGGATCCCGCGTGCCATGCGGCACTGCCCCCACCACAAAAAAAAAAAAAAAAAAAAAGAGAAGGCCATGTATGGGCTTGTATCTATCTGGTTTTACATGCCTGGAAGGCTAAAGAGCTAGATTGTGAAGTTTTAGATTCCTAGGGAGAGGTTGAGGTAGCCCTACTATAGAAGGGATTTATGTAGGTGAATGACCCAGTCTCATGTTTCTTCTACAAGAATTGACGGGGGGGAACTAGAAACTAGTGGGTTCACAAGGTCAGCATATTTTCAGAAGGACAGCATATGGACAGGGCTGTTAAAAGTAAAATGAAACTTTCAGCCAATTTAATTACTGTCTATGAAGTATTGACATGATTGAAACTGGACAAGTATATACAATTTGATCAGAATTTATATTGGCTTCTTGAAGAGCTGTATGCATATTTATTGTACACTAGAGATACAATAAAACCATAACCCGGAAATTACTAGAATATAATCAGTTAAGCAGCCTGAAAATAAAATGATGACTATAGCAGAAATCTGTTGGGTAAAATGGAAGGGAAGAAGGAACATTCCTTTGGTTCCACACTAGATTTTTATGTCAATAAGATCAAGTGACTAAAAGCTGGAACTAGAAGAACCAGGTTAAATCCGAGTGATGCTCATCTTGAGATAGGATGTATGTATCAACAGGACATGTGGTAGCATTCTTCAGAAATCACAGCCAGATCTAATCCTTCAGGTTTTGATGTCAGTGATGGTGCCGTAGCTCAGTTTCATTTGAGGGGATGTGTTGAGGCTGTGGTGCTCATACAGAGATGGAGGGAATTGGGAGCAGCTATCCTGGATGAAAGATACCACAAGGGATATTGACAATGAGGATTATTATTTTTTTAATTAATTTTTTTATGGAAGTATAGTTGATTTACAATGTGTTAATTTCTGCTGTACAGCAAAGTGACTCAGTTTTACACATATATATATTCTTTTTTATATTCATTTCCATTATGGTTTGTTACAGGATATTGAATACAGTCCCCTGTGCTATACAGTAGGACCTTCTTGTTGTTTATCCATTCTATATGTAATAGTTTGCATCTACTAACCCCAAACTCTCAGTCCATCTCATTGAGACAATGAGAATTTTTATGGGGGTGGTGGTGGGTACGCGGGCCTCTCACTGTTGTGGCCTCTCCCGTTGCGGAGCACAGGCTCCGGATGCGCAGGCTCAGCGGCCGTGGCTCCGCAGCATGTGGGATCTTCCCAGACCGGGGCACGAACCCACGTCCCCTGCATCGGCAGGCGGACTCTCAACCACTGCGCCACCAGGGAAGCCCAATGAGAATTATTTTTAACTTGATGTATTAATAATAATCATAGGATAGTTAATTAATACCAGAAAAATATCAATCCTTTTTATAGAGTAAATAATTAGCTTAAGCATAATTCTCTCTCTGTCTCTATCTCTCTCCTTCCCTGTCTATAAAAATAAAATGTGGATATAACTATATCGTGTCTGATGTTAAGGACCAAACCTGCCACACTATGGTGTCAGTAAAACTGTCTTTGTTTTCACTCAGGTTCCTCTGGGTCCATTGTAATTGGCATCATCCACTAATATTGACCAGAATTTGTAGTCAAGTGGTTAGGAAATCTACCCCACTCTCCAAGTACTGATTCGAATCCTGCTGAACACACATTGACTTTCTAGCATTTAGTATGGTAGTAGGCATTCAATATATATTTCTAGAACCAATACTTTACATTGGTCTACCTTTATACATCAGACAAATCATTTTACATTTTATTCTTTTGCATTAGAATATCAATTATAAAGTTTGGGGTTTTTTTGCCACTACTGCATGGATGCATTCAAAATTGAGGCTTTCAAATACAGGAGTTTTATGACCCCAAATCATATTCTTGAATTGTTTCTAATGCCCCTACTGTGTATTTTCACTCCTTTTTGCTATATCAGTTTCTGGGCAACACAGAACATGTCGGCTGTTTCACTTTCCTTCAATGTGATAATAATGTGTAAAAGGCACTCTGCCTACAAGCACCTGTAAATGATAGATGTAATTGCAGAGGGAAAAATTGATTGTTGTCATTTCCTAGACTGAGTGTCAACTGGACCATGTCTCTATTGCCCCCCATTAAGTGATCCCTCAGCTGCTGCCGCTGGGGTTAAAATCTATTCCTTGGCAAACAAATGCTCCTTTCCCAGGGTATTGCTGTTTATCTATTTTTGTATGCTTTACATGTTGATTATAATAGAAAAAACTCAGTGTCAAATGATCCTGGGCAAGAGAAACAGACCTCGTGACATATTTCTTTTCTTTATACAGCATCTATCTCTTTCTCGGGCACCTCTTGTTCATTTTGCGAAAGACTTTTATTCTCCTGCTGAAGTATATTCTTCTGTGACTATTCTCTTTATTGGAGTTGCTAGTTTTCAGTTTGCCACAAATGGAAAGTCATCATGCTGATGGGTACGTACTACTTTGTTCATGAATAGGGTTACTGTGTGAGGAGGATAGGGTAAAAGAGAATGCAGCAATAGGAGGGGAAAATACTATGTATGTTTTCGTTTTCCTCTACTGATTACTTTCAAAGCTTCTGAGCTCACATTATAACCTTTGGTTTAGGCATGTTTTTGTGATTCTGTCTGCGTTGATTGAGACACTGCCGCATTTGGTTGACTTTTCTTACAGCTGAGAAGGTAAAGTACAGCAGTACGATAGAATAGAATTGTAATTAGGCAGCATGCAAATCGTGTAAGTCAGGTCCATGGCCAGACAATAGCCCTTCACTCTGGCTGTAGTTGATAACCTCCTGAAGGAAAGCTGTCCCTTGATTGGATTAAACCTGCTATTGCACGTGCACAAAAGGCCAAAATTAAACAGAATTGTCTCTGAAACAAAAGGAGAGTCTCTGAAAATAGCTAGAGAAAAAGCACATTTTCTTCAAAACCTTCTGCAAAGGAGAGAGCTGCTCTTAAAAGAGCAGAGCTTGCAGAGTCACTGGAATGTATAGTTGACAATGGATTTGTTCTTTGACCAAGGATAAATTAATGAGGTGAACTTTGGTCAAACAATGTAAATAATGTCCCATAAGGAAAACAAAACACTATTCTATAAGGGAAAGGAGCTTGATTGGTCAGCAGCGTAAAGAACTGAAATATCATGAGCTCGACAGAGCTACTTTTCCCCAAGGATATTTTAAAATTCACCATGGTAAAGCCTTTTGGCTTGGGCTTGATTCATATATGCTCTTGGAGCTTAGATATTTTACAAGGTCCTTTAAAACAGGTCTAGACTTACGGGAAAAGAAAGAGATTACCATAGGAGGGTAAATTGAAGAATGGCTGAGTAGAAAAGAAAGTTAATAGCCAGCAATAAATAATACTAAGATGATCTATAATGCAAATCAATTCAATTTAATTTTGTTATAATTAGTAATACTTTAAATATTTGGCATTATGATAAACATTTTGCGTATGTTATTGTATTTGGCCCCTAAAGTATAATCGTGTAGTTACTATTCTTCCCATTTTACACATTAGGAATCTGATGAGAGCTATATTAGGGCTTAGTTCAGTGATATATATATATATTTATATTTTTATATTTATATATATATTTATATTTTTATATATATTTATATATTTTTATATATATATATATAACTAGCTGTGGAATCATATATATATAATTCCACAGCTAGTAAATGGCAGAGATAAAGGCCTAATGCAGCCCATACTCAAAAGCCCATACTCTTGACAACTGCACTACCATTTCCCAAAATGAGGTCTGCAGAACTAGGTCCTTAAAAGCAGTCTGAACAAATATCTCTAATAAATTAGAGAAATACTGTAAGCTCTAACCTGTGCTGTCCCCTACACTCCACCTTTGTGAGTCACATGAGATATTCATCTATTAAGGCACTGAAAGTTCTGAAGTTTAAGCATCTATTATATTTTTTAAAAATTTAACATTTCACCAATGTAATTGATAATAAAACTTTTTTTCTCTATAATACCAAAGTGAAGCACACTCATCTTACTCTGCTGTTGGTCAACGATTCCCAGTTTAAAGAAATAAGTATGACTCTAAGTCAGAGTCACCGTGCTAGGCTTTGCTCACAGATGTAGCCTCTGCCCTTAAAAAGGGTACAACCAAGTGAGGGGTTAAGGGTGCAGAACATGAGTGCATGGAAATCTGTACTGATGATTGTAATTGGGTAGAGAGAGGCTAATAGCCATGGGGGAAATGACAAAAGGGCATTTCAGTGATTTTTGAGGAGTTACTGATGATAGTGGGTGACAAATAATTTATGCCTAAGTGTCACTGCAGTATCTATAGCATAAGTATATTTTAATTGCCAATGACTTTGGCATCTTCTAATAAAGAGAAAAATTTTAACTTTTGTTCAATCAAATGGTTTATGAGTGGTAATGGAGCATGATAATTATATGGTATCCAATCGGAAATTAATGTCAGGAGCATGATTGCTGCGATCAATGTTTTAGATCCAGATCAAGAGATGTATGTTGACTATGTTAGTGCTTTCTTCTGGGTTTAATAAAGAAAATCATACCCAGGCCAGACATTACTCTCTATGTATGGGAGATAACAGTTCTGAGCAATTTTATTCTATCAATCCCAGGGAACCTTTGCATTCCACTTAAAAATATGTGTGTGTGTGTGTGTGTGTGTGTGTGTGTGTGTGTGTGTGTGTTGATCTAAAGGGGTCCTTGAACATATACATGCTTGAGTTACACTATATAATGTGATGATTATAAAGCTCTCATATTAAAAAAGTTTTGAATGATTCAAATAGACGGCTCTCTCAAGAATTCATAATTTAGGTCAAATAGATGGAGAATTGAAAACCAAAGCCCTAAATAAATGAACTAAGTCAGATGTCATGTAAAGTGTGACTCCAGAAATAAAACTTAGTGGGAATTCCCTGGCAATCCAGTGGTTAGGACTCCATACTTTCACTGCCGGGGGCCTTGGTTCAATCCCTGGTCAGAGAACTAAGATCCCGGCAAGCCACAAAATGTGGCCAAAAAAAAAAAAAAGTAAAATAAAAATAAAACTTAAGTCATGAAATGGAGTAAAGAATTGGGTGAGTCAGATGCTACGTGACAGAGCAGAATTCTTCATCCAACCTTAAATATTCACACCTTAAGAATCAGTTATTGGCAAAATCTGTGAGTAATTTGCAGTGATAGGCAAAGTGATCTCCAGAATTTTGCAGTGTACTCAACACACACACACACACATTCATGGCAACAGAAGTATATTATATAGGGACTATTATTAATTTTTTTGAAGGCTGTATGTCCTGTCTCTAAGGATACAGTTTCTTCAGTCTTTGGAACTGGATATATATCTGCTAAAGGGTTATTGCCGAAAAGTCAGGTCTGACCTGAGGAAATTCTGGGATGATCGATGAATGGCATACGTCTTGTTGACTTTTGAACCACCAGTTAATGGAACAGCTACCTGATTATTTTAGGTTTCAACTTAGCATATACAGTCGGATCAGGTAAATTTTACTGTGTTCTTTCTAGAGCTCAGCCTTGTTAAAGGACTTTCAGTATTTGGGTCCTAAACAGGAAGTCAGTATTTATACTTTTCTTTTTGTGAAGGCTCCTTATGAAAGGAAGCCAATTCCAAGTAGGATTGGTATCCTTTTAACTTCTTCCCATTTCTTACCCAAATTTGGCTTTCTTTTGAATGTCCATAGTAGACTGAAATGACCATAACACAACAAGTTGGGGATTCTCTGAAAAGGATTTTCAAAGGTTAGTCTGAAAGTATCAAAGAAACTCTGTTTCTCCAATCAGCCTAATCTATTCTAGGTACTAGAATGAAGATCAGAAGAGATCTTACAGGGATATCTGCATAAGAGTGGTCTGAGCTCTTGACCATTCAAGAGAAATCAAGGAAAAAATACAGGTGTTCTTACTAAGTGACATTCCATTACATACAGAAATGAGGACTTGGAACTAGCATACTTGTTTTGGGAGGGAACTGACTTATATAGTAGACTGAGGAGGGAATGAGTC
Organism: Grampus griseus; assembly: GCF_964374135.1. Lineage (NCBI taxonomy): Eukaryota > Metazoa > Chordata > Mammalia > Artiodactyla > Delphinidae > Grampus > Grampus griseus. The sequence continues at coordinate 89,996,473 of NC_139001.1, read as the reverse complement.
ATTTATCACAGTCCTTCTCAAGCCATCTACTTAGATGGATGAAATTAAATTCTCCAAGGCTTAGAAGCAGGGGTTTACTTCTTAGGGATAAAATTCAAAAAATAGAAAGTAGTGGCATTGTAAAATTGATGTGTTTTTTGGTTGGAAACTCCAGAAACCTAACTTAAACTGACTTAGATTAAGAATGATGGGAGATGTTTACTTGCCAGCACTTCCAGGAAACCTAAGGGCTGATCATATTCTCTATTAGAATTAAGGACTGAAAAAACGATGTTGGGATCCTGTCTCTACAATTTTTCTTTTTCTCTCTTTTTAGCTTTGTTCATTTCTATTTCTCTTTGTTTATTGATCTCATTTTAGCCTTGTCACAGTCAGGCTTGTGTCACAGAATAAGAATGATGGCCTTGAATATTTCCAAACCAACAACCTTAACGGCAGATAACCCCAAGAGAGGAAAGTATTTTCTTTTCTAGAAACAATTATCAAATCACATAGAAGGACCCTAATTAGCTCCCATGGGGTTCATATTTAATTCTTGGACCAGTCACTTTTGCAGAGGGGTAAGGAGTATCATGATTAGTGGGGTTGGGTCATGTGCCTATCCATCTGGCCAGGGGATTTATTAAGCCTAAAATGTTTCAGTTTTGCAAGCAATAATAGGAAAGGAAGAGGTAGCTCCCCAATGGATAAAAGTAAATTGGGCAGAAAAACATGACAGATGTCTACTTCTGGTACCAATTTGTGATATTCCCATTTTTGTGACCATTGGATGTAAGGCAATATACTCTCACAATTGTGAATTTAGCTGCTAAAGGATATACTGATAAATATAACTTTTGAATCTTGCACTGGCTATTGCTAAGATCCCTCCCAACTTGGCTGCTTGTTTAAGGGAAAGCTGAGAAGTCAAACAGAATCTCAAGGCATCATTGGAAACAACAAAGACATATATAGCATGAGCCCCAGGCTGTGACCAAGTTTCAGTCCTGCAGAGAAGTTTCCCTTCAGATCCATTCACCAGAGGCATGGGCTTGTTCCTTGTTCCTTTATCTCCTAAAACTGTTTCATTGAACCAAGGTTTTATTTCACATTGATCTGATTCTTCTTTCTTAGTATAGGTAAATTCAGCAGCTTGAGCAACTAACACATTTTTTCTGATAGGCAGTAATGATTACAAGATAGTTACAACTGATTTCTGATTATGGAACTTGCAATTCTAGAAGCTACTGGATGCTCATGTGCCTTTATCTCTCAAGGTGAGATAATCACACGTAGAATGCTGAGGAATTTTGAACACACATGCTTCTTGCCAATAGATTTTGTATCTTCCTCTGCTCTCTATGGTACAGAAATTGTGTGATGTATTTTGATTTTATGTAAAGTTAACCCAAATAGTTAAAAATAAGCCTAAAGATAAGCTGAAATGTCAAGACTACTTTGGCCGTTGAGGTATATTTAGAGATCTGTTGATTAACTGTGGATATTTCCAACTTTTTGACTTCATGTACAAAATGCCCCTCAAGCCTCTGTATGCCCTTGGAGTATTTACTCTCTGATATTTATCCTTTTCAATTCTACGTGAATTTGTTTCACTGTAAAGTAAACTAGAGCTCATATTCCAGTTGTCCCCTTTTGTCCTGTTTTAGCATTTTTAAGAGTACCCTTGGCTACAACGAGAGGCATAACAGAGTGTTTTCCTTTGATTTCTACAATTAAATTTGTAAAGTGTTGGGAAAATGTATATAATGGGGTTAGATGAGAAGGCAGTCTTCTTTGGCTTACTGCTGTTTACAAACAATTCTAAATACAGTGACTTTCCCACAGCCTTCATTCTTCTTCACTGGTCCAAAACTTTAGAACTTCTTTCCATCAGCATAAGGAATAAGAACATTCTAGCATAACACACCTGGGAGGAAACTCAAAAGATTTTTTTTAAGAACAAACGAATATCCAAGCCTTCTTAGATGGTAGTCTATCTATTCTTTTTTTAAATGAGCTAATAAGAACACTCTGGAGGTTTATGAGAAAAAAATTTAAAAAGGATTCTGGGGCTTCCCTGGTGGTGCAGTGGTTGAGAGTCCGCCTGCCGATGCAGGGGACACGGGTTCGTGCCTCGGTCCGGGAAGATCCCACATGCTGTGGGGCGGCTGGGCCCATGAGCCATGGCCGCTGGGCCTGCGTGTCCAGAGCCTTTGCTCCTCAACGGGAGAGGCCACAACAGTGAGAGGCCAGCGTACCGCAAAAAAAAAAAAAAAAAACAGATTATATCAATAATGTGGTTTAGGTGCAATGATATAAGAAAATATAATGTGTGTAATGTGTTCTGCTGGATGGGAAACTTGATGGATGGTGGATTGAGCCTTATGGGTAGATTAGGGAAGGACTTCTGAAGAGCATGGGTTGGGTCCTAAGGAATTACAGGAAACATTTAATAATAGCAAGAATAAAATCTAGTGGACCATATAGAATTTCATACATTTTTTGGCAATATTCTGTGAATGTAATTCCACATAACTAATTTTTAAACACAATTTTCACATTAGGGAGTTTGAATTTTTATTTTCTGGTAAAAAAACATGGAGTCAAAATATTTGTTTTACCTAGAAGCTTTTTTCTTGCATCAAAATTGAGTAAGCCAAGAATTCTGTCATGCCTACCTGAAATTTAGGGAATAGACTTCGGAAATTTATTCATTCAACCATTTAAGTATTTACTCTTCAGATATTTATTGGGCACCACGAGGTGTTGTGACTATTCTCTACATAAAACCAAATGCATAAGTTAAAAGCATAAATAAGACAAAATATGTCATCCATACACCAAAATAACTGAAATAATTAAAAACAAATTGTAGATTGTAACCATCAAAATTTGAACTAGATCCACCAGAGGGCAGACAGCAGAAGCAAGAAGAACTACAGTCCTGCAGCCTGTGGAAAAAAAACCACATTCACACAAAGATAGACAAGATGAAAAGGCAGAGGGCTATGTACCAGATGAAGGAACAAGATAAAACCCCAGAAAAACAACTAAATGAAGTGGAGATAGGCAACCTTCCAGAAAAAGAATTCGGAATAATGAGAGTGAAGATGATCCAGGACCTCGGAATAAGAATGGAGGCAAAGATCGAGAAGATGCAAGAAATGTTTAACAAAGACCTAGAAGTATTAAAGAACAAACAAACAGAGATGAACAATACAATAAATGAAATGAAAACTACACTAGAAGGAATCAATAGCAGAATAACTGAGGCAGAATAACGGATACATGACCTGGAAGATAGAATGGTGGAATTCACTGCTGCGGAACAGAATAAAGAAAAAAGAATGAAAAGAAATGAAGACAGCCTAAGACACCTCTGGGACAACATTAAATGCAACAACATTCACATTATAGGGGTTCCAGAAGGAGAAGAGACAGAAAGGACCAGAGAAAATATTTGAAGAGATTATATATTTCCTTTCCCTAATATGGGAAAGGAAATAGCCACCCAAGACCAGGAAGCGCAGCGAGTCCCATACAGGATAAACCCAAGGAGAAACACGCCAAGACACATAGTAATCAAATTGGCAAAAATTAAAGACAAAAATTATTGAAAGCAGCAAGGGAAACGACAAATAACATACAAGTGAACTCCCATAAGGTTAACAGCTGATTTCTCAGCAGAAACTCTACAAGCCAGAAGGGAGTGGCATGATATACTTAAAGGGATGAAAGGGAAAAACCTACAACCAAGATTACTCTACCTGGCAAGGATCTCATTCAGATTCGATGGAGAAATCAAAAGCTTTACAGACAAGTAAAAGCTAAGAGAATTCAGCACCACCAGACCAGCTCTACAACAAATGCTAAAGAAACTTCTCCAAGTGGGCAACACAGGAGAAGAAAAGGAACTACAAAAACAAACACAAAACAATTAAGAAAATGGTCATAGGGATATACATATTGAAAATTACCTTAAACATGAGTGGATTAAATGCTCCAACCAAAAGACACAGGCTCGCTGAATGGATACAAGAACAAGACCCGTATATATTCTGTGTACAAGAGACCCACTTCAGACCTAGGGACACATACAGACTGAAAGTGAGGAGATAGAAAAAGATATTCCATGCAAATGGAAATCAAAAGAAAGCTGAAGTAGCAATACTCATATCAGATAAAGTAGACTTTAAAATAAAGAGTGTTACAGGAGACAAGGAAGGACACTACATAATGATCAAAGAATCAATCCAAGAAGAAGATATAACGATTATAAATATATATGCACCCAACATAGGAGCACCTCAATACATAAGGCAACTGCTAACAGCTATAAAAGAGGAAATTGACAGTAACAGAATAATAGTGGGGGACTTTAACACCTCACTTACACCAATGGACAGATCATCCAAAATGAAAATAAATAAGGAAACAGAAGCTTTAAATGACACAATAGACCAGATAGATTTAATTGATATTTATAGGACATTCCATCCAAAAACAGCAGATTACACTTTCTCTGCAAGTGCACACAGAACATTCTCCAGGATATATCACACCTTGGGTCACAAGTCAAGCCTCAGTAAATTTAAGAAAATTGAAATCATATAAGGCATCTTTTCTGACCACAACGCTATGAGATTAGAAATGAATTACAGGGGAAAAAACATAATAAACACAAACACATGGAGGCTAAACAGTACATTACTAAATAACCAAGAGATCACTGAGGAAATCAAAAAATACGTAGAGACAAATGACAATGAAAACATGATGATCCAAAACCTATGGGATGCAGCAAAAGCAGTTCTAAGAAGAAAGTTTATAGCTATACAAGCCTACCTCAAGGAATAAGAAAAATCTCAAATAAACAATGTAACCTTACACCTACAGGAACCTAGAGAAAGAAGAACAAACAAAACCCAAAGTTAGCAGAAGGAAAGAAATCATAGAGATCAGAGTAGAAATAATGAAATAGAAACAAAGAAAACAGTAGCAAATATCAATAAAACTAAAAGCTAGTTCTTTGAGAAGATAAACAAAATTGATAAACCATTAGCCAGACTCATCAAGAATAAAAGGGAGAGGACTCAAATCAGTAAAATTAGAAATGAAAAAGGAGAAGTTACAACAGACACTGCAGAAATACAAAGCATCCAAAGAGACTACTACAAGCAACTCTATGCCAATAAACCAGACAACCTGGAAGTAATGGACAAATTCTTAGAAAGGTATAACCTTCCAAGACTGAACCAGGAAGAAATAGAAAATATGAACAGACCAATCACAAGTAATGAAATTGAAACTGTGATTAAAAATCTTCCAACAAACAAAAGTCCAGGACCAGATGGCTTCACAGGTGAATTCTATCAAACATTTAGAGAAGAGCTAACACCCATCCTTCTCAAACTCTTCCAAAACCTTGCAGAGGAAGGAACACTCCCAAACTCATTCTATGAGGTCACCATCACCCTGATACCAAAACCAGACAAAGATACTACAAAAAAAGAAAATTACAGGCCAATATCACTGATGAATATAGATGCGAAGATCCTCAACAAAATACTAGCAAACAGAATCCAAAAACACATTAAAAGGATCATACACCATGACAAGGGGGATTTATCCCAGGGATGCAAGGATTCTTCAGTATACACAAATCAATCAATGTGATACACCATATTAACAAATTGAAGAATAAAATCCATATGATCATCTCAATAGATGCAGAAAAAGCTTTTGACAAAATTCAACACCAATTTATGATAAAAACTGTCCAGAAAGTGGGCATAGAGGGAAACTACCTCAACATAATAAAGGCCATATACGACAAACCCACAGCAAACATCATTCTCAATGGTGAAAAACTGAAAGCATTTCCTCTAACATCAGGAACAAGACAAGGATGTCCACTCTCACCACTATTATTCAACATAGTTTTGGAAGTCCTAGCCACAGAAATCAGAGAAGAAAAAGAAATAAAAGGAATACAAATTGGAAAGAAGAAGTAAAACTGTCACTGTTTGTAGATGACATGATACTATACATACAGAATCCTAAAGATGCCACCGGAAAACTACTGGAGCTAATCAATGAATTTGGTAAAGTTGCAGGATACAAAATTAATTCACAGAAATCTCTTGCATTCCTATGCACTAATGATGAAAAATCTGAAAGAGAAATGAAGGAAACACTCCCATTTACCACTGCAACACAAAGAATAAAATACCTAGGAATAAACGTACCTAGGGAGACAAAAGACCTGTATGCAGAAAACTGTAAGACACTGATGAAAGAAATCGAAGATGATACCAACAGATGGAGAGATATACCATGTTCTTGGATTGGAAGAATCAATATTGTGAAAATGACTATACTACCCAAAGCAATCTGTAGATTCAGTGCAATCCCTATCAAATTACCACTGGCATTTTTTACAGAACTAGAACAAAAAATCTTAAAAGTTTTATGGAGACACAAAAGATCCCGAATAGCCAAAGCGGTCTTGAGGGAGAAAAATGGAGCTGGAGGAATCAGATTCCCTGACTTCAGACTATACTACAAAGCTACAGTAATCAAGACAGTATGATACTGGCACAAAAACAGAAACATAGATCAATGGAACAAGATAGAAATCCCAGAGATCAACCCACGCACCTATGGTCAACTAATCTATGACAAAGGAGACAAGAATATATAGCAGAGAAGATACAGTCTCTTCAATACGTGGTGCTGGAAAAATGACAGCTACATGCAAAAGAATGAAATTAGAACACTCCCTAATACCATACACAAAAATAAACTCAAAATGGATAAGAGTCCTAAATGTAAGAGCGGACACTATAAAACTCTTAGAGGAAACATAGGAAGAACACTGTTTGACATAAATCACAGCAAGATCTTTTTTGATGCACCTCCTAGAGTAATGGAAATAAAAACAAAAATAAACAAATTGGACCTAATGAAACTTGAAAGCTTTTGCACAGCAAAGGAAACCATAAACAAAACAAAAAGCCCTCAGAATGGGAGAAAATATTTGCAAACGAATCAATGAACAAAGTATTAATATCCAAAATATATAAACAGCTCATGCAGCTCAATATTAAAAAACAAACAACCCAATCCAAAAATGGGCAGAAGACCTAAATAGATATTTCTCCAAAGAAGACATACAGATGGCCACGAAGCACATGAAAAGCTGCTCAACATCACTAATTATTAGAGAAATGCAAATCAAAACTACAATGAGTTATCACCTCACACCAATTAGAATGGGCATCATCAGAAAATCTGCAAACAACAAATGGTGGAGAGGGTGTGGAGAAAAGGGAACCCTCTTGCACTGTTGGTGGGAATGTAAATTGATACAGCCACTATGGAGAACAGTATGGAGTTTCCTTAGAAAACTAAAAATAGAATTACCGTATGATCCAGCAATCCCACTACTGGGCATATACCCAGAGAAAGCCATAATTCAAAAAGACACATACACTCCAATGTTCATTGCAGCACTGTTTACAATATCCAGGTCATGGAAGCAACCTAAATACCCGTTGACAGACGAATGGATAAAGAAGATGTGGTACATATATACGAAGGAATATTACTCAGCAATAAAATGGAATGAAATTGGGTCATTTGTTGAGACGTGGATGGATCTAGAGACTGTCATACAGAGTGAAGTAAGTCAGAAAGAGAGAAACAAATACCGTATATTAATTCGTATATGTGGAACCTAGAAAAATGCTACAGGTGAACTGGTTTGCAGGGCAGAAATACAGACACAGAACTAGAGAACAAACGTATGGACACCAAGCGGGGAAAGCAGCGGGGGGTGGGGGTAGTGGTGTGATGAATTGGGAGATTGGGATTGACATGTATACACTGATGTGTATAAAATGGATCACTAATAAGAACCTCTTGTCTAAAAAAATAAATAAAATTCAAAAAAGAAAACCAAACCCTTTCAAGAAAAAGATTTTAACTATAATTTGTATTGATCTAATCACTGAATTACAACTCATTTGGAAGAAAAATGCAAAATAAATAGAGCATATTCAAAATTAAGCCACCGGCATCATTACAAAAGAGAAAAGGACATCCCTCAACTGGTGACACTGAATTCAGATGCTGAAAAATAACTCCTTTGAATGATCAACCATTCAAATTAGTTTTCTTGGATGCCTGACTCACTTGCTTAGATTTGGCACAAATTCAACCAAATTGAAATAATTTTACTTACTAATGTATATTTTCCTCTCACAGGAAAAGCTGGAGAAAAGCCTCATCTTCTTTATATGATTGCAAAATTAAAATGACCTTATCTGCAAACGAGAAAAATTCATTGATTTATTATTATTTCCTCTCCTGTCAATTTTACGTGGGTGTAATTTTTATGCTGGTATTAGCTAGCTTTCCGATACCACATTTTCTAAAAAAATGCTTTGGGCTTTTAATAGGAAATGAAATGTATGTGGCTGATTGCTTCTTGAGATAAATGATGAGGAGGATTCTCTGAATTTTGCCAAATATCGGCAATGACATCCACGTTGTCAAATCCAAAGTACAGTTCTAAGCCCTCATCTCACCCCACCTTTCGACAGCACATTTGTAATCACAGCAGTTTGTTCACACAAAACTCTTGGTTTATTTCCTCCTCTAAATACCAGCTTCTTTTGTTCCGTTCTATTTTTTGTTCGTTTGTTTTACTGCCTCTTTATCCTGGACTCTAAATGTTGGAGTTCCACAGGCCTTGGTCTTGCTAACTTTTCCCTCTCTATTCTCTCTCCATAACTGACATCATTCTACCTGATAATTTCCAAAGTTTTTTTTTTTCTCTAATCTATACTGTTTAATGAAATCTAGACTTACGTATACATAATAAACCTGACATCTCAACTTAGATTTCTATAAAGAGCCTCACATTTAACATGCTCAAAAATAAACTTTAATTCAAAATGTACCCAACCTACTCTTTCCCTGATTGATTATTCCATTGGGTGGATCTCTATTCTACCATTTGATCAGGCTAAAAACCTTGTGATCATGGCTACTCTCTCCTACACTTGAGGCTGATCTATCCTTAAATATGCCTTTGAATTGTACACAAAAGTGACCACTCTTCACCACTTCCATTCACCTTTATGTTTCACATGGTTATTAGCTGTAGTTCCTCAAATAATTTCCCTAATCCATCCCTAAATCCTCCTATTATATCTTCTGCCTGCCTCAGCTAAAGTGGTACTAACACAATACACATATCTTACCACTTCCCTTTTAAACCTTCAACTGACTATGTTCTTGTCCCTCTATGTTTCCTCTTCCAGCCTACTTTCTGACTCCCTTTCTTAGCACTCCTTTACTTGATCACTAGCCTCTGGCCACATCATCCTCCTTGTTTGCCCTTAAACACACTCACCTCAAGCCCTTTGAGTACTCAGTACTCTGGTTAGCGAACTCTTCTCCATGCTCACTCATTGTCTTTTCCTCAGTTTCTGTAGATCTCTGCACAATTATGCCCTTAACCAAGAAACCTTCCCTGACCACACCATATAAAATAGCATACTTCGCTCTTACCTTCTATCCAATTATTATCATCAATGGATTTTATAAATGTATTTATCTTTGTCTCCCCCCGACTAGAATGTAAGCTCCATGAAAGTGGGCACTTGAATTTATTTTCTACTGTGGCCCCAGCACCTAGAATAGTGCACTTAAAAAAAAGAAAAAAACCAACAACCAAAAAACGAGTAAGCACTAAAAACAAAACAAAACTCATTTGTTGAATAAACGAATTAATAAAGTGTATTCAAACTTAGGATAGACGTTATCTGACCCATTTCATTGCCTTTTAGCCACATCAGTCTCGTATGATGATAATTTTGCTTTCTAAAGTGTAACTGGGGTGGGAGGAATAAAGTTCACTTCATTTTTGGTCTGAAGGAAGGGTGATGTGATGCAGGGTTAGCATAGTATAGCTTAGCGTTTGGGGTAGAAGCTTCGTGGGGTGAAAACCCACACTGACAAAACCCCAGCAATGATTAATGTGGCTCACCTGTAACTCACAACCAGCAATTTCTCAAAGTTCTCGTGAGCAACGCTACTGACTCTCAGGAATTATCCCAGTAAGTAATAAATCACAAAAATAATTAAAATGCTTCCTTAGAGTTCAGTAACCTTCTTGTATTCAACCCCGTACCCAATTGTCTGGGAGACATTATTGACTCAGATTCAGGATCAGAAAATAGTACAAAGCCATTTGCATAAAGTATTGTAAGATTTGTTATTTTCCATTTTTCCCTGTCCTTTTTTGGTTCCTATATTCAAGAGTATGACCTTGACATAGAATAACTTAGAAGAGTGTTGGGCATAGAATGGCCAAGAAAGAATCTACTCCTTGAAGGTATAAATCTATCTTCTTAGGACTGGAAAATAAAACTTGATCTGAGTATCAGATGTATAATTGAGCCTCACATCATCTTAGCCACAATAAGACAGTAGAAGGGAAGCACGTTAGCAGAGCCAACATATTTCATGATGTTGGCTGTGACAAGGTCTGTGAAGCCAGGTAGTCTGCCAGAATTCTAAAAGAGGAGGAATGCCTTATAAGTTCCCTCCCCTTTTTTGCTCTGCCTCTCTTTTTTTTTCCCGGTTCCAGTTTTCCCCACACAAACACTGTGTAATTCCAGGAATTATACATCCTCCCTTCCATCATCAGGCCAGACCAATTGCTCCTTTAGGAGTACATACTTGCCTTGAAACGTCTTCTTCTCCTTTGCCATGGGGGATTTGTGAGGTGTTTTTTTTGTTTGTTTTTTTTTTTTCTTCTGTGTCTGTTTATTTCATGTATGCCCTCTAAGATGCATCCTTGCTTTTGTGCCAGAAATAAGAATTGCTTGAGAGTAGGGGGGAAAAGAAGAAAACCAGAGGAAGTGGTCATGACAAGGACACTGGACACTTGAATGTTATGTGGGAGGGAAGGCTTTCTCCTGAAATCTGGGAGTTATGAAGTTTGCTGGAACCTCACTTGATGTAACCCTTGTTTATCACGCCTCTCATTGGTCTCAGTTATTCAAGAGGTCAAGATGCCTGTAATTATAATGCACTGTCCCTTGCCCCAGAGGAAGTTATTGGGCACAGAACTGTTGATCAGTTGCCTTCTCTATCTCCCACCCATATTCATCCCCCACACCCTCCCACACAGGAACAAGGGGAAAATTAGGGAAAATCTTTTATCATTTCAGATTCTCGTTATACAAATTGTGAAAGGATCAACTGAATAATAAATGAAAAACTACTCTTTGAGATACCAAAGAAAAGTGCTGTATTTATAGAAAGTACCATGTCATGTTTTTTTTTTCTTACAAAACACTCCATGCCGCCGTAAAACACCCCAGGACTTTAGTAAATGTGTTTATTATTTCTGTACACTTCCCTAAGAGTATTTTTAGCTGCCTCAAACCTTCTCTTTTTCTCTTTTTGCTTTCCTTTTTCTTTCTAGTTTGCCTATTTTATTTTCCTCCTTTAGAATTCTCATTATAAGAAATTTCTTCCCAGTTTGCAGTTTAATAACTAGGTCAGTCAGACACTCTCAGGATTAGAAAAGACTTCAGAGGTCACCAAAAGCAGAGAAAAGAGGGAAAGCAGGAGATGAATCTTTGAAGTCAAAACTTATTGTGCATATATATGGAATCTAAAAAAAAAAAAATGGTTATGAAGAACCTAGGGGCAGGACAGGAAAAAAGACACAGACGTAGAGAATGGACTTGAGGACTCGGGGAGGGGAAGGGTAAGCTGGGACGAAGTGAGATAGTAGCATTGACGTATATACACTACCAAATGTAAAATAAATAGCTAGTAGGAAGCAGCCACATAGCACAGGGAAATCAGCTCGGTGCTTTGTGACCACCTAGAGGGGTGGGATACGGAGGGTGACAAGGGAGATGCAAGAGGGAGGGGATATGGGGATATATGTATACATATAGCTGATTCACTTTGTTATACAACAGAAACTAACACAACATTGTAAAGCAATTATACTCCAATAAAGATGTTAAATAAATAAATAAATATTAAGGAAAAAAGCTTATTGTGCAGTTACTTATTATTCTTACTGCAAAAATATGTTAAAGGGGCTAGAAGCAAACACTAGGGACCTCAGTGTGTATGTGTGTATATATATGTGTATATATATATACACTCAGTATATACACTTAATACATATATATATATGTATACACACATATAAACACACACACGCACACACACAAAATTAAAAAGTAAATGGCACAAACAGCTGAAAACAGCCACACTGAAACAGCTAGAGAGTTTCTAAGCATATGACTTTTCTCTGCTAAAGAAATTGCTTCAAAAACTTTTCTGCCTATTTTGGGTCTGCTCATTTTCTGGTTCTAAAGGGAAGTTCATGGCCTGAGTGGGCATGAAGGAAACGGCCTCTGGGACTGAGTTCCTCATCTAAGTGATACGAGCATTGAGCTTCAGGGGGTACCACGGTGTCAGTATAGGCACTGGAAGACATAATTTGTTAAATGGCTCCCAGTGCTGTGCTTCTTTGTCTCACACCAGGAGTTTTTGCTTTCACAACTTAGCCTATAATATTCTCCTGGTTCACGAGGTCTGGGCCTGGGGAAGGTGGTGAAACATGGAAAGTCAGGCTGCATAAGGCACCATAGGAAAGCGGAGGAGCAAAAAGAAAATGAGAAGGAGGTTTCTATTTAGTGTTAATTAGTCTTACTTGACATTGCCTGTGAGCAAATGTATACCCACATACTAAGCCATATTTCAAACTTCTAGCAGTGATTTCTTTATGTTTATAAGACTAACAGTCCCTTTTTTGACTCAGATGCTGAAAGATAAATTAAGAATTTATAAATTTACATTATATATAATATGTTTATATTATGTTATATAAAATCTGTAACATTATATAAATTATAATAATCATTCTCTTATTGGGGAGACTACTTATGTAATATTATTGCTTAATATTATAAAATAAATATTAATCTCTCATTAGTAGAGTATTTTTGAGCACTCTAGGGCTCAGATAGTTGGACATCTATGATCACATGTGAAAGAATGTTTTCAGACTTGTCCTAAAATTATTGCCAGAATTCTTATCTTTATTTTGTAGACAAAGAAGCTAAGGCTCACGTAGCTATTAATGGGCAAATCTGTAAACTGGTATTTTGATTCCAAATACGGTGCTATTTCACATTTTGGAGTGAAAAACTAACACTCTCTGAACAGGGATACTTAGTAAAAATTGTTGAGTTGCTAGAGGGTGATTGTAGCAGTTGCTTGTGTTTAAAACAACGTTGTGCCGTGGAATGGATGCGCAGGGGAATTAATACCGACCCGTTTCCTTCTAACACCTTGCTCTTTCGTTAACAGGCTGTGCGTCAATGAAAAAAATCACTTCCTCTTTGGATCTCAGTTTACCTTTTTATAAAAGCAATAAAGGCCTTGGTTTATACCATCAAGTGTCAGTGCTTTTTAAGTACTTGCTGTGAGCTGGGCACTATACTGGGTGCGAAGATTAAAATGAGAAACAAGGCACGAAGCCCCCTAAGTGGTTAAAATCTTATGTAAGAAATTAGATTAGACAAACTTTTAAGTCCCTTCAAGCTTTACATGTCTAGACTCTAACAGTGTCCCAGATACCACAATGCATGCTGTTCATCATTGGTGATCCAGACAGACTTTGGGCAATCAGGGAAAGTTGGACCAGAGGCATTGCCACTGTTGCCGTACACACAAATATCCACCTTGCATTGGGATCCTTTCTCATGGGCAAATCAAAGCTACTTTTGCAAAGCAGTTGATACGAGAGAGCAAGCTCTAAAAGTGTTGAAAATGAGCTGTGGGAAGGAATTGTAGTAAATGGAGAGAAAGGGACATTGGCAGAAGCAGCAAGATGACTCAGACCAATATCCCTTTGTTTGTTTCACTGTGAATTGCTCTGCCGCTGTTCTTCTCTTTCAGTGTAAGAGTGTTTAGAGTTGGAAATGAGACTTTCCCCCAGATCTCAAAACTGGGCACCTAGTAGTTATTTTATGCCCCTCCAACCAATTTCTACCGGAAGGTTTCACAGCGCTCCCATGGGGACTGCACAGAATGAGACACCTCCACTGTCAGGAAGACAAAGCAGGATCTCAAGTCTGGGGAAGGTTTTTTTCCTCAAAAAAGTTAAGAGACAAAAAGCTATATTTTTATATCTACTTACAATATGTGTATGTTTGGGTTTGCTACAATTTAAAAAAGAAAACTTTCTTGAGACGGAGTCTTCAGAAACAAGAACTGTGAGAATGTGTAGCTGTTCTCTGCCAAGGGGAGCTCTCCTTTGCCAGGTACGAGCTCGCTAACTCTTTCCCAGGTACAAAGTGGACTTCATGGATCACAGAATGTCAAACATTGAAACGCACGCTTACGCTTTGGCAATGCCAAGATCACAAAACTTCAAATGCAGACGGTGATTCCAAAAGGCAAGAGGCATAGGCAGTGAATGCTTAGGCAATTTTTTTTTTTTTTTTTAAGTGAAGAACTGCTGACTTTCATGTATTTAGTATTGGGAACATCCTTTAGGACATATATTTAATTCTGTTTTCCCACAATGAATTTATAAGGGTGTAATTAACAGTACTTTCTAAACTATGGGCACAGACACAATAGTCAACCTAAATACAGTTAAGCACGTAGGCCTAATATGTCATTTACCCTGAACATACTCTTAGCAGAAGAGTATTTGCACTAACCTACTGGTGGAGAGGGTAAGCACAGCTTCCAAAATGGGAGGCTTTGTGTTTTGCGTAAGGGTGGCTGACTTATGTGCCACAGTATGGAAGCAGAATATTAGACCTTAAATCAGTCTAAATATTCTATTTAATATGTGTGTTAGAGAAATAAAACTAATGTCTGGTTAAATATTATATGTGTATGAATAAATAAATAAATAAATATATATATATGAATACGAAATGAAGCCACACTGCATAATTCCCAAGTGATGATAGGACATTTTATTTTTACATTTCCTGTCTCAATCTTCAGTTTTCCACTGTCAACATCAATGCAACAAGATTTTAAACCACAGTAACAAAAAAGAAAAGACCAAGAAAAAAAAAGGGGATTTGGAAACTTACAGTTCTTTCATTAGAGAGTAGAATCAGTTAATTTAATTTCTAAATGTCCATAGTCTACTTTTGATGGAATTAGAAGGCTGATATGTATGGTGATTGACCTTGGAGAAGATTATTGAATATGCTAATGACTAGCATGGCTAAACATTTGCTTAGTCTGAGATTACTCCTGAGATAAAACAAGTATGATGACGAGGTCTTGGAAAACTTTGGCAAATACTTTGTATATTAAAGATGATACAAATAGATGGAGAGATATACCATGTTCTTGGATTGGAAGAATCAACATTGTGAAAATGACTCTACTACCCAAAGCAATCTACAGATTCAATGCAATCCCTATCAAACTACCACTGGCATTTTTCACAGAACTAGAACAAAAAATTTCACAGTTTGTATGGAAACACAAAAGACCCCGAATAGCCAAAGCAATCTTGAGAACAAAAAATGGAGCTGGAGGAATCAGGCTCCCTGACTTTATACTACAAAGCTACAGTAATCAAGACAGTATGGTACTGGCACAAAAACAGAAATATAGATCAATGGAACAGGATAGAAAGCCCAGAGATAAACCCACGCACATATGGTCACCTTATCTTTGATAAAGGAGGCAAGAATATAGAGTGGAGAAAAGACAGCCTCTTCAATAAGTGGTGCTGGGAAAACTGGACAGCTACATGTAAAAGTATGAAATTAGAACACTCCCTAACACCATACACAAAAAATAAACTCAAAATGGACTAAAGACCTAAATGTAAGTCCAGACACTATCAAACTCTTAGAGGAAAACATAGGCAGAACACTATATGACATAAATCACAGCAAGATCCTGTTTGACCCACCTCCTAGAGAAATGGAAATAAAAACAAAAATAAACAAATGGGACCTAATGAAACTTCAAAGCTTTTGCACAGCAAAGGAAACCATAAACAAAACCAAAAGACAACCCTCAGAATGGGAGAAAACATTTGCAAATGAAGCAACTGACAAAGGATTAATCTCTAAGATCTACAAGCAGCTCATGCAACTCAATAACAAAAAAACAAACAACCCAATCCAAAAATGGGCAGAAGACCTAAACAGACATTTCTCCAAAGAAGATATACAGATTGCCAACAAACACATGAGAGAATGCTCAACATCATTAATCATTAGAGAAATGCAAATCAAAACTACAATGAGATATCATCTCACACCACTCAGAATGGCCATCATCAAAAAATCTACAAACAATAAATGCTGGAGAGGGTGTGGAGAAAAGGGAACACTCTTGCACTGCTGGTGGGAATGTGAATTGGTACAGCCACTATGGAGAACAGTATGGAGGTTCCTTAAAAAACTACAAATAGAACTACCATATGACCCAGCAATCCCACTACTGGGCATATACCCTGAGAAAACCATAATTCAAAAAGAGTCATGTACCAAAATGTTCATTGCAGCTCTATTTACAATAGCCCGGAGATGGAAACAACCTAAGTGTCCATCATCGGATGAATGGATAAAGAAGATGTGGCACATATATACAATGGAATATTATTCAGCCATAAAAAGAAACGAAATTGAGCTATTTGTAATAAGGTGGATGGACCTAGAGTCTGTCATACAGAGTGAAGTAAGTCAGAAAGAGAAAGACAAATACCGTATGGTAACACATATATATGGAATTTAAGAAAAAAAAATGTCATGAAGAACCTAAGGGTAAGACAGGAATAAAGACACAGACCTACTAGAGAATGGACTTGAGGATATGGGGAGGGGGAAGGGTAAGCTGTGACAGAGTGAGAGAGTGGCATGGACATATATACACTACCAAACGTAAAATAGATAGCTAGTGGGAAGCAGCTGCATAGCACAGGGTGATCAGCTCGGTGGTTTGTGACCACCTAGCGTGGTGGGATAGGGAGGGTGGGAGGGAGCGAGACACAAGAGGGAAGAGATATGGGGATATATGTATATATATAGCTGATTCAGTTTTGTTATAAAGCAGAAACTAACACACCATTGTAAAGCAATTATACCCCAATAAAGATGTTTAAAAAAAAAGGAAAATTTGCTGATAATATTGTTGATTTATACAACTTAAAAAATTATAGTCATGAAAAAAATACTTTATATAAACAAGGCCTATGTGGGAAAAGTAGCATTGAGTTAAGACTTTCAAAGGATGTCTTTCTTTTGCTCAGTAGGGAGTTTATAGAGTCTATTGTGTAAAAATAAGAGCTAGAATAATAAAAATTATGCTTCAAGATTAATTTTGATAGTTTTGCCGTGATTATGTAAGATAATGTCAGAAACTGAAGTATTTAGTATTGAAGAGGTATGATTTATGCAACTTATCTTCAAAAGGAAAAATATATGGAGGAGGAATGGAGGGAAGGGGGGGAGAGAGAGAGAGAAAGAGAGAGAAAGGAGGGGGAGGAGAGAGAGAGGTATAGAGGGAGAAAGAAAAAGGAAGAAAAAAACTGATATGGGTGAAAGGTATGAAGGGTTCTTTGTACTGCTCCTGCAACCTTTCTGTATGTTTGAAATTAATTCAAAACTTAAAGAGTCTTTACAGAATATATTAAGTAGCTTAGGGTCTTTGTATGTGAGTTTATAACAAAACAATTTTCTGGGAAAATAGAGTACCTGAAACTGACCCTTATGAACAATATCAATCATGCACATTCTATGTTTCTTCTGCTCTTTAAGGCTAATGCTGATCAACAGTGCCCCATCCCACCAGTGTTCTCGAAAAAATGTTGCACTTTCACTGCAACAGTTGGTATTCCTGATTCACTATCATGAACACAGTCTAACATTCCTCTCGAATCTACCATCTGTAGTTTGCATATTGGATGTGAACTTCACACTGCATGACAGAAAAGGAAGACCTGATGCTTTTAGGGATGTGTGTGTGTATGTGTGTGTGTGTGTGTGTGTGTGTGTGTGTGTGTGTGTGTGTGTGTGTGTGGAGAGAGAGAGAGAGAGAGAGAGAGAGAATGTGTATGCATGAGCTGCTTTTGAAAATGGTTTGGATCCGTGTACAAGAGAAATAACTTTGGTTCAGGCTTCAAAGATGTGGAATTTATGCCTGGTTCTCAGTCAGTCTAGCTGAATTACTCGGGCAAATCATTTAAGGTGTATTGGTTTCCCTAATTGTAAAATGGTTGTGCTTGTCTAAGTCAGAACTGAGCAAGAGAAGTTTCTGTGATGAAGCCAATATTTTATAATATGCCCTGTTCAAAATTATAGCAACTAGATATGTAGTTATTGAACATTTGAAGAGTGATTAATGTAACTAAGGAAAATAATTTTTAATTTAATTTAATTTTTCGTCAATTTAGTCACACAAAGCTAGTGGCTAACATACTGGTAAGCACAGGACGATATCATTTTTACAATTATGTGATGCTGTTTTTTAACGTGGTATTAGAAATTGTATGAAGGGCTCGAATTTATTTCCAAATTTTGTTAAAATCTTTTGGATGCCAAGATCACTCAAGTTAAGTAAGTAGGGTGAGGGATATGTACAGAGAGTGAGATCATAAAACAATCTCATGGAATTCAAATCTTCCGGAAATCCAAAATGACAAAAAAGAGAAAACAACTTCTGGCCACCTGTGCATATGTGATCTTAGCCAAACAGAAAGGACAGCTGTTCCTTTATTGTCATCTAAGTTATGTTAGTTGCTTTGATAAAGACAGTGTTCATATATTTAAACTAGAATTTGAATCCTTAATTGTTTCTTAAGATGCCTTGAAAAGCATTATTCCTTAATATAATAATAAAAGTCAAAGGGTTATTGTGCTTGAAGAAGGTATTCAATTTAAGCCAAACAGTAACAACATAGGGAGAGATTTCAAGTCTCAAGAATAAACCAAGATAAAACAACCAATCAGTGTGTCATGAAGTCCTGACATTTGGCCACTGGATATATATCTATTGGATGTTCTAAATGGTTCTCAAGAGAAGCTTTTTAAGTTTCAGGGGGAAAAAAATGAAACTATATTTAATGAAACAGTAAAATTCTTAAATCTGTACTGTCATCTGAAGAATGGTAAAGAGATAAAAACCATAAGCTTGCACTGTAACAGTCAGTGTCACCATGTCACTATCTATGGATGCCTGTGACCAAGAGTGACTCAGAAGAAACTGTGAGCTCAGACAGTGAGTGCATAGACTTTGACCACAATATTCAAAAATGGAAGTTATGTGTAATTCTGAACCAAAATAATATGCTCTTCTCTGCATTTAATGTTCATATATAATTTGGGTTAAAATTCAGTATCTGCTGCTTACTGACTTTTCTCCACATTTTCCTGTTCAAATGCCCAAGAAAAAGATGTGTTAGCTCATGCTGTATTTGGTACTGGGTCACCTAGTTCCTCACTGAAGGTCCAAGGCTGAAACTTGTCTAGTCCTCAAATGTCACAGAAACTTTTTGAATGAATAAATTGATATTATAGATAGGCCCTGACTTGCCTAATTCAGTTTGTTAACAGAAGAAAATGGATATCTTGTATCGCTGTGTAACGATTTTAAAAATATGCTAGCATGTTCAAGTTTAGAAGAAAGTTGGAGACAATGTTGAGTAATTTGCTAAACTATTTCTGATAAATCTAGATGACTAGGGTTAATTTTGGAACACCTAAAGAGAAGGAGACTAGAAGAAATATTATAATGTGCTATTTTATCTTTTAGGGAAAGAGTTGTCCAAGTGGAGGCTAGCGTATATTACTTGTGCCTCAGTGCCTCATATAATTCTTTGTACAATCAATCATCTGATCCATCGACATTTATTTGTTGTATCCTGAATCCACCTTTGCATATATTCTCACAGCCTCTCTCCCCTCTACCACCATTCCTTCAAAGACCATGAGAGTTTTAGATGATTGCTTTAGAAAATACACCCATATTTTCATAACTCATCCTTGACAATAGCCATTTATTTCTTTTTTTTTTCTTTCCTGGCTGTGCTGCATTAGTTCCCTGACCAGGGATCGAACCTGCACCCCCTGCAGTGGGAGCGTGGAGTCTTAACCACTAAGCTGTGGTTAAGACTCCGCACTCAGCCATTTGAGTCATAACTATTGTAATCAATTTCATCTTGACGATAACATTGGCCTCCTCAGATGTGACATGCTCCTTTGACTCAACCTGCGATAAGCCTGTCAGGGACGCTGATTCCACCCCATATGTGACAGTTTACGAAGCGGGAAAAACTTGAAAAGCTAAAGAGGGGGTATCTATGAACATACATACACACACGTACACACCTTGTAAATAACTGTATTCTGTGAAACAACTATCTGATAAGAAAGCAGTTAATAACCAGTTATAACCAAAGTTGAGTATCCACTAAGAGTTCAGTGTAGTTATCTTTACTGGAGGAAGCTGCAGCTAGTGAGAAATGTGTTGTTAACATACTAGTACCTTGATGACTGTTATAATAAATGGCTAAGGCATATAAGTGGGCGATATGTGTCCTTGTAAAAGTTAGAGATTGGGAACATATTTGGAAAATGGAATAATTTATCTAGGAAAAAAATACAGATTTTTGAACCTAGGAAGACAACTGGGCTTTTGGATGCAAAAAAACAGTATCATTGAGAAAGTCAGCCAATTAAATTCATACGTTTTTAATGCTCACTTGGAAAATGCATTTTTATCCTTAAACATTGATTGATTATTGTGAATAATTGGGTAACAATAGCTTAAAATAAATCTCCATTAGGCCACAAATGTCTTGAAAATAGAGCATGCATATTTTAACAACATTATTTCTACAGAAACATTATCTTTGAGGCAGGAAACCAGTATTCAGAAGAATTTACCTTATGAATAATCATCAGTTGAAAATCTTCTAGAAATTTCTTATTTCAAAGGAATACTGTGAAGCTAACTGTAAAAATATATTTTGTATTCTTAAGGAGAGGAAAAAGCAATTTTAGTATAGTGCTTCATATATAATAATTACACTATTAATTCATAATATGAATTTATAATTTATAAATTTTAATTTATAAATTTATAATTTATAAAATTTATTAATTTATAATTTATAAATGAATAAATTATTCAATTTTTCAACAAATTAGTTAAACAAATACTTATTAAACTCCTAGTGTTTGACCAGAGATGTGTTAGATTCTGCAGGGGGAATATAATTGAATTATGTGAAACTCTCTGCCCTCAGGAAATTTTAAATGCTTGGTGGAGCCGTCATGCACAGAGAAAAGCAAGTTTACAAAAAAAATAATTATCATAGGGATAAACACTAAAGCACTAAATTGAATATCATTGATATCAAAATATAGAGTATATGACATGATTACTGTAAGTCATCACAAATGGAGAGATCAACATTGATCTCTAAATGTCTCTAAATACCTAAATATCTATTCGTTTCTTAAGAAGGGATGCATTCTATTTTAACATTTTCTTCTGTTTCTAATGTTGTGATTGTTATACTTCCGACAAATTCTAAATGACAAAAGTATAGAAATGTCATACCTTGGGATTCCTAACGGGACTATGAAAATGTTACTAAATATTATTAAAAGTTCCCAGTCTATCAAGTTTTGATAGCACTCTCTAGGAAAAATAAAAACTTTAAAATATTCAAACTGTTTACTTGCAGAGCTGAGTTGATATTTTTCTCCTGTCATGAACAGCCTGACGTTTAAAGTAGAAGAAAGCATTGCAGTAATAAAATTGTAATGTATGTTTTGGAAATCAGCTAATATAAAGATGATGAAGGTTATATTTTTCTGCTGCTACATGTATTGACACCACTTTCCTTTGTACTCCAACATGCATTTTAATGGCCTGGCAGTGGCTTATGTTTGCATTCTCCAAATTAGCATCACCCAATTCACCCACACGCCTTTGAATCTCACCAACATTTTCGCAAATAGCATCTTTCTACCATGGGTGCTTTTATGCTACAAATGTTGATTTAGTATGTGTATATTTTTGCATAATACACATATGCTGTAGAAAGAAAAGTACCTTGAAAAATAGATTAGCCAGTTTATAATCTAAAATGTAACGCTTTGGTTTCCCCATTCTCTTTAATCACAATATTTGGTAAATCATGAAGTAAAGAAGAAAACATGAATTTGATTTTGGTTTCACCATAACTATTTAGCGCAAGTGAAAATGTTCATTGACAGAAAATGAATAAACATTAGTATTTATTTATTCAAGAAACATTTACTGAGCCCCTTTACAACTTAATCAAGAGCACATCTTTGATATCTTGGATGAGTATTCTTAGACAGATGGCTTTGGCTACCACAGGTGGGTTGGTTTAGAGAAGTTTAGAAAAATTGTTTAGAAAAGTTGGCACTGCAGTGTGAAGGTTATCATTCCAGTGTCTTTATGGATCAGCTAACATTGGTCCCTTCAGCTCTTTAACCTTAGCTATCATCCTCACAAACAGACTTTAGGTGAAAAGAAATCATGGAAACACATTATGAATGCCTCAAAAAAATCCTATGATCTCTCCAGAAAGCCAAGTCAGAGTGCAGATCATTCTGAGATTTACAACTATTACAAATACTTTTGAAAGGTTAAAGCTGGTAGTTGAGAAAGATGAGATGGAGAAGATGTTGTAGCTGGAGTAGCAATTTTTGCAATACAGCCTTGGGGAAAAGAACTGAAGTGAAGCCTAACACTGAGCCTTAAAAAAACTAAATCTGTACTGTGAAGGGTGGTTGGCAGGGTGAGGTGGAGGTGGGTGCAGAGAGTGAATGGAACTGAGATTGCGCTAGAAGAAATACTTTAGCAGTCAGAACATTTTTATTTCAGGTCATGGTCTACAGTCATCTTAGGTGCAACTCAGATCTCTGAGCCCATATGAGGAAAAGGATGGCATTGCTGAAAAGCTGAAATCAAGGGTGATCGAGGCAGGATGGAAAGATAAAGATGCCTCCGGTTTCTACCCTGACTGTCTAAATTACTTTGTGTTTTATAGTTAAACATCAAAACGATCTTACATAAACTCCTCCATTCTGTCTTTCTCTTTCACAGTTAGAATCCATATGGTCATGAGCAAAAAATTACTGATAAGATTAGTTCTCTCATGTTCAGGAGGGTAAGCACATGATGTAGAAAATACAGCTCAAGAGGAAAGTGAGAGTTTTTCTGCCTTGTAATGTGAAAGAATCAAAAGTTTCTAAACAATAAAAGTAGGCTAAACATAAAATTGCTCAGAGGAAGGATGCTTATGGCAGTGAAATTAACAAAATTGTTCATTTGTGGTACAGCAATTAGATTATTTAATAAATTAGAGTTCTCCACTAAAGAACTGAATAAATTGGCCAGTGAGTTCAGTCAGATAACTTATTTGATTCATCTTTCACTTAGAAACACCTACCATAATGAAGTATGTAAAATATGAAATAATTGTATGCTTGTTGAAGAAGAATCAATTCCTTAAATAAATCCACTAACTGGTGGCTTTGAGCTTGTGAAAATAGAGCCCAAATATAAGGATTTTTTTTTTAATTATTTGGTGTCCTCTTCTGTAAATGTAAGTCATTTTTCACTTCTTAATTGAATGACTGTCTCTCAGTAGCTTACACCCTTATAGGGAATTCCAAATGCAGATTGTTTCAGAGTATCACAATGTCAGATGCCATCTGTATGTAATTTTCATGACTATTTTCATTGATTGTCTTGCCTGTTGGCAGCGTGTGTACGTGTGTGTGCAGGGGAGAGGGGCACACGAGGGGTCGTTGTAAGGAGGTTTTTGATGAAAACAGACTCTTGGTGTAAGCCATGTGTCAGGGAATCTGGCTAATCAAAGCAATTAGGCTCTCCCAATGTCGAAAACATAACAAAAACAGTGAACAACCAAAAGTATTGCTGACATCTGAAATCAGATTTCATCTCCACCGTTGGCCAGAGCTTAGTCGCTTCTGTTACCTTTAAAAAGACATGCAATCCCCTGCCCTTTTGTTTCTGTCGTCCTCTTGGTCTCTAGACATTTGAGTTTGCAACTCTTGATATTAGTTTTGGAAAAGATCTTAACAAATATTATTAAAGGGATGATTTATGTGCACTTAGAAATGAAATCAGTGATCACTTTTAAGTGTAAGTCATGCCGGACTAAACTAATTTCAGCTTATGATGGAGAAGCTAGTCTGAGGGAGCAGAAATAATCATTCAGCAAACAGCATTTACTTATTTTATTCTATTTTCCATCAATATGTTTTGGTGGCATGCATAGATAATCACATTTTTTAATAAGAAAAATTTCTCTTACCTTTGGTTCAAGAAATTGATTTGTGTTTTATTATATTTTTATTATACTTATTTTTCTTTGCCAGTCACATAAAAGTGGTTGTATTGCTCAGTTGTGAATGATACTCGTTGTGACAAAGCTTACTGAATGGCTTTTCTCCATTTTATAAATTTACAGAGATACAGAGATTGAATTTTAACAGTTCCTCATCCTTTCCCATGTTATTTTGTGAAAAAAGTGGACTTAACGCAACCCATATTTATTTTTATATTCAGAGATATTGCATATTGTCTTAATAGTGGCATTTTCCTACCACTGACTTGCTATTAATGATATATTACCAAAGATATTAAACTAAGATCAGAACATTAAGCATTTTTTGCTTCATTAATGAAACTAGTAAGGATAATGTAGATGTATCCACGCTTAGTCTAATTAAATTTATTATACATTTGTTTATAAGTGAAGCTTACAACAACGCACAGGCTTAGCTGTTATGGGCAATTTCTGTATTAGCTTTTACTACAAATATGATTTCTTCACTTTCTTAAATGTCATACTTCAAGTGACATCAGTAAAATAATTATTAAATGGTGATATTCTTGAGATTATACTAGTAGTTATGAAAGTGGGTTATCTTTTTATTATAATTTAACGTCATAATTTTGGTGGTTTATCAGAGACACAAATTACCAGTAATTCATGTTTAGAATTTTAGCAGCTTTTCCTGGAAAACTGAATTTCAAGGAAATACAGAGATATTTTGCGGCTCTGCCTTTACGTTTCAATTGTCATATTACAATACACGTGCATGGTTTTATAATTTATATTAAAATATATTTCCATATCCTGGGGGAAAAAAATGAAGGCAGAAATATTATTTAATGGTATTTAGGAGAGAGAAAGAAAACCATGGATAAAAGTACTTTAATGAATAGAAGTAAACAGACCGGAGTGAGTTTTTAAATTTGAAATTATAAAATATAAAACCTTTATGAATGTGGAGAGAAAATGAGAAAGGGATTAAACATGAGTTCAAGAATTTGAACTTGGACAATCAGCAAAGGGTCTATACTATTGACATGATTGGATATACATGATCAACAGCAAATGTAGGAAGTAAATGGAGGATCTTTATGTCTAGGTTCCCAGTTAGTGAGCTATAGAAGGTGAATTCACATGCAGTCAGGGACACTCAGAGAGGGTCCTCATTGGTCAAAGCCGTTTAAATGTAGCAAATAATACATTAATGTAAAAGATTCAAACCATGGGTTAAAAAAAAGTTTGAGTTAGGCCAGACTGCAAAGCCTGGTCAAGGTTTGAGAATTGTTGAGAGGAATGAGTTGACCTTGGCTGAAATCACTTTCAATTCCTGTAAATTTAGGACACAAACAATGTGAAGGGCGTGCATGAAATCACAGACACGTGTTGCAGAGAGGAGAAAGGGATCCCCAGTGCCTCCCTTATTCCTTACTGAAGTGTATCCCAGGGTTTAAATCCTCAGCAGCCCATTTGGATAGAGAAACCTGCCTGGTAAGCTGGGTCTAGAACTACAGGCTCACTATGCTAAATACTCCTTATACCAGGACCATGATGTGGGGAGGAACATTTCATCACTCACAAGTCTAACTTACATAAGATAAAATTCTCGCTTACTCACAGTTGCACATTTCTATAATCCTGAATCCTGATTCTGCCACTAACTAACTGTATGACCTTGGGTAAGTTATATAGACTCACTGTGCTTCATTTGCCTGATCTATAAAATGAGATAATAATATTACCTCCTTTATAGGTTTATTGGGTAGATTAAGTTCATTCATGAAAAACACTAGATGGGCACTTGGCATATAGTAAGCATTTAAACATGTTAACTATGGTTTTCTTTCTTGTTGTACCACCAAGCCTACTCGGAATTTCAGGGGAGCAGGCTTTTTAATAAACTAGATAAAAAGAATGTTCACAGTGCCTGGAGGATATCTATATCGTCTTTTTCTATCTCTCTGTCTGTCTATCTATCTATCTATCTATCTATCTATCTATCTAATCCATTCATCCATTTATCTATCATCTATCTATTTCATAAGAAATTACTGGAAATAGGAAAGAAGAGAATTGAGGACAAATAAAAATGAACAAGAAAAACTCAGAAGAGCAGAGAGACAACAGATTAGACCAAAAAGAGTTGACGAGAAGTGGTGTAAGAATAATAAGAATCAGACAGAGATAAGGCTGGTAGAAGTTAAGGCAGAGGCGTCCATGATGGAAGAGAGAAAGCATTAGTCCACATGGCACATCGATGCAGGGGGTATTGCTATATTAGAGCTTATTGAAGTTACTGTTTTCTATTTATTCTACTAAAATTTATGGAGAATCTACTATTTATAAAGCCTGAGGATTGACAGATATAAGAGAACTTCTGTCAGCAAGAGGTCTCATCACGGAAGAAGTGTTTAGTGTGTTTTTTTTTTATAAGAGCAGGAAAGTGAATATCTTACTTTATAAAATGCTTTGTTAATTTAAAAAAAATATTATAAAGAGGTGGGACCCATAAAATAGAGCCATTTGTCATCTGTAGACCCAATTCTTCTTCAGGACTAAATATATTGTCTCAGATAAGTGCTATATTGCATCCAGGGATGCTCATGATAACCAATCAGTCTTCAGTGTGATGAACTTGGGGGCTAAGAGCTCCAGCCATGAGCACTGTCCTTTGTTGCAGTATGGCATACAAATATCAACACATTCCACGTGCACCAAGTGTAAACTGTTGGGAAGCAAGGCTTTATTGGAGCTGTTGACAGATGTCCTCACCATTTTCCTTCACTATAGAAGCTGATAATAATCTATTAATTGATCAAAATATGAATATTGTTTATGGGAATATATTCATATTTAGGTGTTCTTTGAAAAGGTTTTGCTCAAGTAGCATCGTTTGTAATATGTGCCTAATAAGTTGTATGCAATAGACAACTAAACAAATTCTGGGAACTAATTTTTCTTGCCATTAGAATAAGGCCATTGAGGTGTGATTACAACTGCTGAGATAGCATACAGCTTCCCATCTTGGAGGGAAGGGATCAGACAAAGTTCACCAAAGAGTCATTAATTCATCTTCTCCAGGGCTGTCAGCCCAGCAGTACATTTTCATAATTGATCATTTCCAACTGGTTACTTGACAGGACCTCCATTTCTAGCATTTGTGTTAGGAAAAGTGAAGCACCTCCCACCTTCAGTTAAATGATATTTAACCCCTGGATGACTTCATGTAGTCTTTGGTCATCAGTGGTAAACTGTACTAGAACTTCTGATGGTTTTGTTTTGTTATTTAGAACTTGTACATTATGGATAGTCGGAGAAGAGTTGAGAGTCTGCTAATTAAATTCCTAGAAAGTTTGAATTTGCTAACAGGAGCTTAATGAGATAAACGTCAGAATAAAACTAGTCAGACTCCTTTACAAATACAGAATATCCACAAAGGAATTTAAAAATGCAAGGTGGGGAAGGGCTGAGGGGAGTAATTGAAAAAAATAGTTCAGGAGTTCCTTGATGTCGCAGTTGTGAAAAGTAAAATTTTTTTAGCGTGAGTGATGTTGGTTTATATTCTCAATTCTGCCAGGGAGATTGTACCTTCCTGGGGAGAAAGACCTTATTTTACATTTTACCACCTTGATGTATGTTATCTTACCTTTTCCCCACCATGTTATAGCTATTTTAATGCCTTTAAAGTTAACTGATCAGCCAGCATGTACATACTTTAAGGGTTCTAACTGACCTTGATTCAGTGGAACTGAGTACTGCAAGAGAGAAAACAGACTCAAAGATCTCTTACAATCAGAGAGGCTTTACAACTTGTATTCCAGTTTCTAATCATTCTACAGAAGATCATCCTGTAGGAAGACGCTAGAGATGGGAGAGTTTTCAGTGACTGTGTGCAGCGTACTTCAGGATTCTATTTTAAACTCAACATTCTTAAAAGTAGACCATGGATTATGTATCATTATTTGAAAATGGAGTGGTCAACTTTTTAATCTCTCACGAGGTCCTTTGAATTATCTTGTATTTTGAAGAGTCTAGAAGGGGTGTGTGCATACTGCAGAGCATCTCCCATGTAGGTGTTCTTTACTGTGATTCGGGTGGGAATTTTAGATTACTCCTTCACGTGAGCATCAGGTCTTCTTGAATGGCTGCTGCTTTTTTGGGTCCTTGTTGCCCGGTGGGCAGCAGGATGTCACCAGGAAGAAGGGTAGAAATGATTCTTTCTGAAAAAGGGAAAGTGTTACATGGGAGAAACAACAAAACCTTATTCTGCTCGCATCATTTGTAAAGTCCCATTTGACCTTAACTAAGTGGAAGAGAGCACTGGGTAAGGAAATTAGACTCAAAGATACTTTATTATCAGAGCTGTTTTTCAGGATTATTATTGCAGTTTGTAATCATTCTACAGAATGTCATCATCCCAAAATACTCTAGAAATGCTATTAAAATATTCCGGGAAAAATTTTAGTGACTGTGCACAGCACATTTCAAGATTCTCTCCACTGTGTAATGATGTAGAGGGTACCTAGTAAATGTCTCAAAATAGGCATTTTTTTTCCATTGGAAAGCTAATGAATAATTTTCATTATAATTTAGAGAGAAATTAGAAAAGGGAAATAATTTAAAACTTAACTTAATTCATCCTCATTTCTGATAATAAGCCCTCTCTACTGAGCCCTGCCTCTGCCCTTTCTTTTTTTTTTTTTAATATATTTATTTTACTTATTTATTTTTGGCTGCGTTGGGTCTTCGTTGCTGCGTGCGGGCTTTCTCTAGTTGTGGCGAGCGGGGGCTACTCTGCGTCGCGGTGCGCGGGCTTCCCATCACGGTGGCTTCCCCTGTTGTGGAGCACGGGCTCTAGGCGTGCGGGCTTCAGTAATTGTACCATGTGGGCTCAGTAGTTGTGGCTCGCAGGCTCTAGAGCGCAGGCTCAGTAGTTGTGGCATACGGGCTTCGTTGCTCTGCGACATCCTCCCGGATCAGGGCTCGAACCCGTGTCCCCTGCATTGGCAGGTGGACTCTTAACCACTGCGCCCCCAGGGAAGCCCCTGCCCTTGCTTTTTAAAAGGATGTTTAGGCACATGCTCCTTCTTATCGGGTCACCTCGTTGGAATTGCTGGTTAAGTTACAAGAAGAAAAAGAAAAAAACATGAGGTCAAGATTCTTAACGATCATTTATTTACTGATCTAGAGTGTTAAAGGGCCACTAAAAGGCATGAGGGCATGTTAGTGATACCACGGTAGTTTTGACCTGATATCTATTTTCTCCCTCACATTACATGAATGTCTCTCAAGAGTGTAACCAAAAAAAAAAAAAAAAAAGCTCTAAAGAAAAAGGACTTTAGAGTAAGGCATAGGCAAGGACACTCTGTCAGAACTCTGGCACATTGGTTGGTATGTTCCAAAATCCTTTGCTTCCATCACAGATCACACAGATCACACAGATAGCTCACCAATGCTAGAAGAACAGTGCGAAAGGTCTAGATAAGCCCTTGGAGAGGGGATGCCCTTGAAGCTCAGGTGTTATTGCCCAGTCATGGGGTTAAGGAAGTTTTCAAAAAGTCAGACCGCTATCCTTCCTGTAATTCCACATACTTGTAGTGAGGCCCAAGTTAGTCTGAGATAAGTTACCTCCAAAGAGCATTCAAGCAAAAAAGAAGGAATTATAAATATATGTGCACTGAATGGAGATCCTCATGTCAACCTTGCAGAACTAGTGAATCACTGGGCTGAGGTCGGGATAGTTGGAGAAGGATTAGAAGATTTTCCATATGCCTAGTGTGTTCCATAGAGGAGATATGTAATAGAGATTCTACTACAACATGTTTCTTAAACATGAGTTAGGCTTGTTTAGAGTAAGCTATGCATAAGGTGAAATATGTTTCTCTTGGCTATATAAGTTTGGAGGGCTTCCCTGGTGGCGCAGTGGTTGAGAGTCCGCTTGCCGATGCAGGGGACACGGGTTCGTGCCCCAGTCCGGGAAGATCCCACATGCCGCGGAGCGGCTGGGCCCGTAAGCCATGGTCGCTGAGCCTGCGCGTCCGGAGCCTGTGCTCCGCAACGGGAGAGGCCACAACAGTGAGAGGCCCGTGTACCGCAAAAAAATACATAAAAAAGTTTGGAAGAGTTGGATTTATATGTTTCTTCTAGTACTTTGTAAGTGAGAATACAGTACTTCGTAAGTGAGAACACCTAAAACATGCTAATTAACTATGCCTGCTGTGAAATTCTTTATCTGTGAAGTAAGCCTAGTTAAAATTATTTCCCTGCTTGACACCAGGATTTCTCTTAAAGAATGAATGTCTTTATTTAAGAACAGGTTCTAACTGGGGTAGAGATAGTGAAATTTTAAGCACATAAGTTTGTAGGAAACGAGGAAAGTGAGAGCCCATCTATTCAGATAAGTTGGTAAAAATTGCCAAGGGACTTTGTGTAACATGGGAGAATAATACTCTATTTTAAATCATCTGCTATATAGTCTTGCAATGAAGTGCTCGTCTCCAGTATCCCCTGAATCTCTTCTGTGTAAAAGTCTATAACAAACTCTGTATCTCCTACGAATGGCAGTTTGGGGGTGAGGGAACATGGAATCAAGAGTTGAAGAATGGGTCCTAAGAGTAAGTCAATAAGTAAAAAGCAATTAGATACATATAGAAAATTAAGAGGGACTTCTCTGGTGGTCCAGTGTTAAAGAATCCACCTTCCAATGCAGGGGACGAGGGTTCTATCCCTGGTCAGGGAACTAAGGTCCCACATGCAACTAAGCCTGAGCACCACAACTACTGAGCTGCACACCTCAACTAGAGAGACCACGTGCCACAAACTGTAGAGCCCATGCGCTCTGGAGCCTGTGCGCCACAACTAGAGAGAGAAAACCCACACACCACAACTAGAGAGAAGCCCGTGCGCCGCAACGAAAGATCCGCTTGCTGCAACTAAAACCCGACGCAGCCAAAAGAATAAAAAATAAAGAAATATATATTTACAAAAAAGAAAATTAAGAATCCATCAGGAGCATGCAAGCAAATTTGGAACTGCAGGGATTAGTGGAAATGTTGGAGAAGGCATTGGACTTTCCATATGAATAGGATTTTTTTTAACATCTTTTTTGGAGAATAATTGCTTTACAATGTTGTGTTAGTTTCTGCTGTGTAACAAAATGAATTAGCTATATATATACATATATCACCGTATCTCCTCCCTCTTGCATCCCCCTCCCACCCTCCCTATCCCACTCCCCCATCCCGCCCCTCTAGGAGGTCACACAGCACCGAGCTGATCTCCTTGTGCTATGCGGCTGCTTCCCACTAGCTATTTTACATTTGACTCTGTGGAGATCTCAAGGGACAGGATGACTCTGCTGATATCTTGATAAAGCAGCTGATACGGTTGTGAGAATATAAAATTAGATTAAATTATATATGTAAGCACATTATTTCAACAACTCCGTCACCTCCACCTTTCTCATAAGTCTGTTATTTCTTCTCTCTTTTCACTTCTCCTGGGTTTCAGCGCTCTCATGTTTAGCACAGCTACTCAAGACTTCTACTCTATAATTCTACTTGCACCTGCTCTTACTGATAATGTTCTATTTGAAACTCTCTGAGTCATTAAAATGGGGATAATAATGTCTTCCTCAAAAAGTTGTAAGAATCCACTAAAATAAAATATAGGAAAGGGGGGCTTCCCTGGTGGCGCAGTGGTTGAGAATCTGCCTGCCAATGCAGGGGGCACAGGTTCGAGCCCTGGTCTGGGAGGATCCCACATGCCGCGGAGCAACTAGGCCCATGAGACACAACTACTGAGTCTGCGCATCTGGAGCCTGTGCTCCGCAACAAGAGAGGCCACGACAGTGAGAGGCCCGCACACCACGATGAAGAGTGGCCCCCGCTCGCCGCAACTAGAGAAAGCCCTCGCACAGAAACGAAGACCCAACACAGCCAAAAATAAATACATTAATTAATTAATTAAATTTAATAAATATATATAGGAAAGGGGCAATTTATAGAATTCAAAGGGCTATAAAATATAGGTTTTATATTTAAACAGCAGCTCACAACTGCTCTAATAAGAGGAGAATAAAATAAAACAAATAGAGGCTCTTCTCCAAACAACTACCTTCTTTCTGGGCAGCAGAGCTGGAAGGAAAGTTAGTGACTCTCTAGCACTTCTTTTTTTTCTTTCTTTTTTTTTTTGGCGACACCGTGGGGCATGTGGGATCCTAGTGCCCTGACCAGGGATCAAACCTTTGCCCCCTGCATTGGGAGCATGGAGTCTTAACCACTGGACTGCCAGGGAAATCCCTCTATAGCACTTCTTGATGGGACCCTCTGTTTAACTACATGTCAGAACCAAAGCTCAGTTCTCTCAATGGCCAGGCCAAGGCCCTTTGTCTTTTCCAGGGGCCTCTGTGCAGAAGGATGTGCTCTTAGTAACTGCAGACTAGTTAATATAACAGACTTGAGAAGTCCTGGCCCCTCAGCCCCTTCACATCCAGAGTATCATTTCAACCTAACTTTCAATTTGAAGAGCAAACCATACGTGGAGATGGATGCCAGGCACTTAGAACAAGTTCTCGGGTTGGCTATCTATTTTCATTTGGTTGTCATCACTGGACTTGAACTATTTCAGAACTTACCGAATATGAATAATGGCTTGATCCTTTTCATTTCTTTGCATGAGAATTTGGTAGCACTGATTTAGGATGGGTTGAAGGTGGGGTGGGAGTGAGGCCTGCCTTTCTCCAGAATTTTTCCGGCTGTCGTATAACTCAATTCC
Organism: Grampus griseus; assembly: GCF_964374135.1. NCBI lineage: Eukaryota > Metazoa > Chordata > Mammalia > Artiodactyla > Delphinidae > Grampus > Grampus griseus. The sequence goes on along the minus strand of NC_139001.1, from coordinate 89,963,280 downwards.
TCCTGGTTCTGGTCAATGGCAACAACATGTTGCCCTGATATCCTTTTAAATACGTGTTGACAATTTTGGTGTTTCACTCTGTCTTCCTATATCCTCCAAACAGAGCATGCACAGTTCTCTTAACCTTCGCACATAGATCTTATTTTGTAAATTCTCTACCATCTTGTGACTTCCTTGAAAGCTTCCCATCTGTTTTTCTTTGAAGAAAGCCATATAGAAAATCAAAGGGCAACTGGAAACAAAAGTGCAAGTATATCTTATTTTGCTTTTCTTCTCTACTTCATTTTTCTTGTTTATTAGCAGGAATAATTTACAAAAGGTAATAAACCTGATACTAAATGAATAATTGCCTCTTTCTGAAAACAGCACAATTTAGGTTTAGATTTGGTGCTGAATACAGTTGAAATCAATGCCTGCATACAAAAAAAGGTTTTTTTAAGTCTATTGGTAAAGAATTCATTAGATTGGATATTGTATGTAATCTTGATGATGCAGACATGAACAGGAATATGGGTGCATTCCTTTTTTTAAGCCTTTATCTCAGAAGAATTCAAGATAACTGTAAACCATCCTTTGTCAAGGTTTCTTTCTTTTCTTTTCTTTTCTTTTTTTTTTTTTTTTTTGCGGTACGCGGGCCTCTCACTGCTGTGGCCTCTCCCGTTGCGGAGCACAGGCTCCGGACGCGCAGGCTCAGCGGTCGTGGCTCACGGGCCCAGCCGCTCTGCGGCATGTGGGATCTTCCCGCACCGGGGCACGAACCCGTGTCCCCTGCATCAGCAGGCAGACTCTCAACCACTGCGCCACCAGGGAAGCACCGAAAAGTTTTATTTTTAACACACACACACACACACACACACACACACACACACACTCACTCACACACACACACGTGTTCATGGTCCATTTTCATGATGTTGTGGTGTTAATTGTTTCTGCCATCTCTCTTCCTTTTTTTTTTTTTTAAACTAGGAATGCCAAGTGTGTCTCCAATGTCCAGACTATTATGATGGTGGGATTTATCCAATATGGGCTTTACTAGGAAAATCAGGGCAAAACATAAAATGCTGTTGATAAAGTCAGTATTTTTAATGTTTTATCTAAGACAACAATAGTATTCCCAAGGCTGACTTTCTCCACCAGAGATTTTAAGAGCTCTTATAATAGAATTTTTTTTATCATTTCTCTTTTTTCCAAGAGTGCATAAGAATGGCAAACAAAATCTTTAATTTTGATTATTTATTATAATTACAAGGGCATTGTCAAGAAATGGGTCCATATAAAATAATTTCTAATTTAATTTGAATCATAAATATATAAGCATCTTACTTATAAGATAGTAACTTATTGATTTACAGGAAAATTGAAAATCAATTTGAAATTGATTTATAGGAAAAGAAGTCCTTCCCCTGCTTCACCCTTCCCCCAAAATGCAGAGAAGTGAAAACTTACTTAATATACATGGTGTGTTATGTAACGACATAAAAATCTAAGAGTCCCCCCGCCCAAATTTGGTACTAAGCTTTTAAAAGATTTTTGATAATGTGATGGTTAATTTTATTTGTGACCTCGACTGGGCAATGGGGTGCATAGATATTTGGTCAAACATTATTTCTGGTGTGTCTATCAGGGTATTTCTGGGTGAGTTTAACATTCAGATTGGTGAAGCAGATTGCCCTCCCCAGTGTGTCTGGGCCTCATCTAATCCACTGAAGACCTGGATAGAATACAAAGGCTGAGTAAGGAAGAATTTTTTCTCCCTGACAGTCTTTAAGCTAGGATATTGGTCTTCTCCTATCTTTAGACTTGGATTTAGACTTAGAGCTTACACCATCAACTCACCTGGTTCTCAGGTCAGACTTGGTGTGGAACTATGCCATCGGCTTTCCTAGGTCTGGACTTCTCAACCTCCATGATTGCATGATCCAATTCCTAATGATAAATATAAATTATACACACATAATATGTATGGTATATACTATTTATGTAATATAAGCCTATATTGTATTGTGTAAATAATATACATATATGAATAAGTTAAATGTATTAGTCAGGGTTCTCTGGAGAAAGTGAAGATATGTCTTGTATTGGTTCTTTTTTTCTCTGGAGAACCCTGACATACATTTAACTTATTTTAATGCTATGAAAACACTATAAAAAAGAAAACCAAACTTGTGCTAATTTTCAATGTAACACACCCCTTTTCTTACCTTTATATTATATTTTAAAATTCAGAATGTATAAAATACGTTCAGGCTACATTGTAGTAGTATAGTAAGCGTGACCTTTTATATGATCCCTCCACGGCAGCTTCTGTATACCAGTACCTGAAATTCCATTAGTACAATGGAATTACATATTTCTCTATCATAGATGAGGTGTGAAAGGTAAATACTTTGGAAGAGAGTATATATGGACTTCAATTTATGTGAAAGTGAATGGAGAGTATTAGATCTCTTTGAGCATTTTTTTCTGAGGAAGGGATGGATAGAGAAGAAAAATAACTGAAAAGAGAGGAGTGTCACAGAAGCAGAAAGAATACAGAGAGGCGTGATTGAGTGCCCTACAGCTTCTTTTTGCCTATTTCACATTTATACAAAGGCCACTCCAATGAAGACCACTATCCAACAACTGAGGGGCACATCTCTATTCTGCTTGGACCCTCAGGAGTGATTCCAGGGATTGGCAGTTACCTTCTTTTAAGATTTAATCAATTCTCTAACTAGAACTGTGTGAAAATATAGACTACTAAATAGATAGCAGTTGGCCATCTAGGGCAGCCTGACCCACTATATAAATTCTAAGGAGGCTGGAGAGAGGAAGGATTCTTTTTCTATTTGTGCTTATTGTAAGCATGGGTACTAGAATATTCTTACAATAATGAGCAGTGTCATGTCTCAAACGTTTGTTTATCAGATCAACTTGACTGCTTTCTGAAGATCACTGTGACACAATAAATGTTAGAAAAGATAAGGCAGATTCTCAGAAAGAAATGGATTAGAGCTTGAGCTTTTGTCAGTTACTGAAAAATAAAACAAAATCCATATATGCTTTTAATATGTACAAAATGCCAAATTCAATTTTATGCCAAATTGAGTAGCATTATAGGATCATATATGTATACACAACAACTTTATTGAAGTTTAATTGATATATAATGTTCTGAAAGTTTAAGGTGTAAATGTGATTTGATACACATATATATTGTAAAATGATTACCACAATAAGTTTCATTAGCACATCTATCACTTCACACAACTATTTTTTTTGTAGTGAGAACATTGAACATCTGTTCTCTTAACAACTTTTAAGGATATGATACATTTTTTGTTAACTGTAGTCATTATTCTGTATATTAGATGCCCAGAATTTATTTGTCTTATAACTGGAAGTTTGTACCTTTTGACCAACATCTCCCCATTGTCCCCTCCCTCTCAGACCCTGGCAACCACCATTCTACTCTGTTTCTATAAGTTTCTATCCTTTCAGATTCCACATACGATGGGATCATTCAGTATTTGTCTTTCTCTGTCTGGCATATTTCACTTAGCATAATGCCTTCAAAAACTTGGTTGGTGACCCATAAAAAGATAGAAACATAATTAAAATATTAGCACTGTTTTACACTTGTTAAGCGGTCAAAAGATACATAAATACTATAATAAATATAACATCTTATCTTGAAAAAGAAAATTCCTCAAAGCCTAAAGAATTTGGTACTTAATCCACCACTGGGAGGGGTTTTATTATGGTGATTCCCATGGTTCTTATATTTTTAAAAATATTACAAAGTTCTGATGAGCTTTTATGAGAAAAATAAAAGCCAGGTTTTTCTTCTGAGAGTCTTACCAACTGTGATATTTTTTGATAGGTTATACGAATAATCAACAGCATAATAGAAAACTACCCTAAGAAGAAATCTCAGAGCTTAGATAATGTTGCCATTTATTCAAGGGACTTGGTCAGTCATAATGTAAAGAAAAGTAACTACTTTTTTGGTACCAGGCTGTCATGAATTAAGAACGAAAATAATTTGGGTTATGAAGCATTTTTTTACCTACAAACTAACTCTGTAGAGACTTGGGAAAAATAGGGAAATATAAGTATCTTAGCTTCATTTTAAGCTGACCTTTGTAAAATGGAATTCTTCCAAAGTAAGCATTTGTAGTACCATTTTGAGGGAAATGTAATATTGAAATCTGTATGAATGTGCATTAATTTAATTCATGTGTGCCTATGTTCAGCAACCAACTAGAGAATTAATATCTATCCCTTCTGTAGCGATAAAGACTCAAATTCTTCACATCGTAAACCCTTCTTAACTAAATTATGGTTATGATAATAAATTCACATCTTGAAGGGCTTAAACACAAGAGAATAAAGAACTTAATAATGAAAGTTAATGGATTACAATCCATTTAAACTGTATATTCAGAAAGACTATGTTTTCATCGGGGAGCTTTCGCTAGTTTAATAAATGAGAATCGTCTGTCCTGTTTGTAAGAAATCAGCCCGGTTAACCACACAAGCAAGGTCAGCTCACGGATCAAAACACTACTAGGGAAGACAGAAGGTATTTGAAGGGCACTTAATCTCCAGACCTTGACCATGACCTTGACACAAGGGCATTTTTCCTTTATCAGAAAATAGCCATTTACCCTGAGTTTGTGTTTGAGTTACTCATTGGAGAAAAGAAGTAACTTTACACATTGTAAGATGCAAACTATCTATAATGGTAAAACCTCAAATTATTCTCTCATCCACTTCTTGTTTGTGGTTCTGAAAGACGGAAGCCACCTTAATGAAGGAATTAAAATGTTTCATGAAACACAGGATTTGGTGTTTTGCCATGAGAGTCAGTCAGACTGGTTTTTGTAGTGAGGCCGCATAAACCCCAAGAGATCCTCTTTGTTCCATAGGCAGGTCCATTCCCTCACTGCTGTAGAATGTTCTGAGTGTTCATTAACTAAACTGCACTAACTGAGCAGCACCCTGAGACAGGTGCCCAGCTCTGCCCCTGCTGTGTGTCCAAAGGTGCGCTTGGGAGAGACTTAGAAATTAACATTGTGAATCAGAAGTATATCGACTAGGCAGATGGACAAGGTTTTGCTCAAGGGGTGGAACTGGAGGGAGAGAACATGGCTCCCTGAAAGAAAATAGACACGAGTGAAGTGGAAGTATGGGAGATGGGGCCACATCAAGTCCTGCAGGCCGAGAGTGATGGGTCATGGCAAGGTGTGAGACTGTGTCTAACCATCTGGCCATTCAAGAACAGATACACACGTACACACACACATCCATAATGCACAAACACACACGCTTTTCTTTCCCAGTCCTCTTCCTGAGTGTGTACACTTGGGAACGAGGAAACTGATATACATAAAAGAAATATGACACTGATCTGGTTCTGCAGTGGGACATCCTTTAGAACAAACTGGTTGTAACAGTGAAGGAGGAGAAAAACGAGCACAGGAAGTCTGCCATGGCAGAGGTAGTGGTAATAGCAAAGAGGACAACAAAGATAACTCTGATTATATGTATAGCTGGTACAAGTCACAGAATTCAGGTATATTAAGGACGATGACTTCAATTTTCTGTTAATTCTTTTTCATTCTCATTCAACTGGAATGGAAGAAATGGAAGTAAACATTTCTCAGAGATCTTTTCTATCCATAAACCTGGGTTTGAGTTGCAGGAGCCTTGTGGAGGACCAAAGGGTGAGAGGACCCTGTTATCATTTCTTCACTCAAATGAGATGCCCATCATCCTGCCTGGGCATTGACCCTCAGACCGTATATGTAAATGCCAGGTCATTTCTTACTGCTCTTCAGCCAGCCCTTTTGTGCCTCACTGCTCTAAGTGACACACGTGTGACATACTTGGAGTCATGGGAATTACCTTGCCATGACCTGTTTCCCTGCGGAGCAGAAATCTCAGTGGGGCCATCTCTTCCTCATTAGTCTAGACCCGCTCCTCGGGCAGTAAGTGGATCCTGAATTGCTCTGGGAGGGCTTCCTCCTTCCCAAGGTTCTTTCAGGAATTCCCAGTGCAGATGCCCTGTCTGAGGACCCACTAGGATCTTAAACTTCTCCTCTGCTTTGTCCTTCAACATGGGACTGACTTTTGTTAGACCACTACAGCAACTAGAAATAGACTGAACTGGGTCTTTTGAGGCCATTATAGTGCCAGGGATAATAGAAGCCTTGCCAATAATAGCTGAAAATTTCCTAATTTATACACCTGGTGTCTTCTCAGTTTATATTAAGAATCAAAGCTTGTAGAGATAAAATCTCAGAATACAAATTTTTTCCCTGCCTTCTAATCCGTCAAATGTCTCTTTTAGGGCAAAGAGTCTAGAAAGGCCTCAATGCTTTAATTTAGGAATAATGGATAAGTAGAGAAGCAAAAGGAGAAATTATAGAAGATGGATATAGATTATAGATGGATAGATAGATAGATAGATAGATAAAGTACTTTGCCACATAAGTGAGAGTTCCAGGTGATCATGCTGAATTATGAATGCTAAGATGGTATACTACTGGATAAAGCTGAGCGACAGAGATCATTCACTTTTTATCCCATTGTTTAGGATCTTACAGCAACTGCCTAGGTGTCTTTACAACTGAGTAAATGCTAGTCTTTAAGAATTTTCTATAGTAGAGGCATTGAAATGTTATTTAGCACTGGACCAAGTGGTCAGAAATCCTGAAATATGAGAGATATGTGACTTTCTTATTAATAACAGTGTTAAATAAAGTTAGTCCGTACCTGACAAAGGACTATGGAACATGAAACAAATGTCGATCAAAGGCACATAGAGATTTCACTCATATCCAGTTTTCCTTTTTAAATAATCTTTCAAACAGACAAAAGACAACTAATATTTAAGATAGTAATTTACTGAAATTAAAAGCAAATAGCTCTATATTATATCAATAAGGGCTTTTAATTTAGATTTGTAAAAACTTATGCGTGTGACACACATTAAAGCTAGATACTCAGTCATGGTTGTGTACAGGTAGTTAGGTTGTGTACAGGTAGTTAGGGATACTGACTTTTTAGGCGTATCAGGTAGTGTCAGGGAAACAATTCAATCCCTATAAACTCAATGTTTCCCACTGCATCCATCTAAGCGAGAGCAAAATTGGTAGGAAATAAGATAAAAATACTGTGATATCAGTTATAATAGTAGCAAACAAAACGTGTCAGGTTTTATTCATTACATGAAGCACTTAACACTTATTTCAGCCTTATGAGGGGTGCAGTATTATTATCTTCATTTACAGTTACGGAAACTGAGGCACTGAGCCTTTGCATAGCTGCTCAAGTACGTGGTGAGTCAGGATTCACAACCAGCCCACCTGGCTATAAAGTCCATGAACTTACCTCTCTCCCTCTACATCCTAGAAGTCCCATTTCCCTTAGACTGCGTAGAACAAGAGACAATCACCCTGAGCACAGGGGCAGTAGGTCCTCAAAATGGTGGGTCTCAAAATTTAAGGACAAAGGTAAGAGTTGTTGTTTTGACCCAAATTATTGAAGGTTTTTAATAAGTTGTATGGTTATTTGAACTGATGACAATGTTAATTTGTTCAATTGCTTTAAATCTTCACATGTGAGAATATATTATTTAGGTATGTTTGGTTAGTGAACATTTCTCAATGGCCCCGTCTAAAGGTTTTCGCCCTTCTTAGTGACTAGCTGTGGTCAATCTGTACCTCAGTACCTGAGCTCATGGGTAAGTGTGAAGTACAAGACAGTAGTTAGTGTCTTTAGGGAAAAACAAAAGTATAAGTTACTTTCCTAAAGAAGCCCACAGATCATATCATCCAGTTGTACAGAATTTTCAGAAAATGCAGTATGTGGCAGAGAGGAAAATTTGGAGTCAGGCAGACTGGAATGTGTACTTGTTTGCACTGTGACCTTGGGAAAGTTACTTGACTTCTCTGATTCTTAGTTTCCTAATTGTAAAATACAATTAGAAATGCCTATGCAGGTTGGCTGTGAAAGATTAAATGAGATAACATATAAATCCCTTTTATATAACAATGGTGGTAGTTACTTAAGATTAGCAATCATCCCTCTCTGAGCTAGATCATTATAATGGCACCTAGGAAAATTGAGTTTTTGTCACCAGCCCTCTGAACTCAGCCAGTAAGACATCTACCGAGCATGAAAAGTTCTTGTTTTAACTCTCATGAGTCACAGAATAGCATGACATTGTGGCCAAACTTCCAGGGTTTGAATCCTGTATCTGCCACTTACCAACTGGTGATTCTAGGCAAGTTGCTTTATGTCTCTTAATGTCTTAGTTTACTCATCTGTAAAATGTGCATAATAACAGTATTCTCACTGCTTGTTGTGAAACTAAAGTGATTATTTATGGATTTCTTAGAGCAATGACTTATAATTAGCACTATGTAGGTATTTATTAAACAAATATCTTCACAATGTATTGCTAATTTAAACTCTAATAATGGATTAGACTGGGTAATATTTTAGTCACATACATTTCCAATACTTTTGATTTCTGATTCAGACAGACATAATTATTCCACATCTTGTGGAGGTAATCAGAGGTGGAAGCTTTTGGATATTTAACAAATACTATTTTAGAAGGTTGATTAGTTTTGCTTCACAATGTTGGCCTGAAGCTACCTTTTTTATGGGTCTACAATCTAGATGAGTATTTTTTTTTAATTTAAATTATGGTGTCCTTTGTGTATTTAAACTGAATTAAGCTAAGTAAAATTTTGAATTCATTATGTGTTCCCCAGGACATCTGACCTCATATATCCCCCTTGAAAGAGATTAAGATCATGCAGGAAGAAAGGAAAAAGCCTGAATGAAATGCTGTTAGCTGGATGTCAGGATGGTGATTATTAACAGCAAAATAACAAAATATTATGGAAATAGGTGATCAGGAGTCTAAGTCAGTAATTCGCTCCAGTCCTTAAGAGTTCTGTTGCATTAATCTGCGATCTGTTGCCAACCAATCGAATTGCTCCCCAAATATGAACTCCATTCTCCACGCTGGATTCGAAGTGTTCAAGAATTTATTTCTGATCCCAGTGTGTGATTAGATGCTGACTGAATGTGTCTCTCAGACAAGTGAGGAGACACCTTGTCAAGGTTATAGTCACTCAGACACTCCATCTCATATAATACAGAGTTGGAAGGTGGTAGCTGCATTTATTTCTGTTAAGTGAACATTAGAGATAAATGGCAGGGTTCGTTTTCCAACTTAACATTTCTGTGAGGGTGAATAATGGATAGCTAAAAGCAAAGGTGGTATCTTAACAAAAGCCAGAACGGGAACAGGATTTAGCTTGCTCCATCTGTCTAAAATCATATCTCCTATTTTTAACTGTTATTGCCATCTCAGTGGTATCCCATTCATTAAGCTTACTTTTGGCAAAACCTAAATATATGAGAATCAACTAAAGGATTACTAACTATGATTTCTGTGGAGTGTAGACCATCCCTATAAACCCCTACTATATTTTGTCAGAAGGTAATATCCAATTTGAAAGTGAAACAAAAATAAATCTTTTTTCAAATATAGTTATGAATGGAAACTTAAAAGGAGTGCTTTCTTGATGAAACTGGAAGTTAGAGTCCAAAAGAATAGAATTTGATGGAAATATAAACTTGAAAACATATAGACCATGCTTGGTTTCTGGGCAGGAAGCCAGAAGGAGGCATCACCATAACCAGTTGTGATACCTACACCATCAAGGTGGGGTAAGGCTCTTTCTAGTTTCCTAAAAAATGACAGGTATTGACTTTCAAAACCTTGATGGAGTAGAAAGTAAAATATTTTATCCCTGCCTCCTCTTCATGGTTATTCTGTTGATTTGGACTGAAGATGAGAGGGGTCCAGGGTGGTTAAAAGTGACTAGCCCATTGACATTAGCGCTCAAGAAAATATGAGTTTTTAAACTACTGGCTCCCCTTGGCCATTCCTACCTCTTGGTTTAGCTGTTAATCTCATTATCGAAGTCACGCTAAATTCCCTTGCTGCTAAGGTTTGTTAGAAATCACAGCAAGAGAAAGGTTAGTGGTACCCATCCCGTGATTGCTGAATGCCTGGGGTCCTCCTGTTTGGCAAGATGATGCATTGTTCCCTGTGCTTTCTCTGCCATAATCCTACTGTTCTACAACCCAGTATATAATTTCACGATCTTTCACATTATTAGCACATTTCAATAAAGTTCAAATGTGTATACCCTCGAAGCCATTAACATTTTGTAGCACATTCTGGGTGGCACATTCCTCATTCAGAAAAATGTCTTCAGAGGAATGTTCTTCTGATATATGATACTCCTTGGTTCATCATTTAAAACTTGAGACATCCACTCGCATATACATCTTATTCAAAGTGTCAAAAAAGGGCAAAAAAAATGCACTGATTTAAAGAGCCTTGTTACTTAAACTTCAGGGATCACTGCATCCATATTCCTTTTCAGTGTTAACCATTTTTTCCCCTATTTTTTTCTCTATTCATTTTCTTTTAAAATGAGGGTCATAAGGAGGGAAAAAATGGGTAAATACCTTTAAAGAACAGCATTTAAACCCAAATTTTGGGGAAAATAATCAAAGTGATTATTTGTCCCTGCATAAACAAGGCGACATAGAAATATTTATATCTTTAGGAGCATTTTCTTTGTGGATTATATCTATGCAAAATAATCATAATATGGTCTTCAGTTAGGAGAGTCTTAAAAAATTGAAACTTCTCACTTACGTAGAGAGACTTAATAAAGCTATTAAAATCTAAAAGGAGGTTCTTCAAGTTTGAAAATAAGAGTGTTGATTCCTTTTGTCACTCTTCAGGAATTCCTTATAGGATAAATCACTAAAGAACATAAATATTGTTATGCTGAGTAGAGGTTCAATATCATTGAGTGATAGACCGCAGATCAGTGGTCGTGGATGAAGGAATCAGTGAGGGGGTTATCTGCAAAAAGGCAGAAGGGCAGGACAGTTTTGGGGGTGATGGAAATGCTCTGTCATCATTGTGCTGGTAGTTGCCTGGTTGAGTCCATTTATTAAAACTCATTGAACTGTAAAAAAAAATCATTGTTTACTTTATATGCACGTGTGTGTGGTTAGAATAGAACGGATGTTCATCTTCAAGTTGTGATGGGAAGGACTCTTCTGAAAGACTCTTCTGTTCCTCGTTGTTTTTTCTTTTTAGTTAATTTATTTATTTTTGGCTGCATTGGGTCTTTGTTGTTGCACACAGGCTTTTCTCTACTTGCAGCGAGCAGGAGCTACTCTTCATTGCGGTGCGTGGGCTTCTCATTGCAGTGGCTTCTCTTGTTGTGGAGCATGGGCTCTAGGTGCACGGGCTTCAGTAGTCGTGGCACATGGTCTCAGTAGTTGTGGCTCATGGGCTTAGTTGCTCCGCGGCATGTGGAATCTTCCCAGACCAGGGCTCGAACCCATGTCCCCTGCATTGGCAGGTGGATTCTTAACCACTGCGCCACCAGGGAAGTCCGACTGTTCCTCATTTTGATAGTGTTAATTTCACCACCTGAGACTTATTTTTTCAGTGGTTCTCACACTTCATTGGACTTTGATTCACCTGGGAAGTTTGTTAATAAAAATACCCAAGGCCCACGTGCAGAATAGTCTGTTTGCAAGTGCAATTGACCCTTGAAGAACACAGATTTGAACTGGGTCAGTCCACTTACACATGGATTTTTTTGAGTAGTAAATACTACGGTGTTACAGTATCTGAAGCTGTGGATGCTGAACCTAGGATATAGAGGAAACACCTATACAGAGGAACTGTGTATACTCAGAGGTCCAACTATAAATTATACACCAATTTTCAACTGCCTAACCCTTGCATTGTTCACAGCTGTAGTCTGGGATTGAGCCTTGACTTCTGCAATTTTATGTGCTTGTTATGTGATTCTGATAGTTTGAGAAATACTAAGTTCAGGTGATTCTCTAGTGGATTCATGTTAAACAGAAATGACCCTTGGAGATAAGATACTGTTATACTTTAATGTGCTTGACTGAAGTACTTTTTCTAATTTATTTTTGCCTCATAGGATTACCCTCAGAGAACAAGACCAGCGGTGTGCTGATAAAGTGGCTGAAGGGGGGAGGTGGGTAGTGCGTTTGGGGATTGGTTGGAGGAAAAGCCTTGTTCTGTAGCATTTGACAGTTTCTATGGTGTAAATCCTCTTACCATGGCTGACTGCAAGCTACTGATGGATTAACAACCATCTTGTAAAATTTCTGAATATTGAACAGTCACCTCTTTTGAGTCGATGAGATGTGGCTCCTGCATACAACTGAGACTGCAAGTAACTATTTCTGAGAAAGAGGAAAAGTAGGCTGTGAATATAGGGCTCAGGTCCAGTAAAGTGACGCTGGGGTGTGATGCTCTGCTAAGGACACCCAGGGAAGGATTATGATCAAAGCAAACAAACAAAAGGACAAAAGAAGGGAGATTCTGTTTAGGATTTCACTTGGACCACAGGCCTTTGGACCTGGTAAAGAGGCTATGTAGGACTCCAGGAGGAAACTCCAGGAGGAAAAACTCCAGGAGGGTGGCTGAGGTCAGGTGTCAGGTTAATGATAATGTGTAGGCAGCCCAAACAAAAGTCATCTTAGAGAAGAGTTGATGAGCCGTTAACTAGAAACTTAACAGGTCCACACAAAATCAAGCAGTAGATTAACCAGAATGGCAAAGAGTAAAGAGATGAAATCTCTTGGGCAGGGAGAGGCAAGCAGAGAGAAGACAGTTTGTGGGTATGGTGGAAGGCCAATTCAGTACAAATATCGGAAGTCCAGGTACTGGTTGCCTTGCTATATTTATGCAGCATTGGGAGCAAAGGAGAACCTTAATAGAGTAAAGCTGTATGGATAATTAACACCACTAAAGTATAGAAATTTAATAGGGAACCTCAAATTAGTGTATCTATCTAAAGTGACGCTATCTATGCGATGTTAAATAGTACCATGGATGGTAACTTCCTGACATATGCCAAGGGAAGCCCTTCATTTCTAGTGTCCTCATTTGGAAGCCACTTTCCAATTTAATATACTTTTTTGTTTAATATTTAAGGTTTCTTTTTCAGATATAATAATATTGAAATTGCTACCAGCTTCCTGAAATATCACTGACTTATAATTTCTCTTTATAGGCAGGCAAGAGGCAGGAAACTTCAACTCATATGCTATCCTTCTGCTCACAGGGGCAGACTTTTGGAGTACTCATGGGCTTTTGTTCTAGCATCGAAGAGTCACTTGTAGAACAGGAAGGATTATTACTTCATTTCCCAGCCCCCTCAAGATGGAGGAGTTATCCTTCTTATTCCAAGCAGAAAAATGAATCGTCAGCAGTTCAGGGACATCTTAAGAGTACAGTGGGGACACATGAACACATTGGAAGGACAACCTGTTTGCTTTTTCTCAAGTAATACTTGATATGACTATATACAAAACTAATACAGTATGTTAAGATAACAATAATATTTCAAGAAATCATTTGCCTCTCTGTTATAATGACAAGATAAATTAATTAAATTCATTATAAATATAAATTTAATAAATTATAATGAAAAGGAAATAGAGCTGATTTGTACCCACAGAAACAAATGCCGAGTGAATAACCTTATTATAAATGTATATTCAATTTCTTATTTGATTTTGTTTAAATGATTCCTCACCCTGACACTCTTCTTGCAATACAATCAAGCATAAGGATTTAGAGAAAATAGTACTCTCCTGTATTGATTTTGTATGTGAGCTGCATCCCCAAATCAAATTGCTTCATGAAAGGTTATAAAGAGAATTGACATCACAGAATAAAAAGGAATATGTTACTTACAACTTCCAGCCTTAAGGGTCTCAGATCAAAAGTCAATTCAAAAAAAAACTGCCTTGAGATATTAAGGCAGATTATTTTACTGCATATCTATCTTCCCAGAACATAGTATCTTTTCCACAGCTTTCCTCTATCCTTTAAGTTGGACCCTACTTAACTTAAATTATATAATTTAATACAAGGATTTTAACTTATTAAATAAAATTTAATGTATTTAAATATATTCAGTGGTTGGAGTATAACACAATCTTTAGTGTATAACAATTTAAGAATAATCAGAAACAGGATAATGCAAAACTGCTTTTTTTGCTGGATCATTGATGATTCATAATAAAATAGTAATATAAAAAGGTAAAAATTGTGATCCAAGAAAAGGATACAATTACACCTATCATAAAGTTCAGGATAATTTGATCCTGAACTTCCTAGCAACCAGAGAAAATAGAAGTCATTATTGATTTTATGATTGTCATCAGAAATGACAAAGCCCACCAAATTTTTCGGGAAATAAAATATTATATTTTCTTTGGATTCTATGTTAATTTATATAGGGATCTGAGTAATGTCATGTTCAAGGTTCTCAATGATTTATAGTAAATGTGGCATGCACTTATCATGGTGATTCCACAAGAGAGGAATCAAATGTAGTTCATAAAACAAGGGGCTTTGTATTTGATCAGTGGACTTTAGTGCTTTGCAGAAGTCAAATTTCATAATAAGAATCAAAATTACGTTAGAAAATAATCTCCTAATTTTTCACTCTTTATGACTTCTCCTATTTAAAAAATTATCTATTGGTTGGTGACATTAGATATGAGAGCCCCTGTATGTAAGAGTACCATCTTATGATTCAGTGTTGTATGATAGGAATGATAAAAGAGCTTTACCTCCTTCCCAGATTGTCCTACATGAAAATCTACCTATTTTTCCAGAAAAGTTGTGAAAAAGTTTTCCAAAGCCATTAGAATTAACATTTAAACATGGCAGTGAATTTTTATGCATGTTAAAGAAAATAATGCTTCCATCACATTATTTTACAAAAACCCATTAGATTAAATGTAGGTAGGAGACCTATATCTCATTACAAATGTCATTTGTTTTTTCCCATAAATACATCACAGAGGTAATTTTTGTGTTCAAAATGTTATAATTGTCACATAATTTCTTCAAGAACAGAATTTTTAAAAAAGAACAAAGAATGAGACAGACTCAGTTGTTCTGCAAAATAGAATTTGCAATTGTTAAAGATATAGGATTTCTCTGAAAAAATAGCATAAGGAGAAAATAACTATAGAAAATGGTTCTAATGTTCCTATAGTGTCTAAATACATTTCAAATCTGTTGCTGATTTGTTGGTACTTAAATATTTGAAAGATAAAGACAGAATTCCCAGCTCTAACACAATAAAAAATTATTCCAATTTCTACAAAATTTGGAATTTTGTTAGAGACAAATCTAGGAACTTCTGAGAGAGAAGAGATGAACTTTCATCAATTTGGAAGCCTTTTCCTAAAAATCTCTTTGGGTCTGTGCCAAACAGAGAAAACAATAATTATAGCCCAAATTTGGAGTGATCAGTAACAGTTGGGTTTTTTATAGGACTGAATAGTTTAAATCCTAGTCATTAATAAATGAAGGCCACTGCCAGAAAATAACAATATGTGAATACAGTAGCAACAGCACAATAGATGAGTTCTTTTAGGAAGAAATAATTCTGTGTGCAGCCACTAAATCAGCAATGATTGTTACCTTGCAAGAATATATCAACACCTCTTTTCAGCTTACCCTAACTCCTAAGCAATAGCATTATATGTTGGAAAGTAAAAGAGCAAGGCTAAAAATTTATTTTAGTACAAACCACAAAAATGCTCAAACTCTGAATTCCATCTCTATTAATTAATAAATTCAACTAAGTAAAACCGAGTTAACATATATACACTAATATGTATAAAATGGGTAATAAGAACCTGCTGTATAATAAGTAAATAAATAATAAAATTCAAAAAAAAACCTAAGTTAAAATTTAGCATTATTCTGCTAGTGTACATTGGAGATCAATGGTGTGTAGTTGTAAGATGGAGGTAAACCTGATCCACTGACAGCCAATCAGGAGACTTGGGATTGGAATTTTGCCTTCAAAATGGCCAGTGAAATTGTTAGGGACTCATATTTGCGAATATCACAGTCTAGGAGACTTTTGACGTTCTTGTGATGAACAATGGACTTTGTTTTCCTGGAGGATCCAGTTTGGGGGATCTGGAGCCTCTGAGAGATAGACATGAGGAGAAGATGAAGAGTGACCAGGTGATGACTGTTGGGTTTCTCCCTTCAGAGGTGCCATTGGCAACTTGCCTTTGCCTCTGGCCAGGTATTTCTGGCAAAGGGAAAACAATCTTAGAGTGTTTTTGCTAATTTTGTCCCACAGACTCAAAACTGTTAGGCTGAGTTCAGTGGAAATTAAAACAATAATAACAATAAAGCATTTGACATTGAACTGTTATCTTATTTAGTCTGAGCACTTGATTTCCAAAAGTATTTTAAACGTTTTAGCTGTTCACTATTTTGGGGAGATAACATAATCTGAAACATTGTGTTTTGCTGAAAGTTGAGCACAGTAAAGTGCTTATGAAGTTTAAGACTATGTATCTTTTTTTTTTTTTTTTTTGGTTGTTAAATGCTAGATAGAAATAGCCATTTGTCCTTAAAATTAATTTTATGTATTTGAAATTGGATCCTTGACTTTTTTCATGTTTTGCTTTTTAACTTTACATGTGATAGCATATTCTGTCAGCGTAACTATCCGTTATCAACTTTGGTTGAATGAGAAGTAAGAGACATAAAATACAAGATGAAAAACTATGTTAAAATTAGCAATGGATTTCCTGTGATTTTTTTTCCCCAAGATTATACTTTAACTGTTTAAAATGCCACTGAATCTCTTTGTCATTTTTTACTTGTTTGCCCCACTGTTTCTGGTACTTTTCTGGATCTCTTACTTCCAAAGCTAATTCCCTTTACCCACATACATACAAAAACATGCATTGGACAATATAGGGAATTGAGAGGAATGAGAATTATGGAGGGTACTTGTGTGATATCCCAATCATCCATCTGCCCTGAGGCAGTTAGTTGCTTAAAAAGTATTTATTTTGCTACAGATCTTCAGTTTGGACAGGTCTCTGTGGAGATGTTCATTTCAGTTCCATGAAACATCAGCTGGGCTTCTCACCTGCGCCTGGAGTATCCATTTTCAAGATGGCTTACTCACAAGCCTGGTGAATTGCTACTGGCTCTAACTGGGAGGTCAGTCAGGGATATTGGCTGGGGGCTATTTCCTGTCCACACGGGCTTCTCCATGGTACTGCCTTTGCTGTCTCAACACATAGGTTTAAGCAGTGAGTGTTTCAGGAGACAGGAAGTGGGAGCTGCCAGTCTCTTACAGATCTGGAAATTGGCAGAAGCCATCTTTCACCATACTGATATTGGCCAAGAAGCCACAGTCCACTGTTACCCAAGGAAAAGGAACATTGACCCTACCTCTCAGTGAGAAAAGTGTAAACAAATGTGGCCTCCTTAAATCTACCACAGGTGTGTTGCACACTTTGGTATCTCAGGATATTAATATGCTTCTGCCTGTGTGCAAAGTTACAGTCAGTGACCATCAACAGTGTGATTTTTCTCACATTCAAATTAATTTTCCTGTTAGCATTTAATCACTAAATTTTTGAACTAAATTTTTTCTCTGTCTCATTCCCTCATTTTAACAACAAGAAGGAAGAAAAAAAAAGACTTGAGGGTTAAATGCGGAGTCAATGGCAAAATTCAGATGGAACCCAGATTTCAGAGTTCCTTCTCCCATCTTTGGGTTGCATAGTGACTTTGGAAAGTTCCCATTATACCACGTACACAGGAAAACTAAGTAGTTTCGACATCATCACAAGGTAAACTTACTAGATTGGCTAACTGTTATCTAGTGAATAAAAGGCTCTCAAGGAATAAAGTACATACTTTTGGAAGGTGGGCAATATCTTAGATTGAAGACAAACATAAATACTTTATGGTTAGGTAGTGGGAATAGATGGGAAATAAAAGAAATGAGGTAAAAGTAGAAGAAAGCATACAGACACTGGGGGATTTAAATGTATAGAACAGAGAAGTAGAAAATGAATTTTGAGGGAAATTCTTAGGTTTTACCCCAAGAAAGAAAATAAAAGATTTAACTGGGATTAATTTAGCTTAATTCAAGCACTAACTAGCATAAAAGTATAATTAGGATATTTTGATCTGTAAATATATGAAAAGACAGCTCTTTTGCATATGAAAGTGTAAAAATGATCTGCATTATGTTTTGTTGGAGAATAATAAGGGATGTCTTAAATATCACATAAGCCCATCTAAATGGCTTTTACACAGCAGCTTACTCTATTCAATTCCAGAAGATTTTAAAAACTGCTTGAAATACATTAGGCCGTCTTTGGTTCCCTGACATAATAAAGCTTAGAAAATAGCTTTCACTGTGCTGTAGTATACTGTAATTTAAATTGAGTGATTTTCTAGCCGAGTCAGGTAAACAATGAGCCAAACCCCAGTCTGGCCTTAAGTGAACCAATTCTAAGAACAAGTGACTTACATGTAAACTTGGCAGCTAAAGCACAGGAGAAGCTGTTTATTAACCTTATTCTCTGCAGGCAGAGGTTTTGTATGTTCTGGTACATCTGCTTGTACTGAATTGACCAATTTGACCAAATTGACCAGTCACCTCAGAGCTAGGTATGTACAACCAGGCCTAATTATAATTTAGATGTAGATATCAGCTTTTTTTTTGGGGGGGAGGGGAGAAAGTAGAGGTAGTTTGCCACTGTGTTATGCTAAACCAGGAAGAGAGTCAACCACAATATTCAACTATTCTTCTCTGGAGATCACGAAAATAACCTGTATTAAACACACTAGCTATAATAGTCGTATAATCGTGAAAACATATTAAAAATAATATTTTAAAATAGCTATGGATCTATGCCAGACTGTTAGCTGAAAGTAATAGACACTGACTCTGGATAATTTAAGCAAAAGTTGGGTTTATTCAAAGGAAGTTCTGGCAATGCCAGAAATCCAGGCTCAGAGCATTTGTGGCCAATGATGAAGCCTCAAAATCCTGCCATAGGGCTTCCCTGGTGGCACAGTGGTTGAGAGTCCGCCTGCCGATGCAGGGGACACGGGTTCATGCCCCAGTCCGGGAAGATCCCACATGCCGCGGAGCGGCTGGGCCCGTGAGCCATGGCCGCTGAGCCTGCGCGTCCGGAGCCTGTGCTCCGCAACGGGAGAGGCCACAGCAGTGAGAGGCCCGCGTACCACAAAAAAAAAAAAAAAAAAAAAAAAATCCTGCCATAGAGCCGGTGCAGTGATGACATCAGTGAGGTACCACCAGGTGCCTCCACCACTGTATGTGTCACTGACACACTAGCATGGAACCCTGCAGCTAGAAGGGCTGCCGTGGCTTGGCCCATATCAGCCAAATGAATTCTCAGGGTTCCTAGCTTTTGTCTGGACAGGTACAACTCAGGGGTGGAGCTAAGTGACTTAGCTCAGGCTACTATAACAGAATGTTAAAGATGGGGTGGCATAAACAATGGGCATTTATTTTCTCGAACTTCTGGAGGTTGGAAATTCCAAGATCAAGGTCCAGAAAGATTGGGCTTTTAGTGAGGGCCCTCTTCTTGGCTTACAGATGGCCACCTCCTTGCTATGTTCTCACATGGCAGAGAGAGAGGGTTCTGGTCTGTTCCTCTTATAGGGCACTAATACCATCATAGGAACCCCACCCTCATGACTTCATCTACACCTAATTCCCTTCCCAAAGGACCCACCTCCAAATACCATCACATTTGGGGTTTAGGTCTTCAGTATAGCACCAAGTCCCGTGACACCATCATTCTCATTTGGAGTTTGGAGAATCCCAAGTGCCCTTGGCAACTCTGAATGGAGGTAGCTATGAGAATAAATATTCTGACTTCATTCTCCTTCCTTCTTCCTCTTTGATCTAATGTTGGAGCTCCCCACTGGCTAGAAGCCCCCTAGGTCGTGGGATTCCTTTTTTGTCAAAGTCCCTATAAGCTAAGCATTCCTGGGCACAGAGTAGTATAAAGGGAGGAAAGTGAATTTGGAGGCACAAACAAGAGGTATCCACTCCTGTCTTGTTTACCACCTTACCATATAAGATAAATGAATAATTGCCATATAAAATGAATGAATAATTCCTCATGATCATGCTAAATCCTGAACTTCTCTTGTCCACAAAATGTGCAACTTTTGTTTCGAGTAGTGTCAGAGCCAGATTTTTTTGTCATGCCAATCCTTAGTGCCTTTGGTATGAGGATACATATTTAATACTTCTCTCCTCATTGAACATGTCTTTGTCCTGGTACCTTCTGCACTTCAGCTCTATCTAGACCTCAATCCATCCAATTCTGCGTCTGCCTCAAACTCACTCTTAACCTTGATGGTACATAGAGATTAGATGGAGAAGTATATGCTCCTTCATGGTCAGAATGTCTCTAGAAATCTCTTCTAGCCTGAAACTGAAATGGTTATGGCTTAAAGTGATAACATTCTTTGAGAGAATGTCTTCACTGTCTTGTAATAAGAAATTATGGTATTTTTCCAGATTGTATGCATTTGACTTGTCTTTCCTAGGGGTATGAGTAATATTGCGTCAATAGAAATCATAGCAATGATTTAACAAATCCTATAATATTTAAAAATCATATGTAGATTTATGGTTCCCAAACGATAAATTTTGCATTCTCAGTGGAAGTTATTGATATAAATGTTGAAAATGTCTTAACTCTATAATAAGGTAGAAAAACCTAATTTCAACTCACTTAATATCTATAAGACATCATAAAGTATTTATTGATTTGTTGAGAGAAAACATGAATTGATTGTTTATTCACCCAAAAGTTTATTAAACAGAGATGTAATTTAAATAGATTTTGAAAAACTCTTAATTGGACTTAATTAACTAGTAAGGCAAGGCATCTATGGAAACCTCAGCACATCAATAGTTGAGGTAGAAAATAATACTTAATTAACTGTCCACGATCAAAACAAATGGGAAATGCTCAACTAACATTGGTTTCTTGCAAAGCATATACCAACTGGTAATTCTTTTGAGGTTTTAGAAAAATAACATTCATTTTCTTAAGACTACCTTTCCTTTGTCATCAGGGACCTCCAGGTCTGAGTGTGGGCTGTATGTAGACCTGTGGAGTAAGTGAGGATCAAACATTAGCAAATAAAGAACTTGTTGTGGGGTAGAAAGGATTTTGAACTTGGGAGTAAGGAAATTGGGTTCAGGTCCCAGACCTGCTAACCAGCTGTTTGATCTTGGCCCAGGGCTTTACTTCTCTATTTCTTCAATGGAAAATAATGGCATTAGATTGGGTACTTCCTGAGGAATAAAAGCATGCTGTGTCTATTATGAAACAGTGGCAAACTGTACTTTGATACAAATACTTTCTTTAGTTTCCACTCATTCATTCCATAATTTTACAATCCCCTCTAACAGCATCTGCTCTCATTCTGATAATGTATTATGCACTGAGAATACAAAGTTGAATAATAAAGAGAAAAGCAGATATGTTAGAAAACAAAAACTGTACAATAAAACCATGGATCAAATACTAAGTAAAATGTGGCATGATTTTAACAACTGATAGACTATCAGGAAAGAGAATGCATTTGCCATTGATTCTAGGATTCTCCACAAGGGGCTTAGGAGCTGCAACACCAGAGACTTTGAGAAGGATGTATAATTCTATAACATAGATGACCTTGAATTAAGAAACGTTTATAAAAGCAGTATAACAAACTCTTTTTTAATCTTAATTTTTACTGACAATCTGTGGTTAACAAAGACTTGATGTCCATGGCAGAGCAAAATTTAGTCCCTAACAAATTCCTTAGCAAATTTTAATTGTTTCAAAGTGGGAAATACAGATTATTTTTTGAAATGTAGTGGAAAAAGTAGAGGTGCTCATTCTATGCAGAGTAGAATGGAATTGCTGAATAGAATCAAAGAAACAAGTGAAATAAGTATATCATTTTAAGTTACAAAGGAAATAGGAGAATAACTAAAAATAATGCTATAGGAAAAATCAGGAAAAGGAAGGAGAAGGGATTCATAGAGGGTGTTGGGTGAGATTATTGATTATTTTGAAATATGGGGGAAATGACTAAAACTAAAAAGATAAATGGCTTAAAGGAAAATTACTTCCCAGGAATAGAAGGAAGGATGGAGAAGAGTCATGCTGAA
This sequence comes from Grampus griseus, assembly GCF_964374135.1. NCBI lineage: Eukaryota > Metazoa > Chordata > Mammalia > Artiodactyla > Delphinidae > Grampus > Grampus griseus. The sequence goes on along the minus strand of NC_139001.1, from coordinate 89,941,123 downwards.
GACTGTTGCTTTTCATCTTGTTTTTCAGTCCTTTAGAATTGTGGGGTTATTTTTTTACTCTTAATAGACTATATTGTGTATATATGTACGTATGCATTCTCTGTATAGACTCTATCTACCTATCGATTTATCATCTATCATCTATCTATCTTTGGGTGGCAGGTAGAATTTCTCAGAGAAGGTGATACTGGAGCTGAATTCAAAGAAAGAAGAGTTATATTAGGCAAATAAAGAAGGAACAGAGGCATTTCAATCTAACTATAAGACTTGAATGCATCACTCATGTCTTCTGATTCAAAATATGAAGTTTATGTAATGGTTGATTTAAAGAAATGCTGACCTGAGACAAGTCATTCTTTCTTAAACAAGACTGTGTTTTCCTTAAATATAAAGTTGAGCATAAAAATTGAAACAATATCCTGCTATGGGAGAAGACAGAAAGGAAGCCAGAATCTGGCACTATTGGTGAGGGAATAACCTCACCAATATGGGCTGAGTAACATTTGCATGAGGTGAGGAACCATTCAAAATCCTTGACAATCTAAGTTTGGGAGTGTTGAAAATGAAGCTTTGAGAGTTCTTGATGGAGATAGTTCTTGAGGCCACATGGGCTTGGAGTTCTCTCCATGAGTGGTTTTGAAAAGAAATACAAGTATTTACAACATTCAGAGTCCAGCTCAGAGATAAATAGACTGACAGGACCCAACATTATTTTCTGGTGTCCTGTCCCATTGGCGTGGATCAGAGCTGTCATTCCAGTGGTAAAATAAGAGCAGAGGATCAGGTGTCTGCTTGTGCACAAACTAATCCTTGGGTCATCAGTGTGCCCTTGCAATCAGGGACCACTTGACACTGGAGCAAATTTGTGAGAGAAAATGAGTTGAAACTAGAATTCTATACTTGACCATACTAGCAGTCTAATATGAGGGATAGTTATTTCCAAAAAGTTATACAACACAGAAAGATGAAAAATGAAAAATAAATCCATGAAAAAAAATCATGAACTACAAAAACAATGTGGGCACAAATCATTTAGTAAATCTTAAATTTAACTCTAAGCAATTATTTTGCTTTTATTTTTATTTTTATTATTTTGGCCACGCCACATAGCTTGCAGGATCTTATTTCCCCAACAAGGGATCAAACCCAGACCCTCGGCAGTGAAAGTGTGGAGTCCTAAGCACTGGACCTCCAGGGAATTCCCAATTTTGCTTTTATGCTGAAAACTATTGATAGCAATTAGGTACCAAAACCTAAGCTCACAGACTTAGAATAGCATGCCATTTTACATAAGGGGCTTGAGCATACTCAAAATAAGGAGCAGCAGTGAAAGCATTCTAGTTTGTATAGATATTTATTAGGTCTTGTTTAACAAATGTGCTAGAAATATGACAGTAATCATCACATTACAATTTTATATATATTTTTTAAACCATTTAGAGGAGAAATATTGGAATTAAGAAAACAATAAAGGAAAAGTCAGAAAAGAAAAAAGAATAACGAAAGCTTAATAAAAAATTCCAAATATAATGGTAGGAATAAAGCAAAATGCATTAATAATCACACTAATATAGAATGCTACATTTTGTAATAAGAAGTAAATACTTACTTGAATTTTTTGAAAAAGTAAATCCTGTATAAATGAGACAAAGCTTGAGAATGACAAAGAAATGAAATGTTAAAAGATTTACCAGGCAGATGATAACTAAAATTACAGTGATGTAGCAATACTAACATTAGATTGAATACTCATCAATACTAACCTTTAAATGCTATTTTAAAAAGATAAAAGAAGCATATAACAATAAAAAATGTTATCTAATAGAAACACATTAGTCACAAATATTTAAGTACCTAATAAAAATAGTGTAAAATATATTAGTAATTTCAGATTTAAAACACACAGTAAAATATGAAAATATTTGACAAGCTGCAATCATTGGGGAAGAACTTCAACAAACATGTCTCAGCAATTTTAAGATCCAGAAACTATACTGAAGATTGGCCAACAGCGATATAAAGTCTGATATGATATGTAATTTCCTTCAGAGAGTGAAAAACGTCTAAAAGACAAACCAATATAGGAAGGACAGAAAGAGATATTTCACAAAAGATACACAAATCAAATGGTTAGCAAACATTTACATAGATGGACAAAAGCATTAACATCAGAGAAATGTATATTTAAACATTTTTATTTTTACTCATTTTCAAACTTTAAAGAATGTTAGTACCCAGTGTTTGAGGATACAGAAAAAGAAAAAACTTCATGTAGAGTGAAATCATAATTGGTAAATCCTTTTAGAAGCAATTTGCCAATAATACAGAAATTTAAAGTACTCAGTCTTTGAGACAGCAACTGTAATCCCATGACTTTATCTCAGTGAAATATTCATATGTTTGTTTAAAGATGCTACTGTAACATCTCCGTCATTAAGAGAATATTTTAATACTTTAAAGATTCACAGAACATTCATAAAGAATTAGTTAAGCCTACATGTATGATACGAATATGTTGGTAAGATATATACTTAACAGAAAAAATAAAGTTCTAGAAAAACACATACAGCATTTGTAAGAAAATAATATTTGTATATAAATACCTAGAAAATGTACTGAGTGTCTAGACATCAAATTCCTAACTTTAGAAATTTCTGAGGAGAGGATGGGAAAGCAGTAAGAAAGAGGATTGTGGATAATGTTCATGTTTTTCTCTGCAGAATTATTTAAGTATTTTTCAGATAAGGCTATATTAGTGTTGTATTTGTGAAATTAAAAATATCAAAAGCAGGCTGCATAGATGTTTACTCCATGTTACAATTAAGAGAATTGAATTATCAGGGTGTTAAGGTATTAAACTAGTAAGTGGAATGACCATGCTATGAATTCAGGAAGGCTCATTCCAAGTCTTCTTGTTATTTTTTGGCTTTCTTTTTGTTGAAAGCCTTAAAAACATAAGGATTTAGTAATTTATAATATTTTTTTCTCACAGGTTCTCTTTCATTAACTAAGCACCTGTTCTTCAGAATCCAAAGGTATCAAGGTATCAGGCTGAAGTTTGATCAGTGGTACATGTCAGTGCTTTTGCAGAGATTTTTTTCTATGTTCAACTCACTATGGTTACAAGTTGTCATTCTGCGTTATGGTCCACTTCATTTGCATATGGGAGAAATAGAATTATTCCTAGTGAGCACCTATTGAAAAGAAAACATTGGGCTTCCCTGGTGGCGCAGTGGTTAAGAATCCGCCCACCAATGCGAGGGACACAGGTTCAAGCCCTGGTCCGGGAAGATCCCACATGCCGCGGAGCAACTAAGCCCGTGCGCCACAACTACTGAGCCTGCGCTCTAGAGCCCGCGAGCCACAACTACTGAGCCCGCATGCCACACTACCGAAGCCCATGTGCCTAGAGCCTGTGCTGTGCGACAAGAGAAGCCACCACAATAAGAAGCCCCCTCACTGCAAGGAAGAATAGCCCCCGCTCGACGCAACTAGAGGAAGCCCACGCACAGCAATGAAGACCCAGCGCAGCCAAAAATAAATAAATAAAATAAATTTTTTTTAAAAAAAGAAAACATTGAATTGTTTTCAACTCATTTATTTTAAGATGTTACATGCTACAAAGATGTCAGTCATATGCATTAATTTTTTATCTTATAAATGGTACATATTCTGAACAGTTTATTCTGCCAATAATCTGAGGTAATGAGGATTTTATTATATATTAGTTGAAATAAATCAGGTTTACAAGGCACTTGATAAAAATGTGAATATCATAAAGGAAAATAATCTAGTCATGTAACTGTAAAAGCTAACAGCTGTTTTGCTTGCACAACTATTTGGAAATAGATTTATTATTACCTTATAAAAGTCAGGAGGTATTCATAATTGGTAGAAGGAAAAAAAACACTATGTTAGGGATATATACTTAGACCTGATATTCTGATTGAATTTAAATTTTATTCGTGGCATACAGCCTAATCTGTTCCCTGGTGATTTTATAGCCTGGGCTTCATTGGTCTTCTATTATGGAATGTATATAATTTGCTAAATATAGCATTAGAATTGGGAGTACTTAGCAACTTAGCAAATCCTAGAATGATTGCTTAGGTCAAGTCCTAGATTGGATCTTCACAAATAGGAATTATTCATCTCTTTAATTACCTAAACAAATTCTTCCCATCTTGGCAACTTTAGGTATTATATTGGGGTCACAAAGCTCATTGCAGTTATCCCTTGGTATCTGTGGGGGATTGGTTCTAGGACTCCCTGTAGATACCAAAATCCATAGATGCTCAAGCCTCTTATGTAAAATGACATAGTATTCTAAGTCTGTGAGTCTCTTTGTTTTGTAAATAAGTTCATTTGTATCATTTTTTTTTTTTTTTTTAGATTTCACATATTTGGGATTGACATGTACACACTGCTATATTTAAAACAAATAACCAACATGGACTTACTGTATAGCACATAGAACTCTGCTCTATTTTGTAATAACCTAAATGGGAAAAGAATTTGAAAAAGAACAGATACATGTATATGTATAACTGAATCACTTTGCTGTACACCTGAAACAAATGCAGCATTGTTAATCAACTATACTCCAATATAAAATAATTTTTTTTAAATGGCATAGTATTTGCATGTAACCTAAGCACATCCTCCCATATACTTTAAATCATCTCTAGATTACTTATAATGCCTCATACGATATAAATGCTATGTAAATGGTTGTAAATACAATGTAAATGCTGTATAAATATTTGCAAATCTAGGTTTTGCTTTTTGAAAGTTTCTAAATTTTTTCCCAAATATTTTTGATCTGCAGTTGGTTGAATCCACAGATGTAGAAACCATGGATATGGAGGGTGGGCTGTAGAATGTTTAACTTTGGGGTTTTGTTACTGGAAAGATGATCATGTATGTGTGTGTGCACAGACTCATATGTCTTTGTGCTTATAGGTGAAGAATATGAAGAGAGAAAAGAAGATCCCCAAAGGGAAGGCCATTTTTGGAACTGTTTCTTGTCTTCACAATAGAAGATCTTTGGGAAGACAGTCAGAATTACCATTGGGAGTCAGTTTTATCCTCTGCACTTTTCTCTTTAATTTTTATTTGTGCAATACTCTGCTTCAGTTGCCTCAGTTTTCATGGATTGTTCAAGACTTAAATCAGGAAAGATGGAACAGGTTGGTAGAATCCTCTAGAACTTTTTTCAGGCTGGGAAGTAAGTCTAGGCATTCTCCTTCTCCCCACCAAGCAATCTAATGACTAAAATCTGCTAGTTTTCCGAGATAAACTAGTGGGGAGTTTCAAGAGATGATGATAATAGAAGGGTAATAACTACTATTCTTGGATGACCTCCAAAACAGGGTTGTGGAATGTTTCTGCTGGCTTTATTAAGGCTTATACCTACTAATCCCTGCCTCGGGCTGTTATGGTATTATCAGTGATAACATAGCTAAGTATCCCTCCACCGCCATCAGAGACAGTGTTCCATGCTCTGAAATTGTGGGAATATGCTTTTTCATATCAAAGCTAGATAACAAAAAGCAAGTCATCTAAATGACCTAATAACTATTTTAACTAGGTAATTAGAAATGCATCCATATGGAGAATAGAGTGATATCGCTAAAAATATTGTTGAAGTAAATTTATCAGCATTCAGGCTGTATAGTAGAAGGAAAAGCATTTACTACAGACCTACCTGTGAAATTAACCATAATTTGTTTTTTTGCGAAAGGTATTGTGTGAGTGATTTTTGTATGGTCAGAAAGTGAGTCTGAAAGTAGTATCATCTGTGTTGATTGGTAGGTTAGAAGTTCTGCAGATGCCAGAGAAACTTTCTTGTAGCTACTGTTCCCCAAAAATCTACCACCCTGTCTGACACATCAGATATGTTCAATATATATTTTAATCATCAAATAATTTTGTAAAGCAGATAGTTCAGTGCCTACCAAGTGATATTTGCTTAATAAATGGGAGATATTATTATTCTTACTGTATATCAAAAAACAGAACTAGAATAAAAACTTGAAATCATCAGAATAATTGTTGGGCTGTACAGCTTGCATATGTAGCACCTTATAGCAATTATATGAGATCAAATAATTGAAAGGACCCATAAGACTCCGTTTAAGGCTTTAATTAAGATGAAGGATACAACAGGAGAAAGAAAGCCTAGGCATATATCAGAGGTCCAAGACCTCCAGGCACAGCTCCTGGGACCTTTCTCAGGAACACAGGAAATGCTTTATTTTCAAATCATGAACCTGCAAGAAACATACAAGTTACCTTAGTCTCAGGGGATCCAAAGTACTGCTAAATGCAGCTCAATCCAGACTGTGTAACTATACATATCAGGTGCAAATCATCAACCTACAGCTTTTCAATAAACAATGTAAACACATGGGTACGTGGTACCTTCGGAGGGGTTTTGGTCTTTAAAAATCACATTATAGATCACTAGCTGATAACTTTCATCCCTATCTTGGCCAAGGGTTAGTGCCATGGTCCTGGGCATCACTGGAGGTCTGCACAGTTACCCAAGCTACTGGCACATTAACCTATCTTTACTCAGCACTTTCATGAAAATTGGAGAAAGGTAGCCTCCTGGTGTAATCTGAAGGAGTAGATAAGGCTTCCTCCTCTGGGAAACACAGATCCTAAGGCTTACAGCTTGAGAAATAAATGTGGGCCACCCACTGCTCTCTGCTTGTCCCTAATGGTGGTTGCTTCTCTGAGTGTACAAGCTCTATATTAGTTGATGGTGGGCATGAGGCAAGAGAAATACGTGGAAGAACCATAATCTGGACACTTGATACTTCCACTGGTGTGACCCCATGCATCAGGGGACAGGTCTGGTTGTGGACAATGGTCAGAGGCTCAGACTAGCAGACATACATGTTAAATTGAGATTTTTGATGACATCTATTCCTGAATATTCTGAAAAGTTCATCTCCCAAAACTCTGCACTATTACAGTAGTAAGGTAGGTAGACCCTGATAAGAAGCCACGTGGGATGTAAGTGTGGGGAAAACAAGGCAAGCAGGTAATGTCTAGATGGTAAACAATTACAAAATATTTAACGTGTAAGTAAATAAATGATGATTGCAAGTCCCACCAGCCACTCTGTGTTCAGAGACAGGACATGTGATTTTGGAACGCTTGTGAGAACGAGGCTAACTGAGTCTTGGTTTTGTGACACCTTGGTGCCAGACAGGTTCAAAGCAGTAGCTCGAATGCAGAAGAAGCAGGGCTCCCTCCAAGTACCAGAACTGTGGTTGAAAGTGAGCATTTGGTCCCAGCCACGAGGCACATGCCAAGATATCACACCAGATGGGACAGAAGGTAAGCATGGGAATAGTAAAGATAACACTTTGATGCTTGGTTATTCATCCTGTAGAACTTGCTGTTTATAATCTGGCCTGAATAAAATGGCACTGAGAAGCAAAACAGCACAGCAATTAAGCGCCAAATTCTGACGCCAGAGGTCTGATGTAAATCCTGGCTCTGCGACTTACCACCTGTGTGACCTGTTTTATTAGTTTTAAACCTATTCTTTGCCTTAGTTTCCCCATCTGTAAAATGAGGATAATAATAGCACCTCCTTCAAAGGAGTGTTTTTAGAATCAAATGACATAATAATAAATGTAAGGGTCTTAGAACAGTGTCTGGCACAATATAAAATATAAGCATTAGGTATCAGCTACTATTCTTTTTATTCCCAGAGGCAAGAGTGGAGTTAAGCTCTGGTGGGTAGAGCCTGGCCCAGTGCTTTAAAGGGCCGGCTGCCTCTGTTCTAACGTGGCTGGTAAATGATCAGAACAAAACCTTTCTTCCTTTTTTTAATACCCATGTCCTGCTGAACAATTTGTATCAACAATTCCCATTCAGTGCTACACTTCCTGAAGCCCTGCTGACCTCTCTGGCTACTAAGGACTGAACTGTTTGCCTTTTCATGGATTTTATGCACTAGACTGATCTGGGACTGCTGTTTTGCTTACTGTCTTGCCCATATCTACTAGACTTTTAAGCTCCATGCAGGCAGGAGTTACATCTGTTTTCTTTACCACTGGGTACGTAATAACTAACAGACCTGGAACACAATAGAACCACAATTAATGGTTTAAGGAAGGAAGGATTTAGCCTAACCACACGGACCTGGCATTGGATTCTTCTCCTTTGGTTCCTTTCTTTGATGCTGTGCATGGGTCAATTCCTTTGTTAACTCTACTTTCACTTCTTTAAATTAATATCTTACCCAATCTGATTTAGTCCCTAGAACTCAACTTAATAGACTTTCCCAGTTTGGGACCTGTGAGTGGGACCTGGACACGAGGAATATTGAGATGTCAGTAGGAGAATCAAGGAAGCTATTGCACCGATGACTTCAGAATGCATCGCATATTCAATAAAAAGGTAAGATTATTTCCTCATTTCAGTACACTGATTTTGTGTATTGTGCTAAAATCAATGTGCATACACAGGAAACTGAAGAATGAAATAGATATCATGGAAAACAATCATGTCACACAGTAATGTGATATGTAATTGATTATACCTTCAAACTATATGTAAATGATTTAAAGACATTTTTTCACCTTTTATTCTAAGTATATCTTACCATCAAAAATGCATCTTAGTAGTAACTGTAGGTTGAAGGATATACTATCATTGCCTCATAATAATGTGGAACTGAGAATGCTCTCACAGATGATTTGGTAGATATGGAAACTGCCCCTAGGAAGATGGTCACTTGCCCTAAGTCATATCAACACATAGATATAGAGTGTTCCCTCCATTATATTAAAATGCTCCCTGTGGACCTGTCAAAATAAAGGGAAATGACTAGTCATTTCCCTTTGGAATGTATAGTGTAAATCACCATCAGGACCTATGACACCTTATATAATGATAATTGACCACAGACCTTGGCAATAAGGTTTTCTTTTTTTCCCATGGGGTGTATCTTCATGCTTTGTGCTTCAGCCACTACTGATTCATATATGGCCCATTTCTTTTTTTTTCTTCAAAGTACGGACACACAGTTATTGGCTCTGACCTTGTATGATGTTAAATTCATTGTGGTTTTGAGTAAAACAAATTTCTTTCCAAGCAGGCTGAATTGTTTACTTATTTCATCAGGCACTTGTAGCAGTGAGGATTGAGAAGGTTTTAATGAGTTGGAATTTTCTTTTTATTGTGCTATTGAACAAATTACAGAGCTAATGAGATTTATACTAAATGGGAAATGTCTGCATCACCTGCTGATTTATGGGTCTTAGGGAAAAATGTTGGTAATTTTTCTCTTTCTACAATTGGACAAAGTTTTAATTTTAAACAATATTTTCTCTGAATGTAAAATATAAGCTCACATTATTTCTTCATGGGAAATACATTTGATATGGTAAACGAAATACACAGTTTACATCAAGGGTCTCCTTGTGCACTGGCATATTTAATTAAGATATTGCAATGGTATGAATGAGGTTTGACACTGGGAAACCCAAATTCAAATCAAGTTCTGCTAGTTTTAGGGTTTTTTTTTAACATCTTTATTGGAGTATAATTGCTTTACAATGGTGTGTTAGTTTCTGCTTTATAACAAAGTGAATCAGCTATACATATACGTATATCCCCGTGTCTCCTCCCTCTTGCGTCTCCCTCCAACCCTCCCTATCCCACCCCTCTGGGTGGTCACAAAGCACTGAGCTGATCTCCCTGTGCTGTGCGGCTGCTTCCCACTAGCTATCTATTTTACATTTGGTAGTATATGTAAGTCCATGTACTCTCTCACTTAGTCCCAGCTTGCCCTTCCCCCTTCCCGTGTCCTCAAGTCCATTCTCTACGTCTGTATCTTTATTCCTATCCTGCCCCTAGGTTTTTCAGAACCATTTTTTTTTTTTAGACTCCATATATATGTGTTAGCATACGGTATTTGTTTTTCTCTTTCTGACTTACTTCACTCTGTATGACAGACTCTAGGTCCATCCACCTCACTACAAATAACTCACTTTCGTCTCTTTTTATGGCTGAGTAATATTCCATTGTATATATGTGCCACATCTTCTTTGTCCATTCATCTGTCAATGGACACTTAGGTTCCTTCATGTCCTGGCTGTTGTAAATAGAGCTGCAATGAACATTGTGGTACATGACTCTTTTTGAATTATGGTTTTCTCAGGGTGTATGCCCAGTAGTGGGATTGCTGGGTTGTATGGTAGTTCTATTTTTAGTTTCTTAAGGAACCTCCATACTTTTCTCCATAATGGCTGTATCAATTTACATTCCCACCAGCAGTGCAAGAGGGTTCCCTCTTCTCCACACCCTCTCCAGCATTTATTGTTTCTAGATTTTCTGATGATGGCCATTCTGACTGGTGTGAGGTGATACCTCATTGTAGTTTTGATTTGCATTTCTCTAATGATTAATGATGTTTAGCATTCTTTCATGTGTTTGTTGTCAATTTGTATATCTTCTTTGGAGAAATGTCTATTTAGGTCTTCTGCCCATTTTTGGATTGGGTTGTTTTTTTGATATTGAGCTGCATGAGTTGCTTTTAAATTTTGGAGATTAATCCTCTGTCAGTTGCTTCATTTGCAAATATTTTCTCCCATTTTGAGGGTTGTCTTTTGCTCTTGTTTATGGTTTCCTTTGCTGTGCAAAAGCTTTGAAGTTTCATTAGGTCCCATTTGTTTATTTTTGTTTTTATTTCCATTTCTCTAGGAGGTGGGTCAAAAAGGATCTTGCTGTGATTTATGTCATAGGGTGTTCTGCGTATGGTTTTAGTTTTTAAATTGGGCAAATCACTTAGTAACTAAGCCTCAGTTTTCTCAGATTAAAAATGTCAGTATTTCTGTAAACTATATGTCAGGGTAAATAAACATGTCAGAGCAACTAAATCAAATGCTAGAACATCAATTCCTAAAAGCTCAGTAAATATTAGTGGTGTTGAAGTTGTCATTAAATTTGAAAACCACATCCTTGACTCTATATTTTGTATAGGAAAATTAAAAGTTGGTCTGGGGGAGACGAAGAATTCTGTAGGATTATTAGAAAATACATGAAACTACCTTTAATCCTTCATTTAAGACTCTTAGAAGACATGAAGGTTTAATAAGGAAAGAAAATTAGGGTTAGAAGAAAAGTAGATTTGACGAGAATAGCAAATCAGGAACCATTATCATGATCGATCAATGCTTTCATATGGACTTAATAAATTGGAAGAGGATCTTTCTCAGTTTTGATTGGGCAACAGTTTGTGGCAAAGGAGAAAAAGATTAAAATAACAGATGTGTGTTGGTCATAATTCACATGGAGAAATTGTTTTACTTGGAAGTTTATGTATTTCTTTTTCTGTTCTCTCATACTTACCCAAGACTTTTTGCTCCCTGTTGTTAAAATACCACTGTCACTTTGAAAGAAACTTATAACAGATAAACAGGCTCACACATCCAAATCAGATCTCTAAAGAGATGGCTCTCCTTCTACCTTAGGCACAGCTGTTTTTCTTTTCTTTTTTTTTTTTTTTGAGTTTCTAAACAATAAAGGAAACTACTTTCTTATTACTTTGATATATATTTTTGTGGCGCTATGTGAGGTACCCAGGTTGCCACTGAAATCTAGATAAATGATTCGATAAAGATACACAAAAATATAATAGAGGTTCGTATGGTCTGAAAAAGATAAGACACAGTACATTAACCCTCTCCATGAGAAATAAGACAAACATACACATCTATCTAAATACCTCTGCCCCTGTGAGCTCAATGCATTTATATCAACCGCTGAAAACTATGTTGTGCTATTGGAATATCCCCCTTGCTGAGACTTTTCTATCCAAAGCAAACTGCCAGGTTTAAGCAGTCCTCGGTCAAGCAGCATAAAGCAGCAGAAGAAAATAAGTCTGTGAGTTTAAAATCTGCTGTTTGGTACAGAAAATACAATACAGCGTATTCTAAAGTAGTTGTGGTTTTATCCTAGGAAGCACCTCTCTACACCAGAGACTTGGGGTAGCAATTCATCGAAATGAGTATCACCAGATTTTCCTCAGAATTGGTCCTGCCGAATCCATCCTTCCCCATGCATATTCCTCCCCTGTTTCTCAATATTTTAAATTCCCTTAGAGAAATTTTTCTTTCATTTATTTTAAGACTTAAAAATGCTTAACACACAAATAGCCCTAGAGAAGATGCTTGAAAGATCTTTTAAGCATTTATTCAACAATTAACTATTTAGCCACTCTGTATTGCCAGGGACTTTATCAAGTCCTGATGATAAAGATATAAACAAGACAAAAAGCGCAAAAGCACCTAAAGACTAATGGCAGACGTAAAGGAGTACATGAGCAGGCACAGAGATAGGGCTACTTTTCCAATAGAGGTAAGAAGAGGGTGTTATAGGAGTGAAAGGGGAGGGGAACTCATCCAATTTGGGGTATTAAGGAAAGCTTCTTGAAAGGAGTGGCTTCTAACTGGACACCTAGAAGAGGAGAGCTATTTGAAAATGAGACAGGGTGAATTGGAAGGGTAGCTCATACAGGGCAGAAGCCCGGGGAAGAAGTGGGATCAGACTTGCTTTTAAAGAAATAAAATCCTGGCAGTCCCTGCTTTGGGTGAACTTCAAGTAAGTAAGTGTGTCTGGGGCTTGGAGCATACCTGGGAAGGGGAGAGGTGGACACAGATGAGGCGGGAGGAGAAATCAAAATTTGTCACACAAGTCTTTATAAACTGGAGCTTCTTGAAGTATAGTCAGCAGATTGGCACTTTCAGCATAACTTGGGAGCTGGGTAGAAATGAAAACTCTGTTTCTGGGGGTCTGGGGTGGAGCCTCAGATTCTGCAATTCTAACAGATTCTCATACACCCACCTTTAGTAGCAAATTGTAAACTGTATTAAGAATGTGTTCTTTATCCTGTAGACAATCTGTGGATGGATATGATTTGCACTTTAGAATAAGTACCCTAGTTGCATCAAAGAGGTTATATTTCTGGGCTCAACACTTTGTTCATAACAGTTCAATGACTTTATGAGTCAATAGGTGACAGTTATAATCCCTGGTGTTCCAATTCTAAATCTGTTGTTTTGTTTTGTTTTGTTACCTGAAATCACTTCTAGTTAGGCTCTTTCTATGAAGGTAGAGGTATTGAAACGTGCAAATTGTAGAAAGTATCTGGTGCTGGGTTTCTGGTCAGTGGACTGAATATTATGAAACCTTTTCTATTTTCATACGCTGATACAATATATATTAAGGATTGCTTTTACTGAATGTCATTTCTAGTTGCTGTCAATTTTTCATGTGTTTCTGATGAAATAAGATTGGAGTTTGAGCTGTGCTTAGACAGTCCTGGGGGCCATTGAATAATTGCCAACTGACTGTTGGGAAAACCTGCTCATCAGAGAGAGAACAGAGTATTGGTGTTCAGCGACATTTGGAAGTTCTGCTTGGTTGACCGGCTTTAGGGGAATTGGCCGCACGTGTTTCATCTGCTCTGAGGCAGGGTTGTTGTGAAAAGTAGAAAGCGGGTATTTTAAATTATTTTTTATAGAGAGGAAGAGAAAATGAGAATCAGGGCACACAGCTGCCTATTTCTCAAGAATATTGCTCGGCTCAGAGCATCTGAGTCAAAGAATTCCTCCCAGGCTGTTGTTGGTTATGACTTAGGAAAGGGCACCTGTCCGACCTGACAAGTGTACACAGTGCTGGAGGCTTCAACTTTCCATTAGTAACAAGAGCCCAAAAGGTTAATTTGTTTTGGCACTTCCTGATTACTTTCTGTGTTCATCTCCTTCTGAGACTTCACATTCACCACCTGATTTAGGGGCTCTCCTGAGCAGCATGTGATCATTTTTCTAGACTTATTTGCTAGCTTTGGTCCTGTGATCTCTAAACGCAGTTAAACAGCGGAAATCAATGTTCTGTTTAGAGGAGTTGATGAGACCCAGAGAAATGTGAAGATCTCTCTTCTTGGATGTGTTTGGGAGTCAGGCTGAATTGTCTTCACAAACGGATGGAATTTGGAGGTCTCGTCATGGCAATGACCTGGATGCAGGTCCCCTTAGCTGAGGCTCATTTGGATTCCTCATTTTAGGATACTTTGTCTTCTCAAGCTTCCCATCACCTGCAAACTTTTTGGGGAACACTACTATTTTAGTCCGTTGCTTTAAAAAATTCTTTTAATAGCTGTGCATAAAAAAATTCCACTCACATCCAGTGCCTCTAAAATAAGCCAAATGTCTTACCAAACCTCTGGGAACCCTCAGGTGGTTTGATCGGGCAGAACAGATCACATCTGTGATTTCTCACTTGGCTTTTAAGCCTTTCATTCGCTTACTACCTTGATTTCCATAAACTATGTATATGTTTTTAATTATAGTTTCTTTCTTTTTGTTCATTTATTTAGAACTTTCTACCAAGAGGTCATTGGCCCAGATAGGATGGAGTCTGAGGACTGGCTTCTTGAAAATGTCCTCATCAAACTGTTGCTACATGTTTATCCATTTTCTTCAACCTCCAGCAATTCCTTGTGAGACACTTGTGGGAGCACACATTACCCTCACCCACGTACTTATAGTATTCACAATACTTCTGATTATTCCATTTTGTTATTAATGTATTTATTTTTATATTCTTTCCTGTTCCAAAAGGGACTGGAATTCATATTATGAATACCTTGTTATTGTAAATAGTAATAGCAATCAGTGGTAACTTTTTGCCCTTGTAGCCTCAATTTTCTCATTTGTAAATGTATAAATATTAAGAAAACTAGCAAACCTAAATTTGTGTGGAAGAAATTCTTATCCTTTGTGCTTAAGTATTCATGAAAGTGCTGACATTTTGTATCCTTTTCACACTGCTAGTGTCAGGGAATGTGTCATCACCTAGAGTCTTTGTTTCAGAATTGATTCTAACTCCACAAGGATGGAGTAATCCACAAGGATGATCCAGGATATGTTAGTGGTAATTTGACTGCTATTTGAGTCATCTCACTGGTTGCTCAGTTTAATTTAAGGACCATGACTGGTTAGCAAAGTCGTGTCTAACACAGTTTACCATATTTCAGGATTCATCCAGCTCTGACAGGACCCATGGGACTCCTTGAATCAAAGATCATTCAGGTACAGGGTTAGAACTCATGGACTTAAATCACGAATTGTCTAACTCTTTCCCATCCTCCTGTGGCCTCTTTAGGTTCACTAAATCCCAGGACCTTGGTACTTATCCTGGTTTTATTCCTTCAATTTCATGCAGGCTTCACTTTTCCTTCCTTTTGAACTTGGCTCTTCCCCAGATTGAAGTCTTTGTTCCTTTTTTCCCCTGAGAGCATTCCTTAATAACTCTTAGAGAAACACCCTCCCAAACTTGAAATTACTCCCTCAAATTTCCTTTTCCTATATTCTTCTGCAGATCGATGCTTGATTTTCCCTGTATTAAACCAATAATCATTTAGAAAACAAACTATAAAGATATATTGTAGTCACATCAGTAAACAACATAAACTCTTTAGGCATAAATATTAAAAGAAATGTGGACAATCTGCATATCTCCAAACTCATCAAGTTGTGTAAATTAAATACGTACAGCTTTTTATATGTCTGTTATACCTCAAGTGGTTAAAAAAAAAAGAGAATGTGTGTCTCATTCAAACGGACATAATTAAACAAAAGCAAACAAACAAATCCCAGACATTTCAAAAGAATCTTCTAGAAAGACCCAATATCCTAAAAAGTTATTCTACAATGGTCTATGAATCCAATATAATACCAATAAAAATATACTTAGAATATTTCTATTTTTTAATTTTTTAAGGTGTAATGATAAGAATTAGCCACACGTAAAAGTGCTTTAATACTAAACATGGAGAAAGCATAGGTTTTTAATTAGATGGCACTGAGATATTTGGCTAGCTTTAAGTATCACATAATATAAACTTTAAGAATAAAACTATGGATGGAATAAAACTGGTTGAATATTTTAAAAGTCTCATCATATACCACATTTTTAAATGTGAAATCATAAAGGAAATATATGATAAAGATGTATGCAAAACATTCATATAAACACACACACCACACGTACCACGTGCCAACTGAGGAAAATATGTGATTTTTTTTGCAAAAGTCATAACAGAAAATTTAATCCTTAGTATAAAAGTTTACAGAGATTTATTTTCTCCATAATGACAAGATGAACAGTATAATACAAATTTTGGCAGAGCGCAAATGGACAAAACTTTGAGATTGGCAGAGTACGAAAGTGGGAATAGAAATAACCAATAGATATGAGAAGATATTTAACTTCACTGATATCTAATGTTACTAAAATTAATACAAAGGATTCTTTTTGACAATCATATTGGTAAATATTAAATAATTTTTCACATATATATTTCTGCACAGCAAATCATCTCAAAACATGGTGGCTTAAAACAACAACTACTTATTTTTCCTCCTCTCTGTACTTCAGGAATTTGAATGGGGATCAGTTAATTCGCTCCAGTGGCATTGGCTGGGCTCACCAATGCTGCTGAACTCAGCTGGCAGCTGGGCTGGACTGGAAAGTCTTAGAAGGCTTCACTTGTAACATCTGGTTCATTATGCTCCTTCATGTGGCTTTTCTCTTTCTCCATGTGATATCATAGCATTTATTCAGCAGTCTTGAGCTTGTTTTTATTTAAAGCATCACGGCTGCCTTTCCTGACCAAAAGTAGAAGGTGCTGGTCGCTTCGGAGCTTGGCCTAGAACCGGCACAGTGCCTCCTTTCCTGCATTCTGCTGGTCAAAACAAGTCAAACAGTGGAGATTCAAAGGGAGAGAATTAGCCTCCCCTCTTGACGGGAGGGATGGCATATGTGGAGACGGATGAGAGGAATTGTTAGAGTACTTTTCTGAAGACTGTTATAATTGGTATTCAAAGTTGTGGAAGGTAGAAGGAAATAGGTGGTCTCATAAACTCTCTGGAGACACGAACAAGAGAACAGAATATTAAAAAGACACTTGAAATTATGTTTAAAACTATTTAAATTAACAATATCCATACGATTTGAGATGTATCTTCTAGGATCTATCCTACAGAAAATTGAGATTTATAAAAATATATGAAAAATTATTCATGACAATATTTCTTGGTAAAAAATTAGAGAAAAAGATCCAAATACTTATCTCTGGAAGATAGGTTAAATAAAATATGGGATTTTTTCCCCATATTTTAAAATATGGGATTACATAATTAAATACTGAGAAACTTCTTAAATATCTAGGGTTTTCACTAAGATGGAAAAGTGTCCCAATTGAAATCCTATATTAATTAATTCTTATTTATTCATTGGCTTATCAAAAAGCAGTTAGTGAATATCAACTATGATAAAAAAAACCTCCAAAAGAAAGTTTTTTTTATGACCATATTCTAATTCTTTTTTTTTTTTTAACATCTTTATTGGGGTATAATTGCTTTACAATGGTGTGTTAGTTTCTGCTTTATAACAAAGTGAATCAGTTAAAAGAAAGTTTTATCTCTGTAGGAACTGACATCTGATCAGAGATTTTAGGACCTAGGATTATAACTATTACGAGTCTACATGAGGAGATTTTTAACTTAGGATCATTTTCAAATAAAACTTTTAAAATGTATAGCTCTTTTCCACAGCCTGAAGCTTAATTTCTTTTGACGCAAAATTAGTGAGAAATGATGTCTACATCGCTTAACTCTGATGAGCCTGTGCCTAAGTACAATTATTTTCACTGTAGGATTTATCATTACTCTTGGTGGATGTATCAATATATTTACCATGTACAATTTCTAACAACAAAAAAAGAAAGACTGAAAAATTTGTTTCCTCTTTTATAAAATATAATTGCCCAATCTTCCTAATGCAGATTTCGAAATCAGAATTTACTTACCATATGATTTATATTATTATGTAATCAGTATCTCTCAGGACTCTCATGGCATATTAGCTATGGTTTCTAAATAATAAATACTTCTGTCAGTAGTAAGCAGGTCCTCCCTGCTTTGCTCCCCATCCTTAGCCAGTCCAATCCAGAGAGCTTTTTGGCCCCAGAGCCTGCTGTCAGTTCTTGCTCCCCCTGGGGATTTAAGGGACTCCCCCTCAAAAGAAAATACCCTTGCTTCATATGCACTTTTATCTCCTGGCACACTGGCCAACGTCGATTGCATAGAATTTTGGACCTTGTACAAATGTTCACTCTAGCACTTGCTTCCTTGGACTCTTATCTTCCTGTTTATTATTAATAATATGCAACCTTTTTCTAAAGCATAGGATTTACATGTGTTTTCTTGCTTATTTTTTAACTAATCCTATGGAGTAGGTACTTGTCTTAGGTTGGGAGTTTTAGCAGCAGAGCCTGAGGCAGGGGCTCTTGAGACAGTGACTTTATTGAGGGAATGTTCTCAAAGAAGGTAAGTGAAAGAAGTAGGACAGGGCAGGGACAAAAAACTAAGCAAAACATGGTGTCTGTTCGTGGCTCGTATCAGCCTGATTCCACAGGAAATGCTGGAGCACAGAAAGTGCTGTGCACGGAGTTGTTCCCAATTTGACACAAGGGAACTGGTGTTTCGTGTCCCTAACTCAGTCAGTCACTGGCTGCCCATGGGGCAGGGGGATGGATAGTAAATTGTTAAAACCCCCCACTCATAGCACCTGGTGCTGGGTGTGTGGTCCAATACAGTGGATCAGAGCAGAGCATCAAAGCATCCTCTACTGTCCTACTATCCAGCCAGAATTACATATTTAGTAAGTAATAAAGAACTGCATTAATGTTCTCCTTAACCCCAAATTTAACTTTATTGTTCTAGACTTGGGGTTTGTTCAGATCCCTGATAATGTGGCAAGCTTCAAAACTGTCTGGCTCTCTCAATGCTAGAATTCAAGTGAAAAGACTGCTTTGTAGAAGCCCAGATACACAGTAAGGCTGAAGGATGAGCAGCTATCTTTTATTATTCCATTTCTATCTCTTCACTGAACAGGTCAGACTTTGATGCCAGGAGTGACTTCATAGACAAGCAGAACGGTCCTTGGCACCTGGGAGTGACCTTGGCTCATTGCCATTTCAGTCTCTGTTTTCCTTGTCATGGTGGCTCATGTTAGGACTGGGATGGCCAGAAGTTTGGAGAGTCTCTGGGATAGTGGGAGGCAGGAAGGAAGTTCCAAAGATCTCAAGAAAAATTTGACTCACCCTTGTTACTTTTTCTAGGCAGTGTGGATTAAACTAGTACTCACTCAACCCTGAAGAACTGAACACACAAGGAAGTTGTGAAACATTCTTTCTCTTTTCTGCAACTGGATTAGGAATAAGACCTTCAACATCTCAGTTGAAGCCCCGGGAACTCCAGGGATTCCTAAATTTTGAGGGGTGGTAGGTTGATACTGGGCAGGGAAGCATAGAATATGGCGGGTAGTGTCCATAATCGCTAGAGATACTGCTCTGCCACTGACACCACACGTTGAATGTTGCTATTTTAGCATCACCACCTGATTCTGTTGTGGTGCAGTTTACTGCATCCCAGTGACCAGGTAGCAACATGCATCTATTTTAGCTCATTTCATTTGACACATCATTGAATAATAATGTGAGCTAATTTTAGACAGTCTGATTCTTTGCATGGAATGTGTCCATGCTGAGGGGGTTTTCACTGTGTATTGAAAATTTTAGTGTTCCTGAGTATGCAACTAATTTTGATTTAAAATGGTGTATGATTTAAAATGGTATATGATTTAATTTCTTACGGAAATACTGTGACTCTCTTCCTGGAAGGGGGGTGCCTTACAGTAACTGGAGACATACTGGGGAAACTATCAGACTTCTACTTTGTCTGGAGGCGGTTCAGAGTGACCATTTCACGTGGCAGGAATCTGAGATGGGTGGCTCAGGTGAAGGAGCTGTGCTTTATTTTTTAACCTCAATCCCTCAGTGTCATTCGGCAGTTTTCTGTTGATAAGTCTCTCTCTTCAGCTCTGAATCATTTCACAACAGCAAATCTGAGTGAATCTGTCAGGACTGAGTTGTCAGGGCTAATCACCATGGTTACATTTGGTAATACTCCCATCTGTGGTAGCCGCGATGTAAGAGCACAACTGACTCCCAAAATCACCGAGCCTAATGCGCCCGTACTGATGATGCCGTGACATGACAGACTGAGTTAAGAACTACTTTTCCCTTCTCCATTGTACCCTCACACACACACACACACACACACATACACACACACACACACATTTGTCTATATGTTATTTAGAAGAAATGTATATTTCCTTGGTCACTATCTCACTAGGGATGTTTAGGGGCAAAAAAGAACAGAACAGAAAGAAATATGCTTTTGCCTCTAAATCCAGGACTTGTCCCAGACCTCTTTCTTCTTACAGACAATACTTTCCTTCAACCACATTTCTCTCTGGCTTAATTTCTTTAAAAAGGAGATGACGAATACCTGCCACCACCTTCTCACCTCCTCTTAACTCCTTATCTCACAGTAACTGTAGTTCCACTTTTACAACTTCATTGAAGTTACTCTTGTCCATATAAACGATATCTTTTTAAAAATATTTATTTTTAAATATTTATTTCGTTGGGCTGGATCTTAATTGTGTTAAGTGGGCTCCTTAGTTGCGGCACGTGACTCCTTAGTTGTGGCATGCATGTAGGCTCTAGTTCCCTGACCAGGGATTGAACCTGGGCCCCCTGCATTGGGAGCACGGAGTGTTAACCACTGCGCCACCAGGGAAGTCCCGTGATATCTTTATAAATGCTGAAATTGGAGGACACTAGTAAGTCCTTTGATGATTTAATCTCTTGCATAATTAACGATGCTGTTGAGTCCCTCTGCTAAGCAAACCAAACCAACGGAACAAAAAGCCCTTTTCTAATTGTGGCTTGGGATCTATCACTCACAATTGAATTTCTAAGTCCCTCCTCCTGGCTGTGGCTTCTTGGTGTTATTTGAGGCATTTCTTCCTGACACTACATCTTAAATGTTGATGTTTCCCAGAGTTCTATGATTCTTCCTTCCCTTCTCTTATTCTATAAAGCTCCCTCGGTAATCTACCAACAACTATGGCTTCAGGTGTCACTGATGAGAACTTTTTGCCATGCCATCAATATTTACTTACAATTATATTCCTGTCCATAACATTTAGATGGTTCAGAGTGTAACTGACCAGTGAATGCCACTCAACATAGAATTCATTCATCTCAAAAGATATGCATTTGCAGTTCTCAACACACCCTTCCTACTGATCTGAGTTAAGAGATATTGATTCCTTTTTGACATTTGCCTTCCTAATAATACTGCCTGTCATTCAGCCCAAGTTTCCAATGTCTGGCATAAAATCTCTAGCACTAAGCACAGCGTTGGGCTCATGGTAAATTCTCAATAAATGTGTATTGAATGAAACTGAAAAGGATGCATAATGGGACATAAGAAGATGTTAAACCAAGTTAAATTACAGCAGTGGAGGCAGCTTGATGTGCTGGGTGAACTGGTCAGAGAGACAAGTGTGCTGGTACTAAGTAGCTGTGTAACCCTGGAGAATGTTCTTAACCCGAGTCTCATTTTCTTCATCCATAATGTGTGTGTGTTGGGATGGAGGTTGAACAACATGATCCCTATTGCGTCTCTTCCAACGCTAAATAGTGATGTCTTATCCTATAGTGGGGAGATACCTCATTTCAGACCATCCTTGGATGGGAGAATCATAATGTTAAGGGTTCTGTATGAGATATATGCCCATGTATTTTCTTCTCTAATATGTCAGCTGAAGGGGTACCACAGAGATGAGCTTGTCAGAAACTGATACTTCTCTCCTGATAAAATATTTTCATTATTTCCCTTTCTAACTGAGGGGTCCCCAAAGAGTTTGGGTGTTTGTTTTGCACACGCTGCACAGATGCAGAGGCAGGCATAGGAAGCTCTACCTGTGCCTTCCCAGGGAGCAGCTGAGTAAAAAGTAAATGATGTGTCTAAACAGCAAACCAATTCTTTCTAAATACAGGAACTTAATTACTTCTCTCATAATAAAACATGGGGGAAAAAGAGTATCTCTAGGTATTGAAATCCAAGCTAGGGTTTTGAATTAGACAAGTATTTCCTAATCTAGGCAACTTTAAACATAGCCAGAACTTTTATTTTTCTAGTAAAATGCTTGAAATCAAAATGAAGAGATTGTGTTTGCATACATTATTATGTATATTATTATGTGACAATGGGGTATTTTTAAGCACTACCTCAAATAAGCAACGAGATGAAGCAGATGAATAGATATGGCAATAAGCTTATGAGAACAAACATCCTGCATGTGCTGCCTTTTTTATTTTTTAAAGAACTAAACAACTTAATGTGTTCAGTTTTTGATATCTGCCCTGCTCATCTTAGTTCACCTGTAACTTTGACTGTCAGTAATATAAGCTCTTAGCTCTGGACAGAAACCCCGGAAGGAAGAAAGAAACAAACTTGAACTTTGCTGTGATCCATGGCATAACAAAGCAAAACCTAAAGATGTAACCCCTCCACTCCCTACTTCCACCTCCCTGAATCGTTTTCACTTGGAATCAACCATTAAAGCCAAACCAAAAATAGCTATTGCATCAGCTTGTGTAATGTGACTAATATTTTCAAGAAAAATATTATTGTCACAAATTTCTCATTTTTTCCCCCTCAAGGTGAGAGGTAAATTTAGCATGATAATATGAAATTTGAAATTTCATTGGTTTTTCATTGCAAATACACATGTTTATAGTAAAAACAAATATGGATAAAGAACAAAAAGAAATTTACCTGCTTTGTCTGTCAGAATCCCAGAAACAGATGGTATACTCAAAGGGTTTATTTAAGGGAAAGGAGTTAACAATGGGATTATTTATAGGAGTGTGGGCAGGGTTAAGGGGACCGAAAAGGGACCCTACACACCCAGAGCCTAATATCCCTGGGAAATGATTACAATTCCTCTGTTTACAAGGGCACAGGGAGGGAAGAGTATTACTGAAACTGGACTAGAATTATAACCTTGGAAGAGTGGCCATCCAATAGGAAATGAATTCATACATAGAACTGAAAACTACGGCCAGAACGGGAGGCAGGAAAGTATATCACTCAACCTTCATTTTCTTCACTGTTCGACTCTGAGATTGCCTCTCACTGGCTGAACCAAGAGAAGGCAAGAGAGCCTGAGAGATGAATTCCACAGGAAACAACACCCAAGCACCAGTCAGGACAAAGAAGGGTAGAGAACGGATGTAGAAGAGCAGAGAATTGCCAACACACCAGTGATCCTAATACCTAGAAATATCCACTGTTAAGATAATATAAATCTTTCCACACCTACCTCCTATAATGGTTATAGAAGTTTTATTTCCCATTTCTGAGCATCCTATCAAATTAAGAATTTGTGTGTACATGTCAGTCTTTCAAAAGGAAGATGAAATCTGTTAGAAGGATCAGAAGAATGGTCTTACCTTCTTGTTAGCAGAAATAAAGTTGCTTTTCACAGATTTCGTCGTTGGAGTATTACCTTCTGTGTGTTGCATAGGCTTTATTGAATTACATCTTATAGATCAAGGAAAAAGACATGGTCCTGGAATCCATGTAACCTTTATTCAATTTCTATTGCCTTCTTAAGAATGATTTAGCAAAAATGTGGTTCATTGTACTAACCCAGTTCTGAATCTTCACGGTTGTTAACTGGGACGATGAAAAAACAAAGTTCCTAGTTTATATTTTTAGAAGTAGGGAATACAGGTTTGCTTTTTATGTCTAGCCATGATACTCATGGGGATAACTGCATCCTACTTGTTTCTAACGGTCAAGTGCTACTACACAGCCTCTAGGATTTGGGGAGTGTACTCCCACATTGCTCTCAGGACCTTGCCCAGTCCTTCAGCAGTATCTCTGGTCTGCAGAGGACAACTTCACTGGGTTTATTAATGATGTTGGTGCCTATCTGGGCAACACATCCATTAGCACTTTGGTAAATAGAGTGTCCTCTGGGTCTCCCATTGTAGTCAGCTAGTTAGTGTTCTGGTTTCAGATAGTA
Organism: Grampus griseus; assembly: GCF_964374135.1. Lineage (NCBI taxonomy): Eukaryota > Metazoa > Chordata > Mammalia > Artiodactyla > Delphinidae > Grampus > Grampus griseus. The sequence continues at coordinate 89,917,078 of NC_139001.1, read as the reverse complement.
CATCCACTCTAGAATGCTCATTCATCTGAGACATTTGATCCTTTCCTCCACTCTTTCCCATGATAGATCCAGCATCTCTACTTCTCTTAGTGTTTACCATCTCTTTATCCAAGCTTCTAAAAACCGATCAGGGTGTATGAGCACTATCTCCCAGGGGACTTTTTATAGGTTATAACTCCACGATAAAAAATCTTGTATTACATGTGAATGCTCTCATCTTGATAGTCTCTTGCATTTTACTTTGCATTCTGCCTTCCATTGATCCAACGTTCTCAGCATCCAATACCACAAACACTCTCCGTGTTCTTGCCCCTATGTATAGACCAGATCCCATAGCTCCCTTCACACACTGTCTCATTTTCTTCCTTAGCAAGCCCCGGACTCCTTGGCAAGGCAGGGTTATGTTGTGAGTTGACCTGTTTAGTGGTCTGATATATAAGAAGGCAGATGGCAGTAGATCCTGAAAGGAGCACACATTATCCAACAAAATGCTTTGCATCATGTTTAAGCAAGGAGAGAATGCTAAAGCTTTTAAACAAGAGAGGAATAGGCTAGTGGTGACCTATCGTGTTCAGACATATCTGGGAATTCAGGAATTCCAGCTTCTCCCACACAGATGTAACCATTTCAAGTCTCCGGGTCCTATTCCTTCACCATCAGGGCCCTGAATCAGCATAGCAGATCTGTTAAGGTTGATGGTTCATCCTCTTCTGGAATTCTGCTAATCTTAGGATTCTGTCCTGGGATGGAACATCAACAGGTTTTGTCCTCGGCTGATGAGATGAGAATCCTGTGGTTCACTGCTAAGGAGACCCCCTTCTAATTCACCTTATATTGCTGATTAACCAGTCCATTGATGGCTCCCATCTATCTGATTCCATAATCTTTATGCATACAATTTCCCTTGGGCCTCCCAAATCCTACAATACTGCATCACCTCCTAGTGCCTTTCCTTCTGCTGGATTCCAGTACCAGTTTCACTACTGGTGAAAGTTTTAACGATGACCCTGAGATTATAACAGGAGTTATATATACTCTTTTTTAGATTCTTTTCCCACACAGGTCATTACAGAGTATTGAGTAGACTTCCCTGTGCTATACAATAGTTTTCCTTAATGGAGGCATTTGTATTCCCCTCATCAGTAATTGGGTGTGGGTTGCCCTCTAGGAGGGGGCAAGCTTCCTCTGATAGAGAGCAACTCCTGGAAAGGGACTCAGCTCCGTGTAATTAGCAACTAACCCTCCTGGGGAGTGGAGGAGTGTCCCAATCCACAGCTTCCACTCTGAGTATTTCCTATACTGGTGGAGAAAGAGCATATCAGCTAAGGCTGATAGTTCAACCTTTCCTGGAGTTCTGATGTCAATTATTTCAATGACTTTATTACACCTGGATTTCCTTAACTTCGGATGAAATGAGAAGTTGGATAATTTAACAGATTATAGTCTTGTGGGCACATTTTCTTATAGGCATATATCTAATACCAACCATATCAGGTAAGACTAGTGAAGGATTTGAAAAAATTTAACTTCTACATCATTTTCTAGATAACACCCATACCAGTATGAGAACTATAACATAAACTTTTAAAAATTTATCACAGAACTTTCATATCTTAGACTTCATAATTGTCACATATGTATTGTCCTGGCAGTGGTTTTTTAAAACAGAACTCTTTCTCACTCATAAAGTCAAATTAATATTCTCAATGTGCAATGTAGTCTAGGTACAGGTTTAAAATGTTTCCAAATCCATTAACAATTGAAAGCTTTGTGCTAAAACAACCTAAAGTGTTCAGAATTATGAAGTAAATATTTAAAAACATGGAATGATTCAAATAAAGTATTAAAAAGAGTAGTAAGGAACACCTTTGTAAAGATTCCAAAATCTAGTATTCGGCAGGAAACAATTAGGAGAATTGTACATATTGATGATATCCACAGAAGTACAAAATGGAAGAAATAATCATTATACAAAGGAGCAGCAGACCTGGTATTAACAGGGTCACTACTAGAGCCTTTATGCAAATTTAACAAAACTCAGTATCCTCTCTGAGCAGATTTTCCTCTGGGAATACACTGCTTGGCAAACAGCTAAGTTTCTTTGTATGAAATAAGAAAAGGTTCCCCGTATTCTAGCCTGATGTAGGCCTGTGCTGGGGAGTGTACTTGGCAAGCAGAGTGTAGTCTAAATTCCAGTCCCCACTTGCTCCCTCAGTTGGATGCTGTTGTGCAGTGAACAACCAGTACAACTGTATCTGGTGGCCCTAGGTCTTATAATGGTTATTGAAGGCATTCATTCAAATGGTTTGTTTAGAGAGATCCTGAAGAATTGCAAACCAGCCTGTCACATGGCCTGCATTTTTCAAGACTGAATCAATATTAAATTTATTAAGAATCACATTAATATTTATTTTTGTTATCAATAAGTGGTTTTAATATCCTTTTTACCTGTTACCACTTTAACTCTAATTAAATTGTCATTTGAGTAGGCTGCATAAATGATGCTTGCAAAAGGCAAATGTTGACTATGGAAGAAGGAAGTTCTGGTGCAGGAAACAATGCTAAGAAATATACAGGAAGGAAGGACTAACAGAGGGCAGCCCTAGAATATTTTGGTGCAGTGAATGGGAGACCAAAAATCAGACTTAGGAGCTGACCTGAGGTGCAGTGTCTAGAAAGTAATATTGACACTTTAGCTTTCTGTGATAAAACCTCTCACTTGTTTGAGATGATTGGGATGATTTTGTTCAGTCAATCATGTTAGAATATGTGGGGGAAAACCATAACTAGTTTACATCAACATGAAGTTCGGAGACACCTCAAAAGATGGAAGAGGAAGAGAGAAGCATTTCCTCTCTAATTTAGCACTGTGTCAATTTCCCCGAAACATTTCCAATCAAATTATAGTACTTAATAACCTTGATCTCACTTATCACTGATTTGAGGTACATTTTCTCAGCACTTTTTCTGTCAAAAATTTTTCAACACAACAAACATATTTTATACACTGGTAATCAAGTGATAAGATATAAACTGGTTTGGAGTTTATAGGGGCTATTTTTAAACTCTATAATTTACACATAATTTTAATTTATGCCATAAAGAAATAAAAGTAAATGAATAAGTAAATGAAGCTATGTAAATATATGCTCTGTCAAGTAGAAGGGGGGGTGTGAAACAAATCAGTCTATCATGTCTAAAAGACATGGCTCATATTAGCAAATTACTCCATCTCTCACTCATAGCATCCTTAGACTCAGGACTGAAATATCTCTGTGTGACATCCTTCAATTGAAAAGGACTGATTTTGAATCCTGGAATCCTTCATAATCTACTGAAATCACCCTTTATCATCACTTGCTAATGGCACCAACAAACCTAAGATTGAAATTAAACAGCTAGAAGATTGATTCAAGAGACCTTTGTCAAACACTTCATCTAGTTTCAGTTGGGCTATTTATTAGACTAGATGCTAAAAGCTCTATGCAGAAAAGGCTGTATGTTTTTTACGGTGAAAGGTTAGAGTGGACATCAGAGGAGCTAGTCCAAGCAGGGTGGAGGGTCGGACAGCAGTTCATAGGCAAAGTTCAGGGTCTGTATGGACCAAAGGTGGATGGGTTTGGCATGAGGGAGAAAGCAAGGCTCAGGGAATGGTCTGGAAATCAAGAGATCAAGATTCTGGATGGCTAGGAGGTCCAGGCCTCTATTAGCAACAGCAGAAAGGAGAGTCTGAGAACTGGGAAGTCAAGCAGAGGCCAGAGAGGCCGAAGTGTGTTAAACACTCACTTAATGCACATTTATTGACTAAAGGGAAAATCACAGGCTACTTCAAGTCCTAGACTCATGTCTGTCATCTCTCGAAGAAGGTAAAATTTAGAAATCTGCATGAGAAGCAGATATCAATGGTTCTTTTCTTTTTTTAAAGGTTTTTGAAATTCAGTACATCATAAAGATTAGGATAATAAGCAGTGATTAGAATACATTACTTAATATAACTGGAAATATCTAAGTTAAGGATAACGGCCTTTCCTTGTCCTTCATATAACTTGTTCATACTCTTGATTTATCATTATTTAAAAAGTAAGAACACCAAGTATTTCCAAGTAGAACTTTGGTTGTAATTCTTATCCTATTATCTTTGATTTAAGCAATCATTGGGTCCCATGTTGCTCTTGTGTGCCTTTCTCATGAATATGTCTTAGCTCCTTAAGTAGCTGGTGTTTTTTAAGTGCAATATGTAATTGTCTATAAATTTTAAAATCTTGTATTCGTAAATTATGCACTTTATTTTTACCTTTTTATTGTATTTTACTGAAGTCTTCATCTTAGTTCATAAATAATTCCTTTATATAGGGAAAAAAAGGTACTTGCTTTATTTTTCCATCTGGAGAGTTAATCAGTACTTTTATTAGTTCCTTCATTCAAAAATGATATTATGGATAGCTTATTGGTGATAGATTCTGTCCACAAACACTCAAGAGTAGAGAGAGTATAAGCAGAAAATAGATAAGTATACAGCAAATAAAGAAGAGGATGTTATATTGTAATATGTGCTATGAAGAAAATAAACAAGGAATTTCGAGAGAGAGCAAGGAGGAGAGGAGCTCAGGGAAGAAAGGAAAATAGGAACTTGGAGAATGCACAAAAGTAACCAAAAAAAAAACAACAGGGGAAAGGAAGAGAAAGTGATATGGCAGGTTCTTAGTTCATCCTGTGACCATGTGGATGAGAACAGACAAGGAATGTTCTCATGGAACAGGCAGATAACCCAAAGTGTTGGTCTTCCTTACAACTCTCTAAGAATTTCACGCTTATTTTCTTCAAGTTCTAAATATTTGGTATCATTTGCAAGGAATTGCAATAGGTAATTGATGGCTTTCTAGAGGATTGAGACATAAGCACAGAACCAAGGATGAGATTTCACTACTATAATCACTGAACCTGCCCTAAAGTAACATAACTAGTAGCCAGTTGTTCAATTCGCTTATATTTTCTCAACTATTATTAAAATATTGAGCTGCATCTCTATGTTCTTCAATCATAATTTTGTTTAGTTGTTACCTTCTTAGGTCATTGAATAAAATAGAAGAAAAATCCACAAATTAGAGCATATTTATGTATGTGAGCATTTATTCTTAATAGCAAAATCTTATTCTTTTTCATTTAATATATTATTTTAACAACTTTTAGCATGTTTTTCCAAAAGTTAGGTGACATAATAATTTCTTTAATCTGAAAATAACTCTTTGGTAGTTGGAAACTGTTAACTCAGACAAGTAATTAATAAATATTGGCTCCCAGAATTGTTCTTGTTGTAGAAGGGGAAAAATTGCTCATGGAAAGCATAAAAACTTTTAATACTGATGTTGGGGAATAATTTTTATCCCACTGGTTCTCAGAAAGTAAATAATGTGTAATGAAATCAAATAAAATTGTTCCTAGTTTATCTCTTAGACTGCAGATAGCAGTAAGAAACTCCTTCCCTTATTACTACTTCATTTTGTTTGTTTCTCATCACCTTTATTGCCTGATGAACTTTAGCTATAGGTGAAAGAAATGATGGTTTCTTTTAATTGACAAACACTAGAATTCAAAGACAAGGACTCAGCATTACATCAGATGCCCAGAGTGTGTGAAACTCACACTCACATACAGGCAAGCCTTCTCTGAATTTTCTCGCCTTGTCGGGACAGAAGAGGAGAACTCTAGTTTATCCTTAGAGCTAAGTATAACTGGTGTTGTCATTTGATGGTGACAGCCAAAAAGAAGCAAGCAATATGACTAAACTCTAATAAAACCATATTTTGACAAATTTAAAACCACATGAATGTATAGAAATTTTTCTTCTTTAAAATCGATGCTTTGTGTCTTATTAATTATACTGTTTTCTGTGTGTGTGTGTGCACTCACTACGTGCCAAGCACCGCTCTAAGTATTTTATTTGCAATTCTTATGTGAACGTATTATCGGTACCACTGCACTGCCAATTATGAGACGGGGAAACTAAGGCACGGATAGTGAGTCATTTATCCAAAATTAGCTAGGTAGTTAGTGGTGAAGTTGGGATTCACGTCCACTAGTCGGATTCTAGAGTCTTTGCTCTTAACACCATACATATATACACGAGTTGTCCTCGCTTAAATGTTTCCCCATTTTCAAGTATATCTACCCTGAATACTTCATTTTGCCCATTACTTCTTTTTAACATGAAGGACATTACTAGACTATCCTTGGTTTCAATTCATACTTTCAGCCTTCATATTTTCTAGTGAAATTATTATTTAGTTATATACATTGGCATGCAGAATATTTCCTTTGCCATTGACATTAATCTTTAAGATAAAATCCTATAAAGTTCTGACATGAAAAAGTTTCCTAGGATGTTTGGATTATTCTTTTAAAATTTGACCATTGTTACTTTCTTTGGAGACGTCACTGAAGTTATTTCAAACCCCATGGTTTGGAATGAGTTCAGTTCAGGGAAATGAGATGGGTGAAATTATCAGTAGTGTGATGTATTTAATCTTTCAGCTCTAGGCAACTGGTTTAGATATAACCTGAGGTGAGAGCTCTTTTTGTATGACAGTTTCCTGTTAGCCCAGGTGAAATGAGTTAGTGGTATCATACCATTTCCTATAGTCAGGTACCCACATCGTAATTGGCACCAGACTTTACAATCTCGGTAGTGAGTTCTTGGAGGGCAAATGTCTCATTACTCTGAGGAAACCCACCAAATGATATTTTAGTCTCAAAATGAGAGATGTGCCCCCTTTTTATCCTTATTATCTAAATTCTATGCCCTATATTCAAACATAGTTATTAAGCTAGTGGGAAACCCAGAGATAAATAATCATCCAAATTATTTTAATATCTTTAAAAAATAACTGTTTACCCTTCCCTTTTCCCCTCCCTCCCTCCCTCCCCTCTCCTCCCCTCCTTCCGTTCTCCCTCCCTTCCTTCCTTCCTTTTCTTTCTCCTTTCTCCCCCCCACCACAGACACACACACACACACACACACACACACACACACAAATGTCAAGAAATAATATGCAAAATACATGACTCTAAATAATTCATATTAAAAATTTTAGTTCTACAGTAGAGAAGGTCTTTGCATAATATATGAAAGAAGGAGATAAGGAATGAGTTTAGTATGTATGTTCCTTCACCAATTTTTTTTCTCACTAAAGATACAAACATCCTCAATTTTACACAGACAACGTGAGTATTCTCATGGACAGCCAGAGGTTAAGAAAGTGACACTGGCTGGTTTGGATTCATCTCCCTTTCCCTGGAGTTTTGGTACTACAAAAAGGCAAAGGAATTTTATTCTGGATTGTATAGTAACTTTTTGAGTGATTTGTCACATGATTTTTGGTTCTCTAAATACTGGAGACCACTTCAATTTGTTTCACTTTCCTGAAGTTGACCCATTACTTGGATTTTATTTGCAAGCCCTTATTTTTAGAAAGAGGGCAGAAGGATAGACCACAAAATTATCTTTACAAAGTGAAATCATTTAAATTTGAGCAGATACCAAGTCAAGGTTCAATAAATCATTTTTATATATATTCTCTACACATACATTTAGTGTGCCTAATGTAAGATACAAATAGGAATAATTAAAATATTTCCATTCCCTTCCACCACTTTCTTTCTTTTTTTTTTTTTTTTTTGCAGCAATGAACATTGAGGTGCATGTGTCCTTTTTTTTTTTTATCTTTATTGGAGTATAATTGCTTTACAATGGTGTGTTAGTTTCTGCTTTATAACAAAGTGAATCAGTTATACATCTACATATGTTCCCATATCTCTTCCCTCTTGTGTCTCCCTCCCTCCCACCCTCCCTATCCCACCCCTCTAGGTGGTCACAAAGCACCGAGCTCATCTCCCTGTGCTATGCGGCTGCTTCCCACTAGCTATCTATTTTACGTTTGGTAGTATATATATGTCCATGTCACTGTCTCACTTTGTCACAGCTTACCCTTCCCCCTCCCCATATCCTCAAGTCCATTCTCTAGTAGGTCTGTGTCTTTATTCCTGTTTTACCCCTAGGTTTTTCATGACATTTTTTTTTCTTAAATTCCATATATATGTGTTAGCATACGGTATTTGTCTTTCTCTTTCTGACTTACTTCACTCTATATGACAGACTCTAGGGCCATCCACCCCATTACAAATATCTCAATTTCGTTTCTTTTTATGGCTGAGTAATATTCCATTGTATATATGTGCCACATCTTTATCCATTCATCCGATGATGGACACTTAGGTTGCTTCCATCTCCTGGCTATTGTAAATAGAGCTGCAGTGAACATTTTGGTACATGACTCCTTTTGAATTATGGTTTTCTCAGGGTATATGCCCAGTAGTGGGATTGCTGGGTCATATGGTAGTTCTATTTATAGTTTTGTAAGGACCCTCCATACTGTTCTCCATAGTGGCTGTACCAATTCACATTCCCACCAGCAGTGCAAGAGGGTTCCCTTTTCTCCACACCCTCTCCAGCATTTATTGTTTCTAGATTTTTTGATGATGGCCATTCTGACTGGTGTGAGATGATATCTCATTGTAGTTTTGATTTGCATTTGTCTAATGATTAATGATGTTGAGGATTCTTTCATGTGTTTGTTGGCAGTCTGTATATCTTCTTTGGAGAAATGTCTATTTAGGTCTTCTGCCCATTTTTGGATTGGGTTGTTTGTTTTCTTGTTATTAAGCTGCATGAGCTGCTTGTAAATTTTGGAGATTAACCCTTTGTCAGTTGCTTCATTTTCAAATATTTTCTCCCATTCTGAGGGTTGTCTTTTGGTCTTGTTTACGGTTTCCTTTGCTGTCCAAAAGCTTTGAAGTTTCATTAGGTCCCATTTGTTTATTTTTGTTTTTATTTCCATTTCTCTAGGAATTGGGTCAAAAAGGTGATTTATGTCATAGAGTGTTCTGCCTATGTTTTCCTCTAAGAGTTTGATAGTTTCTGGCCTTACATTTAGGTCTTTAATCCATTTTGAGCTTATTTTTGTGTATGGTGTTAGGGAGTGAACTAATCCCATACTTTTACATGTACCTGTCCAGTTTTCCCAGCACCACTTATTGAAGAGGCTGTCCTTTCCTCACTGTACATTCCTGCCTCCTTTATCAAAGATAAGGTGACCATATGTGCGTGGGTTTATCTCTGGGTTTTCTATCCTGTTCCATTGATCTATGTTTCTGTTTTTGTGCCAGTACCATACTGTCTTGATTACTGTAGCTTTGTAGTATAGTCTGAAGTCAGGGAGCCTGATTCCTCCAGCTCCATTTTTTGTTCTCAAGATTGTTTTGGCTATTCGGGGTCTTTTGTGTTTCCATACAAATTGTGAAATTTTTTGTTCTATTTCTGTGAAAAATGCCATTGGTAGTTTGATAGGGATTGCATTGAATCTGTAATTGCTTTGGGTAGTAGAGTCATTTTCATAATGTTGATTCTTCCAATCCAAGAACATGGTATATCTCTCCATCTATTTGTATCATCTTTAATTTCTTTCATCAGTATCTTATAATTTTCTGCATACAGGTTTTTTGTCTCCTTAGGTAGGTTTATTCCTAGATATTTTATTCTTTTTGTTGCAGTGGTAAATGGGAGTGTTTTCTTGATTTCACTTTCAGATTTTTCATCATTAGTGTATAGGAATGCCAGAGATTTCTGTGCATTAATTTTTTATCCTGCTACTTTACCACATTCATTGATAAGCTCTAGTAGTTTTCTGGTAGCATCTTTAGGATTCTCTATGTATAGTATCATGTCATCTGCAAACAGTGACAGCTTTACTTCTTCTTTTCCGATTTGGATTCCTTTTATTTCCTTTTCTTCTCTGATTGCTGTGGCTAAAACTTCCAAAACTATGTTGAAGAAGAGTGGTGAGAGTGGGCAACCTTGTCTTGTTCCTGATCTTAGTGGAAATGCTTTCAGTTTTTCACCATTGAGGACAATGTTGGCTGTGGATTTGTCATATATGGCCTTTATTATGTTGAGGAAAGTTCCCTCTATGCCTACTTTTTGAAGGGTTTTTATCATAAATGGGTGTTGAATTTTGTCGAAAGCTTTCTCTGCATCTATTGAGATGACCATATGGTTTTTCTCCTTCAATTTGTTAATATGGTGTATCACGTTGATTGATTTGCATATTAAAGAATCCTTGCATTCCTGGAATAAACCCCACTTGATCATGGTGTTTGATCCTTTTAATGTGTTGTTGGATTCTGTTTGCTAGTATTTTGTTGAGGATTTTTGCATGTATGTTCATCAGTGATATTGGCCTGTAGTTTTCTTTCTTTGTGACATTCTTGTCTGGTTTTGGTATCAGGGTGATGGTGGCCTCGTAGAATGAGTTTGGGAGTGTTCCTCCTTCTGCTATATTTTGGAAGAGTTTGAGAAGTATAGTGTTAGCTTTTCTCTAAATGTTTGAAAGGATTCGGCTGTGAAGCCATCTGGTCCTGGGCTTTTGTTTGTTGGAAGATTTTTTTTTTTTTGCTGTACGTGGGCCTCTCACTGCTGTTGCCCCACCCGCCATGGAGCACAGGCTCCAGACACGCAGGCTCAGCGGCCATGGGTCACAGGCCCAGCCTCTCCGCAGCATGAGAGATCCCCCCGGACTGGGGCAAGATCCCGTGTCCCCTGCATCAGCAGGCGGACTCCCAACCACTGCACCACCAGGGAAGCCCTGTTGGAAGATTTTTAATCACAGTTTCAATTTCAGTGCTTGTGATTGGTCTGTTCATGTTTTCTATTTCTTCCTGATTCAGTCTTGGCAGGTTGTGCATTTCCAAGAATTTGTCCATTTCTTCCAGGTTGTCCATTTTATTGGCATAGAGTTGCTTGTAGTAATCTCTCATAATCTTTTGTATTTCTGCAGTGTCAGTTGTTACTTCTCCTTTTTCATTTCTAATTCTATTGATTTGAGTCTTCTGTCTTTTTCTCTTGATGAGTCTGGCTAATGGTTATAAATTCTGTTTATCTTCTCAAAGAACCAGCTTTTAGTTTTATTGATCTTTGCTATCATTTCCTTCATTTCTTTTTCATTTATTTCTGATCTGATCTTCATGATTTCTTTCCTTCTGCTAACTTTGGGTTTTTTTTTGTTCTTCTTTCTCTAATTGCTTTAGGTGCAAGGTTAGGTTGTTTATTCGAGATGTTTCCTGTTTCTTAAGGTGGGCTTGTATTGCTCTAAACTTCCCTCCTATAACTGCTTTCGCTGCATCCCATAGGTTTTGGGTCGTCATGTCTCCATGTCATTTGTTTCTAGGTATTTTTTTGTTTCCTCTTTGATTTCTTCAGTGATCACTTCGTTATTAAGTAGTGTATTGTTTAGCCTCCATGTGTTTGTATTTTTTACAGATCTTTTCCTGTAATTGACATCTAGTCTCATAGCATTATGGTCGGAAAAGATACTTGATACAACTTCAATTTTCTTAAATTTACCAAGGCTTGATTTGTGACCCAAGATATGATCTATCCTGGAGAATGTTCCATGAGCACTTGAGAAAAATGTGGATTCTGTTGTTTTTGAATGGAATGTCCTATAAATATCAATTACATCCATCTTGTTAATGTATCATTTAAAGCTTGTGTTTCTTTATTTATTTTTATTTTGGATGATCTGTCTATTGGTGAAAGTGGGGTGTTAACGTCCCCTACTATGAATGTGTTACTGTCGATTTCCCCTTTTATGGCTGTTAGTATTTGCCTTATGTATAGAGGTGCTCCTGTGTTGGTTGCATAAATATTTACAATTGTTATACTTCTTGGATTGATCCCTTGATCATTATGTAGTGTCTTTCCTTGTCTCTTGTAATAGTCTTTATTTTAAAGTCTGTTTTGTCTGATACGAGAATTGCTACTCCCCCTTTCTTTTGGTTTCCATTTGCATGGAATATCTTTTTCCATCCCCTTACTGTCATTCTGTATGTGTCTCTAGGTCTGAAATGGGTCTCTTGTAGACAGCATATATATGGGTCTTGTTTTTGTATCCATTCAGCCAGTCTGTGTCTTTTGGTGGGAGCATTTAATCCATTTACATTTAAAGTAATTATTGATATGTATGTTCCTATTCCCATTCTCTTAATTGTTTTGGGTTTGTTATTGTAGGTCTTTTCCTTCTCTTGTGTTTCTTGCCTAGAGAAGATCCTTTAGCATTTGTTGTAAAGCTGGTTTGGTGGTGCCGAACTCTCTCAGCTTTTACTTGTCTGTAAAGGTTTTAATTTCTCCATCAAATCTGAATGAGATCCTTGCTGGGTAGAGTAATGTTGGTTGTAGGTTTTTCTCCTTCATCACTTTAAATATGTCCTGCCAGTCCCTTTTGGCTTGCAGAGTTTCTGCTGAAAGATCAGCTGTTAACCTTATGGGGATTCCCTTTTGTGTTATTTGTTGTTTTTCCCTTGCTGCTTTTAATATGTTTTCTTTGTATTTAATTTTTGACAGTTTGATTAATATGTGTCTTGGCATGTTTCTCCTTGGATTTATCCTGTTTGGGACTCTCTGTGCTTCCTGGACTTGATTAACTATTTCCTTTCCCATATTAGGGAAGTTTTCAACTATAATCTCTTCAAATATTTTCTCAGTCCCTTTCTTTTTCTCTTCTTCTTCTGGAATCCCTATAATTCGAATGTTGGTGCGTTTAATGTTGTCCCAGAGGTCTCTGAGACTGTCCTCAGTTCTTTTCATTCTTTTTTCTTTATTCTGCTCGGCAGTAGTTATTCCACTACTTTATCTTCCAGGTCACTTATCCGTTCTTCTGCCTCAGTTATTCTGCTATTGATCCTCTCTAGAGTATTTTTAATTTCATTTATTGTGTTGTTCATCGTTGCTTGTTTCATCTTTAGTTCTTCTAGGTCCTTGTTAAATGTTTCTTGAATTTTCTGTATTCTATTTCCAAGATTTTGGATTATCTTTACTATCGTTATTCTGAATTTCTTTTCAGGTAGACTGCCTATTTCCTCTTCATTTGTTAGGTCTGGTGGGTTTTTAATCTTGCTCCGTTATCTGCGGTATGTTTTTCTGTCTTCTCATTTTTCTTATCTTACTGTGTTTGGGGTCTCCTTTTTGCAGGCTGCAGGTTCGTAGTTCCCATTGTTTTTGGTGTCTGTCCCCAGTGGCTAAAGTTGGTTCAATGGGTTGTGTAGGCTTCCTACACAACACAGGGAGTAGTGCCTGTGTTCTGGTGGATGAGGCTGGATCTTGTCTTTCTGGTGGGCATGTCCCTTCCACCACTTTCTTAAAAACAATGATTGCATCTTAGTCTTACTGTACAGCCAATTTCAGCATGAGAATGACATTTCTTCCCCTGAAAGTATAATATTTTGTATTTTGCAAAATACAGAGTGGGGACATAAATTTCCATTTCAGAAACATACTGAATAAAAGAGCGCTAGGGATAGAAGTATCTTTAGCTTCATTCACATTTTGCAGAAGTAGAAGTTGAGTACTGGGCAGATAAAGTAATTTGTCTAAGATTTCCTGTCGTTGTTATATTTTAAGATTATCTTTTAAAATGAGATCAGTGTTTTATATTTTATCTTCATGACATAATTCACCTTCCATAACAGCTGTGCAGTGCAAAACAGAACGTATAATCCAACAAATGTAAGGTGAATTGTAATTTGACCTAGCCTGTGTGAATTGAGTGTCAAATTTCTCCCCCTTTTTCTTTTTGCTAAATAAATAAATAAACTACAACAAATAAACAAAAACACCATAAAGACATGTGCTTCTTCCTTATAGAAATTTCTTTTTAATATAGGAGCAATTGAATGAAATACATAATGTTAAGAAATGAGTCATTCATGTCATCTCTTCTTGTGAGTATTTCACAAAGAATTGATAAATGACATCAATGTTTTTCTTGCCAAATTCCTCTTCAACTTCAAAAAGAGTAATATCCTAACTTTCCTTCCTTTTTAAAAAACCCTTACTCTTCCCAAATAGACTAAACGTCATTCATGAGCATTATTTAATCTTCCCACAACTCTTCTTTGAAAATGTAACAATAAAAGGAAGTGGCATATGTCATTTATTCAGTTATAAACTACTTGCTTTTGAGATACAATATATTTGCTAGCACGTACATGTTTTATTTAAACATTAAGTGAAATCATTACTTTATAAAGAGCTGAGCTATTTGCCCCAATAGGTTTTCTCATGGGATTCAGGATATCAGCCTGCTGTGCATCCTTTTCTCTTGTTCTATTTATGATATGCATCAATTCTTCTTAAGGGCATAAGTTGTTTTTTTAACACCAAATTGGAATAAATGCTTTAAGTCTTACTGTTATTTCATTAACTGGTTTCACCAATTCTACCACAGAAGTAGAGATAAAAAGTTATTCTTGAGCAGAAAAACATTACTGTGATATTAGAAAGCTGCAGCTTACCTATTAGCCTCATACTATTGGACAAATAAAACAGCTACTCAAGGTTCAATAAGAGATCATAGAGGTTGTAAGAGGAGCCTCTGAAAGCATCACAGCACATGAACTAGAATCTCTTCTTTATATCTAAAACCTGCTCTTTTATGCTGTTATATGCTCCCTACCCTCCAAAATTCAAATGCACCCTGAATTTGAAAGCCGATTAATGAGCCATTAACAAACTCTGCAAGAGTGTTCTGTCCAATAGCAATCAACAGCTCCTTCTTCCATTGGATATATAGCTTCCATATTCTTAGAGATATTTATTTGGTTAATTGATCATTACTGCCATGCTGGATAATATGCATTTACAAGGAAATAGCTGAAGCCTCAGCTTTTAAGACAGTAACAAATTATTACCTAAAATGCAAATTGCATTCGGCAATAGCACGGTAAGTTGTTTTGCGTAGTGTGTCTGTGTGTGTGCGTGCGCATGTGCTTGTTTGTGTATTAATCTATTTATTTATTTATTTATTTAAGATTTGTTGCCAACTCGAGATTGTATTTTTTTCTCGACATCCTCATTAGCCCCTGAAGTAATGGAAATAAGTGTGATCTTCATACTTGACTCTCAGGAGAATGACAATCTGACTCAAGTCTGAATCCAGTGCTGTAGATTGTACATGGCATTGATATCTTTGTAGTAATGGGCTACTGGATCATCTCAGAAATGACTTAAAATTGTTGCTAAGTTGGGGGTGAGGGCAACTCATGAAATATGCATATATTATATGGGAGGACAAAGAGCCTTCCGGTGGGCCTAGCTCTGCACTCCTTAAGACTGGCTTTATTCATCAGATTGACTGGTTTTGACCTGACAAGAGTTTCAGACTTGAAGGGAAAAGACTTTCAGGATCTATGGTAGGTAAAATGTAAGTGTGTGCAAAAATATTTTAGAGTCTGCGATGAGACGGGTAAACACTGTGCGCAATTCTTGGGAGGGTATCCTTGGCGATGGTAGATAGGGCTGAGCAAGGATTAGCAGGGGGAGCATAGGAGCATTTTGAAAAATGAAAGTAAATTTAGAGACATTAAAATAGTCCCTGGAATTACCTAAAGGCAGCTTTCAGCAAATGATAGAATAATGTTTGTGAAACGTTGACCAACATTTTTCCTGTATCTTTTCTCCTCATTTGAGTGCATAGACAATTTTTGTATTCTCATCGCCTTAGTTTATGTATATAACAAAAGAATGCAAAGAAAAAGAAAATCTATTCCTTGCTTCTGAGTTTTAAAAGCCTAGGCACGGGCTTCCCTGGTGGCGCAGTGGTTGAGAGTCCGCCTGCCGATGCAGGGGACACGGGTTCGTGACCCTGTCCGGGAGGATCCCACATGCCGCGGAGCGGCTAGGCCCGTGAGCCATGGCCGCTGAGCCTGCGCGTCCGGACCCTGTGCTCCGCAACGGGAGAGGCCATAACAGTGAGAGGCCCGCGTACCGCAAAAAAAAAAAAAAAAAAAAGCCTAGGGACTTGGGGAAAAGATGAGGACTCAAGCCATTAAAAAAAAACAAAGTTGGAGAAAATCTCACCTGTAGGAGTGAGTCCTTTGCAACTCTTTCAACTGGAAGAATAGCCATAATGAAAATTCCTCATCTGGAGTGAAGGAAGTTAGAGAAGAGGATCTGAAAGGAGGGCAGATGTGATAGTTTCCAGAAGTCAACATGGGTTCAGAACATGGGGCAGTGCCTGAAAGGGAGATAAATATAGCAGCACCAACATAGAAGCCTGGCATAGATAGGAAGCACCGTTAGGGCAGGTGGGAATTGTACAAGTGAAGGTGGAGAAATAAGAGGCCACGTCAGACAGCTGGCAGAAGCAGGACTCTGATGCCCACGCCTACCTGAACTCAATCACACCATTACCCATTGTCTCCTTAAAATACTGGGTCATAAGTTTGGTTACTTTTAAAACTGGAAAACTGGAATAACTCAGTTTCTTCAGCCTGACAGGGATTACACAACAACTTCTACACAGAAATATTTAAGAAATATCTGCGTTTCCCTAGAATCATATTTTTATTGCTATAAAACATCATAGAATCCACACAGAACAATAATATAGAATAGAATATCTATAAAGCTAGTGGACAAGAGGTAAGAATTTGAAAGATGAATTCATGAGTAACTAAAACTCAGTGTAGGCAGCTTCGATATTTGACAGTTACAATTTTAACAATCTTCTTGTATTTAATTCCATAAATTACTTCAGTATATGGGTACATGTTCAAATATGCTTTTAAGTATTTCTCATAAGTCACAATTACTTAGTAATAAGAAAATGACCATAAAACACTCCTTCTTGTGTCAGGATTGCCTCCATTTTCATCCTAAGTTATTTCCTTGTTTCCATCCATTCTGATCGCTCCTGACCTGGAAGGTTCTTCTTGAGCCGCGAGCTGTGCGTGGCTTCCTTCAGCAGGCAGGAAAGATAGGGTTTGGGTGAGACATCACTGGAAGCCATCGTAATGCCTGTTCGAATTGGCCTGTTTTACTGTTTTCTGGATTGTTACGCCCCTCTGCTGCTCATCCAATTGCTGGCATTGATCAATTAAGTTGCAACCCAAACACAGTGAAAGCAGAAAAGGATAAAATATATATATATATATATATATATATATATATTTACTGTGAAACATATGAACAAATTCTGTTATCATGAGATTTTCGCTTCTGAACAACAAAACTTGTTATTCAGTGGAAAGGCAGACATTTGTTCACTATTAATTATGACCTGCTAATGCCACTGAATGAATTTAACCACCAGATTCTGTAGTATTATTTCTGATGGCTAAGTGGCTGATTCCTGGATGCCCTATGGGCCCTTTTCTCATGAAATAAATTTGCATTTATTTTTGTTTCTCTGTCCTTTTTATATATATGACATATTTTTTGAACTTCAACATTTATTTCTTTGAGAATTGTTTAATTCTCGTTTTTCGATAACCTTCAATTTCTCTCTGGGTGGGTAGCTTTGATTTGATTTTTTTCTTAGATAATTTTTGACGTGGTCTTCCTCCTTTCCAAAGCTTCTGCGTCCACATTGATGTTGCTTTGCTCTATCTTGGTGAGGGCAGTTGTAAATAATGAGAGGCTTCTGGGCCTACTGTCCTCATCATGGAGGTGGGGAGGTGGAGAGAAAACTTGACTTAAAAAACAATTTGTTCTGGGCTTCCCTGGTGGCACAGTGGTTGAGAGTCCGCCTGCCGATGCAGGTGACACGGGTTCGTGCCCCGGTCTGGGAAGATCCCACATGCCGCGGAGTGGCTGGGCCCGTGAGCCATGGCCGCTGAGGCTGTGCGTCCGGAGCCTGTGCTCCACAACAGGAGAGGCCGTGAAAAACTTGTTCTAATGCCCACAACACTTGCTGGGGAAAATTTCAAGTTGACATCTCACAGTTTCTGCTTTGCCTTCCTCCCCACTGGGTTCCAATTAGTTCAAAGTACATTTTTTTGGTAACACTGCTTATGAGGCATCAGGGAAATGATGTTAGCTCTCTGCCAGCAACAACAATGTTTCAATACAGATATAACCGGAATAAACCAGTTTCTACCCCAGAAAAAGGCTTTCCTCGCGTGAGCTTTGCATAATATGTTCTTAATGCTGTCATAAATTCTCTAATTATTGCTTCATGCATTCTTACATTATAATTTCAAAAAAAAAAACATATGTTGAGAAATTCACCAATGGCTTCATTATTTGTGTACCAGCTCTTTCAAATCCATTGCCATTGCACGATTCATTTTGCAATGAGTTTTTGCATTTTATTATAGTGAAATTGAACAAATCTTTCCAAGTCCAAGCAACAAGTCCAAACATAAAGACTACAGAACCTGTCTGCTACTCTGACTTCTCCAATAAGATTCTCCAGGGGCAGAGAAAAGCTTGGAAGGGGTGCGGTACCTTGGGAGTGTTATATACATCTCAGTTAGGGGAGGATAACCAAAGCAATAGTATATACAGTGATAGAAGAGCTATAGGCAGAGCTTTAAAACAGGAGGTTAAACCTGATGGTTTAATGAAGATTCAAATGCTTAATTTTCCTTATATGCCTTGTTAAAATCTATCAAATACGTTAAGATGCAAGTATGTTACTCTGTGATCCCAGGTGACCCCAAGAGGATTATGCCCCAAGAGTAAGGGCAGATGCTACTAGTTTAGCTTGACTCTGCTCAGACTGAAAAAACCACAGTCTTCTTCATAAACCTTCATTTAACCATAAATTTCTGCTAAGGGAAGAGTGTACTAGAGTGATTAAGTACAGAATCTCTGGAATCTAACAACCCTGTACTGAACCCCACTACCTCCATCTACTAACCCTGGAAACTTGGGTAAGAGATTTCATCTTTTTAACCTTACTTGCTGTGGCCACACAGACGGTATAAGATTTAAATGAAATGATATTTTTTAATTAGTACATTAAAAGTGGAACTGATGGTGAAGGTGATCCCTAAAGTTAATTCCGTGGTTCTTTGCTGTCTAGTTAAAAGCTAGAACGGTTCAGGAGTGGCCTAGACATGAATGTGATATAGGTCATTTTTATGGTTCCCTTCTCTTCTCCTATGAGCAACCCTCACTTTCCATTTTCTCTACAACAGCAATCCTGGTACACTCACGCTGCTCCCAAGATGCCCAAGCACCAGACTCTGATGATAATACCTAAAGCCCTAAATTTGCCCTTTTTTCCTGTCTGATGTCCAATGTAATCCAAGTAGGTTACATGTGAGGAATGTGTTTTAATTTATACCAAGGTGTTGATGGATCAAAATAATATGTCGCACTCCAAGACAACTTTCTCATCTTAGCTTTGCCTCTCAGTGAGAATTTCCAACATCTGGGAGAAGAATAGAGGAGGACTTGGGGCAGATGCTTTTTAAAAACATCCATTTATCCATGTATTTGTTTTTCAAATACATTGTTATTGGGCATCTAAGGTTTAGTGTTACCAGAAGAACTACAATATAGAATCAGTGAAACTAAGCTCTTATCTGTAATGGAGGGAGCCAACACTGAAAAGGGAAACAGGATCTTTTTAAGTGGATGAAACAGATTCATAAGGGGAGATTTAATCAAGTGGAAAAAACTAGTCCACTGAAAAGAATCACCAAAATCTTGATACTTTATATATGCAAATATATAAATATAGTATACATTAACTAAATACATATAACTAAATTAGTCATATAATCTAATGACTGAATATTTTATATATATATATATATATATATAGTTTAGATTTTCATTCATTACTCATTAAGAAAAGAATCTGACAGATACTGGCTTTGAAATCTCTTTGGAAATGTGTTCAGACTACAGAAGTCAGAAAATATATTCTTCAAATTTTGGCCATTGGATGGATATCTTCATAACTCTTTAGGAAATGATTATCTTTTCATTCAGTCAAATGCCTTGCGGACATGTTTAAGGTCTTATTAAAGCCAAGTTAAAAAGAAATGTACACACACTGCACAAATTACAGGAAAAAGCTTAGAGGTACTCATTCTATATTAGAATATCATTGTCACACTTTGTAAGTATCAAGAACAGTTTATCTTCGTGATCCTTTAAAAATCACCCACACTCCTTAGGCAATGACATTTTAAAGATGGTTTTGCTGAGAACAAAAGATTTTTGATGAAAGAAGTTAATTTATATCAGGACTACACCATTCTAAAAAGTAGCCATCTGGAATTTACATTGCTTTATCATTGATATTAGCCCTGCCTCAAGTAGAAGCCTGCCTTTGGGACTTTTATCTTCTAGCATCCTAGGCCCATATAAAAGCTCAAAACACTTAAGGTATTTAATAGATACTTAAAAGGGAAAGAACTTTTTCATCACCTAGTCTAATACCCCACTTTACAAATTCAGACCAAGAGAGATGGATGACTTCCCCTCTGTTACAAAGTTAGTGTGAGGCCATGTCTTCTCTTTCTCCTGTCCATGTTCTTAAACTCACTGGATTTGATTCATCTCTTCATGTTACCATGTGTGTTGGGGGGCTTACAGCTGATGTATTAAATTAAGAATATGCAGATTATGACCTGCTGAATGAGGAGGCACAGGCCACCGACACGGGGTTGGTTGTAAGTGAAAACCCCAAGGTCGTTTTGACTTACGGCACAGTTTAATGCATTCACAAGCAAGCAGGTGATAGCAGGGTAGCAAGCAGGTGATAGCAGGGTAGTAAGCATAGTGTTACTTATAACGTGGTTGGGATGGAGGTCACTAACTTTTTGTGACCAATTCTAAATTTTTTTTTTTTTTTTTAAAGAAAGCAGCGTGGGAAATTGTGGCAGGAAACCTAAGTTTAGGTCCTTATCTAAATGTCCAGACTCTGGGTGTGAGTAGGGTTGTCATACAATAAAATGCCTAGGGAGCAGCTCAAAGTAACTGTTTAATCGTCACACCATGTGAGTATCATAGCAAAACAAATGCAGATTATCTTCAGACATGAAAGGAGGATTATGAAAAATAGTGATGTTAATGTCTGAAGAAAGATCAGATAAAGAGGAATTTATGGTCAAGGATTACATTCCCTGTGTTTATCTTAATGTTTTGCCAGTCTATTGCTTTTCAATTTGCAAACAATCGGAGAAATTATTATTGTATTAGTCAGGGTTCTCCAGTGAAACAAATCCAATAGGGTTTTATATATATATATATATATATATATAAATAAATATATATATATAAAATTCTGTTTCTCTGTATACATATATATTTGTATGTTTATGTATATTATATGTATAATATATTATTTATTACATATGTATTTGTATATATACATATATGTAATATAGGAATTGACTCACACAATTATGGAGGCTGAGATATCCCATGATCTGTCCTCTGCAAGCCAGAAAACCTTGAAAGCTAGTGGAATAATTCAGGCCAAGTCCAAAGGATTGAGAACCAGGGAGCTGATGGTCCCAATCTGAATCCAAAAACCAGAGAACTGGAGATCACAGCTGTCTGAGGGCAAGAAAAGATGCATGTCCCAGCTCAAACTGAATTTGTCCTTCTTCTACCTTTTTGTTCTATTCTCACCCTCAAAGTATTAGATGATGCCCACATACATTGAAGAGGGGAATCTACTTTACTCATTTCACCAATTCAAACGCTAATCTCTACTGGACACACCCTCACAGAGACACCCAGAAATAATGTTTTACCATCCATCCGAGGATCCCTTAGCCAAGTTAAGTTGACACATAAAATTAATCATTACATTCATCCAGTAAAGAAGTTTGGGGGCCAGATTCTGAAATGTCCATTTTAGTTGAGAGCTCTATTCAGATAACATTTGTTCCCTGTCAAAGCATAGCTCTCTTATGATAATATTGAATAGACCTATGTTGGGCACCATGTGCTGGTTCCAGAGTTATTTCACATGGCAGCCACAGAAAGCGTCTGCAAAATATTTCAGTAACATTCTTCGAGTCTAAGTGAGATGCTTATATCAAAATGCTTGCTTTTATTTTCCATATAAGGATAAAATTAAATCTACTGTTCATGTCACTTTTTTTCCCCAAACTTTTCCCTGAAATATACTACAAATATCATCTTATTCTATCCCCACAATAAACAAGAAAGAAAAATACTATTTCCTCCAGTTCATAGATGAAGACACTTCAGTTTCAGATGTATAATTAAATTAAGGTCATCAAATCTATCTATCTATCTATATATATATATATATATACAGGGAACTATACTCAATATCTTGTAATAACCTATGAGGGAAAAGAATCTGAAAAAATATATATATATGCATGTATAACTGAATCACTGTGCTGTACACTATACTTTGTTTTAAAAACATGTCACCATCTCAGAAGCGCCTTCTCATGTTGGGTGATCTCTTTCAAACCTGTTTTATTCTGTAATAATTTGCATGCATATGTAAGATTATTGTTGCTGTTTTTTTCCAGTAGATTGCAAGCTCTTTGAGGGCAGGGACCTTGCTGTTTATCTCACCACTCTACCCTCAGTGCCAGGCACAGTGCCTGGCACAACATAGGTACTCAACAAATATTTATCTAATGAGTGACTCTGCAAGATGCACTAGAAGAATCGGCCATATCTTCAAAAAATTTATAACATAATTGAGAAGAGATTACATCTCCTATTTAGCAGTGGCTAGTACAGCTATTTGGTAAAAATTTATCAAATAATCCATGCGGTTTGAGTTTGTTTAGGAGACTGAGTAGTCTAACTTCTGAAAACAATTGAAAGATACTGGTATGAAAAACCTTTGTATATGAGCATAGCTGTTTCCTCCATCACCCATAAGTAACAAAAATTAGTGTCTCTGGATCACTTGTTAAAAACAGCCTAATAGGCTTGTAGGAATCTGGTCACTCCTAACCACAGACATTATTGCTTTCTATAATCTTCTGATTATAATCATTATTATAAAATAGTGACATTTATCATCTATATTGTTAAGTTCTAATTACAAAGATAATGCGCATATATTATCAAAATTATGCAGAAACAATGAATATTTTATCCTTTGCCATATTTTATATGCATCTATCAGCTATCTATCTACCTATGTATTGCACTAACTATATATCAAGTTATAGAGATAGATATAAATACAATAGATATATTCATGAAATGACAAGCGTCCATGTTAAGCCCTGACAAAACTGAAGATTTTTAGCAAAATAAATTATTGTTTTAAGCCGTGATTTGGTGTCTGAAAATAGGATGCTGCTGTAACAAAAACTTGCTTTGGGATTGGAAATGGGCAGAGGGTAGACTTTGGAAGACCATTAAGGATACGGTTAGTAGAAGTCTACAAGGTTTAGAGTTGCATGTTAGAAACCTAAAGGGCTTGAAGGATTCTATCAATGAGGGTTTAAGGGAAAGTGAGAGGATGTTACTGAAGATAAAAAGGATTCTTGTTATATAGTGGAGGCAAGTTGGGCAACACTGTTGCATGTGGTAATGTGAAAAATAAAAAAATGCCCCTAATAATTTCTCAGTCAGAGTATTATCTAGTTTGGTCTCTTCTATCTGCCTATAGTGATATGTAAAATGGGAGAAATGGTGTTTTAAAAAGCAAGAAAAAAAAGCTGTTCAGTTTTCGATAAAAATTTAAAGGAAATATACATAAGCAGGAATTGCTGGATTGAAAATTAACTTTTTTCTCAATTCTAGACTTTCCAAATGGCAAACTTTTCTCAAATTAAGAAATGATATCAGGAAAACGATAAAAAGAGATTGAGCCAGTGAGATTCATTATGAATATCTGTGTGTGTGTGTGTGTGTGTGTGTGTGTGTGTGTGTGTGTGTGAACTAGTTTCCCAGTCAATCTAGTTAACAAGGTAGAATTACTTATATGTGTATTCTTAGTCAAAAACTCAATTTACCTTCAAGGACATAAAACAAAACATCAAATGAGAGGAGCATGAAAAATACATAAATAACTTTGACAGGTTGGCCAAAGACCATTAATCATCTTGGGAAATAGAGAAGTCACATGATTTATAATGAAGTAAGTATTCTCAAAATGTGACATTCAGTTGTCTTAAGATCAACAATAGATTCCGTTCTGATTCTATTCATTTGAAAACAAACAGAAATACAGCAAGTTTTTTTCTAGTAATTATATTCATGAGGGATTTGAAAGCTGAATTTTGAAGTGAAGAAGAAGCTATTCCAAAGAACTGTAATTGAAAAGAGTGCTTACTACTGTCATTTTTATTAAAACTTCAAGCACTCTTCAAACATTGAGTTTCATAAGATAGAGTATAAACGTTGATATCTTGAGAGATAAACAACCTTGTGCTTCAAATTCGGAACAAAGAACTTCATACATGAATCTAGATAGCCCCATTTATTTTATTTCTAAAAAGTTGCATATTTACAAATTAAACCTACTCTGAAGAGGAAAAATATTTATCATAGCTTTCTTTTTAATGGTCTTCTTTTTATGGGAGCCTTAAGAAGTTAGATTTTGCATGCAAATAGTTACAAACATTACCAGTGGCAATGAATAAAAATGAATGTAAATGGGTTTAATCTGACAGGTGTGATCCTGCACAACCCTGGCTAACCTTTTTCTGGAAGGAAATGCTGGGAATGAATGTGCAGTCTAATTGAGGAATAAAAATGGCAGATTCAAACATCTGCTCTTCTGCTGTGCAAGTAGATAGACCTATGGCGTACTGGAACTGAGGGGAATTTGAAGAGGCTGTCTGATGCATCACTAATGTCTCTACTCACAGGTGACAGAAAAATGAAGCCCTGAAAAGAAAAGCTATTTTCGCTTTTCCATTTTGCTCCAACTTTTTAGACCAATTTGAACTGATCGCTCCCTCTGTTTTCCACCCCATCCCATTGTAGTGTCCGTTAGTCAGAGAGGAAATGATAGATCCTCCTACATCCACACGCTTTTTCTTAAGATGCGTGTCACACCCCATGATGTGAGAGAGCAGGCTCTCTTGATTTTATTAGGTAACTAAAAATGGCCTCTTGAAAGATAAGGCAGTACCATCAGAGGCAAATCTGGAGTTTGGAATCAGCTGTCCTGTTTGCCAGTGTCAGTTTGAACTTCTATTTCTAAAACATGCTCTTTATGAGACCAATCCTAAGATGGTTTGGTCTTCATCCACTAGAGTGGTGTCTTCTTGGTGTGTCAGATGCTGAAATACTCTTCCTCTCTTGAGTGGCTTTTGTGGGGTCATCAGTGACCACTACCCCACTGCCTATGTGAGGGCTTTCCATTTCTCTGCGTCCTGTGGGCGATATACCTTTCGCAAGGCCACCGACTACTTCTCCCTTAGTTCCAGTTGCTTGTAGTACATCCCACAGAGGCTTTTTCTGTTGAGGTCACCCAGCTCTGGCACGCAGAACTATAGCCAGGGGGTTTTGCCAGATGTTTTAAGTCTGGCTATTTTTCAGGGGTTCTCTCTGTCCACAAGAAACTCACATAGTTTTGCCGTGAATAGAAGTTCTTCATATCCTCTCTTCTTGCTCTGTCATCATAGGCAAGTCAAACATTTTTGTTAATAAAAGCTTCCAGCTCAGAGTCAAGCACTGGCTTCTGTGTTGTCCCAACCCTAGAAATCCTGACATAACTTTCCTCCCCAAATTTGGCCTGATGTAGGTGAGTTGCTCAGGACTCATTCAACTCTCTTCAAAGACAACCTCACTCTCCTGTCTCATGAATCCTTAGTCTTCTCTTAAATGATCTGGTGGTAGGTCATATGTTAAACCTTTCTGAACCAACTTTATAGTTTTTTCATATGTTTTATAGGAATGGACCAGTTCCAATAGTAAAAGTTTGGGGTGGGGTCTCTGTGAAAACTGAAAATCTGCTTAGCTCCAACTTTAAATTATGTACGAAACAGGAAATTTTGCAGGAGTTTACAAGCGATAATTCTATTTGGAATTAGAATCCTCTCTTTGAGAGGGAGCCTAATCTTAGGTTTTAAAAGTATTTTCACATGTATTTAACCCAATCTCACATTCTACTTTTCTGTTTTCTTCCTCTCTTGTTCCCTCATACACACACTTATTATCCATGGAGAATCAGTGTAACCCAGTAACATACCTCAGTTAAGGATCACTTGACTGCAAACAGAAAAGGCAGGCAGAAGTTGAGGAGGTCCAGAAGTATCGCGAAGCACTTCAGGTCTGCAGGTATAAAAAATATGTATGAAAAAATAATCATACAAGTAACAGGAAAGTCAAAGATAAAGGTTATTCGCTTCATCTATCCCAGTGTTCTCAGTCTTCGGGGTTTATATTTCCAGCATACTTGTTCACAGTGGTCTCAACCCTTGAAGTTAGCTTACCTTTTCAAGCTTAGGTCTCCATTGTTAACTGACTCATTTTTCATGGCCCAAATCCAAATTCATGAGACAGAAAATTCAATTATTCCATCTTGTATCAGGCTTATATTCCACCTGTGGCTTAATTAGGCGGGTGGTAGTAGGTTTGGAAAGAGTGGGGGAAATTCAAGTTCAAGCAGTTCTATAGGAAGATGATCTCCTAGCATCGTTTCTAGCTCAAATGGGCTAAGAAATTCAATAACATAGTATACTATGTAGCATAGTAACTCTTTTTAAAAATAATACCAATAGGATGCAGACAGCAGGTTTAAAACATGATACAACTTAGAGTGATTATAGGTCCAAGTATCACCATCATGT
Organism: Grampus griseus; assembly: GCF_964374135.1. NCBI lineage: Eukaryota > Metazoa > Chordata > Mammalia > Artiodactyla > Delphinidae > Grampus > Grampus griseus. The sequence continues at coordinate 89,890,474 of NC_139001.1, read as the reverse complement.
TCATTTATATTATACTGGGTCTCATTCTTTGCCGTTAGAGCATGATTGACACAGTATTTTGTAAACCCAAACATGTCCATGGAGTCCTTAAATATCTTAAAGAATGAGAAGAAAAACAATAGCAAGAATGCCCTTGGTGAGGCAAAGCTCTATCTGATTAAGTAGAAAATATTGCAAACAATAGACCATGATTCAATCATTAGCAAATTAAAATCTGTGGTTCCTATTCATCTGCTGTTGTCATAACTGTTTGCCTTTGGTCAACGGTTCTTTCCTGACTGTATATAGAAATACACTTTCCAAGGTTTGCTTTGTCATGTAACATTCAACCCCAACAATACTGTGAAATGAGTACACATTAATTATTTTGATGAATCTATTCAAAGCAGAAACCCTCAGTTTAAAAAATGGATATTTTAACCTTCACTAAGCAGAAACAAGATTTTACGTGAAAATTTTCTCCCCTTCTGTTGATATTAACCGCTGTGTTGGCACTTGAAGTTATGTGCTGGTCTGTCACTCAATCCATTCTTAACATGTTCATGGCTGAATTTTGGCTCATCTAAAAGGATAACAATAGTTACATATCCAAGATGATGGCATTGTTTGAGACCTTGGTGGTTTTTACAGCTTTTACTAAGGGACAGGAGCTCATCTTTACCTGTGTGTCCTGCTAGCACGTCAAATTTAAAAACGTAATAAAAAAGAATTCACCCTTATTTCCTCCAAAACCAATAATTTCTTCAACCAGTGTTTCTTTGGTAAATTGGTACCTCTCAATAAATAAACACTAAACAATTATTATATGCTACAAAATTTTCTAGCTTGTTAGCAAATCATAGTTGTTTTAAAAAAATAACATCTCTCCAGAAAAGCTAATGACAATGTTAACCAGCAATGAATAAGATTTTCCAGAATGATCTGATGAAAATTACACTTCTGTTTCATGAATTTACTATGAACTGTGAATGTCACTTCAACACTATTGCCATGTTTTACTTAACGAGTTCATATTTGTAAAATACATAGGACAGTAGCTGGCACCTAGAAAGTAGCTGGCTGTATGAATGTTTGCTAAATAAACAAAAATAAAGCCTCAAAATTGAAAGACTAAAGGGGAGAGGAGTCTGTAAATCTTGATTCATAAGAACATCATTTTAGGACTATCTTTTTATTTCTTTACAGTTACTCTGCTTAGAAAGATGACACAGCCTTTTAAAACGTCCAAGTGTAGGCATAGAGTGTCTAGATCTATAATAAAGATAGAAGAACAAGGACTTGGCCTCTGGGAAAAATCAGAAAAATGTTACAAAGTTCATGTCCCATAACTGATGTACATATCAGTAGACATAAAATTTAAAAAGCTAGTTTGGACATGGCCTTTTTTATCTAGAGCTATATATAAGGTATGATTAGTGACTAAATTGTAGCAAATATGCATAGCAAGTAAGATAGATGAAAAAAATGCATGGATTTTCCCCTTCTTTAATGACAAATAACATTCATTTAAAAATGAAGGTGTTTATAACTTTTGGTTAATTAAATTGTCTTGATTATAGAAATGAAATTTGATTGAGTGTTAAGTAGGCTTAACAAATCAAGGCTACTTTAAAGGGTAGTGGAACTCGGGCGTAAGACCTTATTTTAATGAAAAAATAACTAGGCTTAAGAATGCAAGATTAAGAAGCAAATTTCCAATATTATTTCAATATTAAACAATATTTAATTGCCTACTATGTGCCTACCCTCATTCTAGGACACACGGTACATTGCATTTATAATAAACCCCAGCCCTTTACCATAACCTACAAGGTCGTGTAGAATCTGGCCCCTTCCTGCTTTTTTGACTTCAGCTCTTAACATTCTTCTGCTTGCTTCCCATGCTCCAGCCTCACTAGGCTTCTTTCAGTCTCTTGGCGATTTTGAGCATCTTTTCAAGTTAGGCCACTGCACTCCCCTTAGCTCTACCTAGTTTGCTTTTGTGCCTGCTGCTTCAAAAAGTCTTTCCCTGGGGCTTCGCTGGTGGCGCAGTGGTTGAGAGTCCGCCTGCCGATGCAGAGGACACAGGTTCGTGCCCCGGTCCGGGAAGATCCCACATGCCGCGGAGCAGCTGGGCCCGTGAGCCATGGCCGCTGAGCCTGCGCGTCCGGAGCCTGTGCTCCGCAACGGGAGAGGCCACAGCAGTGAGAGTCCCGCGTACCACAAAAAAAAAAAAAAAAGTCTTTCCCTGATAATCCTACATAATGCCACCTGCCTCAACCACAAGGACTCTTTTTATCATATGATGCTGTTTAATGTTCTTCACAGTACCTATCACTATCTAAAATTAATTTTGTATTTGCTTGTTGTCATTAAGAGTCACCCTCATTAGAATCCAACATTCATAAAGAACAAAAACTTGTCTATTTTGTATCCCTCTGGGTATCTCTGTAACCTATAACTGTATCTGACTCCTAGTGGGTGTCCAATTAGTATTCATTAAGTATATTCAAAGAGGAATAATACATAGCTTTTGCGATTAAAAAATTCTGGAAATTATTTCTGCCTCTTTGCTAAATCTTTCCTGGTGACCCTACACAGACTCTAAAACTACCAAATACGTGAAAATCAGATCAATCCTAATTAGATAAGGTCTATGATCACTTTTATAAGGGCAAGAAGCTTGGAGACTTGAGCAAACAGCTGTCTCTGGGAGAGTCATTTTTCCTGCCCCTTAACCTATCGATTCATTGCATATGCATCTGTGTAGGAATCCAGAAGTGTCTAACACAAAGAAGAGAAAATACTCTTTTGGGATCCTCCATTTCCTAACGATATTGGCCTAATTCAGTGGTGGTATTTAGACATCAAAGTGCCTTTTCTTCCCAGGCCATACCTATTAGAGGGCTTCAGATCTAGGTGTATTTGGGGAAGGAAATAAAAATGTCATTATCGCTCCATTAAATAATTTTCCAGATTGTGCACGCTTTGTTTTATACTTCTTGTCTGTGTTTTTAGAGGATAAGGAGACTGAGGAAGGTTTACCTCTAGACACATGAATCCTTGAGAATATGGAATTCCTCCTGGGAGCTGGTAATTCCCCATGGTTCATCTTCATTTTATCTCAACATCTCCAGAGATATGCCTCACAGCATACCTCATGTTCAAAATTCTGCACAATCTTGTCCTCCAGGGCTCTTGAGAGTTTTCAGAAACAAAATATCTTCTTTGGTTGGATAGATAGGACTGGGTTTTATTTCCTTGAAGGAGACCAAATACAGTTAAAACACAATATATTGCTGCTTTAGCATTATAGAAAACTTACAGTGCTGTAGGTCACATAATTACTAAATAATCACTCTCTTGTCTATATGATAGTTTTCAAATTTGTTTTTTTAATTTATCTATTTTTTAAATTTTTGCTGTGTTGGGACTTCGTTTCTGCGCGAGGGCTTTCTCTAGTTGTGGCGAGCGGGGGCCACTCTTCATCGCGGGCCTCTCACTGTCGCGGCCTCTCTTGTTGCGGAGCACGAGCTCCAGACGCGCAGGCTCAGTAGTTGTGGCTCACGGGCCTAGTTGCTCCGCAGCATGTGGGATCTTCCCAGACCAGGGCTCAAACCCGTGTCTCCTGCATTAGCAGGCAGATTCTCAACCACTGCACCACCAGAGAAGCCCTCAAATTTGTTGTATCCTTCTTTATGGAAATGTGTGAAGAATGACTATCCCTGTAGCTTGCTTCAAAAGCACTTTGCCATGTCATTAAGGTTTCTATCCTTGAGGAAATATTTAACTGTATGTTAAACTATTCCAATATATATTGTGGGTATGTTTATTGAACACATTTTTTCCTAAGGCAAGTGTGGGCATGCATACTATTTATATTTGAAATGAACTGAAAAAGACAGAGATCTGAGTACTTTACAGAATTTATATAGATATAAGCAATAACAGCTGGAAGTCAGAATAACATCTGACTTCGAAGAAATTCTCTTAAAGACAGGTTTGAGGACAATCTAGAGAATTTATATTAATTGTTGCTGCTGGCAAGAGTCTAAATATAAATGCTAGCCTGTTGATATGTCCATTGATCATTTAGGATACATGATATTCCTAAGACATGATGAGTAACAGGAAAACAGAGCTTGGATCCAAACTATAAGAGGGAGGTTTGGCAATACTTTTACCCTGTGGTAGTCGTGGTAGCAGCAATTTAATTGAAAGATTAATAGATGGATTTGAGATATTTTGCATAATGATAAGCACAAACTATGGTTTGACAATGAGAGTTGAATTCTGGGGAAGCTTTACTAATTCTGTCAATTCTTTCTGCCATAGGACTATTACCATAGGAACCAAATTAATTTTTTAACATCTTTATTGGAGTATAATTGCTTTACAATGGTGTGTTAGCTTCTGCTTTATAACAAAGTGAATCAGTTATACATAAACATATGTTCCCATATCTCTTCCCTCTTGCGTCTCCCTCCCTCCCACCCCCCCATCCCACCCCTCCAGGTGGTCACAAAACACGGAGCTGATATCCCTGTGCTATGAGGCTGCTTCCCACTAGCTATCTATTTTACACCAAATTAATTTTTGAATGAATGTGAAATGGAAACTTTGGTGCTAATATTTTCAGGAGACCTGTATTAGAGTCAAATCACGAGAAGAACTGTGAACTATAAGAAGGCCTTGTTCATTTACCTATTTTCAGCACTTAGCAAAATAATTAGTATGTAGTAGATAGTTAAGACATTGAGTTGAATAGATACTGAATAAATGAGTAAATAAAATCAAGGGACTGAGACAGGCTGGGACCTGGGACCCTTTGCTACAATGCATGCACCTGGACAAATGTCTCCTCCAGCAACAAAATACAAAGAAACTATAAGGGACTAAAAATAACTGTGTGCATGGGCAGTTGGGGCAAATTATGGACAACAAGATACAAAGACCAAAACATCCAACTGCCACTTCTGAAGAGCCGGGAGCAAAAGCAGGGAACTGTGCCTGCCCCCTGCACAGAGCAGCACCAACAGGGTGGGCAAACTACCTAAGCCACCCCTCCGGCCCGACGCCTGGACCCAGCCCTACCCTCACCCCACATAAGGATCCAGCTCACTCCCCCTGAGCGAGCAAGCAAGCAAGGGAAGCTGTTGCTTGTTCCCGCTCCCCCCCTGCTGCAGCAGGGGCCCCAATAGAGCCTTGCCTGAATTTCTTGTCTAGCCTCTGATCAATTTCTGTTGACTAAGGGAGCCAAGAACCTTGGTCCATAACAGGACTAGTTAAAACTTATTTACAAAACAGAAACAGAGTCACAGACTTAGAGAATGAACTTATGGTTAGTGGGGGGGTGGGGGGAAGGGTAGAGGGGAGGTATACACTGCAATATTTAAAATAGATAACCAACAAGGACTTATGGTATAGCACAGGGAACTCGGCTCAATATTCTGTAATAACCTAAATGGGAAAAGGTTTTGAAAAAGAATAAATACATGTATATGTATAACTGAATCACTTTGCTGTGCACCTGAAAGTAACATAACATTGTTAATCAACTCTACTCCAATATAAAGTAAAAATTTTTTAAATAAAATAAAAATAATGTAGCTCATGGTTCATAGATTCTAAGTCTCAATTTAAAAAAACTTTATTAAAGATGCCTATTAATCTAATCAAATTGATAGAACAACTTTCTTATAAATCAGGAGATAAATAAGTCCAGGAATCTGTCTGGGATACTAAGAAAAACAATGGAGTTAAATTCTTGATTAAAAATGACCTGATTCAGAGGCTGATTTTAGATATTTATAAAGAACCATTCTCTGATCATCAGACTCTTCCACAATGGAAAGAGATGTTTTGAGAGAGAGAGTGAATGCTCAACATTTAACTATGTCCAATTATATTTGAATGATACTCTTCTCAGGAACGCTATAGAAACTATTCAAACAAACTATAATATTTCGGACTAATTTCCCAAAAGACAGTAGATTTTGGTAACCCGTTTTTGATTGATTGCTTGCTTTTAAAAAAATTAAGGAAAAAATGGGCTTCCCTGGTGGCACAGTGGTTGAGAGTCTGCCTGCCGATGCAGGGGACACAGGTTCATGCCCCGGTCCGGGAAGATCCCACATGCCACGGAGTGGCTGGGCCCGTGAGCCATGGCCGCTGAGCCTGCGCTCCGCAGCAGGAGAGGCCACAACAGTGAGAGAGGCCCGCGTACCGAAAAAAAAAAAAAAAAAAAAAAAAAATTAAGAAAAAAATACATCCTGAGTTGTTGCAACATTTCCATGAGACAGCAGGACACTAGGAGCGGGACAATTGCTTTTCACTCTAGTTTTTGCACCTAATAATGTGTGACCTTGAAACAAGTTGGTTAACTATTGGGGGTGGGGTCTCACTTTTTTTTTACCTGTGAAATAACATTAGATCTGCCTGCTACGTGAAGTTGTTGTGTCGTTCAAATAACATAGTAGATGTTAGAGAACTTTGGAAAGTCTGACATTGCTATTCCAGTGCATAGTCAGGTACATGCTGGTATCAAAGGCTGCTTTTCTCCATGTGCCTAGATATAAATGTGGTTGTATAGTTTTGTAAAACCTATGTGAAGAAGAGGGAAAGGTGGTGGTGTGATAAGTGTAGGATGAGAGAGAGAATATCAGTGCATCTAAAAAATATTAATTTGTGATGCCAAATATGTGAATTATCTTTTAAGTTCTTCAAACACATTCAAATCTATTATGCAAAATATACTAAAATACTTGCTGAACAAAATAACAATAATACAATTTTCAGGATTTACTAATTTCCAGACACTTCATAACATTTTCTTCTTATTTAGTTTGTACAACTTTATGTGTCACATGATATCAGTCTCATTTTACAGATGTGATTATCCAGGGACCTACTATTTAGTAGATAGTCTCACTCCAAATGCCCTTGTTACTATCCAATATTACAGCACTATATTATATCACAGTAGGAAGGAAAAACAACATTGGTTGAGAATATGGGAGGGGTACCACAAATATTAACATTTGTGTAACATGATTTATGAAGCAATCACATTCATTATCCTAAAATTTTTTATTTGACTCTCTTGATATTTTAAATAGTTTATACCACTAGTTCAAGTTCAGTATGTATGTGTCAATATAAATATATATATATGTATTTATTTATAAACATTTTCTTGCTGTCTCTATTGCAACAGTAATGACCTTCAGCGATAGTTCTGATTAAACAGCCAATAGTCTGAGCCAATGTCCCACTTCCCTTTTTCCTTTCTCCTGGTAAGCTTCCCCACCCACTCTACCACCTTCTTCACCAATTATTGGTTGATCCCCTACCACAGGGTCTGCCAGATTCTATGCTGATACTGGGATCTTGGGCTCTCCAGTCTCCTTATCTACCAGATTCTGGTGTGATGGGAGTACAGGAGAGTGAGAGCCTGGCCAGAATGGCAGCGGGTATCCAGGGCTAGAAGGAGACCCTGGAATATCTGAAAAACATCCTAGGCTTCTCTCTGGACTAAGGAAAGCAGTGGAGATAGATAACTTAAAACAGGAGGAGGAAATTTGAAATAACTGGCAAAACAGAGAAAAGGATCTCAGGTCAGGGACTGAGGCATAATTTCTAGACTAGCTAAGAGCTGTGGACTCAGATATTTACAAATATCTGGACAATGCTTACATGGCCTTACAGACTGACAGGACATATGTGGCTGCTGATGATTTCAGAGTCAACGACAAGGCTAAGCTGGTCATGTACCTTTCCGGGGAGAAGGGTGAATCTGTTCTGGTTTCAAATGGGGATGACTAAGGCTCAGAAGGAGCTACTCTTCATGAAAAAGAACCGCAGAGAGAAGGAAAAAGTTTTCAGGTCCACATTGTTAGCTCTGGGCTGACCATGGTTATAGAAGCCCCCAAATATGAGGCTCTCTGCATGACTATGACCAGTTTCCAGGCCCTTTGTGACCTGATACGGAAGGACCGGAAGAATCTGGGCAAGTGTTTGATCAGGCAAATTGAGGAGAATGCCGTACATCACGATTCTCATATAATGGAGACAACAGTGAGATGTACAGTCCAGTCTTCGGAGAATGACCTTGACTCAATGAGAAATATGAAGACCAGACTAGAAAATAGACTACGGGAGATGAAGGCCCTCTCACACGGATGCAGCATCCTTAACAGTGCCTGTTGCACCCAGAGGTAGAGCTGATACTACTACCAGCTGAAAGTCCATGCAATCCATCCACAAGACAACAGCCTGGAGGATCACAGATGGCAACATGGCATATGAGACCAATGCCACCAAGGTCCTGAGGCACAGGGAACATGCCACAAGCTGAGTGGTACTTTGGGAGCAGACGTCCAGTAAAATGACTGGAAGTTAAACAAAAATAATCTTAATTAAACATCAAAAAGTCGTTATATTGCAAAAAAATCACAAAGATGACACATTTCCAAAGTTCCAAGATATAGCTACATAAGATGTCTCCTTATATATGTGTAATCATTTGTTCAAAACGCAATGAATTAAATAATAAATGCCATAAATAGTTATTGTGATAGTACAGTTGTAGATGCTTAGTCTATATCAGTAAACAAATCAGACAGTAGTCCTTGTGCTTTTTCTAACAAGAAAACCATTAATTTATGATACCCTTCCAACTGAAGCTTCAAGGCACATAACCTAATTAAGAGACACCCAAAGAGGAAGAGACAGTATAGAGGTAGAGACGTTCTATTCCGTCCCCAAATAGAGGTAAGGGCAAAGAATAGTGACATTTAAGTGTCCCGTGACTTAGGAAAAGCACTTGAAAGTGTCTGTGTGGTGTTAAGAATGACCTTCTGCCTAGCAAGCTTTGGTTGAGCAAAAGAAGTTGAACGTTTAGGAATGACAAAACCATAAAGTGTTGTATTTCATTGGCTTATTCAGTCACTGAGTTCTACATTTATTATTTACAAAATTAGAGTGTTGAAATAAATCACATTCAAGATATTTTTTAACTGTGAAAGCAGCTCTTTTGCCCCTTTCCTGTTTGCCCATGTCTGTTCCCCTCTAACCTTAAAAGAACCTAATTATTGGAAGGAGATCACTAAGCAACTGAAACTGACTCCTGATTTGTGTACTCCAGAATGCACACCATGCCTTGTCTAACCTGTTGATTCCTACTAGATATAAAGACTAGCTCTCTACCGCCAACCGCCCCCCACCCCCAAGCAATCCTGCATGCAGATCACTCAGGCAGGATAACACCTGAACAGAGAGTCAGTCCGTCTGCACGCAACAAAGAATGATGCAGAATCTAACTTCCTGCCTCGATGATTTATTGAGATTCTTCCCCTTTTTTCCACTTAAAAACTGTCACGTCTGAGCAGAATCTTCAGAGCTGGTCTCTGGGCACGAGTCCACCATCTCTCCAGATTGCCGGCTGTTCTGATCAAAGCCCTTTCCTTTCTACTGACTCTTGCCTCTCGAATTATTGTCTTATGAGCAGCGAGCAGCTGAACCTGGGTTCCGTAACAGCTGTACAATCCTATAATTCTCTAAAACACTGGGTATTTATTATCCCTGCTCTGCTCTTCCAATTTACTTGATTTGCTGCTTTGTTTTTGAGTATGCTTCAGTGGTTTATCCCCAATCAGGTGACCTATTGGATGATACTAATCTCAGAAGGAAGGTAGGGTAATCTCCTGAATTAGAATCATGCACCTTTGAGCTGTTGCAACTTTCCAGTGGCTGGTGACTACTGGGGTTGCCAATGAACAGGTAAGAGCAAGACTTCAGCACATGTTAGTAATTTGAAGTTAAATTTTAGACAGCATGTGACCTTTCTGAAGTGAGGCAGAGCAATATTTCAAAATCGTTGAGAATAAGTAATTGTTCATTAATTAACCAATGTAACACATACTGCCAGTGAAAATGCATTTCCCTGTCATGTTATGTAGATTGCTAGTGTCGAGCCCTCTTTAATTCTCAAAAATCCTTAAGAAAGCAGTATGACACCATAATCTAACATGCATTAAAAAATACTCTAGCACGTCCCAGAATATTTACATGAAAGGTGCTCTAATCATGAAAAGGATTTTTTTTTTTACTTAGACTGATAATTCACATTCACATCTATTTAGCAGCACATTCAAGCCTACAGATAACATATGAGCAAAATGAGAACTAATACTGTGATTTCAAGCTTCACTGAACTAGAGCATAGAAATTCTGAACTAAACAATTGCTAAATGCTTGCCAGAAAATGACTGTGGATGAATTATTTTAACTCACTGTTTCTTCTTAGAAGCAACAAAAATCTGCGTTTCTGTATGATGTAGTCACCATATTTTAACTAACGTTGATACTCGCTTTAGTCACCCCACTGACCTAGAAACAAGAGAATCAATAGATTCCCTGCTTAAATATGCTCCAAAATGATAACAAGGGAATTTTTATCATCCAGATCCTACCTGGTTTTTAGGTGGGTGAACCCAGGAAGATAATACAAAAGAAAGAAGATACCTCAACATTGAACCAGACAAATCTGACAATGACCTTTTCAATTGATTTTCTGTTGTTCTAAATCCTATTTTAAGATCCAAAATTCACTGTGACTGAACTACACTCAAGCATTGAGCTGAGGATATCTTAGAGACCAAAAATACTAAATTATTGATGCCAAGTGCCAGCATGTAGAATATACAATTTGATAATCTTTTTGATCTCGTAGGAATATTGTGATTCCCGAGCACTGTAATGGAGGTTGAATGGTCCCAAATATTTGAGAGGGTAATGATTAAAAGTCTAAGGTGTTGTTACCATGGGACGGATGGCTGCAATGACCAGAAGAGACAAATCGGCCATAACAGTTAGGACTTTGTTTAAATTCTTAGGTAAGGTATGTCTAATAAGCTGTATATTTGAAGCCAGCTTCCCGGCTTTTTGCACTTGATTTCTCACTTGGGGCCAGTGCTTGTGCTGTACTGATAGTTTCCTACAGCAGGTTGTCAGAAATTTGGACAATGAACAAGCTAGAAGCATATGTGCCTGATGCATATCAGGCCACGATGAGGGTTTCAGGGTTGTGGTGACTAAAATAGGTGGCTCTGTAGCCCTCCCTGTAGCTTTTAGGCACCAGGTCCTTCCACATCACGCAGAGAAGTGCATAGAACCTGTGAAAGGGAGTCTCATAGCAGATCCTACCCACTTCCCCATTTCCTCCGGCTTATTGTTATCAAAGCCCAGTCATTTAGGGCGAAAGAGAGAAGGAAAAGAATAAGAAGTGACTTTACCAGAGGTATTTTTATCTATTACCTATATATGGTCCAATAGATGTACCAGTTAAGTTTTCCTCTGCTTACTCCATTAAACTAGTACATTTGTTGCCGATGCTGATAAATGTCAAAAAGAAGTGGATTGATTAAAATGATGTGCAAATTGGTCTCTTTCTACGTGTATTCTGTCCTCTGTGCTGAGGCCTTTATCTTTGAAATTAAAGGCACTATGTAATTTATTAATAATATGCTGGGATTTCCTTTGCTCCTTTACTAGAATAATTTTTTCCCTCCATTTATAGTCCTCATGAATCTCCTTCTTGTTGACTTAATATCATTTTTTTCTAAACAAGCTGTTTCTAAAATGTCAGAATGCAAATGCATTTATTTGAGAGGTACTTACATACTTTAAATTGGAATAATAACAATACATTTTTGCACTCTCTATCCAAGTACCCTTAGGAACTATTTATTGAACTTTGTCAAGCCACCACTAAAATCTACACATTCAGAGGATAAAACTTACTGGAGCTTTTAAAACTTAAGTATTTAATGGACTTGATTTAGTCCTTTAGACTCAGGAGGGTGCTAGCTAAGTGCTTGAGATGTTCAAAGTTGCCATCATAATAACTAAGTCCCTTTCTCCCTTCCCTAGGGAGCTGGTATGAGCTTAATCTTTGAATAGGGTTTTTTAATCTTTTATTCATTATTTTTCAGAAAGCCCTTGCCTGATAATAGGGTACACCTGATAGTAGGATGTCCCTTTTCCCAACTTCAGAAATCTGTTTTCTCTACCACCTGCCTTTTCTCATTTAATGTGACCTCCTCCTCTCCAAACCTCTCACACTTGAATTTGATGACTTTTCTAATGTTGGGGCTCAGAGTCTTCAAAACCTCATTTCCTGTAACACCAGCGTTTTGCCAGGCATTGTTGAAGCTGCGGTAAGCTGACATCACCTCCTGTGGTAACCAGGTCTGCCCCTTCACCTCATAGAATTTTCCAAAATTAATTAGGTCTCTTGTTTGGATGGCTGCTCAGTCATAAGACATGTTGAATAGTGTTTGTTGAGCATTTACACTGCATTTATTAACGGAATTGTAGAATCATAGAATGGAAACAACTTACATGTCACCTGGTCTGTCCCCTGTTACGCTCTGTCTCCAAAAACTCTATGGAGGTGTTTAATCTCTGATTAAAGCCTTTCTAATTTTGGAACTCACTACTATCTATGTAGTAATGATTACAAGTATTAGATAATTGTAATTTCATAAAGATCTTCTCATACTGAGCAGAAATCTTGTGAACGTGACTTTCCCATTTCTGTATTCAGGCAATTTTAAAAACAAATCTAAATGCCTTTGTAAAGCATGACTTAAAAACTGTCCTTACATAATATTTGATTAATGATGCCTTTATATAGTTTAATAGTATATTTTGCAGTATATATTAAGTTTCTGTCCATAGATTAGTTCTTAATTCACTTATATATTGAGAGCAAAAATGAGAGAAATACTCTACTAGCAAACAAAAAGGGGAGAAAGTCCTGAAGGAAGAAGTAGGAAATTAGTGCAAACCAAAATAATGATACTCTGTTCTTAAAATCTCCAATAGTTCCTGAAGCTTTCATAACTTTTACAAATGAAAATGGCCACATAGGGTGCTATAATCCAGGGCTTTGGTTTAATTTCATCAAATATAAGTACCGTGATATTGAATTTTAACAGTTTGCCAAGGGTGAGACATTCTTTTGTTGTTGTTATTTAATCACCTCCAAATGTTATGTATTCAGTCCCTGAAAGTATTTTCTTACAGTATCTAGATTTTCCTTGGAGATCTCATTTGTGTACAACCCCTGCTTGGCTCAGCTTATGAGGTCTGATATGATCTCATCTGAAAGTAATACTGCAGGGAGGCATTTGTTTTACAGAAATAAGCAATATCATCGTTGAATACTGTGGAGCACAGGATGTGATTTTAGAAAATAAAGCATTTTTCTTGTGTAGAAATAAAAAAATGAAATATGTTGCACATATAAAATATCAAATGTAAAAACATTCATATGGTAAAAATTAAACCAAATGAGATTTCAAAGAAGAGGTCAATCGCTAATAAATGTAGGATTTCCTTTTTTTCACCGGTTTACTCATCTCATTTTCCACAGTTTATCTTTCAGTTATTTTCTTTCCACTTCTACTCCAGTTTTAATTCAATTTTCATAGAAAAACTCATATCTGTGGGAAGAACAGTAGAAACACATGGTAGCATCTTTGTTAGAAGCTTCTGAGTTAAGCAGATCAGGGCCCAAATCCCAAAACCACCACTTATCAACTATATGATCTTGGCTGGATATCACAACTCTGTAAGTCAGAAATGCATGAAAATTAAATGATATAACTTTGATAACTATTGGTGCTGTTTACCAAGCATTTTCTATCTCTGCTTTCTAAGCACAGGGTAGGATTTTATTTCCTTGCTGCCTCAGGTCTGGGTGAGGACAAATGATTAGTTTTGGCTAATTGCTTATGAGCAAAAGTGACGTGTCAGTTTCAGGCCAGAGCATTTCATTATCTGCAAACATTCTAGAACACCCTTCCCTCTCTTAAGGTAAATGAAGATGGTTTCTCTGTGGGCTTTGGTCCAGAAGTTTAGAGATCTAGGGCCTGACCTCCACTTGACCTATGGTAGACATATTGCATGAGAAGAAACGACCCTCTGGTGTGATATATCATTTAGATTTGGGGCTGTTTCTTACTGAAGCATAATCTAGCTTAACAACTGTGTTTTGTCTGTAACAAGAGCCTAGTAAAGGGAATATTGAAGAAATAGCTCTAAATATCACTTTCACAGATTTGTAAAATATACAACAGAAAAGACTTTCAGGAGAACCACTGCCTTGGTTAAGGCCTATTGAACATGGTGAATCTTTAAAATTATCAACATTATGCAACATTGGACAGGTCTCAATACATTTCAATAAGTGTCCTTGAATAGAGTGTTTATTTCCATGCCACTTGGCATGGAAATCTTTTCTAGCCTAATTCAGTCATCTATGCTTGGTCCAGACTGATAAACATGATCATTTCAAAGATTCTCATGTAATTTTAATTTCTCAAAAGGTACTACTTATTCGTTCACAAGCTTCTATTTCAATTTATTTTGTTGTTTTACCAAAAGATCCAGCTTAATTTTGTAATACAGTTGTGTGAGTAACAATCCATCTGCATTAGTTTCTTAGGGTGGCAGTTGCAAAGTACCACAAACTGGATGGCTTAAATAACAGAAATTTATTGTCTCACTGTTCTGGAAATTAGGTTAGAAATCAAGATGTCAGCAGGGCTGGTTCCTTCCAAGGTCTGTGGAACCATTAGTTCCAAGCTTCTCTCCTAGGTTCTGAGGGTTTGCTGACAATCTTTTGTGTTCTTTTGTTTATAAGTGCATCACTCCAATCTCTGCCTTCAATTTCACATGGTGTTTTTCCTGTGTCTTCACATTACCTTCCCTCCATTCCTGTCTGTCTCTGTGTCCAAACTTCCTTTTTTTTTTTTTTAACATCTTTATTGGAGTATAATTGCTTTACAATGTTGTGTTAGTTTCTGCTGTATAACAAAGTGAATCAGATATATGTATACATATATCCCCATATCCCCTCCCTCTTGCATCTCCCTCCCACCCTCTCTATCCCACCCCTCTAGGTCATCACAGAACACTGAGCTGATCTCCCTATGCTATGCAGCTGCTTCCCACTGGCTATCTATTTTACATTTGGTAGTGTATATATGTCAATGCTACTCTCTCACTTCATCCCAGCTTAACCTTCCCCCTCCCCGTGTCCTCAAGTCCATTCTCTACGTCTGCATCTTTATTCCTGTCCTGCCCCTAGGTTCATCAGAACCATTTTTTTTTTTAGATTCCATATATATGTGTTAGCATACAGTATTTGTTTTTCTCTTTCTGGCTTACTTCACTCTATATGACAGACTCAAGGTCCATCCACCTCACTACAAATAACTCAATTTTGTTCTTTTTATGGCTAATATTCCATTGTATGTATGTGCCACATCTTCTTTATCCATTGGTATCACCTCACACCAGTCAAAATGGCCATCATCAAAAAATCTACAAACAATAAATGCTGGAGAGGGTGTAGAGAAAGGGCACCCTCTTGCACTCTTGGTGGGAATGTAAATTGATATAGCCACTATAGAGAACAGTATGGAGGTTCCTTAAAAAACTAAAAATAGAACTACCATATGACCCAGCAATCCCACTACTGGGCATATATCCTGAGAAAACCATAATTCAAAAAGAGTCATGTACCACAATGTTCACTGCAGCTCTAGTTACAATAGCCAGGACATGGAAGCAACCTAAGTGTGCATGGACTAATGAATGGACAAACTTCCTTTTTTTTAAGGACACTAGTCATACTGGATTAGAGCCCAGTCTAGTCCTCATTTTGACTTGATAACTTCCTTAAGGATCCTATTTCCAAAGAAGGTCACATTCTGAGGTACTGGGGGTTAGGACTTCAACCTGCCTTTTTTGGGGGGACACAATTCAACCTATAACACTGTCATTAATTCAAACTAATTAGCATTTCTAGTAGAAGTAACCGAATATCTCATTACATGCATGCTAACACACAGTGGGCATATGAATTTTTTTAAAACAAATTATTATTATAACTAACTCTAGACCGTGGACCTTGTGTGAATTGTCAGCCATGGCACAAACTCTCTTTTTCTTCTTCACTTGATTGAATCACCTGACAGATACAAACAGAGAGAAAATTAAGTGGATGACCAGGATTCTCACAATTCTCAATATAAAGTGTTTGTGTGTTTATTTTCTGTGTGTGTGTATGTGTGTGTGTGTGTGTGTGTAGATTGCATTTCCTGGCCACCTTATGTTTAGGTAGAGGCGAGAGACTATTTCACTTTACCTGTTTTATCTTTGTATTTGAATAAGAATGAATCAATAAATACATGCCTTCTTTGAGAGACTTGTAATGTTAAACTCTCTTACTTTTGCTTAACAAAAACTGTTTGCTCTTCAGAATGACCAAAGTTAAAGTCTCTTTCCAAAATGAGTTTTCTGAGGAATAGCAATCTTTCCATAAAAGATAATGTTGGCCTACAATTTCACTATCATTTTCAAAAGAAATAGTTTTCTTTGTATCTCATCCTCAATGCCCAATAAACAGTTGATTAAGAAAATCGAAAGTAGAGAAAATAGGGAAGTGATAAGTAGCATTTTTCTGCTGGTAGAAACAGATGCTAATGGAGGTTAATTATGTCTGCAAGGTCAGAATGCCATTTTTCCCGTTGGCAACTAGACAGTTCCTAATGAGGATGTCATCCATATGCAAATCTCCTGTTTGACTACTTAGAGGAGTTTTCTTAAAGTTACAATTACATAAATAATGATTGAACATCTTAACTGAATTTACTTTTTATTTGGTAATAATTATCACTCAGTTTGACTAAAAGGGTGAGGCTCACTTTCCAATATACTCAACATGCCAACCATAAGAGGTATTCTTTTTTTCTCCCACCTTTATTGAGATACAATTGGCATATAACGTTGTGTAAGTTTAAGTTATTCGACATAATGATTTGACATATGTACATACTGTGAAATGATTACCACAATGAGTTTAGTTAACACATTCATCATTTCACAAAAAAAATCTTTTTTCTCATGATAAGAACTTTTAAGAGCTACTCTCTTAGACACTTTCAAATATACAATACAGTACTGTTAACTAACAGTAACCACACTGTCTTTACACCCCCAGAACTTATTTATCTTAGAACTGCAAGTTTGTACTTTTGACCACCTTCACCCATTTCCCCTACCCCTCACCCATCAGATGCATTCCTAGACAGGAGAGAAGAGGTGGGTTCATGGGCCATCTTTATTGACTTAAAACATTGTATTTTTTTTATTGAAGTATAGTTGATTTACCATGTTGTGCTAATTTCTGCTGTACAGCAAAGTGACTTAGTTATATACATATATACATTCTTTTTTACATTCTTTTCCATGATGGTTTATCCCAGGAGATTGGATATAGTTCCCTGTGCTGTACAGTAGGACCTTGTTGTTTATCCACTCGAAATGTAATAGCTTGCATCTACTAACCGCAAATTCCCCGTCCATCCCTCTCCCTCCACGCTCCTTGGCAACTGCAAGTCTGTTCTGTCTGTCTGCGAATCAGTTTCTTTAAAACACTTCTTATGCATGTAACCTCAAGCACTAAGCTGGAAATGGGGGTTCATGGATGAGAAGGACATGCTTAACATGTTTATTGACATATAATAATACATTTGAAATTCAATGCTAAACAACTCAGGAGATGACTATTTACCTAGAATTGAGTAACTCCTCAGCGAATGTTTAAAATTAGACAATGTGCTCAATTTTTAAAGGGAACACTCAAAGCTTATCTTGTATTTGATATTAAAAGAATATGTTTTAGAACTGCCTGAGAAGATTTCTCTGTAGAGGATCTGAAAATTATATGCCCAAAATTACCCTAAAAAATTGAGTTGAGAAAGTGTGCTGACACAACTGTTTTAGGCTTATAACTGACTAACGGGTAAAAAAGCACTCATTTCATCCATGGCCTGAGTTCATATTCGCCAAGAATATTCAATTTTATCTACATTGCTTGAGAAATATTTCTCCTTAAAAACCACTAGTCAGTCCTGTGGAGTGTGAAGCTTAAATTGTATGTGTAAATGAAAGCTGAACTTTCAACCTTTTCCTTCTCCCTCAAGGAAAGAAAGAAATTGAAACCCATTCTGTGAATGCAGCCATTTAAATCAACACTGAATTTCAAGCTAACACAGGTGATCCTAAGAATGGCAGGGCTAGAGCAGAACAAGAGGTCAGGTAGTCCATTCCCCTTATATTTGGAAAGAATGTTCTTCATCCACATCAGAGAAGTAAGACTCCAGGAAGTAATTTCAAAATCTCAAAGTAACAAAGAGTGCATAAATTCTCCAGGAGTCTCATTTCTCAATTCTTTATGCAAAAACTAACCGATGACTTATTTCTCAGAAGGTTAAGTCTAATTTTTTGTATTACAACCTCTAACACACTCCTTAAATTTTAAAGCACAGGCAAATCATCTGGGGATCTCCTTAAAAATGCAGTTTCTGACTCACGTGGTCTGTGGTGGAGCCTCAGGTTATCCATTTATAACAAGCCCCCCAGTGATGCTGCTGCTGGTCTAGCGACCACACTTGGAATAGCAATGATCTAGAAAATATAGAAATTTAGATCTAGAAGTACCCTTAGAGCCTGCTTTGCCTGACACTTTTGTTGTATTAAATGATTTCAACCACTTTGGATGGTAGATAATTCTCTTTCTTTGTTTCATGTGTTCATTAAAAAAAAGTCTCTTTAAGTACTGAATGTCAAACAGGATTTGAGTATTTTGTTCCTTTGAACATAGCACAGAAGCTGGAAAACCACAAATCAAAATGCTATAGAGCAGGGCAAGTATTTGGCCAACAATGTTTGAAATTTCATATTGAATGACCATTAGATAAATTCAAATTTGAATTAGCCGATGTTCCCATCACTTGTTATTTTATTACACACAGCCACCATACACTTTTATTTATTATGTCACTTTCTTGATCATTGAGGTTTGGACTCCTGTTGCTAGCCAGACATGAGTGTGGTAGTTGACGAGATAAGCTTGGAGTCCTTCTTCAACTTTATGATCCTAGCACAGTGAGGCGCAAAGTGATTAAAGAACTTGCTGAAATTCACATAACTGGCTTGATTCAAAGATGGGAACTTAGGGTCTTTGGTTCTAGGTAAAGTGCTTTTGCAGTATCTGACCTTTCACTCACATGTTCCTTTACTTATAGAGATTGTAAAATTGTAAACAACATATGAAAATTGGCCATCTTTCATTTGATTCTTGAAAATATTAGAAGTATTTTTTTAAATTTGCTTATTTTGCATCATGTAGATGAAACATCTTGATAAAGATAGTTTTACTTTGTGAATGTGTTGGCATCTAGGCAGGACTATTAAAAAATGCATATTATCCATGAGGGTTTGAGATAGTCATGCCGTGGAAAGTCTCTTAATAGTTGAAAAATTTTAAACAAAATGTGCTTTCTTGATGTAAATCCCATCTAGTGGCATGTTCTTGCATTGTCATCTGAACTTTTTCTTAAAGCTTATTTTCTCTGTAGTTTGAGACTTAGCACTTTTTGTTGTAAATCATTATATACATGAATGCTATTACTGCCCTTTCCCTTAAATAGTTACTGTCTTCATCAGGAAAGTTGAGCATGGAGTGTGAATATGTTCCAAGATTGCCCACCCTCTGATCCTTTCATTCATCTTGTATTTTGGTGTGTGTAGGAAATATGAATGCCATTTTCAGATTACAGATTAAAATGACAAATTAAATGGCCAGTCTTTTCAAACAGACGTCAGGGCTGATCATCTGTACTTTTTCCTATTAAAATAGTTTCTTTCCCTTCTTCATCCTGAAAATTAAATTTGAATGTAAATAATAATAAAATCTGGTTAACAAACAGGCTTTGGATGACACTGAAATAATTAAAGGTTTTAAAAACTCTGTCATTTTCAATATGTGTTTCTTCTCTATTTGAAAGCACTGAGCTCACTCTGTATACTGAAGCTATTAGTCTGACAGTTGTACAGTCAATAGAAATTGAATTTAAAAGAATATCAAGTATTTATCATAAGACTGAGAGGGGGTTACATACTCAGTAATCTATACCGTTTCAGAAAATAACATCAGAGGATCACAGATATTATTGTCTACAGATTAGCTTATTTTTAATATATTATATTCAGATCAGTGCCACAATACAAGTAGCTAAAAAAACCTATTTAGGGGTAAGCTAGTGAAGTGAAATGCAATTCAGTAGGAGAAAAGAGGTGATTTTAAAAAACTAAGTTGTGATTTTTAAAACAGCTCTTTCTTTCAGGGTTCCTTGGTCACAACGCAGAGGTGTATCTAATGCTTGTTGAGCATTTGCTATATGTCAGGCGTTGTGCTGGGCACAGGGAGCCACTGGAGACCAGGACAGACGTGGTCCATGAGTTGACAGCACAGTAGAGAAGACATCCAAGTAACCAGGCACACACACTTCAGTGTCCGAATCAGCATAGGGATGTACAGGGAGCGCTAAGAAGGTTGTCTATACTATATCGGCCTTGAGGTGAAGGGAAATTACATCTAGTAGTTAAGGACTTGGAGTTAAACAGATGTTGGTTCAAACTCTGGGTTCACCATCTTACTAGTTGTGTGGTCTTGGGCGTGTTAACACAGCTTTCTAACACTTAGTTATTTTATCTATAAAACTGAGATATTAATAGTGTAGTGACCCCCAAAATATATGTTTGTGTGCTAATCTCCAACACCTGTGAATATCACCTTACATGGCAAAAGAGTATCACCTTATATGGTCAAAAATGTGGTTAAATGAAAGATCTTGAGGGGAGAAGCATACCCTGAATCATCCACGTGAATCCTACTTACGGTCACGGTAAGAAGCAGACGCACATTGGGAGAGACACACAGAGAGAGGTAATGTGAAGACAAACCAGAGGGAGGCGACACAAGCTAGGAAAAGCCAACAGCCACCAAGAGCTGGAAGAGGCAAAGAACAGCTTCTCCCCCAGAGCTTCTGCGGAGAGTTTGGCCCTGAAGAGACCTTGATTTGGGACTTCTGACCTCCAGAAGTGTGAGAGAACAAATTCCTGTTCTTTTAAGCCACCAAATGTGTGTAATTTGTTATGGCAGCCCCAGGAAACGAATTCAAATAACATCTACTTTTGAAGATTAGAAGAGGTGCTTTGACAGGAACTCTACTCAATATTCTGTAATGGCCTATATGGGAAAAGAATCTAAAAAAAAAAGAAGATATATGTATACGTATAACTGATTCACTTTGCTGTACACCTGAAACGAACACAACATTGTAAATCAACTAGACTCCAATAAAAATTAAACAAACAAACAAAAAGACTAAAACTCCCATTCAATCAGCTGGGGGAAAAAAAGAGGTGCTTTGAACATTCTATGATGATACGTGTAATTTTCAGGATAATTGTACTATTAGCTGAACTTGAAGGATGAGCTGAAGGTATCTAGGAGAGCAGGGTGGGCAGGGAGTACAGAGAAAAGCATTTGCCAAGCCCTGGAAGTGAAAAGTGATAATGGCATTTAGAGGTAGTGCGAGTTCAACAGAGAGGGTACTGACAGTTTGTTAACGAGTTTGTTACAATTTTATTTCCTGACCAGCGGTTCCAGAAGTTATACTTTATTCTTTACCACATAAACAGTATCAACAAACTCTACAACAAAAACAATCACAGGCAGTTTCCCACAGGAACCAGAAGTCTAAAATTTCACTGCTTTTTGATTGTCTTTGAACTCAGTCTCTAGCTCTTTCAGAAAAGAACAGTGTAGGAGGTGACAGTGAAATCAGTAGGTATTATGGTTTCTCTGAAATTGAGCAAATTGAAAGCAAGCCCAACTGAGTCCCTAGATTACAACTCCCAGAAAATAATTAACAGGGTAACTACAGCTCAGCAAAGGGCCCTTCTCAGCCAGTCAAAGAAGAAGGCTGCACGGATGCTTAGGTCAGGTGCCAAACCCAGGTGGAACACAAAATCGCCTGTAACTTACTCTTATTATACACGCCTCAGAAATTCCAATCTTTGCTCTGGGAACAGATTATGCTCATTAGCAGGGGAGGTGCACCAACAGCATTTATGTCTGAATGCCTACATTTTATCTTTACTTGAGGTTTTTCTTAGTTGAAACATTTGCCTTCACACTTATACCTACCTCTTAAGGCTACCGTCATGCCTAAGACATTCTCCACTAATGAACAAAAATTCTTTTTACTTTGGCACATCTGAGAGAGGGTGGACATAAAATGTAAGCACTTTGCCAAATATTAAGAAGGAAGTAAAGTGAATTTGAGAAGTTTTCCTACCCAGCTGATAAGGCAGCACAGATGGGTCATTACTAGGTGTTCCAAGCCTCTTAATATTCTACTTTCTGATTTTCAGGAAAGGGAGATGCTGCAAAGGGCTAGTCCTATTTTACAGGCAGCTCACAGGAATTTCTTTCTGTTTAATATCTGTGCTGTAAACACACATCCACTGGGTAAGATTTCATTTCTTGATCAAGAACGAGGGTGATTTCTGTTCCAGGGATACACCTATTTCCCAAATGATCAGTAGGACTTTATTAATGAACCTTAGAGACACGCATTCCACTCATTTTTTCTATCAAGGGTGTGACTTGATTCTTTAAATTCTTAATATTTTTACAATAACTTAACCATGCCCATTCCTATAACATCCATAAAACAAAAACAAAACACAACAACACATACACACACACAAGCAATGTATCTAAATTGTCTATTTTAAACTTAAACCTCCCCCCATATCCCTTCCCCAATATCTTTACTATCTCCCTGCTCTCGTATTTTCAATTTTTAGCAGTAGGTACGCCCATAAGAGAATCACTAGTAGCGCAGTTTTAAATTGCATTAGGAATTTTTTTTCTGGTCTTGAGATTTTCTCTTTTTCTAATTGTCACACATTGTGAAAAGAGAGAGAAGAATTTTGAGCCAAGAAGACGTGGGAAGGTCTAGTTTTGACTGAAGGAAATTACATGATTCCTCAAGTCTGTAACACGGGGCCTCGAGGGGCTGTTACCTGGTAGACTTTTAAAGCAAGTGCTGGCGAATTTTGTAGCAACGTGAATATGCTGGAAGGTGAGAATATTGTTGAGTTGTCATGAGGATGTTGAAAGGATGAATGAAATCAAGATAATGAAATTAAAATTACAGAATTTACCAGGATGACGTAGTTTTCATAGGTATCCAATGGATTTGTTTTTTTTAAAAAGTTTATCTACTCTCTGGAGAATCATGAGCTGGCTGAAAAGTGCCATTGGGTACCTGAAAATACCTCAGATGTATTAAGGAGTGAACAGGAGAGAGGGAATTTACAAATTGAGACTTAGAATATATTCATTTAAATTCTACTGTAACATTTCTATTGCCACCAAAAATTGTAAGCGGATGTATCCTGAATACACCCCCACACACACCCCCACACACACATACACACATTTAAATACATTTTTGCAGTATCACAAATAACATTAGGTTACCATCAATTAACTCAGTGTCCCACATGTGTATGAGAGGCACCAACATGAAATTTATCCCCCTACCACTCATCGAAAGCTCTCTTTCTATATCACCTGTTCTAAGTTGCAGTCTTTCTTTCCTGTCTGTTGATTTTCTTCCAAGTTGTATGTAAGCTGCATTATGTTTCTTTAAATGATGCAAAGATGCATAATCAGCATTGTATCTTACAGTCACAAGTTGGTGTGAAATTGACCTATCTCACATTATTCTGTGTCCCTGTAATTACTTGTCCTTCATATTTTCTTTTGGATCCTGAAATATCCTTTTCAAGCTTTTATGTCACCCTTTGTAGCAACCCCTGATTCACTCTAAACCCAAAGTTGATTAGAATTTTTCATTTTTGTTTTGGTTAACATCATGGACTCCAGAATTAAACTGCTTCCATTTGATTGGTGATTTCCCCAATCCCTGTCTGTGTGATGTTGGGCAAGTTACTTAACCTCTCTGAGCTTATCTGAGCCTGTATTATAGAATTTACCGTAAAGCTATTATGACTGTTGTTGTTTTCACTCTCACTCAACATAGCTCTGAGGTCTCTTAACAGTTCGCTCTTTTATCTAATTTCTACTGAGATTTTAATTATCCTAATAAAAATAATTTATATCTTAATTCAAAACTTTATTAGATCAGTGTATTCGTTTGCTAGGGCTACAATAACAAAGTACCATAGATTGGGTGGATTAAACAATTGACCTCATTTCCTCACAGTTCTGGAGGCTAGAAGTCAGAGATCAAGGTACTGGCAGGGTTGTTTTTTTCTAAGGCCTCTCTGGCTTATAGATGGCCATCTTTTTCCGGTGTCTTCACATTGTCTTTCCTCCGTGTACATTTGTGTCCTAGTCTCCTCTTTTTTTCTTTATTTTTTAACATCTTTAATGGAGTATAATTGCTTTACAATGGTGTGTTAGTTTCTGCTTTATAACAAAGTGAATCAGTTATACATATACATATGTCCCCATATCTCTTCCTGCGTCTCCCTCCCTCCCACCCTCCCTATCGCACCCCTCTAGGTGGTCACAAACCACCTAGCTGATCTCCCTGTGCTATGCAGCTGCTTCCCACTAGCTATCTATTTTACGTTTGGTAGTGTATATATGTCCATGCCACTCTCTCACTTTGTCACAGTTTACCCTTCCCCCTCGCATATCCTCAAGTCCATTCTCTAGTAGATCTGTGCCTTTATTCCCCTCTTGCCCGTAGGTTCTTCGTGACCATTTTTTTTTCTTTAGATTCCATATGTATGTGTTAGCATACGGTATTCGTTTTTCTCTTTCTGACTTACTTCACTCTATATGACAGACTCTAGGTCCATCCACCTCACTACAAATAACTCAATTTCGTTTCTTTTTATGGCTGAGTAATATTCCATTGTATATATGAGCCACATCTTCTTTATCCATTCATCTGTTGATGGACACTTAGATTGCTTCCATGTCCTGGCTATTGTAAATAGAGCTGCAGTGAACATTTTGGTACATGACTCTTTTTGAATTATGGTTTTCTCAGGGTATATGCCCAGTAGTGGGATTGCTCAGTCCTATGGTAGTTCTATTTTTAGTTTTTTAAGGAACCTCCATACTGTTCTCCATAGTGGCTGTATCAATTTACATTCCCACCAACAGTGCAAGAGGGTTCCCTTTTCTCCACACCCTCTCCAGCATTTATTGTTTGTAGATTTTCTGATGATGCCCATTCTAACTACTGGGAGGCCACTGGGACCCAGTCTCATGACTTTGTTTAACCTTATTTATCTCTTTCAAGACCCTATTTCCAAATTGTGTCACATGATGAAGTACTAGGATTAGAATTTCAACGTATGAATTTTAGGGGAACAGAATACGGCCCATAACAATCAGCATTTCTGAAATACCTGAATTCAAAAATTCAGGATTTCCCTTTTGTTGGAGAGAAACAAAATAAAACAAAACATTAAGAACAAAAGGAGCAAGAAAGAGAAAATGAGCCCTGGTGTAAATGTTGTAATTTTCGTGTTCTGGATTGGCTTCGTCTGTCTTTTCAATGAAGTCAATGAGGCCATTGCCCTACATTTACTTTCATTTCACCTCAGGAAACCTGCTCTTTGAAGCATGGAGCTTATATCAAGGCTGGTGTAACTTGAATATGACTAATATATGATGTCTCTTAACAGTAGTTTTTGCAATCTGGCATCTGACTCAGAACCTGTTTCTGGAACATTTTGACCTATGTGTAAACATAAGAAAGCAGGCAATTTCAATAAGGCCTATGAAGGAATAGAAACTGTTCCATCTTAGCAGTGATGATGATAATAGCACATCCTTCTCCAGCGTTTTCTATGTGCTAGTCACTCACTGTTCTAAATTCTTTACGGGTATTTGTTCTTTTAACCCTCTTGTGATATTTGAAGTTCCTGTTCTTGAGAAATGCAACCTTAACTTTTGCATTATTAAGAGACTGCAGGGAGAGAAGTTTAAATATGCTGTGGTTAATGGTAAATATATGACCAGTCTTTTCTCAATTTAAGAATACCTTGAGGAAAAATATGAGTTTTTATAATTCATTCACAAGTTTTTAGTCATTTTCCCATTACAGACAATGGAGTTGTTTCACTAATGAAAAACTTAAGAATTAAATTTTTATTTCTTTTAGATCTATATGCTTATTAAGCATTAAAACTTTTCACACAGTATACAGTGAAATGCTTAGAGTGTGTTAAAGTTGGTTGAGAAACTGATACACACAGACTTTGAAGAAATTGACTTGTCCAAGGTCACAGAACTGGAACATGGCGGAGCTCTCTAATTCCAAGCTCTTAATGATATGCCACTTTTTTTTTGTTATCTACAAAGAGAAACATTTCAGCAATGAGGCAAATTGATTAAAAGAAAAAAAGCTGAATCTAATCACAGTCCCTAATTATAGGCTGCTTTATTTGTAGAAAATTTTGTGTTAGCCACTATCCTATGATAAGGATTTGTTCATGTAGCCATGCTTCTCTGTAGTAACTGGTTATCAAGAAGAACGTAGGACTATAGGGCACACGAGCAATTAGGGTATTTATATTTTAAATAAACTTTGGAGAGCTACCATATATTTAATTCTTACTCTGTCATGTGCACAAGAAAAGAACTTTACTTATATTTCTTAAATCTTATGCGAGTAAGTACTTTTCATTTAAACCAGTTTTCTACATCTATATTGAGTAAATTCATTTACTTTCATACCTAAGAAACCACTTTAACAAAGATATTTTTAACTTTATACTCTGGACTGATGTAATAGTTTTTAATTGATTTTAACTCTCTTTGAAATATACTATAAACAACTAGTATATTAATGGTCCTAAAAGACAAATTTATGGTGTCACTTTCATGGCTTTAGAAACTAAAGTCCCAGCTGTATTGAAGATCTTTGCAATTTTAGCTCTCTTATCTTTCCTGATCTCAGGGTCCACTACTTCCCTTAATTTACAGATACCCAACTGAGAATGTCTTATTGTAGATTCACTAAAGAAATTTACTGCTCTCATTCCTCTTCACCCCCCCCACCCCACCCCCCGCCCCCGCACACGATCGTCTTGCCCTTCCATCATTCTCCAAGTAAGGAAACCTTAATGAGGTATCAGGGCCCAAGTTCAGTGTCACCATTGGTAGGAAAACTTCCCTGACGTCCTCGGAGTCCTCCTCAGCTCCTCTTTTTCTAAACTCCTGTAACTCTTAACTTGCTATATTCTTATGATGTTGATCACACGTTAACTTGTAACATTATATTTCCATACAGAAATCATCTTGCATACCATCACGTCTTTCTGTGCAGCTTTAAGCACCCTGTCATATGAAGGAAGCTCTCAATAAATATTTATGGGAGGAAGGCAAACAGAAAAACGGAAACAAATGAAAACCACAACATTTTGGTGCACTGCCCTTTCTCTCCTTCGTAAAGAAAAATGCACAAAAATAATATTTGTTTTGAGCCAGCATAACTACCTGGAGGGATAGGACAGACCTTTGAATAACCATCTAAAGGTACACTAGCAATCAATTAAAAATTTGGAAAAGGCAGTATGTATTTATTTATTCAACAAATAGTGATTGAGCTCTACCATATGTGGATCTTATGCTAGTTAGGAAGATGAAGAATTGGCCAAGAAATGGGAGTTTGCCTTAAGAATCTTATAGTCTACTGATAAATAATCTCAATATGGTGTAATAATTCTCCTAATAGAAACCTACAGAGAGGTCTATGTAAACACAGAGAAAGATATGTCTAGGTTTGACAGAAGGCATCCAAAAAATGTTTCAGAGAAGAAATGATGTTTGTTCAGAGTCTCGAAGGATGGAGATGAGTTTACCAAGCAGATAAGGAATAACTATTTTCAACACTTGAGAAAAGATGTGTACATAGCTGGCAAAACTACGTGATTTATGGAGAAATGGAAGATTATGGAGTAAGAAAGGCAGGGAGTAGCCATTTTGGGGAGGGACAAGTAAGCTATACTTACAAGTTTGGTTTTTGTCTTCTTTGAGATGGAGAGCCACTAAAGAGTGGGCAGAAAATGGCAATGATCTGATTTCCAGTATGTTGATAAATCAATTAAGATGGTGAGCCAACACTGGAAGCAGGAACATTCGTTATGATGCCATAGGAACTCTTTAGAGAAATGCTGGAGTCCTGAACCCAGGCAATAGTAAAAGGGTGCAGAGAAAGAAGCAATGCAGATTTTAGAAACTTAGACTGAGTGATGGGAAGGGAGAGAGACATGATGGCGTCTGCCTTATACTTTTGGATAAATGGTGATGCCAAGAGTCAGGATTTGGATTAAGAGGAAGATCTAGTGTGGAAAGGAAAAACAATACGTTCAGTATTGGCTGGTTTTTACCTGGCTCTAGAAAATCAGGAGGACCTGCCTAGCAAGCAGTTACAAATGTTTTTTCTGGCAGGAGATGACTCAACATCTCCTACAGGAGACATGTATTCAAAAGCCAGTGTTACATGAGTGGAAATGAAACCATAGAGGCATATGAAATTGGCCAGGGACCTTTCTGAGACAGAGGAGGACAAAGTACAGAGGAGTCAGCAAAGCAGACTGAACAGTATGGTTTGAAGTCAGAGGAGAACTATAAGAATATTGTGTCATGAGAAAAAGGAGAGAGTTTTGAAGAAAGAACGTCTCAGCAGTGCATGATGATATGAAAGATACAAAGAGAGAATCAAACAAGATCTTAAAGAAGCTTACAATAATAAGTCAACTGGCATTTAAACCAGACAGTGTGATTTGGTGTGCTGTTTAATATGAACCACTTACTTCAATTTGAAAATTCAGATTATTGTCTGTGTCTGGACCAGGAACTCTTCATGAGACAAGATGTACTATTATGCATACTCTCATACAGTGTATATGTATAAAATCCAGCAAAGAGCATTTATTGGGTATCTATTTCCTATAGACATGACTATTTGCTGATATTTTAGAAGGAAATTAACAGTCACAAACTCTATCTAGGAAGAAGTTATAATTTGATTAGAAAACTTGTCTATTTTTTTTCCACGTGGCATAGTAATTTAGTGTATATCAAGGCACCAGGATATAGAGTCCATTTACTTCAGACGGCAAGCAGTATAGACAAAACCTAGCTAGCATCTAAAAAGGGATGCTTTCTGTCCTTCACACAATCAAACTTAATCTATGACAACAGTCAATCTTTCTAAGGTGGCTCTCAGGAGACCAGATATTATCATACCAAGCACAGCCCCAGAGGTCTTTGTGTGCCACTAACTGATCATATTATGTTATTTATTCCTGTCATTTTCCATTCCTTTCACAGCTATTGACCGTATAATAAGCTGGCAGACAGTTCTGCATTTATCACTCCTGCATTGATAAGAAAGAGGATCATAATGTAGTGTAACTCATGTAACTGCTGTGATGAATATCACAAGGGGTTTGGAAGGCTCTGTTTCACTGATTCCAACATTCCCAGTGGTCCAAACACCCTGTCTTTTCCCAGCAACTTCTCAGCATCTGTGGAGGGTTCACCCATTTTTTTATGCAACACGAGTCAAGTCTGCACAGTGAGCACGAAAACGATCATACATCTCCACCAGAACATTGTTATAGGTCTTCATCGTTTATTTCAGTGTTACATGAGGCTTTTTTCATTTGAGGATAATTTTCTCCTACTTTTTTGAAGCAAAAGAAGCTCAGCACCAAGCTTGTGAAATGCCAGTACTTCAGTGAAACTCATTTATTCTTACTATTCCTCATTACTTTTTACATTCGAACTGCTTTTTAGAGCTTTATACAAGATGCACACAATCACCCACTATGTGAGCTTCTCCCGCTATAATAATTTTTATAGCCAACATAGTCAACATGTACAACTGGTACACAGCAATCTGATTCCTTAGCTGTGCTAATTGGATTCTCCATATAATTACAGATGGTAATGACATTTTAAGCACCTCATACAGGTACTGAAAGAGGTTTATTTTTAATTTTTTTTATGTGGAACAGCATAAAGAAAGTCCAAGTTCTTGGAGCCAGGCCAGACTACAGAGGTGCCTTTCAACTGTAAATAGTAGTTTTCATTAGAGTATAATTAGAATCCTGACCACCTGCACTGCTGCTTATCACACCAGCCACTCCAGGACAAGGAAATCCCGAGAGGAAAGTCAGTGTTTTGGGCCTTAAAAGCCAGGAAATTAAATACCTATTCATTAGCAAACAACAATCATAGATGTTGGATCAGATTCTGATTGAGCTTGGGTGGCAGATACCCTCTTGGGGATCATGCAAAAAAAAAAAAAAAGTTCTGGTTCAGTGATTCTGCATGATCAGAAATCAGACCCTGCATGATGCTAAAGCCTCAAATAATGTGGTCTAAGAGTGTGTGTGTGTGTGTATGTGTGTGTGTGTGTGTGTGTGCGCGCGCGCGCGCAACTCCAGAACAAAGTGGCTGGTGTGATGGCTTATCTGCTTATACGCTGGCAGTCACATTAATGAGGCTTCACTAATGATGGTTTAAGCTGTTGTTCTGTTCAGTCAGTCACCGTATTTATTAGGACCTCAGAGGAAGCAGAACACGTGCTACGGGTCTGAGGGGGAGGCCGGAAAGGAAAAGAGACTTGATGTTGCCCCCTAGAAGCTAGCTCCACCACTTAATGTGCTGCGTGACCTTGCTGAACATCTCTGCCTTAATAAAATGATGGTGAAGATACTTAATGAGGAAGATCTCTGTTAAAGATTTCACGATAGAATGCGTGTACGGTACTCATACCGTGCCTAGTAAATATCAGGCAGCTGATAGTGACAACAGCCGTTGTGATTAAGAACATAAAATAGTTGGAGGAGACAGACAGGGACGCAGGTGTTTACATACCAACCTAAAATAACGTGCAGCGTAATACAGTGAAAGGAAATGGGTAGTCTTGCTAGGGCAAAGCATTAAAAAAATCCACTACCTGTGTATACATTGAGAATGGCTGACTTTATTGAGGCTGCTCTGACAAATGTGACAGATACTCATTTAATTCATTTTTAATTTTGGACTCAAGCACACTTTTTGCTAGGCTCATTTCTTAATGTAATGTAAAGATACACACCCAGCTCTTCATGCCCTTTTGCCTCATTACTTATGTATCTCTTTCCCTCTGGTAAATGTCAGAGAGTAAAATCGAAAATATAGCTGGTTTGGGGTTTGAAATAGAGCCAGACATGCGGCTGCGTGTCTGAGGGAGGCACTGCTGTTCTTCATTTCAGTCTGTCATTTTCGCCTGCACATTTCAACAGGTCTGACTCCCAACGAAGGTAATATTGGCTGTCCTTGTCCGAGGGTGGTCGTGCAATCCCCTGACATAAGTGAGATTAAGGAATATTTGACCTGCTTGCCGAGGAACTGATGGTATTTCTGTCAACATACTCATCTTTTATGGGAGAGCTTCAGTTCCCCAATCAATGCCTGTTCTTGTCTTATGCCTTTCATAACAAGAAAGGTTAGCAGAAAAAAAGAGACCTGTGAGAGCCAGTCATTTTCACAGAATTCCTGTGATACGGTGGGTATAGCAAAGGCAGGTTCAAAAGTAGTACTAATTTTTCCTGTCTGCATTTTAATTGAATTACAACATCAGTACAGTGATAAGCTACCTGTGTTCATCTTTTAAATGTGCCTGTCTTTTGAAATAGTCAATGGTTCTGCTTTTTAGGACATATATGAAAGGTGATTATTCAGCTGCAGACATTGCTAGATATGTCCTTAGTATTAGCTTACACAAAAATGAGATCAGTAAACAACAGTAATTCTCTGGTTTAGCATTTGCAAGGCAAAGGAGACATCTCTCCCTACTGTCTTTTCCCAAATGCATCAAGGGATCCAAAATAATTTATTGGAGTTATCTCTGGTCTTTTCCTTTCTGTAAGACCTCTGGTTATATCCCCAAGTCTTCACTTCCTTTGCTTTAGTAATTACTAAGGTAGCGCTGAGGGAAAATACAGGCTCAGGACCTGATGCTTTTGGTTGTATTGTTAGGGGCTAGGGGATTTGAACATCTGGCCCCTTTCATTGGGCCTCAGTTCTTCTCTCAGAACAGGAATAAAAGTGATCACCACCCAGGCAGCAGCAACTTGCACCTGACAGAGCTAAGGGGTGAATTAGGTCAATCCAGTTCTCATAACTGCCATGTCACTTAAACTCTGTTCTACGGATGAAACCACCAATCGTCTTTTGTACTTTTCTACCGTGATAACTTTTGCTATGTCAGTTTATTACCCTACATGGCTGCTTTCTTCCTGAATGAGATACTTGACCCAGATGCGACTTCAGATGAGAATCACTTACAGATAATACAATCGATGAAGAAGTATTTATTTTGTGCTTAACCCCTTGCTACACTCTGTGAAGGTAACAAAAATACAAGACATGATTCTTGCCCCACAGGAACTTTTAATCTCGTTAAGCACTCTAACCCTAACGGAGTAACCACATATAATTCTAGACAGTGTAAGTAAAGTGGTTTATTGTATGTGCTAGTTGATGGGGTTAAAGAACTGTCATAGTTCAGGGAAGGAGTAAATAGTGGTCCATGGGGCTAAAGTAAAGGGTGAGCAGACTAGAGCAGAGAATGACAGTTGGGAAGAAGGAGAAAATAAATTCTGATAATTAGGGTAGGAATCAACTATAGAGGTCTCTGAACACTTACCTACAGGGCTAAGATTTAACACAGCAAGTTCTCTGAGCCTGTGAAGGTTTCTGAATAAGAGAGTATAATGCTGAGAATAGGATATAGTAGCTATGAATTTAGAGTCCATTATCCAAATGAGGAAGACATTCCCTAATTTTACTTTCTAAATCAAATAAATCGGACTTGACCTCTGTCTACCAGAGGTGTCAAGAAATACTATTTCAGCCATTTTTGGTAGAGGGGAGCCTCCCCGAGATTCATGTAAAAACTGCAAGGCAGGAAGGAGGCTTCTGGTCTTTAGTTCATTGTGGCTATTCCCAGTATGCTCCCAGAATTATAAAGCTCGCATGGTCTTTTCACCGTAGTAGCCTGCCTCACTCACTGCGTTCCAAGTATGAAGACCTGCGCTTTCCCCATGCCTCCAACATCATGGCCTTTTTGTGTTCTGTCACCTCGGTCGTGCTATCATGGGTCCCTTTGTCATTTGGGGCGCCATGTAGGAGTGGGACACAGTTCCAACTCTGACCCTCCACCATCTTGCAGGAACAAGCCATATCTGCTTCACTATTGAGCCAGCTCTGCTTTCTTCACCCTCAGCATGAACTCCCCCCTCAATTAGCTTGTTCTCACAAAAGCCTGGATATGGGGGAATGCGCTCTGGGTGTCTGCAAATTTCTGCTTCTGGCCCCGCTTCACGAAAATCATTGCTAACTTAACAGCCCAGACTCAACACAAAAGGCTTTTGAGTTGGGTATAAAATCTACCTCTAATTATTTCCCGTCTCCAATATGAAAACTGACATTCCATAGTTACTCTGTCCCAGGTGTTTAAGCACTGGATGAGGGGCAGCCTGGCACTAGGAAGCTAGCAAAAAGGCTGTGCGATAATCCACAGGTGATTGCTGAGGGCCCTGCCCAGGATATGAAAGTGACTTTCTGTAAGGTGATACTCTTATTAGGGGATCTGGTATAAAACAAAAAAAGGAATTTGACTCCAATCTCCTTGTTATTTCACTTTCCTCCTTTCCCCACAGCGATTCCTGCCGTTAGGTTGTCAAACAGAGACCTACTGCAGTGCTTGTAGCCTGGAGCAGTAGAAAGCAGCTTCTCACAGTTTTTGCAGCTTCTGTGCAGGAGTTGTAACAATTAGTTTCTTTTTCCTCAGACAAGCCGTATTTAGCACAGAAAAGAAGCGGTGTTCTGTTGAGTTATGTTGAAATAGCTGAGAGGAGACAACTTGGATAACAGGGAAGATAGCATTGAGCCTGGGAGATGCACTGAACTGTGGAGAACGTAAAAAATTACAAGGAAACTACCACCAGTTGAGTTTGGAAGTGAGGGTGGGAGAGATCAGGAAGGCACTGCTAACCATGGGATCACAGAGAAGAATTATAAAGAGTTTGGGACAGAAACAATTCCTAGAAAAGCATAAAGAGAATCTGAAAAGAAGGAATGATTTTTTCTAGTTATCATAATGTCTTGAATAGAATTCTAAATATACTCTCTTATTCCTCCAGGCCCATAAATGGGAACTAATGAAAAAGTGAACCCCGAATGATGTAGGAACTTAACATTTACTCTGTGATTGTGCTAATATACTGAAAACTCATACTGTTTAAGTTAATGAACATATATATATATATACATATACATATATATATATATATATATATATATATATATATATATATATATATATATATATATATATATAATTGTCCTCACTGTGGACAATAGGACTTGGCAGAAACAGAAACCAGAGGGTTTCTGTTTCTACCATGAGGGTCCATGGTATGACATCAAGAAGAGTGAGATTTCTCAAAAAATTAAAAAAAGAACTGCCATATGATCCAGCAATCTCATGTTTGGGTATTTATCCAAAGAAAACAAAAATACTAATTAGGAAAGATATATGCATTCCTATGTTCATTTCAGCATTATTTACAGTAGCCAAGATATGGAAGCAACCTATGTGTCCACTGATAGACAAATGGATAAAGGAGATAGTTTTTATACACACACACACACACACACACACACTCACACACACAATGGAATATTAGTCATAAGAAATGAAGTCTTGCCATTTGCAACAAAATGGGTAGATCTAGAGGGTATTATGCTAAGTGAAATGAGTCAGGCAAAGGTAAACACTGCACGATACCACTTATAAGTGGAATCTAAAACACAAAACAAATAAACAAGCAAAAAAATGAAAACAGACTCACAGATACAGAGAACAAACGGCTGATTGCTAGAAGGGAGGGCTGTGAGGGGGTAGGTAAAAATGACGAAGGAAATTAAGAGGTATAAACTTCCAGTTAAGTAATAAGTTATAGGGCTGTAATATACAACATAAGGGATATGGTCAAAATATTATAATTACTTTGTATGGGGACGGATGGTTACTAGACTTGTGATAATGATAATTTCATAATGTATGCAAATGTTAAATCATTATGTAATACACCTGAAACTAACATAATATCATACATCAACTATATTTCAATTAAAAGTAATAATAAAAAGAGAAGAGTACTGAAGAAGTGTCTAGATGGTACTGAGTTCATCATCACTATTAGTATCAAACAAGAAGCAGGATTCTTATATAAAAGATATATTTTAACGTGAGTTTACTACTTGCTGAGAAAGTTGTAACTGAAAACTTTTGAGATGCATTTCTCCCAGAATTGTGACAATTTTCTCATACTGTTTCCTCATCCTTCCTCACTGTTATCAAGTCATATTGGCAGATGTAGCATGAAACTGAAGGAAGGAGTTGTAGGAAGTTATGCATTTGCACCTTCCATAAGTTTTAGAAAATTCTCAGTTTTGGCTGGAGTGTATCTGGTGGCCAATCAGATCTCACAGGGATCTGCTAAATGGCTTTGTTTCATTGTACTTTGCTCCAGAACCACGGGTTCCCAGCTACAGGATAGAATGGATGCTCATGCCGTTAACAGTGGAAAGGGGCCCATTAAGGAGATGACGGCCAGAAGTAAATTGTTTTTTATTTTTCCTCAGAGATGAGGTTCCTTAGGTATTATTTCTCAAGAGTGGCATTCTAGACATTCGTGGGGGAACAACACTTCACTGTGCAGAACTGCCTTATGTATTATGTTCCTGACCTTCTCTCCACAAATTCCAGTGTCATCTCCCAAAACCCCAAACACTCCTACATGATTCCAAATGTTCCCTGGTTGGGGGGAGTATCAGACTAGCTAGGAAATTAGTCTACCCAGCATATGTTTATAATCCCCAAAGAACTGATGAGCTACATGAATTACATAAAACATTGAACATAACCAGTATTCTTTGAAAATTTTTTTAAAAACACCAAATACCAAATGCAAATTAATACAAATAAGAACAACTTCCCCCAAATCTCAAAAAAGTCATACTCATTGTTTGAATAAACTTTTGGAACTTGTCCATTCAATGAAAACATTTGGTCCAAGTTCCTTGTGGCTCACGGCCACAAACATCACTTAGAAATGCCAAGTGCCTCTTGCAGAAAAAAGCAGCATAGGCTGTCGTTTTCTGTTTTAATGTGCAATGAACAAGTAAAAGGTGATGAAAGAACTGAAGAATGTTATGTGTATGTGGAGTGAGTGTACACTTGTGATTTCGTGTCTTGGCTCACGGATTATATTTTTTTATAGCTTAACAGGTAAGCACATTTGGACTAAGAAAAGAAGCAAGATGCTTTAGTTTTATAGTAACTGATGCACCATCTTTGCCTTTCTTTCCTGAGGGCCAGGGCCTCCATAGGATGACTGCATAGTGTGACTTCCACATATAAATCACAGCCTGCCACCTGTTATTTAATAGCTAGCAGTGCTGACTCTATAACAGCAAGGCTCTGTAAAATTGTTCCCTCCAGCCCTGGGTGTTCCCCATAGAGGTAATTGTCTAGAAAATAAATTTTCTGGACAAAGAACAAGAAGTTACAGATGTAGGAACATCTTTTAAAGTCTTAGAAGTTAACTTTCAACTGTGCTGATGTGTCTGGTTCTTCATTCTTTAGAGTTATTGTTGTTAATTTTCATCACATATAAATAGATTTATATAATTAGTTTTCAATTAAAGGACCCTGAAATACCCATTGGGCATCTATAATGATTGCAGAGGCTACTGGTTACTCAGACTTACATTTTTTTTTTCCAGCAGTTTTGTTGGCAGTGAAGTAATGTATTATATACAAGGAAAAACACAGTTGCAAAACCAATTGCTAAGGGGCTTGTAAAATCCAGCTTTCAAAAGTTACTGAGGCATCAAAGTAAAGGACAAAAGAACCAGATATTTTGATCAGTTTCTCAAGGTCAAACACATTACTAATTCATCAAATATCTCTTTGTGCTGAAGTTATTTGAAAAGCAAATAACCTGTTCTGTGCAGATGTTGTACTTAATAACTCTAATTCTTCAAGAAAAAAGGCAGCGATGGAACAGACAGAATTTTCTACTGGTGTAAGGAATACCTTCACTGGTCTGAAAAACACTTGCATCATTAATAAATTCTTTGAATATTCTTAATAAGAAACCTGAAAATTTTTGACTGTAGTAGCTTTAGCTGATTATCTTTTATGTCAGTTACATCTGCTGGTTTAGAGGACAAACCATTACAAATTCTAATTATGAATAAGATTGAGTATTCTAAGGTGTCTTGATTATCTTTGTCTTAGAAATAGAAGTCACTCAATTTATACCTTATGATATAGATTAGACATGATTGATCTGGCTCCTAAAATGGAAAGCAAAATTGGCTGGGGTCGGGGGGGGGGGTGTCTGGAAATCTATTATCACATCTTCACTGACTATTTTCTCAGTGAATAACTTTGGCCATGAGACTTCCTTTCTCTGGCCTTGTAAAATGAGGCCTTCAAAACTGATAAACTCCTTTAGTTCTAAAGTTTACATTTCCCTCTCTAAATTTATTTAGAACTATTTTATAACAGTTCTGCTCCATGCATATAACAAGAAAACTGTGGTAGTTATTCTAGTATAGAAATGACTTCCATGGGAAAGAATTTGAAAAAGAATAGATACATGCATATGTATAACTGAATCACTCTGCTGTCCACTGGAAACTAACACAACAGTGTTAATCAACTATACTCTTATATAAAATAAGTATTAAAAAATAAAGCACAAGAAATGACTTCCAAAGAGAAGTTAGCATACGTTTCAGGGTAGAGTCTACCATTTCACATGGAAGACTGAGGGAAGACTTAAATAGATGTGATGGTTAATTTTGTGTGTCAGCTTGACTGGGCCAAGTGGTGCCCAGATTAAACATTATTTCTGGGTGCGTCTGTGAGGGTGCAGCTGGATGAGATCAGCATTTGAATCAGTGGACTTAGGAAAGCATATGGCCCTCCATAATTTGTGTGGGCATCATCCAATCTATTGATGGCCTGAATAGAACAAAAAGATGGAGGAAGGAGAGATTCATCCTTATTTGCTTTCTGCCTACCTGTTTGGGCTGGGACATTGATCTTCTGCCCTTGGACTGGGATTTACACTATCAGGCTCTCCTGGTTCTCAGGCCTTTGGACTTGAACTGGGATTGTACCATTGGCTTTCTTGGGTCTCTCGGTTGCAGAAAGCGATCGTGGGACTTCTCAGCCTCCTCTCTCTCTCTCTCTCTCTATCTATTGAGAGACTTATGTTATATATAGAGAATATTCTATTATGTTTGTGTGCATATATATATATACACATCCTATATTCTACTGGTTCTGTTTCTGTGGATTATGCTAATACACCAGAGACTGAAGCATCATGACATAGGACAACACTGGGTCACAAGTATTAATCCTATGTAGCTTGACCTATATACACTGATGTGGGCGTACTCTACCCTAAGGTATACCACAAATTATAGCTGCCTAATCAATTTGTGAAAAATCTATATGAGAGTAAATGGTAAGTACAGACTTTTAAGAAAGGTACCAAGAAGGAATAGGAGAAGAAGGGAGAAGACCTAGGGGAAGTGGTAGTATCAGTAGTAGCAGTGGTGGTACTGGTGTGTGTGGTCCCTCCTGACTTCTAGAAAGTATGGAAAATCACAAGCTCAGGTGGAGTAAAATGAGAAGATGCAAATCTCCTGTCTTATTCTAAGTAGATTTTGAAATCATTAATGAAGGCCTATGGCTGGAGTAATTCTTGGCAGGAAAGGACACAGGATCCTTTATAACATGGACTGTGGCGTTAGTGCAAGGTCTAATGTATAAGAAGGGTCAGAGGAACTAACCATTTATATAGAGCTGACTCCACTGAGTTTTTTAGTCTTCAAAAGAGACCCAACATAAATTATTTCTCATGTTGGACTGCAACAGAGAGTTGAGAGTTTGCAGACTCATGCCTATATCTAAGTGCTGATGCCTGTCAGGTGCTCTGAATACCCTGGCTTTAGGCCTAAAGCAGTTAAGCTTTCCTGCTAAGTCAGTTTTAGTTAGATGAGACTGTTGGTCAGTGCAGTCCTATGGTATCAGGATCTGTGAGGATGCCAGCAGGTGGCTGGATGTGAGTTGGGGGCAACTGGGTTGAATTTGGAGTTCAGCAAATACTAATATTCATAATGCCTTCTCCGTCTCAAACCCCATGGAGTTCTAATACAATTTATTCTCTCCTGGTCAGGCTTTCTTTCCAGTAAAATCTCAGGAAATGCCAAATCATTTCCTGGCCAAACCAGTTTTTAGACCACATTTAGAATAATAGTACCAATAGTAGAACTGAAAATAATTCATGTGTATATACTTGAAACTTTGCTGAGCATTTCCCTTCTTTTGTTGACTCCTTCTTCCCAGGACAAGGAACCTGTGCAGGCAAACTGGAAGAAGCAGTGGGAGGGTAGACAGTACCTGTGTATTATACATTAATCACGAATCTATCAAAAAATTCTGCCCAATAGAGAAAACGATCCCTGCAGCTCATTGCTTCACAAAAAACGTCTATTCTTCACTTATATTCTGTACCCCCAAATTTAATTTTAACCCGCTTTATTAGGTTATTGTCTGCAAGTCAGTGCTTGCCTTTGTCCTTGTATTAGAGATCCTCAAGGACATGGAGTATGGATGCATCTTGTTTTGTGTATACCTGTCGTCTTGCCACATGAAAACAGACACATACATTTTTAATGACAGTGATAATAAAGACACCTAGACCTTGTGCTGGGAAACTTTGACGGTATACTCCCAAGTAACATTCAGGAGAATAGTTTCCAGGTTCTCTGCCTGAAGCTTTGACATAGGGGCAAAGGGTAAATATTCACAGGCACCATGGAATTCAATAGAAGGCCAACGTTCATAATCAGTTCTCCTTCAAATCTCGCTGGATTTACTGTCTCTAATGAACCTGACACAATCAAGAATGTGTGTGTACTGCAGACTTAACCTACATTCAGGGTTATCTTTCTCTGTGTCTGGCTAAGGCAGATACCTATTTTCATAAGTCTGGCTAGCGTGCCGCATCATTTCTTATAGCAGATTCCATTTCCTGTTAGTGACATATTTGGATGTAATATCTAGATAGGGGCTTGACGAAGTATAATCCACGTTATCCTAATGGCGCACCTGAAATAGCGGGAGAGGAGCAATATAAGTGTTATATCACGGAGAGGAGAGGCAGCAGGCAGTCTGAGTGACACTGACAGGCAGTTTTCTTCTTAGTGTGCCTTTTGACGTGGGAGTCTTGAGTCTTGTCAAATTAACTCACCCAGAAAGGCCCCTGATGAAACAAACTTGTCTGAACTATTAAGTAATCTTTGTTTCTCAAGTCTGGAAAAATGAAAAAGGTCTCCTTAGAATACATAAATATATGAATTTAGACAGGGCCATGATCATAGTCTTGACTGGCCTGCTGACTATATCAGTAATTCTTAAAGTCAGGTCCCTGAACCAATACCATTGGCTTCATCTGGAACTTGTTAGGAAGGTGTGTTCTTAGGTGCCACCACTGAACTGCCGAATCAGAACTTCTGAGGGTGAGCCCAGCAATCTGTTTTAAGAAGGCTTCCAGGTGAATGCACAGTAATGTTTGCAAAGAACTAACTAGCCTATTTTCTTAAGCTATCTGAGCTATTCCTTTGCTACATCAGAGATGATTGTTAAAGTATCATCCAAATTTATCACATAATGATACATTTGGTTATAGCACGAAATGCCATTTGTATGGCTCAGTTTTTATGCTCTTCATTGACATCACTGCTTCCTTAAGCAATGATGTGACAAATTTGTAAAATAAACTACTTTACTCCTTTTTGTACAGCCTAAGCTAAGGGTCTATGATGGAACAGTGATTAATCTGTAAACTGTGGTCCTGCTGTCCATTCTGGCTTCATATTGGATGCACCTGATTTCTTTCCACTTGTTGATTTTCTCCATGACCATCACTGATCACTGAGCAGCAGAATAAGACCAAGGACCACAGAGTCCTAGACAGGGCTTTCTCCTGATTTGAATCCCCACAGGGAATGATGTCAGAATGTGCATCAACTCCTGCAGTATTTTGAGCTAAAGGAGAAAAAAAATGCAAGCCAGGATATTACCTGTCACCCACGCCACCCCCAAATCTTAAAAGCTTTCACGATCCAGTGAAATATACAACCACTGCCAAGTTGTAGGTACTGAGAAATGACTGTAGGTGACGGGTCAACCAGGTCCCCTACTTGGAGAGCTCTAAGTGTCAGGATCTGCCCATCTTAGTCCCCACCTGCCGCTTGTTATATTTCTTCCATCTCTCTCTTCAGACTGACTCTACTTCCCTCTGTCTTTATAGGACTTATTATTAAGATTCTTCCTTCATAATGGTGCCTCATATCTATTTGGCACTTGGCTTTATCATCACCTTTAGTTTTAGTTACTTGAAAATTTCTTTGGAATTTTAAATGCAATATTCCAGTCTTAATTGTCACATCAGCTTCTGTATAACTTCATTGTGTTTGTTTGTTTGATTGTTTACTGTTTTGTTCTGAATGTTGTCACCTTTTTGTTTTCCCCACTATTTGTTTCATTCCATCTATTTAACCTGTCCACTTATTTTCTGACAAATAATCACTCTGCTTCCTCTTCTTTTCATGTGCCTGCCTCCAGCTTGCCTGGTTTGGACTCTAGCCTTGCTTTGATCTTTGATCTGTGTGTGTAGCTCAAAGTTATATGTTCAACAGACTCCAATATCACTAAAGGTGCCTTGTTCCACTATATATTTTTTTCTGGCTTTTTTCTTGAATTCATGATATTTTTGACATTATTAACATTCCTGTACTCCTATACATATCATGGCTCTTCAATGTACCCTACTACTATATGCAGAAGCTCCTGACTTGGGTTCAAGTCCTTTTAATCTGATATTGCCTTGCTACTTATTTCCTCTTTACAGACTAATTTTGACAGGTTCCCAAGAAGATTAGTGAAACAAGCCTGGTGATATTTTTGGCTGCAATTCCCCACCCCACCCCCTTTACTTGACAAATCTCAGTAGCCCAGCGGTCACAATTGCGTACAGTGTACCCTGTATAGGATAGCAGCCTGCAGCATAGCCTGTATACATAGCAGCCTAGTAGCTGCTGTCCATCAGCCTGACCTCCTATCTAAGAAGCAGTTATTCAGAAGCTGTAGATGTTAATCAAAGATGGAATTCACCTCTACTTAGTGCTGACAGTATAGACAGTTCTGTACTAATTACTCTTTTTCAATCACATCTAACTTGTCCTCATAAAGAAAAAGAAAGTTCTGCTTGGAGTTGCCTTGGGAAATGAAGAAAGGACAGCAAATGTCAGCTTGTTTAGGAAGAGGAAGTACTGGGATGAAAAATCCATATTAAAAACCTCATACTCGTCAGGAAGATCTGATCTCAGGAATATTTTGATTTCTTGTGTAGCTAAACTTTACTTATCACCCTAAGACAACTTTGCACCAA
The DNA here is from genome assembly GCF_964374135.1 of Grampus griseus. Classification (NCBI taxonomy): domain Eukaryota; kingdom Metazoa; phylum Chordata; class Mammalia; order Artiodactyla; family Delphinidae; genus Grampus; species Grampus griseus. Next base: position 89,847,904 of record NC_139001.1, on the reverse strand, counting down.
TAATATTTGAGCCCCTGATTCTCTAAGTGAGTCTTGGACAAAAGGAAGAGAATGAAAGACCAGCAGTCTCTTCTGAGCTACGAGTCTTGGGATGGAGGGTGATGAACCATCGTGGTTCTGCTTCTGTTGGACAGTCGAGGAGGGAGACTTTCAGGAAGACTGAGCACTTGTCATAAAATGAGACTGCCAGGCATGGGTGCAGCACAACTGAATGACTTTCTGAGACTTGATATGGCCCAGATTAGCACCATCTAATAGAAACATAATGTGAGAGTCATATGTAATTTTTAATGTTCTAGAAGCCATATTAAAATATGTGGAGAGACTTTTGATTTTAATTATATAGATAAAATTATTATCTAATATATAATCAGTAAAACAAGTTTTTAATGAAATATTTTCAATGATTTTATTTGAGCTAAGTTTTTGAAATCCAGTGTGTATTTTAAACTTACAGCACATCTCGGTTCAGAGTAACCATAATTCGAGCGCTTAGGAGCATGTGGGTCTAGTGGCTGCTGTACTGGACAGTGCAGGTCAAGATGCCATAGCTTCCTCCATTGAATAGGCAACTGAAGAAAGGAGTCCAATTATGGTTCAAGAAGAACATCCAGTGCTGGCTGTATCTACTCTAATAATAAATAAACCAACCATTAACCATTATGATCTGGGAAAATAGTTAATGCCACATCCTTGTTTTACAATGGGCTCAACAAATAAATAGCTTACTAGTCATATAATGCTTGATATTATGAATTTTCTATTTGCTTGACCATGTGGTTAGGTTAGAGAGAACAGGAACAAATAGTGCCTTCAGAGCTAATTCTTTTAGCTAACTTGATTGTCTGGAAAAATATCTTGCTATATCTTGAAAGCTCAAATGGGCTTTGCCTACATGTAATACAATGAGTTATAACATCAAGTGTAAAACCCACCAGTGGATTAATTTAATCCAATTCAATTTTAATCAGTTCAATTAAGCTATCTACTTAGTGATAACACTTTCAGTCACATTAGTTATTTCATTACCTAACCAGAGAATTCAACCAATAGTTTTTATCTGATAGCCTTTTCAGTTATGGTTTATAGCTACAAGATTCCCATATAATGAGGGCTTTAGATCTACCCACTTCAAAATATTTGGCTTGACAGGTTATTCCCTTCCTGGTTTGAATAATTGCCTTGAAACATAATACTGCTTCATCTATTCAGGGACAGAATTGCAAACTCCTATAATACTTAGAAGTAGAATGGTTTCTAAAGATGTTACCATTCAGTGGTCTTCCATATGTGGAGTGGGGCTGCACAGGGAGTGCTCAAATACTGGAAGAGTCCAAGATTTTCCAGGGCACAGTTTTAAGAAATTCAATTTTTAAATCCTCGATAACAGGTATATCCAACTCAAGATAAATTTATCTGATAAATTGTTTGAATGTTTTAACTTTTTTTTTTCTTACAAAAGACAGATATTATATACTGATTGTTCATCTTACTATGGTGCACGGTTTACTACAGAAAATACCCAGGGTGCTCAACAGGGGAATCCTCATTTCATGAGAAATCAGGATCCTATAATCTCATAGGGCTTCTTCTATTTTTCTGTTTTAGAGTGTATACTTCTTTTAAGGATGAAACAAGGTACTAGAATTTTGATGATGAAATGACTTGGGTGCATGTGGTAGACAGAATTTTAGCCCCCCCTGCTGCTAGGTACCTGTATGTTACAGCATATGGCAAAAGGGACTTTGCAAGTGGAATTTTGGTTAAGGACCTCAAGATAGGAAGATTACCCTGGATTATCTGGGTGGGCCCAATGTAATCTCAAGTGCCCTTAAAAGTGGAAGAACACTGAATGCTCTTCTTGGACCATAATCAGGTTCCTTCCCTCAATTGCTTGTTCAAGGCAGAAGAGTCAGAGAGATGCAATGACTGAAGAGGTAGGAGAGTTTCAGAGAGTGACAGAGATTCAGCCTGTCATTCCTGGTTCTGAGATGAAGGAAATCACAAACCAGTGAATGCAGGTGACCTCTGGAAGCTGAGAATGACCCCCAGCTGACAGTCAGCAAAGAAACCAGACCTCAGTCCTACAACTGCTTGACAATAAGTTCTGCTAACAACCTGAATGAGCAAGGAAATGGACGCTCCCTAGAGTATCCAGAAAACTTAGCTCTGCTAAAACCTTGATTTCAGCCTTGAGAGATTCCAACCAGACCCAGCAGAGCCTGCGGGATGTCTGACCTACAGACACTGAGAAATAATAAATGTTTTTTTTTTTTTTTTTTTTTTTTGCCATGCAGCTTGTGGGATCTTAGTTCCCCAACCAGGGATCAAACACAGGCCATGGCAGTGAAAGCACAGTCTTAACCACTGGACGGCCAGGGAATTCCCAAATGGGTATTGTTTTTAGCTACTACGTTTGTGGTATTTGTTACAACAGCAATAGAAAACTAATTCAGGATGGAAATGATCATTTCCTTTACAAACTTTGCCTGTTTCATCTCCTGATCTTTATTAAAGAATGAATTGCTGTGAAGGGATAACCTTATGAAAACAAAGGCATATTGGTAGAAAATAATATCCACTAATTTTTTTCACATATAAATGTAACAAATTATTATCAACTATCCTTAATAAGAAGCATTAGAAAGAATCACTTGTTAGAAAGAAACGCGCCTTTGAATTGCTGAATGGATCAGCAACACAGAATCTTTTAAATATTACTGGACTATTTTCTAGGATAATGAACATTTCAAGATACCCTGGACAAAAACCCATGGAGAAAACTTTCCTCTGATTTTTTTTTTTCAGATTTCTTGCGTTTGATTCATTAAAATGGTTAAAATTTCTTTTATTAAATCTTTATTCTAATTACAGGAATACTGTAATTTTATTTTATTTTATTATTTTCATTATTTTATTTTATTATTTACAATGTTTAATATTTTTAACTGTAGTTGACTTTCAATACAATGTTTAATATTTTACCTCCTATTAAAAATGTTAGTTCTTATGACAATTAGATTTTAACAGCATTTATATTTATTTATTTTATCTTACATGTATAGGAAATGCTTGATCATAATTTATCTCATTAGAATTGAAATTTTGTCATTATCAATGAAATATTACTGGTATTTCTCATGACTTATCATAATTTATAATTTGATCATATTATTTTTATTAATTATAAACGAATGAATGTAATGATAAATTAGAAAAAAATAGCACTCAGACCCTTTGGTCATAGGAAATGAGATAAAATTTAAAATTTCAGTGTGGGTGTGTATTTGAATCTATATAAACATACACATCCATAGACAGATAGATAGAGATATAAATGTAATAGGGTAATCAATAAAAGGCTCTAAAGGATAAAGATATTTTATGTTACGGCAAAATTGGGGGGGCACTATACCAGAAATTACATCTTTTCAACTATTATGAAACTATTTAGATGTCAGGTTAAAAATGTGCAAAGGATAAATAATTTACAACTTCTTTTAGGATGTTCGGAGAAAAAATGTTAAAACCACTGATCTGATCCACTGTCTTGGCCTTGTTGTCCTAGAAACTGGTGTTTTCATGAATACTTTTTAGGGAGTCCAATCCCAGGGTCGAGAATGAAGGTCAGAGGCAGTGAGGCAGGGAGGAGGGGAAAGCTCATAACAGAAAGTCTCACACACTGACTGCTCAATTCTCTAAGGCCATTCTTGAAGAAGTGATTGAAATTGAACCTCAGAACCATCTGTCTAGAGGGAGGCAAGGAGGAAATTTAACCTCAGGATCCTATCTAGACCCCATTTGCTTTACGGTTCACCCCAAAGGATGCTAACTCCCTTATGTTCCATTGTTGTTATGTGTGAATGGTGAAGTGGGCTTCTTGGATTTGTCGTATCTTGAGGCCACAGGGAAGATGGGAAGGAGAGGTGAGAACCTAACAGGTGGGTCTGCATGAAGTCAGTTAGCATCCTTACAGAGCTCAGTAGCAAACAAAGTAGAGACAGATGAGGGTGAGAAAGTCTGAAATGATGTCCAACAGGTTTCTCTGCAGACTCCTTTTGCACCAGTTGGATATGCTCATGTCTTTCTATTTTTATTTTTTTTTTGCGGTACGCGCACCTCTCACTGTTGTGGCCTCTCCCGTCGTGGAGCACAGGCTCTGGACGCGCAGGCTCAGCGGCCATGGCTCACGGGCCCAGCCGCTCCGCGGCATGTGGGATCTTCCCGGACCAGGGCACGAACCCGTGTCCCCTGCATTGGCAGGCGGACTCTCAACCACTGAGGCACCAGGGAAGCCCTCATGTCTTTCTTTATATCCATTTTCCATAGTTCAACATAAGACTCCTTTTGTGGGAGAATAAGATGTCCTCACATCTTCCCTGAAAGGGGAGATCCAAGCACAATCAGCTAGAATTTCCTTCAACATAACTCTATAAAAAGATTTAAGATGAGGTTAGCAAAACAAGCTATAGTCCACTCTGCTGTAACTAATCACAAGGCATAATGATATTTATAATATTCCAGAACAACCTCCAGTCTGAGTTTTCCTACCCTCAGTCAGCACTGCAGCTGGTCCAAGTGAGATGATTTAGAGTTTCCTCCCCAGTGGGTCTGAGCCCTTAGTTACTTTGTCCATGTCCATGAGAGCCATGGTTGCTGCTATCACCCATGCACTGTTATTCTCTCTCTCTTAGTGAAGGAAGAACTAAGTGATTTTGGTGATTTCTTGGGTTCTACTCTTTTTTTTTTATTTTGTTTTATATTGGAGTAGAGTTGATTAACAATGTTGTGTTAGTTTCAGGTGTACAGCAAAGTGATTCAGTTATACATATACATGGATCTATTCTCTTTCAAATTCTTTTCCCATTTAGGTTATTACAGAGTATTGAGCAGAGTTCCCTCTGCTATGCAGTAGGTCCTTGTTGGTTATCTACTTTAAATATAGCAGTGTGTACATGTCAGATGAATGGGTAAAGAAGATATGGTGTATGTATATATATATATATATATATATATATATATAATAAAATATTTGTCATTAAAAAGAATGAAATAATGCCATCTGTAGCAATATGGAGGTACCTGGAGATTATCATACTAAGTGAACTAAGTCAGATGGAGAAAGACAGATATCATATGATACTGCTTATATGTGGAATCTTGGGTTCTACTCTTTCTTTTTTTTTTTTTTTTTTTTTTTTTGCGGTACGTGGTCCTCTCACTGTTGTGGCCTCTCCCGTTGCGGAGCACAGGCTCCGGACGTGCAGGCTCAGCGGCCATGGCTTACGGGCCCAGCCACTCCGCGGCATGTGGGATCTTCCCAGACCAGGGCACGAACCCGCGTCCCCTGCATCGGCAGGCGGACTCTCAACCCCTGCGCCACCAGGGAAGCCCTTGGGTTCTACTCTTAATCCTCCCTGCCACGTTGTATAGCAGCAAACCTAGCTCCACATGGTAGTCAAGGCAAATTACCTCTGCCAGTTCTGTCACTCCTTACTTTATTGCTCTAATGGAATGTAGAACCCAAAGAGACCTGAAACGAGGTACAACTTAAAGTTCAACATAAAGATGTTCTCTAATATATAGTGAAGATGTAGCCCTTAACACAGGAAATAAACCTTTAACTTGCCAGATCCAAAGGTTTCAGAGCCAAAAAGCAAAATCAGATCATTGGTTAGTTGAGAGGTTTGAATTTTATTTCCACCTTTGGTTTCTGAATCCATTTATTCCAGCACCCTTTATCAGTGGTACGTTTAGTACATCACTTGGCCAGCATCCTAATGCTGTAGGCTATTGTCCCTGAAATAGTGCTGTAGCTGAGCCTTTTACAGACCATTCCATGTTTTGAACAAGCCAACTCTTTATGGATTATGGTGGGGTGGGATCCACAGGCAAGACCACAGAATCCTTTGGTCACATATCTTCTGTCACAATTCCTTTGTTATAAAATGTGTCTGTTGGCCTGAGGCAATATTACATATGGTATCACGCCAACAGATCAGATGTTTTGTAAGACCTCTGAAGTTTGTTCTTATGCAAGCACTCCTTCCATAGGATAAAATACCATAATCAGAGTAGATGTCAGTTTTGGTATAAAAAATAACTGCTTTTTTTTTTTTCAGAGTAGTAGGAGTCCAGTATGTTCACCCTAATACCAAGTGGCTTGCTGGTCTCACTGAATAATGGTGATATAGAGAGAGCTCACTGTTGGTCTCTGCTGCTGGAAGGTTGGATATTCAGCGGTGGCTGGAATTACAACAGTCTTAGCAAGAGGGAGACCATGATATTGGGTCTGTGTATAGCCTCCAACCACACCAAAGTAGTTAGTTACTCTGTTCATGGGGCCACTGCATCACCACAGAGATGGCCAAAAAGGAAGACTTCCTAATTTCCACAAGATGAATCACCTCATCTTCTTGTTGTTAGGAAATTCCTCCACACTAAGCATTCTCTTATGGATATTACCTTGACATACAAAAATCTACACAGTTTATGCTCCCTGCCATGGATCAGTCCTCATACCTCTTTTCCATGCAGCCTTGTCTCTAATCTCTGAATCTTATACCTTCCAGACCCCTGAGTAACCAGCCAAATTGTTTGCTACTTCCCAAGAGCTCTTGTGTATATGTAATTCAGACCACTTATCTCTCTATATAAAACAGATGACTAAGTGTTTTCCTCACAGCTCTGTCCACTGAGAGGATTTCTCTTCACCACACTCCTACGGTCTCCCATGAGTGGGACTCAAGTGTACTAGCAGTCCATTTGGGCCTGATCCAACATCAATGACCAGGCTGAGTTATTTCTTCCTCCAACAGCTGGCTCTCATTAGCCCCCAGTAAGTTTACAACAATAAATTGAAGAGGGGCAGTAGTGTAGTAATGATAGGCAACATGGAATTCTGAACCACTTCATGTAGTTCACTCCTGTTTTTAGAACTGCATGGGTCCTTGTGGGAAGGAGCCCTCATTGCCACTCAGCTTTGCTGCCCATTAGGGTAATTGCGTCCACTGACAGTTAATTACAGCCACTAGATCTCCACTGTTCCAGAAGCCATTACCTTCACTGTTAGCAGGGAGCCCAGTTCCAAGGCAGCATTTCTTATTATTGTGCCACAAAGGACAGACACTACTGAGGGTTTCAAAGATGCTAAAATATATTCTATTATCTTAGTAATGAGAGTATCCTAGACCTACCAAGGAACACTGCCAGGTGGTGGGTTCTCAAGTCTAATATAGTAAATTTATCATAACATTGCCACCTTTCCTGAGCCTACTGACTGATTTCTCAGTATTCTTTCCAGGAAGGCTTTTATTACGATTTACCATCTTCAGAATTTGTGCTTCAAGGAGACATTACAAAAAAACTTAACATGTCCTTGCCCGAACACTGAAGCCCAAGGCATGCGTGAGTGGCTTAGGCAATAAATTACTCCATAGCCCATGTGTAGTCTAACCCTGTTTCCTAACCCACAAGATCCACTCTTAAATATACTTCTGGGCCCTGGCAGTACATATAGGCAGTGTCTGTAATTCCTTCAGGGTGTGCAATTTCTTTTGTTAAAAGAATTGTGCTTGCCTACTTGGGATTTGCTGAGACTGACTCTGCAGGCTAGCCTGAAAGCAATAAGGGCAGCATGTGAAAATTTTAAGGAGAACAATTGTACTTCGTAAGTTGCTGTCAAAGACTTTCTGTCTTCCATTATTTGCCTTTAGCTGGTAGATGATTTCTGGAGGTTTTTTAAAATTGAGGCTTTCAAGGCAGTTAAAAAAAACTGACATTAAAAAAGCCTACTCTAAAATCCTTAAACTTATCATAGCTCCCATATAGTTCTCATGCCACATCCCAGTATCACACTTTTCCACATCCCTATATCACACTTTCCATTCATCTCAGGTGAAAGCTTCAGTAATTGTGATGCCACCAGCGGTGGAGACATTTGCAATCCTACTGGCAAGTAGTCTTTCTCCAGAATCGCATCCTGAGACTTATTACCGGTGCTTTTCTCACCAACTGTTTTAGCCTGGGTTCCCCAGAAGTCAGAGCCTGACTCAAAAGCTTATATGTTACTACTTTTTTAGGAAGTACAACCCCAAGAAAGTGAGAGAAATGAAATAAATTAGGGCCATAGGAAGAGACAGTATGAGCTGCATGATCAGGCCGGATACCACGGAGTGCAACTGATTCTCCAATCCATTGTGATAGTTTTTCGGGAAATGATATAAAGTGCATCTCAGGACTGTCTGCCCGAGCGGAGAAGGAAGGAAGAATTTAACCACAGTACACCATTTCCCATTGGTTAAAATTTTCCCCGGGGGTATTCGCTCCCTGCCTCTTCCATATTACACACGTATGGTCCCTGAGCAGGATCAGCCACAATTGGAAGCTGCATAATGAAACGGCACATTTAGCATCATGGGTATGAGACCAGGCACGGTCTGGTACACCTGCATGAAATTAATCAGGGTTCACACAGAGCAGGTAGGTGAAATAAGAGACAGATCAGAAAAACAGAGCGTGAAATGGTATATAAAATATGTCTGGCATATTCACCAACATTCATTTTTTATACTTTAGAAAAACGAGGCCCATAGAAGTAAATGGCTTGCTCGAGTTCTCACATTAGAAAAATTAGAGAAAGCTGACCTATCCTATAGACTCGACAGGGACCAAATTTGGGGCTCTGTCTTCTGATAGTAGGGATTTAGACCACCTTGTACTTGTGTTTTTCAATAGTCAAAGACCAACCAGATTAGAGCATGGTAAAGCAAAACCCCTGGCATTCGTCCTAAAGGAAAATGATGAAAACAATATACTTTAAAAAAGGAAGAGGGAAAACTTTGTGGACTTATTTGTAACTATGTGGTCAATTATGTAGATTCCTGGCTCACGACTCTTTCAAGGGCAATGAAAAAGTCTAAAATGAAGTAGTTTATTTTATCTTAATGTGAGCATGCTAGCAGGAATACTGTTAGTTCATTTTGATGATGAATCTGACATCATAAATCATCTCAGGCCACTTGGGGATATGTGTTCATTTTAAGGACTTCCAGAGAATATCCCATTCGTTAAGAAATCTAGCAACTCTTGAGTGCTTACTATATGCTGACTAGAGATTTCCACCCTTTAATATACCTCACACGTACACAAAAAGGTTCTTTCTATATCTAAATTCCAATTACTTCAGGGGTAGAAAAAAAATCACTAATATGCCTTAAATGACAACTTTAGCAAGCCCTAAATGTATTAGAGTCTTTTTGGCAATACCAGAAGGAAAGTGGAATTGTGACCCTCTAGATTGGAAATGAGCTCAAAGAAGCCATGCATCTACAGTGAATGAGCCCAGGGTGGCACTTTGGAGACTGGGAACACTGGATTTGCAGGGGGCTACCCATTTGATTTCAGCACACTGAGTCTGCTAGTCTAACAGCTGAGCTGATGCATCTCTCTTTGGCTAAAATAGAAAAAAGAATCCAAATTCTCAGCACCTGGACAAACCATTTAAAGTTAAAAAATAAAAAAAATTTTGAGGAAAAATAGTTGTTGCTTTTACTAAGGTTTTTAGAAAACTTAAAATGTATTATTTACTTTCAAGTTTTAAATAAATATTTGAATTCAACTTTTCATTTTGAGATAATCATAGACTCACATGTGGTTATAAGAATTAATACAGTGAGATCCTGTGTATGCTTTACTCAGTTTCTCCCAACGGTAACATCTTACAAAAGTGTCTTACAGTATCAAAACCGGGATATTGTCATGGTTACAGTGAAGATACAGAACATGCCATCACCATAGATCACTCATGTTGCTCTTTTATCAGCACTCAAACTTCCTTCTCTGAGCATCGCCATCCTTGATCACTAATCTGTTCTCCATTCATGGGATTTTGTGGTTTCAAAAACGTTATAGAGATGGAATCATACAGTAAGTGACCTTTAGGGACTGTCTTTTTTTTCACTTAGCCTAGTTCTCTGGAGATTCCTCCAGGGCATTGCATGTATCAATAGTTCTTCCGTTTTAATTGCTGAGTAGTAGTTAACGGTATGGATATGCCAATTTGTTTACTTGTTCACCTGTGGAAGGACATCTGGGTTCTTTCCAGTTCCTGTTTAATCAGAATAAAATTGCTATAAACATTTTTGTACAGATTTTTGCGTGAACACACGTCTTTATTTCTCCGAAATAAATGACTAAGACTGAAATTGCTGGTTCTTATGTTAAGTGCATGTTTAGTTGTTTTTTGGTTTTTTTTTTAAAGAAGCTTCCAAACTATTTTCCAGAGTGGCTGTATTATTTTACATTCCCAGCAGCAATGTGTGAGCAATCGTTTCGCTGCATCCTTGCTAGCATTTGAAGTTGACATAATTTTATATTTTAGCCATTAATGATAGGTGCATAGAGATATCTCATTTTGGTTTTAACAGATATGTGGTTTGGAAATACTTTTTCCTCCTCTATGGGTTGTCTTTTCATCTTCTTAAATTTTTTCAGAGCAAAAGATTTTAATTTTGATAAAGTCCAATTTATCAGTTTTTCCTCATATGGATTGTGCTTTTGGTGTCAAGTCTAATAATTCTTTTCCTAGCCTTAGATCTGAAAATTTTCTCCTATCTTAAAAAAAGTTTTGTAGTTTTACATCATAGTTAAGTCTGTGGTTCATTTTGAGTTAATTTTTGTATGAGTCATGAGAGTGAGGTAAAGGTTCTTTTTTCCCCCATCTTTCCGCTATTGAATTGTGCTTGCATTTTTGTCATATTTGTGTTGAGTACATTTGTGTTGCTCTATTTTTGGTTTCTCTGTTTTGTTCATCTGTATATTTATCTCTGTACAAATACCACACAGTCTTAATGCTATAGCCATATAATATATCTTGAAATTAAGTTGTTTGAGTCCTCCTGTTTTATTCTTCTTTTTCAAAATTTTTAAAGATTTTTTTATTTTTTATATTTCCATATATATTTTAGAACAATCTTGTCTATATCTCCAAAAAATATTGCTGGGAAGTTGATGAGAAATGTGTTAAATCTCTGTATCAATTTGGAGAGACTTGACATCTTTACTGTGTATGTTTAGACTTTCAGTGAATACAGTATGTCTCGCTGTTTATTTAGATCTTTGATTTCGGTCATCAGTATTGTGTAGTTTTCAGCATACAAGTCCTACACATGTTTGGTAAATTTACACCTAAATGTATTTTTTTTTCTTTTCTCTTTTTTTTTTTTTTTTGGTAATTGTAAATTTTTCAAATTTTTAGTTTCAGTTCCACACATTCATTGTTAGTGTATGGAAATGCAATTGACTTTTAAATGTTATACTTAGGTGTTTAAAACATGAACGATCCTAGCAGCAATCCTATGTACAATATTACACACTTCTATTGTATCATTTTACAGATGTGAAAACTGAGTGCAAGAATGAGTTAAATGCTGTGTCAGTTGCTACTGCTGCATAACAAAAAATTCGTTTCTAATGGCTTAAAACACTTCTTTATTTTCTCTCACGCATCTGCCAATTCCCTGGGGGATTACCTGGGAGTAGATTAGATTAGGCTGGGCTTGACAGAGTTGTAGGATGAGCCCAGTTCTGTTCCATGGTGTCTGCCTTTGGCCAGTGGGCTAGCAGAAGCATGTTCTTCTCACAAATATGACAGAAGTACAAGAGGGCAAGCCCAACCATGCAAACACATGTCAAATCTCTGCTTACATCATAGCTGCCAACATCTTATTGGTAAAAGCAAGATATATGCCGTAGCCTGGCAGCAGTGGGACAGAGTGATATATTCTCCCTCTAGTGGGGGAAAATATAACTTGGCACAGGGTGTAGATACGGAGACAGATGAAGTATTAGGGCCAATAATTCAGTCTTCTCCATGTGCCCAAGATCAGCTGTTAGTAAGTGGAACTGCTAAGGCAGAAGGCAGATCTGTCTGAATTTAAAGTACATTTATTATTTTTTCAACAATGGATGTAATCCCAATCTATAGAGTAAAATGACCACAGTGTAGGCAGTATGTGTTGAATAAAGGAATGAATGAAGTAGCCAATTCTGCCTCTTGATAAAATATATTTTAGTATGTAGATATAAAGATATGTAGATATGAATTTAATTTTTGCAACAGCAATACAAAATTTCTCATCAGGTAAGCATGTTTGTTAATTACTCTGCTTCATTTTTTATTCCTTCAATACTCTAAGGTCCTCTGGTCATGCTGTGTTATGGGACCTGAAAGTGTAACAACTTCCTCATAGTGACAGTGCAGTTGTTTTCAGACTTCAGTAACTAATGTTCTCTCTGACATTGTTCTGCCTTCGGTTTCATACCATTCTCCAGCAAACAGTGTTATTGTCAAAGATGTCATGCATTTTCATGACCTGCTCATCTCCTGAAGTTTTCCAAAGACCTTTCCAAAAGTCCTTTTAGGAAGTTGTCTTTAATGTGAGCATTGCTTTTACGAGCCACTTGCGTGTTTTTAACAAGTTCTGTAATTGCTCTCATATGGAGGAAATCTCTATTTAATATTCAGGGAGTGCAATTAGTACGAAAGAATGTCAGAAAGAGGGAACTGAACGACATTTCTTCAACCTGTCAATTACGGACTTTTTCCAAAATGGATGAGTATTCCAGTTTTTTTTTTTTTTTTTAAGAGGGAGTTGGAAGCTTCTGAGGACAAAACTTGAGCGTGAACCCTTGAGTACTGTGGAACCAACTGTCTGGTGTGCATTTATACATGACGCAGCAGAAAGCATTGCTAATTATTGGATGGTAACAGGCCCTAGTATTGTCTTTAGAATATCAGAATGAGGGTTTTTTAGTACATCACTGAGAGTTTATTTTATGCAGGAAAGTCATGGAAAGCACATGTGATTTTGATCTAGGTATCTTAATATTTCTATTTCATGAAAGAAATGCAACCAGCAATGTCTTCAGCGACATCTTTACAACATATGAGATAGTAATTGATTTCATATGCCAGTTACTGGTATGGCCTTTGGAAAAAGCTAGAAGTAATACTCAAAATTTGACTATATTTATGTTATATTATGTTAATATTGTGAGCATTATTTAAGTAAAATTGGATATTTGAAAGGGAGAAGCAAAAATAATTGAATACTTGTCAGAGTACTTGAAGGAGAATTAGAAAAGAAACAAAATTCACTTCAATAAACACTCATTGAGTATCTACTATATACCCAGGCCTAGGCTAGGTGCTGAGGTTTTGAAATTAATTAATTAGAACAGACTCATCTATTCTGTTTGGATAAGGTAGACTTCATATAGGTCAACGACTTTAAAGAAATGGTCATTTTAATTTGATTAAAAAACAACAATTTCATTATAAAAATGAAATAATTCTTTTTTATATTATCAGCGATACTTGCCAGAATGCCACATTGAAGGGTTAAGTACAGTTTATTTACCTAGATATTGATTATATTTACATCCATCATCTCAAAAGAAAAAAAAAGCTAAATAACAACAATGACAAAACCTGCTTCCGTTTGAGTCCACGAATCTTAGAGCTGCTCTTGTCAATATCCTCCCAAATACATTAATCCCTTCTAAAACATCTTAAAGATATGGTCCACCAATCTTTGCTTGAACATTTCCAAAGAAAGAAGCCTACTACTTTGGGATGTTCTTTACATTAAGTAAAAAATAGCCTTCCTCTTGGAATCAGTTAGGATGAGTTCAGTTGCTAGTAGCACACTAACAATGGTTTAAATGAGATTTTGTGGTAGACAGCTGGAGTTGATTGATTTCATTAAAGATCTAGGTTCCATTTATAATTTACTGTTCTCAGAATGTTTGAATTCATTTTCATGCTCGTGCATTTATAGTCAAAATGGCTGCAACAGCTCCAAGCATCATTTCCAAAAGAATAAGTTCTATTATTATTTGTTATTTTCTGCATGAAAGTCATTTTTACATGAAGAATACCACTTATTGTATGATTTATAAATACATTAAATACCTAAATCTAAAGTTGATAGGCATCAGGGAATGACATTAAGGAAACAAACACTAAAGTGTCATAGCATCACCACGCATTCTCCTTTTAAGGGGTAACATACTATGTAACTGATTCAGGGTAATACATTTAGCCACTGTTCAAACCCAATCCTAATATTTGCAGAGTCTGGGCCCAAAGTTCAGAGACGTTGAGTAACTTGCTGAAAGAACTGTGATTTAAACTCAAGTTTGCCTTTTTAATCCCTTTGGTGCACACTAGACTGCCAATAACATATAAGGAAACTGGGGTCAGTTCACCTGTAAGTTTCATGGAGAACATTCTTCAGAATTATTGTTATGGAACACTTAGGCCAATTCCTCTGACATTCTAGCATTTTCCATATCCTCTCTTTTGCAAAGGTGCCCCAGATAAGGGATATATTTTAATGATATAATGTACTTCATTTCAGCATCCTTTTAAGAGAACTATGACTTACTAAATTCCGATGCAATGACACAAACTTTTGGATTAATGAGCAATTTATCAGTGACTTAAGGAATATTCGCCTATTAAATCAGATTCCCATTGTCTTGTAAGTGCGCCTCTTTTCGGAATGCAATATGTTTTTTTTTATGATCATCCTCATGCTTGCTTGCTTGAGTTCTGTGGGTTATTTCCATTTATACCCTTAATGACTAGCCTCAAGGAATGTGCATTACAAATGAAATGCACGTTAGTAATGCTCACTGTGACAGAACTGAAAAGGTCATCTTTCTTTTCCTCCAAACAAAGAGGAAATCATCAATTGTTAGGATGTAATCTTACGATTTTAATTTGTTTGTTTGTTTCGGTTGTTGTTGATTTTAATCAGTGTTTTTTGGGTTTTTTTAAAAATGTTGATATGAATTCTGCCCTTGGGATACACAGATGGCATTTTTAGTCTACTGGCAGAGTGACATAATTGTTCTATGATTCATATGCTCTCTGCTTTTTGTTGTTATTTTTTGTTTTGTGTTATCTGTAGCAATCATCTGTGATAAGGTTGGTTGCTGTAGGGGTCTAGTCCCTGACCCATTAATGCAAAACAGTACCCCAATTCTGATCCTGGTCCATCATCACCATCTACTTCTCTTCTTAGGTGACCTCAGCCAGATCTTTGGCTTTAAAACTATCCTTCATTGATGAACTGTTTAATACCAAATTGAGCCTGACTTCCGCCTCAGATGCTGATCTCTATATGCAACCAAACTCTAGATATCACCACCTGGAGGTCTAACAGATTTCTCAAAAGTTATCATCCCTCAAGGACAATTCTTGATTTCTACCCCTCATCTTCCTCCACCCTATTGCAATAAGTGACATTTATTCAGTTGCACGGAGCAAAATATTGAGATGATCCTTTATTTCTCTTTTTTATTTATCACTTTCCACATTCAATGTATCAATAAATCCTATCAAATATAACTCCATATAAATCTTGAAAACAGCAGCTTTCCTAGTCTTTCCTCCAACTTGAGTGCTTTCTTCCTTGTTCAGAAAGCTGTCATCTCCCCCTTGGAGGGCTGCAACAATCACGCGGTTGCCTCCTCTGCTTTCACTCTTGCCTGCCTGCAATTCAATATCCGAAGGGCAAACAGGATGATTCTCTTAGAATGTAGATTAGAGAATATTGCACACCAATAATAATAATAATATTATTATTATTATTATTTTGCGATACGCGGGCCCCTCACCACTGCGGGCAGAGCACAGGCTCCGGACGCACAGGCCCAGTGACCATGGCCCACGGGCCCAGCTGCTCTGTGGCACGCGGAATCCTCCCCGACCGGGTCACGAACCCGCGTCTCCCGCATCGGCAGGCGGACCCCCAACCACTGCGCCACCAGGGAAGCCCTATTATTATAATATTATGATTCTCTAATAATGTAGATTAGAGAATTTTTTTTTATTAGTTTGGGCTCCACACCCACTTTTAATTTTTATTTATTTATTTGGCTGCGTTGGGTCTTGTTGCTGCGTGCAGGCGTTCCCTAGTTGCGGCGAGTGGGGGCTACTCTTCGTTGTGGTGCACGGGCTTCTCATTGCAGTGGCTTCTCTTGTTGCAGAGCACGGGCTTTAGGCGCTCAGGCTTCAGTAGTTGTGGCACGTGGGCTCAGTAGTTGTGACTCGCGGGCTTAGCTGCTCCAAGGCATGAGGGATCTTCCCGGACCAAGGCTCGAACCCGCGTCCCCTGCATTGGCAGGTGGATTCTTAACCACTGCGCCACCAGCGGAGTCCCAACATTTTTCAAATGTCTTTTAGTTATACTTATAATGACATCTAAATTGCTTTTTCTATCCATTACCGTCCTCCATTATCTTGCCCTAATGACCAGTCTAACCTCATCTCTTCCCGCTCTTTTACTGTTTTCCATGCATACCCCTGCTTCCTTCTGTGTCTCAAACATAAAAGTATTTTCATCTCAGGCCTTTGCGCTTACATTTCCCTCTGCCTGCTATTCTACCTCTCCCTGCAAACTGATTACCGGTTTTTGTATGGTTTCGTGCATCTCGTCATTCAAATCTCATACCAAATGGCACTCCCTCAGAGGGATCTTCTTTGACTACCCTATCTAAAATTGACTTCACTTCCATGGTATTATTTTCTATAATATTATCCTGTTCTAGGTCTTCAGAATATTTATTATTACTGAAAGTATTTTATTTGCTTACTTGTGTATTACAGTCATCCCCCCTTATCCCCCTTTCTTCCGTTTCAGTTACCCATGGTCAACTGAGGTCCAAAATGTTAAATGGAAAATCCCAGAAATAAAGAGTTCATAAGTTTTAAATTGCACACTGTTCTGAGTAGCATGATGGAACCTTGCACCATTCCTCTCCATCCTGCCCAGGAAGTGAATCATGCCTTTGTCCAGCATATTCTGCCTGTCAGTCACTTAGCAGCCATCTCTGTTATCAGATCTACTGTCGTGGTATCCCAGGGCTTGTGTTCAAGGAACCCTTATTTTACTTCGTAATGGTGCCAAAGCACAAGAGTAGTGATGCTGACAAGTCACATATTCTCTTACTGTGTCTAAGTTATAAATTAAACATGATCATAAGTATGTATGTATAGGAAACAAACAGTATGTGTAGTGTTTATGTTTTTCACACTAAAATGTAGTTTTCATGAATGTGGTGCTTACCAGTACCTGTCTTTTCCTCATTCCCAAGCACGTAGAAGACTGACACTCTCAGGCCTTTTGCATGTTCATGGGGCTAAATGATTAGTTCTAGTCAATGAAGAGTGAGTGAGAGTGTTACACGTCACCACTAGGACAAAGCAACAAAAGGTTTATTTGCAATTTTCAAGTTTGTCTTCCCCTAATGCAGGGCCCAGGAAAGCCACTGTTCCAGATCACTTGACTATAAGATAGGGGAGACTTCATAAACCTGGATCCTTGAGTGAGTGGGTGGAGCAGATTCCCTACCTGCTCTTACGGGACATGAAGTGTGTGTGAGAAATAAACTTGTGTTGCATTAGGCCTTTGAGATATTAGGATTACTGTAGAAAATACCTAGCCTGTCCCAATGAAAGAAGAGACCTTAAATACTATTTTATTTTTGTTTCTTATTTCACTCAGCAACTAGAATAATGTCTGGGACAAAAAAAGACAATAGTAATAAATAAATGAATCCCTGCTGCCTGTTTCCCTATCTAGGGGGGCAGCTATAATCTTGAGCTTTACCAGTGCTGTGCTATATCCTTAAGAATGAAATTGCCCCACAGCCCAGGAGGCAGCATATTCATTTGTGAAATGTCACCTACAGTGTCTTTGTTTTAAAAATTCATTTCTGTGCCATAAAAGAAGGTAAATTCCAAATATCTATGATTTTGGCAGGTAAGAGAGAGATTAAGAGAATGGGGGAGCAGATTTTTTTAAAAAGACAGAAGGAGAGTCATATTACTGTCTCTTGTATCAAAGCTATTATTTGACTCTTCAATTTCATGAGGCGAGAATTACCAGATTAGTTGTATTTATTTATCCCTAGATTTTATATTCTGCTTTTCTACATCATCTATTTTATCTTCCCCTTAACTCAATTTTCCCCATTCTCCTTACTTTAGCATTTTCCCCCCAAATCCATCACCTCCAATTCTTTGCCTACTCTGCAGTGATCAGCATGGTTCACAGGCATACCATCAGTGTTAGGAGAAAGCTTTTACAGAGGATGCAACTGCTGTTCCTTCTTCATTCCATAATATGCAGAACTTTGTGTGTGTGTGTGGGTGTGTGTGTGTGGGTGTGGGGGGAATAGTTAAAGATTATAACATGACTTCTTTAGATTTAGATAACTTTTCAAATTATATTGAGCTTAGACTAAAATTAATTTTTATTTTCAAAGCCATCACTACCTAAGGAAGGCGTAGCTCAAAAGATTAATAATTTTCCACAAATAAATAATAAAGTAGGAAACTCACCCTGAATAACCAAGATTTCACTCCAATTGTGTTTCAGTAATTTATTTCCATGTAACATTCACTAAAAAAGAATTGCTGAGAATTAAAACAACATGTTAAATTCATTGTTAAGTCCAGTTTATTGGGATTGATTCTCACTAGGGTTAAGAATCTGCTTCAGGGGCTTCCCTGGTGGTGCAGTGGTTGAGAGTCCACCTGCCGATCCCCAATCCGGGAGGATCCCACATGCCGGGGAGCGGCTGGGCCCGTGAGCCATGGCCGCTGAGCCTGCGCGTCCGGAGCCTGTGCTCCACAACGGGAGAGACCACAGCAGTGAGAGGCCCGCGTACCGCAAAAAAAAAAAAAAAGAAAAAAAAAGAAAAAGAATCTGCTTCAATCTGTTTTGCTCTTGAAAGGAAAAATGTAAAAAGTGAAACCCTAAGCAAAGCTATTTGGTATCCTTCCCATAATTGAAGCTATATTAAGCTAGGGTTTTCTTCTAAAATTATTAGTCTTATGTGAATAATTTTTTGTTTAAAGTTACCTTTTTGAGAAGGAAAATTATTCTACTTTTTCACTCTCAGATATTTGCATTGAAGTTTGAGGGTTTTTAATAAAGATACACAACTTTAGTAAGTTAACTTTTTCCTAGACATTTGAAGCATTTTTCTCAAAAATGAGTGTTTGGGGTCAGTCCAATTATTTATACATTATGTGTTGTTCCAGTGTGCTATCTCAAAGGTACTTCTCCCTGGAAACATACATTAAATGACTATAATTCAATCGCTTTTAAATGTTACATGATGAGGTATGAAAGCATCATCTCTTGAGTTGCTAGTGCTGGCTGCTTTAAGTTTGTGTGTGTGTGTGTGTGTGATTTTTAAACTTAAGTTGTGATAATAATTCATTCATATTAGAAGGATTCTGTGAAGACAGTGTAAAATAACGCAATCCTCTCTTGTTTCAAATATTCAATCACGTAAATTCCTAGACATTGCTGAAGGAAAAGAACGAATGGATATATAATGAGAAGTGTACGGAGGAAATGTTACAAGATCTTAACTATGTTTATGGCCCTTGGTTTTATGAGGATCCGAGGAATTTTGTGCCATAGTGAGGTTCCTCTTTTATATTCATTCTGTAAATTAGAAAGGAAAAAAAAAGATGAGTAGAAAAACAATAAAAATAAGCATCTTTCTGCCTAACACAAAACTGTTGAGTTTTTCTTAATTTTTTATGCTTTTATATCATTCTTCTTATATCTATCCATTCGTCAGATATTTAGTCTAGTTTCTTTCCCTGGGTGGTCAATTGATTTCATGTTCTTTTGGCCATGGACTATGTCTACAATTCCCTCCTAAACTGTAACTACTAGTAAAAATGAATTTGGAGAAAGAGCAAAGAGATGATCAGCACCAAAATGTCCAAAATTCTGAAAAAACAATTCACATGTAATACCTGCCCTTTGAATGAATAATCTGTCAGTAGATTGTTCCCCAGTTTGAATGTGTGAATAGAAAGACCAAACATATCACCTCTTCATAAGGCACATCTTAAAATACTGTTTTTTAAAAATACGTTTTATCTTTACCTAACAGTCCCTAAACAAGGCACTTTGTTATTGCACATAAAGCAATTGATGTAAAAATACTACTAAAGTAAATATTACAATTTCTTCTCAAATGTGTTTATGCGACTCCGTGCTGTTTTCTGTATCCCTGAATATCACCTCCATTTTGTGGCCTTTTCTTGCTTTTTCCTTTGCCTTGAATTCTTCCTTCCCCCTTCATTTCCTTTCCAATACTCCCTGTGCTTTTAATGCCAAACTATAGTCTCAAACGGACAATACATTTATCTAAAAATACTTTATATTGATAAAATTTCTCTGAGTTTTGTGGTACTTACATTCTATATCTAGTTTATTCATTCACTGGTTCTTTCAATAAATAGCTACTGAATTCCAAGCACTGTACTATAATTTGGGAATATCATAATACATAAAGCTCAACGCTTGGCCTCAAAAATCTCACAGTCCAATGTCAGAAACTTATAAATATGTGTTATGAACTTTCCAACTAAACAGATGTTTCTTTGAGTACAATGATTTTTTTCTTTTTATTCATCATGATATCATAGAATCTATAGCACCTACAACTCTGGGGAGGATATAGTAAGTTCTCAATAAATATTTGACACAATGAATGTATGAAAATATGAATGAATAAGATGGGGTGATGATTAAGTACTACAATAGAGAAATGTATACGAAAAGGTACCCAGATGGGTATGGAGGGCACAACAAAAGCATCTGACAAGGGAATACTGAACTTTAAGTTGACTTTTAAATTACAAGGGACAGTAAATGGTAGTACAAAAGGAAAGGGACATCCCAGGAAATGCCAAAATACACAAAAGACT
Organism: Grampus griseus; assembly: GCF_964374135.1. NCBI lineage: Eukaryota > Metazoa > Chordata > Mammalia > Artiodactyla > Delphinidae > Grampus > Grampus griseus. Next base: position 89,827,092 of record NC_139001.1, on the reverse strand, counting down.
ATGGAGCCTTTTAGAACTGTGGGGAATTTGGTATAATTTTTCCCAAGACCCCACCCACCCTACCTCTCTCATGACAAGCTCCCAGATCTCCTTAATACTGAAGGTTTTGTTGTTGTTGTTTTTATTTAAAGCAGACCCAGTTTCTTTGCTTGAACCTCATGCTGATGTCAGTTCATAAGGAGTGAATAGAATAAACTCTGGATTAAAAACCAGATCACTCAAGTGAAAACACAGTACACTTTTAACTCACTGTGTGGTCTTTGAAAGCTAACTTTCCCTCTCTATGCCACAATTTCCACACGAATAAAATGAAAATGTTGCAATAGACATTCCTGAGGTCCTTTCTATTATGGAACATTCTATGATCCTTGACTCTTAACTCCTAAAATCTCCCATTTTCAATAGACTGAAAAAGAAAGAAAAATACAAAGTGAAAGACATTAGGAAAATATCACAGAGCTAACATATTAGGAAGGCTGCAGTACTGCTTTCTTAGGAAAACTGAAGGGAAACGATGGGTATAGATCTGGTTATAAAGAGTACAGTCCTTTTAGGAGGCATGAGAGGTCGGTCCAGAGGACTTTGACTGTTATGCTACTACGTGACCATTTTCCTCTTAGGAAGCATAGCGCCAGCTACCTTTCACATGCACAGGGTTTAAATAAAGGAAAGAACTTGCGCAGTTAATGAAAAATCAAAAACTATGGTTTCTATGTTGTCTATTATGTTGCACTCAGGAATTTAGCAGGTGCTACGTGCATCTTCCTACTTAACTGTACGTTTACAGGTTTAGAACACAAGCATCTTTATGAAGGCAGTAAGGCATCTGGCCTTGAAGAAAAGGGCAGTCCAGGATATGTGAAGACACTCATCTGGCACCGTAAGCAAACTGCCACCACTGAGTAACCAGCCCCTGTGTGTAAGAGTTCTTACGATGATTTGCTCACCTCTAACAGCCGCTACTATGGCAACAGACATGGATTTAAAAAAAAATAAACATTTGATAAAAGCAAATGGGGAAAAATCCCTACCTTCAAGTTGTAATAAATATGGTGAGTTTCAGAAATGGAAGCTTTCATAGCATGATGTTTTGGAAGAGAAAAAATCAGAGGGGCAAGGTGCTCATAGAGTGTCCAGCAACTTACCAGGAAGACAGACTGCAGAGCCTGGAAAGTCAGTTTACTCACTCACCTGTGCATGTGTATGAGTAACCACTCTGTGCTAAACACTCTGCTTGGCACCCTGGGCAATGTAACTAAGAAACATGCTTATTACATATGTGATTGATTATATCACTGGCTATTGGTGATTGATTCAATCTCCAGCCCCTCTTCCTTCCCTGGAGATCAGGGGCAATGAGACTGAAAGTTCCAACTGTCTAATCACAGGCTTAGTTCTGCTGGCAACCAGCCCTCATCCTTAGGTGTTTTCCAGGAGTCATCTCATTCACATCACAAAAGACACCTTTATGCTCTCATCAAGGAAATTTCAAGGGTTTTAGGAGCTCAGTGCCAGAAATGGAGACAAAGACAAAATAATATATTTCTTACAAATCTGTTATCATACTATGCCACACCTCTCTTCCCCAGAATCACTCTCCTATGCATTATACAAATATGAGAAACAGAAATTTCACCATTGATGAAAACAAGTAGCGTCTGTAATTTGCACTATACATAGAAAGCAAATGGAAGAGGGGTAAATGCCTTAGCAGAGAATCTAACACAAGAGCTTACAAAGAAAGCACCAATGAGGAGATCATTGATTTCTCCTCCGGAATCCACTGAAGAGTTAGGTATTAAAGACTCGGGGATTGCTGGTACTGCAGAGGGGTAGGAATGAGGCATGGGTCAAAAACTAAACAATAGTTTGAACAGTTGTGTAAAGGAGTTGTTGGGTTTCCAGTCTCTGTTCCCTCTCTTTCTAGACTTGATATTATTTTTCTTTATGAAACTGAACTGGGGGGCTACTTCTGTCTTGGGATATTATGCATTAGAGGAACGAAATTTGAGGGCTGCTGTTGGAAACTGAAGCTCTGAGTAAAATTCTGCCTTTTGATTAGTAGATCTTCTTAGTACATTTTCCCCACACAACTCTTGAAAACCGATAGTGAGGTTGATAAATATCAGGAAGAGGGATAGGAGTTCCTTTTCTTACGTCTTACTGAAATTGGCATTTGAAGGCCACTGGTCAAAAAGCAGCTGACCATCAACCTGCTCTCTAGTGAAACGCTCCTGCTCCCTGTATAAGCACCACCAGATCACAGAGATTTCAACCCCAGCTTTTTATAGTGACTCCTTTCTTGCATATTAATGGACAGTACACTTCCAGAAGGAGATCAAAGTGTCCCTGAGCCTCTTGGTGGACTCTTCACTTGCCAAGGGTAACATCACAGGCAACTCTATGTCCTAAAGACTATGGAGTCATGCCTTCATCTGGGAGTATCCTGCTATGACTCCTGCTTTGTGAGATTGTCTTCATAAATTTCCACCAAAAAATTACCATCTTCTAATTGTGCTAGCATTTCTCAATAAAATATACCATGATTCTGTTCTGACAATCTCATAACCATATATATTTATTACTTAGAAATATGGATGTGAATATCTGAAAAAAATACTCAAAGAATAGAATGTGGTTGTACCTGGATAGTGGGAAGGAGAGGAAGGACAATTGTTTTTGAAAAAAATCCTTTCAGAGCTTTTTGATTTTTTAAAAATAATTTGTATCTAATGCTTTCATATGGGAAAGCAGGAGCCAGAGAGGGAGAGAATGAGCTCAAGATGGTCTAGTATATTCCACATAGAAAAGCGAGTGATGGTAAGTAATGCAGTTGCAATTACCAATTTAAAGGATCTCATGGACAGCTCAAAGTTCCAAAACAAAGGGGACAGTAGAATGATAAGTTGAAGTTCTTTTTAGAGAAGAAAATTGATAAAAGTAAATAAGTTAAAAATAAGTTTTACCCAATCTAACCTTACACCTAAAGGAACTAGAGAAAGAAGAACAAACAAAACTCAAAGTTAGTGGAAGGAAAGAAATCATAAAGATCAGAGCAGAAATAAATGAAACAAAGAAAACAATAGCAAAGATCAATAAAACTAAAATATGGTTCTTTGAGAAGATAAACAAAATTGATAAACCTTTAGCCAGACTCATCAAGAAAAAGAGGGAGAGGACTCAAATCAATAAAATTAGAAATGAAAAATGAGAAGTTACAATGGACACTGCAGAAATACAAAGCATCATAGGAGACTACTACAAGCGACTCTATGCCAATAAAATGGACAACCTGGAAGAAATAGACAATTCTTAGAAAGGTATAACCTTCCAAGACTGAACCAGGAAGAAATAGAAAATATGAACAGACCAATCACAAGTAATGATATTGAAACTGTGATTAAAAATGTATAAAATAGATAACTAATAAGAACCTGCTCTATAAAAAATAAATTAATTTTAAAGAATAAGTTTTACCAAATTTAAAGCCTATCTAAACTGCATAACAATAAGCATTTGAGATTTATATTGATTTTTCTCAGTTTTTGTGAATTATGTTATTATAAATAAAGCTGAAATGGAAATTTAATTAATTTATGAATCTTTTGTTTATTTGGCCTAGAGATTTTCCTTTCATCCTACTACAAGTGAGGTTATTTTTCTTTGCTAGATTACTAAAGAAGAAATTCTGGGCCCTAAAGAATGAAACTTCACAGTCCTGGAACTTGTCAAATTGCTTTCTGAGAGTTTTTTAACAATATTACCACTTAGCAGGTAATAACTGAGAGGAGATTATGAAAATTCTGTGAGTTTTGGGACCTGCAAATATCCCATTGTGGATTATGCACATAATGGGAAATAGGAAAAATAATTAGAAAATTGTAGTTGGAGCAGATCAGGAAGGTTTGGCTGATACATTTTAACATATTATGTTGGCAATGGGGAGACATTTTTTTAAAATGAGGGATAAAAAAAGAGTAAAGGCCAAGGATATGACCCAACTCAGTAAGTTCTTATGGAATTTCTACACTATTTTATGTATCATGCAGTGTACAAAATAAATAAGACATGCCCTTTGCTTTCCAGGGTTCAAAGTTTAGAGGGAATGACTGACATAATGATGAATAACTTTTAAATGCAATATTGATTTGATAAGTAGGACAGAAGTTGTAGATACCAACCAGAGTACAAGGGCAGAGTACTTGAAATTTAATGGAGGGAACTTGGGAAAACTCATAAAATGTCTAGTTAGAGTTTGGTCTTGAAAACTCAACAGCAGCAGATAGAGATGGAAGTTAAAGGCATCCAGGAAGGAAGAGGGTACTAATCATATTCAGAGAATACATACATTTCAGATAGAAAAGAAACAGAAGGTAAGTCCCATTAGAGTTAGCCCATTATATGTCTGGTCAAGGGCTATTTTTTATCATGCAGAAAAATACTTGGCACATAGTACATAGTAATATGTTGTACATCAATAAATCATTTTGACTATCTAAATTTATAACTTTTATAATAAAAATGCATTATTTTTATAATTTAAAACTGAAAAATATCCTGTGCCCCAAAAAAGTCAATAGTTAATGCAAATAAGAAGCAACATTGAAACAAAGGAAAGATTAAGCTGACAGTTAAGCAAAAAAATTGTTTTTCGTTTTCAGAACAGCAAACAATTGAAGAAACCCAAGTCAAATTATCTTGATGTAAATAAACTGAAAAGTAAGGACATTTGCTTATCAGTGGGTATTAAGGTTAAATGCAGTGAGTGTTTGAAGGAATATCCACAAATAGAAAATTTAAAAAAAAAGAATAAAAATATTTTGTCTGTTTATCGGGGAAGATGTAGCGTGAAGGTAAAAAGAGTGATGTGTAAGATCTAAATCAGAAGAGGATCAGTTAAGTCATTAGTTTGGGAGCAGAAAAAAATATACTCTGAGTATGCAGATTGCCATTCTCGCTGGGTAGAATATTGAGAAAATAATTTCTAAGATGTCAGTGAGTGCATTATTAAATTATCTAAATATGGGGTTCAGGAAAGGTAGAGAAACTAGTAACCTGAGAAAACAGAATAAGATTATAAAATTAAAAAGATATAATGAGGCAAAATTTGGATTAATGAAAAACAAGTTTCTATCATGGTGGGGTAGAAAGTAAGAGTTTGGGGTCAGAGGGGACTTTGGTCTCTTGACCATTTGAAAGCACCTATCTTGACTTATGAGGACATCACAGTAATACCTAAAAGCAGTCTGGGAGTGCCTAGTGCCTAGTAAAACTGGCTGAGGGCCTGGCTGAGCAGGCTGCTTCAGACTTAGAGCCAGAAAAGCTTTCTCTTCTCACCTGGGCAAGGCACTCACCACCCTCGGCATCCTCCTCGGGCAGCTGGCTGAGAGGTACAGTAGCCTTCCTTCACAGTGCCCTAAAACCTCCCCAAAAGTTTAAAAGTAATAGTCAGGCACATAAAAATTGATAGAAAATAAACTTTTAGTACCTCTGCAATATCCCTGGTCCCTTTATTTGGTCCTTTTGTATCATAATCACGTTCCTTTATGATCGGCTTTGGCAATGAAAACGCATAGAATGGTTCAGAATTTTTATAAATGGATTTTTTCCTTTCTTCAAACACCATTGAAATATATTTTCTCTTGAGGACTCTAGGCATTTGGCTGGGAAATGGACAGTTTATTTCACTTTAATTTTCACGCAATGAAGGGTAACAATATTAAGTGCTAAGTTTGATGAGTTTTGACAAATGTATTATATCCATATAACCACCATGCTAAACAAGATAGAGAACATATTCATAAACCAGAAAGTTTCCTTGTGCCCCTTTTCAGGTGATCTCCTCCTGTCTCTGCCTTTCTCCCATTGTGAGACAACCTCTGCTGTCAGATTTCTATCACAATGCATTAGTTTGCCACTTCTAGAAACTCAAGTAAATGAAATCATCCACAATGTGCTGTTTCATGTTAAGCCTTCTTTCACTCAGAATAATATTTTTCTTTTTGTTTTTAAAGATTCATTCATGTTGTTTATTTATCAATAGTTCATTCTACTTTCTTAGTGAATTCTGTTATGAACTAAGCACAATTTTTTTTACACTCAGCTATTGATGGACATTTGTGTTGTTTACAGTTTGAGCCTATAATACATAATAATTTTATGAACATTTTAAAACAAAATTCTTTATAAAAATATGCTTTTATTTCTCTTGAGCAAATACTTAGGAACGGGATTGCTGAATCACAGGATAGATATGTGCTTAACTTAATGAAAATCTCTAAAATAAATTAACATTTTATACTCTATGGTAGACATGAGTATGTCTACCATAGTGGCCCTCCAAAGGGGGGGCCCTCCAAAGATGTCTGTGACCTAATCCCCAGAACTTGTAAATACGTTACCTTACATGACAAAAGGATTTTGCAGATGTGGTTAGGTTAAGGATTTTGAGAAGGGGAGATTATCAAGGATTATTCTGGTGGACCCAATATGATTACAAATAATCCCTCATAAGAGGAAAGCAAGACAGTCAAAATCAGAGAGAGGAAACATGATGATGAGAGAAGAGACTTTGAAGATAGAGGAAGGAAAGGACCATGAGCCAGAGAATGCAGGCTGCCTTTAAATACTAGGAGAGGCAAAGAAACAGATTCTCTTCTGAAGCTTCCAGAAGGAGTACAGCCCTGCCACGACCTTGATTTTAGACTTCTGACCTCCAGGACCGTAACAGAATAAATGTGTGCTGTTTTATGCCTAGTGGTATTTTTTCAGAGAAGCAAGAGTAAACTAATACTATCATCAATAATGTATGATAGTCGAATCACATCTCATCAAAATTTGAAATTGCCTCACTATCAAATTTTAGCCATACTATTGGGTATGTAGCTGTATCTCACAATGAGGTTAATTCGCAATTTGAATTTCCCTAATGATTGTTAAATTTGAGTATCTTCTCAGTAGTCTGTGAAAATTCACAAATTTTCTCTTATAAAATGTTCGATGAGTTTTAACCATTATTTTTCTTACGTTGTTTGCATTTTATTATTCAGTTGAAAGAGTCCCTTATGTATTCAAGATAATAGTTTTTAATGATATATGGATTACACATATTTTCTCTAATTTGTGGCTTATATTTTCATTTTCTTTTTTTTGTTTTTTAACATCTTTATTGGAGTATAATTGCTTTACAATGGTGTATTTCTGCTTTACAACAAAATGAATCAGTTATATATATACATATATTCCCATATCTCTTCCCTCTTGCATCTCCCTCCCTCCCACCCTCCCTATTCCAACCCTCCAGGTGGTCACAAAGCACCGAGCTGATCTCCCTGTGCTATGCAGCTGCTTCCCACTATCTATCTACCTTACGTTTGGTAGTGTATATATGTCCATGCCTCTCTCTTGCTTTGTCACAGCTTACCCTTCCCCCTCCCCATATCCTCAAGTCCATTCTCCAGTAGGTCTGTGTCTTTATTCCTGTCTTACCCCTAGGTTCTTCATGACATTTCTTTTTTCTTAAATTCCATATATATGTGTGAGCATACGGTATTTGTCTCTCTCTTTCTGACTTACTTCACTCTGTATGACAGACTCTAGGTCTATCCACCTCATTACAAATAGCTCAATTTTGTTTCTTTTTATGGCTGAGTAATATTCCATTGTATATATGTGCCACATCTTCTTTATCCATTCATCCGATGATGGACACTTAGGTTGTTTCCATCTCTGGGCTATTGTAAATACAGCTGCAATGAACATTTTGGTACATGACTCTTTTTGAATTATGGTTTTCTCAGGGTATATGCCCGGTAGTGGGATTGCTGGGTCATATGGTAGTTCTATTTTTAGTTTTTTAAGGAACCTCTATACTGTTCTCCACAGTGGCTGTATCAATTTACATTCCCACCAACAGTGCAAGAGTATTCCCCTTTCTCCACACCCTCTCCAGCATTTACTGTTTCTAGATTTTTTGATGATGGCCATTCTGACTGGTGTGAGATGATCTCATTGTAGTTTGGATTTGCATTTCTCTAATGATTAGTGATGTTGAGCATTCTTTCATGTGTTTGCTGGCAGTCTGTATATCTTCTTTGGAAAAATGTGTATTTAGGTCTTCTGCCCATTTTTGGATTGGGTTGTTTGTTTTTTTGGTATTAAGCTGCATGAGCTGCTTATAAATTTTGGAGATTAATCCTTTGTCAGTTGCTTCATTTGCAAATATTTTCTCCCATTCTGAGGGTTGTCTTTTGGTCTAGTTTATGGTTTCCTTTGCTGTTCAAAAGCTTTGACGTTTCATTAGGTCCCATTTGTTTATTTTTGTTTTTATTTCCATTTCTCTAGGAGGTGGGTCAAAAACGATCTTGCTGTGATTTATGTCATAGAGTGTCCTGCCTATGTTTTCCTCTCAGAGTTTGATAGTTTCTGGCCTTACATTTAGGTCTTTAATCCATTTTGAGCTTCTTTTTATGTATGGTGTTAGGGAGTGATCTAATCTCATACTTTTACGTGTACCTGTCCAGTTTTTCCAGCACCACTTATTGAAGAGGCTGCCCTTTCCTCACTGTATATTCCTGCCTCCTTTTTCAAAGGTAAGGTGACCGTGTGTGGGTTTATCTCTGGGCTTTCTATCCTGTTCCATTGATCTATATTTCTGTTTTTGTGCCAGTACCATACTGTCTTGATTACTGTAGCTTTGTAGTATAGTCTGAAGTCAGGGAGCCTGATTCCTCCAGCTTCTTTTTTTGTTCTCAAGATTGCTTTGGCTATTCGGAGTCTTTTGTGTTTCCATACAAATTGTGAAATTTTTGGTTCTAGTTCTGTGAAAAATGCCAGTGGTAGTTTGATAGGGATTGCATTTAATCCGTAGATTGCTTTGGGTAGTAGAGTTATTTTCACAGTGTTGATTCTTCCAATCCAAGAACATGGTATATCTCTCCATCTATTTGTATCATCTTTAATTTCTTTCATCAGTGTCTTATAATTTTCTGCATACAGGTCTTTTGTCTCCTTAGGTAGGTTTATTCCTAGATATTTTATTCTTTTTGTTGCAATGGTAAATGGGAGTGTTTTCTTGATTTCGCTTTCAGATTTTTCATCATTAGTGTATAGGAATGCCAGAGATTTCTGTGCATTAATTTTGTATCCTGCTACTTTACCAAATTCATTGATTAGCTCTAGTAGTTTTCTGCTAGCATCTTTAGGATTCTCTATGTATAGTATCATGCCATCTGCAAACAGTGACAGCTTTACTTCTTCTTTTCCGATTTGGATTCCTTTTATTTCCTTTTCTTCTCTGATTGCTATGGCTAAAACTTCCAAAACTATGTTGAATAAGAGGGATGAGAGTGGGCAACCTTGTCTTGTTCCTGATCTTAGTGGAAATGCTTTCAGTTTCTCACCATTGAGGACGATGTTGGCTGTGGGTTTGTCATATATGGCCTTTATTATGTTGAGGAAAGTTCCCTCTATGCCTACTTTCTGAAGGGTTTTTATCATAAATGGGTGTTGAATTTTGTTGAAAGCTTTCTCTGCATCTATTGAGATGATCATACGGTTTTTCTCCTTCAATTTGTTAATATGGTGTATCACGTTGATTGATTTGTGTATATTGAAGAATCCTTGCATTTCTGGAATAAACCCCACTTGATCATAGTGTATGATCCTTTTAATGTGCTGTTGGATTCTGTTTGCTAGTATTTTGTTGAGGATTTTTGCATGTATGTTCATCAGTGATATTGGCCTGTAGTTTTCTTTCTTTGTGACATCCTTGTCTGGTTTTGGTATCAAGGTGACGGTGACCTCACAGAATGAGTTTGGGAGTGTTCCTCCCTCTGGTATATTTTGGAAGAGTTTGAGAAGGATAGGTGTTAGCTCTTCTCTAACTGTTTGATAGAATTCGCCTGCGAAGCCATCTGGTCCTGGGCTTTTTGTTTGTTGGAAGATTTTTAATCACAGTTTCAATTTCAGTGCTTGTGATTGGTCTGTTCATATTTTCTATTTCTTCCTGATTCAGTCTTGGCAGGTTGTGCATTTCTAAGAATGTGTCCATTTCTTCCAGATTGTCCATTTTATTGGCATAGAGTTGCTTGTAGTAATCTCTCATGATCTTTTGTATTTCTGCAGTGTCAGTTGTTACTTCTCCTTTTTCATTTCTAATTCTATTGATTTCAGTCTTCTCCCTTTCCTGATGAGTCTGGCTAATGGTTTATCCATTTTGTTTATCTTCTCAAAGAACCAGCTTTTAGTTTTATTGATCTTTGCTATCATTTCCTTCATTTCTTTTTCATTTATTTCTGATCTGATTTTTATGATTTCTTTCCTTCTGCTAACTTTGGGGTTTTTTTGTTCTTCTTTCTCTAATTGCTTTAGGTGCAAGGTTAGGTTGTTTATTTGAGATGTTTCCTGTTTCTTAAGGTAGGATTGTATTGCTATAAACTTCCCTCTTAGAACTGCTTTGGCTGCATCCCATAGATTTTGAGTTGTCGTGTCTGTCTCCATTGTCATTTGTTTCTAGGTATTTTTTGATTTCCTCTTTGATTTCTTCAGTGATCACTTTGTTATTAAGTAGTGTATTGTTTAGCCTCCATGTGTTTGTATTTTTTACAGATCTTTTCCTGTAATTGATATCTAGTCTCATAGGGTTGTGGTCCGAAAAGATACTTGATACAATTTCAATTTTCTTAAATTTACCAAGGTTTGATTTGTGACCCAAGATATGATCTATCCTGGAGAATGATCCATGAGCACTAGAGAAAAATGTGTATTCTGTTGTTTTTGGATGGAATGTCCTATAAATATCAATTAAGTCCATCTTGTTTAATGTATTATTTAAAGCTTGTGTTTCCGTATTTATTTTCATTTTGGATGATCTGTCCATTGGTGAAAGTGGGGTGTTAAAGTCCCCTACTATGAATGTGTTTCTGTCGATTTCCCCTTTTATTGCTGTTAGTATTTGCCTTATGTATTGAGGTGCTCCTATGTTGGGTGCATAAATATTTGCAATTGTTATATCTTCTTGGATCGATCCCTTGATCATTATGTAGTGTCCTTCTTGTCTCTTCTCATAGTCTTTATTTTAAAGTCTATTTTGTCTGATATGAGAATTGCTACTCCAGCTTTCTTTTGGTTTCCATTTGCATGAAATATCTTTTTCCATCCCCTTACTTTCAGTCTGTATGTGTCTCTTATATTTTCATTTTCTTAATGATGTATTTTGATGAGAGGAAAATTTTAATATTGATGAAATTCAGTTTTTTAAAATAGGTATAAAACTATTCAGTCTTTGTGTGTGTGTGTATGTGTGTGTGTGTGTTTGGTGAATTGTATTGTTCAAGGATATTTCTATTTCATCCAAGTCATTGAATGTATAGGCATAAACTTTTTTATAATGTATTCTTATCCTCTTTAATGTTTGTATGATCTTTATTGCTCTTTAATATATCTCTTTCTTTTTTGATATTGATAATTTTTATGTGAGTGTATTTTCTTTCATTAATGTTGCTAGCTGGAGTATCTATAAATGTCAATTAGAGCAATTACTGCTATTTTGGTTACTGATTTTTTGCTGGTTTGAGTTATCAATTACAGACAGAGGGGCATTGAAGTCTCCAGATTATTTGCAATTTCACCCTTGTATTATTGCTGTCAGGCTGCAGAATATTTACTGTTTCCTTCTATTTGGCTTCCGGATGATGTGGAGACCTTTCCGTATCCTCACTGTGAGAACCTGGTGAAGTTCCTGAAGGAAAGGCCTGTAGTAAGGGTGTATGCTCTCCATAAGACTGCAATTCCCATGAGTTTCTCCTTCTTACACTAATCTACACTCACCCTCCCGTAATTTGTCAAAAATACTGGTTAAGTGTTCTTCCAACTTTAGGTATCAGCAGCTGTTGCTCCAGGTAAGAAGATCTTGGTTGCTATATCCCTCTGAATGACCTATCTAGGTTTAATGGGATATTTTCCCCATGACTTCAGTCCTCTGATGAGTACATGAAAAGAGTTTAGTTTTCAGCTGTCCAACTTTTTCTTGTTGTAAGGTCAGGAATGACAACTTCCAAACTTCCAAGACATTTACTTGTCAGAACTGCACCGAAAATTTCTCAGTTATCTTTTAGATCATACATTTAAATAAAATTTATATTTTACACAAAATTACACAATCTGGTTCTCTTTATTCCTTTGTGTAAGTCCAAAATTTTATTTGGCATAGTTTTTCCTAAGTCTTAGAATTCTTTTTTTAATCATTTGATGTAGCATAGGTTGGGTTGGAATGAATTCTCTCAGCTTTGTCTAAAAAAAATATTTCCCTTGTATTCTTAAGGTTTTTTTCTTTTCTGAATGTAGAATTCTCACTTGACAGTTTTCTGTATGATGTGTTACAAGATGCTTTTAAAATTTTCCCTTTATTACTTGTTTTCAGAAATTTGATTGTGACATGACTTTATGTGGTTTTCTTTGTTTTTGTTCTATTTGGAGTTCATTAAGAGTTTTGAATTAGTAGGTTTATATTTTCCATTGAATTTGGAATTTGGGGGTATTATTTCTTCTAATATTGTTTTGCATCCTTGCTTCTCTCTTTTAAGGATTCTGATTATACATATGTTGGACCTCTTGATATTATTACATGGGTCATTAAGGCTCTGTTCACTTTATATTGGCCTTTTTTTCTTTATGTGTTTCAGTTTTTCTATTTCTATTAATATATTTTTAAGTGTTGATTTTTATTTGAAATCTTCTATTAACCCATCTAATTTTTCATTTTAAATATTGTATTTTTGGATTATTATATTTTTATGCTTTATTTTTTAGCTTCCATTTATCTCCATTCTTTAGTCCTTGGATACTGTTTTTAGCAATTCTTTTAAAAGTATTAATTATATATCTGTCATGTCTGCATCTGTCTCTGTTGACTGACTTGTTTCCTGGTTATGGGTCACATTTTCCTCATCATTACCTGGAATTTTTGATTTGACATTGCATATTGTGAATATTACATTGTTGAGTTATGAATTTTAATATCATCTTTAAAAAATATTAGACTGACATTGTTCTGACAGGATATTAAGTTGTACATCAATCAGCTTGATTCTTTTAAGTTTTTTTTGTTGTTGTTGTTATGATGAGTTAGCAAAGCTTTTTAAACAGGGCTAGGTTAGCATTACTACCAAGGCATGATTTTTCTGGACTTTTTACTGAGCATTCTCCATAATTAAACAAGAAATGTCCTTCTGATGGATTAGAACCCAGTTTCTCACAACCCTGTGGAAATTGTGTAGCTTATTGCTTTATAGTCATTCTTTTTCTTGGTCTCATGGAGTTTCAACCTACACATAAATGATATAGAAATCAGCAATCAGAATCTTGACCAGTTTTCAGACCTCTTTTTTTCTGTTTAGCCTCCTCATCTTTATTACTCTGAAATTTAAACCTGAACTCTGGTCTCTCACGCCTAAACTTAGTGAAATTCCCATACTTTACTTGTGTTACCCTGCCTGAACTCTGGTCTCTCACGCCTAAACTTAGTGAAATTCCCACACTTTACTTGTGTTACCCTGCACTGTGCTCTGAAATATGCCTTCAGACAAAAAGCTAGGGTGATTGTAGATCTCACTCAGTCTTTCCCTTCCTCTCAGGGATCACAGTTTTGCAGTGACTGTTTTCTAATGTTTGAAAACAGTTGTCTAAATATTTAGTGTTTTTTGGATGTACAGCAATAGGGTATGACTATTCCTCCAGTTAGTACACCATGATCAGGAACAGAATTAATATAATTATGTTAAACTCTCATGTTCTAATTCCAAAATCTAGGTCATTTCTCTGCATCTATTGACTATTTTCCTCTACACTGTGTGTTATTACATTTCCTGTGTAATTTCATGTCTAGCAGTTATTTGATTTATATTGGATATTTTAAGTGATATGTTGAAGAAACTGAATTTTGTTATTTCCCTCTAAATTGTGTTGAGTTCTGTTTTAGTAGGCTGTTACTAGTGAGTTATTTTGATTTTATTGAGGTGTGAATTTAAGTTATACTTTATATAGGTCAGTCTGTTGTTTTTTTGTTTTTGTTTTTGTTTTCTGTTACTCTTAGGGAGAGTCCCTTAGTTCTTGGATATAGGTTTAAATTATAAGACATGGCCCTTCTGGTAATTCAGTGGAACATAGGAGATGATTACCAAGGCCCTCTAGTTTGGCATGAATGGAACATAAACCTCTGTCTCCCCAGTATCTAGTAGCAACTGAAATCTCTGGTCATGTATTTCTTCCTTTAGAACTGTTGTTTCTCCTAAACTGTATGAAGTCTTATCTTGTGTGCAAACAATTTAGATGTCAGCCACAAATTTATGTGTAAGTAAGTTTATGCTTACACTTTATGGATTCCTCTTTTCCAGGATTTCTTTCCTCAAATTTCAGCTGCTAAATCTGTCCTAAACTTCAACATTTGACTACCCAGTCCAATAGGACTGCAGCTTTCTGCCCGAGCTCCATCCTATGTATACCTTGTGGACCAGAGAATTTTCTTTAGGTGATCTCACCTAGTATGGTTTCTTTGTTCAAGGGTCATAGTGTCTCCAGTTCTGCCTATTTTTTCTTGCTGTCCAGAGCCTTATAACTCTTCCTTTGCATATATTATCTTGAATTTATAATTGTTTTTAGCAGAAAGTTTAGAATAATACAAGCTTTACAAGCTATTCATTATGGGAAGGGGAAAGGGTTTTTGTTTTTTGATTAGTTGGACTGCATTAGACAATCAAATGTATGGATACATCTTATGCCCTATTTGCTTTATCTTTTTCAAACATGTAATACCCCTGACATCCAGTACAATGTGGCACCTCTCTCAAATATCTGTTTAGGCATTTTGGCTGTGAGAGTTCTTTAGAAAATAATGAATATTAGTGATTCAGTACCATTTCTCAGATGAGGTTAGGAAGTCAGTTTATTAGGGTATGATAAGTTAGTTCACAAGTGAAAATATGGATGTCTATGAGTGGACCAATGCCATCGTTAAGTTTAATACCTTTATGTAGTTTTTGAGCCCTGAGAATACTCTCTAGAAATTGTTTAAGATACTTACGCTTTCTTGCTTCCTCTCTCCCGTTCATTCATCCAGCTGGCACTTATTGTGTGCTTGCTATGTGCCAGTTACTGTTCCAGAGGCTGTGGATTAACTGGTGTGATTGAGCGAATCCAGAATATACACTAGACTATATACCATACTGAGACACACAAAAAATATTAAACTAGTAAATACATGTTATATCAGGTAGGCAATGTGAGAAAGAATAAAATAGAGTAAGGGACTACAAAGTGATGAGCTGCTATAGTCAAAGAAGTCCTCTCTGAAGAGATGGTATTTAAATACAGCAGTGGTCTGGCTGGGAGAAAAAAGAAATGCAAATAACTGGGAAGAAGTATTCCAGGAACATGGAACCAGGCCTTCAGGATAGACTGTGATTGGCATGTTCAAAAAACTAACTTGAAAGACAGTGGGATTGAGGCAGAGCAAATTAAGGGCACAGTGGTAGAGACCATAGAAGTAGGCAAGGGCTACATTATATTGGCCATGATAAGATATTTAGGTTTTAATAAGCATTATATGAAGTCACTGGGGCATTGAAAACATAAGTGATATGATCTAATTTATATTTTTAACAAATTATTCTAGCTGCTTTGTGAAGAATGGATTATACGTTAACAGTAAAGAATAAGGAGATCATATTGTTACAGTAGAATAACCAAAAGGTAATAGTGGCTTTAGCCGAAGTTAGAGTGGTGGGAGAGGTAAGCTGTGATCTTCCCCTAGTCCCCAACTTGAGCATGTGTCTAAGAGCTGCTCTCTTTATTTCTTTATGACCTCAAAGGAGAGTCAAGTCAATGTATGCCCTGTTTAAAAAGCGTCAGGGCCCTGACTGCACAATAGCAATAAGTATCTAACTGAAAGCAAAGTTGCTTTACTATTCATAGGATTCTTGAGTAGGACTCTGGCTAAAATAAAATAGGAGCCAGGAAATGTAAACCTATTATTAAGAGATAAAGTTCATTTTAAAGGTAATACATAATGAGACACAGAGGAAAATTGTTCTGGAAGCTTTGGTTTAGTGAGACAAGTAAAAGCTATCCCCCTGTGCTATAAAAATATCTATAAGTTTTCCTCATGGATGCTTGACTCCATCACTCTCTTGGTTGAGAACTCATTGGAGCTTGATCCTGAGAGGTCTGAATTTTGGCTTTAGCTTAGCATTTAGTTTGGTAGTTTAATAGGGTAGAAATTGCTATGATTGGAGACCTGCCTGGACAGTTTTTTATTTGGATACAAAAGGATATCAAAAGATACCAAGTCGGCACACTTGTGGACCACTTATGGAACACTCACTGGTTCTAAGCACAAGAATAGGGTCACAGGGAAATACAAATATTCACTCTAAGGGAAATAATGTCTTAATTTTGAAATTATAAAGAAAGCCGGGATTCTCCTATGTCAGAAATCCAGGTGGTCATATGGTGCTAAAGCACCACATAAAAAATAGATGTTGGAGGACTGACATTTTCCCCTCAGTTTTGTTCTTCTGATTTCCATCCAGTATGCAGTAAGTATGTGCTGTTTGGAATCACCATCTCATTATAGGTTTATGCAGTCAATTACGATGTTTATCTGTGAACTTTATTTCAAAGAGTTCAGACTGTGGAGTAGTGAAACTGTCAGCTATTGTTAATGATAATGACTGCTGTGGGGAGAAGAAGCTGCTGAGACTCCCTTTTCCAATGCCTCGCCAGCCCTCAGCTTCTCCTGCAGCTTCCCTGCCAAGAGCAGACAAAGCATTAGCTGATGCCCAGGGAGAATCTCATATAAGATTCTTGGGGTGAGAGGAAGTTGAAGCTCTTCTATCTTATCTTTTCTCTCAGATACCCTACTCAACTTCTCATCAAATTGTCTCTTTGAAAATTTCCTCACACAGTAAAGAAATGGCAGTTGCTTCTTTGTGGGTGCTAGATTTTCATAACACAGGCATGGTATGATTTTTTGTCTGTTTTCACTCGCTAGCCTGACGGAAAAAATTTTGCAAGTTTTACGTGTTCATAAAATAAACAGAGCTGGGGTTTTTGCAAATTATGTAGCTAATTTTTCTGTAATGTTTTTTTCAGTTCTATTAGATATTTTTGTTACATTTCTTTTCCCTTTAGATGCCATGAAGGAGAAAAGAGAGGTGTTAAGAGAATATACTCAGACCCTTATTAAGACAACAAAATAATGGGAGCTGGCAACAAGAAAGGCTAGGGAAAATGCACTGTACACGCACCGACTCTAACAGGAGAATAGAAGAATGAAATAAGAATGGATATGCCTTTTGTTAGAATCTGTTTTTGTTTGTATTTTGTTTTCACATTTAGCTAGCTATCCATTCCTGAGCTCTTGAACACTTCTACAAAGTAAAGGAGGAAAGCAGCTTTTTGCTGCACACTAAAGTGGTTATAATGTTTGGAAGGAGGTAAAGAGAAATACCTCTCTCTACCTCCTTCCTGTTCAGATCACTGTTAATTCTTAGGAAAATCAATCAAGTAGGTAGTATCATTTTTTAGCTTCTTCCTGCCTTACTAACTCAAAATGGGGCCCAGGGATGAGTAGCATTAGCCTCACCTGGGAGCTTATTAGAAAGACAATCTCGGAGTCCGTCTCAACCTCCTGATCCGAAAGAGCCAGGAATCTGTTTTTTCAAACTCTCCACGTGATAATTCTACACACTGAATTTTGAAAAACTGTCTTGTAGGTGTGTGGAATCCAAAATTCTACATTTCTAACAAGTTCCCAGGTCATGTTGATGCTGCTTGTTCATATACCATAGTTTTGAGTAGGGAGGTTCTAATGGATGTCTACATAATTCTGAGATCTTTTTCCTTTTCTTTTTTGCCCTTTTACCCCCATTATTAGCTTTCTATCCCACGTCACTCTCTCCCTATTCTATACATGTGCAGCTGGTTGACTGAACAATTGGAATCCAGCAAGCTACAAATATAAAAACAATTTTTTTTTTTAATAACTGCTGCCTTCGTACAAGCATGCATCTCTTCTTTCTGGATCTATAATGACCTTCCGGATAGATCCTGTAGCTTTCTCCAAGGTTTTAATGTAAAATAGTGCACAGGGAGAGAATCTCTGTGTGAACCTGACACGTGTCTCCTGGAGTTGGGTTCACATACACGGAGGTTTATGTCTGCTTCCCTCCTAGAGAGTACTGAGGAAGCTTGTTGGAAGAGGCCAACATCTCAGCTATTAAAGTGACTGGGTCAGAACCACTTAATGTTTCATTGCCCTTCCTCTTCCCTCCTGGCTCATACTTGACCTGTAGCCTATGTCCAACGTAGAGTAGAATGAATTCCATTGAACTTATCATCTTCTAATTCTAGCTCCTCTGGCATTGGAAACTAGGATGAGAAATCAGGCAGCATGGCCCTCTATCATAGCTACCTTTTGGTCATGTGAAGGAATGTCTTGTCTTGCGTGTCTCTGTTGGGTGCATTTTCTGAGAGTGAAGTCATTGAACTGTTGAGCTTCTCTTCTGTGCTTGAAGAGCACCAGGAGTCTTGGGTCGTTGGGTTGACGTTTTCTTCCCAAACATATGCTACAAAACGGGTGTGACCCATTCCAACAAGCTTTCTCAGTACTCTCTAGAGGGAAGCAGACATAAGATTCTATGTGTATGTGAACCCAACTCCAGGAGACACATATTGGGTTCACATGGAGATTCTCTCCCTGTGCACTCTTTTGGCATCCAAAGTTTGGAGAACCTGGGGCTTTCCTCATCTTGCCAATATCCAGCCACAAAGTGAGATACTTGGTCTCCCCACCTCTGACTACTGAATACTGGTTTCCCTATCTTTGGTGGCCCCTTTTGAGGTTTAGGGTGTACAGATCAACAATTTCTTCTTGATTCTCCTCTCTATGCTAAGTTAGATTGTATGTACCGATCTGGGGACAAGAGGATGCAGTGATGGTTGAGGATAATCGAACTCATTAAACAGCTTTTTATAAAGCATTGGGGAAATCACCAGCAGGTCCTTGCAAGTTCTCTACAGAGAATATGGTTACTTAATGCTTCTTTGTCTTTATATTGGAAACATAGATGTTCATTGCCAGGCAAATGGAAGTATCCTCTTTCTTGATATGCTATCAACATACCCCAACTCCTCCTATCACTTAGTGTATGGGTAGCCCTCATCTTCATTTAAATTTCATTAGTTAAGGAGAGAATTGTAACAGAAAGAGCCACACTCAGGAGCCTTACATTGAGGCACTGGGATTTCAGAGGACTATGAAGGATGCAGGGGCAGAAAAGAGTTCTGGGGACAGGAGACAAAACCTATTACTATCTTCCTTCTTTGGGAAACTTGTCACTTTAGGAGCAGCATGAGTCACTGTGTCTATCCTTGGTTATACACTGTAGGAAGCTTCCTTTTTACAATTTGTACATAGCATTTGAGAACAGAAAAGTATATTAGACATCAAGTCCAGTCCCCTTATGTAAAAAAGAAATCAAATGTATTCATGCATTAATTTAGTGGACATTTATTAGGTGGCTTCTCTTGGCAAGAGACTGAATTTTAAGAGGCTTTACTCAGATTTCTCAGTGGTTAATGCAGGGGTTTACCACATCGGCTCTGCCTGTTTTGTGGTTTCAGGTTTACAGAATGTTCCCAAATGATACTCCATAAAACAGAGCCCCTCATTTGTAAAGAAGATTACAGGAAAATTAAACAGCAGGAAATACCAGGAAAATTAAATAGCACATCTTAAATATTATTAAGTAAATGCCTATACAAATTCAAAATTAGTCTTCTAAAAAAGCAATTTCATTTAGAGGGAATAATGGGCTTAAATTGGAGTTGATTTTGGTATTTCAAAGTGCACCAGATTATTTCCAAATGTGCCATTTATCACATCTTAGTAAGTCACAGTGAGGTGCCACTGGCCACTCTATAGCATTTCTGCTACAATTTGGGAACACTGCAGCCATTATGCATAGTAGCCCACATTGCTCTTGACAGGTAGCTGCACCTTCCAGGAACCAGAGCCTCTGCTGTCCCTGAAAGTCACCACAGGGGTGCTCGCTGTGATGTAAACACCTGCTCACAGTGTTGGTAATGAGCTTAACACACCTGACATCCCTTTCACAGCTGTAGGGTGACCTCTCAACCATGGGCCAAATCCAGACTGATTATTATGAGGTGAAAAGTCTCAAATCCAGTCGGCCATCCCATGCACTATCAGGCCACCTGGTTAACATCTGTTGTTTGAAGTTTGTGGCGGTTGTTTTCTTTTCAAGCATTGCATTTTTTTTCATTGACTGGTGTGAAAAAAAAATGGAAGATAACGATCACTACAGAGAAACATTATTAAAACATCTCTGACAGAGTGAAATTCCCACTGTAAATATTGTTGCTTTTAAAGTGCACATTTGGCTAGAAGATCGACTATTCAATCATAAAGATTTTGGTAAGCATTACGTGGGGGTATATTGAAAGCTAATTGAGTGTAACATGGAGTGACTGATAGTCGAAAGAAGTTATAACCACGGGGCTTACCTTAGTCAATTTAGTCAAAGCAAGAATTATAACACAAATGAAGATAAATAACTGAAGATTAAATTTGTGCTTATTGGGGATGTTATTGCTTCAAAGTACAGTCTAATTTTGTGATGTGGTTGGTGAAGGCATCTTACAGAGAGAGGTGATTTGAATTGGACCTTAAAGAACAGATCAGACTTATCTGGAGATGCAAGAAGGGAGATGAGCAGCAGATCGGCACTGCGGGAAAGCTCTAGCACCAGGAATTAGTTACATGTGCACGAGGAGTTGGGTTTGAAGCAAGCAAGTGGCCTGTGCCGGAGAGCAGCGGAGAGGCGATTTATGGTGGATCGGGGGAGTCAGAGGCCTTCAGAATTAGTACAAGTGGAGAAAAGTCATTGTGAGTTCTTTAAGAAGTAATTGCTGATGTTATGATGTTTCAAGAAAGCCGAATAGAGAAAGTATGTAGGGGTGAAATGGAATCGGTGGCACACTTCCGAGTTCTCTAATTGAAAAGGTAATCATCAATATATGTAAAGCACTACAACGTTTCCCACATTATGAGCAGCCATCTCATTTGATGTTTTCACACCAGCCCACCAAAATATTCCTAGAAGCAGAAAGATATGGGGGTGCAGTTGTTCCAAACAGGTCTGGGGTATTGCATGAAGCAGAATGTCAAAAACTTTAAAGGCATTTGATGTCTCATGTTTTCCTACACAAACCCAGCAGATTTTTTTTTTTCTGATCCATAATATATCCTTGCTGAGCTTTTAAAATATGCATGTTCAAAACCAGAAAGCAAACGTTAACCTGAAAACACTTCAGGATCTACTTCACATGTCCCCAGCTAGCTGACTGTCTGAAGACTGGGCTGTCAACTCTTGGGAAATATTGCCATTTTTGGGAGGCAGTTATCTCGATTCACCTCTTTTTGCAACAAATGAGAAACTTCTCCTGTCTCTCAGACCTCAAAGCAGTCCTAGCAAAGATGCCAGTGGTTAGAGCAACCAAAGCAACAGGAATCTACTATTGTGGATCAATTTACATTGAACAGTGACGAGACTGGGGGTGGGGGAGATTGGCCTGTAATTATCCAGATGTTCTTAAGCGCACATATGAGGGTATATATCGTACTAAACTCCTCTTTTTTGTTGTTGTTATTGTTATCATTGCCTTTTCTGATTCTATCCTGATTTCCAACTGGTATATACCCTTTGAGGGATTCTACATTGTCACCCACATCCATTTGTAAATTAAAATGTTATATTCCCTTTACATTATCATGCTCTTGTAGCTTGGTGTCCTAGGTTTCCTTGCTTGGCTCCTGTGCAGTCCTTTCTTGGTTATGCAGCTAATGGGGAGGTTTTTCCCGTTAAAGCTGTGGAAACAATACTACCTGTACTTGGGCCAAAATTTATAAAAGATCAGCAGTTTTATTTTTCAGTTGGTATTAAATTGATCTATATGTGTTTTCTGGATCTTTGTATTTGTGGTTCGGTTTTTGATATGTGTCTATTCCTCTGATGGACAAGTCTACTTATTTCTGTAATACTCTTTGAACTCCAGATTTACCCCTCCTTTATTTTGGATTATGAGCTGACAGCATGTGCACATTTTAGAGGACACCGCCAGGTTAACCTCTAAGAAGTTTATATCAATTTACCATTTGTGTAATAGTGCAGGAGAGTGAGACCATTTTCCCAAGTGTCTGTACACTACATATCATTTTTTTCCCATTTTTGCAAACCTGAGCAGTAAAAACTTATTTCCCCCAAATGTTTAATGTATATTTATTTAACAACTGGTGAGTTTCATGTGTTTGTCACTTGAAATTCTTTTCCTATGCAATTTTTGTATGTAGCCTTTGCTACCTTTTCTAAGTGACTTCTAAGTGCTTACATAACTGTGGATCAAGGAGATTTTCTGTCACGTGTGTTTCAAATATTTCTTCCCTGTCTATAGTTTGTGAACATTGTGTATAGACAATTTTTGTCATACAGATTATTAAAAATATGCAGTCAGTTTTTTAATCTCTCCCTGATTTTGAGTCTTGCTCAGGTTTGGTATCCTCATTGTAAAGATATTTTAAAGACATTTTCCTCTGATTAATATGTTTTTTATATTTAATATTTACATATTAAATCCATTTGGAATACATGTTCATATATGAGCCTAGGAAAAGGCTCTAGCTATACAACACACATTAACATATAATCAAATAATCGATTGCATCAACACTTTTTTTTTCTTTTTTAAACATCTTTATTGGGGTATAATTGCTTTACACTGGTGTGTTAGTTTCTGCTTTATAAAAAACTGAATCAGATATACATATACATATGTTCCCATATCTATTCCCTCTTACATCTCCCTCCCTCCCACCCTCCCTATCCCACCCCTCAAGGCGGTCACAAAGCACCGAGCTGATCTCCCTGTGCTATGCGGCTGCTTCCCACTAGCTATCTACCTTACATTTGGTAGTGTATATATGTCCATGCCTCTCTCTTGCTTTGTCACAGCTCACCCTTCCCCCTCCCCATATCTTCAAGTCCATTCTCTAGTAGGTCTGTGTCTTTATTCCTGTCTTACCCCTAGGTTCTTCATGATTTTTTTTTCTTAAGTTCCATATATATGTGTTAGCATATGGTATTGGACTTTCTCTTTCTGACTTACTTCACTCTGTATCACAGCCTCTAGGTCTATCCACCTCATTACAAATAGCTCAATTTCATTTCTTTTTATGGCTGAGTAATATTCCATTGTACATATGTGCCACATCTTCTTTATCCATTCATCCGAAAATGGACACTTAGGTTGTTTCCATCTCCAGGCTATTATAAATAGAGCTGCAATGAACATTTTGGTACATGACTCTTTTTGAATTATGGTTTTCTCAGGGTATATGCCCAGTAGTGGGATTGCTGGGTCACATGGTAGTTCTATTTGTAGTTTTTTAAGGACCCTCCATACTGTTCTCCATAGTGCCTGTACCAATTCACATTCCCACCAGCACTGCAAGAGTGTTCCCATTTCTCCACACCCTCTCCAGCATTTATTGTTTCTAGATTTTTTGATGATGGCCATTCTGACTGGTGTGAGATGATATCTCATTGTAGTTTTGATTTGCATTTCTCTAATGATTAGTGATGTTGAGCATTCTTTCATGTGTTTGTTGGCAGTCTGTATATCTTCTTTGGAGAAATGTGTATTTAGGTCTTCTGCCCATTTTTGGATTCCGTTGTTTGTTTTTTTTGTTATTGAGCTGCATAAGCTGCTTGTAAATTTTGGAAATTAATCCTTCGTCAGTTGCTTCATTTGCAAATATTTTCTCCCATTCTGAGGTTGTCTTTTGCTCTTGTTTATGGTTTCCTTTGCTGTGCAAAAGCTTTGAAGTTTCATTAGGTCCCATTTGTTTATTTTTGCTTTTATTTCCATTTCTCTAGGAGGTCGGTCAAAAAGGATCTTGCTGTGATTTATGTCATAGAGTGTTCTGCCTGTTTTCCTCTAAGAGTTTGATAGTTTCTGGCCTTACATTTAGGTCTTTAATCCATTTTGAGCTTATTTTTATGTATGGTGTTAGGGAGTGATCTAATCTCATACTTTTACGTGTACCTGTCCAGTTTTCCCAGCACAACTTATTGAAGAAGCTGTCCTGTCTCCACTGCACATTTCTGCCTCCTTTATAAAAGATAAGGTGATGATATGTGTGTGGGTTTATCTCTGGGCTTTCTATCCTGTTCCATTGATCTTTCTGTTTTTGTGCCACTACCGTACTGTCTTGATTACTGTAGCACTGTAGTATAGTCTGAAGTCAGGGAGCCTGATTCCTCCAGCTCCGTTTTTCGTTCTCAAGATTG
This sequence comes from Grampus griseus, assembly GCF_964374135.1. Taxonomy (NCBI): domain Eukaryota; kingdom Metazoa; phylum Chordata; class Mammalia; order Artiodactyla; family Delphinidae; genus Grampus; species Grampus griseus. The sequence continues at coordinate 89,802,667 of NC_139001.1, read as the reverse complement.
CTTTGGCTATTTGGGGTCTTTTGTGTTTCCATACAAATTGTGAAATTTTTTGTTCTAGTTCTGTGAAAAATGCCAGTGGTAGTTTGATAGGGATTGCACTGAACCTGCAGATTGCTTTGGGTAGTAGAGTCATTTTCACAATGTTGATTCTTCCAATCCAAGAACATGGTATATCTCTCCATCTATTTGCATCATCTTTAATTTCTTTCATCAGTGTCTTATAATTTTCTGCATACAGGTCTTTTGTCTCCTTAGGTAGGTTTATTCCTAGATATTTTATTCTTTTTGTTGCAGTGGTAAATGGGAGTGCTCTCCTGATTTCACTTTCAGATTTTTCATCATTAGTGTATAGGAATGCCAGAGATTTCTGTGCATTAATTTTGTATCCTGCTACTTTACCACATTCATTGATTAGCTCTAGTAGTTTTCTGGTAGCACCTTTAGGATTTTCTATGTATAGTATCCTGTCATCTGCAAATAGTGACAGCTTTACTTCTTCTTTTCCGGTTTGGATTCCTTTTATTTCTTTTTCATCTCTGATTGCTGTGGCTAAAACTTCCAAAACTATGTTGAATAAGAGCGGTGAGAGTGGGCAACCTTGTCTTGTTCCTGATCTTAGTGGAAATGCTTTCAGTTTTTGACCACTGAGGATGATGTTGGCTGTGAGTTTGTCATATATGGCCTTTACTATGTTGAGGAAAGTTCCCTCTATGCCTACTTTCTGAAGGGTTTTTATCATAAATGGGTGTTGAATTTTGTTGAAAGCTTTCTCTGCATCTATTGATATGATCATATGGTTTTTCTCCTTCAATTTGTTAATATGGGTTATCACATTGATTGATTTGCATATATTGAAGAATCCTTGCATTCCTGGAATAAACCCCACTTGATCATGGTGTATGATCTTTTTAATGTGCTGTTGGATTCTGTTTGCTAGTATTTTGTTTAGGATTTTTGCATCTATGTTCACCAATGATATTGGCCTGTAGTTTTCTTTCTTTGTGACATCCTTGTCTGGTTTTGGTATCAAGGTGACGGTGGCCTCATAGAATGAGTTTGGGAGTGTTCCTCCCTCTGGTATATTTTGGAAGAGTTTGAGAAGGATAGGTCTTAGCTCTTCTCTAAATGCTTGATAGAATTCGCCTGTGAAGCCATCTGGTCCTGGGCTTTTTGTTTGTTGGAAGATTTTTAATCACAGTTTCAATTTCAGTGCTTGTGATTGGTCTGTTCATATTTTCTATTTCTTCCTGATTCAGTCTTGGCAGGTTGTGCATTTCTAAGAATTTGTCCATTTCTTCCAGGTTGTCCATTTTATTGGCATAGAGTTGCTTGTAGTAATCTCTCATGATCTTTTGTATTTCTGCAGTGTCAGTTGTTACTTCTCCTTTTTCATTTCTAATTCTATCGATTTGAGTCTTCTCCCGTTTTTTCTTGATGAGTCTGGCAAATGGTTTATCAATTTTGTTTATCTTCTCAAAGAACCAGCTTTTAGTTTTATTGATCTTTGCTATTGTTTCCTTCATTTCTTTTTCATTTATTTCTGATCTGATTTTTATGATTTCTTTCCTTCTGCTAACTTTGGAGTTTTTTTGGTTCTTCTTTGTCTAATTGCTTTAGGTGCAAGGTTAGGTGGTTTATTCGAGATGTTTCCTGTTTCTTAAGGTGGGCTTGTATTGCTCTAAACTTCCCTCTTAGAATTGCTTTTGCTGCATCCCATAGGTTTTGGGTCGTCATGTCTCCATTGTCATTTATTTCTAGGTATTTTTTTTTTCCTCTTTGATTTCTTCAGTGATCACTTCGTTATTAAGTACTGTATTGTTTAGCCTCCATGTGTTTGTATTTCTTCCAGATCTTTTCATGTAATTGATATCTAGTCTCATAGCGTTGCGGTCGGAAAAGGTACTTGATACAATTTCAATTTTCTTAAATTTAACAGGACTTGATTTGTGACCCAAGATATGATCTATCCTGGACAACATTCCATGAGCACTTGTGAAAAATGTGTATTCTGTTGTTTTTGGATGGAATGTCCTATATATATCAATTAAGTCCATCTTGTTTAATGTATTATTTAAAGCTTGTGTTTCCTTATTTATTTTCATTTTGGATGATCTGTCCATGGGTGAAAGTGGGGTGTTAAAAGTCTCCTACTATGAATGTGTTATTGTCAATTTCCCCTTTTATGGCTGTTAGTATTAGCCTTATGTATTGAGATGCTCCTATGTTGGGTGCATAAATATTTACAGTTGTTATATCTTCTTCTTGGATCGATCCCTTGATCATTGTGTAGTGTTGTTCTTTGTCTCTTCTAATAGTCTTTATTTTAAAGTCTGTTTTGTCTGATATGAGAATTGCTACTCCAGCTTTCTTTTGGTTTCCATTTGCATGGAATATCTTTTTCCATCCCCTTACTTTCAGTCTGTATGTGTCTCTAGGTCTGAAGTGGGTCTCTTGTAGACAGCAAATATATGCGTCTTGTTTTTGTATCCATTCAGCCAATCTGTGTCTTTTGGTGGGAGCATTTAATCCATTTACATTTAAGGTAATTATCGATATGTATGTTCCTATTCCCATTTTCTAAATTGTTTTGGATTCGTTATAGTAGGTCTTTTCCTTCTCTTGTGTTTCTTGCCTAGAGAAGTTCCTTTAGCATTTGTTGTAAATCTGGTTTGGTGGTGCTGAACTCTCTCAGGTTTTGCTTGTCTGTAAAGGTTTTAATTTCTCCATCAAATCTGAATGAGATCCTTGCTGGGTAGAGTAATGTTGGTTGCAGTTTTTCTCCTTCATCTCTTTAAATATGTCCTGCCAGTCCCTTCTGGCTTGCAGAGTTTTTGCTGAAGGATCAGCTGTTAACCTTATGGGGATTCCCTTGTGTGTTATTTATTGTTTTTCCCTTGCTGCTTTTAATATGCTTTCTTTGTATTTAATTGTTGACAGTTTGATTAATATGTGTCTTGCCGTATTTCTCCTTGGATTTATCCTGTATGGGAGTCTCTGTGCTTCCTGGACTTGATTAACTATTTCCTTTCCCATATTAGGGAAGTTTTCAACTATAATCTCTTCAAATATTATCTCAGTCCCTTTCTTTTTCTCTTCTTCTTCTGGAACCCCTATAATTCGAATGTTGGTGCGTTTGATGTTGTCCCAGAGGTCTCTGAGACTGTCCTCAGTTCTTTTCATTCTTTTTTCTTTATTCTGCTCCGCAGTAGTTATTTCCACTATTTTATCTTCCAGGTCACTTATCCGTTCTTCTGTCTCAGTTATTCTGCTATTGATCCCATCTAGAGTATTTTTCATTTCATTTATTGTGCTGTTCATCATTGCTTGTTTCATCTTTAGTTCTTCTAGGTCCTTGTTAAATGTTTCTTGCATTTTGTCTATTCTATTTCCAAGATTTTGGATCATCTTTACTATCATTATTCTGAATTCTTTTTCAGGTAGACTGCCTATTTTCTCTTCATTTGTTAGGTCTGGTGGGTTTTTATCTTGTTCCTTCATCTGCTGTGTTTTTCTGTCTTCTCATTTTGCTTATCTTACTGTGTTTGGGGTCTCCTTTTTGCAGGCTGCAGGTTCGTAGTTCCCGTTGTTTTTGGTGTCTGTCCCCAGTGGCTAAGGTTGGTTCAGTGGGTTGTGTAGGCTTCCTGGTGGAGGGGACTAGTGCTTGTGTTCTGGTGGATGAGGCTGGATCTTGTCTCTCTGGTGGGCAGGTCCACGTCTGGTGGTGTGTTTTGGGGTGTCTGTGGACTGTTTATGATTTTAGGCAGCCTCTCTGCTAATGGATGGGGCTGTGTTCCTGTTTTGCCAGTTGTTTGGCATAGGGTGTCCAGCATGTAGCTTGCTGGTCGTTGATTGAATTTGGGTGCTGGCATTGAGATGGAGATCTCTGGGAGATTTTCGCCGTTTGATATTAAGTGGAGCTGGGAGTTCTCTGGTGGACCAGTGTCATGAAGTTGGCTCTGCCACCTCAGAGGCACAGCACTGACTCCTGGCTGCGGCACCAAGAGCCTTTCCTCCACACAGCTCAGAATAAAAGGGAGAAAAAGTAGAGAGAAAGAATTAGTAGAAGTAGGAAGAAAGAAAGAAAGGTGGGAAGGAAAGAAGGAAGAAAAGAAAAGGAAAGAGAGAAAGAAAGGGAGGGAGGGAGGGACAGTGGAAGGAAGAAAGGAAGGAAGAATGGAGGGAAGGAAGGAAAAAAGAAAGAAGATAAAGTAAAATAAAAAAGAGTAAAATATAATAAAGTTATTTAATTAAAAAATTAATAAGAAAAAAAACGGATGGATAGAACCCTAGGACAAATGGTGGAAGCAAAGCTATACAGACAAAATCTCACACAGAAGCATACACATACACACTCACAAAAAGAGGAAAAGGGGAAAAAATCATAAATCTTGCTCTCAAAGTCCACTTACTCAATTTGGGGTGATTCGTTGTCTATTCATGTATTCCACAGATGCAGGGTACATCAAGTTGATTGTGGAGCTTTAATCCACTGCTTCTGAGGCTGCTGGGAGAGATTTCCCTTTCTCTTCTTTGATCTCACAGCTCCCAGGGGCTCAGGCCCCGCCTCTGTGTGTAGATTGCCGGAGGGCGTCTGTTTTTCGCTCAGACAGGACGGGGTTAAAGGAGCCACTGATTTGGGGGCTCTGGCTCACTCAGGCCGGGGGGACAGAGGGGGACGGAGGGGCATGCAGTGCGGGGCGAGCCTGTGGCGGCAGAGGCCGGCGTAACGTTGCACCAGCCTGAGGCCCACCATGCATTCTCCCGAGGGAGTTGTCCCTGGATCCCGGGAACCCAGCAGTGGCGGGCTGCACAGGCTCCCCGGAAGGGAGGTGTGGATAGTGACCTGTGCTCGCACACAGGCTTCTTGGCGGCGGCAGCAGCAGCCTTTGTGTCTCCTGCCCGTCTCTGGGGTCCGTGCTTTTAGCCGCAGCACACACCCGTCTCTGGAGCTCCTTTAAGCAGCGCTCTTAATCCCCTCTCCTCACGCACCAGGAAACAGAGAGGGAAGAAAAAGTCTCTTGCCTCTTCGGCAGCTCCAGACCTTTTCCCAGACTCCCTCCCGGCTAGCCATGGTGCACTAACCCCTTCAGTCTGTGGTCACGCCGCCAACCCCAGTCCTCTCCCTGCGCTCCGACCAAAGCCCGAGACTCAGCTTGCAGCCTTGCCTGCCCCGGCAGGTGAGCAGACAAGCCTCTCAGGCTGGTGAGTTCCGCTTGGCACCGATCCTCTGTGCGGGAATCTCTCCGCTTTGCCCTCCGCACCACTGTGGCTGTGCTCTCCTCCACAGCTCCGAAGCTCCCCTGCTCCGCCACCCGCAGTCTCCGCCCGCGAAGGGGCTTCCTAGTGTGTGGAAGCCTTTCCTCCTTCACAGCTCCCTCCCACTGGTGCAGGTCCCGTCCCTATTCTTTGTCTCTGTTTTTTCTTTTTTTTTTTGCCCTACCCAGGTATGTGGGGAGTTTCTTGCCTTTTGGGAGGTCTGAGGTCTTCTGCCAGCATTCAGTAGGTGTTCTGTAGGAGTTGTTCCACGTGTAGATGTATTTCTGGTGTATCTGTGGGGAAGAAGGTGATCTCCGCGTCTTACTCTTCCACCATCTTCCCCTCGTCCTCGATTGCATCAATACTCTTTATTGAGAAATTCTGATGGGTTCCAGGCTGATTATTGAGTCACCTTTATCATATTAAAGGATCATAAATGCATGATTCTGCTTTTATTTATCTATTTGCTTAGACTGGGTAGAATCTCTAATATTATTGAAGCAGATAGCACTGTCTTGTTCTTGACTTAATGGAAGCATCTTTACACTTGAATAACAAAATTATATTTGATATTTATTTTCAATAAATATGTTTTATCATGTTCAGAAATATTCTGTTTACTCCAAGTTTTCTTGGCAGTTTTATCAAGAATATTTGCTATATTTTTGTAAAATGCTTTTTTTCAAAGTCTATTACATACTCAGTTTCTTCCTTTTACTTACTAACATGATGATAAATGTTTATTTGCTGTCTTTTTTCCCCACCTTTATTGAGCTATAATTGACATATAACATTGTGTGACTTTACTGTGCAATATGCTGATTTGATACATTTACATATTATAAAATGATTACCACCATAGCATTAGCTAACACCTCCATCCTATCACATAATTACTATTTTTTTTTGTGATGAGAACATTTAAGATCTACTATTTTAGAAATTTTCAAGTATATAATTTGTATCATAAGTTATAGTCACCATCATGCACATTAGATCCCCAGAACTTTTGACTCTTACAACTGGAAGTTTATACTTTTGACCAATATCTCTCCATTTCCCCTGCTATAAGTAACCACCACATTACTGTTTCTCTGAGTTCAGCTTTTTAAAATTCCACATGTAAGTGAGATCATACAGTGCTTGTCTTTCTCTGATTTACAATACTTAGTATAATGCCTTCAAGGTTTATCCAACTTGTCACAAATGATGGGATTTCCTTCTTTGTCATGGCTGGATAACATTTCCTTTAATATATACACCACATTTTCTTTAGCCATCAGTGGACACTTAGGTTGTCTGTACGTCTTGCCTATTGTGAATAGTGCTCCTGTGAACATTGGGGTGCAGGTATCTCTTTGAGATAGTGATTTCATTTTCTTCAGATATATACCCAGAAGTGAGACTGCTGGATCATATGGTAGTTGTATTTTTAATTTTTTGCAAGACCTCCATACTGTCTTCTGTAGTGACTGCACCAATTTACATTCCCACCAACAGTGCACAAGGGTTCTCTTTTCTCTACATCCTTGCAGATGCTTGTTAACTTTTGTCTTTTTGATAATAGCCATTCTAACAAGTGTAAGGAGTTATCTCATTGTGATTTTAATTTTCATTTCCCTGATGATTTCTGATGTCAAGCACCTTTTAATGTACCTCTTGGCCATTTGTATGTCTTCTTTAGAAAACTGTCTATTCAGTTCCTCTGCCCCTTTTTAAATCAGGTTTTCGGGCTTTTTCTTTTCTTTTTTTTTCTATTGAGTTATATGAGCTCTTTATATATTTTGGATATTAGCCTCTTATCAGATATATGATTTGCAACTATTTTCTCCCATTCCATAGGTAGCTTTTTCATCTTTTAATTGTTTCATTCGCTTTGCTGAAGCTTTTAAGTTTGATGTTGCCCCACTTGTTTATTTTTGCTTTTGTTGTTTGACATGGATATAAAACTTTCCATGTTTTACAGTTTCAGGTCTTATGTTTAATTCTTTAATCCATAGTGAGTTAATTCTGGTGAGTGCTATAAAATAGGGGTCCTATTTCATTCTTCTGCATGTGGTTATCCAGTTTTCCAACACCATTTATTGAAGAGACTTTTCCTACTGAGTGTTCTTATGATGATAAATGCTTATTTGTTTTCTCGTAGTAACCTATCCTTGAATTATTAGAATTGAATGTATTTGGTCACGTGCATTTCTAATGGAGACGGAAACATCTGTTACAAATTTAGATTCTGTATTTGATTATAATTTTAAACACAAGTTTTCTTTTATGGGGTACCTATAAAATATACAAAATTTTTTCAGGATAATACCAAAATTTATGTAACTCCACAATTGAAATGAAATAGTTGCAAATTCTATATATATAAATGTATCTATATATTTGTACATGTTTGTGTATATATATATATATATGTATATATGTGTGTGTATCTATCTATCTGTCTATCTATCTTTAACCACTGCGGTTATAAAAGGAAATAAACTAATGAATGAATTTTGTCAGAATATGACTCTCTTAAAATTGTACAAAGTATGAAATTTTAGTTGGAAACATGCAGCTTAAAAAAAAATAAGATAAACATCCTAAAAATTTGGCTCTTTCCTTGGGCTATTCCTATAAAAGGGATTAAAGACATGTTTCTTTAAGATGATGTTAGGGTTGCAGGTTCTACTTACTTCAGTAAGACTTTGGTGATACTTCTTTCCCAAATGAGTTCTTTCGAAGGAACGAAAACTTCATGTTCTCATCCTCCACCCTGCCTGCTCATCCTTCTTTATAAAATCACTTCTGCTTTAGTAAGCTGATTCTGACAAGTGTGAGCACAGGCAGTAATGACTAGACTCCAACAGTAGGTCATGAATAGAGGGAATTTTGAAGCCATTAAAATGGGTTTCAAGGCCTGTCTTATCTTGATGTGCTCTCAGAGCAGAAGGTTGACTGCAGTCACAAGATGAATCGTGAAATAGGAGGACCCACTGAAGTGTGATGCTGGACCAGGAGCATGGTTATTCTGAAGCATCTCTTGATAGTGATCTGGCGATGCTAGTGAATTGACCTCATCTATTGTCCCCTTAGATCAATTGCTTTCTACATGTCGACCTTGAACACCTTAGCACTGAGGTAACACCAAACATGATCAGGCTTTTCTGTTTGGCTTCAATTCTATCTCTTGAATCTATCATCTTACTGTAGAAAATTTTACCCAAAGAGGAATGAGACATTTTAAGAGTATACTGGAGGCCTAGCCTTTTCTCACAGGAAACTACTTTTCTCTTCTCCAAGTTCAACCCTAAATTCATTGTTGAAAGTGTCTTATTGTTCCCTGGGAAGAAACCATTACCAAGATACCTGTCCTTTGTGTTTTCACTGCTTATTCTTGGGGCTGCAGGGATTCTGGAAATCTTATAGCTGGTCAAAATAAACGTGATAATCTGGTTCCACTCAAATTTATCTTTCTTTCCTTTCTCAAACACAATACCAGAAAGAAACATAATTATCAAAAGGTTTTTTCATAAAGAGGCAATTTGAAGTAAAATAATGTTTTTGCATTCCTCTGAAACATAAGTATATTCTTAAGTGAGAGTAAGTGTGTTTTCTCTTCCTTTTCTTTTTCTCACCTCTCCTTCCTTTCTCCTTTTCCCTTTCCTCTCATTCCTTTTTTCTTTTCTTTTTTCTTCTTGGGGTGAATTGTCATGCCTTTTCACTTAAAGGCAACATTGCATAGAGATTAGGAATATAGGTTCTGTAATCAGAGTGCATATATTCACTTCTAACTTTCTTAATGTATATTCTGAGCAAGACATTTAATCTTTTAAAATTTCAGCCCTCCTATCTCTAATATGGGCATAAAAATGCTATCTACATCACACGATTTTAATGAGAATTAAATAAAATAACCCAAATAAAGAGCAGGGGACATAGCAAGCACTCTATAGATATTAGATAATATATTAGTTCATAAATTTTAATATATTAGTATTGCAAAACTTTTTAAAGTATTTTGGAGTAGTTAGATAACGTAGAAAGGAAAGGAAGAACTTGCCTATAAAATTATTTGACTCCTAATATATTGACTTTTTTTTTTTTTTTTTTGTGGTAAGCGGGCCTCTCACTCTTGTGGCCCCTCCAGTCGCGGAGCACAGGCTCTGGATGTGCAGGCTCAGCGGCCATGGCTCACGGGCCCAGCCGCTCCGCGGCATGTGGGATCTTCCCGGACCGGGGCATGAACCCGTGTCCCCTGCATCGGCAGGCAGACTCTCAACCACTGCGCCACCAGGTAAGCCCTATTTATTGATTTTTGATGGGATTTTCTGTGTATATTATGGTTGTCAGATTTGCTTTTTAGTAAATTATGATGATGTGTATTTTAAAATTTAACTAAGTTTTCAGATTAATCATTGTAAAATTGTATCACATATCCATTATATGATTACTTAACCTCATTCATTGTCCTTCATTCCAAATGCTGTCATATATTCATTTTCTCTTTTTCCCTAGATGAATTTGCCAGCTATATGTTTTATTAATCCTTCAGAGTATTAGAGTATAATTTGTATTAGAGTAAAATTAGTTACTAATTTTGATGCTTTTAATCTTATTTTCTCAACTTTTGCTTTCATCTTTACCTTATCCTGTTATACATTCTCTTTGATTTCATTCTGTGTGTCTTTTATCAAATGTTTTAACCTGAATACATAATATATTTTTGTAATTTAAAAAAATAAAGACTGTAAAACTATCAGTATTTCTCTGCATACAGATTAGCTGATCTTTCTCAATCTGTGGTCCTGGGACAACCTGGATGTTATTCAAAGAAAGATGCCTGGGACTCAGTCAAGAAATTCTACTTTAGACTCTCAGAAGAAAAATGGTGGACACTGGCATTAAAATACATAATGGTTAACTAGAGTAAATCCCTATATATCTGAGATTTTTTCCCTTTTTCTTCATTACTTATACTTTCAGTTTAGATATTTATCCAACATTAATTTTAACAAGTGGCTTAAGTATTTTAAAAATGGTTAAAATTTTATGTGTTTTTTTTTAATACATCTTTATTGGAGTATAATTACTTCACAATGCTGTGTTACTTTCTGTTGTACAACAAAGTGAATCCGCCATATGCATACGTATATCCCTATATCCGCTCCCTCTTGAGCCTCCCTCCCACCCTCCCTATCCACCCATCTAGGTCATCGTAAAGCACCGGCTGATCTCTCCTTGCTATGCTGCTACTTCCCACTAGCTGTCTATTTTACATTCGGTAGTGTATATATGTTGATGCTACTCTCACTTTGCCCCAGCTTCCCCCTCCCACCACCTGTGTCCTCAGATCCATTCTCTATGTCTACATCTTTATTCCTGCCTTGCCACTAGGTTCATCGGTACCATTTTTTTTGTTTTTTTAGATTCCTTATATATGTGTTAGCACACAGTATTTGTTTTTCTCCTTCTGACTTACTTCACTCTGTATGACAGACTCTAGGTCTATCCACCTCACTACAAATAACTCAATTTCGATTTTTTTATGGCTGAGTAATATTCCATTGTATATATGTGCCGCATCTTCTTTATCCATTCATCTTTTGATGGACACTTAGGTTGCTTCCATGACATGGCTATTGTAAATAGAGCTGCAATGAACATTGTGGTTCATTGCACGTTTCATTCTTTTTGTTTTTTGTGGTAGGTGGGCCTCTCACTGTTGTGGCCTCTCCCATTGTAGAGCACAGGCTCCGGACGCACAGTGCAGGCCCAGCAGTCATGGCTCACGGGCCTAGCCGTTCTGGATCTTCCCGGACCGGGGCATGAACCTGTGTCCCCTGCATCGGCCGGGGGACTCTCAACCACTGAGCCACCAGGAAAGCCCAAAAGCAATGTTTTTAGGAGAAGAAAAAAAGGCTAAATTATAGGAAAACTTGTGGGGTATATTGTTGTTTAAAAATAGGGCTTCTGGGAAGATAGCAGAAGAGTAAGATGCGATCACCTTCCTCCCCACAGATACACCAGAAATACATCTACACGTGGAACAACTCCTACAGAACACCAACTGAATGCTGGCAGAAGACCTCAGACCTCCCAAAAGGCAAGAACCACCCCCCCCCAACATGTACCTGGGTAGGGCAAAAGAAAAAAGAATAAACAGAGACAAAAGGATAGGGCCAGGACCTGCACCAGTGGGAGGGAGCCGTGAAGGAGGAAAGGTTTCCACACACTAGGAAGCCCCTTCAAGGGTGGAGACTGCGGGTGGCAGAGGGGGGGAGCTTCGGAGCCATGGAGGAGAGCACAGCAACAGGGGTGTGGAGAGATTCCCACACAGAGGATCAGGGCCGACCGGCACTCACCAGCCCGAGAGGCTTGTCTGCTCACCCGCCGGGGCGGGCGGGGCTGCGAGCTGAGGCTCGGGCTTCCGTCAGAGCGCCGGGAAAGGACTGGGGTTGGCGGTGTGGACACAGCCTGCAGGGGGTTAGTGCACCATGGCTAGCCCGGAGGGAGTCCAGGGAAAACTCTGGACCTGCCGAAGAGGCAAGAGACTTTTTCTTCCCTCTTTGTTTCCTGGTGCGCGAGGAGAGGGGATTAAGAGCGCTGCATAAAGGAGCTCCAGAGACGGGCGCGAGCCGGGGCTAAAAGGTCGGACCCCAGAGATGGGCATGAGACGCTAAGGCTTCTGCTGCCGCCACCAAGAAGCCTGTGTGCGAGCACAGGTCACTATCCACACCCCGCTTCCAAGGGAGCCTGTGTGGCCCACCACTGCCAGGGTCCCAGGATACACAGAAAACTTCCCCAGGAGAACGCATGGCGTGCCTCAGGCTGGTGCAACGTCACACTGGCCTCTGCCGCCGTAGGCTCACCCCCCATTCCGTACCACTCCCTGCCCCCGGCCTGAGTGAGCCAGAGCCACCGAATCAGCGGTTCCTTTAACCCCGTCCCTTCTGAGCGAAGAACAGACGCCCTCCGGTGACCTACACGCAGAGGCGGGGCCAAATCCAAAGCTGAGCCCCTGGGAGCTGTGAGAATAAAGAAGAAGAGAATGGGAAATCTCTCCCAGCAGCCTCAGAAGCAGCGGATTAAATCTCCACAATCAACTTGATGTCTGTGGAATACATGAATAGAGAACAAATCATCCCAAATTCAGGAGGTGGACGTTGAGAGCAAGATTTATGCTGTATAGCTTTGCTTCCACCTTTTGTCCTAGGGTTCTATCCATCTCTTTTTCTTTTTCCTTAATAATTATTTTTTTATTTTAATAACTTTATTATATTTTATCTTACTTTAATTTATTTTACTTTATTTTCTTTCTTTCTTTTTCCCTTCCTTCCCTCCTTTCTTTCCTTCCTTCTTTCCCTTCCTTTCTTTCTTTCTTTTTCTTTCTTTCTACTAACTCTTTCTTTCCACTTTCTCTCCATTTCATTCTGAGCCATGTGGATGAAAGCCTCTTGGTGCTGCAGCCAGGAGTCAGTGTTGTGCCTCTGAGGTGGCAGAGCCAACTTCAGTACACTGGTCCACCAGAGAACTCCCAGCTCTACATAATATCAAATGGTAAAAATCTCCCAGAGATCTCCATCTCAACACCAGCACCCAGCTTCACTCAACGACCAGCAAGCTACAGTGCTGGACATCCTATGCCAATCAACTAGCAAGACAGGAACACAACCCCACCGATTAGCAGAGAGGCTGTCTAAAATCATAATAAGTCCACAGACACCCCAAAACACACCACCAGACGTGGACCTGCCCAGCAGAAAGACAAGATCCAGCCTCATCCACCAGAACACAGGCACTAGTCCCCTCCACCAGGAAGCCTACACAACCCATTGAACCAACCTTAGCCACTGGGGACAGACACCAAAAACAACGGGAACTATGAACCTACAGCCTGCAAAAAGGAGACCCCAAACACAGTAAGATAAGCAAAATGAGAAGACAGAAAAACACACAGCAGATGAAGGAGCAAGATAAAAACCCACCAGACCTAACAAATGAAGAGGAAATAGGCAGTCTACCTGAAAAGGAATTCAGAATAATGATAGTAAAGATGATCCAAAATCTTGGAAATAGAATAGACAAAATGCAAGAAATATTTAACAAGGTCCTAGAAGAACTAAACATGAAACAAGCAATGATGAACAACACAATGAATTAAATGAAAAATACTCTAGTTGGGATCAATAGCAAAATACCTGAGGCAGAAGAACGGATAAGTGACCTGGAAGATAAAATAGTGGAAATAACTACTGCAGAGCAGATTAAAGCAAAAAGAATGAAAATAACTGAGGATAGTCTCAGAGACCACTGGGACAACATTAAACGCACCAACATTCGAATTATAGGGGTTCCAGAAGAAGAAGAGAAAAAGAAAGGGACTGAGATAATATTTGAAGAGATTATAGTTGAAAACTTCCCTAATATGGGAAAGGAAATAGTAAATCAAGTCCAGGAAGCACAGAGAGTTCCATACAGGATAAATCCAAGGAGAAATACACATATTAATCAAACTGTCAACAATTAAATACAAAGAAAGCATATTAAAAGCAGCAAGGAAAAAACAACAAATAACACAAAAGGGAATCCCCATAAGGTTAACAGCTGATCTTTCAGCAGAAACTCTGCAACCCAGAAGGGAGTGGCAGGACATATTTAAAGTGATGAAGGAGAAAAACCTACAACCAAGATTACTCTACCCAGCAAGGATCTCATTCAGATTTGATGGAGAAATTAAAACCTTTACAGACAAGCAAAACCTGGTAGAGTTCAGCACCACCAAACCAGCTTTACAACAAATGCTAAAGGAACTTCTCTAGGCAAGAAACACAAGAGAAGGAAAACACCTACAGTAACGAACCCTAAACAATTAAGAAAATGGGAATAGGAACATACATATCGATAATTACCTTATATGTAAATGGACTAAATGCTCCCACCAAAAGACACAGATTGGCTGAATGGATACAAAAACAAGACGCATATATTTGCTGTCTACAAGAGACACACTTCAGACCTAGAGACACATACAGACTGAAAGTAAGGAGATGAAAAATGATATTTCATGCAAATGGAAACCTAAAGAGAGCTGGAGTAGTAATTCTCATATCAGAAAATATAGACTTTAAAATAAAGACTATTAGAAGAGACAAAGAAGGACACTACATAATGATCAAGGGATCGAACCAAAAAGAAGATATAACAATTGTAAATATTTATGCAACCAACATAGGAGCACCTCAATACATAAGGCAAATACTAACAGCCATAAATGGGGAAATCAACAGTAACACATTCATAGTAGGGGACTTAAACACTCCACTTTCACCAATGGACAGATCATCCAAAATGAAAATAAATAAGGAAACACAAGCTTTAAATGATACATTAAACAAGATGGACTTAATTCATATTTATAGGACACTCCATCCAAAAACAACAGAATACACATTTTTCTCAAGTGCTCATGGAACATTCTCCAGGATAGATCATATCTTGGGTCACAAATCAAGTCTTGGTAAATTTAAGAAAAATGAAATTGTATCAAGTATCTTTTACGACCACAACGCTATGAGACTAGATATCAATTACAGGAAAAGATCTGTAAAGAATAGAAACACATGGAGGCTAAACAATACACTACTTAATAACGAGTGATCACTGAAGAATTCAAAGAGGAAATCAAAAAATACCTAGAAACAAATGACAATGGAGACACGACGACCCAAAACCTATGGGATGCAGTAAAAGCAGTTCTAAGAGGGAAGTTTATAGCAATAGAAGCCCACCTTAAGAAACAGGAAACATCTCGAATAAACAACCTAACCTTGCACTTAAAGCAAGTAGAGAAAGAAGAACAAAAAAACCCCAAAGTTAGCAGAAGGAAAGAAATCATAAAAATCAGATCAGAAATAAATGAAAAAGAAATGAAGGAAACAATAGCAAAGATCAATAAAACTAAAAGCTGGTTCTTTGAAAGGATAAACAAAATGGATAAACCATTAGCCAGACTCGTCAAGAAAAAAAGGGAGAAGACTGAAGTCAATAGAATTAGAAATGAAAAAGGAGAAGTAACAACTGACACTGCAGAAATACAAAAGATCATGAGAGATTACTACAAGCAACTCTATGCCAATAAAATGGACAACCTGGAAGAAATGGACAAATTCTTAGAAAGGTATAACCTTCCAAGACTGAATCAGGAAGAAATAGAAAATATGAACAGACCAATCACAAGCACTGAAATTGAAACTGTGATTAAAAATCTTCCAACAAGCAAAAGTCCAGGACCAGATGGCTTCACAGGCGAATTCTATCAAACATTTAGAGAAGAGCTATCACCTGTCCTTCTCAAACTCTTCCAAAATATAGCAGAGGGAGGAACACTCCCAAACTCACTCTACGAGGCCACCATCACCCTGATACCAAAACCAGACAAGGATGTCACAAAGAAAGAAAACTACAGGCCAATATCACTGATGAACATAGATGCAAAAATCCTCAACAAAATGCTAGCAAACAGAATCCAACAGTACATTAAAGGATCATACACCATGATCAAGTGGGGTTTATTCCAGGAATGCAAGGATTCTTCAATATATGCAAATCAATCAATGTGATAAAACCATATTAACAAATTGAAGGAGAAAAACCATATGATCATCTCAATAAATGCAGAGAAAGCTTTTGACAAAATTCAACACCCATTTATGATAAAAACCCTGCAGAAAGTAGGCATAGAGGGAACTCTCGTCAACATAATACAGGCCATATATGACAAGTCCACAGCCAACATCATCCTCAATGGTGAAAAACTGAAAGCACTTCCACTAAGATCTGGAACAAGTCAAGGTTGCCAACTCTCACCGCTCTTATTCAACATAGTTTTGGAAGTTTTAGCCACAGAAATCAGAGAAGGAAAGGAAATAAAAGGAATCCAAATCAGAAAAGAAGTAAAGCTGTCACTATTTGCAGATGACATGATACTATTCATAGAGAATCCTAAAGATGCTACCAGAAAACTACTAGAGCTTATCAATGAATTTGTTAAAGTAGCAGGATACAAAATTAATGCACAGAAATCTCTGGCATTCCTATACACTAATGATGAAAAATCTGAAAG
The DNA here is from genome assembly GCF_964374135.1 of Grampus griseus. Classification (NCBI taxonomy): domain Eukaryota; kingdom Metazoa; phylum Chordata; class Mammalia; order Artiodactyla; family Delphinidae; genus Grampus; species Grampus griseus. The sequence goes on along the minus strand of NC_139001.1, from coordinate 89,786,301 downwards.
TGAAATCAAGAAAACACTCCTATTTACCATTGCAACAAAAAGAATAAAATACCTAGGAATAAACCTACCTAAGGAGACAAAAGACCTGTATGCAGAAAACTATAAGACACTGATGAAAGAAACTGAAGATGATACAAAGAGATGGAGAGATATACCATGTCCTTGGATTGGAAGAATCAACATTGTGAAAATGACTCTACTACCAAAAGCAATCTACAGAGTCACTGCAATGCCTATCAAACTACCACTGGCATTTTTCACAGAACTAGAATAAAAAATTTCACAATTTGTATGGAATCACAAAAGAGCCAGAATAGCCAAAGCAATCTTGAGAACGAAAAACGAAGCTGGAGGAATCAGGCTCCCTGACTTCAGACTATACTACAAAGCTACAGTAATCAAGACACCATGGTACTGGCACAAAAACAGAAAGATAGATCAATGGAACAGGATAGAAAGCCCAGAGATAAACCCACACACATATGGTCACCTTATATTTGATAAAGGAGGCAAGAATGTACAGTGGAGAAAGGACAGCCTCTTCAATAAGTGGTACTGGGAAAACTGGACAGGTACATGTAAAAGTATGAGATTAGATCACTTCCTAACACCATACACAAATATAAGCTCAAAATGGATTAAAGACCTAAATGTAAGGCCAGACACTATAAAACTCTTAGAGGAAAACATAGGTAGAACACTGTATGACATAAATCATAAGATCCATTTTTACCCACCTTCTAGAGAAATGGAAATAAAAACAAAAATAAATGCGACCTAATGACACTTCAAAGCTTTTGCGCAGCAAAGGAAACCATAATCAAGACCAAAAGACAACCCTCAGAATGGGAGAAAATATTTGCAAATGAAGCAACTAACAAAGGGTTAGTCTTTAAAATTAAGAAGCAGCTCATGCAGCTCAATAACAAAAAAACAAACAACCCAATCCAAAAATGGGCAGAAGACCTAGATGGTGGAAGAGTAAGATGCGGAGATCACCTTCCTCCCCACAGATACACCAGAAATACATCTACACGTGGAACAACTCCTACAGAATATCTACTGAATGCTGGCAGAAGACCTCAGACCTCCCAAAAGGCAAGAAGCCCCCCATGTACCTGGTTAGGGCAAAAGAAAAAAATAAACAGAGACAAAAGGATAGGGACGGGTCCTGCACCAGTGGGAGGGAGCTGTGAAGGAGGAAAAGTGTCCACACACTAGGAAGCCCCTTCGCGGGCGGAGACTGCGGGTGGCGGAGTGGGGGAGCTTCACAGCCGCGGAGGAGAGCACAGCAACAGGAGTGCGGAGGGCAAAGCAGAGAGATTCCAGCGCAGAGGATAAGGGCCGACCGGCACTCACCGGCTGAGAGGCTTGTCTGCTCACCCGCCACGGCGGGCGGGGCTGGGAGCTGAGGCTCCGGCTTCAGTCGGAGCGCCGGAAGAGGACTGGGGTTGGCGGCGTGAACAGAGCCTGCAGGAGTTAGTGCACCACAGCTAGCCGGGACGGACTCTGGGAAAAGGTCTGGGGCTGCCAAAGAGGCAAGAGACTTTTTCTTCCCTCTTTGTTTCCTGGTGCGTGAGAAGAGGGGATTAAGAACGCTGCTTAAAGGAGCTCCAGAGAGGGGCACGAGCCGCAGCTAAAAGTGAGGACCCCAGAGACAGACATGAGGTGCTAAGGCCGGTGCTACCGCCACCAAGAAGCCTGTGTACAAGCACAGGTCACTATCCACACCCTGCTTTCGGGGAGCCTGTGCAGCCCATCACTGCCAGGGTCCCGGGATCCAGGGACAACTCCCCCGGGAGAACGCACGGCGTGCCTCAGGCTGGCAACGTCATGGCGGCCTCTGCCACCACAGGCCCGCCTCGCACTCCGTGACCCTCCCTACCCCCGTGGCCTGAGTGAGCCAGAGCCTCCGAGCCAGCGGCTCCTTTAACCCCGTGCCATCTGAGCAAAGAACAGACGCCCTCCAGCGACCTACACGCAGAGGCGGGGCCAAATCCAAAGCTGAGACCCTGGGAGTTGTGAGAACAAAGAAGAAAAAGGGAAATCTCTCCCAGCAGCCTCAGAAGCAGCGGATTAAAGCTCCACAATCAACTTGATGTACCCTGCATCTGTGGAATACATGAACAGACAACGAATCATCCCAAATTAAGGAGCCGTGTGGATGAAAGGCTCTTGGTGCTGCAGCCAGGAGTTAGTGCTGTGCCTGTGAGGTGGGAGAGCCAACTTCAGGACACTGGTCCACAAGAAGCCTCCCAGCTGCACATAATATCAAACGGCGAAAATCTCCCAGAGATCTCCATCTCAACAGCAGCACCCAGCTTCACTCAACAACCAGCAAGCTACAGTGCTGGACATCCTATGCCAAACAACTAGCAAGACAGGAACACAACCCCACCCATTAGCAGAGACGCGGCCCAAAATCATAATAAGACTACAGACACCCCAAAACACACCACCAGACGTGGACTTGCCCAGCAGAAAGACAAGATCCAGCCTCATCCACCAGAACACAAGCACTAGTCCCCTCCACCAGGAAGCCTACACAACCCACTGAACCAACCTTAGCCACTGGGGACAGACACCAAAAACAACGGGAACTACAAACCTGCAGCCTGCAAAAAGGAGACCCCAAACACAGTAAGATAAGCAAAATGAGAAGACAGGAAAACACACAGCAGATGAAGGAGCAAGATAAAAACCTACCAGACCTAACAAATGAAGAGGAAACAGGCAGTCTACCTGAAAAAGAATTCAGAATAATGATAGTAAAGCCATGATCCAAAATCTTGGAAATAGAATAGACAAAATGCAAGAAACAGTTAACAAGGACCTAGAAGAAGTAAAGATGAAACAAACAATGATGAACAACACAATGAATGAAATGAAGAATACTCTAGATGGGATCAATAGCAGAATAACTGAGGCAGAAGAACGGATAAGTGACCTGGAAGATAAAATAGTGGAAATAACTAATGCAGAGCAGAATAAAGCAAAAAGAATGAAAAGAACTGAGGACAGTCTCAGAGACCTCTGGGACAACATCAAACGCACCAACATTCGAATTATAGGGGTTCCAGAAGAAGAAGAGAAAAAGAAAGGGACTGAGAAAATATTTGAAGAGATTATAGTTGAAAACTTCCCTAATATGGGAAAGGAAATAGTAAATCAAGTCCAGGAACTAAAGAGACTCCCATACAGGATAAATCCAATTACGGCAAGACACGTATTAATCAAACTGTCAACAATTAAATACAAAGAAAGCATATTAAAAGCAGCAAGGGAAAAACAACAAATAACACACAAGGGAATCCCCATAAGGTTAACAGCTGATCTTTCAGCAGAAACTCTGCAACCCAGAAGGAGGTGGCAGGACATATTTAAAGTGATGAAGGAGAAAAACCTGTAACCAAGATTACTCTACCCAGCAGGGATCTCATTCAGATTTGTTGGAGAAATTAAAAACTTTACAGACAAGCAAAAGCTGAGAGAGGTTCAGCACCACCAAACCAGCTCTACAACAACTGCTAAAGGAACTTCTCTAGGCAAGAAACACAAAAGAAGGAAAAGACCTATAATATTGAACCCAAAACAATTAAGAAAATGGGAATGGGAACATACATATCGATAATTACCTTAAATGTAAATGGATTAAATGCTCCCACCAAAAGACACAGATTGGCTGAATGGATACAAAAACAAGATGCATATATTTGCTGTCTACAAGAGACCCACTTCAGACCTAGAGACACATACAGACTGAAAGTAAGGGGATGGAAAAAGGTATTTCATGCAAATGGAAACCAAAAGAAAGCTGGAGTAGCAATTCTCATATCAGACAAAATAGACTTTAAAATAAAGACTATTAGAAGAGACAAAGAAGAACACTAATGATCAAGGGATCGATCCAAGAAGAAGATATAACAATTGTAAATATTTATGCAACCAACATAGGAGCACCTCAATACATAAGGCAAATACTAACAGCCATAAATGGGGAAATCAACAGTAACACATTCATAGTAGGGGACTTTAACACCCCACTTTCACCAATGGACAGATCATCCAAAATGAAAATAAATAAGGAAAAACAAGCTTTAAATGATATATTAAACAAGATGGACTTAATTGATAGTTATAGGACATTCCATCCATAAACAACAGAATACACATTTTTCACAAGTGCTCATGGAACGATCTCCATGATAGATCATATCTTGGGTCACCAATCAAGCCTTGGTAAATTTAAGAAAATTGAAATTGTATCAAGTATCTTTTCTGACCACAACGCTATGAGACTAGATATCAATTACAGGAAAAGATCTGTAAAAAATACAAACACATGGAGGCTAAACAATACACTACTTAATAACGAAGTGATCACTGAGGAAATCAAACAGGAAATCAAAAAATACCTAGAAACAAATGACAGTGGAGACACGACGACCCAAAACCTATGGGATGCAGTAAAAGCAGTTCTAAGAGGGAAGTTTATAGCAATAGAAGCCCACCTTAAGAAACAGGAAACATCTCGAATAAACAACCTAACCTTGCACTTAAAGCAAGTAGAGAAAGAAGAACAAAAAAACCCCAAAGTTAGCAGAAGGAAAGAAATCATAAAAATCAGATCAGAAATAAATGAAAAAGAAATGAAGGAAACAATAGCAAAGATCAATAAAACTAAAAGCTGGTTCTTTGAAAGGATAAACAAAATGGATAAACCATTAGCCAGACTCATCAAGAAAAAAAGGGAGAAGACTGAAGTCAATAGAATTAGAAATGAAAAAGGAGAAGTAACAACTGACACTGCAGAAATACAAAAGATCATGAGAGATTACTACAAGCAACTCTATGCCAATAAAATGGACAACCTATAAGAAATGGACAAATTCTTAAAAAGGCACAACCTGCCAAGACTGAATCAGGAAGAAATAGAAAATATGAACAGACCAATCACAAGCACTGAAATTGAAACTGTGATTAAAAATCTTCCAACAAGCAAAAGCCCAGGACCAGATGGCTTCACAGGCGAATTCTATCAAACATTTAGAGAAGAGCTATCACCTGTCCTTCTCAAACTCTTCCAAAATATAGCAGAGGGAGGAACACTCCCCAACTCATTCTACGAGGCCACCATCACCCTAATACCAAAACCAGACAAGGATGTCACAAAGAAAGAAAACTACAGGCCAATATCACTGATGAACATAGATGCAAAAATCCTCAACAAAATGCTAGCAAACAGAATCCAACAGTAAATTGAAAGGATCATACACCATGATCAAGTGGGGTTTATTCCAGGAATGCAAGGATTCTTCAATATATGCAAATCAATCAATGTGATAAACCATATTAACAAATTGAAGGAGAAAAACCATATGATCATATCAATAAATGCAGAGAAAGCTTTTGACAAAATTCAACACCCATTTATGATAAAAACCCTGCAGAAAGTAGGCATAGAGGTAAGTCTCCTCAACATAATAGAGGCCATATATGACAAGTCCACAGCCAACATCATCCTCAATGGTGAAAAACTGAAAGCATTTCCACTAAGATGAGGAACAAGACAAGGTTGCCCACTCTCACCGCTCTTATTCAACATAGTTTTGGAAGTTTTAGCCACAGCAATCAGAGAAGAAAAGGAAATAAAAGGAATCCAAATCAGAAAAGAAGAAGTAAAGCTGTCACTATTTGCAGATGACCTGATACTATTCATAGAGAATCCTAAAGATACTACCAGAAAACTACTAGAGCTAATCAATGAATTTGTTAAAGTAGCAGGATACAAAATTAATGCACAGAAATCTCTGGCATTCCTATACACTAATGATGAAACATCTGAAAGTGAAATCAACACTCCCATTTACCACTGCAGGAAAAAGAATAGAATATCTAGGAATAAACCTACCTAAGGAGACAAAAGACCTGTATGCAGAAAATTATAAGACACTGATGAAAGAAATTAAAGATGATACAAATAGATGGAGAGATATACCACGTTCTTGGATTGGAAGAATCAACATTGTGAAAATGACTCAACTACCCAAAGCAATCTATAGATTCAGTGCAATCCGTATCAAACTACCACAGGCATTTTTCACAGAACTAGAACAAAAAATTTCACAATTTGTATGGAAACACAAAAGACCCCGAATAGCCAAAGCAATCTTGAGAACGAAAAACGGAGCTGGAGGAATCAGGCTCCCTGACTTCAGACTATACTAAAAAGCTACAGTAATTAAGCCAGTATGGTACTGGCACAAAAACAGAAATATAGATCAATGGAACAGGATAGAAAGCCCAGAGATAAACCCACGCACATATGGTCACCTTATATTTGGTAAAGGAGGCAGGAATGTACAGTGGAGAAAGGACAGCCTCTTCAATAAGTGGTGCTGGGAAAACTGGACAGGTACTCATAAAAGTATGAGATTAGATCACTTCCTAACACCATACACAAAAATAAGCTCAAAATGGATTAAAGACCTAAATGTAAGGCCAGAAACTATCAAACTCTTAGAGGAAAACATAGGCAGAACACTCTATGACATAAATCACAGCAAGGTCCTTTTTGACCCACCTCCTAGAGAAATGGAAATAAAAACGAAAGTAAACAAATGGGACCTAATGAAATTTAAAAGCTTTTGCGCAGCAAAGGAAACCATAAAGAAGACCAAAAGACAACCCTCAGAATGGGAGAAAATATTTGCAAATGAAGCAACTGACGAAGGATTAATCTCCAAAATTTATAAGCAGCTCATGCAGCTTAATAACAAAAAAACAAACAACCCAATCCAAAAATGGGCAGAAGACCTAAATAGACATTTCTCCAAAGAAGTTATACAGAGTGCCAACAAACACATGAAAGAATGCTCAACATCACTAATCATTAGAGAAATGTAAATCAAAACTACAATGAGATATCATCTCACACCAGTCAGAATGGCCATCATCAAAAAATCTAGAAACAATACATGCTGGAGAGGGTGTGGAGAAAAGGGAACCCTCTTACACTGTTGGTGGGAATGTAAATTGATGCAGCCACTGTGGAGAAAAGTATGGGGGTTCCTTAAAAAACTACAAATAGAACTACCATATGACCCAGCAATCCCAGTACTGGGCATATACCCTGAGAAAACCATAATTCAAAAAGAGTCATGTACCAAAATATTCACTGCAGCTCCATTTACAGTAGCCCAGAGATGGAAACAACCTAAGTGTCCATCATCGGATGAATGGATAAAGAAGATGTGGCACATATATATAATGGAATATTACTCAACCATAAAAAGAAATGAAATTGAGCTATTTGCAATGAGGTGGATAGACCTAGAGTCTGTCATACAGAGTGAAGTAAGTCAGAAAGAGAGAGACAAATACCGTATGCTAACACATATATATGGAATTTAAGAAAAAAAATGTCATGAAAAACGTAGGCGTGAAACAGGAATAAAGACACAGACTTACTAGAGAATGGACTTGAGGCTATGGGGACGGGGAAGGGTAAACTTTTACAAAGCGAGAGAGAGGCATGGACATATATACACTACCAAACGTAAGGTATATAGCTAGTGGGAAGCAGCCGCATAGCACAGGGAGATCAGCTCGGTGCTTTGTGACGGCCTGGAGGCGTGGGACAGGGAGGGTGGGAGGGAGGGAGACCGCAAGCGGGAAGAGATATGGGAACATATGTATATATATATAACTGATTTATTTTGTTGTGAAGCTGAAACTAACATACCATTGTAAGGCAATTATACTCCAATAAAGATGTTAAAATGCAAAAAAAAAAAAGAAGACCTAAAGAGACATTTCTCGAAAGAAGATATACAGACTGCCAACAAACACATGAAAGAATGCTCAACTTCATTAATCATTAGAGAAATGCAAATCAAAACTATAATGAGATATCACCTCACACCAGTCAGAATGGCCATCATCAAAGAATCTAGAAACAATAAATGCTGGAGAGGGTGTGGAGAAGAGGGAACACTCTTGCACTTCAGGTGGGAATGTGAATTGGTACAGGCACCATGGAGAACAGTATGGAGGTTCCTTAAAAAACTACAAATAGAACTACCATATGACCCAGCAATCCCAGTACTGGGCATATACCCTGAGAAAACCATAATTCAAAAAGAGTCATGTACCAAAATGTTCATTGCAGCTCTATTTACAATAGCCCGGAGATGGAAACAACCTAAGTGCCCATCTTCGGATGAATGAATAAAGAAGATGTGGCATATATATACAAAGGAATATTACTGAGCCATAAAAAGAAACGAAAGTGAGCTATTTGTAATGAGGTGGATAGACCTAGAGTCTGTCATACAGAGTGAAGTAAGTCAGAAAGAGAAAGACAAATACCGTATGCTAACACATATATATGGAATTTAAGAAAAAATAATGTCATGAAGAACCTAGGGGTAAGACAGTAATAAAGACACAGACCTACTAGAGAATGGACTTGAGGATATGGGAAGGGTGAAGGGTGAGCTGTGACAAAGCGAGAGAGGCATGGACATATATACACTACCAAACGTAAGGTAGACAGCTAGTGGGAAGCAGCCACATAGCACAGGGAGATCAGCTTGGTGCTTTGTGACCACCTGGAGGGGTGGGACAGGGAGTGTGGGAGGGAGGGAGACGCAAGAGGGAAGAGATATGGGAATATGGAATATATGTATAACTGATTTACTTTGTTATAAAGCAGAAACTAACACACCATTGTAAAGCAATTATATCACAATAAATATGTTAAAAGAAAAATTCAACACCCATTTATGATAAAAACTCTGCAGAAAGTAGGCAAAGAGGGAACTTTCCTCAATATAATAAATGCCATATATGAGAAACCCACTGCCAACATCATCCTCAATGGTGAAAAACTGATAGCATTTCCACTAAGATCAGGAACAAGATAAGGTTGCCGACTCTCACCACTCTTATTCAACATAGTTTTTGAAGTTTTTGCCACAGGAATCAGAGATGAAAAGGAAATAAAAGGAATCCAAATCGGAAAGGAAGAAGTAAAGCTGTCACTGTTTGCAGATGACATGATACTATACATAGAAAATCCTAAGGATGCTACCAGAAAACTACTAGAGCTAATCAATGAATTTGGTAAAGTAGCAGGATACAAAATTAATGCACAGAAATCTCTGGCATTCCTATACACTAATGTTGAAAAATCTGAAAGTGAAATCAGGAGAGCACTCCCATTTACCATTGCAAGAAAAAGAATAGAATATCTAGGAATAAACCTACCTAAGGAGACAAAAGACCTGTATGCAGAAAATTATAAGACACTGATGAAAGAAATTAAAGATGATACAAATAGATGGAGAGCTATACCACGTTCTTGGATTGGAAGAATCAACATTGTGAAAATGACTCAACTACCCAAAGCAATCTACAGATTCAATACAATCCCTATCAAACTACCACTGGCATTTTTCACAGAAATAGAACAAAAAATTTCACAATTTGTATGGAAACACAAAAGACCCCGAATAGCCAAAGCAATCTTGAGAATGAAAAACGGAGCTGGAGGAATCAGGCTCCCTGACTTCAGACTATACTACAAAGCTACAGTAATCAAGACAGTATGGCACTGGCACATAAACAGAAACAGATCAATGGAACAGGATAGAAAGCCCAGAGATAAAACCACGCACATATGGTCACGTTGTCTTTGATAAAGGAGGCAGGAATGTACAGTGGAGAAAGGACAGCCTCTTCAATAAGTGGTGCTGGGAAAACTGGACAGGTACACGTAAAAGTATGAGATTAGATCACTCCCTAACACCATACACAAAAATAAGCTCAAAATGGATTAAAGACCTAAATATAAGGCCAGAAACTATCAAACTCTTAGAGGAAAACATAGGCAGCACCCTCTATGACATAAATCACAGAAGGATGCTTTTTGACCTACCTCCTAGAGAAATGGAAATAAAAGCAAAAATAAACAAATGGGACCTAATGAAACTTCAAAGCTTTTGCACAGCAAAGGAAACCATAAACAAGACCAAAAGACAACCCTCAGAATGAGAGAAAATATTTGCAAATGAAGCAACTGACAAAGGATTAATCTCCAAAATTTACAAGCACCTCATGCAGCTCAATAACAAAAAAACAAACAACCCAATCCAAAAATGGGCAGAAGACCTAAATAGACATTTCTCCAAAGAAGTTATACAGACTGCCAACAAACACATGAAAGAATGCTCAACTTCATTAATCATTAGTGAAATGCAAGTCAAAATTACAATGAGGTATCATCTCACACCAGTCAGAATGGCCATCATCAAAGAATGTAGAAACAATAAATGTTGGAGAGGGTGTGGAGAAATGGGAACACGCTTGCAGTGCTGGTGGGAATGTAAATTGGTACAGCCACTATGGAGAACAGTATGGGGGTTCCTTACAAAACTACAAATAGAACTACCATATGACCCAGCAATCCCACTACTGGGCATATACCCTGAGAAAACCATAATTCAAAAAGAGTCATGTACCAAAATGTTCATTGCAGCTCTATTTACAATAGCCCGGAGATGGAGACAACCTAAGTGCCCATCATCGGATGAATGGATAAAGAAGATGTAGCACATATATACAAAGGAATATTACTGAGCCATAAAAAGAAACGAAAGTGAGCTATTTGTAATGAGGTGGATAGACCTAGAGTGTGTCATACAGAGTGAAGTAAGTCAGAAAGAGGAAGACAAATATCATATGCTAACACATATATATGGAATTTAAGAAAAAAAAAATGTCATGAAGAACCTAGGGGTAAGACAGGAGTAAAGACACAGACCTACTAGAGAATGGATTTGAGGATATGGGGAGGGGGAACGGTAAGCTGTGACAAAGCGAGAGAGAGGCATGGACATATATACACTACCAAATGTAAGGTAGATTGCTAGTGGGAAGCAGCCGCATAGCACAGGGAGATCAGCTTGGTGCTTTGTGACCGCCTGGAGGGGTGGGATAGGGAGGGTGGGACAGGGAGTGTGGGAGGGAGGGAGACGCAAGAGGGAAGAGATATGGAAACATATGTATATGTATAACTGATTCACTTTGTTATAAAGCTGAAACTAACACACCATTGTAAAGCAATTATACTCCAATAAAGATGTTAAGAAAAAAAAGTTTTACTCAGTGAAACACCTTTAATCTAATTGTTGGCTCTATTTTATGGTTATAATTGGTTTTGCCTGGTTTGGCAGAGAACAATGACTGACTAGTGAGAATAACGCTGTTTGGCCTTCATATCACTTGCACTCTCTTCCCATGAAAGTTTTAAAATCTTAGTCCAAAGTCATTTTTCCCACCCACTTTCAACATAGGTCCTACCCAATTACAACTTATATAAGGTAGACTTGAGTACATGTTTTGTGTCCTAAGGGAACATGTATGTATTATTCTCGGGCACTTCTTGGTGAATTACTAGAGAAATAGGTATATTTCCTAAATATATGTGAAATCATCAAGGTCTTCACATTTTTGCACACACATGTGCAGCCACATACCCCTTGCTCTCCCTCCCCTCACACACATCTTCCACCTTTCTTTTTTTGTGTGACTGACTCTCACTCATTCTTTTCTGTCATCTTAAAAATACTAAGTTGCTTGGGAAAGTCCAGTATGTTATAGTTCACCTATCTTATCAGCACACTTTAGTATCCTAATACAGAGTTTCGGAAACAGTGGCCCAGATGAAATATGCAGATGGAAATTTCTCATTAAATCTCATTTAAATTCCTTGTTTAATTTAATATCATTTTATATTCATTAAGTTTTACATAATAAATTAGACCCGGGCGACCAACTTAATATCATTTCTAGTGCCATAACAGTGACCCCCCCCCATACCCACAATGACATAAAATGTGTTCCCAAGCCCCTCTATTCTCTCATGTCATTTCTTAAAACAGTTGGTCACACTTGGGGAGCAGTGGTATTTATTATTCATTCTAGGCAGGTTAGCAGAGCATCTTCTAAATACTTAGCATTTTCAAGACAGCATGGGAAATGCAAAGAAGATAAAATTCCTGACCTTAAGGGACATAGAATTTAGCTAAGGAGGCAAGACCTATTGACAGGAACACTTACATAACCAAACAGGGCAGCAAAGTAAAGTGCCAGGTCTACAAGAAAGAAAGAATTCCGGGGATTCACAAAAAAGATTGAGTTTCATGCATGCTAATGAGAGAAGGATCTAAGAGCTGGCTTGACCCCTTTAATATATGTCACTCCACTATGTGCCATATAGAAATAGCATGTATCCGGATCGATCATCCACTAATTCTACATCTCAGTGATTGGTGAAGTGTAAAGGTCTACCACATGCTTCAGATGCTTACTGTCCCGTCAACTTTTTCATTTAGTCCTACTACAGGCTCTCACATCACTTGTCGAATAATGGGAAGAACATCTGACTATTTCTGAGTTTCAAATGGCAATCTAGTGATCATAGTACCCTGCAGTTTGCGTCTCAAGGCTCCTGCTACAGCTACTTGCCTAAATGCTGGCTTCCTTGACTTACTCTACGTTCCCATTCTGTAAATTTCTAGCCCTTTCTTTGATGGGTTTTTGACCTACATCTTTGATTTGCTTTCAAGTAACTTGTGGTCCATTCTGTTCACTCTTCCTCTATCTGCTTGGTTACTCCATGGATTTTCCTCAGAACTCTAATCTGTTGAGCTCACTGATTGATTAAGTCTTGGGTTCCATGTATTCTCCTGCTCTGTGCTGGTCTGTCTTCTCAGGTGTTCTGTTCAGCAAACTCTAAATGCCTTGGTCTCCCCCAAATCTCAGCTCCATCTTCCCAACTCATGAAATCCGGTGAGTTCTGCCTTTGGTCCCCTCCTTGCCCTGCAGACTGGAGACTTTCAAGGCTGTAAACTGGGGCAGTAAGTAAGCTGGTTGTCATATCAGGGGAGAGGGTAAGTGTACTTGCATCTAATGGATAGGAGCCAGGAATGCTGCTAAACATTCTGTAATACACAGAACAGTCCCCCACAAGAATAAATCATCCAACCCAAAATGTCAATAGCATGCCAAAGTTCAGAAACTCTAGCTTAGTCTTATACAATAACCAGAGTTTTAGAGTTTTAGAGAAGAATATATTCACATTTTTTCTCTTTCTGTATATCTTAGTTACAAAAGCTGATTTTGTGTTTGGTTTCAATTAAGTTTCTGCACTTTTTCTGGCATATCAGAAAGAAAAGCAAGTGTACTTTTCTGCCAGTGGTTTGGGTAAAAATCACAATAAGATCTGAAAGGGAAAAGGAGAAAAAGATCAATAAGATGCAGAGACATAGATGATTACCCCCAAGTAATAAATTCAATTCAGATTTATTAAATATTGTGATTTTATGTTGATTCTGCAGAGCCTATGAGTTGGTATTATTCCCCCATGAGATGAGGGAAAAGGGAATTTAAGTGATTTGCCTGAGGTTATATGAGTGATGAATAGAAAAGATAGAATTTGAACTCAGATCTGTCTGACTCCCATGCTTTCATCTACCACTTCACAGGTACATGAAACAACAGAGACAGGCTAATGGAAAGCATCAGGCTGTTGAGTAAAACGATTTCATTTTACTGTGTCACAACTAAGATTTAATTGGGGTTGTTCTGTTCTGATCGTGGGAGGAATGGGGTTATATGAACTGCCTTCCTGGAAAGCCCAGAAAATGTTCTTTACCTCAAGAGACTGCCATTTTTTGTAGGACATCTAAGAAGAAATAAACCTTATGAAGACAGCGTTTTGAAAGAGGGGCAAATTACTTGACTTTTGATTTTTACATTCAGAGTGATGCTCTGAAGAGTCATGTGACCGAGGGATCCTTATATAACATTACCAGAGGGGAATTTTTGTTTTTCAGTTTAGGGCTTTCTAATACAGAAAGAAATGTCTTGAGAGTAGCTGAAATTTGTTAGTCTAAATTTTAAAAATAAAGTAAATTATTTAAAAAATAAAGTAAATAAGATGAAATGAACGCAAAAGGAACCATAGATCTGCTTTGGACTGTGATATGAGTCTACTTTTTCTTCTTATGAAACAGTGGTGGTTTGGAGTGATAAAGGTGAGACACAGTCTGTGTGTGTCTTGCTTGTCTTAGTTTCACCTAATGGATCTCAGGTTCCTTATATAGTATGTGTCCCCAGGCGAACTCCTCCTTCACACCACCTGTAGCTAATGAAGTGTGCAGGCTGTATTCGAGAGCTTTACAATCAGTCCCAGAGAGATTTTAAGCTTTGCTTATGCCCTTGTGCAAAGTCTAATCTTATGTAAGACCTTATCATTAACAGATTTATGGGGAATATTTCCCCCTTCAAGTATACTCTATAAAACGCTGCCGGTTATATGAATTAATAAACATAGCTGTGTAGGGCTGCAATTCTGGTTACCTCTGTCTCTAACTTGAGTAATCTCTTTGAATTATATTTTGTGTCCTTTGCTGGCTGTGTGCTCCCTGGAACACTGGGGCAAAGATGATCATTTTATTCTCTCTCTTTTGACAGAAGATACTTCCGTATTAGAATAAAACAAACCTTGGATATAGCAGACAGCTGTTTAACAATTTCACATGTGCGTGCAGTAGGCAATAATGACACAGCCAAATATGAACCTGTACCATTTTGGTTAAAAAAGTTAGGAACACCAAAGCCAAGGAAACCAGCAGACAAACAAAAATAAGAACAATTAAGTTTTCTGCAAAAGGTAAAATTTAAGCCACGGTTGTCATTAATACACATATTGGCTAAAATCCAGGTTATTTTCTCTGGGAACAGTCCTGTGTAGTACTCTCTCCCCCAAAGTCCTCCAGTTTTTAGAAAGTTGGACTCCTGTTCACTGATGTCAAAGAGCAAATGGAGTGGGTAAATGGTCATTTAAGCTCAGCCTGTATTTTCCCTGAAAATGAAATAGTTTCATCTACTTGCCTAATCTGGGAGGGGAAGTGGCACAAGATTAGTACTAAATATAGAGATCAGCATTTTTCATACATTTTTGATTACCAGCCACAGTAAAATATAACTTATTGTACATAAACCCACTAATATAATCTATTCAGTTTGTTTCCTTTCTATTTCACTCCTTTCCTTCCCTTTCTTGTCCTTCCCTTCCTTTCCCTTCCCTTTCCTGTTCTAGTCTGTTCCACTCTATTCCTATTCCTATTCTATTCTATTCCATTCCATTTCAATTTATTCTATTTTTCATGCTTAAAAAGATGCTAGTGGACTTAACTACCATGATGTTGTGACCCAACAATGACTTACAACCAAGCAATGTAGAGTGGCTCATACACTTCCAGTTATTTTTAAGCAGCAGTTAAAAGTCAATATCCTCTTTTGTTGCTAGCACCCCTTTTTAAATAGTATGATTGATACCACAAAACTTACTCATTTAAAATGCACAATTCAATAGTTTTTAGCATATTCTCTGAGTTGTGCACCCATCACCACAATTTAATTTTGTAACATTTTATCATCCCCAAAGGAAATCCTGTACCCATTAAGAGTCACTCCCCGTCCAACCATCTTTCCTCGTGCCAAGCCTGGATAACCACTAATTTAGTTTCTGTCTCTATAATTGGTCTCTCCTGGACATTACATATAAATGGTATTAAACAATATTTTTATAACTGGCTCTTTTTAAAATGTAGAGTAACATTTTCAAATTTTAACAAGTATCTGTGTTTCATGAGTTTCATTTTCTAAGTTATATCCCATTTGTATAGATATATCACATTTTATTTACGCATTCATCAGTTGATGGACAATTGGGTGATTTTCAATTTGGGGTTACTATGAATAATGCTTCAACAATCATGTACATTGTGTGTGTGTGTGCATGAGTGTGTGCGCACATGCATTCACATGTTATTTCTCTTGGGTATATACCTAAGAGTGGAATCACTGACTCATATAGTAACTATCTGTTTAACATGTTGAGAAACTGCCAGACTGTTTTCCAAAGTGGCTGCACCTTTTACAGTCTCATCAGCAATGTATGAGGGTTTCAGTTTTTCCACATTTTTGCCAACATGTATTATTGTTGGTCTCTTTTATTATAGTGGGTGCAGTGGGTGCAAAATTGTATATCACTGTGATTTTGATTTGCATTTTCTTAATGACTAATTATGCTAAACGTGTTTTCACATATTTTCATGTGCTTATTGGCCATTTGTACATCCCTGGAGAAATAGTTATTCAGATGTGTAGCCCATTTGTAAGTGGGTCATTTGTCTTTTTATTACCGAGTTATGAATTGTTTACATATTCTGAATAAAAGTCCCTCATCAGATAGATAATTTGCAAATATTTTCTCCCATCCGTGGGCTGCCTTTTCACTTTTTAATGGTATTAATTGTAGCACAAAAGTTTTTCATTTTGATAAAATGCCATCTATGTTTTTCTTCTGTCATTTGTGCTTTTGGTGTCATACCTAAGAAAGGATCACCTAACACAAAGTGACAAAGATTTACTCCTATATTTTCTCCTAAGCATTATATAGTTGTAGCTCTGATATTTATACCTACAATTAATTTGTTGTAATTTTTGTGGCCAGTACCTTTTTGAATCAAGTTCACTAAGAGAGAAGTAGAGAATAAGTTTGTGACAACATTAAATAATCTAACAGAAAATAATAACAGAAATAAAGAAAAAATAGAGAAAGCGTAGGCATACATACATAATAAATACATTTTGGTAAGCTAGTAATGAAAGGTGACAGTGCAAAGCTTATAACTGAGTGGAGAAAATGAGTCTCAAACCATTAGAATAGTTGGATTTTCCTACTTAGGAAGAGTGAAGTAGAGGGGAAAGATCAGTGTTTCCAGGTAATGAAGATTAAGCTACCTCATAACGCAGATAAGTCAAAAGGTGTTGAGTAGAATGTTCAGATTTGACTGCAATGTGTTAAGAAGAAGTAATTATTTCTTAGCTGTATGCAAATTTCTAGCTATGAGGTATTGCTATCCTTAATCCCTACTAGTTTTAGCAGTTGATCTCAACTCTTCCCTTTTCATCATATTACACCAGCTTTCAAATTAGAAATGTCCTGGTCTTTTAGAAGCTATTTAAATAACCATCTTCAAACTTAAGAAGTTGAACGTATTTACTTTCAAATGTATCAGTTCTCCCCTCTTGTTAACAGACGAGTTGACAAGTGACGGGAAAATGTGAGTGTTCTCCTTGTATTGAATTAATCTCCAAAAGCAAATTACTCAGTGAACTCTTCCACCCCTCTCATATTCTAATATAAAAACAAATGATGCCTTACTTCACTCTGTATGACAGACAGAGAGAGAAAAACAAATACCATATGCTAACACATATATATGGAATATATACGGAATCTAAAAAAAAAAAAGGTTCTGAAAAACCTAGGGGCAGGACAGGAATAAAGATGCAGACGTAGAGAATGGACTTGAGGACACGGGGATGGGGAAGGGTAAGCTGGGACGAAGTGAGAGACATATATATGCTACCAAATGTAAAATCGATAGCTAGTGGGAAGCAGCCATATAGCACAGGGAGATCAGCTCGGTGCTTTGTGACCACCTAGAGGGGTGGGATAGGGAGGGTGGGAGAGAGATGCAAGAGGGAAGAGATATGGGGATATATGTATACATATAGCTGATTCACTTTGTTATACAGCAGAAACTAACACACCACTGTAAAGCAATTATACTCCAATAAAGATGTTAAAAAAAAACAAACAACCAAAAAACAAATGCTGCATGAGCAAACCATAAACTGAAGTCATCAGCCCAAATGATGTTGAGGTGGAATGCTTACTGTCCATCAAACATGATAATCCTTGGATCAGTACAGGAGTGGCACTAGCCTTGTCAGAACGTCTGCAACTGTGACCTGATTAAAATGAAAAGCCTAATGAACAGAATCTATGCAGCAGCTTCCCTTCATTATTCTCTCGCCACAAAACGTCACAGGCAGCATCTGGTGTCAAAGACAAATCATATTCTGACATATCCACACTAAACACTTTTGCAGCCATAAAACATGCTGCAAACTGGCTCAGAGACATCCATTTTTAAACAGCTGACATTAATGATGTATATTTAGAGAGAGCAAAAAGCTGTATTTTGCCCCTTTCAGTATACTATATTTTCTGCTGAAATCTTTTTGGAAGAAAACTTGTACATCAAACTTCCTTTTAAGAAGAAATGGCCCCTCTGGAGTATGGAGGGTGATACTTCCTCATTTAAGAGCCTGAAGTGTGCTATAAGATGTGAAATGCAATTATGTACCATTAGCATGTTTTTGTAACTAGTAAACATCCAAAACTGTGACTTTATATTTTACTGTACAAAGCTTGATTAATTAACTTGCCATGTAGTTTACAACTAGTGTTTTTAAAATATACAATAAAAAGTGCAAGTGCAGAAAGAGGCAGAGCAATATGAATATTTCTTAGAAGCAAAAAAAAAAAAAAAATTACCAGTTCAGGTATCAGGCACCAATAAACAAACTGAAATAATGCCTGAGAATTTATATGAAAACATGGCAATAATTTCATTTGTCTGATGTAAATTAAGTCTATCAAAAGTAGACACATTAATTTAAAATTAGCTAGAATTACGGTAATAAATGTGGTATTTTAGCAATGTGTTTTAATAAACAAACCATGTAATACTGCAGAACAGAAAACAACTCCCACATATGTGTAAGGCTTAGTAAAAAATGGACTGTGGAGATTTCCTTATTATTTAACAAGTATCTGTCTATGTTCATACAGTTTCAGTAAAACAAAGTTTACTTTAATTTAAAACCCAACATTATTATGTACACATTCTAAAATCCAGTTTGAATAAAGCATGACATTTAAATTCACCTATAAAGCAACTTTACTTTTGTCTAGTAGGAAAATTTAAAATACCCTAATATAAGTGCAGTTTTTGATATGTCACATTTAATCTGTATTCCTATATTCACTATTCTCAATTTTATTAGATCACATTCCTTATGTAGCCTGAGAGAAGGGGATTTAAGAAATGTTCTGTGGAGAATGAAATTGTAAATGCTTGGTAGCAGGGGCTGCCTTCATTAGAAAACCAGAAAGCATGCAGAAGTGTGTATCTTTGAGAAAAGAACATTGGTTTGGGGTCGTGGAGACCTAAAACCAAATGTGATTGCCAGCGTGTTCTAGGTATGTTATCATAGACATTTTAGTTAACTTCTTTATATCTTCATTTTCTAATATATATGGGAACTAATAATATGTACCTTGTAGATTTGTTTTGAGGTTTAGTCTTAATGTATTTAAATAAAGTAAATAGCAAATAAATTTTGCTATTCAGGTCAAATTGCTGACCTTTTTTGTTTTTTATTTTTCAGTATGGGGTTAAGGTGTTCATATCTTATAACCCCAATTTGGAGCACATGGTCTGACTCTATCTGCCAAATGGTATAACCTTTGAAATGGTGGCTATGCTAGAAAATCTTGGTTTTATAGCTGCTCCATATGTAGTTGTAGTTCAATAAGTAATAAAATCAAAGACTATTTCAGACAATTCTAAAAAAAATAGCTACTATACCAATAATATCTGCAAAAGATTCTTCAAAAGTTTTCATTGTGGGTCTATTGTTGGAGATAATTTTTTGCAGGAACGTAAGAGTCCTGGGGGCAGAGCAGATGAAAAAGACTTACGTTGGTGTGTTTAGAGGGTGTGGGACACAATATCAACCTGCTCTGTCCCCCACCTGAGATAAAATTTTTAAGGTTCTTTCTCTGCCATTCAAGTCTGGAGCTCAGGGGAATATTCCTGGGGAGCCCTAAACCATGGGAGGGCTCATGAAGAAGAAGAAGACCAAGAAGATTTTCTTCAGATTTTTCTTTTAGCCTATATCCTTATAAGTGATTCCTGTTCCTATATTTTTATCTTGTTATGTTATTATTTAAATTTCTAGTCTTTCTTAAAAACTCTATTTGAGTTTATTTTTGGTTTTCACAGGTAGTTTTCTTTTTTATCTTATTGCTCTATTTTATTCTTCTCCATTTTAGATTTTTTCACACTGTATTATCTTTCTCCTAGCATTATGAAATTCTCTTAGCTAAGTAACTTTTTACATCTATAAAATTTCATTTTAATTCATTTTCTTTTTATTGAATACACTGTCTATTTTGATTTAATTTTTCTTATTAGTATTGCTTTATTTTTGTTAAATAATAAGGGAAGTAGAACACCTGGGCATGCTCAGTTTAGCTCTAAGAGGTAAGACATGCCTTACATTAGAAGACTGGTCTATTTTATCTTCCTCTAATGATCTTTTTAGGATCCTCCTAGTTTCATGGAGTGGTCCTCCAAAGCTAAGCCACTAACTCCTGAATAACTAAGTTTGGAAATGCAACAGCATACCCTGGCCAGAATTCTTTCTGAACCAACAGTAGGCTCAATCAAAATATCACCCTATGACATTTGTTTAAAAAGTTTCTGAATTCTCACATATTAAAAACATTTACTCATTTTACACATGGTATTTGAAATCCATAGTTTCTACCCTATGGAATTTACTCATTATTCTTTAACACATGGAAACAGATCACTGCACAATGGGACAAGGATTCAAAGGCTGATTTCCATTCAGGAAGGATCCTTATAACATGAAGGCCCATATTGTATTTATAATTTTAAAAATCAATGACTTTTGAATCCTCTACTAGAACTCCTCCTAATGAGAAATAATAAAGAATTATTAAGAAAACTGAATTATTGTTAAAATCCTCTAGGTTAGAACTCGAGCTTGTGAAGAACTTGTTAAAATGTGTTTTGGGTACCTACTTCAGAGAATTTAGTTGGTCTTAAGTAAGGCCCAAGAATTTGAATATTTAATCAGCATGTCTCTGTGAATCTAAAGTAGGTAGTCTGCAGACTGAACTTTAAGGATCACAGTCCATAACACTGGTCTTTCAATCTTCCTTCCCTAATTTTGAGCATAAAGGAGATTTTATCCAGGTCAGAGATTTTGACAAGTGGAGTTTGTACAGAAGAGGCAGCTAGTTAGAGTTATCTAAGCAAAATGTCCATGTGTCCCAGAGGCTGCCCTTCAGCTGTATTTGATTCCATCTACTGATCAACAAGACCTGTTGTTTTCCTCCTGGATTCACAAGGAGCAGCCCTTGGGGAAACAACAGTCCCAGGCCAGATTGTTTATGAGTAGAGCTTTGGCAGTAACTTAATCCTGGCATCCAAAATC
Source organism: Grampus griseus (assembly GCF_964374135.1). NCBI lineage: Eukaryota > Metazoa > Chordata > Mammalia > Artiodactyla > Delphinidae > Grampus > Grampus griseus. The sequence goes on along the minus strand of NC_139001.1, from coordinate 89,765,061 downwards.
CCCAGAATATATCATACCAGCCAATGACTACAAACACTATTTGACAGACAGAAGTTAAACTGGTTGCAAACAACTCCGTAGGCGGTAGAACATTGGTACCCCTGATACTGAACACAAGTGGTGTGCCCAGACCTTCCTTGTCATGACTATATTTTTCCCTTAGAGTCAGAAAGTTAACAAGACAAAATCCACAAATACAATGAAATTCCTGTTCTAAAAGTCATGTACCGCAGGTCTGAAATAAAGCTTATTCTATGCAAGACTTCAGTTTAGAAACCCCTCCTTCCAATTCATGGAGATAAGTCTTACTTTACTTAGACGTAAGTTTTGGCTGCTCTACTACTTTTGTTAGTTTTAGACAATTCCATGAGATGGTGCCTTTTTCTTCTGAATTTATATATATTTCTTGCATATCATTCTTTTCGAGTTGGTACAAACAGGTAATATTCAGCAAGCCACAGCAAGGAAACTTGGCACCTTTCACGCTGTTGCTCACATAATGGCCATCACCGAATTGTGCTTCATGGTCAAGACTTTATTATCAGACAGCACTGTGAGAATCAGCACTATGAATTCCACTTCTTTAAGTGTTGAAGTTGTTAATGAGAAATTGTCCATTTATACCCACAGTATGACCCCACAAAGCACGCAAGGACATTTCTTAGAGTTTAACCTGAGGAGGGCCCACTGTCACTATTTTTTAAATAATAAAAGTAAGTAAAAGCACACATCTCACTTTCTCAGCAGTGTCTTCCAGAAAGGGCAGAGTCAATGTGATAATACTGGTTTTTCTTTTTCTTTTCTTTTTAGTTTTTCATTGTTGCCCCAAACTTTAGGTGTGAAGAATTGCATTGTTTGAATCAATATTCCTTAGTTGGTAGCATAATTTCTTCACTGGTCCAAGTAATAACCCACTTTTTATTTTTTATTTTTATACACTTTATCCTCCATTCCCAGTTCTGTTTCCTTTTCCAACAAATATTCGTTATAACATATGTAAGGTGAATGTTTCTAATCTATTTCCTTGCTGTTACTAGTATGTGTAAAATCCACACACCATGAATAATATTGAATGCTTGCTCTAAGATATTATATTAAAGTGTATCCCACCACAGGTCTTCTTTGGCAACAGTTTTTCCTCAATATTATTTTTTTTAAATCCATCTATGCTGCTATTTACAAGTCAGTTTACTGTTTCTAAGTGTTATATAGCATTTCATCATACCTTTTATTAATTTATTCCTTCACTGATGGAATGAGGCTTTTTCCATTTTTTTTGCTATTACGAACTATTATGAATATCTTCATATATTTATGTGAAAGTCAAAGTAAAAGAATAAGAAGTGAAGATATTTTTGTTATTTGCAGGTGTTATTATTATCTACGTAGAAAATCCAAAATAATAAATTAGTAAATTTAAATAAATAAGGGTTATTTTTTAAAAAGTTTACCAGCGTATCTGAATACAAGATCAATATATAAAAAGTATTAATGCTTTTATCAATAATTACTATTAAAGTTTTCCTTTATACCTTCAAATTCTACTTTCTCTTCTTTGTTCCAAGTTCTATATTATACTTTTCATTTCACAATTTCTTTCTGATACACTGAGAAAAAATTACCTTAATCCAAATTTGGCTTTGTCTACTATTCAGCACAAATATTGACTACTTTTTTAATTAAAGTATATTTTTTATGCTCAAGGTCTCCAGGAAGTTTGTTGATTTTTTTAATTTACTGCTAACACCTCCTGCTGATGTTCCAACTATCAAATACCTCCTCTCATCTTTCTGAAATCATTAGTTTTATTTAGTTTGACTCCTGCTCTGGCTGCTCTGTCATCTGTTTCCTCGAATATAAAGTCTTCTTTTGTTTGTAATTTCTTTGGGCCCTGGTGTTTCTTGGATGTCTAATAGTTCTTTTCTTTATTAATGTTTACAGTTAAGAAATCCTACAGTACTGTGGGCTGCTGTTTATATCTTCAAGTCTGCTCCCAGTTTTCAGCAAGAGTCCCAGGTTACCATTCTATTCCTCTATAAATCTCACTGCCTGCAGTCTCTTATGTGTCCTTAACCTCTATTGCTCCAAGACATCTCCTTTTTACCTCCAGGAATCTGAACAATTTCCCTCTACATATATTGATTGGGAGAAGGGAAATAACCCATTGAACCATCTTCCATTTGTGTGTTAATACAGGAGAAATTCATGGTGGGGTGATCACGTGATTTATCATCAAACCACTCTGAGAGTTAAAGGTGACACTGTTAATGGTTAGGACGATTGTGTCCTAACTTGAACATATGGTCTACTTTAATCCCTCTTAGAAAAATACTGGCTATCAAAAGTTTTAATAAGTCTATAAATAACATAAATCATTCTAGGAAAAGGGCAAGATGGCAGAGTAGGAAGACCCTGAGCTCACCTCCTATCATGGGCACACCAAAATTATACAACTGTTACAGAACTACTATTGATGAGAAAGGCCAAATCTACCAGAAAATATCATCTGCAATGAAAGATATAAAGAAGAAACCACAACGAGATGGGTATAAGGGGTGGAGTCACACAATACAGTCAAGACACGTAGCCGGGTTGGGTGACCCACAAATAGGAGAATAGTTACAATTGTAGTGGTTCTTCCCAAGGAATGAGGGATCTGAGCCCCACATCAGTCTCCCCAGCCTGGGAGTCCTGCACTGGGGAGACAAGCCCCCAGAACTTTGGCTTTGAAGGCCAGTAGGGCTTACTTTCAGGAGACTCAGAAGGCTGTGAGAAATAAAGATTCCACTCTTAAAGGGTGCACACAAAATCTCACAGGCGCCAGGTCCAAGGGCAGAAGCAGTAATTTGAAAGGAGCCTGGGTTAGACCCACCTGCTGAACTTGGACAGCCTCCCAGAGAGGCAGGAGGCAACTGGAGCTCAACCTGGGGACACAGACACTGGTGGCAGCCATTTTGGGGAGCTCCTTCTACCACATGGACACTTGCTGGCAAGCACCATTTTGGAATCCTCCCTCTAGCTTACTAACCTTCGGACCTAGCCCTACCCCAGCCCAAGATCCTGTATGCACCAGTACTGGGACACTTCAGGCCAAGCAACCAACTGGGTGGGACCAGCATGCAGGCTGCCTTAAGACCCTCTGAGCCCACAGTCACCACTGGACATGGCCCAGCCCACCAGAGTATCCAGAACACAGCCCCACACACCAGTGTGCAAGCAGTAGACCCAGGACCCCCAGAGCCTTGCAGCCAGAAACCCTGAGACCCACATCCATTCACTAGGAGGCAGGCACCAGCTCCAGAACACCCTAGGCCCTGGCCTCACCCACAAGCCAGCTGGCTCCAGCCTTGGGACCAGCCTTACCCACCAGTGGGTAGGTACTAGTTCCAGGACACACTGGGCCTGGGCCCTACCCATTGGCAGGCCAACACCAGCTCTGCAATACTTCCGATTCATCAGCCAGCCACCCCAAGATCCAGCCCCAGTCACCAGTAGGCCAACACCAGCTTTGGGACACCTTGGGACCCACAACCAGCTGTGTTAGGAAGTGGCCCCAGCCAGCAGCGGGCCAGCATTAGATCTGGAAACCCCAGAGCCCAGCTCTTCCCACCAGTGAACCAGCACTAGCCCTGGGATCCCCAAGTTTCCCACAGCCAGCTGCCTCGTGACCTCGCCCCACCGACCAGTGGCCGGCAGCCCCTGCAAGAGTCAGGGCCTGGCAACCACCAGGACCAGCGGTTAATACCCAAAATATATAAACAGCTCGTACAACTCAATATAAAAAAAACAAGTAACCTGATTAAAAAATGGGCAGAAGACCTGAATAGACATTTTTCCGAAGAAGATGTACAGGTGGCTACAGGCACATGAAAATATGTTCAACATCGCTAATCATGAGAAAATGCAAATCAAAACCACACTGAGATATCACCTCATGCCTGTCAGAATGGCTACCATCAAAAAGACCACAGACAAGTGTTGGCTAGGATGTGGAGAAAAGAGAACTCTTGTACACTGTTGGTGGGAATGTAAATTGGTTCAGCCCCTGTGGAAAACATTTTGAGGTTTCTCAGAAAACTAAAAATAGAACTATCATATGATACAGCAATTCTACTCCTGGGTATATATTTGAAGAAAATGATATCACTATCTCAAAGATATGTCTGTACTCCAGTGTTCAGCAGCATTATTCATAATGGGCAAGACATAGAAACAACCTAAGTGTCCATCAACAGATGAATGAATGAAGAATTTGTGATACAGATAGACAGGTAGATATAGGTAGATATATAGATATAGATATATACACAATGGAATACTACTCAGACATACAAAAGAATGAAATTTTGCCATTTCAAACAACATGGATGGACCTGGAGGGTATCGTGCTAAGTGAATATGTCAGACAGAGAAAGACAAATAATGTATGTTATCACTTATATGTGGAATCTAAAAAATAAAACAAATGAATGACAAAAACAAAACAGAAACAGACTCACAGATATAGAAAACAAACTAGTGGTTACCAGCAGAGAGAGAAAAGGGGAAGGGGCAAAGAAGGGTAGGGGATTAAAAGGTACAAACTACTATGTGTAAAATAAATAAGCTACAATAATATATTGTACAGGTCTGGGAATATAGCCACTATTTTATATTAACTTTATTTTATTTTATTTATTTTTTGCAGTACGTGGGACTCTCACTGCTGTAGCCTCTCCCGTTGCGGAGCACAGGCTCTGGACCCGCAGGCCCAGCAGCCACGGCTCACGGGCCCAGCCGCTCCGCGGCATGTGGGATCCTCCCAGACCGGGGCACGAACCCGCATCCCCTGCATCGGCAGGCGGACTCTCAACCACTGCACCACCAGGGAAGTCCTATATTAACTTTAAATGGAATATAATATATAAAAATTTTTGAATCACTCTGTTGTACACCTGAAACTAATATAATATTGTGAATCAACTATACCTCAATAAAAAGCATAAATCATTCTATCTAATGACTTGTCTGTAATATATGTTTTTTAAAGTAACAATTTATGTCAGAAAAGCATGAAGATGTATTAAGTATGATTTAATTTTAGTGAAAAATACGTAATGAAATTTGGAGATCACTTTGCCTTTTTTTCTTTCACATGGGGTGAGTGATGAATGACTAGTGTTATCAGTGGCGTGATGCTGTCATAAAATTGCTCTGTACTTCGAAGTTTCTTTTACATTAATTAAATCTACTGAGGACAATATGTTTGTTATGACAGAACATAGTTTTCCAATGACTGCCGATGTTAGCCAATTAGCTAATTTTTCTTGCATTCCTGTTTGAGAAAAATAAAACCAGAAATCGGTATAAGAAGTGGCTTAGAAATGATTAATTGGACTTCCAAGAAAGCTCACGTTCTCCAAGAGGACATTAACCTTTGTTGTAAAACGTTAAATCTAGACCTTTGATTCTGATTTAATGAGGGTTATATGTCAGGCTCTGAAGTGTTCTGTGGTAGACAAAATAATGGCACCCCGAAAACTGTGTATGCTGTAATCCCCAGAATAGGAATGCTGCTTCACAGGGCACAAGGGGTTTTTCAGACTTTGATAATTTTGAGATAGGGAGATAATCATGGATTATGTGGGTGAGCCCAATATAATCACGAAGTTCCTTATAAGAGGGAGGGAGGAAAATCAGATTCAAAGGAGATGTGACAATGGAAGCAGAGCTCAGAGAGTGACAGAGGATTTGAAGCTGCTAAGCTAGTGGCTTTGAAGACGAAAGAAAGGATCCTGAGCCACGGATTGCAGGCAGCCTCTACCAGTGGAAAAAGTAAGGAGACAGATTATCTCCTGGAGCCTCCAGAAGGAGTGAGGCCCTGCTGGCACCTTAACTTTAGGGCTTCTGACCTCCAGACCTGTAAGATAAGAAGTCTGTGTTGCTTTAAAGCACTCAGTTTGTGGTAATTTGTTACAGCAGCAGTAGAAAACCAATACATGGAGCTATCCTTGGAAAGCTTTTGCAAAATTTATCATCTGGGCATTAGACAGAAGTTTTGCTGAATCGCTCCTTTGTTTCTGTCACCCAGAATGAAAGTATAATATCTAATAGAGGGTTAAATACATATCAATATATATTATATAATAATACATAACTAATTATAGTTTATACATTATTTTATATTTATATCCTATTTTATATATTTATACTTATGTCTATTTTATATATTTATACTTAGTATTCTGTACTTCATAAATTGATACAATGTTATACAAACATGTAATTAATTATATGTTAAGTATAAATAAATGTATAGTCACGGAGTCAGGTGTATTTTGGGAACTTAGTTTGTGTTGCTATAATTGAATTCAAACTAACCTATGAGGCAGCATTTATACCAAGGACAGATAACTTAATTTTGTCTTCACATTCTCATTTTTCATTTTTTATTAAACTTCCAACAGAGTTTCAACCACAGAGAATACATATGGGGTATTGATATAACCCCCCAATTAGTTTCTAAATTCTCTAGCTCTTCCCTCCCAATCCTCTCCTTTCAGAATTCCGAAGAGGTTCTTAAACTCTCATTGTCTTCCTTGAGGTGGGAAAACTGCTCATCACAATTTATTCCTCACTCTGGTTTATGGCGTCAGTTCAAACTTCGAACTCCTTTAGGATTTCCTCATAATATGCAAAGCCACATTTTGAGAATTCCCAAAATCTGTTACTCTATTCAAACTGGGCTCTTGCTAATAAAAACTGCTTTGTGACTTTTATTTTTTCCTTCTCTATGCGTCCAAAACTATCTGTTTAGAAATTACAATGTCCTCTTTGTTTTAGGCGGATCTACAATCCTCCTTGAGGCAATAAATGCCAGGGGGTGGAGTGTTGAGAACAACAAGAAACAAAACCTTCGTTACTTTCTCAAAAGATCCTGCTATACCACATCCATTACTTGGCTCACTGACCCAGGAAAAAGGGCTCAATCCTGGTCTGGCAATGCCCCTTCTATGTTTTCTCAGGGCTGGAGGAAAGCAATCAGAGCCAAGAAGCTTCAGAGCCTTTGCTCAGTCATCTTTTGTTCTGGGAAAATCTCAACTTAAGCAAGTATGCTGCTTTTTTATAGCACGAAGATGTTTTCTTTTATTATAGAGCCTTGGTGAATCTGTTTTCGTGCTTTTTAAATAAACGTATCAGAAGAAATTGTTGATGCAAAGAACTCTTAAAGTCAGGTCTCAACCTCCAATACCACGAACACTCCCGACTGCCAACACCCATCACATCATCAACAGCATCTCAGTATTTCATATTTGCTTTTCCATATAATCAATTTCCGATTCCTAATTGTGCGGATTAGAGTCCCTAGTATGGACTGAGAGCCCTGGGAATGAGCTGCCTGGCATCCAACAGCTTCTTGTCAATCTGGAAGAGGCATTATGTATAAATCATGCTGGAGGCTTTCCCAGGAAGGTATGGATTCAATTAGAGAACTTATAGGAAGATGAAGTGTATTTGCCTACAAAAACAGGTTATAAGCGTTGCTGAATGGCTCCTGAAATAAAACCCTCCACCAGTCTAGACTGTGTGGCTCATTACGATTAAGCTGTAGTAACAACAGGTGTGTAGTGAGAGAAGACCACAGATCAAAGAGGAATGTTTTGGTCAGAATTGAAACATGTAAAGAAGAGATTGGGCTTGGGTGATGCCAAGGATGGTGGAGTATGAGAGTGGAGGGCCTTGGTTTGCTAAGGGATGACACTGGAATACTCAGTATGTGGTAGAGGAATTAATAGAACAGAAAGATAAGGTCATCCAGTGGAGGATGGAGAAAGGTCAAATTCAGTTAGTCACACGTGCAGCATGATGGGTTTTAATACAACATACTCCCCTAAAATTGCAGAAATGAAGTACACTCATGCGAACTTCTCAAAGCTTATCAATAGTGCAGAAATGTTTTGTTATGAGCCTTCTTTGGGGACTGAATGAAAATATGGATTGAAACCAATGTGTATAGTATCAGGAACTCAGCTGATTAAAGCAACAAGCCAAAGATGAAAGAGTTCATCACTTTCATTACTTACTGAGATGGTGTAAGTAGGAGTGTAAAATCAGAGAAAATGCCGACCCCTCCTTTTCCATTTTCCCCCAGGGAATGGCACACTGGTGGAGGTTCTCTCCCTGTTGAAGGATCCCTAACAAAGACTCATCAAGCAGTGTTATGGACTCTGGATTTGGAGAAAGGCGGGGGGGGGGGGGGGGGGGGGGGCGAGGGCCAGGAGTGGAAGAGTACTGGGTACTGAGTCAGAGTGGGGAAAACTGTCTTCAAGTTTTCCTTAAGGAGGTCTCAGCAGAGACACCTGACCAAGACCTCTGCCCAAGACCTCAAAAAAAAAGACCTAGGAATGAAGGTGCCTGGGTTGGCAGTGCGAACATGTGTAACAGCCTGACTGGGCCGGTGGGCCTGTGTCCTTGACTGCACCTCCCATCAGAGGCTGTGAGGCACTGGCGGAGCACCGTGTCTGTGTGGAAAGTGAAGCTTTCCCAGTGAGGCCTTCCAGGTTCAACCTTTGTAATCGCCTATGTCAGGCTTAAAAACTCACATACAGGTTTTTAATCAGGAACCAGACTCCTCAGATAGTAGGTGCTACTTTAAATTATCCCTTTGACAATCACTTAAAGTAACTAATGTAAATAACTAATACCTTTTAATTTTATTCCAACTGGCTTAGACGGGGAATAGTCTATGGACTTCGAAGGGTGGCATTTGATGCTTATCTTTGGGGAGCTATAAATTGCAGTCTTTGCAGAGGTATCTTATGGTGACAAATATTTGAATGAAAAGTGACATCTAACATACAACTGTTTTCTGTATGTGGATTTGAGGAATCTTGTAAGCATTGTTTAAAATGTTTCAAATTTACTGTGATCTCCATTATAATGAATATTTTTATTACATTTATTTTTTACCGAAGATGCCACCTCACTTCAAGCACCATTATAGGCAATATGCTAGGTGTTCACTAAAGTGAATGCAAGAAAGGAATATTAAATATTAAGTGAATATATTGTTTGCCATTTGCCTTTGTGTTATTCAGATGAAGCAGCCTTCAAGCAGATAGTCAGGGGCAATGGTTTATTAGTTTAGGCTACAAATTGTAAAGATTAGAACTGACAGAAAGCCAAGGCTCTGTAGAGGACACTTTGTCCATATAAAGTAGTGACTTCAGTTGTGGTTTATCTCTGAGGATTTCCTGAGAATATTGTAACCAAGGACTCCTTCACTTGCTGTGGATCACCAGAACGCATCTTAAAAAAATTCTAAGGGAATAACATTGTGAAAAATGGCTTTTGCTGGGCTTCCCTGGTGGCGCAGTGGTTGAGAGTCCACCTGCCGATGCAGGGGACACGGGTTCGTGCCCCGGTCTGGGAGGATCCCACATGCCGCGGAGCAGTTGGGCCCGTGAGCCATGGCCGCTGAGCCTGCGCGTCTGGAGCCTGTGCTCCGCAATGGGAGAGGCCACAACAGTGAGAGGCCTTCGTACCGCAAAAAAAAAAAAAAAAAAAAAAAAGACTTTTGCTAAGATATATTCAGAGAGAGCAAAGTTCATAGCTTTAACTGATATATTGGTCTTTGCAAAATATACCTCAGTGGGCAAGCATTTTTTTGGAGCAAAAGCTGAAACTGTCTTTCTCATTTCTTTTAGTCTAAACTGAACACAGTATTGGTAAATTTTGAAAGATCTCTGCTGGGCAAAAATCTTAAGGAATGTGCCATTTGAGATATCCAATTGTCAGAATAATTGGGAATTGATGTCTTTAGCCAAACTATAACAGATATGTACTGCAATTACTTAAGTTGGGATTTTTTCATTTTTCCAAATATAGGCTCTCTGGTTGTTTTGTGATCCCAGGACCAACTGTGATGTGTAGCATAGCAATTTTGCAGGTCCTGGGATTTGTGACTTTCGTAGGTTTCCAAATCCTCCATTGCTCTTGGGTGCCATTTCTCAGGGCAATCAAACAACCTGCATGAAGCATCGCCTCTTTCATCGAGGTTGTAAATCTGAAAACCAGATTTCCAAACCTGTCAGAAGTGTGTGTAAAATAAGAATACCTACTTTCTGAGTGAAGGCTTGAGGGAATCCTCTTTGACCCAGCGACACTATCTTGACTACCCACAGGTCATTTTTGCTTTCCTTTGTCATCTTTGTTAGACAAGTGAAGCTACTTGGTGTTTGAATTCTAGCCAGGAGGGATGTTACTATCTTTCTTTGGATTGCCCTTCTTATTTCACGTTGAGATGAAAGGGTTTAAATGCCACAAGATAGTGGAAAAAGGGAAAGAGTTCGGTGTCCTGCATTTGGATCTGAATTTTACCACTTTCTAAGACAGAGATTCCAGACTCTTATGGCCCATTAGAATTTTCCAGGACGTTTTCAAAATACATCTTTTTGCCTGGCTTCACCTCAATTTCTCTAAGTGTAGGGCCTAGGGATAAGACGTTTCCAAAATTCCCAGTTGATTCTCTAATGTATAAGAGGTTGAGAATAACTGATCTAAGGCAAGTTAATTATATTTTTCAAGATCAAGTTTCCCATCTACGTAACAAAACTACTAGATGACATCATGGTTTCCGATATTTTTGGTGGGGAGAGGGCTCAAATCTCAATTCATTCTTTAAACAAAATCTTACACTTGTGGAAATAAATGAAGACCAACCAAATGAGAAAAGCAAAGGCTATTCAGAGCTTGCTATATAGCAAGGGAGGCAGCCATCTCACCTGTGTTTTGGCAGAGACTCAAAGGTAGGCAGAGGAGTGGGAAAGCGCTATAGTGGAAAAAGGGAAGGCTTCAAGCATGCTCTGATTAGAGACTGTTGTCCTGAGGAAGATGTAGGTGGGATAACTATAAGTGGGAAATCCTATGTGGTGGGTTAGGTATGCATATTTGGCTTTTTCTGGTCGATCCTAAGTTGGGAGCTGAGAAAAAAATTAGAGGAGCTGTCAGTTAGTAATCAAATCTTTGCCATTTTGAGCCAGTTGTTACAGAAGTTATTGTTTAGCTTCCTGGATTGTCACTAGAGATAGTAATCGGGCTTCCTATAATTCTAAGTTATAGCAGGCTACCTTCCTGAGTTGTTTATTATAGATAAGGAGGTTGGTTTTCTCCAGGTTGATGCAGGTTGTGGGTCAGAGTTCTATTTTTATATATAATCTGGCCATTTTCCATTTGTATATTCAGTCCCTCACATTTATAATCCAAATTCTGTTGCCTAAAAAGTAGAAACAGGGAAAGAAAAGTCAAAAGAAAGAAAGGCTTAAACCTTGCCTCCATAATAGTAGGATTATTCCCCACCTTAACACCTATCGATTATTTTCCTTCTCTCTATTCCAGGGGAAAATGGGCTTTGCTGAAGTCTGCCTCCTGAGGGTCTGCAGTCCGCTTTTCTGTGACTGCCTGGCACATAAGTGTTTGTGTCAGCATCTCTGAAACATGCTATCTATTCCCTCATACTGATGCCAGTTGGGTCGGCTTTTTTTTTTACTTTCCCTCTAACATAAACATGGCTATTAATATCAAGCTATTATTGAAGTTTTGCAGATTATGGAGGTGATGTTGGATAATGTTAGCAAAAAATGATTAAGAAACAATTTATAATTTAAATGATTTCTAAAATTCACTGAGCATCTTCACCACAAAGAAATTCTTATTGGCCATCTTTTTAGATTCCCCTTGGTACCATGTTGCAGTGTAAATTCCCCTCCTGTAATCCTCTTTTCTATTCCATGCAATCCAGAGTCACTCCACCACCATATTGCCCACATTCTGTTTCTCAGGCATAGCAGGAGGAACTGAGCATGTTTCTTGTATTTTGATGTGGTGCAATTTGCATATTTGGTATAAAGTTCTCTCATTTAGATCAGGCTGAAAGACCCTTACTCTATCAAACAAAGCAGATTATTAAGACATCTTCTGAAATAAGAGCTTTCTACCTCAAGACAATTGCTACAACTCCCCTTGATTATGGAAGCAAATATAGTTTCTTGTCTTCTCTCATATATTTCCTCTACTTGTATGTTTAAATCCAATATGTAAAACAGATAAAATCAGTTAAAATCACCAAATATGAATCACATAATTTTAATGAAAAATTGCTCAAGACCAAAAGTATTTCTAACTCATATTTTTTATGTGTCTGAATTTGAAATCGGTGGAAGTAAAATCTTTCTGCGTGGCTTTTTCCAGAAAAATAAAGGTTTGCTTGTAGTAGAGTTATATGTGTATACTTCTTTCCCCAGTTGGATTGTGAGATTCTTAAGAGTGGATATTTATCTTTCTTTTCCCAATGCCAAGCATAATAAATTGTATAGAATACGTGGTTGGTTTATATAGAATAAGTATATTGAAAAATTCTTATCCTTCTTTAATATAATGTTGTCAGCATTTTATCTGAATTATCGGGTTAGCCCTCTGATAATAAAGGCAATTAAGATGGACATGAAACCTCACTTCCTATTAAAGTTGTTGACACTCAAAGGAAAGACAGTTGATTGACTAATTAAATTTTAAATATTTTAGAAGTATTCTCTGTCTACAGAACAGCCCAGAAATCATTGAAAAATAAAAGAGAAATAATTGGTTACATAGCCATTTAGGTGCCCCAAACTTACTGAACAATTCTGAATTTTATCTTGTTTTCCTTTGCAAAGAGACGTTAGCTACTGTGGAACCAACCTGACTCCAAAGACCATCTCCAAGCCTCTTGCCTCGTGATGAATTTTGCTCTAGTCTCATGATTAGAGACTCAAGCTGATTGATAGATTTTTTTCCTTTATTGCACATAGACTGGAGGTCCATGTCAATTTAGAACTTTTCCCAAAAATTTCAGGTTTTTTAGGGTACACCTCTAGCTTTTGGTAATTTATTCAAATTCAGAACAGATGGATTCCCAAATATCTGTTTTCAGATTGCATAAGGTATGTGCTCTCATTTAAAAGCAAGCAAGCAAGCAAATGAAAAAGTAAACTTGAACAACTAAACTAAAATACAGTTCTCCCACTAAGAGTACTTTTTATGTATTTGTTTTATTTCACTTTTGTTATTTCTGTTGGATAAAGGACAGCTTCACAACTGAGTACAAAAAATAAAAATAAAGATCAAAACAAATAATAAACTGTTCCTAAATATATGCCAGCATTCATTATAAAATATGCACTATAAAAAACGAAGTGTTTGAAATAAAATCACACTGCAACTTCCATGTTACAGTGTAAGACCAAGTTAAGATCTTCAACTAGGAAAAATTTATGGTTTAATTTCATTTAGATCACTATCACAAGTTTATTTTATATATATATGTACACACTCACACACTCAATAACAATATATGTAGCTTTTCTGTGGGTCAATTGCCATCAAATAAAAAAATAAAAATATTATGACTTTGAAATCATAGAGATGTGACAGCTTAACAGTGGAATATATATTTATATATAGGTATATAGTTACATATTTCTCCCCAGTACACTCTGAGGCTCTGGGACTATGGTAATTTAGTGGTAAGCAAGACTGACACAGTCTCACTCCTCATGGAGCTTTCATTGTTATTGAGTAGAAAAGGACAAGGATTATCTGTCAGGCAGACCTGGACCTTCATTCTGTTTTCTACATATTATCATGACTTGGGGCAAGTTTCTTAAGCTTTCCAAATTTTAATTTCCTCCTCTATATGATGGGGATAATGAAAGTTCTTCTGCTATGAAATTGCTAAAGGGTTAAAGAGGTAACAACAGTAAAGTTCTTTGTACGGAGATCATAGCAAGCATTTAATAAAGGGTGAGTTCTGTGCTCTTGCTGATGTCCTTATTATTAACTGTATCACCATCATCCTCATTGTTCGAGAAGAAACACCTTTTCCCTGTTCCTAATTTCCAGAAAGAGAAGTTGTCCCAGAGTACACTGTATGTCTCTCTTTTTAACTCTCCACCTTTGGGAAATTGTAATAACTTATTCTTAAGCCGGAAACTGTGATAAACTGATACAAGCTCCCTGGATCAGAGAGACAGATCACTCATTACAGAAGAAGGACAGCCAGAGCAGCATCTGGCCTTAGCTCCGCACAGCCCAGTTCCCAAAGGGCAGCGAGACCTGTGTATCCCAGGAGAAGAATCCTAACATTAGGAGACTCTGAACTTATATGGACTGCCAACACATCTACCCTGCTTGGCTCTGGAGAGAGAGTACTCATCATCCTGGAACAGAAGCAACATCTCTGGGAAGGAGAAGAGAGGGCATTGTAATTATTACCCTGGAATGTTCCTGTAAAAGTATGTCTTCAAAGCCCTCTGGAGGAATACATTATCCCTAACTTCCAAGGCTGTTTACTGTTCAGACACGTCCTTTGCTGAGAAGGCCCTGACCATGCAGGGGCATGAAAAATCCATGGAGAACTGTCTAAAAAACAGTTAGCTCTTGGTAAATTGGGGATGAATAATTTCTCATGTTGGGCTCAGCTCTGCCATTTTCCTCAGTCAGTGGCTTTTTCCCTGGGAGCATTGAAGCTCTAGAGAAAACACGAGTCAGGAGAGCTAATATGTGTGCCTGGCCCTGGGGTTCAGGTAGCAGGTCCAACTGGCTCTCACACAATGTGATATCAAACACTTTAGCAATGATCAGTCATAAGGTTGATATTTTGTTGTTGACATCTGTCATGTTTCTGCTTTCTTACTCAGTTTTTTAGGACCTTGTCAGGGAAGAAGGGTATGGTTTTTGGAGGCTCCCTAAGAAATCCTACCAAATTTTATGATTTCATATAGCAGTTCATAGTGTAGCACCAAGCTACTGAGGCAACTCATTTTGTTCAATATGATTTATTTCAAAAGACGCGGAAGTATAATTTAGTTTAGAAAACACTCCATCTCAAATTATGAGAATAAAAGTGGTATTATGTCAATGAGTGAGTTTCAGGTGCTTAAAAATTTTTGCTTATGTGTTGTTTCGACTAATTTCCAGAGGTTGGAGATTTTTAAAAGGGCTTTGTATTGAGTGAGCCTCATATTAATGTTTAAATCCATGTTGTTTTCTTAACTAACTTCTCTCTAGTTATCTGGATTGTTACAGGACCTGTTATTAAAGCAAACACCAGGGTGGACTTGCCTTTTGTGTGGAGGTAGGAAAGGGCTCACTGAACAACTGTAGTTAAGCTGAAACTTGAAAAATAACCAGGAATTGGCCAAGCTAGTAGGAGTGGACCGAGGAGAAGGTTCTAAGCAAAGAGAAGATCAAAGGTATAAGCCCTGAAGTCGGAAAGGACTTGGAAAAGACGTTGATCTGAAAAAAAGGCCAATGTGGCAGAAATCCTGGCAGAGGAAGCAAGGCGGCACTAGCAAATGAGACTAGAGCGCAAGGCAGGCGCCAGATACTACAAGGTCTCAGAGTTCAGGAGGAGAACGGTGCCCTTTATCTTAAGAAGCATTAGAGTGTCTGAAGGAGGACACTGTGATTATTAGATAATGAATTGCAGGAGAGCAGGAATTGGTGAGACCAGTTAGCAAGTTACGGCAGATGTACAAGCAAGAAATTAAATTGGCCTGGGCAGAGTAGGTGGCGGCAGAGACAGAGAAAAGCAAGTAGATTCCAGATATATATTAGGAAAAAGAATTGTACTTATTTTTTTATTGTACAAACTGAATCCTGTGTCTTGCAGACCTAAGAAGCACCAGTAAATGTTTACCAGTCATGTGGAACCCATCACCTACAAAACATTTTTCAATTTACCTAGCCTCCTGTTTTGTTTGTTGTTTTCAGAAAGCCAAAGAGAAATTGCATAGAACGTTATTTCTCAAGTAAACGTAAGCTCAAACTAAATCACACAAAGCAGGTAACTAATTAAGAAACAATTAATTAGACAATTATTGTAAATCTACACTTTTCAGATGTAGAAGGCAGGGTATTTATTTTGATATGTATAATGTTTCCTGTGGGGAAAACAATAAAAAAGTGTCTGGAAGTTATAAAGTTGTGTCCATTCAATGCTATAAGAGACACCATTTCAACAATGCAAATGATATACATATGACTTCTCCATCAGCTAACGGCTCTCAGGAAAGAGTCTAAGATTTTCTTTCTAGCACTGAGTCCAATTAAGTTGGACTCAGTTTTTAAAGGCGTCGGTGTTATTTAATTGGGTGGTATTCATCCTCACACTCAGGGTTCCTACCAGGAGTGCTGTGGTTGTGATAAATCCATTATAAATTGATTCTGCGAGGACCATTTCTAACACTTCTTCTAAAACTCCAGGGATTACAAGTTTTTAGCTTGAGGAAGTGACCAGTAGATAGGGCTTGGGATAATAAGATTTTAGCAAAAAAAATTGTTGTGAAATGATCCATTTATATATTATTTAGTGAAAAACCCTTATTGAGCACCCACTGTCCCTCTGGCATTATGCTAGGCTCTGGAAATATAAGAAATTCAAGAAACTTACGGTTTATTAAGGTAAGCAGATATATTTTCAAAGATCATAGTAATAGTGAAGAACTTAAATTTGGATTTACTGGCATGAAAATAGCTGAAGCCATGAAAGCGGATGAGCCCCTCCCAGGGACTTTAACAAAACGCAGTCACAAAAGAGCACAGTAGGGAATCTTTTAACTAACAAAAAAGTTAAAGAGAGATCTGGTGAAGATGAACTGACACAGAGCCAATGAAAGACAGTCCACTGAAACCGTAGCAAGTCAAGACCATAAGGAGGCCAAGAAACTATGGTTTCTACTAAGAATATTCATATTGTCAAATGTTTAAGGGTACCAGTATAACAGACTGCAAAGTGTTTATTACGCTTAGGAGGTTAGGAAAGACTCTAGGAAGTTTAGTTCTTAGCCACTGGCAGGGAAGAAGGCCAGATTGTAATTCGGATGTGAATGGCAGGTGTGAAAAAGTAGATGGCAAGTATAAACATCTCATGCAAGAAGTATAAACATCTCATGCAAGAAGTTTGGATGGAAAGGGAAGACGTTAAGACACGAGCAGGACAGGGTATTAACAGAAGGCTTTGAAAAGATGAGATCAACGTTAATGGGAGGGGCCATTTACACAAAGAAATCAAGACAGCAGATGTACCAAGACCTGTATTCAGTTATTGGTGGGTTTCTTTTTTTTTTTTTTAATTTTTAAAAATTTTCATCTGCTCCTCTTAAGAAGCAGTAACCATTGCAATCTACTCATTGTGAGATTCACTTAATCTCAAAGCTACCCTTGTGGAGACTCTTCTATCATTATCCCAGCACTCAAATAATGCTAGGAAGTGGCTCTGAGACTTTTAAAAAACTACATGGTCAATGTCTATACCACAGTACATTAGCAGAACACTGCCAAAGTTTAGGTGGCTTGAATAAGCACTGAATGTACACAGTTGATGATTAGAGAGTCATATTTTAATTAAAATCCTTACAGATTTGTGAAAATTCTTCATTATTGTGGCTGTTTATCCTTAACTAAATTTCACTTTATTCAAGCCCAGTAAAGCCTTAAGTCTCCTGGTGGAATTCATGTAACCCATCCAATTCATTATAAAGCAGTTTCTCACTGAGAGCTTAGAAGTGTTGGAATTTATGAACATCCAAGCCCATTTGATTTGATTTTGTCTCTGGAGCGTGTTTGCTAATGCACAAATATTATTCATTAATGTGCTAAGAGGTGTTCACTAAAGCTGAGCTGTGGAATTACCTTAACTTCAGTAGAAAAGTCATCACTCTTCTCAGGCAAAGAATGCTGATGAGGAAAAGTCCTCCAAAGAATTGTGATGGTATAGAACAGCCCCAAGAAATAAAGCACATTTTACTGCTTTTGTTAACGTGCATGAGAAAATAATTAAATCTATATCTTTTCCATTAATCTGTTTGTGAGATTTTATCTCCAGTGGAAATGGTGGAGAAATTCAAGAGTGATTCTGCAGAATGGTTAACTCTTAAATTCCTGTTATTTGTTTCTGTCATGAAATTGAAGTATCCAGTCTAAACTCTCTGGCAGGATGGACAGTGATTTCATCATATTGTTCAGGGCTCAGGAAATAACCATTTCTTACTTGGCAAGAAGGTAAAAGACATTGCTCAGTTAAGAGAGGCCCAGTTGTTGTCAGTTTAGGGCTGGTGTAGCAGTCCCATGTCACCTGGGACCCAGGCTCCTCCTTCACTCCCTCTGCCCTCCTGAGAATGTCCTCTCAAGGCTGCTAGCTTAAAACAGCTGCTTCCAACCACCTTCACATTGCAAGTAGCAGAGAGGAGAAAGAGGGAGAAGAAAAATGTACCTTCTCCCTTTTTAATTTACAGTTTATTGAAATATTGCATAATAGATAAACAAGTTCAAATCATAACATCCAGGTTAACAAATTCACACAAAGCAAAGATAACCTTGTAACCATCATGCAGATAATCTGGACGTTGTCAGCACTCTAGAAGTCCCCCTCTTGTTCCTTTCCATCATTATTCCCCCTCAAGATAACCATTATTCTGCATTTTAACACCATAGATGAATTTTGCCTGCTTTTGAAACTTATATAAATGCAATCATAGAGTATGTTCCTCTGTGTCTACTTTGTTTTTCTCAGTATTATGTTTGAGAGATGTATTCATCGTTGCTTCCGAAGTTTTTGTTTTCTGGTTAATCTATAGCATTATATCGTGAGAATTCACCACAACTATCCGTCAGTTCTACTGTTGACTAACAATGGGTGGTTATTACAATTAGTGCTAGTTATAAACATTCTTTCAGGTGTTTTTTTGTGAATGTATGTGTGTATTTCTGTTAGATATTCTTATGAGTGGGAAGGTCAGTTTATAACTTGTGTCTCTGATCAGCTTTAGGAGATATTACTAAACAGTTTAAAAGATGCTTTACAAATTACATCACTTCATCAGCACACAGCAATCTCAGTTGCTCTACAGCCTCAGTAACACTTAATAATATCTGTCTCTTTAATGTTTAGCAATTCTGATAGGTATCGCACTCTGGTTTTAATTTATATTTTTCTCATATCTAAGGTTGAACACATTTTCATGTATTTAATAGTCTTCTATTCAAAAGAATATCTTCTTTTGAAAAGTACCTGTTAAAGTTTTTGCCAGTTTCTCTTTTAACAATCTGTAATTTTAACAGCCTGTACAAGTTTATAGATTTGTAAAAGTTCTTTAAATATACTTGATATGAGTCTATTGTGGCATATACGTATTGAAAACAACCACTCCCACTCTGTGGCTTGCATTTCCATATTCTTAATGTTTTCTTTTATGAATCTAAGTTCTTAGTTTTAGTAAAGTTCACTTGATCAATGTTACCCAACATAGTTAATTCTTTTTGAGTGCCATTTAAGAAATATTTGCTCTCTCCAAAAACATGATATTATCCTGTTTCTGTCTAAATAGCTAACTGCTTTACCAGTTACATTTAGATCTACAGTCTATCTGGAATAGATTTTTATCTATGGTGTGCGGTAGGGGTAAGAATTCACTTTTTTTTCATATGGAAATTCTGATGCCCAAGCATCATTCACTGAAAGGCCATCCTTGTCTATATATAATCAGTGTTATAAAGCAAGCCACTTTGTTATAAAGCAAATAACTATATCTGTATGGATTTGGGTTGTTTCTGGGTTCCTGTTTCTTGATCTACTAGTTTTTTATATAGCAATATCATACTGTCTTAATTACCATACAGCTTTATGATATATCTTGATTTCTGGGAGCCTTAAGTGCTCCAGCCTTGTTTCTCTACAAGTTTGTCTTGGATGTTCTTAGCTCTTTATATCACCATGTATGTTTTAAAATACCCTTGTTCATGCTTTGCACATTTACAGATATAACTGTGGGTCATTAGCAACTGTATAATATTGAGACTTCTGACCTGTGAACATGGCATTCCCTTCATGTATTTAAGTTTTTTTTTTCTCAGTAACATTTTTAGTTATATTTTTGTTGTTTTGTGGTTAGTTTCAGGGTAGATGCCTCAGACTTTTCACTGGAAAATCAGTGGTTTTTATGATATTATAAGTGATACTGTATATTTTAAATGAAATTTTCTGTTTATGACTGATACACAGCACTACAACAACTCTATTTTAATAATGTGTCTAATAACCTTGCGCTATTCTCATACTAATTTCTTTGGGTTTTCTATATGCCCTATCATTTATTTATAAAATAATTATAGTTTTATATTTCACATTCCAATTATTACTTGTCTTATATTCTATTTTTTATCTTCCCTTATTTTACTGGTGTAGGCTCTCAAATTCAGGTGAATAAAAATGTTGATAGCAGGTGTCCTTGACTTTTTCCACATTTCAGGGAAAAGTTTTTGATATCTCAACCTTTAAGTTTGAAGTTTGCTGTTGATTTTTTGTAGGTAATGTTAAACAGATTAAATAATTTCCTTTTAAATTTAATTTGATAAGAGTTATTATGACTGGGTATTTAAATGTGTCAAAAAGTATTCTTTGGGCTTCCCTGGTGGCACAGTGGCTAAGAATCAGCCTGCCAATGCAGGGGACATGAGTTTGAGCCCTGGTCCGGAAAGATCCCACATGCCGTGGAACAGCTAAGCCCATGCGCCACAGCTATTGAGCCTGCACTCTAGAGCCCACGTGCCACAACTACTGAGTCTGTGTGCCACAACTACTGAGCCCACGCGCCTAGAGCCCGTGCTCCGCAACAAGAGAAGCCACCGCAATGAGAAGCCCGTACAATGCAACGAAGAGTAGCCCCCGCTCACCGCAACTAGAGAAAGCCCGAGCGCAGCAACAAAAACCCAACACAGCCAAAAATAAATAAATAAAATAAATTTAAAAAAAAAAGTATTCTTTGCCTATTAAGATAATCATGTGATTTTCTACTTTACGTTAATATGATAAATCATACTGCTTAATTTTCTATTATAAAACGAATCTAAAATATCTCAAATTAAGTTGTCATTTTTGCAAGTCTCCAACTTACCTCTGGTTTGCCCTGCTCTTAAAATGTTCCTTCAAGGGTCTCAACAGAGAGCTTAAGGTATTTTTTCTTTTGTAGATCCTGAACCCTATATTTTGTCTCCTTGACAACGTGATAAAGAAAAAGCTATTGTTTCAGCAGTTTTTCATTGAACTTCCTAGCTCATTTATCTGCCAGTAGATGTCACAGGGAAAAACCACCAAATGTTGCTCACTCTCTGCTTCTCTCTTCTCATCAATGGCTTTGCTGCTCATTTCTTGGCTCCCATGGCAGACATAATCTTTATTTTTTGACTACAAAGAAATGCCATGCAATTGGCAAAAGTGCTGCCTTTCTTGCCCCCACCAGGGCTCTTATCTTTAGCACCATGGCCAAGAAACATCAAATGCCCCTAGAGAGAAAGTGGCTGACAAAATATTGGCTCACTTCTCTGTGCTGCTTCTCTCCTTGGCTTTGGTTTTCCAGTTCTGGTTGCCGTGGCAGCTCGCTTAAGCCATCAAACATTTTTTAATCTGGTTCTTCTAACTATTCCTGATGGGAAGCTTGATCTGTTTAACCCTATATAGAGACTAGTTTGATTGGTCTGGATTGAGTAAAACCTATCTGCAATTAGATATCAGAAACAAATTAAAAAATACAAATGAAAAAATGAGCAAAAAGTATTTGAATAAAAATTTCTCCAAAGAAGACACACGATGGCCAATAAGCACATGCAAGATTTTCATCATCACTCATCATGAGTAAAATGTAAAGTAAAACCACAATGACCTACAATTCATACTCGTTAGTATGTCTATTATAATGATAAAAAAATAACCACACACATAGAAAATGAGTGTTGCAAGGGTGTGGAGAAATTGGAACCCTTGTGTATTGCTGGTGAGAACGTAAAATGATGCAGTTGCTGTGAAAATGGTGTGGCAGTTCTTCAAAATATTAAACATAAAATTATCATGAGATCTAGCAATTCCACTTCTGGGTATATACCCAAAAGGACAGAAAGTAGAGACTCAAACAGATGTTTGTACACCCATGTTCATAGTAACATTATTCACAACAGTCAAAAGATAGAAGCAATCCAAGCATCCATTGTCAGATAATGGATAAACAAAATGTTGTATATACATACAATGGAATATTATTTGGCCTTAAAAAGAAATGTCTGACACATTCTACAACATGATTTAACCTTGAAGATATCATATTAAATAAAATAAATCAGTCACAAAAGGACAGATACTAATAGCTTCCACTTACATGAGGTACCTGAAGTAGTCAAATTCATAGAGACAAAGTAAATTAGTGGTTACCAGGGGCTAGGAAAGAGGGTATGAGAAATGAGTGTTTAACAGGTATCGGTTCAGGAAGATGAAAAAGTTCTGGAGATGTATGATCATAATGGTTGCACAACAATGTGAATGTACTTGATACAACATTACTTAAAAATGGTTAAAATGGTAAATTTTATGTTATGTGTAATTAACCTCAATTTAAAAAAACACTTCAACTATTCTTCATTAATCCCATGCCTGTTTACACTACAGATATAAAATTCTTCCCACTATTGTATCTTTCCTACTCATGTCTATCCCAACACAGGATTAAGTCTAATTTTAGCTATTTGTATCTTCAACTTTCTTTAGTTTATTGTATTTACTAGGCTATTTTCTACCCTGGTCCATGAAGGTTTCTGAAACCATACCACAATTTACATGGTAAATAATACAGTAACTTAATTTCTTATCATTAGTTGCCAATAAAAATCTATTTTTGTATTTGTAAATTTTCCTTACTAATCCTTCTTGAGCTTATATGAGGAAGATTGATCTAAAGAATCTATCATACAAAGAATATTATTAGTATAATACAAATTATTAGAGCAATTTTAGCTAATCATATTATGACCAGAGCCAATTAAGCAACTAAATTCCAGATTTCTTTTTATATGCTTTCTATTGACCTGTTTCTAGCAGTTTGTTCTGTTTCCTCATTTGAAGCCACAGTTTCAAGAAACATGAATGAAGGGACACCTGAGAATTATGAATGAAGCATACAGGTAATTGCACATGCAGGTAACCACTTTGGCTGTTGATGGAGTAAGTGGCCAACCAGGCTGATAATTGGATACATGCAAGCACAATTAGGCAATTATGAATGCAGTAGCTTGCACAGTACACTTTTCCAGACATGTCTAATTATATTCACAAGTAATAGTATAGTACGCAAATTATTCCCTTCCTGGAAATAAAATTGAGCCTAGAATAGAATGCATTCTTTTGCGCTTAGGGTCAACATTTTATGACAGTTAAGATTAATGAAATAACAGGTTATTAGGTAACAGTTAAGCGTGAGATGAGGCTGGTTAGACAGATAGATATATGATATATAAAGATAGAGATATAAATAGAGATAGAGATATATCTTCCCTGCAGAGGGAGATCAACAGTGCCAGAATTATAGTGAAGTGAGTGATTTAGAACCATGAATTCTATTTTTGTACTATTTCTTCCCATTTTAGGAATCAGGATCTGGTAACCGACACACACACACACACACACACAACCCAGACAGATACGTAAGCAGCATCTCAGTGGTCTCTTTCTTAAACAAACTTGGCTTTTAATATGGAATTGAAAACTCATTTAAAGTAAAGTGGCAAGAACCAAATGGCCGATTAATGTGTTTTCTAGAAAAATTACACTTTTTAAAGAATCTGAATTATAATTTAACAAATAGGAAAGAAAGGAAAGAAGATTCAGTTGATCTTTGGGTAACAGGGACTTTTCACATTACAATAAAAATGGAATACTCTAAGTTTAAATTAGTTTTCTTGAACATTCTATTCATTTTTAATTTGTGATTTTTGAAGACCAGAAAAATTGCTCAAGATTATTCTAATATTGGTAGTGCCACTGCCACTTAGTAGCTATGAGGATTTAAGAAGCCATTTTTCTTTCATAAGCTATGATTTTTTCACCTATAAAACATGAATAATACCATCTCACTTTCAAAGAATTTTAAAGGGTTAGAAGCAACATATACAAAGTTTAGCACAAAATCTAGATATAACTGTAAATTTGTAGATGATAGTTATTATTCCTATTATGTTTTATTTAAGTAACTGTTTTTCTTCTTCTTTATCCCCCCATTTCAATTTTCTGCATAAGGAAAGAGTGTCTTCTAATTCATGCCCTCCCTGTGTCATCCTTCCCAAATGGTGTCTCTCTCATATAATGTATTGGAAGGGGATAATAAAATAATTCTGTGGTAGGAACACTTTTAAGATGGCTCGCAATGATTCTTGCCTCTCAGTATTTAGTCTCCAGTATAATCCTCTCATTTTGAATGGAACAGGACCTAGTGACTGGTTTCTAATTCATTGAATATGTAAAAGCTATGAGTTGTCACTTTCTAGATTAGGCCACAAAAGACTTGAACTCATTTTTCCCTACTTTTCCCTTCCTCCTGGCTTGCTCATGGCAACAATCCTTTTTTTTGTTTGTTTGTTTTTGAGTATAGTTGATTTACAATGTTGTGTTAGTTTCAGGTGTACAGCAAAGTGAATCAGTTATACATATACATATATCCACTCTTTTTTAGATTGTTTTCCCATATAGGCCATTACAGAGTATTCAGTAGAGTTCCCGTGCTATACGGTAGGTCCTTATTAGTTATCTATTTTATATATAGTAGTGTGTATATGTCAGTCCCAATC
This sequence comes from Grampus griseus, assembly GCF_964374135.1. Classification (NCBI taxonomy): domain Eukaryota; kingdom Metazoa; phylum Chordata; class Mammalia; order Artiodactyla; family Delphinidae; genus Grampus; species Grampus griseus. Next base: position 89,740,380 of record NC_139001.1, on the reverse strand, counting down.
TCCCAATTTATCCCTCTCCACCCTTAACCCCTGGTAACCATAAGTTTGTTTTCTACATCTGTAACTCTATTTCTGTTTTGTAGATAAGTTCATTTCTACCCTTTTTTTTTAGATTCCACATATAAGCGATATCATGTGTTATCTGTCTTTCTGTCTGACTTACTTCACTCAGTGTGACAATCTCTAGGTCTATCCATGTTGCTGCAAATGGCATTATTTTGTTCTTTTTTATGGCTGAGTAATATTCCATTGTATATATGTACCACATCCTCTTTGTCCATTCCTCTGCTGATGGACATTTAGGTTGCTTCCATGTCCTGGCTCTTGTAAATAGTGCTGCAATGAACATTGGGGTCCATGTATCTTTTTGAATTATGGTTTTCTCCAGATATATGTATGGCAACAATCCTTGATGGAGCTTGGAGTGCACTCAACCCAAGTTGAGCCTTAAGATGACTGCAGCTTCTGCCAACACCTTGATTCTATCTTGTGAGAGCTGCTGGTTCATAGATACTGAAACAGATTCCCGAATGAAACGAAAAAACCAAAAAGCAAAACAACAAAAAAAACCTGTGAGATAAAAAATGTTACTAACTTTTTGGTTAAGCCACTAAGTTTGAAAGTAGTTTGTTATGCAGCAACAGAAAACTAATGCAAACACACCCACCGCAAACTTTCATTTCCCAAAGATTTTTATTTGTAAGGGTCTTTCTCCAGGGCATTTAAAGATACATTATTTTCTGTGGTTGAAGACATACCTTCTCATTTACAAATGCCTTCTTATAGCTATTTCCTCCCTACCTCCATATCTTAGAAAGAATGGTTAGGCAGTAATTTTCTTCACAGTAGATGCCAAATGAGAAAAAATTTACACTTCAGGAGTAGAGATCTAAAACACTGCATTTTAATAAATCAATTATGTAATAAAGTAGTCAGAAAACAATTTTGAGGTTTTAGATTTTTTTTGAAAAGCAACCTGAGAAACACAAATAAGAATAGAATATTGTTCTGTTCCCAAGGAGGTTACAATCTAATAGTTAGGAAAAAAATAAAAAAGAACCTATATAGATTTAAAGCTTACTAACACTCCAAGGTAATAAATGACAAATGGGTTGCACAAACAGTAAGCAAGCTAGAAAAAAAGAAGAAAAACTTCCCAGGAAGAGGGCAGAGCATACTCAAGTCCTTCAAAACGATTAGAACTGGAAATCAGCCCAATTTCCAGCCTCTACTTTACCAATACTAGTGTCCTTGCTCCTTGGTAATTCATTTCTTTACTGATTATCTACATCAGCATGGATAGTATTTTATTTTACTTATGAATCTATAGAATGGTATAGGACATTTATATAATTGCCCCAAGGCTAGAGGAAATATTGGAATTAAAACCAAGGTTGCAAAACTCAAAGTAGAAAAAGAAATATAGTCAACCAATTAATTTTTTAAATTAGCTGAAAAAGAAAACAATCAAAATACAACCTATCATATTATTTGTCTGCTCTTACATAAACACAAAGTCAAAAACTAAAATTTGTTGTAAAATAACTATTGCAGTTTTCCATCAACTGGTTTGTATCATGTTTCCATTTTAAACTCCTAGAAGACTTGTAGACTGTCTGGTTACATAGATATCTTGATTTAGTGATACTGATTAGATGCTCCTAGTAAACTAGTTTTTCAAAATTATAATGTTATTCACACTCTGACAGAGAAATAATACCCAGAGGAGTGCGAAGAAAGCAAGGAGGGTATGATGTCACAGAAGTAAGGAGATATGACATATTAAATGGAAAAAATACTTAATAAAGTCAAATTTAATAGCAGGATTGAGTATGATAAAGACTCAGAAATGCCCACTGGATTTGAAAATGTGATGGTTCTTTGATTTTAATGAGAGATAACTTTAGTAGAGTCATGGGGCAGAAGCTGGAGTTCAGTGGATTAAAGAGAGAATGTGAAGTGAGAAAGTGGGGACAATAACCGACCAGTTTTTTGACAAGTGTAGATGAAGAGCAGAGGAGAGAGATTTGGTTACTGGAGGAGCACTTAGGCTCAGAGAGGGACAATTTTGTAGGATGTTTACAAATGAGAGAGAGAGAGAGAGAGAGAGAGAGAGAGAGAGAGAGAGAGAGGGAGGGAGGGAGGGAGGGAGGGAGGGACCTCCAAAGCAAGATGTAGGAAGTAGAGTCAGGTGCACTGGGAAGAAAAAGGTGGATTGCCTTTGAATAGGAGGGGGACTGTGTCTCCTGAGAATAGAGAAAAGTATTATGAAGAGAAAAGATGTAAGCCAATGTGTGCTTGTGTGAGAAAGATGATTCCTGACTGCTTTGATTTTCTCTCTGCTGAGTATAAGGAGGGTAGGAAAATAGAGGATAAGAATAGGGAGGAAGAGATATTGGAGAGTGTGTGGCCAAAGACAACAAAAGGGCTTGACTGTGGCCTAGAAAGACACACACTGGATGGAGATCACAAACATGCAGTGGTGCCTGTCAGCTGTTGTGCAATTTCTTCCCTCAGTACTATCATTAACATTTTTATAAAAACTTGAACAAGTGATCTTATTAATACTGTAATTTCTTATTTCTATAGCTATATATGACTTTCAAATCTTTATTCTGGAAAAGAGTTTGCTAACCATTGGTCTAAAGAAGAAATCAGTTAGAAAATTAGCTACATATTGGTCCATGAGCAACTACCCTTGTTCAAAGTTATCCTATTTAGATAATGCAGAATTGATTGGTTGTTTTTATTCTCTGTGGTATAAAACAATCATAAGGTGATATAGATACAGAAGTAATTGGCAGCTTCTAAAGTGAATGCCTTAAATGAATTTATTGGAAGACCATTTCTCTTTTGAGTCATAAGTGAGTAGATGTGGTTGTTATATATACCTTATATAAGCAGCTCATGCAGCTCAACATGAAGAAAACAAACAACCCAATCCAAAAATGGGCAGAAGACCTAAATAGACATTTCTCCAAAGAAGATATACAGATTGCCAACAAACACATGAAAGAATGCTCAACATCACTAATCATTAGAGAAATGCAAATCAAAAACTACAATGTGGTATCACCTCACACCAGTCAGAATGGACATCATCAAAAAATCTAGAAACAATAAATGCTGGAGAGGGTGTGGAGAAAAGGAAACACCCTTGCACTGCTGGTGGGAATGTGAATTGGTACAGCCACTATGGAGAACAGTATGGAGGTTCCTTAAAAAACTACAAATAGAACTACCATGTGACCCAGCAATCCCACTACTGGGCATATACCCTGAGAAAACCATAATTCAAAAAGAGTCATGTACCAAAATGTTCATTGCAGCTCTATTTATAATAGCCTGGAGATGGAAACAACCTAAGTGTCCATTTTTGGATGAATGGATAAAGAAGATGTGGCACATATGTACAATGGAATATTACTCAGCCATAAAAAGGAACGAAATTGGGTCATTTGTAGAGACGTGGATGGATCTAGAGACTGTCATACGGAGTGAAGTAAGTCAGAAAGAGAAAAACAAGTATCGTATATTAACGCATATATGTGGAACCTAGAAAAATGGTACAGATGAACCGGTTTGCGGGGCAGAAGTTGAGACACAGATGTAGAGAACAAACGTATGGACACCAAGGGGGGAAAGCGGCAGGCGGTGGGGGTGGTGATGTGATGAATTGGGCGACTGGGATTGACATGTATACACTGATATGTATAAAATGGATGACTAATAAGAACCTGCTGTATAAAAAAAAAAAGTGCCTTCTTGATAAAATGTTTAAAATAAGTCATTAAAAAAAAGTTTGTATTGTGAGAAAAAAAAAGACTGGACTTAGTCATGAAAACACTCACTCACCCTTATGTTTGTCTTTTAGCCTCTTTCTCATATCTGTGTTGTTTTTGGTAGGGTGACAGAGAAAAGCATTAAGAGTTATAAACTTGGAAGGGAAGACAGGAGACATTTGTAACCTGGAAATATCCACCCAGATATATTTTAGTTTATGTTGAGGATTAGATGCATTACTTTAAGGAAAGCAGCTAAACATTTTTTATTTAAAGGCAAAGCAAATTGTTTGCATATAACTAGGGGTGAAAAGCTTGCTTGCAAACTAATTTTAAAAATATTTTCTTTTTCCAAATGACTTATCCCAACATACAAGTGAAGTCAGAGGCTATTCTTATTGGGAAAGACAGTATGTGAAGAAAAAACATCCTGGACCCAGAGATATAAAGTAGGGATTTGAGGCTTAGTTCTGACATTTACTAAATCTTTGGTTTGGGGCAAGTCATTTAAACTCTCCAAGTCAGAATTTCCTACTTGTAAAACGAGAATAAGGCCTATTGTCCAGGAAGCTTGTGTGAAAATAAAATAATGACATAATACTTCTGAAGGTGTGTGGCAAAATATAAAGTGCTCTATAATACTGTTTTTGTTTGAGATATCCCTGAGACAAAATTTCCATCTCTGATCATTTTAATCATTTTGTTTCCATACATTTCTACTAGTGTGGAGACATTTGGTTCTTGGTAATAGAAAATTCAGTATAGACAGATCAAGCCTAAATTCATGTGAGGCATGGTATTTTGATTTGCCATCATACAAAACACTTTAGAAAGTTCAGAGAACACAGAAATAATTCATAGATCCATAGACCTATCACTTAAAGAGTGGGTATTATTTTTTCAATCTCCATTTCATTGGTTATATTTTGAAGTTTTTTTGAGATTTTATATATATATATATATTTACTTTTATTAATCTACAAACATCACATTTTTCTGTGATACCACAGCCTTTATAGACATGAGTTCAAAAGGTTCCACTATATGGACTTACCACTTATTAATCATTTGATGTATTTTTAGTTTTTTATTATTATGTATAATGAACATAAACCTTTGTTGAATTTAGAACTTTTTAATCCCCATGGGACTTACTTCTTAGGTATATATTACTGGAGAGATTTACTATTTGCTATTTTGTTACCTCAAGCCTTCAATTTCATTTATTTTCTTTCAAAGATAGTGTCTTTAAAAAAAAAATCAATTGACTGAATAAATGTACTACAGTAGATGATGTTAATTCCCAGGAAGCTGCACTCTTCATAAGGTTCAGGCTGTTTCTTGCACCATAAAATCCCCCTGGTTACCTAACATAGTATTTTAGAAGGAGTTGGCACCTAATTTGTAGCATGACTTGTTTGTCAGTTTAGAAAGCTAGTTCACTGACCGAGCTGGAGATATTGGTCTCTTCCAATGGCTATGTAGAGAAATGGAGTCACGCAGTGTCTCTAATGTTTTGTCATATGAGAGAGATTATTTCAAGGCTAGTTGGGCAAATGATAATGTAGGCAGAGCACATCCACAAATTAGATAAACAGATGGGCTTTTATTGCCGGAACTAATTTGTTCTTGGAAGGAACATCTAACACTGGTGACTGTCATATTCTGACAGCAGAGTGACAGCTGGGATAGGAGTCAGAACTGACCTGGCACATTTCTGAAGGATGACATCTCTGAAGCAAATGGGTAGTAGTTATTTATTAATACAGTACATTTGGTAAATTATTTATCTCAAATCACATTTACTTAGTTATATTACTCATTCCTAAATATCTTAACTTTTTATAAGCAATGACTACTGGAATTCTCACTGGTGCTAAATCTAATCTTAGTTCACAGACGGTTCTGTTATCATTTCAAATAGCTACAATCAGGAGCATTTCATTACAGTGAAACGCATGGTGTGAAGTACAAATCAGATGTGACACCTTATTACTTACTTAAGAATGGCCTTCAATCCTCAAAATTCTAGATAAGTGATGCAATATTATTTATATCTGTTTGTACTGTGAAAAATTTGAGGTAAGGAACTACTTCTCACGTAGTTCATACATTTCATTTCTATCTTCCAAAGCCCAGTGCTAACGTCATAAACAGATTCATAATAACTGCTTGCTGGTGGATGGATGGATGGATGATGGATGGATAGCAGGAAAAATCATTCCCTCTATCTCCAAGTTATTGCCAAATTTGTTACATGGTTCTTTAGTGTCTAAGCTTCCTTGAATTCCAAAATTCTAGTAACAAGTGGGTCATTCTTTAATTTACTTTCTCATTCACTCCACAGCTATGTTTTGAAAGTCTACCATGTATGTGCTCAACACTGCAAATGGTCTCAACACAGCATAACCTAAAAAGTTCAATTGCTGCTCTGAGATTGTAAACTGATAGAGACGTGGTATGTGCCACTACCAAAGTACTTATGATGAACACCTAATTTGAATGGGGAAGGTGGGAGGGAGGCAGGGAGGAGACAGTGAATGAGAAAGAGACAGAGAGAGAGAGAGAGACAGAGAGATGGAGAATGGCTTTGGGAAATAACCATAAACCATTTAGTGATTTCATTCAATAAAGATTGTTTAGAGTATCAGCTTTGTCAGACTCTACTGATGGACCTCAGAGTAGCAGTAGCGAACAAGAAAGACACAGTTGCTAGCCTTGCAGACTTCAACATTTGAAGGGCAAAGCTTACTCTCTGGTTGAACTAAAAAATTGGTTCAAGTAAGTCAGGCAGGGAGTGGTGGGCTTCAGGGAATAAGACTCCCCAGTGCTGATGAATGGACAACTGATTTGTATGATTGATAATGCAGAAATCCATCTTTCCAATGTCCTCAAAAAAACTTAATTAACCTGAAATAAATCCATCTAGAGGAAGTCAATTAAGTATTTGAATCATAGCGAGCATTTACACTACGCCTGATATTTTCTCAACACTATCTTTTTAACCCTTCTTGGAGTGACTGTAAACTCTATTTTGCCGATGAGGAATCTTAAGTTTAAGAAATATTAAGAAATTCTACCAAAACAACACTGCAAGTATATGGCTTAGCAGGGATTAAAAATGAGATTGTAAAATTCTGGTCTTTCTTGACTGCTTACATTTATAACAGAGTTTTTAAAGCAAAAGGAAAAGAGAAGGTGCTGAAAATTTTGTCATTTGATTACAAAACACAAAATGCAATAAATAAAGCAGAGAAAGTGAGAAGTCAAAAGAAAATATATTAATTATATATATAGCTTTAAAGAAGTGTTTATTGCTTCTTTTAATATAAATGCTCAACCTGGCTTTCTCAGTGAAATCTTCTCAGTTTGCTATTAAACCTTCCCATTCTCAACATAACTCATTACACACCCTGTGCTTACGATAATTTATAGATGCCCATGGTTCCAGGAAGGGAATGACCTTTGTCAATACTGTATAAATAAGACATAAGGCTTCTAGGTTTTTCAAATCAGAGTGAAATTCTTTCAGGTTTTATATAGGAAGAGTGACAGATTACAGATTTATTTATTAAAGCTAAAATAGTTCAAATCACATAAACACTACCAACATGTTGTCTGTAATACCACAATCAGCGTTCAGAGTAAAACAATATTTTTTTTAAAAAAGCACATTTGAACATTACGAAGAAAAATCTCTGCTGCTTCATGTTGGGAGAAAGTCCATAAAAGTTCAAACCATAATATGCTACTAAATTCCAATTCCTCTTTGTAATTACTACCATTAAAACTATTATGTAGTTTTATTTATTTGGGAAAACATGTTGATAGTTCATCTTTTCTTGGTTCTAGTTCTAACGTAGTGCGGTAGATGAAGAATAGAAGACTTTGTAGGATATCAGTTATTTCAAGGTTTTTGTTTAAGGCATCTTTCCTTTAATCAAACAAACAATTTGTCAAGCATATAACAGGAACTTACAGTTTAGCTTTTTGGACAATGAAATGCTCAAGCTATGAACAAATCAAAGAAGGTCAAACCCAGCATGAATCAAATTAGTGCAAAAGGACAGGTGAAATTTTAAGAACTGTATATTAGGACTGTTCTTTCTCTCCAGCTATGAGAGGTGAAAGGGAAAAACTCTTTCTCTGTACTCACACGCCTGACACTAACTACCTAGAGTTAGCACAGACCCCACAGGTTAAGGGCTCAGTCCCAGAGGACCCTCCCCACTTCAGATGCTAATCTCGAAGTCTGGACCTCCTACACTTCTGGCCAGCCGGTTATATATCAGGGGTGATCACAACCCCCTCCTAAGATTCAATAATTGGCTAGAATGGCTCACAGAACTCAGGAAAGCACTTTACTTACTATTACTAATTTATTTTAAAGGATATAACTCAGAAACATTCATGTGGAAGAGAGGCAAGATAGGACAAGATATGTGGGAAGGAATGTGGTGCTTCCATGCCCTCTCCAGGGATGCCATTCTCCTAGCACCGAGACATGCTCACCAAACCTGAAGTTCTCTGAATCCCCTTGCTTAAGGTTTTTATAGAGGTTCCATTAAATAGGCGTGACTGAGTAGATTACTGACCATTGCTGATTAACTCACCCCAGTTCTTCTCCCCTCCCCAGTGGTCAGGGAGTGGGGCTGAAAGTTCTAACCCTCTAATCACTATGTTGTTTCCCCTGGCAACCAGCCCCCATCCTCCAAGATAACCTCATTAGCACAAACTCAGGTTTGGTCAAAAGGGGCTTACTATAAATAACAAAAGACGTTCCTCTCACCCCTATCACTCAGGAAATTCCAAGGGTTTTAGGAGTTCAGTGCCAGGAACCAGAGATAGAGACTAAATACTATACATATTTCTTATTATGCCACAGAAGCGATTCAGTTTAATCATTAATGACTGGATATACGTGAATTCCAATAATCAGGTTGTACAAATAATGAATATGGCTGTTTCCAAGAGTGTGACTCAAAATACTGATGACTTGCAAGGAGTATGAGGTTTTTAAACTGAAGAAGGAAAGAAAAAGCCAGGAGGATAGAGCTAGGGAGGTGGTAAGTAAATGTTCATATGGTTAAAATTGTTCTGCTTTATTGAATATGCATATTTTATGTATACAAATAATGAAAGGGTAAGGAAATTTAGGTCTTACTCCGGACAGCTACCCACATGCTATATCAATATAATGTATATTGTACGGGTAAAAATTACCCATATGTTAATATGTACAAAATGTGTAGGAGAGCAGAAATATAGAAATGTGGTCTCCAACCTTTGGAAATGTGAAAATATATTTTAAAAACTAAATTAAAAATGCAATATATATCTATATCATTGAAATCCTTTTAAAACTGCTTTCATCTATCACACAGAATTATAATTTTTTTTTTTTTTTAAATCTAGAGAAACAGAAGCTAGATAGATTAGGTCTTATGACACTCAAATATTCTTCATTTGATATCAGTTGGAAAAGAAAACTTGAGTCATTCAATGTATTAGTCATCCACAATAAAAATGGTATTGTATTTTAATTTGAAGTTCTTTTTAAATTGGCTGTTTTAATTATCAGTATGTCATTCTTAACAAAAAAATAGAAAGTAATTAAATAAAAATGAATATGTTTCAGAGTTCACTTGAGAAAGAAAAGATGGCTATCTCCTTCTTCCTCTAACTTTTCCAATAGTTAATTATGTTAGTAATATATTTTCATTATAAAAAATAAGAAAATTCACATAAGCCAAAAAAATAATTGGTATATTTATATTCTTCTCCTAGAGATAACTACTACTAACCTTTGGTAAAGTTTCTCCCAGAATTTTTTCGTCACATGTTATTAATTAAATATTTTTATAAGATCAGGCAGCATATGATATTTTTTCACTAAATTATATATGAAGAACATGCTTCTACATTATAAAAGTGTCCTTCAATATCACTTGTAACAATGTTTTATCTTACTTATGAATAAATCATGAATTATTTAATTGTTATAACAAATGAGAAACATTTAAAGGGAATTTAAATGCCTAGAAGAGGCCAAGCAGATAACTTAAATCTTTGAACTAGACAATAGCACTTGTGAAACAACCAGAGAACCCAAGCCTAGTCTAATGGATTTTAAGTTTAATTTAAAATAAAAACAGAAACAAAAATCACATGTTTAAATCAAGAAAAAAATAGAAATATTTATTTTGCAGCATATCTGATAATTCACATATCTGAAGACTTTAAAGGGTCTAATCCAGCTGAGACCCAAATTATTTTGTACTTTTTACATTTTTTAGCCCCTGATTTTATGATATTAAAAAATTCTGAGAAGTCTGAGCTGGGGGTATATAACTCTAGAGCTGATTTCCTTTTCCTTCTGCAAGGTTCCTTGCATTGACCTTTTTCTTTTTCCAAATTGTTTGAGACTTAGAGAAAACTTGCAAAGATAGCACAGAGAATTTTATTTGCTTTTCACCAAAATTTTCTAAGTATTAAAATATTAATATTTCACCACATTGGCTCCTCTCTCTCTCTGTATGTGTATATGTGTGTGTGTGTACATATACATATATCTATCTATATATATATATAGATAGATAGATATGGTATTTCTAAATTTGTGGTTTGCTAGATTATGTAAGTGTTTTTAATTAAAATCACAACTCCTCCTAACTTAGACAAATAATTGCATATACTTTCCCCCAACGGTCTTATTTAAAGCAGAGAAAAAAATCCTTATAATCTTACTTTGCTGTTTGTTTGTCTTACTGGCAGATATTTTTCTAGTATGCTTTTTCACTGAAGATATAGTGGCTTAAGGATTATTAATGCATGTGAGGATCTCAATTCTGATGTTGCAAGACCTTTTCTCCTTTTAACAAGTGATGATCAATACCCACAGTTTTTGGGTCCTGGTATCAGCACATGCCTCTAAGACAGCTGTGGCTTCCTTTCTTGTTTATCACTTTAGTTTCAACTTATTTTCATTTTTGCTTTATTTGGATTTTTACCTTAACCTATTGAGAAATCTCTTAGGCATTTAAAGATATGTTTGTAAAAATGTATTCAGCATTTCTAGAAGTTTAATAGTGCATAGTTTTTCATGACATCAAAGCAGCCATGTTGCCAGAACAATTCTACATAACAGTTTTAAAGATAACATCTTCAACTGTTTTCCTTGAATATAATTTTCACTATTTTTTCATGAGTCTGGAAAATAAAAATTAGCAAGAACTTATCATACTTATTGTTATAGATTCTTCTTCTCAAAGCACTGATGAAATCACTGTATATCAAACAGTTAATTTTATTGATATTCTCCTCTACCAATTAAACTGAGTATTTCTTTGGACATTTTGAAGATAAATCCTATCTTGGGTATGCAGATATTTTGTTGTTTTCTTAACATTCAAATAAGTTATCATATTTTTCAATATTTCTTGTGATGGCCTGCTATTGTTAGACAAAAAGATAACAAGTAATAAATTTCTGAGCAACATATTAAAGAAAATGAATGCTTAAATGATATTTGACACTAGCAGAACTGGAAAGTGAGTTGATCAGAATCACACTGGTTAGCCTGGAAAGTGAGTTTTTAACAGAAAGCAAATTTGGCAGTGCTAACTCTGAACTATTCATTGGCTATGACATGATTTGACATTATAATCGTTCACTTTACATTCTTTATACTAATTCTTTATATGTAGTAAGCAAACTTGTCTTTACATTTTGGCTTCCCATGTGATTTCCTACAAAGAATATAAGTCGGTCAAGGAAACTATAAATCTTGTCTGCTTAGCAGCTATATTTCTTTTTGCATGTTACTAAATTAGCATTCAGTTTTGCATTAGCTTGTGTGAGCTTGGCTGGCCTGAGACCATCTGGGAAAGACTGAAAAACAAAAAATGAAACCTGAAATATTGTGAACACAGAGACTCTGGGATGCTATATACATTACCAGCTAGTCAGCTACCCCTTAAATGACTCCTGTGCCTTAGTCATGTAAGCAGTCATTCATTTCTGTCATTATTCATCCAATAATAGATTTATCCATCCACCCATCCATCCATTTATCCATTCACTGAACCAGTACTTATTAAATATCTCTGTATATCTAGCTTTGCGCTAGCTGGCAGTAATAAAGAGACAATTATTTCCTACAACCTTTCTTTAGAAGGGAGGCAGATACGTGAAACATATAAACACAATCATGTATTACAAGCATAAAAATAGAAAAATGTGTGGTATTCAGTAGGGTCACAAAGGAAAGAGTGAGCGATTCTACTTAGTTTACCCTGTAGAACAAAAAAGAGGAAACAAGTATTTGTAACTCTCCCAATATCATCAATTTCTTTCACTTTCTCTGAAATTATGCCTTTAGTTATGAGAGGATATGAATTGATCCTGAGTATATTTTGACTATGGGAAAACATGCAAATGAGTAAAAATGAAATGAATAAAAGTAGGCAAAATTTTAAAAGTCACACTACAATAGCTGTAATTTTGGAAATATTTCCTCATTTAAAAAGTATATGTTGAACACGAACATGTATTGATATAAGACATAATTTAATCACTGAATTTTGTGACTAAAAATTATGCATCAATAGCTTTGAACGTGGCCCTTTCTATTTTTAGAATATGTTCTAGATTATTATTTATTAGACTGAATTTTTCATGTTAAATTTTAAACTACTGGAAGAAACCATCATTACAAATCTACAGCTTTTTAGGTTCATACTCTTATTACGTCAATTTTGAAACAACTACAGTATATGTATTATTACACAGATCAAGAAGAGCTTAAAAATGTTTAATAGTGCTTTCACCAATAAATGAAACATCTATGTTTAACAATTGAGTTTTAACCTTTGAAACATATAAATGCCATAGACATATATATATATATATAACTTTATCTGTCCATAAAAAGAGAACTTATTTTTTAAAATATGAAGGAACAATGTTTGTTTTTTTGAGAGACTAAATTTTGTGCTCAATGATTAAGAGATAAGAAAAGAACTTAGAAATTTAACTGGACACACTGGTCATGAGCCAATACTGGATTTCCATGAATTATGGGATCTAAAACCACTGATCTGACATTTAGAAGGGTAGCTTACAAAATTTGTTTTAATTGTTCCATTACAAAGTTTGATTGTTTTTGCAAATATTTGGCTATGGATTAAGAATTTTAGATATTTATTTATATTTTAAGATTACTGAGGAAATATATGATGTCTTCACTTCCTAATACAGTACAAAAAGTTACTAGTGTTGTAATTTTGATTCTAATGGCTGACACTTAACAAAGAGTATAGATTATTTTAGATTATTTTACTAAACTGACATCACAAATCCTATGTACATTCTCAAACTTGTTTATTAAGTTAGAACAAAAATTAGCACATTTCAAGTATGCTCATTCAAAAATCACAAAGTTTAAGGATTTAAATTTCACTCATACTTCGTGAGTATTTCCTTATTTACGTAAAAGGCGTAGTGTTGAGTAATGTAAATAATATAAGGCTTGTTTCATGGAGAATCAAATATGGTAACTGTGATAAATACAGAATAGAGATATGAGGCAAAGGGCTGGTATGGAGGAGAGAGTGATTGACGGTTCTTGATACAAGACAGTCTTTCAGAAGAGTTCTTGCTTGAACTAGGCTTTTGATGACAAATAGAAATTTTTTCAGGTAAATGAAGGTGGTGAAAAAGGTTATTGACCACAGAGGAAAATAGAATAGCACATTCAAGAAACTATATGTCATTCAGTATCCTAGTATGCAAGATGCAGATTCACAGCAGGAGGTAGGAGATGAGTCTGGAATGCAGATATGGTCAGATTCTACAGGATCTTGCAACCCAAGCTAAGATCTTGTGATGTGGATAATGGCAAGCCACTGAGACACAGATAAAGTCTAGAAATTGAGGTAAAAACACTCAAACACACACACACCCCTCCCACACACTACTTTTCACCTTAGCAGATAAGTTATTTACTTCATATTTCTAAAAGAGAAAAACAACTGAATCTTCTCAAAGTTTTACCAATTTTAGTTTTGGAAAGGACCATAGGAGGTTTTAAGGCCGATCTCCATTTTGTGCAGATAAAGAATTTATGTTTCTAAGAAGCTAAATGAGGTTCTTAAACTCTTACCAAGGACCAGATGCAGAGCTGGACTAGAACACAGGTCTTCTAATTAACTGTCCAGAATTATTTGAAGATTCAAAATCATTGTGACTTGGCAAGATTGTTGCAAAATATTGATGCTTGGTACTGCTTGATCCCAACCATCATTTGCCTACAATAGCTCGTCTTTAGCTTTCATTAATTCAGGTTTTTAAGGTTCCTTGCCTTTAAGATTCATCGTTGTCATATGCGCTGTTAGTAGAAGTAGCATTTGGTTTTCACGTGGCTTCTTTTAATCTCAGTATGATTGAAAACAAAATGAATGTTTCTGGTGAATATTTGTGCCCTAACGCCAGCATGGAAGTCCAAATACAGAATAGCTGTGCATTGCCAGAGACCCAAGACTGAAACAGAAGGAGGTGCCGAAGGTCTGATGACAAGAGTCAAGGTTTTTGGCTTACCTATGAAGGAAAATTAACACATGGGCTTTAAATGAAAAATATCCCATCTTCATGCAAAATGCAGCAACATTAATTACAAGAGTAAAGTCTATTCATATCTTACTTCAGAAGAAGGTGGGTTATTTTTCATTCTGGATGCACTGATTGTTATTCAATAACCTTGTTGGATTTTGCCCTTAACTGCATTTATCAACTATGAGAGTTGCTCAGAAAATAAGTTTATAAGTTTAATTACCAGAACATTATGCAGAATGCAGGAAATTTGATGGTGGTTTTATATTCTGCTGGCATGTGAGGGAACATTTCAAAGGGCTCAGTTCTGATTGTTTGTGACATGGTGTCTCCTTAATTAAGAATGGCTGTTCTGCATGTCTCCTTCCCACACAACGTACATGCCAAGATTTAATTTTTTTAGCTCACCTTTTTTTCAACAGCAAAAATCAAGATCAACTTGCTGATGTGTTGGAAAAAATGCTAGTACTTAATTTTAAGCTGCTATTTAAGAAAGAAGCTCTTCCACCAATATAAGCTGACTTTAGTTTTTTAAGAAAATGTATATCATGTGTGTTTCTGAATGTGTTTGTGGTTGTGTGACAATGATAAACTGCTCAGTTCTTCTCTCAGAGCTGTCACTGCATCATTGAATTTATTTTGTCTTTCAGGTTTCACTCTGACACTTAAAGGGAATATATGCTTTACATGTTTGCTTGGGGTGCATGATTAAGAGATGAACACTCTCCTATCTATTTCCTGAGATTCAGAAACAATAGCTTGAAGAAAACAACCTGGAAGACTGGGAATGGAAGCGTATGTATACCTAACAGTCTGCTATGTCCATACAGTTAACATTTGATGGTTACTGTTTCCCTCCATTAGTTAACCTAAGATAACTGATCAGTCTATGAAATTATTGAAGATCTATTTTCACAAGCCAACAGTTTTTTTTTAGAAATTGAAATTTCATGAAAATAGAGAAAAAGGAAGATTTCTTTTTGACATTTTTATAATTCCAGGAAGGTTGGGGGAATTCTTAGGTAGCTAAGGCCCCCAGAGTCTTGGACAACAAGAACCCTAACTACTTCTCTAACCTGTTCTGATATCACTCTTCTCCTGGCTATGTTCCTGCCATGCCAATCATGTTTCTGTTCCTCAAGCAGTTCTCACTCATTTTTACTGCAGGTTATTTATCCTTGCCATTCCCTCTACCTGAAATAATCTTCCACGGATCTTAAATAGCTGACTCCTGGTTGCCATTCAGGTCCCAGTTCAAATGGCCTTTCCTCAGATAGGTTATGCTGATAATCTAATCTACAGCACTGGGCTCCCTAATACCAATCACTCTCTTTCTCTGTCTCTTCAAACTTCCTTTATTCTGGTCGTAACACTTAGATGTATCAGAATGTATCTAGTTGCTGATTGTCTGTCTTCTCCTTGAAAATGTAAGGACTTTGGTGGTCCCTGTCACCATCACATTCCCATTAGAGTAAGTCCCCTACATACGAATGAGTTCTGTTCTGAGAGTGTGTTCGTAAATCCAATTTGTTCATGAGTCCAACAAAGTTAGCCTGGGTACCCAACTAACACAATCAGCTATATAGTACTGTACTGTAATAGGTTTATAATACTTTTCACACAAATAATATATAAAAAACAAACAAGCACAAAAATAAAGAAAACATTTTTAATCCAGTACCTTGAAAAGTAACAGCTACATCACCACTGCTTTTATGCTTGCTTCCTGGGCTTGAAATAAAGATACTCTACTGCTGAGCTCTATATAGTACTCCACAGTAAAGAATACAAAAGCACAACCACTTGTAGAGGATGCACACACGTGACAATGTATGCCAGACACGTGAACTAACTTACGTGATTGGGCATGCGAACACACATTCGCATCTCTGAAAGTTCGCAACTTGAAGGTTTGTATGTAGGGGACTTACTGTATTTAGAAGGGTAGTAGCTCAAAAATATTAGCAGACTATAAGAAAGAACAAATGGAGCATCCTGTGTGTGGAGTTTTCTGTAATACATCCAATACATTTTTGTCCTAAACTGGCCGTTACAAATTCAAATGCCTACAGAGGTCAGGCAAATAATATAACTGAAAATAGGCCAGGTATCATGATTGATAGGGATGGGAAGGGAAGCTTCTGACAAATTGTGGAACATTAGCCCCACCTACACTCAGTTCTAACTATCATTTATTACCATGAATTTGGACTCCAAATTGCCAGAGTTTATGTAAAATTCTTAAATTTTAATGTTGGCAAAATAAATCTTCTATTTAAAATTTTATTAGCCAAAAATATATCTCTATGCTACTGCTGAACCTATTGCTGAACTTATGTATTGTTGAACCTCTTGTTTGCAGCTTCAGCTATGAAATTAAATGTGACTATGAGAGAGTATCAAAAAATCCCAGGGGGAAAAAATCTTCGCAAATTTGATATGACATGTCACTCCAAATAAGCTATGTTTTATGTGACATTTCCATCCATAAAGACTAATTCAGTTGTAACTGAAACCCCAAAATAACAGTGGTCTGAACAAGGTACAAGTTTATTTTTCTCTCATAATGAGACATGGTTTGTTTCTTTGTAGACCAGGAATCTGGTCTCCTTCAACTTAATTGCTTCACCACCCTTACAAATGAGTTTTACCTCATGGTCCTCAATAGCTGTTTCAGTTCAAGATATCAGATCTGCATTTTGAAAGAAGAATAAATTTTGTGACAGAAGCAAAAAAAAGAGAGACATCAGATTTGTACTGCAACCAGCAGAAAGAAGGAAGGGGATGAAAGAAAAGTGGTAAAGAATATCTGTCACTCAACTCTTAAGCCTGTGACCTTCAAATTGGAAGGCAGGTTACCATAGGATGAATGGTCATGTATTTAAAAAACCCAGCATCTTTCAATCTTGAGAAAAAAAAAAGATGGTGTGAATTAGACTTGTTCTCTGAATACAATTATCACTGGCTCTAGTTAACGTTCCTGAGTCCCAGATACAAACTAATGAAGATCGATAGCCTTGTTATGTGCTGAGAACCTTTCTAATGGTGTAACCAAGGACCTGAATCAGGAAACAGGAAACAACCTTAATTCTTTCTGCTTAATATGATGCAGCTTAATAAATATTTCATATGTGAAATGATCTGCTGGGATGTGTGGTTTTTTTGAATGACGAGTTGAAAAGTGAAGGGGGAAAAAAAAACAGTCATTCAGCTGGTTAAAGTCCCTACATGATACCAGGCTATTATTTTAACTGACATTGGCACTCAACTACCTGGGCTATTGTTTTCCCATTGCCTACGCATATCTTTAAGAAGGCCATCAAGTCTCAAAACAGAAATATCCAGAATGGAAAAACATCCACCAAAGATAGAATGTACAAATTCTGGGATGTGATGGTTTTGCAACCTGGAAAGGAGCCACTTTCAACTGCATGATATCAACAGAGAAGCTGAGAGCACTAAAAAAGGATGAGAAACATCTGATTGTTCAATGTTGGTATAGTCATTCACATTTCTTCTGATTTTGAGATGTTCTTAAACTTTCTGTACCTGTTTCCTCATTCAGTACCTGAGTATTACACTTCAAAGAGTGTTACAAATGTAAAATTACATTTGTAATGTGCTGAGCCTCTGGAAAGTAAAAAAAAAAGTGTCAATTCACTTTTTCCTGGTTCTTTCCTTTGTAGCTAATCGAAATTAGATACATGGTTTCCTAGGAAGAGAGGAAAATCCCCACTCAGTTTGCCTACCACTGATTTTGGCCACAATTGTTCCGACTGAAGCTTGGGGGAGAAAGAAAAGATGTATGTGGATGCTGTTTTATACAGATAAAACTGTCTGAAATGTGAAGGGTGATAGAAAAATATGATTTTCTTAGCTTGGCTTGATGACTGATAGGCCACCATTAGAGATATTCCCAAGAGTTAGAGTACAGTCATAAAATTAGCCTTAATCAAATGATAGCACTTATCTGACGTAAGTCATGATGCCCTTTAATTTCAACATACTGTAACTCATCAGTAGAACTAGAAATCATCTGGCAGAGAACAAAAATTCTTTCTAACCATCTTCCTCCATCCTCAGAAGCTCCTTTCACATGTGCTCAGGTATCTGCATTAGAAATGAAAAATCTTTGCTGCAGTCTCTTCTTATCTCAAGCTATTGCCCTATCACACCTCTGCTTTTTTCTACTCTACTTCTTCTTACCACTTCTTTATTTCTCAACAACTTTTAATCTGATTTCTGACTGCATAACTCTATTGAAATATAGACACTAATATCCCCCTCTTTTTAACTCTTACATCTTTTGCTTATATTTCATTCTTCCTATAGGTTCAGTAGTATTTAGCATTTTAAATATCCCTTTTTACTTGAAATTCATCTCTCTCTTTGCCTCTCTGGCCCTGAATCCTCTCATTCACCTTATACTTCTCTGGATAATCTTTCTGTCTCTTTGGGTAGTTCTGCATTCTCCTACCTCCTAAATTTAGCATCTTCCAAACCAGATTTCTGTTCCTTTAACATTTGAAGGTTAGGGTTAACTTTTACAGACTTACTCTCTTTAGACTGGCTGCTACAAAGCTTCAAAGAAACTGGCTCCGCTGAATGCTTAAAGGCAAGCAATCCTGGCAGAGGGCTGCAACATCAGGTCAGAGCAATGGTTCTGCCAAAGTGAAGAGCTGTAACCACATTACATGCTCAGTGGCTTGAACCCCAGTCCCTGATCATACCAGTGAAGGAACTAAGACTCCCACAGCCATGAATAGTGGAGTGCTGGAACAGACTTCTACTAGTTTTGCAGCTGTATTTTCAAAGCTTGGACCTCCGTTTCCTGATCACCCCAGGGGACGGTGTTCTCTCAATCAGTGAGTGTTTCAATTCTGGATTAAGCTTGGAGCTAAGGTTCTTCCATATCATGCTATCATTGGGCCTCAGTCCCTGATTATGCCATGGGAAGGCTGGCACTTCCCCAGTCAAGGAGCTTAGAAGCCCTCCAGACCTACAACCAGGGATGCTCTCCAGGAGTCTAATGTCCAGACTTTTGTGTGCTGTCACAGAATGCAAAGAGCCATGGAAGCCTGCAGACCTGCCACTGCTCTCATTTTGATGAATGTTCTCCATTGATGCTGATCCAGAAGGCTGGTGTGTTTGCTTCCTGATAATTCACCTTTGCTTGATCCATAACATTCTTTTCCTCCAGGAATCCATCCACTCACGACTTTCTTCTACACTTATGCCAAGATCCAGAGTAGAGAGTATGATTTATGAAATCTTGTGTCTCTGCTCCCTAGCATGCTGGCTGGTACAGGTGACAGTTTTACTCTACCAAACTCAACAAGTTGGCAGCAGGACGCCACAGGCCTTTTTTGGATAGGTGAGTGAGAAACATCA
Organism: Grampus griseus; assembly: GCF_964374135.1. Lineage (NCBI taxonomy): Eukaryota > Metazoa > Chordata > Mammalia > Artiodactyla > Delphinidae > Grampus > Grampus griseus. The sequence goes on along the minus strand of NC_139001.1, from coordinate 89,720,599 downwards.
TCTGAGCAGTTCTTTTAGAGATTCATTTTCCATCAAGAATAGTTCTGCTTACTTCCCATCTTTGTGAAGAATGCAATAACTGACTCTGTCATCCAAGCTCAATACCTTGGAGTCATTTCTGAATCTTCTGTCAGTTTCCATGTTGGTGACAGTGGATTAGGGCAGACAATGCTGGTTATAAATTTTGATTGCTCTACATTGGCATCTCCCATTGGATGTCTTACAAACCGCGAGTAGGAAACAAAGTACAAAACAGCTACACAATAGTAGCTTTTTACCTTCTGTTATTATTATGCCTTTTTTTTTCTTTTTGTAAATGTCTTGCCTCCTCATCTAAATTAAAAGCACTTTAAGGGCAGTGACCTTATATGCCCACAATAACTAGAACCATTTTGTGCGTAATTGCTGCTTAAGAAATATCGTTTGATTTTGATTAGATGATGATAGTGCCGAGGTCAAACTTTCAGTTACACAAGAGGATAAACGCATGAGGGAGAGAATCAACACAAGGCAAGGAGGAGGGTAAAGAATTAGGAGGTGTTCAAAGATGTGTCATCCATTTCACAATTTTTATTGGAATGGGATCTTCTCAAAGAGCCTAAAACTCCACTCTGACCAATGGTCCTGAAAGTATATTGATTTCAGCTCTACTCCAGACAGCTGATGCTTTCTAGCCTGATGACAGCCTACTCTCTAATCAAACCAAGGAATCCTTCTGTTATTTCAGTTGTTGGGAATCATAGAAAATTTAGACATGGGAATATTTGTCATATTCCTTGATACATACACATTTTTTAAAAGAAATCTCTGGAAAGAATACAAAAGAACACACCAGACAGAATAAACAGGCACACGTTTTTCTGGAGGACTACAGCTCTTACAAATGTCTGACCTTGTTTATAGGGTTCAGAGCAGCATTACTAGATTTCCCCATCTGAAATTAAAACCATCCATCTACATACCAGCAAGCGTCTACAGATGCAGACTCCAAGGAATCAGCTTGCAGACTAAATGCCAATTGAATGCACAGGTTACCTGCAAGCTTACTTGCTCTTGGGAGCAAGACATTTTCATACGTGCTCATCAAGTGGACCCTTGTTCTATAAGCAGCTTCATTTTGTAAACGTGCTAAGAAATGTACTGGAATTATAGAAAACATGTATCCAGAGAAAAAGGCCTGGATTCACTTGTGAAGACTGCAGTGTTATCACACAGGTGTAGGCTTATACCCCAAAGTCTGTGTGTATCAAAATAAAGTACACTGGGTAGAGACAGTTTTGCATCATTTTACCTTCCTTTTGTCTTGTCTCAAAATTCCAAGGCACGGTTTGTTTGTCTGTTTCTCTCTCCACATGTGTGTATAATCATGTTTTATGTGGTTTTTGTGGCTCAGAAACAACACACTCATTCTTTTAATGGTGATTTCTCTACTCCTTTGTTTAAATTCTTGAGTCAATTTTATCACTCACCTACAGGAAACTCTAGGAACATTAGAATCCCATAAAAGGAACTTCAAGAACTAAGTCCTTCCTTACCTCTCTGGTGTCATCAGTAATTACTCCTCATTTTGAACCCTCCACTCTAGAAATAGAATGTTATGTAGTTTTCTCAAAATACCCAACCATCACACACCTACATGCCTTTACATACGCTGCCTGGAATGCTACATACTACCTGTATGAATAATAAGTTCATACAATGTATCTAGTTTGACAAAGATACTTTTAGATAGGAAGATTCCCAGTCATTACTGTAGAAGGCAGAAAGAGAAAAAGACAGAAAGTCATTTTCCTTCTGTGTTATGGAGGAAATTTTCACTTTACCATTCTCCTCTGTGAAAGTTCTTAAGCCTCTTCAAGGCTTAGTTTCTCAACTGTAAAAATGAGGATGATAATACATATCATATGATTGCTACCAGGATTAAATAAGATTATATGAAATGTTATAGGCAGATTGGTTCAAGACAGAGGAGTAGAAGGACTTGCTCTCACTCCCTCCTGCGAGAATACCGGAAACACAACTAACTGCTGAACAATCATCGACAGGAAGACACTGGAACTCACCAATAAAGATACACCACATCCAAAGACAAAGGAGAAGCCACAATGAGACAGTAGGAGGGGTGCAATCACAGTAAAATCAAATCCCATAACTGCTGGGTGGGTGACTCAAACTGGAGAACACTTTTACCACAGAAGTCCACCCACTGGAGTGAAGGTTCTGAGCCCCACGTCAGGCTTCCCAACCTGGGGGTCCGGCAACGGAAGGAGGAATTCCAAGAGAATCAGACTTTGAAGGCTAGCAGGACTTCTACAGGACTGGGGGAAACAGAGACTCCACTCTTGGAGGGCACACACAAAGTAGTGTGCTCATAGGGACAGGGGAAGGAGCAGTGACCCCACAGGAGACTGAACCAGACCTACCTGCTAGTGTGGGAGGGTCTCCTGCAGAGGAGGGAGGTGGCTCTGTCTCACCATGAGGACAAGGACACTGGCAGCAGAAGTTCTGGGAAGTACTCCTTGGCGTAAGCCCTCCCAGAGTCACCCATTAGCCCCATCAAAGAGCCTGGGTGGGCTCCAGTATTGGGTCGCCTCAGGGTACCAAGCCTCACCCATCAGCAGTCAAGTGGATTAAAGTTTTACTGAGCTCCGCCCAACAGAGCAAAAGCCAGCTCTACCCACCACCAGTCCCTCCCATCAGGAAACTTGCACAAACTTCCTAAATAGCCTCATCCACCAGAGGGCAAAACGCAGAAGCAAGAAGAACTAAAATCCTGCAGCCTGTGGAACAAAAACCACATTCACAGAAAGACAGACAAAATGAAACGGCAGAGGGCTATGTACCAGATGAAGGAACTAAATAAAACCCAGGAAAAACAACTAAATGAAGTGGAGATAGGCAACCTTCCAGAAAAAGAATTCAGAATAATGATAGTGAAGTTGATCCAGGACCTCAGAAAAAGAATGGAGGCAAAGATCGAGAAGATGCAAGACATGTTTAATAAAGACCTAGAAGAATTAAAGAACAAACACCTAGAAGAATTAAAGAACAAACAAACGGAGATGAACAATACAATAACTGAAATGAAAAATACACTAGAAGGAATCAATAGCAGAATAACTGAGGCAGAAGAACGGATAAGTGGCCTGGAAAACAGAATGGTGGAATTCACTGCTGCGGAACAGAATAAAAAAAAAAAAATGAAAAGAAATGAAGACAGCCTAAGAGACCTCTGGGACAACATTAAACTCAACAATATTCGCATTACAGGGGTCCCAGAAGGAGAAGAGAGAGAGAAAGGACCCGAGAAAATACTTGAAGAGATTACAGTCGAAAACTTCCCTAACATGGGAATGGAAATAGCCACCCAAGTCCAGAAAGTGCAGAGAGTCCCAAACAGGATAAACCCAAGGAGAAACATGTGAAGACACATAGTAATCAAATTGGCAAAAATTAAAGACAAAGAAAAATTACTGAAAGCAGCAAGGGAAAAATGACAAATAGTATATAAGGGAACTCCCATAAGGTTAACAGCTGATTTTTCAGCAGAAACTCTACAAGCCAGAAGGGAGTGGAATGATATACTTAAAGCGATGAAAGGGAAGAACCTACAACCAAGATTAATCTACCTGGCAAGGATCTTATTCAGATTCGATGGAGAAATCAAAAGCTTTACAGACAAGCAAAAGCTTAGAGAATTCAGCACCATCAAACCAGCTCTACAACAAATGCTAAAGGAACTTCTCTAAGTGCAAAACACAAGAGAAGAAAAGGACCTACAAAAACAAACCAAGAACAATTAAGGAAATGGTAATACGAACATATGTATCAATAATTACCTTAAACATGAATGGATTAAATGCTCCAAGCAAAAGACACAGGCTTGCTGAATGGATATAAAAACGAGACCCGTATATATGCTGTCTACAAGAGACCCACTTCAGACCTAGGGACACATACAGACTAAAAGTGAGGGTATGGAAATAGATATTCCATGCAAATGGAAATCAAAAGAAAGCAGGAATAGCAATACTCATATTAGATAAAATAGACTTTAAAATTAAGAATGTTACAAGAGACAAGGAAGGATACTACATAGCGATCAAGGGATCAATCAAAGAAGAAGATATAACAATTATAAATATATATGCACCCAACATAGGAGTACCTCAATATATAAGGTGACTGCTAACAGCTGTAAAAGAGGAAATCAACAGTAACACAATAATAGTGGGGGACGTTAACACCTCACTTACACCAATCGACAGATCATCCAAACAGAAAATTAATAAGGAAACAGTAGCTTTAAATGACACAATAGACCAGATAAATTTAATTGATATTTATAGGACATTCCATGCAAAAACAGCAGATTACACTTTCTTCTCAAGTGCGCATGGAACATTCTCCAGGATAGATCATATCTTGGGTCACAAATCAAGCCTCAGTAAATTTAAGAAAACTGAAATCATATCAAGCATCTTTTCTGACCACAACGCTATGAGGTTAGAAATGAGTTACAGGGAAAAAAGTGTAAAAACTCCAAACACATGGAGGCTGAACAATATGTTACTAAATAACCAAGAAATCACTGAAGAAATCAAAGAGGAAATCAAAACATACCTGGAGACAAATGACAATGAAAACATGATGATCCAAAACCTATGAGATGCAGCAAAAGCAGTTCTCAGAGGGAAGTTTATAGCTATACAAGCCTACCTCAAGAAACAGAAAAATCTCAAATAAACAATCTAACCTTACACCTAAAGGAACTAGAGGAAGAAGAACAAAAAAACCCCAAAGTTAGCAGAAGGAAAGAAATAAAAAAGATCAGAGCAGAAATAAATGAAATAGAAACAAAGAAAACAATAGCAAATATCAATAAAACTAAAAGCCGGTTCTTTGAGAAGGTAAACAAAATTGATAAACCATTAGCCAGACGCATCAAGAAAAAGAGGGAGAGGACTCAAATCAATAAAATTAAAAACGAAAAAGGAGAAGTTACAACAGACACCGCAGAAATACAAAGCATCCTAAGAGACTAGTACAAGCACCTCTTTGCCAACAAAATGGACAACCTGGAAGAAATGGACAAATTCTTAGAAAGGTATAACCTTCCAAGACTGAACCAGGAAGAAATAGAAAACATGAATAGACCATTCACAAGTAATGAAATTGAAACTGTGATTAAAAATCTTCCAACAAACAAAAGTCCAGGACCAGATGGCTTCACAGGTGAATTCTATCAAACATTTAGAGAAGAGCTAACACCCATCCTTCTAAAAGTCTTCCAAAAAATTGCAGAGGAAGGAACACTCCCAAACTCATTCTATGAGGTCACCATCACCCTGATAACAAGACCAGACAAAGATATTACAAAAAAAGAAAATTACAGACCAATATCACTGATGAACAGAGATGCAAAAATCCTCAACAAAATACTAGCAAACAGAATCTAACCACATATTAAAAGAAACATACACCATGATCAAGTGGAATTTAACCCAGCAATGCAACGATTCTTCCATATACGCAAATCAATCAATGTGATACACCATATTAACAAATTGAAGAATAAAAACCATATGATCATCTCAATAGATGCAGAAAAACCTTCTGACAAAATTCAACACACATTTATGATAAAAACTCTCCAGAAAGTGGACATAGAGGGAACCTACCTCAACATAATAAAGGCCATATATGACAAACCCACAGCAAACATCATTCTCAATGGTGAAAAACTGAAAGCATTTCCTCTAAGATCAGGAAAAAGACAAGAATGTCCATTCTCGCCACTATTATTCAACATAGTTTTGGATGTCCTAGCCACGGCAATTAGAGAAGAAAAAGAAATAAAAGGAATACACATTGGAAAAGAAGAAGTAAAACTGTCACTGTTTGCAGATGACATGATACTACAGAGAATCCTAAAGATGCCACCACAAAACTACTAGAGCTAATCAATGAATTTGGTGAAGTTGCAGGATACAAAATTAATGTACAGATATCTCTTGCATTCCTATACACTAATGATGAAAAATCTGAAAGAGAAATGAAAGAAACACTCCCATTTACCATTGCAATGAAAAGAATAAAATACCTAGGAATAAACCTACCTAGGGAGACAAAAGACCTGTATGCAGAAAACTGTAAGACACTGATGAAAGAAATTAAAGATCACACCAACAGATGAAGAAATATATCAAGTTCTTGGATTGGAAGAATCAATATTGTGAAAATGACTACACTACCGAAAGCAATCTACAGATTCAATACAATCCCTATCAAATTACTGATGGCATTTTTTACAAAACTAGAACAAAAAATCTTAAAATTTGTATGGAGACACAAAAGACCCCAAATAGCCAAAGCAGCCTTGAGGGGAAAAAAGCGGAGCTGGAGGAATCAGACTCCCTGACTTCAGACTACATTACAAAGCTACAGTCATCAAGACAATATGGTACTGGCAGAAGAAGAGAAATATAGATCAATGGAACAAGATAGAAAGCCCAGAGATAAACCCACACACCTATGGTCAACTAGTCTATGACAAAGGAGGCAAGGATATACAATGGAGAAAAGACAGTCTATGCAATAAGTGGTGTTGGGAAAACTGGACAGCTACATGTAAAAGAATGAAATTAGAACACTCCCTAACACCATACACAAAAATAAACTCAAAATGGATTAGATACTTAAATGTAAGACCAGAAACTATAAAACTCTTAGAGGAAAACATAGGAAGAATACTCTTTGACATAAATAACAGGAAGATCTTTTTTGATCCACCTCCTAGAGTAATGGAAATAAAGTAAAAAATAAACAAATGGGACCTAATGAAACTTAAAAGCTTTTGCACAGCAAAGGAAACCATAAATAAAACAAATAGACAACCCTCAGAATGGGAGAAAATATTTGCAAATAAATTAATGGAGAAAGGATTGATCTCCAAAATATATAAACAGCTCATGCAGCTCAATATTAAAAAAACAAACAACCCAATCCAAAAATGGGCCGAAGACCTAAATAGACATTTCTCCAAAGAAGACATACAGATGGCCAAGAAGCACATGAAAAGCTGCTCAACATCACTAATTATTAGAGAAATGGAAATCAAAACTATAATGAGGGATCACCTCACACCAGTTAGAATGAGCATCATCAGAAAATCTACAAACAACAAATGATGGAGAGGGTGTGGAGCAAAGGGAACCCTATTGCAATGTTGGTGGGAATGTAAACTGATAGTCACTATGGAGAACAGTATGGATGTTCCTTAAAAAACTAAAAATAGATTTACCATAAGACCCAGCAATCCCACTACTGGGCATATACCCAGAGAAAACCATAATTCAAAAAGACACATGCACCCCAATGTTCACTGCAGCACTATTTACAATATCCAGGTCACGGAAGCAACCTAAATGCCCACCGACAGACGAATGGATAAAGAAGATGAGGTACATATACACAATGGAATATTACTCAGCCATAAAAAGGAACGAAATTGGGTCATTTTTAGAGATGTGGATGTATCTAGAGACTGTCATACAGAGTGAAGTCAGAAAGAGATAAACAAATATTGTATATTAACGCATATATGTGGAACCTAGAAAAACGGTACAGATGAAACAGTTTTCAGTGCAGAAATTGAGACACAGATGTAGTGAACAAACGTATGGACACCAAGGGGGGAACATGGCAGGGGATGGGAGTGGTGGTGTGATGAATTGGGAGATTGGGAGTGACAATGTATACACTGATGTGTATAAAATGGATGCCTAATAAGAACCTCCTGTATAAAAAAATAAATAAAATTCCAAAATTAAAAATAAATAAATAAATAAAATGCACTTTCCCCTTGGAAGAGCAGTCCACCCAGTTCTTAGCACCTTGGTGTGTGTTGGTGTTTATTAAAAAAAAAAAAAAAGAAAGAGAGAAAAAAAGAAATGTTATAGGCAAAGTAAATACTAGTATTTTTTTGTTTTTGTTTTGTTTTGTTTTGCGGTACGTGGGCCTCTCACTGTTGTGGCCTCTCCCATTGCGGAGCACAGGCTCCGGACGCGCAGGTTCAGTGGCCATGGCTCACAGGCCTAGCCACTCCGCGGCATGTGGGATATTCCCGGACCGGGGCACGAACCCGTGTCCCCTGCATCAGCAGGCAGACTCTCAACCACTGCACCACCAGGGAAGCCCAATACTAGATTTTTGTGGTCATTTCAGATCAATTATATGACTTTATGACTTTCTCCCAGATAAGGCTGTTATGATTCTGTTAGTGTTATTTTTCCCTTTAAGGTTTTCCAAATACTGTCACTGGGAGGAATCAATGTTCTATATATTTATTCTTTGCCTTTATCATCAGGAGGCTAATCTAGACCAAGATTATTCATTATTAAAAGAAAAAAATCATCAATTTTGCTTAAGAGCTTTAGCAAACATGTAGAATAAAGGTGGAGTTATTTTGAGAATTTAGGGATCTTAGTACAACTGTATTTCTTAGGAAGAAGAAAGTCATTGGACAGACCCTTTTTTTCCATCTTTCAACTTCCATTACCACAAGATCCCTTCTCATTACTTTTCTATGTGTGTCTTCTTTATTCTTTTCTCTGTAGATAAGTTTCTTCCATGCAGTTTGTAATTTATGCTCTACCATGAATTCAGTTTCTCTGCCGCTCTACTTGATGTAACTTTATAGATTTAGTTTCTGAGAACAAGAGCATCTTTGTCCTTTAGTTTAAATTCTTATTTGCTGGATAAAGCTACTCAGGCCAGGAATTCAGGTTACCTGGGACGATATGGCTCTTTATGGACACCCTCCACCCCAACAGCAGTGCCAAAGAAGATGATTTGGGTCTGAAGGCAAAAGCTAACACCTCTATTGAGCAACATCCTTTTCAATCCATCTCCTAGAGTAAGGGAAATAAAAATGAAAATAAACAAGTGGGACCTAATTAAAGTCAAAAGCTTTTGCAGTGCAAAGGAAACCATAAACAAAACGAAAAGAAAACCCAGAGAATGGGAGAAAATATTTGCAAACAATGGTACTGACAAAGGATTAATCTCCAAAATATGTAAACAGCTCATGCAGCTCAGTATTAAAAAAAAAAAACAACCCAATCAAAAAATGGGCAGAAGACCTAAATAGACATTTCTCCAAAGAAGCATTCAGATGGCTAAGAGGCACATGAAAAGAGGGTCAACATTGCTTATTATTAGAGAAATGCAAATCAAAACTACAATGAGGTATCACCTCACAGCAGACAGAATGGCCATCATCAAAAGGTCTACAAACAATAAATGCTGGAGAGAGTGTGGAGAAAAGGGAACCCTCCTACACTCTTGGAAGGAATGAAAGTTGGTATAGCCACTATGGAGAACAGTATGGAGGTTCCTTAAAAAACTAAAAATACAGCTACCATATGATCCAGCAGTGCCACTCCTGGGCATATATCTGGAGAAAAACATGGTTGAAAAGGATACATGCACCCCAATGTTCATTGCAGTGCTGTTTACAATAGCGAAGGCATGGAAGCAACCTAAATGTCCAATGACAGATGAATGGATAAAAAAGATGTGGTACACATATACAATAGAATATTAGTTAGCCATTAAAAAGAATGAAATAATGCTATTTGCAGCAACATGGATGGACCTGGAGATTATCATAGTAAGTGAAGTAAGTCAGAGAAAAACAAATATCATATAATATTGCTTATATGTGAAATCTAAAATAAATGATAGACAAAATTATTTACAAAACAGAAACAGAGTCATAGACTTAGAAAACAAACTTATGGTTACCAGGGGGAAGGGTGTGTGGGGGGGAGATACAGATTGGGAGTTTGCAATTGCCATGTACACACTGCTATATCTAAATTAGATAACCAAAAAGGAACTAGTGTATAGCACAGGGAACTCAATACTCCGTAATAACCTAAATGGGAAAAAAAAATTGAAAAATAATAGATACATGTATATGTATAACTGAATCACTCTGTTGTACACCTGAAACTAATACTACATTGTTAATTAACTATACTCCAATATAAAATAAAAATTAAAAACAAAGCATTTACTTTAAAATCTTGCTAGGATTTGAGACCACCTCTTGAAATCCTGACAATTTCCAGGATCTATCAGAGGATCCTGGTCATACAAGGGACAAAGTAGGGAGAAGATCCAAGGAGTGACCTCAGCTTTTGGATTCCAGGAACTTTTCCTTTCTTACTTTGCTTCCATTCCACATTCCAGAAAGCATCTTTCTGTATAGACTCCTCCTACTTTGTCTCATCTATATTATCTGGGTTTCCTGAAGCTTATGTCACAGGAAAGGGAATAAGAAAAGAGAGCAAGTTTCCAGTTTCTCCCCCAGATTTGCCTTATGACTTTCAAATAAGTGTCCTGGAAACTGCAAGCAACAGAACACTCATACCCACCTTGCTGTAGAGGACCCTGTGGTTATCTCCCCAACATCTCTGTCACCCCTCCCTGACTAGGTATGCCCCATGGAATGAGGATAGATTGATCTACTCCAACATCTGGGTGGGTGAGCTCAGATTTGTTTAAACCCAAGGCCATAGTTACTGCTTAAGGGGATCTATTTCTAAGTCCATCAGTATTGGCATTCCTCTCACCACAGGGGATGTTTAAGAATGAGCATTGCACAAAACTTGGCCAATGGGACATAAAGGTGACATTTTATTAAAAAAATGCTTTTCTTACTACAAAGTAGGATCACTCTTTCCTTAGACAAGGACACATGTAAATCAGATTGCAATTGGCCACCTTATTACTATGAGAAAGCCAGTCTTTATATGGTGCAGTTATTATGGAAATCAGATAAGAGAAATCGAAAGGAAATGGGTCTTGATGGCATCACTGAATACCTAAGTGAAACAAACCTAAAGCTCTTCCTTCCTTTGTACTTTTCAGCTATGTGAGCTGACAGAGTATATGTATTATTTAAGCCCTTTGCAGTTATATTTTTTTCTTGCATCCAAATACATCCTAACAGATACCCTGGCTTCAGAGTAAGAAAACAAAACAAAACAAAACACTTGTTTGCCTACATAACTGAGATTTTCCAAGCTAGTCTATCTTCAGTCATGACTGGATACAGCAACTCAAAAGATTCTGTCAGGAATTGTTTGATCTCTCTTGAGTCTCCTATTTAGTTGGGGTCATTTTCTGGTTTCATGCAGTAGCCCTGGAAACTCTAGCCTCACCCTACTATGGTCTAAAGATTGCTATTGATTTTACAAATTCTCAGCCTTAAGTCCCATGGAAAAGGCAAGGAAATCCTGCCCAGAATTCCCAGCCACCACCACACTGTTTCTCATTTACTCTGGTTGCATCTTGTACCTATCACTCAACCATCTGTGTAAATAGAACATGCTGCTCAAATAGTCAAAGGTCTGCTTCTGAAGCAAGGGGTAGAGTGAACAATCCTAGCAGAACATGGTAAAAGTAAAATGAGGGGTGGTTCTCCAGTGGAAAATTGCATAAAGTGATCAGAAGAAAAATGGATGAATTCTGGGCAGGGACAACAACAGGTTACCTAATGAATATACTATTGCATCAAAATAAACCTTAAAAATTGTTTATGCTAACTTCAACATTTGAAAATCAAGGTTGAAAGAATTTAAGTAACTTTTCCCAAGTCACATCCAGTGAATTATAGATCAACTAAGACTAGAGTTCAGGACTTCTTCTTAGTCAAGTGATCTGCCCTTAAAAATTGGAAGGAGGTGTCATACCAGTAAGAAAAACAGACAAGTGTCTTAGTTAGATTTCTTACACAGTATGATTATGAGACTATTAACCTCACCGAGAGGAGGGTAACATTTTGCTCCTTTCTTCATTCCTGGGGGAGAAAATAGGTGCTCATATTTAACAAAAAATTGTAATCTAGGGAGAAAAATCTCTTCAAATACGTCACAGTATATCTCTGTAAAGGTTATTTCTTGATTTCTTGGCATATTGGCATCTTAATTCATCTAACTGTTAGAGTCATATATGGATTTCTTCTGCTGCCTGATACTCATCAGAAATGAAGGAAGTTGCTTTGATACTGCAAGAACATTTTCTTCACAGAATGAATTAAATACAAGTCAGCAACTTATTGTTGCTGACAGTAGAGCATCTGAAACCCTGATTCTCATCTAAAAAGGCAAGAAGAGGAAGAGAAATGGGTATATATCCTGTTCTTTATCAGGGTAAGGAGTCACTTTTCATTGTACTTCCTTCAATGAATATGTAAATAATCCTTTAATAACAAAAGGCAAAAGAAAGAACGAAAGATAGTTGCATGATGGCTGAAGGTTTGACAGATCAAATTCAGAGAGTAACAAGGACAAAAAATGAAATATTTCTCAGAGTTTAAGGGCTTCAATTCAAGGGCCAATGAGACATATTCTGAAATCATGAGGCTTTGTCCTTTGGCTTCTAGAGCCACTACTTAGTTTTTTCATCTGACACTGTAAGAAAGAATTCTAAATGTTTTGCAGGCTACTCACATGTTGGAGTCCCAAAGAGCTTTTAAAGGTATCATAAAGGTTGTGATAATATACATTTTTCTTCTATAGAGGTCAGAGGTTCTATTAAAAAGCCTCTTTAATATAAAACGAACATAAGAAATTCTCAGATAGGAACTCTATGCAGAACAGAGAATTTCTAACATAATGACACCAGATTTTGTCCCAACAGAGGAGTCAAAGAGCTTCAATGTGTGACCTCAGGTGCAGTTATTTTGTGTCACTAATTTTCCATTAGTGGAGCTATTCAGGGAGCTGGGTTGCAAGCAGAGAGAAAACATAACCTCAAGTTATTGGTCTTATATATATGCTATTCATGTGAAAAAAAAGAGGCATGCATCCAAATGGAGGTAGATGTCGAGGGTGGTGTAGAGAGAGAAGAAACACAAGGTGGTATAAATTCTTGACCATGTTATTGTAAACAAAAGTCTCTTCTTTATATATTCTTTCATTCATCATTCTTCAAGTATTTCTGAATATTTCTTATGAGCTAAATGCAGCATTACTCATTTGATTCTTTCAGAAGTGCTACTGAAGGACATTAAATACATTCACTGGAAGAAATGGTTAGAAAAGTGTAAGAAAACACCTAATGTGTATGTGTGCATACACACATACATGGAACTTGACACAATATTATTTAACTTATTTTGAAATAATTTTAGATTTATAACAGGTGTTACATAAAGAGTCCAGAGAATTATGTCTAGGAATTTATGTCAAGGAAATAATCAGGCACATGTGTACATATTTATCAATGAGGATGTTCATTTTAGTGTTACTTATGAGCAAAATTGTGAAAATAATTTAAGTGGATATCCATTGAGAACCAGTTAAATACATTAATACATATTCACATTATTAAATATTTAGTCGTTAAAATGAGTAAAAATTAAATATTTATTTATCATAACCTCAATTTTATTGTATAATCTTACAAACACATATAAAAATTTGAAGGAAATTTACATCCAAAGAGTTGTTATCTCTAGGAGGTGACTATAGTTTTTCCTGTATAGTCTATTCTCAGGTAGTTGAGCTTTGTCAGACTAAAAGCAAATATGAGGAGTGAATATCAACTAACCGCCAAATAGAACTGATGGGCCATGATCCTCTGTTTTTGATGGTATTGTCTCAACCAAGTTTAGGTTTACACGTTAGCACAGAATGTGACTCTGTAAGTGTGATATCTTCAGTGACATATAGAAAGGTGCTCACTGCATAAAAATCCATCCACCTTCTTGCTGATGCCTTGAATTCCAGAGATGTAGATACGGTTTCAATGCTTACACACCGCAAAGATGTAACTCAATGACTTAAATTCACATTGTGTGTCAGTACTACTAATATATTCCTTTAAGAGGGGAATTTTGAAGAAGGCAGAGGGAAGCAGATGAAATTGGCCTTAAAGAGGGAAAAAAAACTGGAAGGGAAGTTGCTGGAGACCAAGACAGCCGTCACTGATTTCTAATTTTATAGCTTTCCTTCCTCCCTCACTCCCTCCCTCCCTCCCTCCCTTCCTTCCTTCCTTCCCCTCCTTCTAGAAATATTTACTTAGCTCAATACCAACAATATATGAGGCCCTATACTAAGTTCAAGCCAGTTAAAAATCTTATAACCTAAATTTTTATCAATGACAAAATGAGGATAAAATAGTTCTCATTTGTAGGGTGGTTGAGAATATTCAATGCAATGAGCAATAATGAATTTCAGGCCTCTTGCATCGTTTTCAGTTTCTTAACTTAGTAAATGATAAATGGTAGCTCTTAATAGCATTATAGTACTGTATAATAATGTCCTCCTTTTGCATTTATTCATGATTCACACTGCAGATATTTACCGAGCACTCACAAGGTCCAGGCAATATTCTATGGATTGTGGATGCAAAGATGACTAAGACAGAGTCCTGGTCCTCTGGGATCTCACGTCACAGTGGAAAACATATCATACAGGCACAAAACAAAGTTACCTGATACATTCTTTGCCTGGCCAAGTTATATGACACCCCCCTCAACCAATATTGTATTTTCCAAAAGTGTAGTAAAAAATCCTTAAAGCTAAATTAGTCTAAGTCACTTACAGAAGTTGCAGGCTTCCCCTGAGTAATTCACTACTTGACTGAACTTAGTGTGACAGAATGAAGATCATCTGAGTGGAAGCAAATGAGGTTGACTTTTCTTTAGGACTTCAACTTTTTTTTTTTAATAAATTTATTTATTTTATTTATTTATCTTTGGCTGCATTGGGTCTTCATTGCTGCGCGTGGGCTTTCTCTAGTTGCATTGAGCCGGTGGCTTCTCTTGTTGCGGAGCATGGGCCCTAGGTGCGCAGGCTTCAGTAGTTGTAGCACGTAGGCTCAGCAGTTGTGGCTCATGGGCTCTAGAGCGCAGGCTCAGTAGTTGTGGCGCATGGGCTTAGTTGCTCCACAGCATGTGGGATCTTTCCGGACTGGGCTCAAACCCGTGTCCCCTGCATTGGCAGGCAGATTCTTAACCACTGTACCACCAGAGAAGCCCAGGACTTCAACTTTTTAAGGGGAGTATGGTCCTATCTCTCAGTCAACCCAATCAGGCCACCATACTAGGCTTTGTATAACAGATTCTAGAACAGATGTGAGAGCTCTCCCACCAAGGGAGAAGGAAGAGCCAGGTGGTAAGCAGACCTAGATTCCTGCAAAAGCCATGGAAATTAAGGATATTCAGGGGACAGCAAGATAAACAAAATTTGGGAATAAAGTCAAGCTTTACACAGGACAGAATGAGAATGAACTAGGTAGAATATCAGAAACAGTTCTGGGTAGATACTAAAAAAGACATTGAAATTTTACTCCTTATTGGCCATCACCCATATAATACATGGATGGGTCTTTCTAGGCTAACGTTAAAGCACTGAGGCAGACTCCTGATACCTGTAAAGTCTTCAGGTCCCTAATGTGAAAGAACAGAGAGAGCGTAGATTGGAGAAAGGGAGGGGAAAAGGCTGCCTCAGATCTCCTGATGGGAATTCATGGCAAGAGCTTCTAGACAAGTCCTGCTAAATGCAGAAAATCCCTGCTGGCTGCAATGGGGGACATGTCAGCTGCCAATCTCTAAAGTCAGTTGGTGTGAACCCGACTGACTTTAGAGATTAACAATTCAGTCAAAGTAGAGTGTTGGAGGACCTGTATCATACATGAATTGGAGGAAAAAAATTGGGGAACTTTACTGATTATAAAGAAACTTTCTTGTTGAGTCTAAAAGGGGACAATTGGTCTCTAATGAAAAGTCCCTCTAATTATCCTTCAAAGAAAATTGGGATCTTTGGGGGGCAAATCTATGTGTGACTGCAAGTACAGGATTCCTGGATGAAATGTTTTCCTTTAAGCACGAATAGTTCAGAAGATTGGAGCCAAAGAGAGGCAGTTATTTGCCTTCCCTGTTTCCTAGCTACAGCACTGAAGTAAGCTCCCACATGGACAGCTGGAAGTGAGTTCTGATGGGGGCAATTATATAGATGTCACTGTAAGCCGTTATCTTATCAGATTTTTTTTCTTTCAGAGTCCCGGCATCATCTTTCAGAGGGACCGGATTACTTAAAATAAAGAGAGGGCTTAGATATATTGCCACAATAAAAACAAAGATGTCTCAGACACTGGCTTTATAACATTGTCCGCAGATGGAAACTGTTTGAAAGGATACATGAAAATAAAAGCAAACCCAGCTCACTCATTGCTCAAGCAGTAATGATAGTCAGACTTTCTAAAGACCCTGGACACTGATTTATCCATTACATAGTTTGCATCTTATTTGAGGAAATTCTTTAAATGCAAGGTCATTCCAATGCATGCTGCAATGCCTTTTAATGTATATTAGGAGAAGCATCTAGAATCTTACCAGTAAATCTGGATTCTGTGAAGCCCACTCAAGTCTCAGAACAATAATACACACATTCAAGAGTGCAATCTCAGTGAACGAGCACAGAGCTGCCACTTAGTTATGAAGAGACGGTCTAGGAATGGACAGTAGCCTCTGAAGTGCCCCACAGAAGAGTAAGCGGGTAAGAAGAGTAATTTATAATTTTGCACATCTGTGAAAGAGAGGTGGCCATAGCCAGGTGAAAATGACATGTTATCTTTCGGCTATATTTTCCATTAGCGAATGGGGGCAAATTATCACGTGTTAATTCTCAGAAAACTTTAATTCAGGAATTTATGGTCTGTCTAGATTGTATTACTGTATTTTTGCTCCTGATTTTTCATTTCCTCATCTGTAGGGGAATCATACTTCCCTCTCCATTGATATGTAACTTGAAGTGCCTCCCTAGGGCAGGAGTATAGGTCCTGCGCAATGGGACTTGCTTCGGCTGATGCAGTGTAAGCAGATGTGCCGAACACCTCTATTAGCACAACATTAAGAGCAGTCATGTGCTATGACCTTAGCTCTTTGCCCATTTCCCCCAAACTGATTCTTCAACCTGGCTCCTGAAATTAGAACACAAGTGAACTGAAGTCAACCAGCGGCAGGTACATGTGAGTGGGAAATAAATACTGCTGTAAATCCAGAGATTTAGGGGCTGTTTGTTACCACAGCATGACTTAGCAAAAGCTAATTAATACGTGATCTCAGAATAAAAATAAACGTATACTGCCCAATATATATCTTTAATATATCAGGCACTTTTACTGAACTCGACCATACAGTCATTCAACAATCCATAATCAACTATCATTTGTATTTTTCCTGTCTTTCTCCATTAAAAATTGATTTAAAAGATTCATCTGGCATTGTGTAGGCATCACCAAAACCAGTTCAAGTAAATTCAACAGATAAGAAATTGAGGATTCAAAGTTTTAGAAAATCTAAATCCCAGACTCCACTGGCCACTCCATGAAGATGTGAGCATCGGCTTAGGCAGGTCAGAGTGGCCTTCTGCTCACCACAGTTCCCTGCCTGAAGGGGCTGACGTTTCGCCTTTAGCCAGCCTGGCTTCTGCACTCTTCTCTGAGCATGGCTCATTTGTCACCACCGCCATGTCTTTTCTCCTCTATCTTGCCTCCTCTTGAACTGAGTCAAGGGTTGAGTGAGCACCTGATATGAGCCAGGCACTTCACTGGTCTCTTTCCTAGGTGTCGTCTTGTTGAATACTCTCAATTAGCCTGTGAGGTAGTAGTCGTCACCTCATTTAATAAATGGGGGAGTGGAATATCAAAGAGGCTTAAATGATTTTTCCATACAGCTAGTACGTGGCAGAGCTACTTTCAAACCAGTTTTTGCCTCAATGTCAGCGCAATTTCCACCATGTCACGATGGCCTCTTCACTAACCTCAGGAAACTCTACAAAGAACGCAAAGCACAGAATAAGTCTTATTTTTCCATAAAGTCTAACATTGTCCATTGAGTCCAAAATTCTCTCCCTCTGTCCTAAAAATCTACCTTATAAATTTCCTCATTATGGAATTCAGGCAAACTCTGTATGACTGTTTTTACAAACTTCATATGTGCATGTAATCCCTGCTTGACTCAATTTTAAATTCATTAGAATAAAGCAGGCACCTCACTCACTTCTGTTCATTCCTTTCTGAATGAATAAATCACTTCCCTTTTCAGGAAAATTACTTTGTGGAGGGAGGGAGATTAGACAGAATGGCTCAACACCACTGATAGATGCTTATACCCAATTAGGGTAAAAGGAGGAAACCGAAACCGAGAAAAAGCTGACACATGTCTTCTAAGTGGTACACACAGTGTTCTAAGATTTTAGCTTATATCTTCAAACTCTGAGTTAAAGATGTTTCTCACTGTACTATGTTGCCCATATGGTTGGTTTCTATAGCATGCTTTTTATTTTTTAAAGCAGAAAAGTTCTCTGGTCTGTCCTCACTTGCCCAATTGCCCAATAAAAGTATGTATCGAAAAGAAAACATCCAGATTTGCTATACACCATTTGTGAAAAATCGTTCAAGAAATAATTCCTCAACTCATTCAGTCTCATTAGTTTTCTCCAGTTGAGCTCAGAGGTCAAAGGATGAATTGGGGCCACTTCAATGCATTCCCATCTGTTCAATCCTTTGCCATGCTTGCACAGCAGGTAGGATTTGAAAGAGAATCTGCCCTTATCTAGAAGAATTTTTTTTGTAATGGCTGAAAATAATCAGACTTACACTTGAGAGCAGCCAGAGTCGGTGCCAGTTCCAATGCTAAAGTAAACCTCTGCCAATACTTAGGATTGGCAACATATTTCAAAAATAATTGTCATGGCCAAGAATAGATCTTAGTGAAGTTGCATGTTTCTACTTGGGGACGGGGCAAGAGAGTAGGAGGGACAGAAAAGAATTTTTCAAGGGAAATTCTCAGAAAATTGGGTCTTTCCACAAATGCATGTAAGGGAACACAGACGTAAGCCCAAAGCTAATGTCACCAAACAGCAATATGTCTGTCAAGCCTTAAGGTCCCAGTGAATTTACCAGTGCAATTTCAACTTTAGCTCCCAAGCAGTTGTTCTTACTAAGACTTAGTAAAATGTAAAGGACAAAGGTCAAAAATAGGAATAAAAATTAGAAAGAAAAATCAAAAGAAGAAACCTCTTGTTGTCTCTTGTTCTAACTTCATTTTTAAGAAACTCTGTCTCCATGTACCTGATGCATTTACCTTTAGGAAGAAAATGCTTTGAGCATTCAGAAAGAGGTGACTGTCTGCTTTCCACGTCCCAAACTTCAAAGTCAGAGCAATGCTTTCTGTCAAGGCTGTGAGCCCGGGTAGGGTCTCATCATCTTGAAGCACACATACTCTTCTGATTTATTAAATATTGATGATGTTTAAATTCAAAGAAGTAAAAGACATGGTCAGATTTCTTTTTGAGATTGTGATTTTCCATTTCCCTGTGGGCTACACCCTCTTTCTCACTTTAGGTCAGGTAGGCTCCTGCTCTAAGTGTTTTCAACTGCTACCTCATTTGACACAGTTCTTTGCTCAGCAAACCAGTTTTCCTTCAAAAAACTTAAGTTTGTATGTTTGCTTGTGTCTTCCTTCATAGGGCCCAGGGCCTGGCCTCTCTGTCAGAGGATGTGTCATCTGTCCAGGACTAGAATCACTGAAACACCCGCCAGCTGTCTCTGCAGCAGGACTAAAAGTCTCAATGTCCTCAACACAGGTGAATGAGACAAGTAAAAACAGGTTTTTACCTGAAGAATTTTAGTCTACTATCTGCTGCCAATGAGGGGAGAGAAATTTAAGTTATCAGTGGATTAGAAAAGCAATTAAAGATCTCAGAAGAAGACACGCTGAGGGAAACAGCTGGGAACTACATTTTCATCAACAGGTCACAAATGCATGAAGGATGCTGAGACTATTCTTTAAAGATTACATTAAGGGAAACCTAAACAAAATTGTATCTGTATACTGAGATTTTATTTTTTAAAGAGAAAAGCTGAAATATTTCTTTTCTATCCTATAAAGTGTTTTTGTCCCCCCTATTAAAACTGTAAACATTTAATTTAGGGAACAGTCTTACTTTGATGAGAGTCTCTTGTTATTTAGAAATACTTCTACATGAAACAATGATGAAAGCATACTGGCAACATGATTATAAAGGTTATTTAGTATCTGTGGGAAGGATATTGTCTTCTTAAAAAGGTAATCTTGACTGAATATAGGCCCAGAGGGAGACTAAAAAGAAGCATCCTGGGATGGTGGTAATGGCTCAGAGGCTGGACTGAGAGGAACCAAGTCCAGCTTTGCCACCTACCAACGTGCCGCTCTAAGCAAGTAACTTCCTGTTTCCATCCGCAGTTTCCCATCTATAAAATGTAATTAACTATACTAATTCCTAGATAATGGAGGTACAAGAATATTTTTTTTTAAGTATAGGCATTCTGCATAGTATCAATTCCACAGTAAGGACACAACAGTCACTCACTATTATTATTTATTAAAAATAATTATTGAAACTCCCATTACCTTCAAAACAATTCATAATCACTTATTGTGAGGAAGGAGGCGAAAAAGTAGAATTCTACTGAATTTCATATTGTCTCCATAATGGGTAATAATCTGCAGTGCTTTGTTTTACACATTCCTATTTCTGTTATTACCTCCTCCACTATTCTGTTCACCAAAATCCCATCCAGGCTTCAAGGACCCTCTCCAAACCTTACCTCGCCCTTTACCAATATTTCAACATCCCTTGTATCCCACTATTGTGTTCTCTGTCATCTGCTGCCTGTACTTATCTGCCTCATATTATACTTAGTAATCTTTTAGTGGTCACTTTCTGAAAATACATATACTGTGTTTCTTAAATTCAGAGGCTGCACATTTTGCCTAATGCTATATGTAATGTGCATGTGTACTCATACATATTTTAACAGATGATAGGATTTAAAACTTAAATTCTTATTTAAAAAAATAAAAAAAAATACTGATGCCCTAAAAGCACAGAGCTGAAAAGCTGAACCAAAAGTGTATTTGATTTTCTCAAATATGTCAATTATCTTTATGTCATTTGATAATTAGTAAATTTTTTAGTATAATAAAAGCATCAAGAGCAAAGACTAAATCTTATGTGTGTGTGTTTTTCTCAGTGCCAGTTGTGTAATAGGTACACAATAAACACTGCTGGACAAATGATGCATGTATCTGACTAATAATAATACTTCAAAAATACAAAGTTTGAAATATTTTACTACTCATAGATAATCATT
Organism: Grampus griseus; assembly: GCF_964374135.1. Classification (NCBI taxonomy): domain Eukaryota; kingdom Metazoa; phylum Chordata; class Mammalia; order Artiodactyla; family Delphinidae; genus Grampus; species Grampus griseus. The sequence continues at coordinate 89,699,383 of NC_139001.1, read as the reverse complement.
GGCAAAGTTTTCACAGGATGCACCTCAGAAAGAAGTAAACACACACACAGACACAAGAAGGATTGCAAACACATTAGAAGTAGTACAAGGCTCTTTGCTGCAAGAAGCAGAGAGTGACTTTGGGTAACATAAACAGAAAAACAACTTATTCCAAAGTGGCAGATATCACACAAAATGTTTGGGAAAACTAAATACTGAATCCTTGTAATGTAAGCAGAAAACCCCGGTAAGTGGGAAACAGAAGCCACAGCTAGTGCCAGCAGTAGGAAGAGTTCGGATGGGACCCAGCTTCTGGCGCTGCCATCACAGGGTCTGTGGACACCACTGCTGCTGGACTCTGGGTACAGCCACTATGGCCAGGCTAGTGAAACGAAACTTTAAACTTCTTAAGCATGTCTGTCACTCAGTTAAGTTTAAAAAATCATTGGTAGAAGCATCCTTTTGGTAAAATCAGATTTGTGTGCCCAGGATTTATGGAAAGAAAAGATCTCCCTTCGTTGGTTTTCACAGATGCACACGATGACAAATTAATCTCAAATTAAGATGGGAGTTGAAGTTAAAGGGACACTGAAAGAATGACAAATATACTCCACAATTGATTCTTTCTATTTCCCAAAAACATATGTATACCCTTATACCCATAGTCAGACTTCAGGAAAAAAAATTCCACTATCACATAATGAGGCTGTCTTTATGCACAACTGAGAGTAATACATTCATCCTATCTCCAAAGAGATGAAATCCCAAATCAATTCATTTGTACAACACGACGCCCAGAAGCTCTGGACTGGATGCCCATTTCTCTTTGGGTTTTACGATTTATCTCAATATTTTGTAAGCTATTGGTTGGCTCAACTGTAGGGATAATCACAATTAACACACCCAACATAAAATTGAGGAAAATTTAAGAGGAGAAAATCAGTTGGAAATAAAATGAAAGTGGGTAGCAGCTAAAATTGTTATTTCTGCAACTGGTCTTAAGCCTCTATTATTTATGACTTGATCTACCACATTCGTTTCCATGTATCTGTTCCCTTCCCTTCAGCTAGCACCATCTCAGTTGCTCGGGGTCTTTTCCCTGATGAATGACTCAAACCTTAATACCTGAGAGTTCTGAACACTGAACAGTCTTGACTGTATAAAGTTAGTGTGGCACAAAAAGGCACTCTGAGAATCACCTTGGCTCCCGTCTTACTTCTTTTCCCTGCTCTCACTGTACAGCAACAATCTTATTTCCTTGATCATCACAATCAATCACCTCAACCCAAGGTAATCTCCTTTGCTGCCTGTCTGTGCTGTCTCTGAGAAGCCCCAAATGGCCAAAAAGCAGAATAAACTCCCAGTTCAGTGGGTGGTCCTCCGGTGGAAGTATTCTCCTTTAGGTAATCAAAAACAGACAATCAGACACAAAGGCTCTCTAACGGGAAACAGAAGTCCCATGAATCACAAGACCAGATAAACCTAGGTCACATAATTACCTGAGATGATGTGTCTGTTGGCTTTTTCTGAGAGATGTACATTTAATATTTTGGTATATTTATTCTTTACTGCTGCATCTCGCACCCCTCACCCACTGCCCACTTGCTCTATCTCTCCCCATGTATGTGGCAGTCAGGCTCACTTGTGGAAACAGAATCAATATGAGTGTGATGGGACAGCGAGGAAGAAGTTGTGTAATTAAAGGTCTAGCATGGGCGGTTATAGGTTCAGAGAAGAGGTCATCAAGCAAGAAACTGATCAGCTCCTGAAGTGGGACAGCAATGTGGGAGCTTGTGGAGAGGGCTCTGGGTGTGTCTGTATAGCTCCTGCTTCTATGGGTTCACAAACAAGTGTCCTGTTTTGGAGGAGCTGGACAAAAAGCAGAGGAGAGTAAGGCAAAGCAGGAAATTGCCAAGGAACCTGTGCCCGTCCATCATGGCAGAATTTCAGAGAGGAATGACTGCTTTTTTACTCTGTCTTCTAAATTTATTTAAGTTCCTCTTTTATCAAACACTAAACTGGAATCATATACTTCCCAACTGAGTCAAATACAACACAATCCATCACATTGTGTGTGTGTGTGTGTGTAAAATTGTTACAAAATTAGATCTGTATAGTAACTATAGCTTTGTAAACATCTTCATTTTAACACTTAATATAAGAGCATTCGCCCATGCCATCAAATTCTACATGATTCTACCAAGAGAAAAAAATCCAAGAAAAAGGACACTGGAGCAGAAAAGTGTAAATAACATTTTAATTGTCCCTTGATGGACGGGAAAAAAAAAAGTAAGACAGAAGGTGGCATTCAGGCAGAGGAAGTAATATAAACAAGGAATGAGGGGAATGCATAACGTGTTTAGTAGCTGGCAGTGGACAAAAGACAGGGTAAATATAATATTTAGAGACGTAACAGAAATATTCAACTGGATTGAGACTGACTTTAAATTTCACGTCAGAAAGTTTAGACTTAATGCTATGGACAATGGGGAGCCAATTAATATATTTTTAAGCTTGAGAGTGGTGACTGGGTTCTGTTTTGCAGTTAAATCACTCATGAGGAAGTGTAGGAACTGGATTAAAGGGGCCAAGAGAGTAGAGCAGAGAGAGCTGCTAAGAGGTAATTGGAAGAGTTCTGGAGAGGCATGATTCAGAATTAACCAGGGCAGTGGCTGTGAGAAATAAGATGAAAGGAGAAATTTGAAATTCACAATAGTGGCCAAATCCAATGGCTTGATGACTAAATATGGAGACTGGGACATAAAAATGTGTTAAAGACAATTCTGAGTATTCTATCTTGAGTCAACTGGATAGAGAGTAAGCCTAATTTAAATTCACATTAGAGAAAGTTTAAGCTTGAAATAGAGTGAGCATTACACAGTATAGTCAGAATTGCTACAGTAATTTTAAAGGGAGTCCCCATCATCAGTGGCTTAAAGTAGTGATTTTCAGACATGAGAGACAGTCAAAATCATAAGATGGGGGATTAGAGGAGTGAAGGGATGGAGGAGATAGAGAGGAGAAGGAGATGGCTTTAAAACACATCACATATTGGGCTTCATTCCAGACATAGCAAATCAGATTCTTAAGAGATGGAGCCTCAGAATGTGTAATTTTAAGCTCCTCCAGTGATTCTGATAGACTGCTAAGTTAGTGAGTTTGGATGTTGACTTGTCCAACTTTAGAGTGCCAGTCATGACACACATCTCTGTGAATGTGAAGTGTACAATGTACAAGGCAATAAGCAGTTGTCCTGCTTATAAAGGACCAAGAGGCTTCCTATTGAGAAAATAACCAAAGGCAGGTCACAAATATAGCAGAAGATAAAGAATAAACAAAAACAATCCCAGATAAAGTCATGAAAACATAAATATTTCTAGGGATGATCACAGGGCAGTTCACAAATACTGAAATAGTAGCAGTAGCAAAATGTCTGTTGTGCAAATTTGCAAACTTGCCTCTGTATACTTTGAACACTAGAGTGTAAGCTCCATGAGGGCATGAGGGCAGGAACTTTGATTTTCTTCATAGTTGTATCCCCAGCACCTTATACAGAGACTGGCATATAATAGTGCTCAGAAGATGAGTTCAGTCATTTATCCAACACATATCATCAGGCTTCATGTGTTCTTTTATACTTTGTGCTAAAAGAATTTTGTGATCACAGATACTTGGCAGATTATGTTGCTTTCTAGGAAGAGCAGAGATTTCAGCATGAATAGAAGGTAGATTGTAAGAACAGGAAGTCTAGAGGCATGAATAGGGTTCTGATTTATGCTTTGTTTGCTCTATGCCCCTGAATCTAGGGAAGTGCCTAAACAAAATAAATGCCTACTTTATTAAAAATAAATTAATAAGCCAAGGTATTGCAGAAAACAATTTGGAATTTATCCAAGAGGAAATGGAAAACCAGTAAAGAATATAAAGTAGATAAATAACATGAGAAAGTTTTTATTTTATAAAAGTCAACTTAAGCAGCATTGTGGTACTTGTACTATTAACTATAAGACCAATTGGGTGATTATCACAATGGTCCAAACAAGAGTAATTTAGGGTCTCAAAAAAGAATAGCAGTTGAAATAGAAAAGAGAAGCAAAAAGAAAGCAGGAGTCCATGATTCAGGTCAACCAAGTACCTAATTCTATATACTACCCACGTCTGAAGACTAGCTATTATTTTGAAAGGCAGAACTGTTGACTAAATGAATCAAACCTGTTTGTCACATATATGCCATAAATGAATATGATTATGTAACAAGTTACCAGTTAAGTAAGTTTATGTGTCATTTTTCTTACAATTGTTTTGCCTTCTCAGGTCCTTTTCATTGTTTTCCTAAAGTCCTGAGTCAAAAGACCCCTTGAGGCACTTTAAATTAAAAATGCCTAAAATTTCATAGATCCACAAAACTGTCTGAAGTTTACTTCTTCAGGACTATTATGCAACAAGGAGGCCTTTCAGAATTACTTGGACAAATTACATCTCTATAGCCAAGGATGACGATGATTGGAATATGGCAAGCACAAGTTCTATAAATACAGGGGTTTGCACACAATAGTTGCTCTGTAAATATCATGGTAAGAAAAGAATTGTACTAGCACAGAATTTCAGACATTGAGATTTTGAGTTATGAACTGAAAAAGGAGTCTTGACATTAATTATAGGCAGAACTGTAAGATCAGGCAATTTGGACTTCCCCCTCCCCATTGGCCTGTAAAGAAACATGACTTTTAATGGACATATCTGCATCATGGCTTTTCTATATTAACTTTCACTTAGAGCTAATTTACTGTAGATTGAGAAAGATTAAAAATGGACGTTTGTGGCCTGGGGTGCCAAAGAATCTGACCATGCCTCTATGGAATATCAAACTTCCCAGGAAAAGCCTGTAAAAGCAAGTCACCTACTAATATCTTTTAACATTCACACACAATTATGTCATTCTAATTATTGTAGTGGGATGAAAAAAACAATGGGACTTTATTATAAGTTGAAAACTTATAAAAGTCTTTGTGAAGTTCTCTCACTCTGTGTCAGGTATGGACAAGAACATTATCTGTCTTCCAAGAAATATAGTCTTCCATGTAGCAAACAAATTCCCTCAGCTTTTGACTAGCAAAAGGCCTTAAAGCCTAGAATCTTTTACATTATAGCAGGTTCCTAGAGGTAATGACCAATGGGGTAATGCATTTTGGTACCTTTAATAAATAATGTGAACACTAAGTAGGAAATATCTAGTAACTTGACCAGAGACAGTTCATTGGGAATACATATTGGACTCGAATTTAAAACTCCAATCTCTACAAATAATGCTTGTCTATTTGTATGTTTGTTTCAACTAATTTGTGCTGCTGTTGACAGTTAATTCAGGATATCAAAGGCACCAGAGGAAACTTTTTATCTTATGAAATAATTTTGTTGTGCCGTAAACAATGTGATTGAAGACTGACCTCCCCACACCAAGTCAAAAAGTTTTCTAATACAAACTCAGACTGTGATAAAACTAAGTTAAAAACAGACCATAATTGGTTGCACACACACTAATACATCACTGGGCTCCCACTAATCTTTTAATCTATTTAATTCAGAGACCTTAGATGTAGAAGAAACTCATGCTATTCACCACAACAGTGGAACAACCCATTAGCAATGGACCATGAAGTTACATCTTTTTCCTCTCTTACGATAAAGAGCCATCAAGTGCTTTGATTGATTGGAAGATCTTAGGTGTTTTCTAATTGCACAAAGAGGCTGATCTAATACTTTGTGAAAATCACATTAAAACTGTGTGAAGATGAAAGTGCATCCTGTAGATCACGCTACCTTATAATGTGTTCCAGGATTAGAACTAATGATTATCTTGAATAGTTTTAAACTACTTAGAGTGGAAATGGAGAAAACATCCTCCTATTTCAAGCCATTTGCTGATCAGTCATAGTCTATTACTTATTACTTTCCATATATATATATAAATATTTTTATTATCGATATATATATATAATAATATATAGGATTGATAGATGATATCTACGTGTGTGTGTGCGTGTGTATTTTTTTTCTTTTCTCCCAGATAGTCACACAGTTGGATCCTCCGAACTGTTTTATATCTCAACTCAAATATCATCCTTTCCAAATGTCCTTGGGTGACTAAAATAGTAATCCCAATTTTCTTTTATTAATTGCACTAAACCCTTCAAAAAGAAAACTTATATGTTTATTTGTTTTTTTCTTTAATCATTCTGCATAATTAAAATAGAAGCTCTACCTGTCCAGTGGCCTTGCCTGTCTTAGTCACTTTGAATCCCTTGTGCCTAGAATGGTATTTGCTAAAAAAGAGGAGCTCAATAAATATTTATTATATATTCATTAAATGATTGAATAAATGAACGAACTCTTTATTACAGTGATATTGCCAAAACATTTTAAAATTAATGGTTTATAGTTATGTCATTACTAAAGCCAGGCTACCAAATGCAAAACATTATTTCTAAAGTCAATTGAAAATCTTTTGACCAATGAGGAAGCAGAAGCTCAGAAACTAAAGAAACATCAACACATTAACCAGTATGAACATCAGCAAAATCAGGAAAAAGAGTCAAGTATCTTGTCTTTCACTGAAAATGTTCATTCAATGCATTACTTGGCACAGATATTAAATTGACAGTTGATAAAGGTGAGCACTACTTCTGCCCCCGTTTCCAGTTTTATACATAGATTCAACTGAATGTGTATTCTTTAAATATCTATCTATCTACCCCTAATCCTTACCTATATTCTATTTGGAAAAAAAAATCTTCTCACATAGAAAAATAATTCCCTGAGAACATTTCTCAAGTTAAGAGCACAAGCAATAAGAATGGCATATGAATCCTTCAGAGAAAATGAAGTAAAACTCTTAAAAGCGGTGTGTTGGAGGGAGTTTGGGTGTGGAAAGCATGGAGTTTGGGAGGACTTCTGGTTTCCTTTTAGGATCTAGAGAGCTGGAAAAAGCATCACTTCCACCCCTACAGAGAAACAAATGAAAATTCATGAATTTTCTTGAGGCTGAGCTGAGATTATTGTCAGCTAACTGGGTCTAGAACCTATGGAGAGGCAGCCACCAAAATCGAGGGAGACATAACATGCACACTGCCAAGCAGCTGATAACAAGAGTCCCTCTAGAGAGGCCGGGGAATTCGGTGGAGGCTCACTGTGTATTGGCAAGAGAGTGTGAGCCCCTGGGGGCCACAGACCTTGAGGAATCTGAGCCCTTAATAGGGTTTTTCTCCACAAACAGCACTGGACACTCACACACACACACACACAAAAAAAAATGACTGGAGAAACCTATAAGAAGATGTTCCCGATGGTACAATCCTGGAAGAGGGAATGAGCACAATCTGCACCCAGCTCCTCCTCCATCTCCCTCTGGTGCTTTCATCTGTGGGGGGCAGGCAACAAACAACAATCATTCTAAGGACACTGGTGAAAACCCACTGCATCTGGGAAGAGGAAAAAGAAGGAGGGGGTAGAAATCTGCCCCCCCCCCCACCGTGAGGAGGAAAGGATTATGTATGCCGCCAGAGTGTTACTGACCAGGGTGCTTGGCCTCCTTAACCAATAGAAATTGATCAGAGGCCAGACAAGAAATTCAGGCAAGCCTTTATTGGGGCCCCTGCTGCAGTAGTGGGGGGAACAAGAACAAGTAATAAGTTCCCTTGTTTGCTCGCTCCCAAGGCGGGGAGAGCTGGATCCTCATATGGGGTGAGGGTAGGGGCAAGTCTAGGGGTCAGGCCGGAGGGGTGACCTACGGGTCTGCCCACCCCTTTGGTGGTGCTGTGTGCAGGGGGCATGTGCAGTACCCTGTTGTTGCTCCCGACCCCTTGCTTTTGTTCCTGGCTCTTCAGAAGTGGCAGTTGGGCTTTTTGGTCTTTTTGTGTATCTTGTTGTCTGTAATTTGCCCCACCTGTGCATGCATGCAGTTATGTTTGGTCCCTTATAGTTTCTTTGTATTTTGCTGCTCGAGGAGACATTTGTCCAGGTGCAAGACTTGTAGCAAAGGGTCCCAGATGGTAGGTCCCAGCCTGTCTCAAGAGGAATCACTTGGAAAGGAGCAAGAGAACTGAGCAGACCACACTCCCGAGACTCATGGACACAGTGCCTACCTAATCCGCCACATACCCTCAGGATAACCAGTGTTAGGTGACAAATAACTGTGGAATAAGGGACAGGAGCATAAAAAGAGATTCTGTCTAGGAATACAGCACCTAAAACTGAGGGTAGAACAGAGGTTAAGGAAAAAACTCTTTGCCAAACTAGCTTATCAGTCTAAATACTAGGTATCATTAGAAGAATTTGAAGATTGTGGTGAACTGAGGATAAACATAGCAACAATGCTTCTCAAACACAGCAAAACTCCTAACTAATTCAACAGATTGCATTTAAAGACGAAGAAGGACAAGCACACCCACTTCCAGGAGTAAAAACTGTTTGTCTCAGTCTCTGCTGATCTGCACAAGATGTTTGACTTTCAGAAATATATATATAAAACTATCACAAACCAACCAACCATCCAAACAACAAAAACTACTTCTCAATGACAAAGTAATCATCAGAACAAGATTTCTTGTATGACATAGATTTTAGAAGTTTCTAACGTGCAATTTAAAGTAGCTATAAATAATATATTAAAGGCTCTAGTGGAAAAGGTGGGAAATCCGTAAAATCAGTTATGTAATTTCAGTAGAAAAATGGAAGCTATAGGAAAGAATCAAATGGACATGCTAGAAATTAAAAAGTATTAAAAATAAAGAATGACTTTGATGGGTTCATTGTAAACTCAATAAAGCTAAGAAAAGAAACAGTGAACTTGAAGATAGGTCAATAGAGATTACCCAAGTTAAAACACTAAAGAAAAATAGGAAGAGAAGAGGTAAAGAACAGACTATCTAGGATTTGTTGAATGATATAAAATAGTCCAATACATATGTAATTGTAATCCAAGGAAGAGAAGAGTAAGATGAGTAAAAGAGAGGAAAAAAAGAAATATTTGAAGAAATAATGGCCAGGAATTTTCCAAAATTATATTTATGTGACATTCTAGAAAAGGTAAAACTATAGAGGAAAAAAAAGATCTGAGATTGCCAGAGATTTGAGTGGAGGTGGGTGTAGGGGTTGACTACAAAAGGGGAGCATGAAGGAATTTTAGTGGAAAGGTAACCATGTCATAAGTAACAGTAAAAGTAGATATGTCACTCTAGGAATTTGTCAGAAGCCATAGGACTCAGCACCACAAAATGAATTTTTACTACATGTAAGTTGTCTTTAAAATCCACCAAGATGTTGAGGAAAACCCAAGGTGGAAGAGAGACAAATGGATCTAACTGTATCACAAATCAATCATATAACCACATTGAAGTGGGCAGAGAGAAAGGAGCCAACATAAGTAATTTTAGGAAAGAGTGACTTGACTGCATGCTGTAAGGTACCAAAGGGCACTGTACATAAACGTATTCTGTTAGGTAAATGTGTTTGTCACAGGAGTAAGAACTGCCAATCCTACAAGTACATATTTACTAGGGTTGAAGAAAAAAGTTAATATATGAGAGCCAGATTCTCACTGTTGAAGAAAGAATCTATAAATAAAGAAAGGAGGAAGGCTATAATAAGTCCTGTATTGATAGATATAGAAATAGATATAGATATGCATATAAACTCCAAATATAGACTGGAGTCAGTGTTATCAGTATGAACTCATGTTTTACATAGATAAACATAAGTATGTGGATATGTGTGTGTGTATGTGTATATATATATATATATACATGCTTGGGTTAATATATGTACACATATTTCCAAGCTCTGTGTCCTGAAGAGGGACTAGAAGCACTGCCTGTTGAAGGACCAAGCAATGAGCACACCTAGCATTCAGATCCTGGTTTCTAAATATCATTTTCCGACAACAGTAACAGGATTCCTTGGAGAAGTGGCTGATTCCAAATTGGGGTCAGATAAAATTACAAGTCGAGTCTGGAACACCTTGTGTTGACAGAAAGTATGGAAGTTTGAAAAAAAAAAAAAAAAAGGAATGGTATGTCAAAAAGCACAGGAGCCAACCTGAAAGAGCCCCCAACAGCCAAAGCCAGAACGATTTGGGAAACAAAATAAGTAACAGTAGTATTTGATTGTTTTCCCACACTAAATAAAGTAAATCATGTTTAGTCCATACTGATAAAAATAAATAAATGAATATAGAAGCAAATGAGAGAGAAGGGAAAACTCTTCCTTAAAAAAGAATTCAAATTAATAACTGTACAAGGAACACATACACCATTAGAACACCACAGTAATAATTGCTGCATGATCTACTGAACAGATAAGTGCTAAAAATCAGTGAAAGAAAAATTTAAGGAGAAACAAGGTATTTGTATAGTCTCAATGCGTCTCCAAAATAAATACTTATTCATTACAAAAGGGGAAATTATAAACCTACAGTGGGGAAAACAGGCAGACACTACTTTAACCAAGTGATCAAGTTAGCAGCACCAGTAATAAAACTTATCGAAATCACGTACCTCCAGGTACGATGCACTGAGAAGGTATGGTATTCAGCTTGGTGATATTCTTCCCAGAAATGCAAAACTTGAATTAATCATGAGAAAACATCAGACAAATCCATACTGAGGTACACTGTACAAAATAACCAAGTATTCTTCAAAACTGTAAAGTCATGGAACATAAGAAAAGGCTGAAGCATTGTCAGATTGTTGACAATTAAGGAGGTGCTATGGACTGAATTGTGCCTTCCACCTATTCACATGTTGAAGCCCTAACCTCCAATGTAATTGGAGATAGGACCTTTAGGAATAATTAAGGTTAATGAAGACATAAAGGTGGGTCCCTAATCCAATAAGATTAGTGTCCTTATAAGAAGAGATACCAAGTGCTTACTCTCAGCCATATGAAGACACAGTGAGAAGGCTGCCATCTGCAAGCCAAGCAGACAGCTCTCACCAGAAAGCTACCTAGCTGCCACCTTAATTTTGGAGGACTTTCCAACCTCCAGAACTGTAAGAAATAAATTCTGTCCTTTAAACTACCCAGGATGTGGCATTCTGTTATGCAGTATAAGAAGACTCATATAGGAGAGATGCTAACTAAATGCAATATGGCATTCTGGATTGGATCCTGGAACATGAAAAAGACATTAGTGGAAAAACTGGTTAAGTCCAAATAAATTCTGTAATTTAGATAATAGTACTGTTCCAATGCTAATTTTGTAGTTTCAATAATAATACTCTGGTTATATAAGATTTCAATTAGGCAATCCTTGGTGAAGGGCATGTGGGACAGCTCTATAGTATTTTTGCAACTCTTCTGTAAGTTTTACTCTCCTGTAAGTCTATAATTACCTAAAAATAAAAAGTTTTAAAAACACAGCTATAAAGAGTGTGGCTTTTGAAGATTAAATACTTATTCTTAGACAATTACCAGTCATATGCATTTGATGGATACACTTCTCTGACCCTTGGTTTCATCTCTGTAAAGTGTAAATTTACATTATTATCTCCCTTTGGGTACAGTTGATATCCCCCTCTGTAATTACCTTCTGAAACTGAAAATTAAATATATTCTAAAGTAATAATATTATTTGTATTTTAGTTGATCTTTTAAAATATTCTCTAAATATTCAGGATCAATTTTGATAAATTAGGCAAAGATCATGTGGAATAATATGCTTTGTTTTGTTTTGCTTTTTCCAAACCAGGGACACTCAATGGCAATGACAAAAGTATATTAAAAAATCATTTTGACATTGTTTCTTTAAGTCATTTTGCTGAGTGAATAAAGGTCCTGACTGAAATAGGTCCTCTCCACTGACAAGAGTTTTGATCACTCTATAGTGAAACTAAGCTAATCTAAGCTAATATTGATCAATGACAATAACAAAGATAACAATAATATTATTCAACTGTAGTTAACAAGATAACACTAAAACACTAAGCAATAATAGGGTATAAATTGGTAGTAACAAAAGAGAAACTGGATGTAGGGTATATGGGAATCCCTATTTAACTGTCTTACAATTTTTTCTGTCAATCTGAAACTATTCTAAAATTTAAAAGCTTTTTTTTTTAAATTCACTGTTAAGAAAATGAAAAGATAAGTCAGAGATAGAGGGGAAATGTTCACTATATATATCACTATGTAAAGTATTTGTATCTAGAATATATTACAAAATTCCTAAGTCAATTATAAAACTTACTTTTTAAATTGCCTAAATAAATCATTCATAAAAGAAAATATAAGTGGCTAATAAATATGTCATAAGTTATTCAACATCAGTCATAATCAGGGAGATGCAAACTGAAACCAAAATTAAATGATGGTTCCAATTAAAATGGTTACAATTAAAAAGACTGAATATTAAGTGTTTGAGAGAATGTGGAGCCTCTGGAATCCTCATATATTGCTAGTGGAAATATAAAATAGTAAAACTGCTTTTGAGAATAATTTGGTCATTTTTTATGAAGTTAAATACACACCTACTCTGTGATTCAACAAATTACCCAAGAGCAATAATAAATATGTCCAAAAATGCTTATAAATCATGTTCCTAGCAGCTTTATTTTAAATTGTTATGAAGTGTGAACAATTGATATGCTCATCAAAAATTACATGAATATATAAATAATGCTATGTATATATAATGGAATACTAGTTAATAATAAAAAGGAAAAACAGGGACTTCCCTGGTGGCGCAGTGGTTAAGAATCCACCTGCCAGTGCAGGGGACATGGGCTCAAACTCTGGTCCAGGAGGAACCCATATGCCACGGAGCAACTAGGCCCGCGAACCACAACTACTGAGCCCTGGTGCCACAACTACTGAAGCCCACACACCTAGAGCCCATGCGCCGCAACAAGAGAAGCTACCACAAGGAGAAGCCTGCGCACCGCAACGAAAAGTAGCCCCCGCTGGACGCAACTAGAGAAAGTCCATGCACAGCAATGAAGACCCAACACAGCCATAAATAAATAAATAAATAAATAAAATCAATTCAAAAAAAAAAAAGGAAAAACATGCAACATGATTGAATCTCTAAAAGTATTAACTTAAAGAAAGAGCCCATTATAAAGAGGCAAATATCATATGAGCCTCAGTTGGCAAATGTAATATGTATACAGCAATAGAAATGAGAAGAATGGTTAAGTCTGCACATGGTGTGAATTAACTAGAAAGAGGAAGAAAGAGCTTTCAATATTTTATGTCTTAATGAAAGTGATGTTTTCGTAGGTTTAGAAATTGTTTAAAATTCATTGAATTGTACAGCTAAAGTGGACAAACTTATTGTATATAAATTATGGATAGTAAAAAACAGCATGAGAGGATATACATTTGCATATCCAAATATATATGCAATCACAGTAAATGTAAATAGACTAAATGGTCCAATTACAAAGCAATTGTCAGACTATATTCAAGCAATATCCTCCTGCACGCTGTTTAAGAGACATACACCAAAGATTGAAAATATAAATAGAAAAATATGTACCAAAATAAAGTTGGTTTAGCTGCATTAATCTCAGATAAAACAGACATTAAAGCGGAAACAATACTAGAGATAAAGTGGTTTACTACATAATAATATACATTTAATTTGCCAGGAAGATGTAAAAATTTAATAACAATGTCAGCTATCTAGGAGGAGATATTGAAAAAATATGAGAACAATTTTTTAAAAAACAGAGGTCAGTAGTTAAAGATATTTTCTTCCTGTTATATTACGCATCATAAAAGTCAGTGGGATGCAAATAAGGCAGGAGATATTTAGAACCAGATTTGAAAACCGGTTATAGGACTGCCTATGTAAGGCGATTTATATCAAACCACTAAAACCAAAGTAATACATGGATAAGAATCTGATCTATTGCATTTGTGCATGTTACACAATTGAGAAAATGATGCATAAAAACACACACAAGAGTAAGTTGGGAAAAGAATACGGGCAATATTTTACAAACTGGAGAAGAGGCAAAGAAAGGTAGTTATGAGGGGGGCTTCAAATATCCACAATCTTGTTTTATTAAAAGTAAAGGGTCTGAAAAATGAAGTCTTGAACAGGAACATAAGTGTGTAGACCTAAAGTCAGACAACCTCACCCTGAGTACTAACAACCCCATTTACTTTACTATGACTTGAGGTATATTATTTGAACTTGCTAAGCCTCAATTGACTGAAACATAGCTAACTAGAGTACACACTTCATTGATTTTTTTTTTTTTTGGTGGGGGGAATGTGTGTAGAAATATAGGTTAAACACTTAAAATATCTATGGCCCAGAGGGAACAATCTATGAATTTTAATTATTATAATAACAATTACTATTATTATTATACCCATTTTACAGTACATTGATGAACCGATAAATTTATATGTGGATACTCTGACCAAAAAGAGCTCACTGATAAGCTGAAGCCAAGGGAAACTCGGTTTTTAAAAAAATGACCATGTCATTTGAGAATTCTTAATATCAAAGGAAGGGAATACTACTCCTACTCAGGGGTACTGCCTGTGAGTTTAGAAAAATAAATGTCAGGATTGTCAGGGAAAAGGAAGGTATAATCCTCTGGGTAGAAGCTTTATAAGGGACTAAGTCTCAAGGGAAATGCGTTGCACTCTAGGGGGGAAAAATAAAACCAGAAAGCAGGTGATGTAATCACAAGTGAAAAACAGGTGGAATGATAGCTAAAAAAAATTATTTTGGCCACAGAAAAGGCTTTCCAGTGAGCTATGACTTCAAAAGGAAAGGGTACCAAACAGTAAGAAAAAACTAGAAAATACTGTTGTGAAACTGTAAAACTAGGTGAAGAGGGTTACATCCCAGAACTGACTGTGACCAGATGGATTAAGAACAATGAAAAAGGCTTATAAATCTACATTTAGAAAAAAGTGAACAAGAAAAGAATAAATCCAGAGCTTGATGTGTAAAGTTAATGAGCAATAGGTATCAAACACAGAGACAGAGCTTCTATTTTGCACCTATTTTCCTTTGCAAGGAGAATAATCTTTAATATGAAAGGTTCCCCTAACTGCAAAACTTGTGAAGAACGTTTGAAGTGTCCAGAAAGAAAACAGGAGAAGGAACAAGAAACCTGCAGATGGATGAATTCCTCAGTTTCCAAACAGGTAAACACTAGGGAACGCCAAAATCATAGCACCTAATGTAAACTCCCCAAAATGTCCAGTCCAGATTACAAAACAGATGGTCTGTGAACACTTGCAAAGAAAGCACATAACATTTGGGCTCAGCATGATCTCAGTAAATGAAAGATGACAAACCAAATTTATTTCCTTTTTTGATACAGCTACCAGACTACTAGATGAGGAAAAATACCCTAGACATAATGCATCTGGATTTCACAAAAACATTTGACAAGTTTCTCAGCTGTCCTTGTGGACAAGCCAGAGTGATATGGGCCAGCTGATAGTGCACTGGATGGACGTGAGCCTGCTTGTGTGCCTGTACCGAGAGTGATGATTTATGGATCTGTGTCAGGCAGGTGGAAACCATCTAGTGCCATGGTCCAACACTCTGTGCTTGGCCTTGTTTGGTTCAACCTATTTATCAGTATCTGTTTGAGCTCTCACTGCAGCTGTTTGTAAGTATGTTAAAGCAGAAGTGAAATGTACTGATTTATTCAGCAGCCACTCTATGTTTACCATACTGCATACATTATTTAAAGTTATCTCTACAACAGCCCTTTTTTTTTTTTTTTTTTTTAGCGGTACGCGGGCCTCTCACTGCTGTGGCCTCTCCCGTTGCGGAGCACAGGCTCCGGACGCGCAGGCTCAGCGGCCATGGCTCACGGGCCCAGCCGCTCCGCGGCATGTGGGATCCTCCCGGATCGGGGCACGAACCCGTGTCCGCTGCATCGGCAGGCGGACTCTCAACCACTGCGCCACCAGGGAAGCCCTACAACAGTCCTTTAAGGTATGGGGTATTATCCCCATTTTACTGAGAAAGAGATGAATCTCAGATAAAATGCTTGTTCCATAGCTAGTGTGTAGCAGAATAAGGAAATAGGTTTATATAACTCCAAAGTTTATGGCCTTAACACTGCATTATGCTATCTCCAAATGAAGATCAATTGCAGAATGTGATTATCATAAAAATTATTTTTGGCTTCTGCTACATTAATAGGCACCTAGTCACCAGATTAATGAAGGCAATTATTCTACTGTGCTCTGCAGTGGTCTGGCTATACCTAGAGTTACTTGTGAGGAGCTGTTACAGATTAAAAGAAACACAGATAAAATGCAGACCTTTAAAAGAACAACCAGGGTTTGGAAATCAGTTATATGACTAGTTGTCTGACCAAGAGAAGACAGTTAAAGTTATGACAGTTGTTTTAAAAAAATAAAGGGTCTATGAAGGAGAGGAAACATTCCATGAGTTTAAGTCATCAGATATTGAATTAATAGGTAGTGGCTACAAGGACAGATTACTATGTAAAGTGCTTTGTAAATAGCAGGTCATTCCAAAGAAGTGAGTAGTTTACCTTGCGCGGTAGCAAACTCCCTACCGTTGAACGAGGAATAAGGATGACCCAGTATGAGAAATTGTGGGAAATGCTGCCACTTAACTCTCTTTTTTGCACTCCTGTTGACTTACAACATGTGACACACAAACATCCATATATTTTATTAAATGAAACATAAATAATTATGGATAAAATAGACTTAAACTCTTGTATCATACAGTAAGTCTATTTTGTTCATTCATCACACAGGTAGAACCTAAGTGCCTCCAAGGCTTAAGATTTAGTTTGAAAAAATATACTGGCTCCAAATTATAAAAAGAAAACTGCACTGTAAATATTAATGTTTAATGAATGATTTGAAAATATATCAGAAAATGAATTTCAATCTATATAATTATTTATTGAGAAAAACATTAAGACAGTTATTGTGATTGATTCTATATACTGGAAAATTAAATAACACGTAAAAATATTTAAAGAAAACAAATTCAACTTCTATACATGAAAACTAAAACATGTGAGACAAAAATGACACTTTATGGGATTAACAACAGATTAGATTAGATACTGAAGAAAAGATTATTGAATTTGCAGGCATAGCAACAGAAACTATCCACAAAGAAACACAGCACAAAAATAAAATTTTTAAAAATGAAAATAAACAGTGCATCAGTGAACAGTGATACAAGTGACCGAATAAACATGTAATTAATGTCCCCAAAGGATAGAGGGAGACAAAAGTTATTTGAAGAAATAGTTTCCAAATATAATGAAAACTATAAGTCCACATACCCCAAAGCTCAGCAAACTCCAAACACAAGGAACACAAAGAAAATGACACTAAATAAAGCATATCATAATTAAATTGCTCAAAATAATTCACGAAAAGAAAATGTTAAAAGCAGCCAGATAAAAAGGCACATTAGGTACAGAAGATCAACTATGACTTCAGATTTCTCATAGAAAACAGACAAATGAGAAAGCAATGAGCAAGATCTTAAAAGCACCAACAAAAGAAAATTGTCAGCCTGTAAGTTCTAACACAGCAAAAATATCTGTCAAAAATAAAAAGGAAAAATAGTGACATTTTACAAAAGCTGAAAGAAGTATAGAACCAGCAGATCCACAAAACAAAAAATATTAAAGGCTGTCTTTCAGGCAGAAGAAAATGCTACTACATGGATCTACAGACCTACAAAGGAGAAAAATGAGCGCAAGGAATGGTCACTGCATGCATAGTCCACTCCAGTCCTGAAACTGGAGGAAAGCAGGGGAAAGATTCCTCAAAGAGGAGCAGCGCCTTTGCTGTTCTGGGCACACTCCAAACATACTCTAGCCTCTGGGTGTTCGTGCTTGCTCTTCCCTCTGCTTGGGGCACTCTTACTCTAGATTTAAGAATGTATTGCTCCATCCCTCCATGAAGGTATCCTTTGTTCCAACATTATTTTCTTAGAGAGAGTTTTCCCAGCTGAATTAAAATAACACCCCATATAATCTTCAAACCCTCACTCTGTTTTGCTTTAAATTACTTAACCACTTCAACAAATTATATGCAACCTAACACTCTCCATTCCACTTTTTGACTTGGCTAGTGGTGATTTGTTCACTTTATGAAAATTCTTCCAGCTGTACATATATCATTTCTGCATTTTCTATATGTATGTTACACATTAATAAAAAAATTTAAAAAAAACAAAAGAAAAACACAGTGAGACACCATCACACACCCATCAGAATGGATGAATTATAAACACTGAGTTCAGCAAGTATAGATGAGTTTATTAAGCAACTAACACTCCTATTCAATGCTGGAAGGAATTTTTAATTGCTCAAAAACTTAAAATTTTTAAAACACTGTTTTAAATTGTTTCAAAACTATTTGGCATTTTCTTAAAAATTTCAAGTTTCCTATAATCTAGCTATTTGATACTAGGCATTTCCCCCAATAAATTAAAACATATATTCACACAAAGTCTTCTATACAAACGCTCCTTGCATTTATGCTCATGATAGCTAAGAACTAGGAAGAAGTCATCAAATGGAGAATATCCATTAAGAGTTGAGCAGAAAAATAATACACGTAATATCTACATGACTGAACTCTATTCAATAATAAAAAGGAACAAACTACTACTGATACAACAGTATGAGTAAATCTCAAAATTATTATGCTGAGTGAAAGAGGTCAGACATAAGACAATGTTTAATATACGATTCCACTTATATAAAATTATACAAACCACCAGGCAATTTATAGTGACAAAAAGCAGACTGACAGTTTCTTGCCTCTGTCAAGATGGATTGTAAAAGGTAAGATGGATTGTAAAAGAGTATGAGAAAACTTTTGAGATGATATAAACTATTATGTATCTTGATTGTTCCATGAGTATATATATCTTTCAGAACTCACAAATTCTACCCTTTAAATGAATGAGTGTATTGTACATAAATCAAACTTCATTGAAGTTCATTCAAAATTTAGTTTCCTTGGTACTCTCTTGCAGACAGTTCCTATCTTCTGCACTTTTACTTTCTTCCATGCTTTTACCCACTCTTGGCACTAGACAGATACAATAAATTATGCATAGAACTTTCTCATATTTGGCTTCAAATTACATACTAGCCCAAGTTAGAAATTTAAATGTGCCTTCGTCAAGTTATTTTTCTCTCAAAACTTCTACGATGCTAAGAAATTTATTTCTGTAGCTTCCAATATGTGACACTGTCTGCATTTAGCTTTCCCACTTTACTGGGGAAATGAAGCAGCAATATGCTAGTAATGGATATTCATGGCCTACGTGCAATTACCATTCAGAACCACACAGATCAGACTGAATTCCATCACCTGAAGCCTTCCTTCTGCCATGTATGTGAAACCCATAAAAATGGTAATTTGAGAAAAGGTAGGATTTAGTAAATTCTAGAAACAGGGACCTGCTCTCAAGGCATTACTACATACTGAGAGTTTGTTGTTGCAAAGTAAGGCTTTTAACTAGAAGTTTTGTTTGCCAAATACGGACTCGCACTGGAATGCTCTGTTAACACTAATGCAATCCTACAGTTTTCAGGAAGATGAAAGGCGTTGCATGGAGGCAGAAAGACTTTTCTTCTATCTCGTGACATTCTATAAGCAGCCTAATAAATTTGGTTCTTCCTCTTTTAATCTGTTGGTAGTTCCCTTGTGACTGAAAGCATCTTTAATATGTAAACAAAAAAACAACAAAAAAATTAGAGGTCTTTTTCATTTAACTGTAACCTCACTACAGTCTTGTGTATTAAATGAAACAGACATTATTTTATTTTGATGGATAAAAAATAAAACCAAGTCACAGAGAGAATGTGTGAAGGACAGTGAACCCAAGTGTGGAGCAGTCAGATGTGGATCTGAATCCTAGTTCTACCAGTCTGCAGGATGACTCTGAGTCACAGTCTATTAGAGCTTCATGCATTTTCCTTAGTAAAGTGATGACAGGCAGCACATAGTAAGGGTAAATATAATGTGCACAAAGTGCTTGATACAGTTTTTGTTTTTATCCAAGATGTACCCTATATTATCCAGGCTATAGTCTATATACATAAATTGTTATGTGAATTGTATCATAAAGAACCATTTTCAAATTAAAAGCTAAACATGTTAGTTTAGAAGGTTTATTATGTTCTCATAGGGGAAAAAAGCATCATACTGAGAAAATCAGGAGATAACTGACTGTTTTGAAAGAAAAGACTTACTACCCCTGTGAATAGTGCCAAATGCTGGGTATGGGCAAAGCCACATAACTGCCAGGGAGAATGATAAAGCATTACATTTTTAAGACAAGTGTAGACGTAACCCAACCTGAACAACTCAAATACCTCAGACTTACTTAAAGCAATTGTCAATTGACAGAAACTAGTGATTGCAATAACCTTAAAATTAATGAGTGCTTCCTAGAGTTCATTCTCTGATTCGGCATGAAGTCTGTAGAACCTCCTTCTGTGAAATGGTGAGAAGTTAAGTCCTTGCTTACTTATGCAATCTTACATTTCAGAAGTGTTGAAAGTGATGGTTAGGATACCACTCTGACAGCAGATTGAATTCCTTTGAACCTAATTTACCACATGGGAAAATCTTGTTCTGAATTATTTTGTTTATACTGGTGTAATAATCCTTCATTCTTTACCAAAAAACAACAAAAAAACAAAACAAAAAAACCCAACAATGTATTTTCCTACATATTTTCAGAGTGTCTCCTGCAAAGTTAGGCCAATATTTCCATTGGGTTTAAAGGGATATTACAGTCAAAACTTCCAAAGCAAGATAGAGTATTCAAAAGCATTCACCGTCTGTGAACTCAGATAGATGCTGGGTTAATTCCCAGCCCTAATGTGTACTTTGTGTACAATCACTTAACTTTACCCACCTTGATCCGTTACCTGTTAAGTAGGAAGATTAATACTTACCTCAAAGGGCTATTGCAGAATTAAGATAATATTTGTGAATTGCCTATGTATTTCGTAGGCACTCAACAATAATAGTTCTCCTTTTAGGACATGGAGGAAAAATAAACTAGCTACCTTCTTATGTTTCCTTTTTCCAATATTGTTTTGCTGATACCACATTTATATTTTTGTGTCCACTAATTTGTTACAAATATTGATTACTGTTGACAAGATACATAAATCTCCTAGAGCTTTGTGAAACGTTCACAGGACAGAGAGTAACTGGTCCTCAGGTTTCTAAGGACACAAAACTCACAATGTTCTTGGCAGGTAATTTATTGCCCCATGAGGTAATCCAGACCTGTCACCTTCAGTGCCCCCTTCATGGGATTGATTGTGCTTTTCAGAATCAGCAAAATTCCTTGGCAAACTACTAGCCTTACATTATGCCTTCAAGTCTCAAGTTGTTCTAAATGTTTTGGGAAGAAAAGTCTTGAGGCTTTATTATAACAGTGAATCTATTCTCTCTGCAAGACACAACGGAGATCTTAGAAAGACTATGCTAGAAAGGGATAGTGACTTCTGAAGCATGTTCCTCTTCAGAAATCCAGACAAAGGAAAGGAAATAAATGCTTTTGTCCTTCCTTCTCTTCCTTTCTTCCTTCCTTCTTTCAACCAATATTTTTTGACAACATATGTACTTAGCACTGTTCTGGACACTAAGAATATAGTAATAAAATAGATGGGAACTTATGTATTATAGGGGAATTAGACAGTAAATAAATAAACAAAGAACTAATACTTCACATGGTGATAAGTGCTGTGGAGAAAAATAAAGCAAGGTAAGGAGGATAGGGGCTCCTGAGACAGGGTTGTTTTTGTTTCTATTTTCTAAAGTGTGACCAGGAAGGCTTCACTGAGAAGACAATATTTTGAGTAGAGAAAGTAAAGGGTGAACCATATGAAAACCTGGGCGAGAGTATTCTGGAATTTACTGACCTAGAGTATTTCTTCTTGAGGTTCATCAAGGAGGCCAGAATGATTGGAGTGAGTGAGGAAGTGAGAGTTTGGTAGATGAGGTCTAGAGTTACAGAGCAGCTAGATCATTGAGCGTTTCACAAGCCATTGTAATCATAGCAGCTTTCATTCTGAATGATATGGGAAGCTATGAAGTCTTCTGAGTGGCTTGACATAATCTATGTTTTAAAAATATCACTTTCTCTTTTAAGAATAGACTTTATGGGGAGCCTAAGTCGAAGCAAGACCACTGCGGGGACAGTTGCAATAATCCACATGAAATTCAACGATAAACTGTACTTTAGTGGGAACAAAAGACTTGGTGAAAAGTAGTAAGATTCTTTTTGGAGGTATTTTGAAGGTAATTGAAAGAATAAGCTTTTGGTTTGGTTTTGTTGTATGAGATAAAGAGAAAAGTAAATTTTGCTCTTAGTAACTGGTAGGATGGGGTTCACATTACAAAGATTGGGGGGAAAAAGATTTTTACTGGAGTAGCTGAGACATTTCAAATTTAAGGTATCTATTAGCTATCCAAGTGAAGATATGAGTAGAAGTACATTGACTTTAATCCTGAAAAGGTTATGTGTCTACTTAAAAAGTAAATATTGCAATAGTTTCTAAAAACAGCATGGCTGGTATTAAACATAGGTTGAGATTTTTAATAAAATATTAAAAGATCTTAAGAGGACTATAATCCCCAATGCATCTGTCACCTGGGCTTCTACAATCCATCCAACATATAAATTTATAGGACCACAATATTAAATTTCTAAAATTACTTCAGGGCTTAACTCTGGGTGTCTTTTACCTTGACTGTATGATCTGCCTTTTTACATAAGAGAATAAAAAAAGCTAATATTGAGCTCCTACTGTGTGGTTGACAGTTTACAAACCTGACTACCTTCAATTTTCACAAGAACTGTATGAGAAAGGAATTATTATTTCTGTTTAAAAGATAAGGAAGCAACCCTCAACTAATTAAGAGGCTTACCCAAAGATACTCTAATAACAAATAGAGCTAAGCTTCAAATCCAAAGGCCATTGTAATTTTTTCCACCATGCCACTAAAACCTTTCCCATTTGGCTGCCCAAAGAGTGATGAAACTAGCCATGCACAGTTAGAAATAAACCAACAACTTGTATTAAACTGAGCGGGAGTTAACGTGCAACTCTTAATTTTCCTTTTCCCTTTAGTTCAGGCTTGCTGAAAGATCAGACTTTGTGTATTATAGAACTCTATGCTATTATGAAACCAAATTCAGACAGGTTTCAATCTACTATTTACAGACAATTTAATTTGTATATTCAAGATTTGCTCCACAGAGCATTTCTCCCAGTTCTTTCCTTTTCCCACAGGATTGTTAATTGCTCTGGCACCTCCATGTGGTGTATCCCCAACCATGACTCAAAGACTTTAAATGACTGTATTTATTTTAAGAGAAACTTTAGTACCTATGAAAGCAGCACGTTCTCCCGCAGCACATCTGTTCTCTCTGAGTTTTATATTATCACTTTGCCAGAGGTTTTACCTGCTAATTCGAGGGAGCCTGGTGTGTTCAGATTCAACTGGATTCTTATCTGTACTGAGTATAATTAGCTTAATATGTGGGACATACTGATATATTTATAATTGTATGATCTTTGGCAATTTCTAGACTCCTCTAATCCTGAAGGTCTTCATCTGTGAAAAGAAAACGGAAGTGTCTTCTTCAAAAGGTTTTCATATGTATTTACTTTGCAAAAGCTTTTCCTTCCCTTTGGGTTGACAGTGCCCTTTCCTGGTATTTTCTTTTAGTGACACTTCAGATTAGTGACACATTATTGTTTTTCTGTATTTATATTTGTAACCAAATCTGTGTACTATATTAGTTTATTATATTGTATTTCTTCTGTTCCCTGAACTCTAACTCTTAATGACTTAGGGTACTAAAAATAGAGAAAATGGTTGAATAATTTTTGGTAGGATACGTATATTTGCATAAGATTTGACTCCATCTTGCCTTAAAATGTGCTTTTCTAGTCAAATATCTTGGCAGAGCTTTGGTTAAGTTTAATGATTATGCCACCACCATAATATGTGTCAGTTGCAGTAAGTACTAGCTGAGATTATATTAATTCTAAAGCACAGGTGTATTGTGCCAGGTTTGGTCTGCTGTAGAGTCAAATAAACCCCTAAAATATGCTAAAGGTTAGCCAGTCTTTCTCAGTCTTGTAACTGCCATCTGACGCGTGTCACCTCCAAAGTTATGGTAACGGGGAGAAAAAGAGATGGAGATTCTTAACAACCTGCCAAGATATGACCCATCAGTTCTGCCCACAGCTCACTGACCAGGAGTAATAACATGGCTCCAATCTAATTGCAAGAAAATTCAGTGACTACCACATTTCTATTTCTCCTCAATAACTGAGTATCAATTCCTCTATATGCCATCTGGATTCTACTGCTTCAAGGAAGCCAAATCCCAGCCTAGCAGCTCTGCGTCTTGTGGAATTTCACAGCAAACAAAGAAATTCATAGCTAGAACACAGAATACTGGCAGAAGTTAGCCAATTTTAGAACAAGAAGAGTACAAAAAACATAAATGAGCTTATGTTTAATGACAAGAAACATATTATCCTCCTTCCTAATAAGTATGCAGAAAAGTATCAATGATTTTTATAATCGTGCACCACGGAATTTGTTTGCTTTTAGTAAATAATAACCCTCAATAATTCATTAACCTCCATTAACGAGACGCAAGAGGGAGGAGACATGGAGATATATATATATATATATATATGTATAGCTAATTCACTTTGTCTTAAGCAGAAACTAACACACCACTGTAAAGCAATTATACTCTAATAAAGATGTTTTTTAAAAAAATAGTAGACGATTTCTTAAGTACACAGGAATAGATTTCTGAAATCTCAAAGACTGTGGGGCTTCAACGTACGAACAACAATGTCTAGACACCAAACCAGGCTTTCCTTTGCTGCTTTTGTATCTTTAAAATAGAGACAACTCACTAATTGTCTCTAAACATTTGGAATCTTCTAAAATAAAACAGATTTAACAAAGATTGTCGCAAAGTAATTGAACAATATTTGAAGGGTAGAGAAAAGAGAAAACTGGTGAATATTCTTTTTTTTTCATTCTTTTTTTTTTGTTCTTTTGTTTTCTTAATGTAGAGTCAATAATTTGGAATTTTAATGTAGAGAGAATTCACTATAGAGATGTTTTGTCATTGGCATTACACACCAAAGAGGTCACAGTGAAGTGAGAGATGAAGCAATTTCTGCATAATTCCAGAAAACAGCCCAGATGATATGCATGTCTATGAAAATATACTTTATGTAGTATGAATAAGCAAGCATTATTCATCTTTTAAATCCCAAAAGATTATGAGTGATAGTTGTCTATGTTTTTACTAATGATATATTTATTCTAATATTATTTTAAAATTGCAGTTGAATTTTTTTCTTGTTACTAAAAACAGCATATGTTTACTATAGAAAATTTGGAAAATAAAGAAAAGCAGGAAAATAAAAACTACAAGTAAATATTTCAAGAGCAGACTATGCTTTGATTTGTTTACTTCTGATTGTATTCCAAAGAATTATTAATTATGTCAAAATCTGACTCATGCTATCTATGTCTGATACATGATACATGGTTTTCAAAGCATGATTTTTAATGGCTATTTGACATACACCAACACAAATTCATATGCAGTGGTATTTAATAGTTCCTATTTTGTATGTTTGAGCAGTACCTACAGTTTTTACTACTGTAATGAACTGCACTGACCATCTAAATACATAAGCCTGTATCCATATATCTCATTTGTTTCTTGGGCTTAGATTGCTGTCATAAGGTAGTATTGTTGACTCTTAATAAGTATTGCCAAGTGGCAGTGGTATTCTACAAAACAATCAAAATAATGTTTTCACTCTTTTAAATTAATGAAACGTACACATTACTTACAGAATGTTGTTTATTGGCACTGAGAAATGAATGCTTGAATTTATAAAGAAAGCTTTATGGAGAAAGAGGAAGCCAGCTGAATGGAGACATGTAAGCTATTTTTTAAATAAAAAGGCATTCCAGATACAGCATGAAATAAGTGGAGTGGGAATGTGGAAAGTGATGAGTGGCAAATGCTTTCAGGATGGAAATGTATTCCTTCTAGAAGAAAACTGTGAATAACTTCGATAGTAAGGTAAGAAAAGCAACTCTGATTTATAGGATATGCGGACCTATCAGCATTTTAAGGCAGGTGATAAGTGAAGACTTTTGAAGAACAAAAAAAGATATTGCAGAAGTGTTTAGAGTTCTTAACACGATTGAAATATACAGTTTAAGAAGCATTTTAAAGAAATTTGATTCTTTTCCTTAGGATTAGTTAATGAAACCACCCAGTCAATACTGGCTGAAGAAAGAGCAGCACATTAGGGAACATAAAATATTATACCAAAACTATAAATGTGTCCAATCATTCATTCCAGTTTCATAGGTCTTGTCGACTTTTTAGCCAGGTACTGTACAAGGCAATACAGATACAAAGATTAACAAAGAGGCAATTCCCATGTTGTGAGGACTCAGAGTAAAGGGAGAAGAATAAGTAATGATTTACAAAGCTTACATTATAATCATTATAATAATAATGATATAACAACATAAAATAATAGGTAAATAATATGATATAATAATGCAGATCTCAGATGGAGCCAATCAGAGGAAGTGACAAACTGTGAGGTGTCATCAAGGTTTGTGAGGAAAGTCAATGCAGGTGACATTACATGGTTAACTTGAAAGGTATATAGGAGTTTGTCAAGAGGGAAGTTTTGCAGCAGGCATTCTGAGCTGCAAGAAAAGCACAGAGTCATGGAGGTGTAGAAGGGCATAGAGCATCCAGGGAAGTAGCGTTGCGGTTCTGGATTCACACAAACTCAGATGGAAAGCTATGCCAGATTCACTTTGAAAAAGCTCTTATAAAGATCTTTTTAACTAGCTGTGTCAGAAAGTCAAAGAAACTTTTAAGCAGGGAATTAATGAGACACATTGTGGTCTTGTCCTGTCTTATGTGTCACATAGGCACTTCTTCATATATATTCATAGATAAGTAGGCTTATCTAAGCTCTGATGCTAGAATTTGTTTGTAAAGACAGTCCCCTTGATTTTCTACCTTAATATATTTATCTCCTCAGTTTTGAGAGAAATATTTTAAGTGACAAAATAGATGTACTGTCCTCTAAATATCTTGGTTTAGATGTTCCCCACCCCTTACTCTATAGCAGATGATTGTGGCACAAATGTGTAATAAAAATATATTCAACGATAAAAAGAATAATGTGTGTGCATGTGTGTTTATACACACATATATATATAACATATTGTGAAACTTAGTTTCTTCATCTGAGAGCTAACATATCTTGAAATATATCAACATGTATATAAATAAATTATATGTAATATATACATACATAAATAATAGATATACTATATCTTAGGTGAAAAACATTGAATAATCATTTGTATAATATGACCCATTTGTGTAAAAAAAAGGGAAGTCAATAAAAATATACGTGTTATATTAAATAGACCAGAATATGTATGGGTATTTATTATACAAAAGTCGCACCTCAAGTCAGGTAGGGAAATGTTGTAATTATCTAATAGTGTTGAGACAACTGGAATACCCAATTTTTTAAACTAATTTTGATCTATGTCTCACATTGCACAGAAGGATACATTCCAAATAGACTAAAGATTTACGTGCAGAAACAATAAATCTTTAAAAATACTAGAATAAAACATGGAGAGATTCCTTTATAATTTCAGAGGGAGAGAGAGAGAGAAAGTCTTTCTAACTATGTCTCAACATCCAGGAAACATAACAATAAATTAATAAATTTACTGAGAGCACAATTCTCTGCAACAATTAAAAAAATGGATATGTTACTAAAATCATATTTTAAACCCATCAGAAAACACATCTAGAAAGAGGACTAGATAAATTAAAATTCAACTTGTTAGAGGAAGTGTCAATAGCCACTTTCTTCATTAAGGACACATCACTTCTGAGCATGGATCCAGGATGAGGCATAACCTCATTAGAGGGACTCTACTGGGGAAAAGAAAGACAACGGGATTTGTGATGGTCGTGAAAGCTGGCGTGACAGACTGTTAACTAGAGGAGCTCTTTCTTCGTGAGAAATTTGTTGAGATTTGGGGTAGAGCAGAAAGCTGGAGAGCTAGGTCTGAAGCACCTAGAAGGGCAGAGTATAATCTCTTGTGGTCTTGTGATGTTTAGCATTCAAAGCCCCACACAAAGAAGGGACCTGCTTCAAGTACACAAATTCTCTCTCTTTAAGATGTGGGTCAGATTCTTAAGTATCATGGGTGGAAAATAAGGAAATAAGCACTAAACCTCCAAAGGGCAGAACTGAATATTCTGGTGACATTCACCCTGAAGAAGTCAGAAATGATCACACACAGCAATCAAAATCCCAGGAGGGCACACACAGCTGAGGAAAATGGACAAATCTGAGTAGACAGAATCTTACTAAAACTGCAACCCAACCCAAGCTCAATTCCTGATTGGTTAAGATTACTAGCATATCATCTTATTGCCTAACAGAGACAGGAGAATCACTTTCTTGTGGAAAATAATATTACTGCATAAATAGTAATAATCTTACACATGTATATTGCATAGAATTAAATATTAAAATAAATGTGAGGGATTTCCCTGGTGGCACAGTGGTTAAGAATCCATGCAGGGGACACGGGTTCGAGCCCTGGTCCAGGAAGATCACACATGCCACGGAGCAACTAAGCCCATGCGTCACAACTACTGAGCCCGTGCTCTAGAGCCCTCGAGCCACAACTACTGAAGCCCGCGCACCTAGAGCCTGTGCTCCGCAACAAGAGAAGCCACCGCAATGAGAAGCCCCTGCACTGCAACGAAGAGTAGCCCCCGCTCGCTGCAACTAGAGAAAGCCCGCATGCAGCAACGAAGATCCAACACAGCCAAAAATAAATAAATAAAAATAATAATAAGATAAACGTTGAGGCAGGAAATTATGATTAATTATCAAGAGTAAAAGCAAACAATAGAAATAATCAATAACCATTTTCTTCTATACTTTTCCCAGCTAAAGACCCGGCCCAGCAGTGTTACGATACTGGCCCATTTCTGCCTGGTGAGGGATTCTTTTGTTGGACAATTATCTACTTGATAATTTACCATCACCATGACTTAAGTTTTCTCAGAATTTTGCTGCAATCTGAGGCTCATCCTACCCGATCGTATTAGTCTGCTCAGTCTGCTATAACAGAATACCATAGTCTGGGCAGCTTAAACAACAGGAATTTATTTCTCACAATTCTGGAGGCTGAGAAATTCAAGATCAAGGTGCCAACCAATCTGTTGCCCTAGTGAGAGCCCTCTTCCTGTTTGCAGATGGATGCCTTCTCACTGTATCCTCACATGATGCAGAGAAAAAGTTCTGATCTCTCTTCCCCTTCTTATAAAGACACAAATTCCATCATGGGGGCCACACCCTGATGACCTCATCTAAACCAAATTACCTCCTAAAGGCCCCACCTCCAAATGCCATCACGTTGAGTGTTAGGATTTCAACATTTGAATTTTGAGATGACACAGTGCAGTCCACAGCAGTGATCCTTCCCTTCTCCCTTTACAGGAGTCAGAGCATGATTAAGGCTCTACCTGTTTACCCCTGCTTCTTCACAAGTGTCTCCACCAATAAATATCTTACATGTTTCATTCTGTCTTGGCATCTATTTATCAGAGGATCCCAATGACACAGATAGTGTAATAAATGTTAAAGCTATCATATCACTATGCTTCTTTGGAGCCCCAGATAAAGGGGCCAAGAATGCTGAGCTAATTTTAATGCTAGTTTACAAAAATGTCAAATGAACAAATCTGATATATTTTTTAAAAAGACAGTTAAGCTGGTCTAAGACCTAATATATAACATGTTTGCTATTTTGAATTATCAAGGCCATTGTTGCCCTCTTTGGCTTAGAAAACCTGAAAGCCTTCTGCAAGAGACATGAAGACCAGACTTTCAGAAATGAGTTGTTGAAGGTGAGCAAGGTAGTGAGCAGTCTGCTCACATCATATTTGGAAGAATTCAATTCCCACTACAATATAATTGAATAGCTCTAACCTTCCTGACTAAAATTCCCTTGGAGCTTAACTCCATAATGTTCATTTTCTTCCGCCATCTGTCGATAGTGATATGCTACCAGTCTCTCAGGCTACCAGCCTGCAATCAGTGGTTGCTGCCTTACAGAACCATATGAAAACATTTCCAGAGACCCACTCTTGGTCTCAGGAGATGACACGCACACAGGGCTGTAGACATGCCACAGATAAAAAACCTGTACAACTACTCTACAGATTTTAGTCTACTAGTTCTTCCCAATCATACTTCAACTATAGATATAGGTAAACAATCATCAGTTCAATAAATAAGCTAACACACAGGTTCAGGTTGTCAACTCTGATACAAATCAGAAGTATACATTAAGCTTTACTAAAAAAATGTCAAAACATTGACTATGTACTGAGAGGCTCACACAAAGCAAAAAGAAATCTTGAATTTTCAAGGCAGATCCTCAGGTTTTTCCTTCCTGTGTCAGACATGTGTTTCAGATCCAGATAAAATGAGATCTCTAAGTGAGGTTCATGGAGTTTCTTAGACAGCAGGAAGCATTTAGAGAGCTGTAGGGCTCATACAACATTCTCACTGGAGCCATGCCCCATGGTTCCTGCCTCCTGTTTATTAAAGATAATAAGTAGCCAGAGACGTCCTGTTAAGAGTGTTTCCTACATAAATATCTTCCTCCTAGTAAATATCTTTGGTCAATTTACCTGAAGGTCCAGTTGATAAGGAGATTAGATTTGGTCACCTGCCTTCTTTGTCTCCTGGGAGCATGTCCTTGCCTGCCATCTCCCTAAGGGCATGAATGCACCAAGGTTAACTGGCTTGACACCATCCTCCTGGTGAGTAAAAGATGTAAGAATGGGGGTAAAGAAAGAATTAAATACAAAGGAAATGGCTGATAGAGAATGAGAAATAGATCTTGAAGAGATATAAAGGAAAGAAGACTGAATTCATTGGCAATCAGAGGCAGAGTGGTCTATTCAAAAGATATAGAACCTGGACTTCATACTTAGGATCTAGTTTCCATTTTATTATGATTATTATTACCATTTACTTTTCTCATGCGGTTTAACCTCTCTGGGCTTGAGTGTCCTCAATAATAAAATGGTGATAATATGTTTCCACAAGAATGTTGTGAGGATCTAGATGAGGTGGTGCTTGGTCCCTGGTTGGAGCACATTAAATGTTAGACATTTTCTTATTTTACTTTAAAAAACAAAAGATAATACTTTTTTGGAATTTTTTTCCCTTTTTAATGGACAGAACACAAACATCCCAAATATCTGCCACCTATTCTTGTATGCTTTACCTGTTCTCAAAACAGATGTTATATTCCTTTGGGGAAAATGTAATTGGTCTTACTGACTACAGAAATTTATAGACTAAAGAGGTCAGATGTCAATTCTATTGCAGAACATTTCTAAAAAACTTTGTTACGTTTATAAGATGCTTTTAACTAATGCTACCTCTCTGGGCACTAGGACAGCATCAGGAAAATCATAATTTATAAATTAGGGGTCAGGGGAAAGGCCAAATAATTAATCAGCTTTATTCCAGTTCTTGCCTCTCTCTTACAGGTGACAGACATATTTGTGTGACTTGATAGCACATGCTAGAGCGCTATCTAAGAAGGCTCCTTTCTCAGAATATGCAACTTTCCTGCTAAATCACATAGTCTCTTTTTGAATGAAATGAAATGAAAAAGAATCTCACTTGCTATCACTTATGGACAGAAGTCAGACGCTAATGTCACTCAGGGCATTGTGGCAAGGTCTCCAACCTGACAATTGTTCTTGTGCCTTAGCGAACAGCAAAAGGCAGTGCGTGAGCTTGTAATCAAATTATTGCTATTTTTCAGAGACATGCTTCCTAGGTTGGGTCACTTTGAAAAGCAAGTAGTCTCTCTAGGTATGTGGATTTTTATGTGCATACATACCTATTTTGAATCTTATAACATGGCTCGTCTAATTACATTTTGTATCAGGGTAGTAGGGATGTCCTCATGAAGACAAGAGACTAACAGTGTATGCTGTGTGGCTCTCACCTAGGGTCTCCAAGATTTCCAACAGAGATGTGCACCACGCTGTGATTCACTTTGTCTACAAAAAGAGTTTATCTTTGGACCAGTTCTGCCACCAGTAATTTGGCACTAATTTCAATCTACAGTGGACTTGAAATTACTTCCTTTCCTTATAGATTTTAAATCTCTTAAAAATGAAAGTTCTTTCATGGCAGAAACCTCACAAAAAATGAAAATCTGATCATTTCTTTTTTTGGTCAGAGTTCTTGCATACTCTACTGACTTCAAATATCGGTCTCCCATTAAGTAATGCTCTTCTGATGAGCATAGCATCAGACTATTGATTAACTGTGGTAATTGAATGCCATGATCAGGAAGCCATATTCTTCAGAAGAAATGAGACTAGAATGTGTTCCCAACTCAGGCCCGTGGTTGGATCCCCATGCATTTGTTTTGTTTTGTTTTTGTAAATTAATAGTCTTTATTTTTTGAGGAGTTTTAGTTTTACAGAAAATTGATCAAATAATCTGAAGAGTTCCCATATACCCCTTCTTCTCCCTCTCACATTCTCCCTTATTAATATCTAATTCATAATTAGTGTTAAGTCCTTTATCAAATATATGTTTTGCAAATATTTTCCCCCAGTCTTTGGCTTGTCTTTTTATTCTCAGAACCATGTCTTTCACAGAGCAAAAGTTTTAATTTTACTGATGTGTAACTTTTAATTATTTTATTCATGGATCATGCTTTAGTTATTGTATCTAAAAAGTCATTGCCTTTTCAAAGTTTTATAGTTTTGTGTTTTTTATCTAGTACTATGATCAATTTTGAGTCCATTTTGGGGAAGGGTAAAAGGTCTGTGTCTAGATGTTTTTTTTTTTTTCATGAGCATGTCCAGTTGTTCCAGCAATACTTGTTAAAAAAGACTATCCTTTTTTCATTGAATGTCTCTGCTTCTGTGACAAAGATCAATTGACTGTATTTGTGTGGGCCTAATTCTGAGCTCTCTATTCTGTTCCACTGATCTGTTTATTCTTTCTCAATACCACATTTTCTTGATTACTATAACTTTATAAGTAAACCTTGGAACCACGTAGTGTCAGTTTTCTAAATTTGTTGTTCTTCTTCTATATCATTTTAGCAATTTGGGGTCTTTTGTCTTTTACACACAAACTTTAGAATTAGTTTGTCAATGTCCACAAAGTAATTTGGTGAGATTTTTAGTAGGATTACATTGTATCAATAAAACAAGTTGGGAATAACTGACATCTTGACAATATTAAGCCTTTCTATACATGAACATGGGATATCTCTTCATTTATTTAATTCTTCTTTGATTTCTCTCATCAGTTTTATAGTTTTCCTCATGTACATATTTTGTTAGATTCATGCCTAAGTATTTCATTTTTGGGTGTATGCTAATGTAAATGGTAATGTGGTTTTAATTTAATTCGTGGTATATAGGAAATCAATTGACTTCTGTATATTAACCTTGTATCCTGAAACATTGCTATATTTGCATACTAGTTCTTGGAGATATTTGTCTTTATTTTTTTTTTCAGATTTTCTACCTAGACAATCATGTTATTTGTGAACAAAGGCAGTTTTATTTATTTCTTCTGAACCTGTATGCCTTTTATTTCGTTTTCTTCTCTTACTGCATAAACTAGGATATCCAGTAAAATGTGGAATAAGAATATGAAAGGGGACATCCTTGCCTTGTTCCCAATCCTAGGGAGAAAGCAACTGTTTTGTCAAAAGTCCATATTCTATTATAAAATTGTGAAGTCTACGGTTATCTCTACCTGACATTCACTAACCTTCATTGAGAAACGCTATGCACAGCAGTGTGCTAGAACCCTTTTCCCACCTCCCAGCCCCCACTGAAAATCAGGTTGAACATCTACTAAAGGAAACCATAAACAAAACAAAAAGACAGCCCTCAGAATGGGAGAAAATACTGCAAACAAAGCAACCAACGAGGGGTTAATCTCCAAAATTTACATTCAGCTCAATATCCAAAAAACAAACAACTCAATCAAAAAATGGGCAGATCTAAATAGACATTTCTCTAAAGAAGACATACAGATAACCAAAAAGCACATGAAAAGATGTTCAACATCACTAATTATTAGAGAAACTCAAATCAAAGCTATAATGAGGTATCACCTCACACCAGACAGAATGGCCATCATCAAAAAGTCTACAGACAATAAATGCTGGAGAGGGTGTGGAGAAAAGGGAACCCTCCTAAACTGTTGGTGGTAATGTAAATAGGTACAGTCACTATGGAGAACAGTATGGAGGTTCCTTAAAAAACTAAAAACAGAACTACCATATGACCCAACAATCCCACTCCTAGGTATATACCCAGAGAAAACCACAATTTGAAAAGATACATGAACCCCAATGTTCATTGCAACACTATTTACAATAGCTAGAACATGGAAGCAACTTAAATGTCCATCGACAGAGGAATGGATAAAGAAGATGTGGTACGTATATATACAATGGAATATTACTCAGCCATAAAAAAGAACAAAATAATGCCATTTGTAGCAATATGGATGGACCTAGAGATTGTCATACTGAGTGAAATAATTCAGACCCAGAAAGACAAATATCATATGATATCACTTATATGTGGAATTTTAAAAAGGGTACAAGTGAACTTGTTTACAGAACAGAAGTAGAGGCACAGATATAGAAAACAAACTTATCATTACCAGGGGATAAGGCAGGGGAGGAATAAATTGGGAGATTGGCATTGACATATACACACTACTATACATAAAATAGATAACTAGTAAGAACCTGCAGTAAAGCACAGGGAACTCTACTCAATACTCTGTAATGGCCTATATGGGAAAAGAATCCAAAAAAAAGGATTAGATGTTTGTATATGTATGGCTGATCCACTTTGCTGTACACCTGAAACTAACACAACATTGTAAATCAACTATACTCCAGTAAAAATTTTTTTAAAAAAGAATAGAGTTCATGGTTCGCTTGGAGTTCCAAGTCTACTGGAGTGGCAAACTTTTACACAAATAAGTATGGGGCAGGTTATCCTGATAGTATAAGCAAAGAACAACTAAGGCTGAGAGAATTTACAATTATATGATTAGAGTGATACAATGTAAATGTACACTATTTGATAATAGAAGCCATACTCTATGTCCAATAAGGGGCACAAAAAAAACTCTATAGGGGAGTTACCGTTTGGTGTAAGACAGTGGATATTTTTAAATGTTGCATTTCCTGTTTCAGGTTCTAAGAAAAAAGAAGTGCAATGAACAAAAAGGATTGCAGGAAATGAAGGTGTGAGCTTCTAGATATTTACAGACATCAGAATGTCTTTAAGGTGCTTGCAAGGCAAACTTCAGAAGCAATAAATTTTATTTTAATTACTTATTTTGTTATTATTTATCTTTTTAAATTCAGATGACAATTATCTATCTAGTTTTTCAACAGATTAATAAGTATCCGGTTTTTAACAGGCTCATTTATTTCTCTAAGGATTCCAGTCTTATTGAAAGAGTCACCTGTTGGTATAGATCCATAAAATCATGAACCATAATTCCAGGCTTATAATTAGTACTTGTAAAATTGTACCAGTATTACCAAGATCCTGAAGATTTCTGCAAAAAGTAATTTTTCTCCTTATTTAATTCAAAACCAAAACTTTTCCTGACACCAGATAAGTCATCTAGTGAAAATTCAGACACAAGGCAGAAAAGCACACCTCACCATCATTTCTATGCCTCGTTTGGGACAACTGATCAGTATGTTTACAGTCTCTGACAAAAAACTACTCTCCTACTATGTCCTAGATATAAGTGAGTATTTATCAAATATCACTGGGTCATATTTATTAAATACAGAAAATAGTCCCTCTTCTTCCTTGCTCATTTAAGAATGAGTTACTATGGGAACAGTGGTAGATCTGTGAATAGTCTAGTAAAAAATATTCCACTTAACAGGGATTCCTAGCACTTCATTCCTAAGAAAAAGTTTACTTAGAAACCTGACATTTTCAAAAACCAAACATTTAAAAAGTCATTTAAAAGCTGTGCTTTTAAAAATATTTCTCAACATAAAAAAAGTTCTGATTAGGAAGCTTACAAAATTCTGATTGATATACAGCATACTCATTTAGATATTCTGGCCCATATTTAATTTGGCAGGAGTATAAAATGAATTATCTATGGAGAATCTGTAAAGATAGATGCAATTATGAATAATTTTTTTCAGAATTAGCAACTGATACAAAAATGTACAAGCAGTACAGTAGTAGCTTTGTTTGTACATGTTAACAACTGGCTTGATCACAAGGGATACTCACCTCAAATATTTGAGGCCTCTGTCTACATCTAGACATGTGTTATCTAGGGCCTCTTTCATCTGTAACATTCTACTTTTTAATAAGTCCCTTTTCCTCCCATAGAGAATACAGACTACCTAGAATAATTAATCTACAGAGCTACTTAGCAGCAACAATACACTTCACGATATGTTGTTCCCAAACGATCACATTTCCCAAATAGTCAGGAATAAACAGCTGATTCAAGTAATTAAAAATAATATTTAAATGACATCAAGCAAATGGTTTTCATTAATATACATCCCAACAATAATTCTGGTATTTTGTGTCATCATTGACAATTACAGTTACAGAAGAGTATCAGACTCCATTAAGTTTCAACATCTGTGTTCCTTTTCACACTGTGGAT
The DNA here is from genome assembly GCF_964374135.1 of Grampus griseus. Classification (NCBI taxonomy): domain Eukaryota; kingdom Metazoa; phylum Chordata; class Mammalia; order Artiodactyla; family Delphinidae; genus Grampus; species Grampus griseus. The sequence continues at coordinate 89,662,511 of NC_139001.1, read as the reverse complement.
GTCAATTTGGTTAGCAAAAGCTATGAAAAATTCCCTTTTACTCACTGCTGAATCTCAAGTACCTGGCAGAGTACCTGACACATAGAATATATCAGTAAATATTCCCTAAATGGATAAATGAATATACGTTCACATTAGGTAGAAGGAATTGAAGCAAAATAAATAAAAGAGAAGTAAAAAAATTTTAGTGCCCATTTATGTGATGCCAGACGTTACGCTTTATACTATCTCACCTATTCTCAGCAATAGGTGAAGAAATAGGACTTGGGGAAGAGTAAAATGAATTGCTTAATTGTTAACAGTCAGAATTCAACATTTCATTTTTAATAAAGCAGTGATAGAGAAAATTTCATTTTTATTTCTAATTCTTTCACCTTTAATTACTACTACATTTAGAAAAGTATCCTTACCTTGAATAAACTTATTTTCTTTCAATGACTATTAAACCCTTATTTATAACTACTGTCACCATTTCACTAATTTGTGCAGCATTTAAGTAACCAGAATCAATGATACATGCTTTGTCAGGAAAAGAAAGGAAAATGCCTCATGGATTTGCAAAGGTTGTAATCTTTACAGGTAATGATGACATATCAGAAAGCATTTGAGGAGTTGATAAAAATAAAATTTTAATTATAATTATTGATTACCCTTTTCTGCTTCTCTTTCTAAGAATGAAAAAGGGAGAGTAAATGACAAAAGGTTTTTTTTCTTGCCAGTAATCTCAACTAAAGATACATCTTCAAGTGTTGCTTTCCTAGAGTAATAGCAAAATGAACTAAGGTGTTTTGATTCTTGAGCCCAGAGGGCTCCAGTGTGAAGTAAATTGATTTCTATTGTTTCTCCTACTGAGAATGTGTGTCTCCAGTGCAGTTACTCTTACATGATTTTAATTAATGAGTATGAATCTAATGTATTCAGAGTTTACCCAAGAATAGTGAATTCTAGCAACATTTGCAAGGTATTTGAAATGATTCTTTACCTTGCTGCTGGTTCTAAAAAGCAAGTTCTGCCACCATTTTGGAGACCTGAGCAAAAAATAGCACACAAACTGTTTTCCCAGATTTACAGAATAAGTGAGACTAACAGTGCTACAGAAATCAATTTTTTAATGGCCCAACACTGAGCTGTGATCTTCTCCAAGCCTGTATCACATGCTGCTCCAGCAGAACTTAAACTTGGTTCAATATTCTTACCTCTGGCTCTGACAATATATAAAAATAATATTGAGTTTTGGGAAATCCTGTGAAGGCTGACTAGTCAAATATACGTAAATATTTTCTTAAAATATTTCATGTCTATTATGGCAAAAAACCATGGCACCTATCTTTCACCAGTTCATTTCAGTTCAGCAAACATCGTCTAGTACCTCTGCTAGGAAGGCAGGATTCAAAGACAAGGTACGGTCCCATTTCTTCCAAGAGCTTATGTTAGCTGTAATGCTACTCATTTTGTCAGCCCCTTACATTTTATTCATTAGGGAAAGCCAGTGACTGGTAGATTGATTGAGAGATGTTTGTACTGCACTATTTTTAATTGAAATCAGCCTCACTGCATTTAAAGTGTAAGCTCCTTGCGGACTGTGTTTACTATTTTCTCCCCAGAGCCTAGTGAGGGCCTGACACATGGTAAGTTTTAACGCACGTGAGTTGAACAAATGTCTTTTGTGGAATAAGAGAAGATTTTTTTTCTCCAGGTGTTACCATTCCTGGAATGGAGAAACCAAAGCATTCATAAAATACATGTTTTTGCTTTCCCTTTGAGAATTTTAGTGTGTTCTTGAGCAACAATATAACTATTTTAAAAAATTATTTATTTGTGCAAGTTTGTTCTATTCCATTGTCTAAAATATTTTTGTTTGGTTTCTGTCCCCTTCAAATTGTTTGATGTGAATTGATGTGTGTTGATCATCTATCCTAAGAGTTCTCACTGCTTAAGCACGTAGCAGATAGTAGGAGGAGATAACCATATTGTCATGTTGGAATAGCTTTTAGAATGTCAATGAAAGGGTTCAAAAACAGAAACACTCAATAAAGTCTGTCTGGCCAGCATGATAAGCTATGACTTTATATTCCCAAGCACAAATTAAAACATTAATTCCAACAGCTTTGTTGCAACGGTAGTTTATCACAAATCCTCAGTGTTCCATTTTTCAGCATTTGCCAAATGTCCTGCCTATACACATGGTAATGATTCACTTTGAATATTCAAATGCTTGAGTTTTCTCTTGTATTTTATAATTAAAATAATAACAAAATGATTTTGGTTTCTGTTGGCAGTTTCCCTATAACCATGTGGTGTTTCTTTGGGGCTCTTTATACTTTTGATGAGAGTAGGGAATGGTCTTCTGTGAGCCTGTACCTACCGGTTACTACAGAGATAAAAAACATGAAAGAGCATGTCTTTGCCACCTATGAATTTTAAAAAAATCTAAAAAACAAAATATCTTTTGGATGGATATATATTTTGTTATTCTGTTCAGTAGAAAACTTGGCTGTCTATATTGTTCAAGACAATCTTCACATGGGTTATATAACCTCCACTTAAAATTTACCAATAGCAATAAATTTGGTTAAAGCAAAAACAATTGCTTAAAAATAGGCAAAGCCATTTAAGTGGAATTTACTTATCTCAAGGGCAGTAGACTTACATCACTTATTCTAATGTTCTGAGTAAATTTGTAATTGCTCATGTTTGATGGCAACTTTCTTCAACTTTCCTATTTCTTGCCATCATTAGCTAATGGGATTTAGAATTCCAAGAAATGATGTTTGGGATATGAGTAGCAGACAGGCCACCTACCAAAAATCCCCTCTAATTCAGAGTATTTGACTTTCTAACCAGGCTGAGTTGATCACATTTCAAATGTAGATTCAGAAACAATTTTGTTACGTATAAGTACATTATAAGGAGAAAATGAAAAAAAACAAAGCCTTACTAGAATCACCATAATAAATAGATAGAATCTATTTCTAAATTTTTTTGAAAAACAGATTCATCCACACTATTTTATTAGACAATCTAAATATTATTTTGCTTATATTATGCTATTCAAACTATCAAATTACATAGTTCCCAACTTTTTGAAATAGTTTGTGTACATCTAGAAAACAAAACCAAAAAAAGCTACTATATTTCCTTCTCTCTAAAGACATTTTGCAATAAAAATAAATATTCTTACTCTGTAAATAATTCTTTCACAGATTTATTGGTTTGTGTGAATTTAGTTCACGGTAGCATATTTTTTCATTAGCCATAAAGAGGGAGCCTTCCCCATCCCACCAAATAAACATATACATTGAGGTAAATAGTTCAGGAGACAAATAGTGACTCTTGCCTGAACTATATAAGCTGGAGTCAGCTATGCTAGTCATACTAGTGAAGTGCTCGGAAAAGTCACCAAAGTAAAGCTGGTGAGTGAGAGGAAAAAAAAGATCCACAGCCTATGATTCTTTAAATGACCATGCTAATGAGGTCAAGGAAATGAGTATTATACTGACTCAGAGGGATGAGTTTTGTTTGCTTTTTTTCAGAAAGAACCTCAGAGGGCCGCCCAACTCAAGCCAACTCTCGCTAAGGAATGAATAACAAAGAGGAAAGAAAAATGCAGAATAGATGCATACTTTTGAAATTACTTCTACTGTAAAAAACATCATCTCATGTAACCCTGCATTGATTCATGATGAGTGAGCATCTTTATCTTTTATGAAGAACATTTTTAAAAGAAAAGTTGCCCTAATCTGGTTTGATAAGAAATTGTGTTGGTAAAATAATTCATTAGAAATAATGGTGCAAAGTACATTTTACTATTAAATGAAAGACAATGGCTTTGGTACATGGGATGGAAAAACTGACACAAAGAGATATCAAATTCCCCATTTTTACCAATAAAAGCATTGAATTAGATGATCACAAAGACTTCTTGTAACGTTAAAATCCCATGAGGAGTTATGTAAGTTATTAATGAAGCATAAGTGTATAGCTCACAAAAGCTACAAAGATGTAAATAACTTACAATAACATCTGACTTTTCTTCTACATATATGATGGTATATAACATAGATGGTAGTATACCAAGAGGGTTTGTGGGAGGTTGAAAGAAACAATAATTGCCAAGGAGTTAAATGATTGAGAACTTATTAGTCACTCACTGAGGTCCCAGAATGAATTAAATCCATGCACTTAAAAATCCAATGATATAATTATGGGTTGCAATGAAAAGAATTGGCCGCAAAGGTAAAAAGAATCCAAGTGCTATCTGCCCTCAGCTAATTATATAACAGGCAGAAGCATCAATTGTTTTTTCCATGGTAGCTTTGTGAACATAGGTATCATGAACAATCACATATAGTTGCATTCTCATGCTCATGATACTCAGTGCTACTACTCACAGAAGCAGCTTCCCAGAGGAGGAAGAAAAATATAGAATCTTTAGGAACAATAAAAATATGTAGGAAGATTTGCTTTTAAAAAACATCCATTTCTACTTTTCTTTCCCTCTATTTCTCTCTCTCTCTCTCTCACACTTTCTCTCTCTCTGTACCATACTAGTGACTGCCAACTACATGCCAGGATGTGAGCTCTTTGGATGACCTACTTAAAGTCAGCTTGCACTCCGTCAGTTCCAAATCAAAGACTCGTGAGGCTGAGCCAGGACTCCGGAGGTCATTTATCTCAGACCCCTGCCTGGAGGAGTCACTGTTCTAACCCATCCTAGACTGAGGTTGAACACGGAGTTGTTTCCAAAGGACCCCGGGGTGCTATAGAAGCTGTGTTGGTGACTCAGTTCTCTGCATTCTCCTTCGCAGTCAGGGCCCAATCAAATTTCCTGTGAGGTGGAAAGGCCACCGCACGTTTAGATGTTCTGCCTTTCAAATGTACTCAAAATGAGTTCTTCACAATGAGCAGCCATTTAAAACTTCCTAGGCTACCTGAAAGCTATAGCTTTAACCGTTCCTTTAAAGAACTTTCACTTGACGTATAAAGTTTTCTATCTTTTCCTTATAGTATCAGTTCACTTACTAATCTTCTGTTTTCTCTCCATGTTGGACATTTACTGGATGCCTGGACATAATGTAGTCATTTATTTCCCCTGGAGGTGAGCATTGTTGTGCGTATGAGTGAGTTGTTTGTGAGTTTGTCATCAATAAAAGTCACAGAGGCAATAAAGTGTATTTTATTTAAATATTTTAGGGAATTAAAAATAAAAAGACATTCTCCTTTCTCTGATTCATGAACAAGAGAAAGTGGGTCAGTTATTGGCAAGTGACGTCTTCACTTGGTTGTCATCTATATTTGTGCTTGGAACCTTAAATTCAAATGACTCATGGTGACAAGAAGGTCATGGGTAGATTCTCCATTTGGAATGTGCCTAAATTAGCATGGTCCCAAGCCCATAAGTTAATCGTAGATTCCTTAGATATACTCCAGTCTCCTAGTAACCAGAAATAATGACATAACATTTTCTGAAGTATCTCATGAGAAACATCTTTGCACTGAGAAAAATGACCCTCTATCACAGACTGACATCTCCACGCTCAGGTATTCAAGTCACAGTCACCAAGTAGATGCCACGGATCTCAAGAGGAGCAAGAGGAAGGCTCACTAATAATTCTTTATTGATCTAATCAGACTAATGCAAAATAATTAAAAGTACTTTCTTAAAGGGCAGTGGCTCCTTAATTGTTGCTCAGTCCTCTCAATTCAGAGATAATGCCAAGGATGATATGTCTTAAACCAGAGTTAGATTGTATTTGAGAGGTAATCTTCCAATTGTGTCTGTACTGCATTGAAATCCAGCATTCCTCTACTTATAGGATGAAGGAAAATATGACTCCATGACAAACATTTGGTATCTGCCTAATACAGAAAGAGGAATCAGTAAAACGTGATTTTTTTGACATTCTCTGGAACTCAGGCCTGAGTCCCTCCCTGTAAGGAAAGAACAGGGACTCTTTCACGTAAGAGAACACAGGGGAGCCATTTAACCAGACTTTCTGAAATGTGGGAGTTTATGCCTAGCCTGTTTGCTTTCCATTTCTGAAGATCTTTGAAGACTTAGTACATTATAAAGGTAGCTTTTGAACAAGTGGTTAAAAGGTGAAATAAATAATGTTTAACTCCCTAAAACATATATACATTTTATATATATATATATATATATATATATAATTTTGTGTTACTTATCTTAGGAGTTAGCAAACTTTTTCTCTTTAAGGGGCCAAATTGTGAATCTTTTTGGCTTTGTAGGTTTCTGTCACTCAATTCTACTGTCGTAGTATGAAAGCTGCTGTAGACATTACATAAACTAATTGGCATGGCTGAATCTGGCTTACTGTAAGGCACATTTGGTTCATGGGTTGAAGTTTTCCAACCCTTTCCTTAGACCATAAAAATTGCAAGAGATATCAAAGATTTAAATGTAAAATAATAAAACCATAAAAGTACTAGAAGAAAACTTGAGAGAAAAATCTACTCTTGATGTAAAAATATATTTTTAAGTATCATCCTAAACTCAGATATCAAAAAGAAAAGAACAATAAAACTTGACCACATAATATTAAAAGGAAAAAAAAGCATGACAACAGAAAAAAAAAAAAAAAAAACCATAAACCACAGAAAAATGTATTTGTAACTCATATCATAGACAATAGACTAATATTTTTACTATATAAAAATTCCTTCTCTGAAAAGGGACAAAAGATGAGCAGATAGCACACAGAAAATAAATATAAATGGATCTTAAACATATGACCCATATTTTCAGCCTTATTCACAGTAGGAAAATTTGAAGTTAAAATGACCATGAGTTATCATTTTTCATCTCTAAGATTGGCAAAGATCAAAATGTCTGATAGGGCTTCCCTGGTGGCGCAGTGGTTGAGAGTCCGCCTGCCGATGCAGGAGACACGGGTTCGTGCCCCGGTCTGGGAAGATCCCACGTGCCGCAGAGCGGCTGGGCCCGTGAGCCATGGCCACAGAACCTGTGCTCCGCAACAGGAGAGGCCACAGCAGTGAGAGGCCCGCGTACCGCAAAAAAAAAAAAAATGTCTGATAATACATTACATTCAGGAGGGTGTGTAGAAACAGGACCTCTTAAACATTGGTGGTGCTGATGTAAATCAATTTATTTTCTATAGAGGACAATCAATATTTCAATTAAACTTATATGAAAGGTTTCAAAACAATGGACAGTTCATGTGTATACTTTTCCACTGACATTTTAAAACTTGTTTTGATTGAAGTTTAAAATGTATTTGATAAAAATCTAATAAAGCAATAAAAATCTTTACATGAATTAGTACATAAAGCAACTGCAGGCAATTAACTCATTCTCATTTATTTTCTCATAAATCATTGCAGTTGCAAGCAGATAAAAATATTTAAAATATTATCAAACCCATTATTTGGCTGTCTTCCAAACTGCATTTTAAATGACAACTTTACAGAACTCTTTGACTTCATCTAAAGGCAGTGATATATAATCCCTATTTCACGCAGTGTCAGTTAATTCGTAAGGAATGTCCAATTTTCAAAGTATTTTTGACTATGAATGCTTCAGTGGCATGTTTCTATATTTGAAAATCTTGTGCCTTTCCACTTTTTTTCCCAATTCTCTAATTCTTGATAATCCTGCCCATGACTCACTACCTATACAAAGCCCCACATAAACACTTTTAACCACTTTTAACCCCACAAAAACACTTTTAACCACTTTTAACTTTTTTTTTTTTTTTTAACACTTTTAACCAGTTGTGATCGTACAGCCTTGCATGGCATTCTTTAGGAGAGTCTGTACACTTAGCTTTACCTTGCTATCCTCATACTGTTGGATGAATCATGACGTAAATAAAAAGATTTTCAGAATCTTTATATACTGAAGACTGGAGAGGGTTGGATCTCCATGTAAAGCTTCTTGATTTCCATATTAAAAATGTGGGATCCTATCAGGCAATCAGGCTTCCATTGAAAGTTTTTAGCACTGAAAGTATCAGATAAGATATATGACTCAGAAACAACACAGACAGACATGTGGAAGCTGGATGTGATGCAGAGATTACAGGCACAGAGTTCAATTAGAAGGCTATTACAATAGCCCAAGTACAAGGAAAGAAGAGGATGACTGAAAACAGGAGTTATCAGGAAATTGTTAAATTAATTCATAAGGCCATGTGAGTGCATGGTAAGAGTGTTTATTTATGTGGGGTTTTATTTTTCCCACTCATTCTAATATCTGTTACAAAAGAGCATAGTTACTGCTGATAAATAACTGTATATAGTTTCTGGAGAAAAGTTATAAGCAAAGACACATTTCCCATCCAGTTTGTATAACACAGCTGTCATCTGCTTAGCACGAAGGCTCTTTTCTATGATACAAAATTGTAAACATTAACACCACATGCTTGTCTACAGATAGTACCGTATCCCTGCTAATTTCCAGGTGACCTCATATTTCAGGTAGGTTTTAAAGCTTTATCATTTATACTTTCCCTACGAACATCAGAGTTTTCACTCAATCTTTTAATGAAGGTGTTGCTACAAACTGCACAAATGCTACTGGAGCATGTGGGACTTTTGCAGTCTTTGAGAATACACTGTTCTCTGCAAATAATGAAACAAAACCTTTCATCTGGATGAGATGTGTTGTGTGAATGCAGCTCTTTGGATAGCACATTGCTGGCATTTTTCATTTCATTAATAAGAACAGACACCAGCAACCAGTCCACTTCTGTTCTTATATTTGCCTAAGTCAACCAGGCAGTTTAAACACAAGAAATGGTTAAGTTTTTTCCAACTCTATAAAACGTCCAGATTTACAAGAATTCCTAGAAATGGTGTATGCTTAGAGGGGTTAATGCAGAAGTAATTTAAACACTAGTTAGCAGATCTGCATTGATGATCTAAAAATTTCTGTAATTCTTTGCCTTAAATATAATGTTCAGTCTGATCAATCAGACCTATCATTACAGAGAGGTTACCGGTCACACTCTGGGCTAAACTCCTAGGTTTGAATTTAACTCCATCACTTAAGATTTAGTTGACTGTGGACAAGTTATTTAACCTCGAAATGCCTCAATTTTTCATATGTAAATTGTGGGTGACAATATTACTTACTCCACATGGTGTTTTATGAGTATTCAGGGAGTAAATACATGTAAAATGCTTAAATATGTCATTGCACATAGTAAGCATTTAATAAATGTAGAATTATTGTTTTTAGTTCTTCCATATGGGGACAGAAATGGCTGAGGCCATTAGGTGGTTAGATTACCAACTTTTGAGGTGAATCTAAATCGCTTTCAGAAAAATGCCAGTTTCTGAAAATTTCTAATTCAAATCAGCTATGAAGTTGATCTTGTTAGGACATGTTGGTTAAATTTTCCCTCTAGGAATAGGAAAGGCAGTTTATAAGGCAAGGACCACCTTGGGGAGAAAAGGCATCTGCTTCAAAAAATGATGTCTAAAAAAAAAAAAAAAAAAAGATGTCTATAACTTCTAAGCTGTTTTTCATCCTACTTGACAAAAGCTTTCTCATACTTTCTTACATGAAACCCAAAGAAGGAATTTTCCCTAAGTTCTGACTGTACTCAGCTGGTCATGCCACCAGCTCAAAGCAAAGGAGGATTCTGACTGCTCAGGAAAGTGCAGAAGACGAATTGCAAAGAACGGAACTAACAGAATTAAATAGGAAGAGCAGAAACCAAATTATATTTTGGCCCTTTGCTTCACATAATTCACCATAATAAGAAGTTCATTCCTCTTTTGAAAAGCTTTCACAAATCTTGCCCTTCTCATTTGGTCAGAAGGGAAAAGAAACTTCTATTTCAATACCTTTTTTGTAGGTCAAACAGCGCTATAAAGAATCTAAGCAAGTTTAGGAAATAATTTTAAAATGAACAGAAAAAAGAGCTCTCTGTGAAGAGCGTCTATAGGAATCCCCAGAGGTCATTCAAGGGACCGCAGTTGCCTGACATATTTTTTCTTTAGAAGATTTCTCATTTCCCAATAAGAATATTGGTATTCATTATTCTATGAACTCTGCTACTGTTCTGTTTTTGTGTGTCTTCAACTACACACTCCTTTTGTGAGTTCCTGAGTTTTATAGTTAACTTCGAACAGCCATGCTAGTTGAGTGAGAAGAAGAGAATATGGAAAATGAATACCTTCAAATCTCATTTCAAATAATAAGGTAATCTTCCACTGTGAGCAGCCTGTGGCTAGCGCATGCAATAACTTCATGGGAACTATAAATGGAAACTTTCCAGGCAGGTGTAGTCCTGCATCAAGACAAATGGAAGAGTGAGAAGAACTACCACTTGCCTCTTGAATGACCTTGCACAGTGCACAATCTATACAACCACATGCGGTAGCTTGAACTTTGAATTAAAAAAATTTTACTTGACAACTCTACATTGTAAATTGACAGTCGGGGCAAAAAATGTACTCATTAGCATTTTAATCAACTAAATCAAAAATATTTAAAATATTAGCACTTTAATTTAATCAACTAAATCAAAAATATTTAAAATAACTGAGTGATATAGCATCTATAATCCTACCATCTTCTCACAACTGTATCTGTATTTTTGTGTTTTGTCTTGTTTTGTTTTTGTTTTGTGGTACGCGGGCCTCTCACTGTTGTGGCCTCTCCCGTTGCAGAGCACAGGCTCCACACGCACAGGCTCAGCGGCCATGGCTCACGGGCCCAGCCGCTCCGCGGCATGTGGGATCTTCCCAGACTGGGGCACGAACCCGTGTCCCCTGCATTGGCAGGCGGACTCTCAACCACTGCGCCACTAGGGAAGCCCAACTGTATCTGTTTTGTATGTTACACATTTATTTTGTATTTTGCTTTCCACCAAAGTACATATATTTGTTTTATTTTCCTCAATTTTATCCACATCTATGGGCATGTTTCATACAATCTTTTAAATTATCCTTTTGATTCATTAGTAACATTTCATTATAAGTACATAATTTGTGGTATTTTATGATTTGATTCTTTCTTAGTTTTCATAATCTCATTTCTCAACAATCACCTTTTACATTGTGCTCTCAAATTGTTGGTATTTCAGTACAATTATCAAGCTTTGTCTCTACAAAATACTACACGTGTTATTCTCTGTCTCATTTTCTCCTTCTGATGCTCATATTTGTCTAGCTAATCCTATTTGTCCACCATGTCTTAGCTTACAGGGTATTTCCTTTGGTAGATACTGTCAGTTCCTTAGTAGCCAAATCCTACTTGATCTTACTTAAGGGTGAAGTTCCTTGATTTCAGAAGGGATATGGCCCCTCCACTAGTACCGGAGTATGAATCATTATGAAATTAAGTTAATCATGAAAATCCCATTTCCTTATGCCAGAACCTCACTTTATCATCCTCTCACTAATGAGACCTTTAACATCATTCCGGCAAATGCACTAGTGTATTCCCCTGATGAAAAGACAGAACTTCCTGAAGAGGAAATCTATGGTCCCACTCCATTCTTTTTTTTCTTGATTGTTATGGCTTTGACCTGCAGCAACCATCCTTACCAGGATTGAAAAGCCAGCATGTTGAAGATGGCAGAGTAGAAAACAGAATGACGTATTTTATGATATCACTGGTTCTTGACGGTATCACTGAGCTTTTGTTCCAAATCTGGTATTGCCTACCTCTTGTCTTATTTTACTATTGATACTATTTATTTTAAATCTTTGTTTTATCTAATGACTAAACATTTTTATTTGTAAAATCACTGATATTTTTTACAGTCAATTTTATTCTAATGTGTTCACTTCATTTGAATAACCTGCTCTGGACTCCCAGGCCTGGGTACTACTCTAACTTGATTCAATGGCAGAAGGTTTATTCTTTATCAAGGAAGTTATCTTAGAATATTAAAACTGTCTTTTCATCAAAATGAATAACAGACTATCTCCTACGTTAGTGTTATAGTACAGGGAGTACGTCTATCTTTTTCAATATTCTATCCTTGAGCATCTAACCCAGTGCCCAAGCCATAATAAATATGAATTAATATATTGATAAGAAAAAAGGTTGAATTACTTGGTCATTGTCTTTCTTTTTTTATTGTTAGAAATTATTTTATAATAATTTTTATATGCCTACCACCCTAGAAACACACTTGGGGCAGAATATAGGACTGGGAGGAAGTTTCCAAATACAAAGCTTCCATATCTGAAGGGATATGTTACACTCCTGGCACCGAAGTGTAACAAAATGTGAATGATGTATGGCCAAACAAGGATGTTCACTTAGCTTTGGTGTCTAGAGATTTTATCCAGGCTCCTTTAGGCAGGTACGGTTGACTGAGTTGCTGCCCACATGACTGAACTCAATCTCTAGTTGCAACTCCTGGATGTCAGGCTGATTTCAAGGGGCCCCAAATCCCAACTTTTTAATTACCTGGTTGGTATTTGTGGAGTGGCCAATCCCTACAGTGGGTTATTTCTTTAGCCTAAACTATCAGTTGGGTTCTGAGGAGCCTACCATGTGTCATCTTGTTAGCACAAGCTATTAGGTTTGGTTCCACAGACCCACCATGACTGACACAGACATTCCATTCACTCAGGAAATGTCGAAGGTTTAAAAGTTACTTCCCAGGAGCCAGGACTAAGGCCAGACCTGTTGATTAGAGTTAATTCTTCACTAGACATCTGCCTAATTTTATCTCTTTTTCTTTCTTTTTTCTTTTTTAACAGATACTGAGCTCTTATAAGTTACAATTTCTCACTCTGATAGTGAGAGAGAAACACTGAATGACTTGTCAAAAAGAGCATTCAGAAAAGAGCATTAGAAGAAGTAGGAAACCTGGATTACCTACAGATTAGATCATGAGCCTGTAACCATTTCTTTCTGTCTAGTGACATGTTCAATTAACAGACCTCCTGTCCATGCCCAGCATCACTGAATATACCTGTGGGTGAGAAAACAGCTTAGCAATATTGAAAGAGGGGATATATTCTCTTTGTGGCCAAGACATTACAATGCAGGAAGTGCTTCTCGCCTTATCCTCACAGCTTGACTCAGAGCACAGAACTGGGGTCCAGAACTGTGAGCATCTCTTTCCAGCTGGCATAAAGTTTGAAAGTACATCAGTCTGGTGTGGGCTGATCCAACCATGCTAATGCCTTGCCATTGGGACAGAAATAAGGACATTAGAATCTGGATACCCTAAGATGGCATGAAGAGAAAGGTCAGCCATCTGGCTGCGACATCAGGTCTTAGTAGTTTTAACTGACGCTTCTTTCTGTCCTGTTTTTCTATATATGAGCCCATGACTGACATTTCAACTGGTATAATGTTGACTAAATGTCTGAGAACTCACTGTCCCAAGAGCTGGAAAGGGGATTTACAAATGCTTAGTTCTTTACAGAGGTATATTTTGTTTCTCATTAGCACATTTATTTTATAGTCAACATTCCTCACATGTCTGAATAATAGAGAAAACAGATTTTATATTATCTAAAAGATTAAAAGGAATGGTATGAAAAAGTGGTAAAGACTATGGACTTGTTGTCAGAAGAACTAGTTTATAAATATTTCTCTGAACACCTTTAATTCCTAGATTTATCAGCTATAAAATAATAACTAGAATGGGCTATACCTCAACATACAGCCATAAGAAGTATTAGATAATACAGCTGGTTCCAGGGCTGATGCTGGCTTACTGATGGTGGGCTTGGTCCTGCCACAGTAGGCTGTGGGGCTGCTGTTGTCCTGGAGCTGGTGTCCATGCAGCTGTGAGGCTATAGCAGGCTCGCTGGTGGGCACGGCTGGGGCCCTGGGGATTCTGGAGCTGCTGCTTGTCCCTGATGGGTTAAGGTAGGTCCTGAGATCTCCAGCTGCAGGGCCCTGGGTGTCTGGGGTCTTGCGCCTGCACACTGCTGTATGAGGCCAGGTCCTGGTCTCTCTGGTGGGTGGGGCCATGTCCAGGGGTGGCTGTGGGCTCAGAGGGTCATAAGGCAGCCTGTGTGCTGGTGGGTGGGGCTATGTCCCTGCACAATCAGTCACTTGGCCTCAGCTCCCAAAATAGCAACTTCCAGTGTCTTTGTCCCCAGGGTGAGCTCCAGTTGCTTCCTGTCTCTCCCGGAGACTCTCCAAGATCAACAGGTAGGTCTGACTCAGGCTCCTTTCAAATTATTGCTTCTGTTCCTGTGTCCCTGAGCATGTGAAATTTTGTGTGCACCCTTTAAGAGTGGAGTCTCTATTTCCCACAGTCCTCTGGGACTCCCAAAAGTAAGCCCCGCTGACCTTCAAAGCCAAACATTCTCGGGGCTCATCTTCCTGGTGCAGGTCCCCCAAGCTGGGGACCACGACGTGGGCTTTAGATGCCTTGATCCTTGGGGAGAACCTCTGAAATTGTAATTATTTTCCCATTTGTGGGTCACCCACTGGGGGTACGGGACTTGACTATATTGTGACTCCACCCCTCCTACCCATCTTGTTGTGGTTCCTTCTTTATATCTTTGGTTGTAGAAGGTTTTTTCTGGTAGGTTCTAGTCTTTATTCATTGATAGTTTTTCTGTAAATAGTTGTAATTTTGATGTCCCCATGAGAGGAGGTGAGCTCAGGGTCTTTCTACTCTACCATCTTGGAACTAATCCCCCATCTTGGATATTCTTGAGCTCTGGTATTTCATAAATATTTTACAAAATCTTGCTAGGATATTGACTGAGTCTTATTGAATCTAAAGAGTAATCATTTCTGTAGACTCTTGCCATTCATGATCATTGTATACCTCTAAATTTAGTTATACTATTATGATTTCCACAGAGTTTTACTTTTTTTTTTATCATAAAGATCTTGTAGGATTTTGTGGTTGTTGTTACATTTATACCTAGTATCACATAATGTTTGTTATATTATAAATGGTATTATTTAAATACAATTTTTAAAAATCATTCATTTACTAATGTGAAGGCAAGGGAGGTATGCCACTCAGATATACCTTCAAGAATGAACCTGTTGCATAGAGTTTAGTCAGATAACAGCCTTGAGTTGTTGTACCTTTGGGATCCATTTCAGTATCTGAGGGAAATACACACTCTTCCTGGACAGGTCCCAGCCAATGACTAAATATGGTTAAGT
This sequence comes from Grampus griseus, assembly GCF_964374135.1. Lineage (NCBI taxonomy): Eukaryota > Metazoa > Chordata > Mammalia > Artiodactyla > Delphinidae > Grampus > Grampus griseus. Next base: position 89,647,414 of record NC_139001.1, on the reverse strand, counting down.
ATTTTAAGGCATGGTGTCCACTGCCCTTGAACTCCCTCTTGGGCTGCGTACAGGTTTTTTCAGAGCTGCCTCACAGTTTAAAGGCTCACCCTTCCTATTTATTTAAACTTTTGAAGAAATAATGTATTTCTTAAAATATAGGGTTTAATTAAAATATTAATGTAAATTCATAATCTGAGACATTCCCATTCCACTACTTAAATAATCTGTAACCTGTTTGTCACTACCTTCTATCATCAGAATGCGTGATATGATATCATGCTAGTTTTCACCAGAGGGAATGAAGCTTCTATGAACCATGGACAAAAAGTATCTGATGACATCACTGTCTCAAGCCCATCTTGCCTTCCCCAACTCAGAACACATTTTTATATCCAATTGGAACATATTCTGTCAAAGAATCTGAGTTCATATTGTTACTAAAACATAGAGAATTTACAAGAAAATATGTGAGCAATCATTGAAATGCACTCATAAATTTTTATATTGTCAAACAGGTTAATTAAGCCAGGGGATAAGAATGCTGAACCAAAAATTCAGTTTACATCTAGGTTACTGATGCAAGCATATGTTACCACATATGGCTTTAAATATTTCAAGACAGTTGGTTTGATATTTACACCCTATAGTGTGTGAATCTTCTATATGGTGGTTTTATATTATGCATAGTATTTGAGTTATATGGTAAGAGACTGGTAGAAGTTTTCATTTCAAATGCTGGTAGATGAATTCATGTAAACACACACACACACACACACACACACACACACACACACACACACACAAGCTTTAAAAGTTAGCATAAGTCTTTGAGACCAAGAAAATTGCCCTGGCTATCAGTCTAAGTAGATATTGAAGAGATGTTTCAGCAAAATATAGAACTATTTCTCTTAGGCTATTTTATTTAAAGGATACAATTTCAACTCTGCTCCCATACTTGTCTTCCATGTTAATGGCAACAAGTAATTCAAGATTTAGCCTGTTGCCTAAAAACTATCTTCCAATACATAATTTCATCATTCTCTTCTTACTTTTGATATATTGAAGAAGCAAATATAATTAATATGACTCTTGTTTAGATTATCCAATGAGTAAGAGGCTCCAGTCTGAGAGAGAGGTCTACAGAAATGGTAAAAGAATAAAAACGATGGGGTTGCTTGGTCAGGACCTATAGATAAATGCAGCATCTCACCAACAGAATAATATTTTCTATTTCTTTTCTTGGTTACAGTATGCCTCTGCGACCAGAAGCCTGACAGTGCTTGACCATGCAGAAATGGCAAGGAAAGTATGGTGCTGTTTTAAAAGGGCTTTTCAATTTTAAGGGGACTTTTCAATTCGAAGAAACATGACCAAAGGATTTTTAAAAAGCAATGTCTTAAGGATTTAATACAAAATTCATCCCCAAATCTTGCAGATGTGTTTTGAATACTCATCATTCAAATGCTCAAAAATGGATTTTTTTTTTGGTAAAATGCCCAGACAGAATGCTAGCACCCATTCCTCTTCGTGCTTAGTTACTGTGAATGTTTGTAAGCAGGAATTCTTAAAAATAAGAGATTACGGGAAGCGCTTCAGCAGATAATATATATCATATACATCACGAGAGACAGACTAGATAAATAGATTGATAGATACATACATACATATAGAAAGATAGATTTCTGTTTCTTCCCTGATAAATGTAATTCAACTCACCAACACCTCTTGGGAAGCAAAAATTAGACATCTCAGTTTACCATAATTTTGACCACTCTTCCGTGTTGCTAGCAATTGCAGAAATTGTACCACATGTTCAACAGTGAGTAAATGACCAGGAGGCAGTCACTCCTTCTGCAGAAACTCACATGAACAAACTGATTGGAGTTATCTCTACAAAGATATGGATTGACATCGCAAGCAAGCGTCAAGACAAATTGCAAATTTTATACCACCTGCAAAGTAATACCTTCTAATGCCCTTTTTCTATATTAACAGAAGAAGCAGATCTTGGGAGGAACAGAATGCTTTGCCTAACAAATAGGACATTCCTACTGCAACCAATACCCCTTCACTTAATGGTAATAATTCACCTCTGGTGTAAGTGAGAGTAGTCAAGATTATTGTGTTTGTGTTTAGCAAATCCATAAAGAAGAAAATTTAACCTAAATAGGAAATGGGGCCAAGATATAACTAAAATAAAATCTTTTAACACATGGGCAGGAAGTAGAAGAAAAGGACAGTGTTTTCACATGTAGTCTCCTTTATTTTGCCCTCGAATAAATATAAATGTTAATAGAAATTGAGTTTAAACCTATATGAATAATAAAAGGAAAAGGAAATTTCCACTCAGGTTAATCATTGCCAGATGCTCCTATTTGTAAGTGGTATGGCCCAGTGCTACAGAATTCGCTACTGTAATCTGACTGATGTTTTAGTGGTTTACATAAAACTTATTAGTTAATTCAGGATATATGTGAGATGCTAACTCCTTTTCCCAATCTGTTTTGACATTAAATTCCCATTCTTGGTAATATATTATGAATGCCTTTGGAAATAGCAGTCATTTAATTTTTGTGTGATATATGATTAAGATCTAACTTTAAGCAAAACATTTTATATTTCTATTTTTGAACATTAATAAAATAAAATCTTTAATATGCTTATTTTTCCTAGGCACATTTTCACTTTTTTCTTCATTAACATGTGATGTATAGTGTTTACCTTAAATTAATATGTAGTAGAAAAACATACTATATTCTCAATTACACTTCTAATGGCACATATAATTTTTTTGCTCTGGACCCATTGTATGTTAAAAAGGTAGGGTATAATTTAACCATGCTAAAATTATAATACTGACAAAAAAGTTTCAAATAATCTTTGAAATTCCCTCACTTTACACTTAAAAAAATCAGCTGTTTATCTGAATATATTGTACATTTTTCTAGATAAAATTATAGAGATGACTGCAAATTATAATTTGTAATCATAGCTCCATAAATAGTTCTTTATACATGTACATTGGCTTATTTCCAGCACATGAAAAAATGTTTATTATTATTGCTATAATATCATGCTCACATCTAATGCCACTTTCTTCACTTGTGTAGTGGGCCCTGTTCTCTTTTGCTTAACCCAACTTCATTCCTCCAGAAATCCTTCCTTCTTTTCTTTAACTGAAATATAATCGACTTTTGTTTTCTTTTTTTTTTTGCGGTACGTGGGGGCCTCTCACTGTTGTGGCCTCTCCCGTTGCGGAGCACAGGCTCCGGACGCGCAGGCTCAGCGGCCATGGCTCACGGACTCAGCGGCCATGGCTCACGGGCCCAGCCACTCCGCGACACGTGGGATCCTCCCAGACCGGGGCACGAACCCATGTCCCCTGCATCGGCAGGCAGACTCTCAACCACTGCGCCACCAGGCAAGCCCTATAATTGACTTTTAACATTATATTAGTTTCAGGTTACAACACAGTAATTCGATCTTTGTTATAGACTATACTCAAATAAAGTTATTATAAAATATTGGCTATATTCCCTGTGCTGTATATCACATCCTTGTAATATATATGTTATATGTTTGTGCCTCTTAATTCCCTTCACCCATTTTATCTTTCCCCATATCCCTCTCCCCTCTGACAACCAAGTGTCAATTCTCTGTATCTGTGTATCTGTTTCTGTTCTGTTCTATTTGTTTTGTTTTATTCTTTAGACTCTACATGTAAGCGAAAACATACAGTATTTGTCTTTCTCTGTCTGACTTTTTCACTAATCGTAATACCCTCTAGGTCCATCCATGTTGTTGAAACTGACAGAATTTCATTCTTTTTTATAGCTGAGTAATATTCCATTGTATACATATACAACACGTCTTTATCCATTCATCTGTTGATGGACACTTTCCTACTTTCCTATTATTCTGCTCCTCTTTATAGCAAAATATCTAGCAAGAGATGTTTTTATTTTCTCTCCTCACATGTTTTCTACCTCATCACCCTATTAAAAATACTGTCATCAATATCACCATCAAAGTAACTAAAGTCAATTTACTTGACCTGTAAGTAAGCAGGTGAAGTAGTTGCCCACACCCTTCTCTTTTATATACTTTCTCACACTTCTACCAAGGCTATTTTTCCTGGTATTTACCCTACCTCAATTGTCATTTTATCTCAATTTTCTTTTCTGGTTCTTCCTCTTCTCCCCAGTCTCTGAATTGGAGTGTTCCAAGTCCCAGTCTTTGGTCTTCTCTTCTTTTTTATCTATACTCATTGTCTTGGAGATCTCACCTATTCTCAAAGCTTTAAAAATAAGTGTATGCCAGGGCTTCCCTGGTGGCGCAGTGGTTGAGAGTCCGCCTGCCGATGCAGGGGACACGGGTTCATGCCCCGGTCCGGGAAGATCCCACATGCCGCGGAGCGGCTGGGCCCGTGAGCCATGGCCGCTGAGCCTGCGCGTCCGGAGCCTGTGCTCTGCAGCGGGAGAGGCCACAACAGTGAGAGGCCCGCGTACCAAAAAAAATAAATAAATAAATAAGTGTATGCCAGAGACTTCTACAATTACATCTCCCATCCATAGTGCTACATTAGATTGCAGACCTATAAATCTTGTTGTCTACTGATATCGCCACTGCATGTCCAACTGACATCTCAAACTCACCATATTTTAAAATGAATTCTCAGTTATCTCTTCCCAAATCTGCTCCAGTTATAGGCCCTGCCTCACCATTTTTCCAGTACTTTTGCCAACATATGTGGAATCATCCTTGAATCTTCATTTTCTCTCCCAACCTACAACCAATCTGTGAAGAAATTTGTTGTTCCTATCTTCAAAATATATCTAAAATTCAAACGCTTCTCACCACCTCCACCGCTACTGAAGCCGAGCAGGACCCTGTGGGGCTCCTGGGCATAGAAGCCTTTCTGTCTCATGTTTCTTGTAGGCAAAACTCCAGCCTCCATGACCTTCCCTGAGTTCCAAAGGGCAGACTCGAACAGCTGCTAATCAAGGGAGGGGCAGCCAAGAAACCACATGAGGCAAGATTAAAGGGACCAGAAAAGCTCATCAAGATTAGGAGATCGACCACCTGAAGGGAAATTAAAAGAGATCAGGCCCTGCACACATCCAGTTTTATCAGCAACCCCACCCTTGAACCATTGCTATAAAACTCTTCATCAAATCCTCCTGGGTTAGGACACATAGTTTTTCAGGGCAGGAGCCCGCTCTGTCCCCCTTTGCTTGGCAAAGCAATAAAGCTGTTCTTTTTCACCTCATCCAAAAGCTCTGTCTCTGAGATCTGATTCAGCACCCTTGCACAGAGGCCGAGCTTTCAGCATCACTCCCACAAAATAGCCTCCCAACTGATTCCTTTACTTACGAATTTGTCCATTAGAATATAATCTCAACACAAGAGTCAGAGTCTGATAGGAAACACTCCCAAAATTAGCTCCTGTTGGGGCAAGGGATGGTGAGGGGCAAAGCATCTTTGGGCAAGGGAGAAGGTGGGCTGTGACACAGTCTTGAAAAAGGTCACTCAATTCCATAAGAATCTCTGTAACTACAATGGCCTTTCTAAGTTGTCGGTGAGGAGTGGCAGGGCCTTTATTTTCCCATCAACCATTCACTGAGTGTAGGCTTCCCCCAGAGACAGAGTGAGGCTATGGCTGAGTAGATTTCCTTCAATTGAGGGCAAATACAGGAAAGTTTGGCAGCTGAAAGCTATCAGGCAGCAGCACTACCAGCAACTGTAGACTAAGTCCTCCAGTTCTGAAGGGGCAGGTGCTTAGGAACATCACTGTATCCACTGCACAACCAGTTGAAAATCATTGGTCTTAAGAAAACTATTAAGAGAGTAAGTAGATGGAATCTGTCTAAACTCTAATTTGAGAAAATAATATTGCTAGGATAGCTGTCTGACAAAATATAAATTCCATCCCTTCATTATGAACTTCAACTACACTGTTTACAAAAATTGTGAATTCTAAGGTACTTTCAAGCGGGATATGGGATTAATGATTCAAGATGGTCTAGGTCTCTTAAGGTACCAACTATGTGATGCGAATTTAAACACTTCAGTGGTTTCAGGAAGGTTCCCTTAGTACCAGATATCTTTCTACATTGCTTCTTTCTGCATGAAATCAGTTCCAAAAGTAGTCATTAATTCCTTTAGCCTATATTTTCCTTTGTTTAAAAACACATAGACCCTAAAAAAGAAAACTCATTGAACCTTTTTGGTTAACTCACTTCTAAACCATCAACACTCAATAAAGACTACTGACTCTTTATGTACCAGATGCTGTGAGAGACTGTGAGCTTACTGAGGTAAATAAAGTACTAAACACATATGATTTCAAGAAACTCTGTAATTTAGTAATAGTGAAAAAAAATGTAAAAGCAGATTATTTCAGTGCAGTCTGATATGTGCATTGACAGAGATTTGCCCAGGGACTTGGTCAAAGGTCACCAGAGAGGAATCCTGGAGGACAAGTAGGGTTAATCAGTTGAAGACTAGAGGTGGAGATAATATTTCAGACAGAGAAAGCTGTGTCTGCAAAGGGTAAGAGGTCAGAGAGAACACAAAACACACTGGAAATTGCAAGGGGTCGATAGGCCTGGGGCAGAGAGCCTGACGGAGGCAAAGCTGTGGTGAGAGGGAGGCTGGAGTCACAGGCAGGGAGAGTGCACTTGTACTTAGAAAATTATTTTTCCAAATCAGAATTTCCTTAGGGAAAGGGAGTATGCTTGGAAGGAAAAGTAAGTTGGAACATGAGAACCAGAAGTTGTGGAATAATTTCCTTTCTTAATAGCTTACAACACATTGAAAAAATGTGAATCATCCTTTTCTTAATACCCAAGTTACCTTGGTGTTTAATCTTGTGTGTGTGTATACGTGTTGACTATAGCCTATACAAAGAATGCTGTAAAAGAAATAGATCTTCTTCCGTTATAAAAATGTCACATATGTATGCATGTACAACTGTGTATACTTAATTTCAACATGTTTATAGATTTCCTGAAGCTCATCCATTGTTGCTTTAGGACACTGAATTAAGAATCCCAGATCTGGTATTTATGCTTAATTTGATAAGAATAAAACCAGTATGTTCCACAACTGCCCCCTGACCCACCACCCAAAGTACACAATAATGTCTCTTGTTGCCAATCCATTCATTTGGTGACACCCAGAATCACGATGTACTACATCACTTGGCTTCTGGGCAGGGCCAGATGTATATCACCTTGGTCACATAACCCCGTATCTATGAGTATATAAACTACCAGGGAGTAGTGCTTTTCCTTATGTCTGCTCTAAATCACTAAGTATTATAGCCCTATTTCCTCTTATTCTGGATTTGAAAGAAAACATGAACACAGCTTAAAGAGTCATTTACCTGTTGGAAGTGTAGGTGCTCAAAACAGGAGCCCCATCATTTATAGCTATAACAATGATTTTACTTGGGTGGGGGGGAGGGATTTAATCAATGTCACTGATGAAACTCAATTAAAAAAAATTAAACTTACTCTTTTGGATTTTTTTCTCCAGTTGGCCCTTAAAACAGCTATCCTTTCGTTCTAGTGCACAGTAGCAATCTTTTGTTACAGTGAGAAAGTCGAAGGTTTTTCTTATCTTTATTTGTTTCTCCTGTGCCACTTCTATATACTTTTCCATGTAGGCTTAATTTACACGACGAGATGCATATTCATTTGATTAAAATGTTTTAATTTTTATTTTATTTTTTGGTGCATTTATTTTTTAATAATTTAATTGGATTATAGTTGATTTACATTATTGTGTTAGTTTTAGGTGTGCAGCAAAGTGATTGTTATATATATACATATATTCATTCTTTTTCAGATTCTTTTCTCATATAGATTATCACAGAATATTGAGTACAGTTCCCTGTTCTATACAGAAGGCCCTTGTTGGTTATCTCTGTCTTTTTACTTTGTTTTTGGCCATGCCGCGTGGCATGCTGGATCTTAGTTCCCTGACCAGGGATCGAACCTGTGCCCCCTGCAGTGGAAGTGCAGAGCCCTAACCACTAGACCCCCAGGGAAGTCCCGGTTATCTATCTTATATATAGTGGTGTGTGTATGTTAATCCCAAGGTCCTGATTTATCCCTCCCCCACCGTTTCCCCTTTGGTCATAAATACCTGTTTTTTTAAATAAGTATGACGTATAATTGTGAAACTTCTAGATAACATGGCAGTGAATACATATTTTCCATACATATTTTCCAAATTCAAAAAATACCAATTCATTGCCAAGTATTTTAATCACTAAAATGTAAAACTACAGTGATAGAAATGAAAACCACTTAACAAGTCTCCCCATCTACAAATAATCTACTATCTTCCTCAGTGAAAGGCAGGCTGAAAAGGTTTAGGAAATGTAGGAGATATGTTTTCATGATCATGTTCACAAACCTCAGGCATTATTGGGAGGAGAGTGTGCAGGTAGACTTTGGTTAAAAAAAATTGTCCATTAGCTGAAATATCTATAAGAATAATGTATGTATATTTAATTTTGTTAGCTTGAGTCAAGTAACTGATTGTCAGAAAAGTTGCTCATATAGAGTGATTGTAAGGTCTCTCGAAAAACTTCTTAACCCAAACTATGTTCATCTTACCTTCCATGTATTAGAGATATTGCTTACAGATAAAAATAATCTTCAGGGACTTCCCTGGTGGCGTAATGGTTAAGAATCCGCCTGCCAATGCAAGAGACACCGGTTCCAGCCCTGGTCTGGGAAGATCCCACATGCCGCAGAGCAACTAAACCCGTGCACCACAACTACTGAAGCCTGCACACCTAGAGCCCATGCTCTGTAACAAGAGAAGCCACTGCAATGAGAAGACCATGCACTGCAACAAAGAGTAGCCCCCGCTCGCAGCAACAAACACCCAACGCAGCCAAAAAAAAAAAAGCCCATGTTACCAAAAAAAAAAAGAGAGAGAATAATCTTCAGAAATTACTAGGGAATAGTAAATGTAAAACTATTCATTAACCACTTTGAAATTAATTTATTAGATTTATCAGTTTCATCCAGCAAAATTCTGAGGACATATGACTCAAGAGGAGTCAAGAACAGTATTTTACTTGAAAAAGACCCAGTATGAGTTTTCTGATTCCTAAGAACATTTTAAAATGAAGGTAAAACAAAAAGTAAAGAAAAACTTGATTTATACTATTCACACAAACTTTTCTCTTACCAGACTAAATATTTGGCATATATATATATATATCTGTGTATCCAGTTTTGTATGTATTCACTCAATATTAATTGATGACCAGGGACCTCCTTAGGTGCTAAGGATACTGTCATATGGAGCTATGGAGTTTACACTGGGTTTTAAAGGATGCAATCACATCCTACATTACTGTATGCAATAATCAGAATATCACAATACTGACTTAATCATTTCAAGCTGCTCACTTACATTAACCATCACATATTAAGTTAACCTTTAAACCCAGAGATGATATATAAATTGATTACAATATTCAGGTATCAGGCCAAATATCATCATTATGTTTACAATTTTTAGAAATTACACCAAGTCAGTGAATTAGATATCAGTAAGTCCACAATTCTGAAATGCCAAAGTAAAATTTGTTTTTATACAAATTAATAATTTAAGTTCCCATTCCTTCAGCAAAGCAGAATCTTAAACACAGGCAACTTTGGATCGTTTTCCCCCAGGGCTTTGTCTAAATTTTGAGTGACGGAGGCCTACATGCTACCAAAATACTGGTTAGATGGGAAGTCAACTGGGGAGCAATGTATTAGCTAAAATACCTCTTCATTCATGCAGCTTTAGTCACTCTTTCATGAGTTATGTGCCATGTTTTAAGGTATAGAAATCAATCCCCAGCTTGCATCCTGTTCTAAGGCACAGAAATCTTTGTGAGGCTATCTTTGACCCTATCAACCATGCTTCCCTGCCCAGCCATTTTCTCTTGAGAGTGGTGCAGCCTAGCCTGTCTCTTGACTCTAAATGGGAAGTGAGAAAAAATTTCTCACTGATCTTGGAATTCTCAAATCCATTTTGAGATTGCTTTCCCTCCCACAGGATCCTGACTTACTCTTCCACTGTACATGATAAGAAAAATGAAAGAAACAACAACACTGTTTTCAAACACTGGACAATGGCAGAACCAGGATTCTGCCGTTGAAAAGGGAAAGAAACAGAGAAGACCAGCCCAACAATCACTCCAGCTTCCCACTATTATTCATGATTTAAAATTAATTGTTTAATTCCTTTACCCTTTAGTTTCTTATAAAACAGGAATAATATTAGTACCTACCTCATCAGATTGCTATACAAAATTAGATAATTAAAAAACTTAGTGCATAGCACAAAGAAAAGTTTAATAGATATTATCTCTTATGTCATTATCACTGTTTTAGCAATAATAATTATTATAATTACTTAGCTTTCTTTTTATAGCTCTTTGCTCAGTGTTGCTATATCTTAGTGATACCTAGAGATAGGTTTCTTCTATAGCAAAGGTTCCTTTTTCATTCACCCTCACTTGAGTCAGTCTCACATTAGCATTTTGGAATTGTTTTCTATGAGCTAAATTAGTAAAGCTTCTCAGTGGTAAACTAGAAGGGTTAAAATATTTAAATTCCAACATCACCTGAATATGCTGATCACCTTATATTGATAATGATAAAGTTAAATGATAAAATCGTAAGGCTGGGAAAAACACTGAATGATTTTTTAGTCTATTGCATTATCTTCATGTAGCACATCATGTGAAAACATCATTTTCCAGAAAAATGAGGATCAAATATATATTTAAATGTATTTAGAAAAAGAGATGCATAGTCTCCCTCAACAAGCCATTCTAGGGTTTCACAAAAGTAACACCTACACTAAGAAGCCTCTGCTACTGTTCAAAGATTGTGTTTTTCCCCTTGAAAGTCAAGGAAACCAACATTTACTTCTCTGAATGCAAGCAGATACAAAAGCAAAACCTACCACTCCCATTATTAAACACACTTTCTAAATTCTACCTAAACATTGGCAACTAATAGCAGATACATACGGTATGAATAATTAATTTTAGGAGTAGTAAATGTTAGATCTCTTGAATTTCTTAACTGTTAAATTTCTTAGCTGTTAAATTTAGTGAATCATTCACTGCATGTAACTTTAGACATTTATATCTTTTATTTTATAGATTATTTAGAAACCCACTTCTTACTTCGATTTTTTTTTTCCCCAAATTGTATTTAATATAATTAAAGCAGATATTGCTCTTCTCGTCAATATGACACTTTCCACTCTACTGACTTGACTCAAAAATGTTCTGGTTTTACAAACAGCTAGAGATATGCTGAACACAAAAACAACTAGATCATTACATATACAAATATATAAATGATCTGTGTTCTATTCTTGGAATCCACTTACACAGAGGATAATTACAGAGAAATTAATCTAATTAAAAGGAGTATTTTCTTGAAAAAATAAAGATCGAAGATTGAGATATATCCTCATTATTAGGAGTTGTCTGAACTCATTAACCTCTCCTAATTTCAATCTATTCATGTACAAAATAGTATATTTTTCACTTGTGCTACCTATTCATAAGATTTTAAGATCAATTTAAGTTCGAACAAATTGATAATTCATAAAGGTATATGAATACCTTTATGAATATGATATTCACTGTTGTTGTTGCTACATAAGTACTCTACCCTTACCGTAGCAAAGATATACACTATATACAAAAAAGTCATCTTTATTAAAATTCAAGTAATAGTTTAGTCTATTTCAAAGATTAAAAAATACTTCTTCTGACAATTTCATCAAATAATCTAGATGTTTATATTAGCTATGATGATTTCCTCTGCAAATAATAGGACACACAGATCAAAATGGCTTAAACAATATGAAAAATTCATTATCTCATTTACTGGATGTCTCGAAGTAATGCTGGAGCCTTGCTCCATGACATGTTACTATTGATGGTGTGAAAAACTTAGTGTCAGAGTTTCAGGCAACAATGCTAGGTAGGGCATTGCTAGTAGAAGAACAGACCATTTCATTTGCCAGCAACATTCTCTTCCCATCTTTTGGCCAACATTTTTTCATAATAATTGATGTCAATCCAATTATTGGCAATGGAAATGGGATTGCCATGATTAGTTGTGATAGGTTGTCCAATATGATAGCCAGTGCCTATTTAAATTTAAATTCAAATTTATCAAATTTGAATAAAATATAAAATTTAGTTTTGCTGTCTTACTGGCCACATTTCAAGTACTCAACAGCCCCATGAGCCTAATGGTTGCTATAGGGACAGTGTAGAAAAGGAATATTCTGTCATCACAGAAATTCCTATTGAAGAGTGCTGGAACCTTAGGAAAATCAGAATTTACCTCTGAACTAGAGCAAGGCTCATCTTCTTTGAAAGCTGGATATCTGATCAAATAGTGTTTCTATACAGCAAGTAATACCTCGATATTGGATTTGCATATTATATTGGATTTGCATATACAATATGCTATATATCCTACATCATTTTGGGGGGAGCAAAAATTGATACATCAAGCAAGTTTACTCCCAGCTTTGCATATTCTATATACCTTCCTTCTGCACTACATTTTAGCTGACAAATGGGGAAGCTGTGGGGACATTACACAATAATATCTAGGAATTAGAGTTGGACCTATAAATTGGACATAAGACAACTACTTAAATGTAAAAATAAAATAATGCCTGCAAAGGTAGCAGAGAAAATATATGAATGAATTATACTACTCTCCATAGCAAAATAAGTGTGTTCATATTTTAATTTCAGCAACCAAATACACGATTTTGTTTTCATATGGCCAGATAGCAAATGAAAACATATTTTGTGTTTAAAAGGTAGAGCCCGTTGTTTAAAACTGATGGTCTACATAATCTATAGGGAGAAATTTATAAGAGTTCAATGGTAAATTGAGTCCCTACACAGTTTACTCACTTGTCTTCAAAGCAAATGAACTATCTAACTGGAAGAAATGTGATTCCCATTGCATTCCAGTTCATAGGTAGCATCTCTAGCTTCCCTTGCTGCTTCCCTACTCCCTCTCCCTTGAAAGGAAGATGCCACTTGGGAATGCTTGAATAGTCCCCAAATTCTATTTATATTGTTCAAATTATGAAGAAGTCCAAGATGAAGAATAACTGCTGATAATTAGTAAGGCTTTCTCATATAAATGGAACAACAAATTTTGATTATGTTCAAGTTATGAAAAAATGAGACTCCAGGAGAAAATGTTAGAATGCTTTTTGGTAGCTGAGCTAAAGGATGATCTCTCTTATACAGGAAAGAATAGCAGGGCAAATATACCTCTCAGGTCATGAGGCACTACGGCAATTTACTCCTGTCCATGTTTTTATCAACAGTCCTCCGTTTGTAATCTCTGACTTCTGAGAAATTCTGGGCTTGACACAAAATCTCTTCCCAGCCCGAAGGTCACGCTCTGTTCTGTTTGCTGTGGCTGAAATAGCTGAGTGCTTTCATCCTAAATCCACTCTTTGGTTCCTGGACCATCTAAGCATCTGATTAGCTCCATCTTTCATCTCCCATCTCAGTGGCTTTAGACCTTTGGCCTCAATGTTTCTGATGTTCCCTCCACACTTTGATTGACACAAAACAGCAAATTTGGCTTTAGAGCCCAGAGTGGGACAGGCCTGGCCTCCTTGCACTCCACTTAATACCTTGCCAAAAGAAGTCTAATCTCAGGAGAGCTATCAACCATTTTTTAAAGAGCAAATTTAAGCTTTTCATTTATTGTGTGCCCTTCTTCATTGTTTTATAACTAATTGAAAAAATTTTTAAAGCTGAATAAAAAGGCTTAAGCACATATTAAAGATGACAAGAATGAACTCATTTTTAATACTTTATATTATATATGTTACAACATAAATTAATCTCCCATTTTTATTTTGTTTTGTCTGTTAGCCATTTTAAACTCTGGATTTAGGCTGTGATCATTAAAGTCCGTTTATGATTTGCATTTTCTTTGGTAATTGCCTAAATCACAAAATGACAATTAAAATAGATATTTTACATTTGAGGGATCCAGATGTTGTTTTACATGTATACCTTTAACTCCTTAAACACTAAATTTCGTTTCTAAGTCAAAATATGTGTTCATAATTGTAAAGTATTTAGACTGCCTCAGGTGGTCATGGTTCTTTCAATATTATGGATTGTGCTTCTAATCCCAGTCAACCATCTTAAAAACCTCTGTTGGTTTTATGATATTGCATACAAAAGGATGTAGCTAGAGACAGCTTTACCATGTAGGGGACAGGACATCTGCATCTGAGTCCCAGGTTCAGTAACAACTCGGTGAATCTGGTCATATCATGTAACTTCCCATGGTCTCAGTTTCCTCGTTTGCAACATTAGCATGTTCATCAAGATGGTTTCTAATTTACCTTCACGTTCAAAACTTTATGGCTCTACAACAAAAAAACAACCAATCTAACTAAAAATATGAGCAAAGGGCTTGAATAGGTACTTTCCAGAGAAGATATATAGATGGTTAAGAAGCACATGAAAAGATTTTCAACATCCTTCGTCATTAGTGAAATGCAAATCAAAACAGCAATGAGATACCACTTCACACCTACTAAGATGAACAAAATTTTCAAAAAGAGACAGAAAATAATAAGTGTTGGTGAGAATGTGAAGAAATGGAAACCCTCCTACATTGCTGGTAAGAATGTAAAATGGTAGAGCTTCCATTTGGCAGTTCCGCAATAAGATAAAAACAGAATTATCATATGACACAGAAATTCCACTTCTAAGTGCATATGCAGAAATTGAAAACGGGTACTCAAATAATAACTGGCACACATATATTCAGGGCAATTCTATTTGCAATAGCCAAAGGCAGAAACAACTCAAATGTCCATCAAAGATGAATGGAAAAAGCAAAATATGTATATCTGTACAATGGAATATTATTATACCATAAAAAGGAATGAAGTACTAAAACTTGCTACAGCCATGATGAACCTTAAAATCATTATGCTAAGTATTAAAAGAAGCCAGGCACAAAAGACCACATATTGTATGATTCCATTTATATGAAATATCCCATATAGGACAAACCATAAGGACAGAAAGTAAATTAGTAGTTGCCACGGTCTGGAGGAAGGGAGAATGGGGAAAAAATTGCTTAATGGGTGTGGGGCTTTCCTTTGCAGTGATGAAAAAATTCTGGAACTAGATAGTGGTGATAGCTGTACAACATTCTAAATGTACTTCATGCCACTGAATTGCACACTTTAAGATGTTATTTTTATATTATGTATATTTTAATCCAAATTAAACAAGTCATGACTTGATTTATACTAAGTAGCATCCTTCTACTAATGTGGATGGCCTACCATGTGTGGGAAAAGAAATTCCATTCTTATCAGCTATTGGCAGCATCTGAAAAGGTAATTACTGTTTGTATAGTTTTGTGTAAAGAAAGAGCATCTGTCGTCTTAATAAAGAATAAAACTCTGGGGTAATAATTTTCAAAATAGGCATGAGGTGCTGGTCTTCAGCAAATCAAATCTTTCCCATTTAGCTATATGCTGCTTTGTTCTGTCAAACTGTCCCCTCCCTTTTCTTCCTTCTTTTTCTTTCGTAAATATAATTTTTGTTTCTCAGGTATATGCTGGGCTTTCTTATGGTTTAGTACAAATATAATTATCTCTCAGTTATAGTGGATTTTTTTTCATTTATTTTGTAGTCATTGCTTCTCACATACTACTGTGCATTAGAATAAAAAAATTGAAAAAAAAGAACTTTCAATTACTTCAAGTTAAAATAGTTGGCAGGTAGTGATGCAATAATAGGCTTGGGCTCCCTCACTGCATTCTTATGCTTGTGAAAAATAACACACACACAATGGTGTGCATAATGATGTAAGCAGCTAAACTACAATTTAGGTTTTAGTTCACCTACCTTGATAAGAAATGCAAGTGTATAGATATTTAATAATTACAACTCCGGTGACAAACTTGGGTACTGGAAAAAAAGGGTATTATTCTTTGTTTTTCAAACTCTGACTCAGAGTTATCTGCTTGCTTATTGTGGTCAATTTAATTTAGTCATTTCTGGGTTTAATTTGTGTACATGCAGTGACTGATTTCTCATTCAAGTCTGTAGTTTAGTCTTATTCTGAGACTAAGGTTCTCTCCCAGGGTTTACATTTCTTCTCTCATTCTCCCTCTTTTCCCTTGTTTCTGAGTTGCCTTATATTTCTGATGGTCTCTGCACCCCTTCTTTAATTCTGGCACCACTGATGTGCTTATTTTGTCTCCTCTGCTCAGCAGAGGTGGTACCTATGAATGGTTTGGGTGAAGTCTCCCTGGGATGTGCTCCACCCTAAGGGAAGCAGCTTTATCTCTCTAAGCCCTACTAGTGACCTAGGGATCCAACCCAGTATATGTATAACTGATTCTCTTTGCTGTACAGCAGAAACTAACAACATTGTAAGTCAACTATACTCCAATGAAAATTAATGAAAAAAAAGAAATATAGATTAATTGCCATAGCAATCTGATTTTTATCACGTTCTGACCCATCTGAGCTAGGGAAGGAAAGAAAAAAAAAAAACACTTCTAATTCAGTAAAATTAGTCTGATTTACATTTAAAGTCTTTTTAGGTAACTGTATAGACACCGTTGGATAAGATTTCAGAATTTTATTCCAGTCTTCTTCTCTCCTAGATGGTATCTGAGTGTATGGAGGCTTGAGTTTTAAAAACAAAGACACATATCTCCAATCCCCGTAAGTTTCTCTTTACCTTCATCCCCACCCCTCCTTGGGGCCCTCCTCCATCCCTGGATTTCCCCGCAGCATAGCTGACCTGGACTTTCATATGAGGTATCGACTGCTGTGTGTAAGTGGTCTTCGCCTCCCACCTCAAAGCCACCTGTTGATAACTTCTGCTAAAATCTGTGACGAGGAAACAGTCCTTTCTCGAGCTTAGTCAGGGTGCGGGCAGCACTCCTTTAAACCAAGCACATCTTGGCCCTCAATGTTTATGAAGTGAGCCTACTGCGGTATGAGTGTGAGTTCCATCTAGCCCTAGGACCAGGTACAGTTACAGGAATTTTTTGCCTGTACCTGACTGATGCCCTGCAGTGGTGTGTGAGAACTTCTGGATCCCACCACTGTCCGCAAAAACTGTAAAGAAGCACTCACTGAAAAGAATCCAGACCCTTTCTCTGACTGAGTATATTGTATGACCAAGCTTTTCCTATATGGCTGTCTGTAGGGATGTTAGGGATGTCTACCATGCTGACTCTGCCAGGACACCTGACGAGAAACTGGGCAGAAGCTCCTGAGGTCTCGGCATTCCCTTAAATGAAAATAATTCATCCCCCACTACATATACCTGATTGCCTGCCTCCTCCAC
Organism: Grampus griseus; assembly: GCF_964374135.1. Lineage (NCBI taxonomy): Eukaryota > Metazoa > Chordata > Mammalia > Artiodactyla > Delphinidae > Grampus > Grampus griseus. The sequence continues at coordinate 89,630,003 of NC_139001.1, read as the reverse complement.
GCTGTCCCCTGTCATCTCCTTAATCCACCAGCACTGTAGGTGGTGGTGGATATTACTCCATTTCTCTTCTTGGGATGTTCCTTAGGTGAATTGCAACAACAGTGTTCTCCAGACCTCTCTTTGCTGTGTTAAATGAATACATAAAGGAATATCTCTCTCGAAACAACCTTGTTTCCAAACTTTTTTGTCTTGCTTAATTCTCAAAAATACAACTTTGGGGGCTTCCCTGCTAGCGCAGTGGTTAAGAATCTGCCTGCCAATGCAGGGGACATGGGTTCGGGCCCTGGTCCAGGAAGACCCCACATACTGCAGAGCAACTAAGCCCGTGCGCCACAACTACTGAGCCTGCGCTCTAGAGCCCGTGAGCCACAACTACTGAGCTGCGTGCCACAACTACTGAAGCCCGCGTGCCTAGAGCCCGTGCTCTGCAACAAGAGAAGCCGCTGCGGGCTTCCCTGGTGGCGCAGTGGTTGAGAGTCCGCCTGCCGATGCAGGGGACACGGGTTCATGCCCCGGTCCGGGAGGATCCCACATGCCGCAGAGCGGCTGGGCCCGTGAGCCATGGCCGCTGAGTCTGCGCGTCCAGAGCCTGTGCTCCGCAATGGGAGAGGCCACAACAGTGAGAGGCCCGCATACCGCTAAAAAAAAAAAAAAAGAAGCCGCCGCAATGAGGAGCCTGTGCGCCACAACGAAGAGCTAGCCCCCCGCTCGCTGCAACTAGAGAAAGCCCGCGTGCAGCAACGAAGACCCAACACAGCCAAAAATAAATAAATAAAATAAAATAAATAAATTTATTAAAAAAAATACTACTTTGGGTATCAAAACTTAAATATTAATTCTGCCTTTGGGGTTTAATAATCCTAATACTGTCTTGCCTTCATCTGCCCCAACCTCTATGCCCACACAAACATAAACACTTTTAAAACACAGACTTTTATTCTCTACTTTTGGGATGGGTAAAAAATGTGTTATCTAAGACACTGACATAAGCAAAAGAGATCATTCCCTTCAATGTCATGTTGAGCACTGATTATGGCACCTAACCTGAATGAAGATTATCTAATTGTCTAGGGGTGGTTATCTTTATTAAACTACCTTTTAACTATTAATTAACATACTTTTCAACTCTGTAAGAATAGTGGTTAACTTGCAGAAAACAGGTATCAGTGCAATTGTTTCTTGACTGAGAGCCAAAATGTTACTTCCTTCAGAATATCTATGTGGTATATTTGGAGGGGGCAGGGTGAAAAGTGTGTTATTCTGAAAATGAAAGGACCTTATCGCCAAATCGTATAAATTTTCCAGAATGGTTCTGACAAAAAAAAAGAATTGATAATTGAACAGTCATATGAGGTAGGTCTGTATATGGAAACCAAATAAGATTAGCTATAATACAGATGCAGAAATAGATGTAGATATAGTACTGGCATTGTAATAAATACAATTATTAATTATTTTATTTATTTTACCAAGCAGGATAGATTTTTTTTAAACTTCCAATAATCTATATGGGTTTTGTCTAATGCAACAAATATTTTTTACCTTCAAGATAATCTGAACTGAGATAAAAATAAGACAGAGAGCCCAGCACTGACTTGTCCAGGATTGTGAAAAATACTCAGCCCTTTCCCTACAATAAAACCCTCCCTAATTCCTTGTTTTAAAACTTACTCAGATACAAGTTTAAAGTCAAAACAACTTAAAGGAGAGGGGGTAACATGAGAGAAGATAAAATGCTGGGGCACGCCACGACTGTAGAGAATGTCTAGGATGTCAAGTTCAACCATAGATAATCAGAGAGCAAGAGGGCCTGTTGGGGTTTACAGTTGACATTATTTAGGAAATAATTTATGAGATTATTTTATCTTGAGGTAGTTTGATTTAAATGTTTATCCTTTTGTGTGAGTGAAGCTGTGATTTGGGGTATTACAAGCATGGTAGCCTGCCATACCCATTACATATACATAGACCCAGGTGCTCCACGGCACCACTCTTCCCTTCATTCCTGTGCTCTAAGCCTCTTATCTTGACACATGATTTCTGTTTATTACTACAAGGAATTTCTCTGTATGCTTATTTGCTCTTCAACTTGCTTTTTTTTTTTTTTTTTTTTTTTTTGCGGTACGGGGGCCTCTCACCGCTGTGGCCTCTCCCGCCGCAGAGCACAGGCTCCGAACGCGCAGGCTCAGCGGTCATGGCTCACGGGCCCAGCCGCTCCGAGGCACGTGGGATCCTCCCGGACCGGGGCACGAACCCGCGTCCCCTGCATTGGCAGGCAGACTCTCAACCACTGCGCCACCAGGGAAGCCCTCAACTTGCTTTTAACATCATTTCCACTTTCACTTTATTTCTACCTATCTGATTACCATGGTTGCCAAATGATGGATTGAACACATGTTGTAGCCTATCTCCCTTATGTTCCTGGTCTCTCCAAATGTTTCAAAAGAGTGGCAATAAATCCAAAATCACAGCAAAACAAACAAACAGGAAAAGAAAAAACAAAAAAACACAAGAAGGACGCTTATTGGCCCACAGACTGTGAGATTCCTTATAAGTCCAAAATAGTTGAAGGAGAATTGAGGAAGGAAATGACTACTGAGAATGCCTGAAGGAGATTCTTGCTGCAAAAAGGCAGAATCGTCATCAAGAACGGGCACACATGGAGGTGTTGGTGCTTACCGGGAGCACAGAGGGCTCAAAGGCCAGCAATGGAATACTCAGTTGTGTGGACCACTGTAGGAGCAACCATTATCTCTATCCTTGCCCATCCTCTCTCACCTTGTCATGTTCCAGGCAGCAGCTGTGAAGGATCTACAAGCAGAGAGCGCTAGACCTTGATTTAGATACTCAGGGCATGAAACTCACTTTTTTAAAATCAGTCTATCATACACTATATGTGTAGTCTTTAGGCCTGTATGACCTAGTGAGTTCTAATTCCTTAGCTATGGAGTTTGATTCTATTCATCCCTTTTGCTCCTAACATAGAGCAAAGACTGATAAAATATTTTTTTTAATAAAAGAAAACAAAATATAACCTGGAAGTGCAAAACAGTGGGTAGTGATGAAGTACTCCCTTTTTTCCTGTTCCTGGTCTGAAATCTGGCTGTGGTAGAATAAAGATCTAAAGCTGAATTTTGCCTCTGTTTTGAAATTTTTGTTTTATTATGTTTACTATTACCATTTATAGTGATATAGAAGGTAGGTATCTCTTTCCATTTAATTGCTGGTCACCTTAACATTTTACACCAATGCCACATCATTCTCACTGAGCTAGACCTGAGAGTCAGTAATATTTGGAGTTAATCAAGTCTTCCCTCCTGATCCCCAGCTATCTCTGCTTTAGAAGACAAGCATATTTCTACACTAGTTTATCTTCACTGAGATGGACCTAAAAGCCAGAGTAGCTAATCTGAACAGTCCATTCAGAGTAGCTAATCTGAACAGTTCATTACATCAGCACCTCCCCTTCTCCCAAATAATCTTCATTATTTCAATAAGTTCATCAATGTGCTTTTGGCAAATGAGGCTTCTTGTTTTTTCCAGAATGTTCTAACCCTCCCTGAATTGCTATGAAATGTTCACTGTAGACGCTTTAAACAGATGTACAGAAGTAACTAGGATAAACCAGCTATGTATGATAAATGACACTTCAGATTTGGCACAAATCACCAACAAATGCATGTTAGAAAACAAAGACTGTTCCCACCTAAGCAGCTCAGATGCTACACAACTTAGAATCAGAGAAGATGGAGCCACTATTAGTTTTAAAGATCACTTAGTCCAATTCTTCAATTAATGAATAAACTGGAATTTAGGATAATTAAGCGATATATGGATTTCCACAGTCACTTAGTGGCAGAATCAAGACTAAAACCAAGATTTCCTCACTTTCAATCCAGTGCTTTCTCACTACATTACTCTAAAGAACAACCAAAAGGTGACTGATGAGCTATGATCATATAATCCAACCTACGTTGGTCTTAAAACACAAATTCAAAATTTTATTGAAGCCAACTAAAACTGAAGGGATCAAATCAAAACTTAAAAATATTGAAGAAATTTAGTATTTAATCTATTATGCAGTTAATAAATATTTCTAGAGAGTATACTATGCATTACTAAGTAATTCATCCTCCCCAAAGACATGAATTCTGCATGTTATATTTTCTGTTTAATAGAACAAATTGTGGCAAGTAGTTATGTATGTTCATATTTTTCTGAAGTATTTATTAAAGTAGTACAGCAACTACCAAGTAAAAATACTGAAAGCAAGGAGTTCTTCTAACTAAAAAGGAAGTTTACTGGCTTCTATTCAGGTTCTCATAGGAAGATCTTGGGGAAGTGTTATCTAAGAATTTGGTGGACGAAGAAAGTGGCATAACTGAAAAATTGTGGGAATCTAAGAGGGTGAGGAGAAATAAAATTACAAAGTTACTGAAAAAAGTGGTAGAACTTTGCTTTCTTTACAATTTTGCCCAGGGCTGGTCATGTTGATCACAGTTGGCAATTACTTTAGGAGTGTCTGTTGTTCTTACTGGATCATGGGACGCAAACCTTACTCTCTTTAGGAGCCGCTTCTCATGTTACTTTTGTGAGTCTAGTAAGGAAAAAGAAGACCTGCAGGCCCAGAGCTTAAAGGACTAAAAGTGGAAGGCTGCCCCCATCTACATGACTTTATTATTTACTCTGGAAAATTTTTTCCTAAGAAGGTAAAGGAGTAAATCAGTAAATCGCTTCATGAATTGTTTCAGGTACTGCCCTCACACCTAATTATCTGAAAAACATAAGCTCAACCAGCCTCTTTCTGGGACAATTGTTTGTTTATGCAGGTAGACAGCCCTCTTCTCAAGACAAGAGGTTACTCAAATGGGCAAAGAGATCATTCAGCTGAAAACCAAAAACTGAGGAACACTTTTCTAAGACCCTCACTTGTCTTTGGTCACAGATCTTAAACCATTATATCAAAAACTGTGCCCAAACCCAATCAGATTCAGGCATTAAACACCTGATTTCAATCACTAACGCCTTAAGCCCTAGAAATACCTCTTGCCCACCTTCCGCCTTTAATAAACTACGTCTCTCTTAGGGTGATACTCTCCCTTACTGTAATAAGTTATTATAATAAACTGAACTTTCCTCAGTCAACAGTTTACTTTGTTGTTCTGGTTGGGGAGCTGGCAGCTGATGCTACTAATAGCAAAGAAAAGCATCTTTTCAACCATGGGAGTTGCAATTACTGTATTATTCAGGATATAGACACATCCTGAAGTTCCTGATAGGATCTTGATTTGCTTATTTTCCCACATATCACTTATTTGTAAAATAAGATATTATGTAAAACATTTATTTATATTAGACAAATCATCATAACCAGCATTTTCTGTTCTTTCTTTACTGAAAGATTCAATTCAGCATGTTAAGTATGATTTAGGAAGAACAGCACATCTTTTATAAGAGTTTGAATTTTTGAAAATAAAATATATTTGTCAAGGACCACCTGTGGTTAAAAAGTAAAAGTACCCCAAAGTACTTAACGTAAGTTTTGAAACAGGAGAACTATAAATACTTTATAGAAAATACTTTAATTTTTTGGTTTGTTGGAAGAGCTATTCCAGCTGGAGAAAATGTCAATTCTTGGGCTTTCTGGAAAGCATACACAATTGACTATTCTAGGAGCAGTTGGACTGTAGCAGAGGAAAAAAGTTCTCCTGGACCCTCTTAGGATTCTTGGCTGGATCTGAAAATTAAACTGACAAAGGCAGATTACCAGAAGCACACAGCTTTATTTAACACAAGTTTTATGTGACCCTGGAGGCTTCATAAGGAAATGAAGACCTGAAGAAACAGACCTGAGTATTTTTATGTTAGGTCTGTTAAAGAATGGATAATCCTGGAGAAATATGATAAGTCAAAGAGTACGAGGTAAATGTAGTAAATTGGGGGAAACTTAGCAAGGCCTGTTTGCTGGAATTCTTCTTGGTGTCTCTTTTCTTCAGAAATAAGGATGCTCCTTTCCTCTGGGTACAGATGTAACTGAGCAGGACCCTATGGGGTCTTTCCAGGACAGACCCCTCCCCCATATGTTCTGCTTTCATTCCTCTCTAAAGTACCTAGATAATAGTATCTGATGCACATTTCCTGAGTTGTTTTACAGATGCTAAAACCCCCACTGAATGGAAGAAATTAACTACTTGATGACCATGAGCACATAGCCCCCAGACCTTAAGGATTGATAATGTTAATCCCTGTGCAACCAATCAGAGAATTGTGCATGCATGACCTGATCACATACCCTGGGATGCCCCTCCCTCACCTTGTCTTTAAAAATGCTTTGCTGAAACCCATTAGGGAATTCATGCTTCCTGAGCACTAGCTGTCCCAGACTCTTTCTATGGCGCCTTACAATAAATGCTGCACTTTCCTTCACCACAACCAGGTGTCAGTAGATTGGCTTTACTGCATGTGGGCAAGTGGACCCAAGTTTGGTTCAGTAACATAGACAGGGTATAACTCACATGAGGGCTTTATGACCTATTTCAGGGGAGAAGGGCAAGGGGAAGGTCAGAGAGAACTTTCTTCCTTCTGCTTTTTGCTCAAATGCCTTTAGCTTAAAATATTCAATATGCCAAGATAAAATCAATAGAATTAGAAATGAAAAAGGAGAAGTAACAACTGACACTGCAGAAATAAAAAAGATCATGAGAAATTACTACAAGCAACTCTATGCCAATAAAATGGACAATCTGGAAGAAATGGACACATTCTTAGAAATGCACAACCTGCCAAGACTGAATCAGGAAGAAATAGAAAATATGAACAGACCAATCACAAGCACTGAAATTGAAACTGAGATTAAAAATCTTCCAACAAACAAAAGCCCAGGACCAGATGGCTTCACAGGCGAATTCTATCAAACATTTAGAGAAGAGCTAACACCTATCCTTCTCAAACTCTTCCAAAATATAGCAGAGGGAGGAACACTCCCAAACTCATTCTACGAGGCCACCATCACCTTGATACCAAAACCAGACAAGGATGTCACAAAGAAAGAAAACTACAAGCCAATATCACTGATGAACATAGATGCAAAAATCCTCAACAAAATACTAGCAAACAGAATCCAACAATACATTAAAAGGATCATACACCATGATCAAGTGGGGTTTATTCCAGGAATGCAAGGATTCTTCAATATACACAAATCTATCAATGTGATAAACCATATTAACAAACTGAAGGAGAAAAACCATATGATCATCTCAATAGATGCAGAGAAAGCTTTTGACAAAATTCAACACCCTTTATGATAAAAAGCCTGCAGAAAGTAGGCATAGAGGGAACTTTCCTCAACATAATAAAGGCCATATATGACAAGTCCACAGCCAACATCATCCTCAATGGTGAAAAACTGAAAGCATTTCCACTAAGATCAGGAACAAGACAAGGTGGCCCACCCTCACCACTCTTACTCAACATAGTTTTGGAAGTTTTAGCCACAGCAATCAGAGAAGAAAAGGAAATAAAAGGAATCCAAATCGGAAAAGAAGAAGTAAGCTGTCACTGTTTGCAGATGACATGATACTATACATAGAGAATCCTAAAGATGCTACCAGAAAACTACTAGAGCTAATCAATGAATTTGGTAAAGTAGCTGGATACAAAATTAATGCACAGAAATCTCTGGCATTCCTATATACTAATGATGAAAAATCTGAAAGTGAAATCAAGAAAACACTCCCATTTACCACTGCAACAAAAAGAATAAAATATCTAGGAATAAACCTACCTAAGGAGACAAAAGACCTGTATGCAGAAAATTATAAGACACTGATGAAAGAAATTAAAGATGATACAAATAGATGGAGAGATATACCATGTTCTTGGATTGGTAGAATCAACATTGTGAAAATGACTCTAATACCCAAAGCAATCTATAGATTCAATGCAATCCCTATCAAACTACCACTGGCATTTTTCACTGAACTAGAACAAAAAATTTCACAATTTGTATGGAAACACAAAAGACCCCGAATAGCCAAAGCAATCTTGAGAACGAAAAAAGGAACTGGAGGAATCAGGCTCCCTGACTTCAGACTATACTACAAAGCTACAGTTATCAAGACGGTATGGTACTGGCACAAAAACAGAAAGATAGATCAATGGAACAGGATAGAAAGCCCAGAGATAAACCCACGCACATATCATCACCTTATCTTTTATAAAGGAGGCAGGGATGTGCAGTGGAGACAGGACAGCTTCTTCAATAAGTTGTGCTGGGAAAACTGGACAGGTACATGTAAAAGTATGAGATTAGATCACTCCCTAACACCATACACAAAACTAAGCTCAAAATGGATTAAAGACCTAAATGTAAGGCCAGACAGTATCAAACTCTTAGAGGAAAACATAGGCAGAACACTCTATGACATAAATCACAGCAAGATCCTTTCTGACCCATCTCCTAGAGTAATGGAAATAAAAACAAAAATAAACAAATGGGACCTAATGAAACACCAAAGCTTTTGCACAGCAAAGGAAACCATAAACAAGACCAAAAGACAACCCTCAGAATGGGAGAAAATATTTGCAAATGAAGCAACTGACAGAGGATTAATCTCCAAAATTTACAAGCAGCTCATGCAGCTCAATAACAAAAAAACAAACAACCCAATCCAAAAATGGGCAGAAGACCTAAATAGACATTTCTCCAAAGAAGTTATACAGACTGCCAACAAACACATGAAAGGATGCTCAACATCATTAATCATTAGAGAAATGCAAATCAAAACTACAATGAGATATCATCTCACACCAGTCAGAATGGCCATCATCAAAAAATCTAGAAACAATAAATGCTGGAGAGGGTGTGGAGAAATGGGAACACTCTTGCACTGCTGGTGGGAATGTGAATTGGTACAGGCACTATGGAGAACAGTATGGAGGCTCCTTAAAAAACTACAAATAGAACTACCATATGACCCAGCAATCCCAGTACTGGGCATATACCCTGAGAAAACCATAATTCAAAAAGAGTCATGTACCAAAATATTCATTGCAGCTCCACTTACAATAGCCCGGAGATGGAAACAACTTAAGTGCCCATCATCGGATGAATGGATAAAGAAGATGTGGCACATATATACAATGGAATATTACTCAGCCATAAAAAGAAACGAAATTGAGCTATTTGTAATGAGGTGGATAGACCTAGAGTCTGTCATACAGAGTGAAGTAAGTCAGAAAGAAAAAGACAAATACCGTATGCTAACACATATATATGGAATTAAAGGGAAAAAAAAGTCATGAAGAACCTAGGGGTAAGACAGGAATAAAGACACAGACCTACTGGAGAATGGACTTGAGGATATGGGGAGGGGGAAGGGTGAGCTGTGACAGGGCGAGAGAGAGTCATGGACATATACACACTAACAAACGTAAGGTAGATAGCTAGTGGAAAGCAGCCGCATGGCACAGGGATATCGGCTCGGTGCTTTGTGACCGCCTGGAGGGGTGGGATAGGGAGAGTGGGAGGGAGGGAGACGCAAGAGGGAAGAGATATGGGAACATATGTATATGTATAACTGATTCACTTTGTTATAAAGCAGAAACTAACACACCATTGTAAAGCAATTATACCCCAATAAAGATGTTAAAAAAAATATATGCCAAGATACCATGTTTTGGGTAGTGTGTCCTGAACCCCATCAGGACCATCATCCCAGTGATACATGGACCAGGAGGCTTATGATCATGAAGGAGAAAACATTCCTGCAAACTACAGATATTGTTTTACAACTTTCCTTCTTTACCACTTGAGCAGAGTAGCAGATTAGATTTGTAATGAGGCTGGCGTTCCTATGATTCAATCTATTGTGCCAGGGTTGATGCACATTTTCCTCTAGGGTCTGGTACAATAACTTCATACCACTTTGTATTAATAACATGCACTAATAAGTCTTGGATATAGATGAAAAGACAAATAATAAATATGTTGTAAATTACTGGAAGTTTTCCTTGGTTATTTTTTTTATGTATATTTAAGTATAGTTGATTTACAATGTTGTGTTAGTTTCAAGTGTATCCTTGGTATCTTTATTTCCAGGATATCAACAAAAATGTCAAGCTCTTTTATATTCCCTAAACACTCCCTGTTATAAACAATACTATCAACTTTCTATAAATGTTTATTAGTTCTCCTGATATACTGTGAGCTCCTTAAGGGCAGAGAATTTGTCTGTGATGTTTCATCTTATTATTAGCACCTAAAAGAGAGATAGACACATAATATGTGGTCAGTAAATACAGATTATATAATAAATAAGTATAATAAATAATAAATATACAGATTATATAATAAATAAATAAGTAAATACTTGTTGAGCAAATGAGTGGTTAAGCTCCAGGCTGGGAACCTCTGGAAATCTGCTTAAGACAAAACTCTATAGCCTAAGGTCCGCCATGATCCAACTCATGAATTTGCCATAATTAGTCCTGATGTTGTATATACTCTGTTTCAGTCACGCCACACTACGCTTGGTGGTTACATTATTCTCAAAATGGACCATACAGTTGCAGAATTTTCCTTTTACGTACTCCTAGAGCTTAAAAAGAATTTAATAGAAAATAATTGTTTAATACACGTTGAGTTGCATGGAATTTAGGAATGGAAAAACTTTTCCTCTAACCCCATTAGGTTCTTTGAAGAGGTAAATGAATTACATTGACAAAAGACAGATTAGCAGGAAAAAAAAAAACATACAAATTGTATGTAATGTTTAAATTTTTATGTGTACAGGGGATTCACAGAAAAGAAATGAAAAACCCAAAGAAGTGGTTAGACTAGAGGTTTTATATACCATTTTAACAAAGGAATAGAAATTGTGATAAGATGAGTAAATATATGGTAAGATTCTTTTAGTAAGGTTTGTTAAGCAAACTTATCTCAGTGTCATCTGTAGTTTTCTGGGTATGGGAAGGGCAACACCTTTACAAACGGAAATTTATGTCACATTCACAAAGAGAAATGTATGCCCTACTCTTAAGCAGAAAGGGGAAGGAAGAGGGTTCTTACTACGTCGGTTATTTCTCAGTTGCCTTCAGCTCAGAATATAAGCATACTTTGGAGTGGTTTATTCGGATCCCCCTCAGAAATTTCTCTTTTTGAAAGTTCTAGCATTTGATCATGTGCTGGTGTTATATTAGCACTAGACTGGTGTGTCAGCCTCACATTCCTCAAAAGAAATTATAATTACAGGGACCCATTATATTTTAAATTCCATAATCTCTCATTTGTCTCTTTAGTACACCTGTTTACTCGATTTCATAATCCAAGAGAAAATAATAGATCTTAGCTATTCCTGTTTCAGAAAAGTCCTGTGGATCAATAAAAATGCCTTGTATTGGGGGGAAAAAAAGATGTACATCATTTTCATGGACATATGAAGTGAGAAACAATTTGAAAAGAAGAAAATAAAATTATACCTCTAAGCTATATTGGTTTATTTTTCTCCAAGCCTTACTATCTCAGTATGCTGCAGTTAATTCTTGAAAATTAAATTTCTTGTAAGTAGTATGTCATTCCAGGCCTTCTTCAGTTGGCCTCTGATATTTGCATGTAACTGCCATTCCAGTGAATATGGTTTTTGCTTAGCAATTAATCAGTGTCAGGATGCAGTCCACTGTTGAAAGTAATTCACATGCAGATAGTTTTCTTAATTTTCTTCATTGAATTCCAAAGGAAATGTAAGCAGCATCTGGATTTTTGACATCCCTCTGTCTCAATAGCTGAAGTGATAATGTTGAAGAGATGTAAAACACCTGGGGTGTTAACATTTAATTGAAGCTTGTTATTTTGAAAGAACAGAAATGAATTTGTACTTTGTCATAATCCATTTCCCTGAAGATTCAGTTACTCCACAGAAATCAAAAAATAGGACTGTTACCTCATTTGAATTTTAGCCAAATGATCAGAATGCCAATCATCTAACAAACACTAATGCAACTGTAATGAAAACACTGGGGCGCGTCTGGAGCCTGTGCTCCGCAACGGGAGAGGCCACAGCAGTGAGAGGCCCACGTACCGCAAAATAAATAAATAAATAAATACCACCTGTGATAAATATATATTTGAAACAAAAATGTATCTTGTGAATATAATTTTTACTTTTACTCTTTTCTGTCTTTGATAACATCCAGCAATATTCAAAGAAAAGTGTGCCCAGGATAACCTTGTCTCATTGAATTTGGTAGCAAGTGAATTGTGTTCTTAAACTTCCTATATACAAACAAAACATATAATAGCAAGGAACATTGCAACTGGCTAAGTGCAGAAAACTTCAGGATGGTAGTCTTGGTAAATCCTACCACCTTAGAGTAGGGCCTTTCACATTTTAAATTTAAAACATAATAAATAACTAAAATTGTCAACCTTTTTTTTTAATCTTCCTAGATCATGACACTAAATAGGAGCTATGAAATTGGAGGATCTTATACACAAATATTTAAAATCACATGTCCAAGAAAAACAGATTGAATGCCATGAAAGGCTAAAATGATCTGAGTGTTCTGGACAATAAACCATTACTCATTTTTGCTCATTTTCAAAACTTTTACAGTTTTTCTTGATATATGTCTCTGTGAAATCTTAATTTGAGAGGGAGGATTAATGTATTTCACTGTCATGCAATAAAATTAATAAAATAAGAACCACAACCTTGAAAAGCAATGAGTTGCTTTTCAAGAATGATTTATCAGGACTTCCCTGGTGGCACAGTGGTTAAGAATCCGCCTGCCAATGCAGGGGACACAGGTTCAAGCCCTGGTCCGGGAAGATCCCACATGCCGCGGAGCAACTAAGCCTGTGTGCCAGAACTACTGAGCCTGTGCTCTAGAGCTGTGAGCCACAATTACTGAGCCCACATGCCACAACTACTGAAGCCCGTGTACCTAGAGCCTGCGCTCCGCAACAAGAGAAGCCACCGCAATGAGAAGCCCGTGCACCAGAACGAAGAATAGCCCCTGCTCACCTCAACTAGAGAAAGCCTGCACGCAGCAATGAAGACCCAATGTAGCCAAAAATAAATTAATTAATTAATTTTAAAAAAGAATGATTTATCAAATCTGAATTCTTGCTATTTATGCAATAAACAACTGCAATTAAGCTTTATCAAGAATAACTTTAATCTTATATACCATTTCACATGACCACTTATACAGATATTAGATATTTTTGTAATTTTTAATATGAGTTGTGTAAATTGATAAATGAAATCTTCTTAACGTGAGAAGGCTTGGGACTCTAAATTAGGTTGGACATTTACAGTGTGGTTCATACAAAATTAAGTTTACATGTGAAGTATCATGTTAATGTCCCCCCAAAATTCTATAATGTAGAACACTTGGTCTATTTGCCTAAACTCATATTTAGGGGATAACATCTAAAGCTTTCATCTGATTCTTAATGTGATCCACAATTCCTAAGAAGTTAAAACTTCTACTTCAGAACAAAATTATTCTGACCTACTTGTCATCCTAATATTACGTTATTCAATCTTCTGGACTATTTATAGCAGGAAAGACAACTGGACAAGCACAGAACTCAAGTATGCTGGCACAACAAGCAGATTTGTCTGAAAATCACCCTGGGAGCTTACATTGGGTTTCTGGACACTGAGCTATTAGGGAACCCTTATTTCCCCACTCATACCTTATTACATCCAAACTGGGCTCCTCATAATTGAACTTCTCATAGGACTGATGGCTTCTTTTCTGCAGCAGGAAGAGCCACGATGATGCCTTACCAGATAATTCCTGTAGAGCACTGATGTCCTACCCTGGCTGCCTGGCATGTAAGTAGTCTGATTATTTGCCAATTGCTCTATAAGGAGGGAGAGGAATGGCCTGATTAAGTGCTTCTCCTGGAAGGCAGACACACATCCTGTGAGAGCCCTATGTGATGATATCAAAGATCAGAAGACCTGTGCCTTTGATTCTTGCTGAACTTTGGTTGCCAAGTTCCTCAATAAAGACTATTCCAATTCCTTAACCCAAGCCATAGATGCTATGGAATTTTGCCCAGCTCTAGGAAAATTGTTATTTTCTCCAACATATGAGAGAATTAAGTGGTGATCATAAAGAGATCAGTTGTATACTCCAATCACCATTATACCTATATATATTCTTTGATTTTCACGATATTTATGAGTTTGCTGAGATAAAAACTGTGTGAGAGCTTTGGGGGTCTGGCAATACGTGAGCATGTAAAGTGAATTTGGGGGAGAGCAGCAGAAACTAAGTGGTAGGCAGGACACCAGGGCCCATAGGACACGGTCACTATTAGAGAAGGAGACAAATATGGCCATGAGGACTCAGCAACTGGGGTGAATTTAGAGAGGAGGGTATCATGGCGTGTCATTTGAATACATCCTTGACTCAGCCAATATTGCAGCATATGCGTACAATAAGCAAGAAAGGATTGCTTATAAAAAAAGTAGTTAAGCCTTGGGACCCTAGTCATTCTGATGTAGCACCCCTATAAAGAGAATGGACCATAAAGTGATAGGAGACATTTCCTTACCCACACTATAAATTAAGCACAGGCTGTCCAGCATTAGAAGGCATTTGTCAAGTGCCTGAGATGAGTGACATTTGTGAGAACAGCAGACTGAGGGAGATCAGTCACAAGCTGCAAAGAAGTACAAGTGAGCTCTGAGCCATCTCCTGGAGCAGCCCACAAGCAGTGGGGAGAACAAGTATTTGGGCCACATTCAACAGCAGAATGTCAGCAGTTCAAGCCAGAGATGTCAGGGATCTCAAGGGCAATAACAATAATTTGACCTGCCTATCCAGAAATCTTTGCATGCATTGACATATAAACATAGGTATAGATTTTTACATGAAAACACTTATTACGATATAAACAACATAATCCATACTGTATACAACTAGCTTATTCACTTCTTGGATGTGTCTTGGATATCTTTCCAAATCAGTGTCTGTGCATCTTCGCACTCTGGACTCACAGAGCTTTAGTTGAAGTCTGGGTTCTCAACATACTGAAAACACCCTCATTTTGGGCTTTGCACTTGTGGTTCCCTTAGCCTGGGAGGCCCCTTCTTCAACTACATAGTCTGCCTCACTTCTCAGTACATATCTCTTCTCAATCACCTCCAAGCCCCTTTATAAATATAGTTCCCTGTTCTCTGTCGACTTTCCCCCATCACACTTTATCCACTGCCCCAATTCATTTTTCTTGATAGCACTTACTACTACTCTCCTTGACATTACATATTTAACTGCTTATTTTTTACCTTTATTTCTAAAATGTGGGCTCCAGGATGATAACGATTTTGCAGGTTTTCTTACGATCCTATTCTCCAAGGCCTAATATAAATTCGATTCTCGATAAATATTATTGAAAAGATGAATGCAACAATTATTTAATTTGCTGACTGTCGAAGGGGTGACTTTCTGGTAACCAACCTTATCCTTCATACATAAAAATGGGGATAATAATGTTACCTATCTCATATGGTAAGGGTAAAGATAAGAATATTATTTTAGTAAATATAATAATAGCTAATACTTATTATGTACTGAACAGACTTCTCATATAATCTTCTCTCCAACCTATAAAATAGAAACTTAGTTAAATTCACTGTGGATGGGTAAACTGAGGCTCACAGAGTTCAGAATTGATAGGAATATGATTTTATCCCAAGCGGTCAGACTCCAGAACACTCTCCTCAAAACTACACTATGCTACTTCCTAAATACACACAGCAACTAAAGATGATTAATGTCATTGGTAACCTTATTATTGTTGCGATTCTCTTGTTCTTCTCATGATCACATAATGCTCCATCACGTGGATATACGGTACTACATTTTATTTAACAGTTTCCCAACTTTTGTATATTTAAGCTACTTCCATTTTTATAAATCATTGTAAGGAATGCCTCAGTGGAATCTTTGTACATCTGTGTGTATCTGAGAAAATATACCTATAGAGGAAAAGTTCAAAAGTGTAATAGGCAGGTGAAGTACTTTAAATTTTGATATATTTTACCAATTTACATTTTCAAGAGATTGCACTTTTACCCTTTGAGTCTCACATGTACTTGTTGCTTGCTTTTGCCCTTGTTTCCACCATCTCTATTTCATTTTACATTAGAAATTTAGAAGTTACTATTCAGAAAGTCATAATTTCCTTTGCAAAACCAAAACAAATTTGCCTTCTTGTCTCAAAACCCAGACCATTTTATTTGACTTTGCTGTTTTCTTTAAGAAACTGTTATATCTTGGCTGTTAACTCTTTGCTTTATTGTAAATCCCATTTGATTCCAAAAGGAAGATTTCATATTTCTTATATTTTAATGAAGATGGTGCTAATATCTTGGCCACATGATCTTGAAATTTCTAAGTAATTATAAGAGGTTCCAGTAAAATATAAGCTATTCAGACCAGTAAATTTGGGGGGGGGGGCGGGGGGTCTTATCCTAAAGTGTTCTGTGCAAAGGGGCTTCTGGAGTGTTCACTAAACTGTTAGAAATGTGCTCTCTGACTTTACATTATTTCACAAAATATTTAGGCAAAAATAAAAGAAGAAGTTAAAAAATATACAGCACCTTAAAGACCGAAGCTCACTCAAGGAACACACAATTCTTAAAGGCAAGGTGTACAAATCCTGTTTGTGGTCTCTAGCCCATTGAAGGGGGCAGCACAAGTTACTAAAACCCCTTCTTGAAGACATGCTCTAATTATGTCATTACAGAGATTACTGAATGCTTGTATGAAAACATCTGAGAAGTAGTTAGAGCTCAAGATTACACTTTACATTTCTGAATGGAATAGAGCACCTATAAGATGCTAACTTGTATAAACAAAATATGAAATGTGGCTACAATAATCTTAATTGCCATCACTTTTCCAGTGAACCTTTTCAAAAGATACTTGAGGAGGTTTGCCAACATAAATCATCCAATTATTTGGAAAGCCTTGCAAAGCCTTGCAAAGTACCACTTGCAATGAGCATGTAAAATAAATGAAATACAGATTCCATATATTTGATCGTTTCTTTAACTTCTGTACAGGCAAGCAAGGAATGTGTGTGTGTGTGTGTGTGTGTGTGTGTGTGTGTGCACGCGTGCATCTGTGTCTGTGTGGGTACATTTCTCTGTGGGGAATTGTTTAAAATTCATAATGGATCCTTATAATACTCCTGCTATTTATTACCAATGGAATCTATTTTAACTGAAATAATAAGCACTGAAATAATCTATTTAACTGAATATACTTGTTTTTGCTGAAAGTCTTAAAATAATACTTAACAAAATCAAATGCATAGACAGGCTTGTGACAATTGCAGGCAATTTCTCATCTAAATACGTGTGCCTATTTTTTTGTGTGTAGTACGAGCTTAGCTTAATATGGAGCTAAGAACAAGGAAGAAAACAACTCCTGCCTTTTCCCTTTCCTTTTCATCCTCACTGCCATCCTCTTAGTTGAAGCCCTGATTACTTGTGCTAAGCCAGTTGTACCGGCCTCCTCTCTCTTCAGAGAACTACAAATGTTTGACAGTAAGCCGGCTTTTCCCCCAGTGAAAGGTAAGCCAGTTCAGTAAGAATTTTATCTGAGCCATAATCTAAAAGGAATAACTACTATACTACTTTTTATGTGCCCACATCATATGTAAAGCATTATCAAGGATGATTTTACGCATTAGTTTCCTGAGAAATTCGTTTGATAAATTTACACCCATTTCATTTTTCTGACATATATTACTTTGATATTTCTGACACATATCACTTTGATTGTTTTTTTTTTTAACTGTGTGGATCTAAGGAACCTAAGGGAATACTTCCTAAAAATGTAGAGATAAATGAATTGAATTTTCATTTTTAAGCCTTCATATTCATCATTATATTCAATTAATTTGAAAACATGTACATAGTAGGAAACATCTACTATGTGAAAGACATTGCTGGACATGTTGGGGGAAATATAAAGCTTTAGAAGTTGTGATCCCTGTCACAGAGAGCTCACAATTTAGTTAAAGGGATACTATAGAGTTACATAAAAATAAAATTTCAGGGTGTGTCTAATTTGGCAGGAGGTAATAGATGCAGACAGTGAGTATTATGGAAATTCATACGATGAAGAGAATACTTAGTACTTTACAGCTGAAAAGCCCTTTGATTTATTCATCTTCAACAGGATCACTCTGCTTTTATCTATTTTATTTGTTTATGCTCCTGGCTAAGATTTCATTAAAAGAGAGGATTCTGTGGCAAGAGTAAGTTTGAAAATCACTGTTCCCATCATCAAGTGAAGCCGTGACAAAGATTTTTAAAACAATATTGGGTAATCTAACTTGTATGCATATGCTTGTTTTTTTTTGTTTGTTTTTTGCGGTACGCGGGCCTCCCACTGCTGTGGCCTCTCCCACTGCGGAGCACAGGCTCCGGACACGCAGGCTCAGCGGCCATGGCTCACGGGCCCAGCCGCTCCGCGGCATGCAGGATCTTCCTGGACCGGGGCACGAACCCATGTCCCCTGCATCGGCAGGCAGACTCTCAACCACTGCGCCACCAGGGAAGCCCCATATGCTTGTTTTTATGATGTATCTTGTGGTGCTTTGGGAGCATGCTGATTTACTTTCTAACCTGCCAACCTGCCACTGCTTTCAAAGTAACCATAGATGCCAGTGTCTTTCAAATCCTTCAGCCACCTGCTGCTGCCTAAAGAGTAAAACTCAAACTTTCTAGCTAAGCACGTTCCCCACACATCTGGGGAAGCACATCTGGCTACAGTTTCCCTATCTCTATTCAATTTCTTCAAATTGCACCCTCATACCTGATACCACATAGAATCCTATGAGATGTCTATTTTTAATTTCCATCTTTCAAATGAGAAAACTGAGGGTCAGTATGGTCATTCACCAATAGATAGGAGGCTGTCACATAAACTTAGGTTCATCTGCTTCTAAAGATGTGCTCTTTGCGTAATAGGCCATTTCCCATGAGTCATTCACCTCTACCACTCCAATGTTAAATCAATAATCCTGGCTCAATATATGTTGGTTAAATGAATAACAAGCAGGAATTGGATATAAAAGAGAAATGTAAGATAAAATTCCACCTTCAAGCTTACCTCCTCATGACTGAGAACACGGCATAAAATTGTCAAAGCATTTTCCAGTCGGTCAGTAAATTTCCTTTAGAGAAGGAATACAGTTTTCCAGTCTTTGGTGGTCTCTGAAAACTAATTTTCTATTAATCTCAGAGGCAGACTATTAAAACTGTGAGAGCAACATTTTGAGAGTTTCTGGTACCTCCTGTGAAGAGTGAAATTGCTACAGTGCCCCAGCTTTCTAGAAGGTTCTATGAATGCTGTGAGCAAGTGAGGATGGGAGGAGAAGTAAAGAAAGGGTACATAATGCATGATCTCATCAAAAGGGCCTAGAGTGATTTCTATTCCTTTTGTAGCTAATCAAGTATATTTCCTTATTTCAAAAATAAATTGAGGAAGAGTAAACCCTTCTATTAATTTCTATGTTGCTTATTTTAAACAAAGAGCAACAGATGAAGTGCCAGGTTTACACAGTTCACATATTTGACAATGTTTCCAAAGAGACACATTTTCATCCAGTCAATATTAAAAAAAAATAAAAAAACAAACAAACCTCCTTCAGTTGACTTATTGGATTTTTATATAGTTTGACAAGCTCATTTATATCTCCCAACTCCCCAGGTAGGGCTTAAGAAATGACTTTTATTTTGTCTGCCAACTCAGGATAACACAAGCCTTTGTAGAGAGCTTGCTCATGGTCAACAAATTTAGAGAAAATGTATTATATGTACTCTATTAAAAAAATATGCAAAGTAGAACTGGAAAGAGTTCTACCTTCTCCACACTTAATAAAATAACAGCAATCTATTTCTACTACCAAGAGAGTTAGATACATGCAAAGTTTTTCTTCTCAAGAACACATATGCATGTGTGTATGTGTGTGTGTGTGTGTGCACTCATGTATAATTCCCATGGAATCAGCGGTTTTTGAGGAAGTGAAAGAGAATTTTATTAAACTCTATAATTCAGCAAGGAAAAATGTGATAGGAGATAATCTTTAACGAATTCTCCTATTTATTTGGATTTAGGAAAAAAAATGACACACACCTTACACATTTTAATTTACTCCCAATTCATAAAACTTTCTCTAATCTTCCCTAGTATCTCCTACTAAGTACAATATGTCTATGCATTTTTATCTTTAGTAAGCAACTTGGGGAAGAAAAGTTTTCGCTTTGCTGTGAGAGTTAAAAAAGTCACTTCATCCTTGGTGCAAACCTGTGCTTCTGGATGAGGGGCTGTTGCACATTAGTAAAACTGGCAACCCTTCAAAAGGGTTCTGAAATCAACTGTGATATTTGAAGATGAAAAGGATGAACGCATTGCCTGCATTCTGTCCTGTAAACCTTAGGGGTAAATCCTTTGATGTTCAAATGAGAGAACCTTAAATTCCTTTATCTTTCTACTTTTAAAATACTGTCCATGAATTCCTTTTGTAAACACTACATTACATTTTCTATAGTGAAGCACTGTTATTTTGTATGCAGACTCCATGATACGTGTATTCTTTTTGAGTGTCAATGTCTCATTACATTTATTTTTCATATCTCTACTGAGGCAGAGTACTTCATAGTAAGTAGAAATCTTGGGTATTATTAACTATGTTAGGGAATTAAAATAACCTAGAAAATTCAATACCAAAGAAATATTTACTGGCTCATTCATCAGTCCATTATCCATCAGCGTGTTGCTGTCATTTGACAAAGAACAAAACTTAAAATTCTAGCTTATTGGTTCTCTATTAAGTATCAGAGGAAAAATATATGAAAGAAATTATAAGGAACCTGAATTGCCCCTACAGCATAAAGTTTACTCACAGAGAAGGTCCAGTCTTCTGCAAATCCCCACATGTGCATTACAAATATTTCTTGATTTCCTGGAAGAGTCTCACATGTTCTCCAAAACTTAGCCTGTTCCCCACAGTCACAAGGTTAGGGAACTTGGTGCTACTGTGACCCATTAATGAGGTGTAGCTCTTCTAGGCCAAAGTGCTTAGCACAAAACATCATTAGGGACTGCTCTGAAGCACCTACTTTGACTGACATTTTCAAAATAGGGGCATATTATTTTAATACAGTCAAATATACAAAAAGGGATAATATCATCTCTATCACCCTTTCCTGACTACTTGACCAGTAGACTTCAAGTTCCAGAATCAGACACAGAGATAGGCTTCCTAGAGATTGTTTAGACCACACATATCAACCTCAACTGAAGTCACAGTGGCATTATTCTCTGGAAGGTTCCTCAGCTCTGAATAAAATAGACACTGTTGGACCTTGTGCCAACACTTCACCAGACGTGTGTAAACTCATCAGAGTTTTACAACTGCCATGATGGAGATACTCTATACAAATATATTAATACATTGTCTCCTTTCTCCAGGCATGATTTTGATTCTGGGTTAAACTGCAAAGAATTTTTAACAGGTGAATTTTTAATTTATGGTTATGGGTGTCTAAACATTGTTAATTGTACACCCACATTTTCTATGTCTCAAATATTACCTTAATTTTTTTAAAAAAATCATTTTCTTTTGGTGACTCATTCTTTCTTATAAAATTATACTTCTTTTTCTAACTGAAACATACAAACAAGTGGCAGATTACCTCAAAATTCAAGTTTGTTACTCAGGAAATCAAATCTGCTATCAAAGTGTATCCAGGAAATTCCAGGGTCTAAAGTAACTTTTAACAAGTAGAGAAAATAAGGGCTGTTCCAAGTTAGATCATTATCTCTTTCCATCTGTTGGAAGTGTGGACTTCTTTAAATTTGACTTTCAAAGTTTGAAGCTGAAAGGAAGACAGTATGGTTGATCACAGATTCTAATATCCCTTTCATCCCATGCTTTTCAAAGTCTTCCTGTCTGCCTCATATTGTACCCTTTCTACTGTAATGATGCAAATATTGATGCAAGCTAGCATTATGTCTCACCTCTTCTAACTTTGCACTCTATCAAACTTATCAAGTACATCAAATTTATTTTAATTACTGAAATGGGCTCTCCTTTTCTTTCTCATACTCACCCCACCACCTCTGAGGTTTTGTACATGTGTCTTCCTCTGTCAGAGACAATGCCTCTATTCTTCAGGACAGAGATCATGTCCAGCTTCCTTATCATTGTTACATCCACAGCACCATAACCGCACCATGTCTGTCTGGCACAGACAATAAGCATGAAATGAAATCCTCACTGATCAATTCCTGATAGGATCTTCATGCTAGTCTGCATTTTCCCTCTAATCAGCCACCTTCTCTTTCGGAGCCCTTCTCCAATCAAACTTCATGAGTGTGTCTCACATCACACACAGCAGAAATTATCTTATGAAATTGTTTCCAGTTTTTCTCCCTTTATCACCTTTATTTAAGAAAGGTAGTATCTCTCTCCTCTCATAATAGTTGTTTGCAAATCATTGCTACTGTAATCAAGAGAAACTATATCAACCAGGCTCTTGGTTATATAAATAGTATCATACAGTACGTGGCCTTTTGTAACTGGCTTCTTTCATTTAATATAACGTTTTCAAGGTGCATGCATATGGTAGCATG
Source organism: Grampus griseus (assembly GCF_964374135.1). Lineage (NCBI taxonomy): Eukaryota > Metazoa > Chordata > Mammalia > Artiodactyla > Delphinidae > Grampus > Grampus griseus. The sequence goes on along the minus strand of NC_139001.1, from coordinate 89,607,326 downwards.
TATCAGTGCTTTATTACTTTCTATGCAAATAATATTCTATTGTATGGATATCCCACATTTTATTTATACATTCATCAGTTGATGGACATTTGGGATGTTTCCACTTTTTGGCTATTATGAATAATACAGCTATGGACATTCATGTACAAGTTTCTGTGCTGACATGATTTTACTGTTTCGGGTATAGACCTAGGAGTGGAATTGCTGGGTCATATGATAATCCTATCTTTAACCTTTTGAGAAACTGCCAGACTGTTTTTCAACATGCCTGCCTAAGTATGCTTAAATAAGTTAACACACTCTTCCTCTATCAATTTCTGTTTTATCTTTGGGTCTCAGCTTGGATGTTGTTGAATCTGAAAGCCTTCTCTGAGTTAGGTTTCCTTCTTTTATGCTCCCATACATCTTATGATTATGTCATAATAGCACATCATGATGTATGCTAATTGAACATTTATATTTCTGACATCTCTTTGAGTGCCTTCTGCACTGCTTAATGCTTAACAGGTACACAATCAATATTTGTGGACTGAATCAAAGTTTAGAGTTTATAAGAAATCTTTGTTTCTCTGAAACTTCCATTTTTTAATAATGAGCATGCATTACTTCTTGAATTACTTTTATGATCAGAAGAAGTTATATAATGTGTAATTATAATAAATTATATAATTTAATTACTTCTACTGAGCATGTTTATGTCATCAGATGAAAATTAACTTATAATAAAATTCTTTAAAATATATTAACTATTTTTTTTAACATATAAAAAATACCTTAAAATACTTATAGTAAATCTTTCAGGAAGTAGTTTTTTCTGAGGTATATTTTTGTTTATTCTAGTTCTCTACAATAAAAGTAATTTATGTCTTATTTTAAAAGATCCTTATTTTGGAAAGTGGCATTCAATTTCCTTTGCATTGAGTCTATGTTCAACAGGAAACCACATTATCTGGATGTAGTTTCCAAGGAGCACTGAAAACTCCCTAAGCAGAAGACATGAATACTGTAATCTTCACAAAGATAAATATAACCCCTAACATACAGTGGATACATTGTCACTCTGGAGCTTTATTGAACAAATTAGTCTCCAATAGCTTGATAAGCTCTGAGTGCACAAACACAATTGAATTTTTAAAAAAAATTTATTGGAGTATAGTTGATTTACAATGTGTTACTTTCTGCCATACAGCAAGGTGAATCATTTAGGATCTACTGTATAGCACAGTGACCTCTACACAACTGACTTTTCATATCTGTAAAATTAAGAACAGGAGTATATGTGGTGACAATGTCAAGATATTGCTGTCGCATAGGCCTCAGCCTACAGCTGGCAGTCAGTTTCTTCGTCAAGGAAACATCTATTGTATTATTGTGAACTTTAGTCAAATATACAATGAGATTAAAATATTTGTGGCTCAGATAATTTCAATCTTTTATAGTACATTAGAATGTATTTTAAATGGAGTGAACCTCGGGGGTGTCAGTATGTGATTGTTTCTATGCAAAGTGGATTCTTTAACACAAAACAGAAGAGTGATTAAGATGTGGACTTTGCAGCCACACTGCCTGAATGGGAATCCTAGCCTGCATCTTAGCAGCTGTGGGAACTTGAATATATTATTCACCTCTCTGTTCCTCAATTTTCTCATCTGTAAAATGGATACACAAATACCTACCTCACAAGGTTCATACGAGGGTTATATGTATTCATTATATAATGATTATATGTGCAGAGAACATACTTGACATATGTAAATATTAGCTAAAATCACTGTATTTTTTCATTTTGGCTAGTGATGGGATGATTTTGAATGTCTGACTGCATTTCCTTTAAAACAAGCTATAACTTGGACAGTTTACTAACTTAAGCTATGTCATCCTCAAGTAGTTCAAAATTTTGAGACTCCATGTACTTTTCAATGTCTTCTCTACTCACATTTTAAACCAAATAGTCTAATGATGCATATAATATAAATGGAATACACATTGTTTTTTGATCCAGTATATTAACTAAATATTCAAACACAGAGAAAAACTTAGCTATAAAACCTTAACCCTATTGAAATTGAAAACTGTTCCATTATTGTGGAAATTAGTGTGCTAGACATATCTTCACATGTTTATTGAAGGGAATATAATTAGAGAAAAAATTTTAAATGTACTTCTTTTTGAATTAAATGTTGAAATCACTGTAACCTCATATTAAATATGAGCAGCCTCTGGTAAAGTAAATGAAAAAGGTGCTTTAAAAATCACCAATGGGGAATTGAAGAAAATAACTTTCAAATTAATAAGTTAAAGCTATTAGTGTAGAGTCTTGTCCATTCTCCCTTGAGCTGTTATTACTTGCCCAGCAAAGGAAACTGTTGTATTAAAAGCCAACTTAGGATTTTTCTTTTCTTTTTTTCTATAAACACTGTGCATTGATCATTCTTTTAATCATTCTTTTTCAGTTACTACTGCCTTTAAAGAGCAACAGAATGTAGTGCTCTGCAAAAAAGAAATGACAAAATGTAGGGCAACAAAATCAAGGCAAAAAGAGCCTGGGCTGTACCTGAGGATTTATTGGATTGCCTTGATAGGAGAATGTCTTCTTTGGGCTACTTTGTGCATATAAATCTCTGCCTCTACTCCAGTGATTCTCAACCTTGACTGCACATTAGAATCAATTGGGGAACTTAAAAAAATTCCAATTCCCAGGCTGCACCAGGGACCAATTAAATCAGAATCTCTGGGACTGAGACCCAGGCATCAGTATTATTTAAACCTCCCCCAGTGATTTCAGTTTGCTGCCAAGGCCAAGATCCACTGCTCTGGAAAATCCCTTCCACCTCCTTGGGAAACTACATTAAGGGCCATTTTCCACAATCAACACTCTGTTCACTGGTAATCATGTCATACTGCTCACCCAAGAAGTTGGGGCAGTATTGCTGATGACATATTATTCCTCTATTGTCACCTACAAGCATTCCATCTCACCTGATGTTTTAGAGACTGACGAAACTCAACTTATTGGTTCCTACTAGTGTGCCCTCAGATGCTTCAGAAGACTTGGGCAAATGATGACTTTAATTTTTATTTAAAATTTGTTTACATCTTTATTGGAGTATAATTGCTTTACTATGTTGTGTTAGTTTCTACTGCACAGCAAAGTGAATCAGCTATATGTATACACATATCCCCATATCCCCTCCCTCTTGCGTCTCCCTCCCACCCTCCTTATCCCACCCCTCTAAGTGGTCACAAAGCACCGAGCTGATCTCCCTGTGCTATATGGCTGCTTCCCACTAGCTATCTATTTTACATTTGGTAGTGTATATATGTCCATGCCTCTCTCTCACTTTGTCCCAGCTTCCTCTTCCCCCGTGTCCTCAAGTCTGTTCTCTACGTCTGCGTCTTTATTCCTGCCCTGCCACTAGGTTCCAAATGATGACTTTAAAAGATAGATATAAAGAAGGAAAGAAACTAACATCTGTACTGTTGGCTATTTTCTTTCAAATATGATTAAAAGGGATTTCTTTTAAGAATAATAAAATGTCAAGTATACCAAATGTTTCATTTTGATTTGTCCCAATTTATCATGTGGTCTGAATAACAGTATCCATCCTCCACAAAATAATAATAGTAAAAATAGTACATATTTTGCATATGCTTTAAGGTGGTGGAGAGAAACTTTCATATATATGGTTCTCATGAAGTTTTCACAACTCTGTGAAGTCAGGAGAGCACCTGCTATATTGCTACTACCAGTTCAGAGAAGAAGAAATTGAGCCTCAAAATATTTCCCAAGCTTATTCGGTTAATAAGTGGACTTAAGCACATAGACTCCAATACCCATCTCATTCTCTATTCAGTAAACTTTGTTTAGATGATTCTATTCAAATGTCTCTTATTGTGATGGCCTGAAGATCAGCATCTTGCCAAACCCACTGGTCAGTTCTCTATGCTCATCTTATTTCTCCTTCCAGCATCAATCATTCAACACACCTGATCATGTTCTTTTTTTTTTTTTTTTTGACTCTTACGACACCAGATTCTTCTGATTTTCCTCCTATCTCAACAACTACTTCTCAGTCTGCCTGCCTGGCTCTTCCTCCTCTGCCCAACCTCCAGATGATGGAGGTACCCAGGCCTTGGTACCCGACATTCTTTAGTATTCCATCTAAGCTCTCCCTGGATGATTTCACTAGTCAGACGACTGTTAAATACCATCTAAGGGTAACACATCCCACATTTCTATTTCAGGCCCTGAAGCCTCCACTACCTTCATCTATTTACACAACTCTTCCCCTCCTCCTACATGTCTGCTAGGCATTTCAAACTTTACCAATACCTAAATAATCCACTTGATTTTACTCAGATCTGCTAATGCTACTGCCCGAAACATCATTATTCTTGCCTAGATGACAGCAGAAAGCTCTTAACTTCTACTTCTAGCTCTACTCCTATCTCCCTACATATCATTTCCCTTCACAGAAACCGGGGTGACCTTTTAAAACTATGTCTTAGACCACAGCAAAACCTGGCTTAGTACACTCTGATGACGTCCAAATTCCTTACCACGAGCTACATATCCAAAAGTGACTTCTGCCTTTCTCTTTTACCCATTCATTTGCTAAAAAATATTTATTATTCTACCTAGCATATGCCCCTAAGGATCCATAATGTACCTACTCACGTGGAACTGGCATATTGGTTGGAAGAGAAAACTAAAGGGGAAGAGTTGTGTGCCTGTGCCTGTGCATGTGTGTGTGTGTAACTGATCTTTTTTAAAGGTAGGATGGTCAAGGAAAACCTCCTGTCTCTGTCTCTGATGGGGTGACACTTAGCAGATACCTAAATGAGATCAGGCTGAGACTGTCTGGAGGAAGATAGTGAGGAGACCCTTTATCACTCATACTTTATCCATATCCTTTGGATGTAGTAGACCTTTTTCTGTACCTTTAACACTTCACACTTGTTCCTGGCCTGAGGTCTCTGTACCAGTCTCCTTTTGCTTGGGGATCTCTGCCACCAGATGTTTGCATGTCTGGATTCACGTCATCACTTAGGTTTCAACCAAGCATCACCTCAAATAGCCTTTCCCTGAACACTCTTAACCACCTCCACATTCTCTGCTCCTTTCACTCTCTAGTCCACTTACTGGTGTCTCATTAGTTACTTTTTAGTTTCATTTATCACAATATGAAATGTTTTGCTTTGGGGCAGGAGCAGAGCAGAAGGGTTATTGTTATTCTTTTCTGTCTAGCTACTTCCGTGGAGGTAGTAACCTTAATCGTTTTATTCATGTCTGTGTATCCAGAGCTTGCAACAGTGACTATAATTCAATAATTTTTTTGAATGAAAGACTGGATTCAAATTCTGATCTTCAAATTCCATGCTTTTCCCACTGTACCAAAGTCAGTTGTTCATTTTTTTTAAAGAAGATGTTGGGGGTAGGAGTTTATTAATATATTTATTTATTTTTGGCTGTGTTGGGACTTCGTTTCTGCGCAAGGGCTTTCTCTAGTTGCGGCAAGCGGGGGCCACTCTTCATCGCAGTACGCGGGCCTCTCACTGTCGTGGCCTCTCTTGCTGCAGAGCACAGGCTCCAGACGCGCAGGCTCAGTACTTGTGGCTTACGAGCCCAGTTGCTCCGTGGCATGTGGGATCCTCCCAGACCAGGGCTCAAACCAGTGTCCCCTGCATTAGCAGGCAGATTCTCAACCACTGCACCACCAGGGAAGTCCTCAGTTGTTTATTATTACAGGCTTTCCAATATCTCATAAACTCTACTTGCTTTAGCTATCTTTACTCTTTTATTTATACCAAATTCTCACCATTAGACTGTATTGGCAACAAAAAATGGGTATAATCCTCAGAAAATATCAATTAAAATGTGCATATTGCCCCCTTCTCTTATTAGCATGAATTAGTTTATCAGATTCCTGAGAACAAACAAATCTTAAGCCCTTGGAAGGTGAGATCTGAGTGGGAAAATTTCATTGTTAAGAGATCTAGGCAATGAGAATAATAAGTCCAGGGAGGTGTACAGGCTCTCAACAAATACGACTCACCTATCACATGGCCTTAAGGATCCAATAAAGCCTCCATCCCAGCTAAAGGTTGTTCACCTAAAGTGATAAGTCAGCTAGGTTAGCTATTAGCCCAGAAAAAATAGGTGATTCCCTTCAGAAAAGTGATTCTGTACCCTGTGTCCACAGTAGAATCTCCCAGGGAGATTTTAGAATATACCTATGGCTGCACCTCATCTCCAGCGATTGGGATATACCAAGTTCTGGGTGCAAACCCGGGCATGGCACTTAAAAATTCTCCTCCAATGAATTTAATGTGTAACCAAAACTGAGGAACACTGCTCTAGGAAAAAGCAGAACACCCAAAATGAAGTGAAAAAGTAAGAGAAGTGATAACTTAACTGACCGTTTACACAAAGTATTGCTCTGAAAAGTGCTTTGAGGAATACACAGGACTCTTTTAAAATTACCTTGATAAAATCATAATGGCATATAGAAGGTACGGGTGTATCACAGGAAAGCATATGAGTGTTGCTATCGGGGAAACAGGTTTACGTAGCCTAATAGGATGAGAGAGATTCTCAGCTGCTTCTCTGCAGGAGAGTAATGCTTTTTTCTCCTGATTTCCTCTTCTGGCCCTAAGTTATGGCAAAGGAAAACAACAGGAAGCCCTAGAGGAGCGCCTGGAGGAAAATACCACACTTTAGAAGTGCAACCGGAGTTACAGAATCATTCCTGCAGCTGATTTTTTGCTATGCTTCCAACACTTCTGATCTCAGGCAATAATTATTGAGTACATCAGAAAATATTGTTAAATAACTACCATAATACAATAAATATAATGTGTTAAGGGTGGATTATTGAATGCAGCACTGACGTAGATGCTTCACATACATTAACACATTTCATCCTCATAAAATCCTTCCAAGTAGGTATTTTTATCACCATTTTTCAAATGAAGAAGTAGACGGAGAAAAATGAGACGATGTATTCAAGATCGCAAAGCTGGTAAGTGCAGGCGTGGGTATCCAAAGTCAAGTTTTTTGGACTACAAATCCATGTCCACTGTACTACTGTGATGGGGTGTCAGGCCAAGTCGGGTGCCAGGGAAGAACACTTACAGAGGGAAAACTGTCACTAACAAAGACCTCAAGTAACGTTTTAAGGAGCAAGAACATGTTACTGAAAGCTACCAGTTCTCTTTTTTCTCTCTTCTCCCCATCTGCTTCCAACTACATTAACAGATTGTCTTAGGATATATCTTTCTTGAGAATTACAACATGAAGATGAACAACCTGCCTTAGAAAAAGAAATACATTTATCTCAAAGCCAAATACTGGGATCATACCAGATGTGGGTCTTGGCATGGGGTTAAGGAATAGAGATGGGTAATGGCATTACAGTTCCTGACTAGAGCCATGGAAGGTGAATTGCCTAGCCGGCAGCATCCTCATCCAAATCGGAATCAAGCCACCACAGAGTGGAACTTTGGCTGGGAAGCCAGGAACTTATCTAGCCAGGCTTCGGGATTTTGTACTCCAGGTTGAGGAAAACTGAAACTGCAGCTGCTGATAATGAGACACTTAAAAATGAAAATGTGAAGATTACATAGAGTTAGGTAACACCTGTCATTCCTATGCCTTTCCTGGAGCCCCCTGAAGACTAACGCCAATGATTCATTTTACTTTTCTCATAACCCCCAAAGCAAAACCCACCAGTAGCCTGTAAATTATACGAGGGCCTGCAAGAGCCTGTGGCAATGGCTTTGAGAAAATCCGCACACACATATGCCATTCTTCTAACTAGATTTTGTGCTTTTTACGTGTTTAGTCAAGAATGAAAACAATATTATAAATGTTATGCTTTCCAGGCTTGACAGATGCTCATCTTGGGATGTAGTTACATACACAGATAGAAAATGAGCTGTAACAAGCTCTTTGCAGAGGATAAGTGGGTGTTTTTGGAATCCTTGATGAAAACCCACTGTGACATATATATTTTTTTTCCTTGTTACCCAGATTTATTCTATAAAACTTTCCCTCCACCATTTTTACCATCCAACTGACAATTTTCAGTGTTCCTATGTTATTACTGCTTACTTGGTATAAAGCAGAAATGATGTTTTATGGCAGCTATATGAAGTACCACTGAGAATTAAATTGCTTTCCTTTCTTCCTCATTGTTGTGAATTTGGGGCAGATGAAAGATGGGAGATTGGCAGCCAGGGAGCAGACAGTCCTCTGTTATCTGTGACATGCACACTGATACAGGCAGAGGGAGCTCAAACATCCCTCTTCACAGCCGTATGCCAACTTTCAAATCTTGGAGAAAGATCTCTGTAGAAGAGAGTGTCATTTATAAAGGATAAGATTTCAAGATAGGCTTTCTTTAAAAAGGGGTGGTGGTGCTGGGATTTACAAAGTAGTTAGAAGGGTAAAAATAAGTTGGAGAAGATTTAGAAAGGTGTCTTTTGGGGTTCCTGCTTAATTCGAGAACAATGTGAGCTACGGTCCCTTTTTTTTTTTTTTTTCCTTCCTCCTCACCTTCATTTGTGTGTCCGTTTGCCACCCTGGAATTCTCTGGCCATTTTTGCCGTGTCTGAACAGGCTCAGTTCCTGTAACAAACTCTCTTATCAGTCGTAGCCAAGTCCTGAGGCTCCTTATAAAAAAGACGCAGTCTGAAAGCCCACATCGCTGTGGAAGGTCTCCACACGCTGCTGCTTTGCCTTCTCTCTCTGGTTCCAGCCCGCCTGCTCTCGCCTAGGTGAGTTAGCTTCCTCATTGCCTTGCACCTGCTCTCGCCTCACAGCTCAGCTAGATTCCAGCTTCGTTCCTGGACAGACCTTTTAGCAACCTTCTTGCAGCCTGGTAGCCAGCTCTGATACTGAGCCCAGGCTCCAGAGTACCTGGCCCAGGCTCAGGGAGTTCTGACACGACACATCACAGGCAAAATTTGTCATGGGTTTCTTTCCATCTTGCCAGAAGCTTCCTTTTGCCTTTTGTTTCCCATGGATTCCAAAAAGCCTCTAAATTGCCCAGGGCTTCACCATGAGGGAGCTGACCAAATGCTCGAGTCAAACTTTTGGTCTCATTTTCCCTCACTCATCCCACTGTGCTCCGTGGAGCAGCATTTACCTTCCTTCCTCTGGCGGTGAGTCTGGCCCTGGCAGCTCCACTGAGCTTGCTTTGTTAAGCCTAGGCATGCATAATGCAGTGTTTAATAAACGTTTCTCATTACGATGATGAGTGTGCTAACGGACCCCATGATTATACTTTGTCTAAATTAGATTTTTATCTCCCAGTGCAAACGCTACTCCTCCTGTGATCCCTATTTTTGTTGATGGCGCTGAGATTTTTTCCAGGCTCCCAGCCCTAAATAGCATGGACTCCTCTTTGATTATTCTCTTGATGCCACAGTAGATCTCTTTGCAAACCCTGTTGATTCAAATCCCCAATTTTCTATGCCCACTACCACAGCCTTTATTCACTTGGAGGGAATATTTGAAAGTCTCTTAATTTGCCCTCCTGCTGGCTGACTCTTTCCCTTCCAATCCATTTGACACCCTATTGCCACATTAAGCTTTCTGAAGTGTTTGAATGACTGTTCTTCACTTGCTTGCTGTGTGATTAGGGGCAAGACATGGAATTCCTTTAAGTTTTAGGTTCTCATCTGTAAAATTATGATAATACCATCTAAAAATAGTGTTATTATTATTATTGAGTGCCGCACTGTCACAGAATAAAGCACAAAGCACTTAACCTGCTCTTACTTTTAAATTTCCACCTATTTAGTCCAACTTATTTCCCAGCTGTTCTCCTTCCTTTGCACTTCCGATGCTCTGATGGTTATGAAGATGCTGATGACATTAATATCTAATAATACCTGTGTGCCAGAACTATTCTAATCACTTTTACATGGATTCACTCGTTTAAACCTCAAAGTGTAATGAAGGTACAATGATAATCCTTTTAGTACAGATGGAAAATTAAAGCCAAAAGAAATTAAAGTAACTTGCCCCAAACCACACATCCAGAAAGTGAAAGAACTAGGATTTGAACCCATGGAATAACACTGGGAGGTTGTGCTCTGAGGCAATGTCCTAAGTGCTTTACAAATGTCAGCTTTCTTTTTTTTTTCAACATTACTCTTTCAAAACTTTTGTTTTTTATTTTGAAACATTTGAAAAAGACAGAAGTGGACAAATATGCATAGTTCACTGAGTCATCACCAAACAACACCCAGGTCAAATACAGAACATTGCCAAACTCCAGTAGCCAATACTTTGCCTTCCCAATACTGGATCTTCCATCGGCAACCTACTTTCTTGATTTCATGTTTTATGGGAAATACTTCCTAGGTTTTATTCATAATCTTACCAGTTTGACAGGTAGCCTAATCATTTTACAATAGTTTTGGAGATTTTTGAAATCTATATGTATTTCTATATCTATATCTGTATCTATTCAAACACACAGTGTGTATCCTGATATAGCTCTTGCTATATCACACAGCTAATAAGGGAGGAGCTAGGATTTGAAACCAGAGTTTTGACCCACTTATCCACTGTCAAGAATAGCAAGGTAAATATACTTAAGAATTCTTTTATACTGGGATAGACAGATTCCCATCTTCTGTGCTTTAAATATGTTGATGTCTACTTTAAGTTGTGTGAGAGAGCACGCTGACAGAGATATGAGAATTCTTTACAATTTTAGAATACCAACATAATCATCATTCCTAATACACAGCCTAAAAACCAACACACACACACACACACACACCCCGAATATATTCTTAGCCTGTTGACAATAAAACAAAACTATCATTTTCCACACCAACTGTGTATTTGGTCTTGGCCAGTTTGTTTTGGCGCTTGCTGTGTGCTGAGTATTTTCTTATCAATGGCAATATTTTCTTGAAGTATGTTGACTGTCATAAAATCTGTATCCCAAAATGCAAAAATTGAAAAAATGTCAATACCCGACCATAATCCGTATCCAGTGTTTGAGAATTTGAGTACCATGCCATAATTGGTATCAATAAATTAACAGTACATTTTTAAGAAAAAAACCTAATTTTAAAATGAATTACTTCTGATATGGATTGAATGTATACAAAATATTAAAAATTATTAAAGTGGCTTAGACATAAATTTTTTAAAAGCCACATATTTCAAGCCTGCACGCATACACAAATATTCTCACCCCAAGATGTCAGTTCCAAAGATATAGTGACAAACAGAAGAAATAGCATATCACAGCAATCAAGCTCATCACGCCTGGTGTGATACACAGCTATAATTTTCCTGCCTGATTACATTATTTGGGCCTGAATGACGAACAGAGAAAGATGAGACAGGGAATATGAAGCAGTCAAAGCTAGCGACTTTCCTAGCTCTGAAGATACCAACCTTGGCCCGGATGCTACAGAAGTCATTTTAGGCAGAAAAGGTAGAGCTTATAATTGACTTACGGTCCACTAAGCAAGAAAGGAAAATGGACACGTACCACACTTTATCTGTTTAAATGCTTTTGGCTCTTTTGACATTTGATTTGTATGTATGGACTTGAAAGTTAGGTTGATGTAAAAGTAAAAATTACATACATTTTGCCTTCTCATAAATATTAGATGATTTAAACTATTTGATTCTAAGTGAATGATTTTTTTTTTCTTTTAGTTGCTCTTCTTAGCATAATTAAGATAAAGTCATTGTTTAATTTTTTTATATCTGGAGTTTAATTGCATTTTTGACATTAGCTGAGAAATATAATGAAACAAGCAAGAGGAGCATATTCCCTTTAAAAAAAAAAAGTACAGTTGTCCCTTGAGCAACATGAGTTTGAACTGCAAGCCACCACTTAAACATGGATTTTTTTCAATGATAAATACTACAGGACTCAGATCCACTATTGGCTGAATCTACAGATGTGGAACCATGTACACTGAGGAAGCTTGGCTAGGGAGGGAAGTGCCAACTACAAGTTACACAGGGATTTTCCACTACATGGAGGGCTGTCGCCCCTAACCCCCACCTGTTCTAGGGTCAACTGGGTAGACCACTGTCAGTGATTATTATGCTAAGCACATTATTCTTACAAGTGTGAAGTAGTTGAAAAGATGCTGGTCATTTGTTTCCTCTTGTTTGATGACTCAGCTTATTGGTAGCAATGCCTTCTTCGAAAAATGGGTATTGAATAATCAGTGGTCTATGTTTACTCCCACAATCACTTGACATGAAAACAGTGATACAATGTTGGAGGTAATAATGAAATACATCTTACCAAAATGAAAATAGTACTTAACCCACAGTGAACAAAAATTCATTTGCATCTATCAATGTCAGCAAGTATTTATGAAGTTCTTACTTTGTGCTTAGTACCATGTGAAGAAAAAGGGAAGGTGACCAATACTTTTAGAGAGTGTACCGTTTGTCAATCATTATGCTAGGCGCTTTGCGCACCCCATCACACTGAGTCCTCAGAAAGTTCAAGTACATTGGATATAATTGTATGCATTTTACATAGAACATAACATAAGCAGAATAAGTTACTTGCCCAAGGTCAAACTGCTAGGAAACTGTGTAGTTAGAATTTGAATCTAGTGCCATGTGGCTCTAGAGTTTATAATATTTTTACCCGCACCAGTTCAGTTTGCTTTCAATTTGGCGGTGAGAAAACTAAACAGGAGTGAAATAATGAATAAAACAGATAAAGCAGGTGTCTGTGAGAGCTAGGAAGCTTGTAGAAGGGATAGATAACCATGGCAAAAGGGAAGAGGACAGATGTATTTCTGTAATAAGTGCCACATTGTGTGTTCTAGGCTAACAATACCTGTGACATCTGATGATTGGGAATGTAAGAATGGAATCATAAAATTTGGTCATTCACAATTGCTGGAGTATGTTTGGTAGATTTTGGTAAAATTTTGGTGACCCCCAATAGTTGAAGGTGGGTGAGGATTACATATTTCCTTTTTTCAACTTTACTACAAGGTAGGAAAGGAAAGAAACAAGTCTCGGAATGAATTCTTTCATACATGTAGGCATTGATCATTAAGCATGTACAAATTTATTCATAAAATTTGTCCTCTCAGCTTGGAGGAGTGTCAGCTCTCTCTGCCCTTTCAGGTACTCCACTAACAACTTGCATGAAAATTCACTCAAGGTAACCAAATTTCTATTCTATTTCAGGTGAAAATATACTTCCATAGGTGGGTTGACATGGGACCTGCTCCTATTCTAATTGTAGGGCACTCAAAAGTACAGCTATTGAGTCTGCTATACTTTTATACCCTGTTGATGAAAGGATGGGAATGTCCAACAATATTTCTAGCCAACCCACACACAAAGTCTAATGGAAAGTGATGTCCTGACGTTCACTGTGCTAAAAGGCAACATTTCTGGGTTTGAGCTGGACAAAAGTTGCTTCTACATTTATATACAGATGATCCCTGACTTAAGATGGCTCAACTTACAATTTTTTGACTTTCCAATGGTACAAAAGTGATGCACATTCAGTAAAACCATACTTTGAATATTGATCTTTTTCCAGGCTAGCAATATGCAGTATGATATTCCCTTGTGATGCTGGGCAGCAGCTCCCAGTCAGTCACATGACTGCGAAGGGAAACACCGATACACGTACAACCAATTCTCTTTTCACTTTCGGCACAGTATTCAATAAATTGCATGAATATTCAACATTTTATTATAAAATAGGCTTTATGCTAAATGATTTTGCCCAACTGTAGGCTAATGTAAGTGTTTTGAGCACATTTAAGTAAGGCTTGGCTAAGCTATATTGTTCGATAGGTTAGGTGTATCAAACGCATATTCTTTTTTAAATAAATTTATTTATTTTATTTATTTATTTTTGGTTGCATTGGGTCTTCGTTGCTGCATGCAGGCTTTCTCTAGATGCGGCCAGTGTGGGCTACTCTTCGTTGCAGTGTTTGGGTTTCTCATTGCAGTGGCTTCTCTTGTTGTGGAGCATGGGCTCTAGGCACACAGGCTTCAGTAGTTGTGGCACGAGGGCTCAGCAGCTGTGGCTCACAGTCTCTAGAGCGCATGCTCAGTAGTTGTGGTGCATGGGCTTAGTTGCTCTGTGGCATGTGGGATCTTCCTGGACCAGGGATCAAACCTGTGTCCCCTGCACTGGCAGGCAGATTCTTAACCACTGCACCACCAGGGAAGTCCCAAACGCATTTTCAACTTAAGATATTTTCAAGTTAATGGTGGGTTTATTGGGAAGTAATCTCATCATAAATCAAGAAAGATCTGTAATTATATGTTTCTAAAGTGGTGTGTATGTATGTTTGTATTTCAAACAATGCCTCAATTGAAGGAAAGGAAAATTACAGAAAAATATAAAAATTTGTCACGCAAGCTTGATAATAAACTTGAGTCTTGACCAGAATCTAGAATTCTGAGAAAAATTTGTCCAGACTACAATGAGAAAGGAGGAGATTCTATAAGAGAACTGACATGCTTGAAAACCTGGAGGTAAGACAAGCTTTGTGTGTTTAGTGGCTGGGATACTAAAGAAGACATCGTTGTTTTTATAGTCTCTGAACTTGCTTTTCAACTTTGGCTTATGTGCCTATGTTGATCATAGAAGTACATCTTTGGAGGGATAGTGGCAGCGGGAAATAAAGTTGTATGTTATATAGGGAAGGCCCATTTGAAGGGGAGGAAGATAATCCCAAGAGGACCTTTAAATTTATAAATAACTTTCTCCCAGCCATGGTTTTTTAGCAAAGGAAAGGACTGCCTCAGGAGTCTGTTAGAACTCTCAAGCTCATGTGGTTTAGCCTGGTCTTTCCAGGATTCAGGAATATGGACTATGTTACCTTTGGACTAAGGTTCCTCTCAGCCTCTGTGATTGTGTAAATGAGGAAGACTTTGAAAAACAAAACAAAACTTTGTAATCTTTTTCAGTGATTTCTTAGTAATACATTTCTTAGGACCTACACCCTAAGGCCACTTTCTAGAAGATACCACTCTATAGCAAGTTTCCTTTGATAATTCTTTCTCCTTAATGATCTTTTTTGTTGTTTGTTGTTATTACTTTAAAAAGGGTTGATGCTCCAGGGCAAGTCATAGAGAAATTGAGCTCCATCTGTCTTTTCTTTTGAGTGGTAGTTGCTTCTGATTGATGTTTTTGATTATAGTACTACAGGCTCAGCAGTTAGAATTATTTCAGGCATGGATTTTAAAAACAGATAATGCATCTAATAATTACACACACTCCTCTCCTTTAAAAATGAAATAAACTGTTTAAATAGACAACAACATATATATGATTTAAATTTTTAAACCATGCTTAAAATATAAAAGGCACTAGCTAAGGCAAGCAAGTGTTAGAAGAAATAAAACAGCTATCTACTCTTTCATCACCTTAAACTTTTTACCACCTTTTTTCTCCAAACATTAACCTATTATCTTTTTCTCACTTATGAAATGTCTCTGGCTTTGTTTACAACTTGTGACTGACAAGACTGTTTCAACTTATATTCAGCTACAATACTACAGTTGTTAAGTTCATCATTAATACTGTTCTACTCAGGCTGAAGCAGGAAATTCTTTCAATAATCTTTTATTTTATTCTCAAATTAATTGTCCCCTTAGCCATCAACTTTCAAAAATCAGTTTTAGCTCTTTATGTACTTTTCCCAATTTGAAAGACTCCCAGCTGCCTTTGATAAGGTTTATGTGTAATATTTCCACATAAGAAGAAGGATGAATAAGTAAATAAAATAATAAATGAAAAAAGGCTGCCACTTATTAAATGCCTATAAACAACAGTAACTTAACTGTAAATTGTATATATTATGTCATTTACCTTTATAAAAACTGAAATAGATATTTCT
The DNA here is from genome assembly GCF_964374135.1 of Grampus griseus. Classification (NCBI taxonomy): domain Eukaryota; kingdom Metazoa; phylum Chordata; class Mammalia; order Artiodactyla; family Delphinidae; genus Grampus; species Grampus griseus. Next base: position 89,591,444 of record NC_139001.1, on the reverse strand, counting down.
ATTTTATTAATGAGATTATGGAAACCTAGAGAAGTTAATCAAGCTTTATAATATCACATGGCTGAGTAGCAAAACTGGAATTTGAACACAAACATAATACATACCCTTTTCCCCTATGTTATCTGTCTCTAATTATAAAATTTCTTTCATTGATTAAATTATCTTTTTCAAGAGTCTAGAGACCCTATTCATTTGGCATAATTACAGATAATCTAGCTAACATCCTAATAATAAAGATGGGTGGACAAATTGTCTTTCTCTAATGAAGTCACTATTACTATAAAGTCTTTAAATTTAAAATATATTTAATTCAACTGACATGAAAGATTTGATATGTCTTATAACTCTGGAATGATATTCATATGAATATCATGGCTTTTTATAACTTGTAAACAGCTACCCATAAAATTTCCATTGTTTTAGAAGAATTCAGAATTTTGTTGCCTTTTTATTGAACATCAAAACTGATACTTTCAATCTTAAGGTTTAAGATATTAGAAATTCCAGGAATGCAGCACCACCCTTACCTTTATTATCGCTGTTGCTGTTGTTACTAAATTTCAAAATTGAAATATTTCAACATAAAAAGCTAGGAATAAGTATAATTGATACTCAAAGGCCCCATAGCATGCACTTGTCACACACATACACATATATGTAGTACTTTGACATGTTTACTTGAAATCCTTTAGGAGAAATAAATAAATGGTTTAAAAGAGTTGAAACTTCCTAACTTTTCCCCTGCCCTCTGCTCCTGTCCATGAATACCATCATTCTGAAGTTCCTAGCCTTTATTCCCATGCAATTTCATTTATGCATAAATGATATATAGAATTATTTTGTGATTCTGAAATGTATTTGTATTATACTGTATACCTCATCATATAACAACCCTCTCCCTTTTTTGGTCAATGTTATTTGATTTTTGATTTAGATATATTGATTTATCCATGTCCATACATATTTTATTTTTATTTTCTCTTTTTAATCCCTCCAATCTATAAATATACCTCAAATTATGTATCCATTCTCCTGTGATGTAGGTTGTTTTGTACCCTCTCCCACTTCTTTTTTGGCTATTAAATATAAAGCTTAAGTAAACTTTCTTGTATATTTCTCCTTAATTTCCTAGTAATAATTTATCTAGGATAGATACATAAAGAGGAAGTACTGCAATATAGAGGATACGGCCCTTTAACTCTACTAGATACTGAAAAAGTGTTTTCTGAAAGGTAATTTTACCAATTTACACTCCCTTGTGTAGTGTATGAGTTGCCAACTGCTTTACAACTTCATAACCATTTGGTGTTTTGTGCTTAGAATGCTGTCAAGCTGAATGGTGGCAAATTCTATCTCATTTTGGTTTAAAATTGCATTTTTCTGATTGCTAATGAGATTGAATGTCTTTTCATATGATTATTGACCATTTGAAATTTCTCTTCTGAGAAATGCCTATTAGTATTATTTACTCATATTTCTTTTCTTTTTTTCTCTCTCTTGTTTATATTGATTTCTAGGCTGAAGACTAGTATTTCATCAGATATGTATGTTGCACAAATAGAACTTTACCAAATCTCCAGCTTGCTTCTGAAGTTTCCCCCTCTTCCAAAAAAATTGTATTTAGGCATATTTATCAATCATTTTGTTTATGGTTTGGCCTTTTTTGCATCTTGTTTAAGTATGTGAAATGAGGTATGAATCCAATCTTTTCCATGTGGAAATTCAATTTTACAAGAACCATTTGTTGAATGGTTCACACTTTATCTACTGATTTGCTGTGCTAACTCTGTCTTATACCAAGTTTCCACAAATAAAAAGGTCAGTTTCAGACTCTGAAACTATGTATTTATTTCTTTGCCAATACCATGCCTTATATTGATTGTGTGCCCTGCAATTTTACTGTATTCATTTATTATTTCGAATAGTTTTTTGGTGGAGTCTTTAGGTTTTTCTATATACAAAATCATGTCAAATGTAAATAGTGACAGTTTTACTTCTTTTCCAATTTGGATGAACTTTATTTCTTTTTCTTGCCTAATTGCTCTGGCTAGGACTTCCAATATCATGTTGAGAAAGAATGGTGAGAGTGGGCATCCTTGCTTTATCTCTCTGTGCTGGATTCTGGATAATCTACTCAAATTTATCTTTAGCTTTTCCATTTATTTCTTCCACTGTGTTTATTATACTGTTTCATTCTCTATTGAATTTCTAAATAATATTTTGTTAATTTTTAGTTTCTCAAGAGAGATTTATTTTTTCAGTTGAGAGTCAGGACAAGAGAGTCAAGCTTCCTTTGACACAAGTGGTTTTCTTGTATGGATATAGAGATTTGTTTTTATTTTTAGACCACTTTTACTCTGAGGATGTGGTCTTTTGCTAGGACCAATGTTTTATACAATGTTTCTTGTATGGATATAGAGATTTGTTTTTATTTTTAGACCACTTTTACTCTGAGGATGTGGTCTTTTGCTAGGACCAATGTTTTAAGCAGGAGTCCTGCTTCCTGGCTTTTCTAAACCAAAACCCTCATTGCCTGTCACTTGGTGACCATTAAACCCCAATTCATATATATTTTTTCCCAATTAAAAAATCCTTACTGCCACTTCATTAAAGTCCCAGTACCATTTCACACTTATCATTCTGTTTTTGACTCCTTCAGGTGTGCATTTAAAAGAAATCTGCTTATATTTTATGCTTCATTTCTGGCTAACGTGGTGAGTAGGATTTACATTTGATCTAGTCTGCATATTGTCATTCAAGACAGGGAGAAGGAAGCGAAAAGAATCAGTATTTATTGAAACTGCTTTGTTCATTGCATTTTACTGGAGCTTTCACATATATCACTTCTCTTAATTATTATAAGGAAAAGGAAGATGGAAAATACTATTAATAATAAGACGAAATCTGTATTTTTAGAGAGATTATTCTAGAGGCTATCTGAAGAACAATTTTGGGACTCCCTCAATGCTCTTCAATGCTTAATTTCTCTAATGTGGGAGGAAGATTAAAAATGTTTGTTTTATTATAATTCATAGCAATATGGTAAAGTAATCTGTGTGCCCCGGAAGGCTGTGAAAATTGAACAACTCTTATTAAACTGAAAGGTTGTTATTAAATGACACAGTGAAGTTTGATATGTTAGATTCATCTTCTACATTTCAGAGGTTATATTGTCTAAGTAGGGAGAGAAAAGTAATGATGAGTGAGCCTCACTTATAAGGCAGCCTGAAATCCCAAGTCCCTGATGACTTTTCCTAGAGCAAAACTGTCCTGAATCATACACAATTTGAACTCATGTAGATAATTATTATGTCACTGTAAAAAATATTTTATTTCCACTATATACCTACAATTTTAATACCTTGAGGAGCAAAAATATCAGCTGACATCTCATTCAGCAATTCCTCTCTCTACTTTGATTTGTGACCACTGTGTGTGTTTCCTGCTGATCAACTCTTCTGTTCTTTGACCTTGTTTAGATCATCTCTCTTTTGGCCAACTTTTATGGAAGGTCTTTATTGAGTCTTTTCACCCTAACCTCCTAATATTTGCCAACCTTTAACCTGGTGAGCTCAGTACAGGTCCAGCATCTTCAGAAGCCACTTGATACGGGCACATTTGTCTACCACAGCCTCTGAACTTTTAAGTGAGGGCAGGACCTCTTTCCTCACATGTGTTGCTGCATGTGTTATCTTGAAAATCTGAAGTGTGCAGCTGTTAGCTCAAGAACAACCCAGGGGAAAGGTCATTTCCTCCTGAACTTCTAAAGAAATGTCTTTATGCTCAGTGCAGGCAGAAGGAAGGGGGAGATAAAGGCATTATAATAAACTGACCCCCTAAATCCAAATCTTTCAAGTCTGAAAAACCTTTTATATTTTCTCCTTAAGGAAGCGAATAGCTGCAAGAAGGACATACTATCAAAGTATGCCGTGGTTTTCCTTAGCAGAATAAATGTGCATCTACTTTAAAATAGGATCACTAAAAGACTTGCAACTTTAGGAAAGAAAGAGGCCTGAAGTCAAATTTTTCATCTTTTTAAAAATCTCTCACAATTTTTCTTCCTTGTACTTCAGAAAGGGAACGATTAAAAGCCCAAACAAAAAATAAAAAATACATCAAAACAGTGACATTTTCAGTTTCCTCCGGCAAGTCAGTATGTACCTGGGATGTCTAATGACTATGTACAAACAATATTTTCTGTGTACGAATCATCTTTCTTTGAGGCCATTCTCTAACACTTTACACTCAAAGAATCCTATTAAATCCAGAACAAGCTCCATTACCACTGAGGATGAATTCCACTAAAATGTTTTCAAGGCATTTAAGTTACAAAGACCAAGACCATACTTTTGGTTTGCGATATGACAATCAGTATGTTCCAATCCTTTCTCTTGATATATCTTCTCATGCAAAAGAAGACACATAGCACTCTTTAATTGGTTAGAAATCTTATTACTTACAGACTATAACAGACTATATACATGTCATGTAAGGATTAGGGTCAGGGAAATAAAGAATAGAGATGATTAGTTGTCAAACTCTCAGGGAAAAGAATCAAACTAGTTGTTCATAGTTATCAACTACTAAATTTCCTGTTGGGAGAACCAAGAGATTCCACAGGGCTATACCATCTATTCAGTTTCTTGTCTAGGTGGGCAGACAAACGATGAGAAAACTAGTGTGAGGTGTTATTGACTAATCTAAGAGGAAACCACAAAGAAGGCGGCACCATTTTCTATGGGCTTCAAGGAAGTCTTAATAAAACTTGGACTGAACCTTTAAACACGGGCTGTAGTTAAACTGCTGAAGGGGAAAGGGGTGGTCGGGTTTGTGTGCATGTAGGAGAGTGAGGAGGTAAGCAGAGATAAAGCCTCAGTCAAGACCCAGTTTGTTGTAAGCCTGGTGAGTAGAACATTCCCGTATGTCTCTCAGAACACCTTAGTGAAGAAACCTTTATAGAGGCTTCCCCGATTCCACATGCAGAATTCATCACCTCCCTATTGTTCCATTTCAAGTCCTTACAATGAGGTTTAATATAAGTAATTATTTTAAGCAAGCAAGTACACTGTTTTTTTCAAAGAGATCTCCCTATGCCATCTCAACTTGATAGTAGTTCCATAAGGCCAGGTACCATACTTTAAATCCCAGGTATTTCACATAATGCCTGGAACAAATTCGGTGCTAATTGGCTATTTGTTAAAGGGAGGGAGGAAAAGGAGAGGAGGAGAGAGAAGAAAGAGAAAGGGAAAGGGAAAGAATGTTTACTGAGTACTAGACAATCATTACTATAGGGAAAATGCTTGGTAGGTTTTTTTTGTGGCTGTAAAAGAAAATATTTTCCACTGAACAAAATAGTTTTGGACAAATAGCCTTCTCCTAAACTAAACAAAACTCAGTCAAATGGAAACATGATTGGTTCAGATGAACAAACTTCTGGGTGATTATTTCTTTTTCCATTTTCAGCTAGATTATTTTGGCATCAGAGGCACATGGCCTTTGTTACACTGTCTCCTTGAAAGCAGCTACCACACCTATCATGTTTATTGTGTGTCTCTTGATTAGTATTGTCTTGGCTCATGTTTGTACTCAATAAATAACTGTTAATGTTGTAAAAACTTACAAAGTTCTTAAAAATTTCATGATATTTTTGTGCAGAGGACATTTGCAAAACAGATTATAATAACCCAAACTATGACATGTAATTGCCATTATTAGACATTTAACTAGGTATTCAAATAGTAGTTGCATTGAAAGGCTCATATTTTCTAATCAACCCACCTTAAAACTAATGGTGTAAATCAGTGAATTGCTGCAATTTTCTAATGGCTCAGAAAAAATAAATTTAGTAAGTATACTATAAGTATTACTGAATAATTTGTCACTCACCTATAACTCATAGAGTACTGAATGTTGTGTTAATTAAAATTAACATATATTTTTATCAGCCCATATGCTTAACAAGTGCATGATACCTGACAGGCTACAAAATGAGTAGGGACTGAGAGACAGTACATACCACATCACTGACAAGGTGGTGTTCCCCTGTTTTCTTTTTATTAACAACCCAACTCCGTTAAAGACTGCTCTTAGGACTTGCTTGCTTTATGCCAAATAATGCCTGCTCCAATAAAGACAATTCAAAAGCCCTGGAGAAAAGAAAAAATGCCTGCCTTACAACAGACTCTGATAGGCTCTCTCAATTCTTACTTAAAAATCAAGGTAGCGGGTAGATTTTGAAGAACAAAAGTGTCAAACTGAACACTGTCTTTTTGCAGTAAAAGGGAAAGGTCACCAGGAAAGAATGCTTAAATTAAAATTGAAATCTAGGGCTTAAGGATCTAAATGTGGCTCTAACCTTTCACAAAATAAGCACAGCACTGTAAGATGAGGTGTTCTTTTATAACCCCCTCTTTCATCATCACCTCTTCAGGGAGAATGCCATATACGATATATAGATATTAATTAACTCTTCTCTTTGGCTTAGGTTGGAAGAGCTATATGAAAATGACCAATATGAGAAGAAAGTCCTTAAATAACATCTTGATTTATAACATGAAGGTACCTTACTGGGTGAGGTTATCTATAATCAAAAGTTCAGTAACATTAGCAGAGGTTGTTTATGGAGCCCCAGAAAGACTGAAGACCAGCTTTTGCCTCTTGCCGGTGACCTGTATTCTTTTGTTGAAGTCAATCTGGCCATATCAGTCAATCTTATCTCCCTGAGTCTTTTCTTACTTTTTTTTTTTAAATAATCTTTATTGGAGTATAACTGCTTTACAATACTGTGTTAGCCTCTGTTGTACACCAAAGTGAATCAGCCATATGCATACATACGTCTGCATATGCCCTCCCTCTTGAGCCTCCCTCTCACTCTCCCTATCACACCATTCCTCGAGGTCATCGCAAAGCACCAAGCTGATCTCCCTGTGCTATGCTGCTGCTTCCCACAGGCTAACTAGTTTACATTCGAAAGTGTATATATGTCGATGCTAGATGCTACTCTCACTTCGCCCCAGCTTCCCCCTCCCACCCCGTGTACTCAAGACCATTCTCTATGTATACATCTTTATTCCTGCCCTGCAACTAGGTTCATCAGTACCATTTTTTTTTTTTAGATTCCATACATATGCGTTAGCATACGGTATTTGTTTTTCTCTTTCTGACTTACTCCATTCCGTATGACAGACTCTAAGTCCAACCACCTCACTATAAATAACTCAATTTCATTTCCTTTTATGACTGAGTAATATTCCATTGTATATATGTGCCACATCTTCTTTATCCATTCATCTGTCAGTGGACACTTAGGTTGCTTCCATGTCCTGGCTATTGTAAATAGTGCTGCAATGAACATTGTGGTACATGTCTCTTTTTGAATTATGGTTTTCTCAGGGTATTATATGCCTAGTAGTGGGATTGCTGTGTCATAAGATTAGTTCTATTTTTAGTTTTTTAAGGAACCTCCATACTGTTGTCCACAGTGGTTGTATCAATTTACATTACCACCAACAGTTTAGGAGGGTTCCCTTTTCACCTCTTCCTTTCCAGCTTTTATTGTTTCTAGATTTTTTGATAATGGCCATTCCGACTGGCATGAGGTGATACCTCATTGTAGTTTTGATTTGAATTTCTCTAATAATTAGTGGTGTTGAGCCTCTTTTCATGTGCCTCTTGCCCATCTGTATGTCTTCCTTGGTGAAATGTCTATTTAGGTCTTCCACACATTTTTTAATTGGATTGGTTTTTTTTATATTGAGCTCCATGAGCTGTTTGTATATTTTGGAGATTAATCCTTTGTTGTTCCATCTGCAAATATTTTCTCCCATTCTGAGGGTTGTCTTTTTGTCTTGTTTATGGTTTCCTTTGCTGTGCAAAAGCTTTTAAATTTACTTAAGTCCCATTTGTTTATTTTTGTTTTTATTTCCGTTACTCTAGGAGGTGGGTAAAAAAAGATCTTGCTGTGGTTTATGTCAAAGAGTGTTTTTCCTATGTTTTCCTCTAAGAGTTTTTTAGTGTCTGGTCTTACATTTAGGTCTTTAATCCATTTGGAGTTTATTTTTGTGTACCATTCTTTTATATGTAGCTGTCCAGTTTTCCCAGCACCACTTACTGAAGAGGCCATCTTTTCTCCATTGTATGTCCTTGCCTCCTTTGTCGTAAATTAGGTGACCATATGTGCATGGGTTTATCTCTGGGTATTCTATCCTGTACCATTGATCTGTATTTCTGTTTTTGTGCCAGTACCATACTGTCTTGATTACAGTAGCTTGGTGGTATAGTTTGAAGTTGGGGAGCCTGATTTCTCCAACTCCGTTTTTCTTTCTCAAGACTGCTTTGGCTATTCGGGGTCTTTTGTGTTTCCATCTGAATTGCAAAATTTTTTGTTCTAATTCTGTGAGGAATGCCATTAGTAGTTTGATAAGGACAGCATTGAATCTGTAGATTGCTTTGGGTTGTATAGTCATTTTCACAACATTGATTCTTCCAATCCAAAAACATGGTATATTTCTACATCTGTTTATGTTATCTTTGATTTCTTTCATCAGTGTTTTATAGTTTTCTGAGTATAAGTCTGTTGCCTCCTTAGGCAGGTTTATTCCTAGGTATTTTATTCTTTTTGTTGCAATGGTAAATGGGATTGTTTCCTTAATTTCTCTTTCTGATTTTTTGTTTTTGGTGTATAGGAATGCCAGAGATTTCTGTGCATTAATTTTGTATCCTACTACTTTACCAAATTAATTGATCAGTTCTAGTAGTTTTCTGGTGGCATCTTTAGGATTTGCTATGTATAGTAACATGTCACCTGCAAACAATGACAGTTTTATTTCTTTTCCAATTTGTATTCCTTTTCTTCTCTGATTGCCATGGCTAGGACTTCCAAAACTATGGTAAACAAGAGTGGCGAGATTGGATATCCTTGTCTTGTTCCTGATCTTAGTGGAAACGATTTCAGTTTTTCACCATTGAGAATGATGCTTGCTGTGGGTTTGTCATATAAGGCCTTTATTATGTTGAGGTAGGTTCCCTCTATGCCCACTTTCTGGAGAGCTTTTATCATAAATGGTGTTGAATTTTGTCAAAAGCTTTTTCTGCTTCTATTGAGATGATCATATGTTTTTATTCCTTAATTTGTAAACGTGATGTATCACAATAACTGATTTGCATATACAGAAGAATCCTTGCATTCCTGGGATAAATTCCACTTGATCATGGTGTATGATCCTTTTAATGTCTTGTTGAATTCTGTTTGCTAGCATTTTGTTCAGGATTTATGCATCTATGTTCATTAGTGATATTGGTCTATAATTTTTTGTGTGTGTGTGATATCTTTTTCTCACTTTGGCATCAGCGTGATGGTGGCTTCATAGAATGAATTTGGGAGTGTTCCTCCCTCTGCAATTCTCTGGAAAAGTTTGAGAAGGACTGGTATTAGCTCTTCTCTAAATGTTTGATAGAATTCACCTGTGAAGCCATCTGGTCCTGGACTTTTGTTTGTTGGAAGATTTTTAATTACTGTTTCAATTTCATTACTTGTGATAGGTCTGTTTTTATCTTCTAATTCTTCCTGGTTCGGTCTTGGAAAATTTGTACCTTTCCAAGAGTTTGTCTATTTCTTTGTGGTTGTCCATTTTATTGGCATATAGTTGTCTGTAGCAGTCTCATAATCTTTTGTATTTCTGCAGTGTCAGTTGTGATTTCTCCTTTTTCATTTCTAATTTTATTGATTTGCATCCTCTCCCTTTTTTTCTTGATGAGTCTAAGGGCTTATCAATTTTGTTTATCTTCTCAAAGAACCAGATTTTAGTTTTATTGATCTTTGCTATCATTTCCTTCATTTCTATTTCATTTATTTCTGCTCTGATCTTTATGATTTCTTTCCTTCTATTGACTTTGGGTTTTCCTTGTTCTTCTTTCTCTAATTGTTTTAAGTGCAGGGTTTGATTATTTGTTTATTTTTCTTGTTTCTTGAGGTGAGACTGAATTGCTATAAACTTCCCTCTTAAAACTGCTTTTTCTGCATCCCATAGGTTTTGGGTCATCATGTTTTCGTTGTCATTTTTTTCTATGTATTTTTTTTTAATTTCTTCTTTGATTTCTTCAGTGATCTCTTGGTTATTTAGTAGCACACTGTTTAGCTTCCATGTATCTGTGTGTTTTATAGTTTTTTTCCTGTAACTGATTTCCAGTCTCATAGCGTTGAGGTCAGAAAAGATGCCTGATACGATTTCAGTTTTCTTAAATCTTCCGAGGCTTGATTTGTGACCCAAAATGTGATCTATTCTGGAGAATATTCTGTGTGCACTTGAGAAGAAAGTGTATTCTGCCACTTTGGGGAGGAATGTTCTATAAATATCAATTAAATCTATCTGGTCTATTGTGTCATTTAAAGCTTGTTTCCTTATTTATTTTCTGTTTGGATGATCTGTCCATTGGTGTAAGTGGAGTGTTAAAGTCCCCTACTATTATTTTGTTACTGTCAACTTCTCCTTTCATGGTTGTTAGCATTTGCCTTATGTATTGAGGTGCTCCTATGTTGGGTGCATAAACATTTATAATTGTTATATCTTCTTCTTGGATTCATACTTTGATCATTATGTAGTGTCCCTCCTTATCTCTTGTAAGAGTCTTTATTTTAAAGTCTATTTTATCTGATATGAGTATTGCTACTCCAGCTTTCTTTTGATTTCCATTTGCATGGAATATCTTTTTCCATCCCTTCACTTTCAGTGTGTATGTGTCCCTAGGTCTGAAGTGGGTCTCTTGTAGACCGCATATATATGGCTCTTCTTTTTGTATCCATTCAGCCAATCTGTGTTTTTTGGTTGGGGCATTTAATCCATTTACATGCAAGATGATTATTGATATGTATGTTCCTATTACATTTTCTTAATTGATTTGGGTTTCTTTTTGTGGGTCTTTTTCTTCACTTGTGTTTCCTGCCTAGAGAAGTTCCTTTAGCATTTGTTGTAAAGCTGGTTTGGTGGTGCTGAATTCTATTAGCTTTTGCTTGTCTGAAAAGCTTTTGATTTCTCTGTTGAATCTGAATAAGATACGTGCTGGGTAGAGTAATCTTGGTTGTAGGCTTTTCTCTTTCATTACTTTAAGTATATCCTGCCACTCCCCTCTGGCCTGCAGAGTTTCTGCTGAAAAATCAGCTGATAACTTTATGGGGATTCCTTTGTGTATTACTTTTTGCTTTTCCCTTGCTGCTTTTAATATATATTTTTTAAACTTAATATTTGTTAGTTTGATTAATAAGTGTCTTGGTGTGTTTTTCCTAGGGTTTATCCTGTATGGGACTCTGTGCTTCCTGGAATTGGGTGACTATTTCCTTTCCCATGTTAGGAAACTTTTCAACTATACTCGCTTCAAATATTTCCTCAGACCCTTTCTTTTTCTCTTCTTCTGGGACCCCTATAGTTCAAATGTTGGTGTGTCTAGTATTGTCCCAGAGGTCTCTGAGATTGTCTTCAATTTTTTTCATTCTTTTTTCTTTATTCTGCTCCTCAGCAGTTATTTCCACCATTCTGTCTTCCAGCTCACTTATTCGTTCTTCTGCCTCAGTTATTCTGTTATTGATTCCTGCTAGTGTATTTTTCATTTCAGTTATTGTGTTGTTCACATCTGTTTGTTTGTTCTTTAGTTCTTCTAGATCTTTGTTAAACATTTCTTGTATTTTCTGAATCCACGCCTCCATTCTATTTCCGAGATTCTGGATCATCTTTGCTCTTATTACTCTGAATTCTTTTTCAGGTAGATTGCCTATTTCGTCTTCATTTATTTGGTCTTGTAGGTTTTTACCTTGCTCTTTCATCTGTGACATATTTTTTTGCTGTCTCTTTTTTTTTTTTATAAGTGGGATTGTATTCCTGTCTTACTGGTTGTTTGGCCTGAGGCTACCAACACTGGAGTTTGTAGGCTGTTGGGTAGAGCTGGGTCTTAGTGCTGAGATGAGGACCTCTGTGAGACCTCACTCTGATGAATATTCTCTGGGGTCTAAGGTTCTCTGTTAGTCCAGTGGTTTGGACTTGGAGCTCCCACTGCAGGAGCTTCAGCCCAACCCCTGGCTCATGAACCAAGATCCCACAAGCCATGTAGGGTGGCAAAAAAAAAAAAAGAGAGAGAATAGTTACAAAATAAAAAATAAAATTAGACTAGGAAACTAACAGATATGTTAGAATATAAATGTAAAAATATAGATGAATCAACAACCTGAAGGTACAACAGTACCACAATAGTAAAAAAGAGGAGGAGGGAAAAGAAAAAAAAAAAAAAAGGAAAAAAACAAGGAGACAAGTCCTTGGCTGTGGAGGGCAGGGCCTAAGCAAGGGCATGGTTTGGGCAGTGGGCGGGGCCTATGCTCAGGACCCACAGGGCTGGAAAAAGCCCTGGGGGCTGTGGGGCTTGGGCTTAATGGAACAGAAGGGGCACAGGCGTGCCCCCCACCCCTGGTCTCAGAGGGCGGGGGACCTCACCCAGGAGCCCAGCAGGCTTCCTGGGCTCGAGTGGGCAGGGCAAACACCCTCCTCTTCTCTCCTGCTCCTCTGGTCCTGGAGGGCCCCTCCCACCTGCCTCTCCTGTTTTCCCCTCAGCCTCCTTCTTATGACTCCAAGACCAATGCGTCCGGGGGGAGTGGAGGCCTTGGAGGGCAGGGGACCGGCCTGGGAGCTCAGCAGGCTCCCTGGGCCTGAGCAAATGCCCTCCGCTTCTCTCCCACTCCTCCCAAAGGGCCCCTCCTGCCTGCCTCTCCTGATCTCCCTGGCCTCAGGGGTACTGATCCTGTCTTGCCTCCACTTCTCCTCCCCACTCTGTCCCCCCACATCCTACCAGTTCATTTGGGGGTTCCTCCCATCTCCTTGGGCATCAGGATCCCCCACCAGCAGCTGGCAGGCACCCTCGTTGTGGGGAGACGCTAACTCTGTGTCTTCCCACACTGCCATCTTGACACCGCCCCTTGCTTGTTTTTATCTCTGAGCAAAATTATTTTTAGAAATCTGATCATGTATATATTGAACTTAATTCTTGTCCTTAAGCTGCCATACTTTCTTTATTCAGTTTTGTTTGATTTTGTGTGTATTGTTTATTCATCTTTGTATTGTGAGTATAAAATCAAGGCTCAAGTTGCAACTTTCCTCTCTTGCATCATATATGAGGACTGGGCAATGCATATTTCCCTAGGTGAATTTTGAGGTCTTAATATTCAAGTTGGGTAGGGTCTCCACTGTAACAAACCATCACTAAATTCCTGCCCCATATTTATACAAATAAGTCCACTTATCACTTTGTCATAATTTTCAGCTTGATCTCAGTAAGTTTCACTTATGCAATTTCCTTAAACAACTTATCTTCACAACTTTATATTAACTTGATAGTAGGTTATATCTTGGATATGTTATAGTTAGAAATGCTTCAAGCAGAATGTAAACACCACCACCAACATTAATATAATCTGAAGCAGTGGAAATTCTGAGGGAAGAATGCATGTCTACTAGACAGAACCATATTTACTCATTATATATTTTATTGCTTGTTGGTTATAAATTGCAATGTTGTAAAACTTGTAACTTTAAATAAATTTGACAAAGATATTTAGCACACACCATGCATTGGGCTCACTAATAAGTGCTGAGGACTGAGATCCCAGAGACCATAAGACATGGAAACTGCTCTCCAGGAAGTAAGGGGACCCTGGAGAGAAAAAGGCATGACTACACAACTCTAAAACAGTGAGGTTGCAATAAAATCACAAATACAACACTTCGAGAGTTTAGAAAATGGAACACTACTTACAGCTTTTATGCTATGGGGGAGAGAGGAGGAGATAACGAGAAAACTTTATTTTTCATTTACTCTAATATGAAGATGTGATGAAAATTATTGCTTCTTTCCATGAAAAAAAAATGCATGTATCCAAATACAGAAAATAATTTTATGAACAGTGGCATGCTATTTGGAAACCAATTGCATGTCATAAGGGACCCAAATTTTAAAAGATTAAAAAAACTTGACATATTCACCAGTGATTTATTAAATATTTATGCCATACCAGGCCCTAAGTTAGGTCAAGCAAGTACTAATACCAGGGCAGATACACAGAAAGTGGAATTAGATTTTATTTTCAGAGGAAGGAGTTGAAACGAATCTGTATATATTTAATGTCAAAGTAGGTTAAGTACAAGAATTTTCTAGTTGAATTATTAGCCATCCATAATTTAAAACAATTCAGGGATTGTTAATTCCCTATATACAATATAACCCATGACCTTCTGTCATAAATGCTCCATTGGACTCAAAGAACCTTGAGCAATGGCCAGCACAAGCTCTGGTACATAGAAGGTACTCAGTAATTACTTTATGAGTGATTAAAATCTTTTTTAAAATATTCATTAAAAATAATTGATAATTATATTTTTAAAAAAGTTCAATGAACTGTTTGATAAGTTTAGCCTGATAGAGACTCATCCACCATAAGAGTAGTGTGCTGGAACTAGCTTTTCCTGGCTCACAAGGGCTAATTGTTCACATTTTCAGGAATTTTTTGAGCAAGTCTTCGACATGATGGTAGCTTGAAATCAGCCATGATGGGAGTATTATACTACAGAAATCAGCAAATGTTATAAATGTCAAACATTTATCAGCAAACTTCTGATAGTGTATCTTCAGCATTGTGTGTGTCTTACCTGTTCCCTGTATTCTTACATCTAGATCTTTCATCTAAACCCAGGCCCCTGGGAAAATTTTTCTCCTGGTCAAGGACTATTTAAGAAGCCATTGTTCATAATTCAGATTTTGAAATAGCAAGTCAATTTTTCTCTATGTTCTTCCTTGAATTTTATATTTTGATTCTGAGATGTATAAAGCACCATCTTGTTCCTAGGACTGCTAATCCTTATAAGACTGTGGTTTGCCTTGTTCTTGCTTACCCTTCAGGTGATCTAGAAGTTTGACCCCAAAATTTAGCTCTGTGACAAATCCCATTTGTTAGGATCTCTGCATCATCTATTGTTTCATTCTTAGCCAGCCTTCTGGGATAACAATCTGTCACTCATTCTTGATCTCCCTGACACCACCCTCCCTTTGCCTGGCCTATTCTTACCAAGGGTTAACCAGAAGATGCTGCCATGGTCTGTTTTATTGCACTTCTGTTGTATCTCTGTGGTTCCCCCATCCTGCCTCTACCACCCCCATAGACACACTAACACATCCCATTGACCTCACTCACTGCCAGAAAAGCTTGTGTGTAGCCAAATCCAGAATTAAATACTTCGATTTGTTGGACCTGTTCTGACATGGTATTAATGGTGACATGACCAATTTGGTCATATCAGAGTCATTAATTCATACAGATCATGCGTGATTAATCGACAAGATGGCAGCCACATGGAAATAGCTACTGGGCACTCTGCCACATGCAGATATTATCTGATTTTATCTGTATCAAATGTTCAAGCAGCAAGCATTTTATCTGAGAAGAAATGTTAAAAGGTACTCCCTTGTTCGATACATTTCAAATCTCATCCTTTACAGAGCTACTAAATATTGTGCAAAGAATTATCTGACTAATTGTATAAAGATTTGACAACTATTCATACAAGAGAACAATAAATTATCCTTAACGGCAAAGAAATCGCATTAGCTAGAGCACTTGAAACTCTGTTTATCGATAATAGACACTAACCTAAAAAGCAGTAATCTCTCCACTTACTTTCATTTTGATATACATTTGTTTGATCAAGAGAAGTAGTGTTTCATCAAGCATGATAATTCTCCACTAGTTCTGCCAGCTACAGAGTAAAGCTACAGCCATAAAATATTTTGCCTTTCAAATAGAAACATGCCAAGCCAAAAAATAAAAACTGTTTTCCCCCCAAATAATTTGTATGTGTATAGGTATACTACATAATTACTCAAAAATCTAGTTGTTTGTGCCAATTTATGTTAGGGAGATACCTCTCAAAGTTTATCCTTGAAAAGCCTTCATACAAAATGTGCTTGTTGTAGCACAGCTTTTTAGACATACTGCAATAATTACAAGTTCAATGCATGCCTCTCTAAACATATCAGTTTAGCTGTGAAGTGATATATGAGGGACATGAACAAACACATATTGAACACTTCTATATGTCAGGTACTGTGCCTGTTCCTTGTAATATAATGGGTCTCGAGTCTAAGGTTGAGGTTAATACTGTTCCACTTATTGTTTTCCCAAATTTCTTACATTTGTATTTTTTAATACATCCAACTATGACAGCAATTTTGGAAGTTTTACATGACTGATATTGATTCTCATTTTAGAGCTACCAAAAATACAATAGAGAAAGAAATGACTTGTATATCACCCAGTCCATTCTGGGCAGACAAAGGGCTACCAGATTCTCTGAATCACAGTCCCTGCATTATATTTTCACATAGAGAAAACCTTTTCATTATAATATTCATTCATACATATTTATAAGTTCTATTTTATATGGAGAATTTAATTAGAAGATGCAAATAAAGGGACTTAGATACAGCTTCTTTCTTCAAGGAGCACATAGTCTGCAGAAGATGAAAACGACACTTGAAATGTACTAAATTGGGATATGGGTGTCAGGGATGGTTTCCAGGAGGAGTGATATCAATCTAAACATTTGTGTGGGAAATTGTTACTAGTCAAATTAAGTGAGAGAAGTAGAGGAAATTGGGGACAGTAAGGATGCACACTTAAGGGTACACTTAAATGCCTAGAGATGAAGAGAGACCAACACATTTGGAGAACCACAGAGCTGGACCACAGAGCTTGTAAAAAGGTAAGTAGAGGCCATAAAGGGTATGGATTAGTTTTACTTTGTTGTGAGAACAATGAACACCATGAATTCAGTACAAGTGATGAGACAACTAGTTGTTGGTTTAAATGTGAAAACTCTGATAGATGCCAATAATTTTCTCAAAAATGCCTGTGCTTCACCATCAGTATCCTAATGTTAAAAGATATTTCCCTAAGCAAAATGTGGTCATATTATGAGAGGCTCCAACTATGACCTCCGTTTATAACTTGTATTTTATTTGATTTGTAGAAAGGATTTGAAACAACAAATTACTTATGTAATCTATCCCAACAACTGGTCATTCTAGTCTACTATTTGGAAATAATTGTTTATTCAAGTGAATCACTTACTTTTCAGCTTAATTTAATGCACTGGTTTGCATTTATAGTTTTGACCACTACAGCCATGATTTAAATTTTAAGAAAAAACTAAAATATTGATGATCCTTGAGGAGATGATATTTTAGCAAAGCTAGATCACATGTTTATAACACATAAGTAAAAAACAAACAAAACAAAACAAAACACCAGACTGTGGACACAAACTGTGGGCAGAGGAGAAGAAATAACCACTGATAATTGTCTAAGCTGGGTGATGAGTTCTGGAGCATTCATTATACAATTCCCTCTAATTTGTATGTCTGATGATAAAAAATTAAATAAAATTAATTATTTCTTTAGCACTGGCTTCTTCAAGAGTGTCAGCAAAAGAATGAATTCTGAGCTAGCTGGGGAAAAGTCTTACCTCTTTGAAAGATTAAGAGGTCTTCTGACCCTGAATTTATAATTAAGAGCCTAGCTTGTATGTCAATTTTCCCAAGCCAATACATAACATTAATTTGATCCTAAAAAATATTCCAACAAGAATTTTTTCCTGGAGGTAGAAAATTAGATTCTAAAGTTAATACAAAAAAATAAATATCCAAGAAGATATAAGAAACTCTGAAAAATGAGAGAAATGGGGAAAGGGAACTAATACCAAATATTAAAACAGATTATAGAACATGTATAATTTAACAAGTTGGTACCAGGACACTAATAGATAGATCAATAAAAGATTCTAAAGAACAGCAATTAGCTTGATTTCTTTAAAATGTCAATGTCATGAATGAGAAAACATAAACAAAGAAACAGTTAGTGGTACTGTTCTACATACAGCTTCTTACTTCAAGGAGCTTAAACAGACATGAAAACCAAACACAATATGTGATCTCTGATTGGACTCTAAATTTTTATAAAAGGGCATTTTGGGGGTAATTGGGTAAATTTGAATACGGACTGAACAATATTCTGATGTAACTATTAAATACCTTGGATGTTACAAGGGTATCATGGTTACAGAAGGAATGCTCTTGGTCTGAGAAGACAAGGTTGAATTATACAGGGATGAAATTTCACTATTCTGCCACTTTAAAAGTCTAAAATGTGGGGTTCTGTTGCCTAAAGAACTCCGGGGTTTGCGGAAGCCCAGTGATCCTGGCTGCCTAAACTTAATGAGACTTAGTGCTCGCAGACTCAGGGACTCGGAAGTTCATTACCAATCACCGGGTCTCTCATTTCTGCATAGACACTTAAGCTTCTGAGAAAGCAACAAAGCGGTCAAATGAAAAACCAACGGGTCTTGTAAGTAAAATTTCACCTTGATAACAGTAAGAAATGTTTGTCTGCTAATGGGAAAGCAAGGTAGACCACCAGCTCTAAGCCTATTTGGGCTCCGTGTGCATATGCCCCTCTTCCATGAGATCCTGGAACCAGATAGCTCCTGCCTGACAAAACCTGTGGAGGAGAATGGATCTGGCCCAGAGGTGAGAAGAATCATATACTTTCCTCTCTCAAGGACTGTCTGAAGGGTCTGGACCCTGATGACATAAAGCTGTAAATAAAAGACAGACCTATTGATATATTATGGATGCCCCGATGCCACATCTGTTTATGTATCTTATCTGTTCAGAATTTGTCCAAAGAATACTAATGCTGAGAGGTATGGAAGCAAAAGCTGACAGTTTTCTCTGCTTTGAATATTACTATGCACTTGAGATGATGCACAGTGAGGAAAAAGCATTTTATACTTGAATATAAATGAAAAATAACAGGGTCATTTTCTTGAGTTCTGTTTTGCAAATGAAATCTTGAGCATCTACTTTAACCTGAACTTCTTAGCAGAGACAATTTTGTCCCTGATTTTTGCTATGGTGATGTCTAAAGATATGATATGATCTTTCAGAATATGATAATCATGTGAGGTTATTCCACTATGGACATGATAATGTACACTTGGTAACCTTGCAAATTTTGTGTTTTTGCTTTTAAATGCTAGCTGGCTTCTTTATTTGGCAAGCCAGTCTTTGTAATATCTGACTCTCTTGCATTTTTGCAAGTAAACTTTTCCTTCCCTTTTATAATGATTTTGTCTCTGAATTTCCCTTTGACTGAGGTAGAACTGCATATCCCCAAGGCAGGTCACATTCTAAATTCCAACGAAGTTGGTGTTAGCAATGCATTTAAGGCAGCAGCAGTCACCACGCTAACTCAGACAAGGGGAGAGTGTCCACGACAGACAGGCAAAGCTAGGAAAGCGCCAGACCAAAAGGAACTCAGACAGACCATCAGCGCTAATAGCAGGAAATCTTCAACAATAGTTCTGTGCCGATAATGATGGGCAGCAGAGGTGGTAGGAATTGTGGTAGCTGAATTCCAGAGGGCTCCAAAGCCAGTTTAATCAACTGATTGTAACAGCATTAGAAGGTACCTTAATTGTTTACAGGACACAAAGACCAGGCACAATGAAAATTGATGTCTTAGGGGGCAGGGCAGCAGAGGGAAGAGAAAAGTCTCTGTTAAAGAAGATGCAAGTTGTTGGCAGCAGGGCCACAGAGGTAATACCTGCTCCCTATGTTAATTCTTGGCTTTAACAGTCCATAAATATTAGTTAAAACATAGTAAGGCAAATGCATATGAGTGTGCATGTGCATGTAATATCCTTCAGAAGAGCCCACAGCCATGGTGTTCAGTGGGGAATGAATTGGTTATTTGCCTTATCATGGGACTGGGTCTGCCTAGAGAAAGAGGTACCTTTTTCTAGTTTCACAAAGGTGTCATTTGGGTTAAACGTGACTTTGCAAAAGAGTGTCTTAAGAGCCAAACTAAACAAGATGCAGTTAAGATCAGAACAGACACAGATGTAGAAACAGTCAGTATAAGTTTGCCACTGGGGCTAGGAGGACTATGTCAAGATAGGCTTCCCCGGAGGGCAACTTGTATATTTGTACAGCACCTGCGTTCAGAAGGGCCCTGCCTTTGGCTTAATGCTGGGCTGCCACCATCTTGAACTTCTTAATAATCTTATCTTTGATCTTGTGCTTTGTAAATGAAGCATGGCAATGGAGCATGCACACAGGCAAAGGTGTTATATGCAATATGCATGTTTTTACTCCATTTGCATATAGAGGACATGCTGCCATGTGAGCACAGAATTCCAGTAGATACACAGTGCTTCATTGTCCAGCAAGGCTCAAGAGTACAAATAACTCTATGCTGAGTAAGCAGAAGCACTGACCATCTCTATAGGCCAAACATGACATTTGAATCAGATCTTGCTTCAAATACAGAAAGAAGACATCAGTGTTCTAAGTACCACCAATGACGAAGGCATCTTATTGTATCCTTTTTTTTTTTTAACATCTTTATTGGGGTATAATTGCTTTACAATGGTGTGTTAGTTTCTGCTGTATAACAAAGTGAATCAGCTATACATATACATATATCCCCATATCTCCTCCCTCTTGCGTCTCCCTCCCACCCTCCCTACCCCACCCCTCTAGGTGGTCACAAAGCACCAAGCTGATCTCCCTGTGCTATGCAGCTGCTTCCCACTAGCTATCTATTTTACATTTGGTAGTGTATATATGTCCATGCCATTTATACTCATATTACTTGCCTATGTTAGCCAACCACTTTTGCTGAAAAAGATGACACAGAAGGAAAGGAAAAAGATAGGGCAACCCACAGTTCCTTTTCCTTTCAGTTTTTCCTTACTCTTCAGGAAGTAGAAGATAAAGAATGTTAGTAGAATATGCACATAGCAAGAAGTAAAATAAAAGACCGTTAGGTTAGTTTTGTATAGAATTCCCACTGTTTTTGATGAGAATGAAGTACATATGTATATGTGAGCTAAGAAACATGAATTGTCTAATTTTGACACTTCCATTTATGAGATAAACACATATTTGCATTTAAAACTGTCATTGCACAATATGAAGAACAATAAAATTCAGGCTAATAATTTAAATTTTTAGTGTTTCTTTAATTAGAACAAAAGTAAATGGCAAATAAGCATCTTGATATATTGATAGACAGGAGAGGAAAGAGAAAACTTTATTATTAGTATTTATGTTTTAGTATCTTTAGTGGCACTTTTTCTCCCTTGCTTTTTGAACGTGGAATTCCACATTTTCCTTTTGCCCTGGCCCTACATAATGCAATGAGGAAATTAGAGTAGAGATTTCCACACTTTGAGGACAGTGGATCTGCCCCAGAGATGAGAACTATAAACTTTCCTCCAGAGAGCTGAGAATTCAGAGGATTTTGGAAAGAGGTACATATACCCAGGAGTGACATAATAGTGACCTTGCTTGCAGAATGTAGAAAAAACAAAAATAAACAAATAAAAATTAATCCTTTAAAATATAAAACATAATTGTGCAGGGGAAAAACAGATATGAACTTTAGAATTAAGCATTCCTGTCCAAAAACAAACATCGAGACCAAGCAAAACTCAGAAAAACAAAGCAGCAGTAATGACCAAAAAAAATTAGAAAACTAATGAGAAACTAACTTGGGCCCAATATTACAGACAACAAATCATTACTAAAATTTTGCATATAAAGTACAGTTAAAACTACTCTTAATCATAAGTAATGTGTTCATGAAAAAATATATAAATAATTTGGACCCGTGAGAATACAACTTTTAATGATCTCTAGAAGATTTGCTATTTTCTCATTTTTTAAATTAAGAGTTACATAACTATAGATTAATGAAAATTTACTATAATCAGTGACCTTAAATAAGTGGAAAGGGTGAACCAGCTCAGCAGCAAATTACATAAAATGAGCTACAGCCAACCATGACTAACGTCACAGCCATAGGGATGCATGGGTGGAAATATCTAGCTTGTAAACAGAACTTTCCCTCGCCAACAGATTTAGAGAAGCTGTGAGGGAAATCAAACAAATTCAGACTGTTGCTGGGGGGAAATAAAGAGTTGCCAACATTTTCATGAAAGAGTACCACACATTGCAAGTGCTGAGGCTTGGCAATGAGTGTACTGCCCTTGTCTTGTGGGTTGGCCAAAGATTCCTTAAAATCAGGGTGGTAATATTTTATAGGGCTTGGAGTCAGAGAGGCTCTGATTTAAATACCAGTTCTGCCACTTATCAGCTATGTGAGTTATAGCAATTTAACCTCTACAGGGCTTGGTTTCTATATCTATAATGTGGGGGTAAAGAGTACTTATCTTTCAGGGTTGATTTGAACTTTAAATGAGTTAATAGGTATGAAGGACTCAGTCCAATGGCTAACAAAGAGTAGGTAATTACTATTATATGTTGAATATCGATTGACTAATAATTATTATTCATACTCACATTATTATTATATTTCCATACTCAATAAATTGTTGCTATTATTGTTGCAACATTAATGTATAGTTAAACAGCATTATAGGATGTAATCCACGTAGATATTAGTTACAAATTTGGAAAATTATCTCCTGCCACATAGTTAAGGGCACTGAGATTACACATTTAAAATCTTTTTCTTTGTTCCAGGAAAATGATCCAGAGGACAGCATGTTGTGTGAATCAGTTTAATGTCAGAGCACTTTTCACCAAGACAAGCTGCTGAGAGATGACCCCTTAAAATATATGTCAAAAGAAGAGCAAGCTTTGACTGATGGAAAGGGAAAATAATGAAGAAAAGAGAGAGATTTAATCCACAGAGAGTTCAATCCCCAAAGAAGGCATAGTGCACCCCATGGAAACTGTGGGTCGTTTGAGGGACCTGGGAGCCTTTAACAAGATTGTGGTGATGGAGGGGTGGAAAATGTACAAATTTAGAATGTAGAAGGGACAAACAACAGAGTTTTTTTGAAGACACCTTTGTTTATTTTAGTCTGATGTAGAATGCACTTGAGAATATGAATGAAATTTGGCAGAGTATAGTTACATTAGAAGAGTGAGGAGCTCTATTTTTATCAAAATGGAAGTCAAATTTAACCTTTTTTTTTTTTTTTTTTTGCGGTACGCGGGCCTCTCACTGCTGTGGCCTCTCCTGTTGCGGATCCCAGGCTCTGGATGCGCAGGCTCAGCGGCCATGGCTCACGGGCCTAGCTGCTCCGCGGCATGTGCGATCTTCCCACACCAGGGCACGAACCTGTGTCCCCTGCACCGTCAGGCGGACTCTCAACCACTGCGCCACCAGGGAAGCCCTCAAATTTAACCTTTGATGAGGTTAAATTCCCTTCCTTCCTTCCTTTCATCCGTATTTTCCTCCATCCTAATATCAAACATCTAACAGACAGCAATCATTGTACTAAATAATGGGCATAAGTAAAAACGATCAGTCCCAACACTGTAGGAGCTCATAGCATGAAAGAGAGTATCAAAGATATAAACAAGTGAACTCCATAGATAAATCGCATAAAGTGGATACACAAAGGACCACTGACTCTCAAAGTTGTTGAGATGGTCAAGAAAGGCTTTGGAAGAAATGATGTTCAGCTTGAACATACAAGCTGAGTTTTAAATTGTTTGTCACATGAGCAAGGCAATGATTGGTATTTTAAGTAGGGAAAATACCATAAGAAAATTAATTGGTAGGTGTCACACCATGACACATGTGGGAAATACCTATGTATAACATGTCTGAATTTTGGTAGGAAGGGGATTAGCTAGAAGGATGCTAAAATCAATTGTGCTTTCATCATGGAGGGCTTCATTTGCCAGGCTAATGTGTTTACAGAAAGAAAAGAATTAATATCAATGATAAAATTTTCAGGAATGTTGGCATCTTTCAAAATGTATACTGACTACTACTCCTGCCCTAAGTTTTAATGGACAGACATTTAAGTCGTAAGGGAAAGTTGCTTCTGCAACTATTCTCATAGCCTTCTAAATACAGTTACTTCTAGGGCAGGTGTATGATGACTTGTGATGTTACAGGGGGTAGAAGTGGCTATTGTAATTATGGATTAGACTCCATTAACATGGATGATAAAGGCAATAAAATTTTCAAAGATTCTATCAGTATTTTTCTGTGGCTCAGGACATAGACATGAAGAGTTGTAGGCTACTTTCACAGAAACTAAAGTTGTTGCTTAGGAAGATGACCTCCAAATTTTATTGAGTTTCTGTCCCGTAGACCTATATAGCAACTTATTTTGTCTAATTAAGAGATATATTTTATATTTAATTCATTCAGACTAACTTAAAAGGATATCATATTGCCTCAAAGAAGATTCTCTAGTAATATTATACAAATATTTCTATGGCTGTTTATATATGGGATAACAATATTTGCTAAAATATTGTCTTGGCCATTGTAATAAAGAAGTTGACCGTTTTTGATGTTTCACCATTGACATCTTTTAGATCCCCATCACCCTTCCCTGCCTGCTCTGTATCTGGGCAAACTGGATAAAAAGGTCAACAAAGACCCTTTGTCTCTTCACGCCAAAGGAACTTTGAGTAGTGCAGCCTCTAGCCCACATGGGCTCCACTCCCTAACAACAATGAAACCACAAGCTACCTTCCACACTTTAAACCCTACCCTTGGCCCTTGGCTTGACTGCTCATCAGACTTCTGTTTGAGCCCCTACCCTCCTGAGAAGCCCCAGCTTACTGTGACTACAGACAATCCCTGACTTATGATTTTTCTACTTTATGATGGTGCCAAAGCAATAGGAATTCAGTAGAACCATACTTTGAATTTTGATCTTTTCCCAGACTAGTGATGCGCTCTACGATACTCTCATGATACTGGGCAGCAGCAGCAGCGAGCTGCAGCTCCCAGTCAGCCATGCTGTCACAAGGGTAAATAACCGATACACTTAACAAGCATTCTGTACCCATACAATCATTCTGCTTTTCACTTTCAGAAGAGTATTCAATAAATTATTTGAGGTATTCAATACTTGATTATAAAACAGTCTTTGTGTTAGGTGATTTTGCCCAACTGTAGGCTTATGGAAGTCTTCTGAGCACATTTAAGATACTCTAGGCTAAACTATGATGTTTGGTAGGTTAGGTGTATTAAATACATTTTGACTTACAATTTTCAACTTAAGATGGATCTGTACTAAATTCATGTTATTCATATTCATTGTTGAGTGCATTATGTCATCTGTTTGGACACCCAAATAAACTCCTGGGTAGGCAATCACGCTTACCTTTGGACAGACTTATCAAAACAACCATGCTCTTCAATTACTTTTTAGTGGTTGTCAACATTTTTTCTAACCAAGTACACACAAAGGATCTGACACTTCCATTAATAATCATAGCTCACAATAACAGGATTCCCAGAGTAGGGAGAATAAAGGAAGTTCTTAATGTGAAGAGCCAGTATGAATTGCTGGCCTTCTAGATGATTCTGTCATGTCTTTGAAGAATTCACCATGAATTCCTACAGAAGAATGGTTAGTGGTATAAGAAATTATCATGGTTTTTTTCTAAAAGAAAAAAAAAAGAAAAGCTAAAAGTGTTTTGCATATGTTTTAAAGTACTCAGCTTTATCTATCTCCTGTGTAGGAAAAAACCCAGCTCTTTCTTACTACCTCTGTCTTCCCTGTAAGTCTCCTTTACTACTTACATAAAACACTTTGCTTCTAGTCATCAAGTATGTGGAGACTTTTCCCCACACCAAGCAATTCTCCATGACACCAACTACAATTTAATTCAATTGTGACATCCAGAGAGAGTGTCTGACACCACAGGTTAAGGTCTCAGTCCCAAGAGACTGCCCACCCTCACTTCAGACGCCCATTGCAAGTAGTAGGTGTTCAGGTTACCCACAACTTCTGTCTGCCTGGCTAGGAATTGGAGGTTCCCGTGACCTCCTCCTCCTTGGATTTGATTATTTGCTAGAGAGCGGCTCACAGGACTCAGAGAAACACTTACATTAACTGGTTTATTAAAGGATATGATAAAGGATACAGGTGAACAGTCAGATGAAGATATATATATGGTGAGGTCTAGGAGGGTCCTGAGCCCAGAAGCTTCTACCCAGTGGAGTTGGTTGTGAGTTGGAGCAAATCACCCTCCTGGTGTGATGTGCTGACCAATCTGGAAGCTCCTTGAACCCCATACTATTCGGATTTTATGGAGGCTTCCTCACATAGGTATGATCAATTATTAATTTCTTTTCCAGCCCCTCTCCTGTCCCTGAAGAACTGGGGTAGGGGAGACTGAAAATCCCAAGCTTCTAATCATGGCTTGGTCTTTTTGGTGACCAGCCCCCATCCAGAAGCCATCCAGGAGCCCACCCAGGGGGGCCTCTTTATAACAAAAGATGCTACTAGTGCTCTTATCACTTAGCATTTTACAAGGGTTTTAGAAGCCCTGTGTCAGGGATGGGGTCAAAGACAGATATTAGAATAAGAATGTTCCTAGTGTTCTTATCACTTAGAAATTTACAAGGATTTTAGGAGCTCTGTGTTGGGAACTGGGGACGAAGACCAATATATATATTGGGTACTTCTTACTATTTTACAGTGTATTATAATCTAATTTTTTAAAAAAGTAACCCTACATAAGCAAAAATGAGACTAAATATATACAGTGATTGCTTGTGTCTTGTTGAAATTACAGCCAATTTTTAATGTGAATTTTTCAGATATTCTGTATCACATTATTTTTAAAGATTAAGTTTTATTGAGATATAATTCACATACCATAAAATTCTCCCATTTAAAACTGTATAACTCAACGTTTTTTTAGTATATTTATAGTGTTGTGCAACCATCACCTCAGTCAATTTTAGAATATGTTTGCCTTTCCTCCTCCTCACAAAAGGAACCCTGTCCCGTAAGAAGTCAATTCTCATTATTTCCCTACCTCTGCCCCAGCCCTAAGTAGCCACAAATTTGCACTCTGTCTCCACAAGTTTGCCCTAAATCTGGACATTTCAAATATAACAGGTGAATTTTGTGTCTAGCTTCTTTCACTTAGCATAATGTCTTCAAGGTTCATCCATGTTGGATCATTAATCAGCACTCCATCCTTTTTATTAGTGAATATTATTTCATTGTATGGATATATTACATCTTGCTTTTCCATTTATCAGTTGATAGACATAAGTTGTTCCCAATTTTTGGCTATTATTAATAATGCTGCTATGAACATTATTGTACAAGTTTTTGTGTGGACCCATATCTTCATTTTTGGGGGGTAGATACTTGGGAGTGGAATCAAAACTGGAGCCTTCATACACTGCTGACGGGAATTTAAAATGGTACAGCCACTTTGGAAAAGAGTTTGGCAGTTCCTCAGAAAGTTGATAAAATATTGTCACTAAATAATATTATTAATAAAATATTATTACATTATATAATATTATTTAAATAACAAATATCATTTTAAATGATATAAAAATGAAATATCCATGTATGCAAAGCTAGATCAAGAAAATTTATATTTTTAAATCTGTCCATCTGTTCAACCTTTATCTATCTATCTATCTATCTGGAGGTTATGCTCTTATATTGTTTACTTTTTTTCTCCAAATTCTATCCTTAGATGGAGTTAGAGCAAAAAAACCTTATATGAGGTTATATTTACTTGGATTCATGCAAAACTGTCTCCTATAAGTGGCCTTTTAATGTGTTATCCTTAGCTTTTACAAAAGAATCCCAGTAATCTATCACGTGAAAAATATTACTATTTGATGTATAGAAATGCTAACTGAGAACTCATTTACCACATTGCTCATATTGCTGTCTCTAAGTGTATTAGTCAGTGAGGGCTGCCATAATAGACACCACAGACTGGGTGTCTTAAACAACAGAAATTTATTTTCTACCAGTTCTGAGGCTGGAAGTCCAAGATCAAGGCAGGCAGCATTGGCTCCTGACCAGGACTCTCTTTTTGGCACATAGGTAGCTACCTTCTCACGGAGTCTATTTTGTCGAACCCAAGCTTGTGTGCCCCATGCACAGTGAGGCCAAACAAATTGAAACGTCAGAGTTTGGAGCAGAGAAAGGTTTATTGCAAGGGCCAAGCAAGGAGAATAGGTGGCTTATGTTCAAAAACCCTCGAACTCCCTGATGGGTGTCAGGAAAGAGCTTTTAAAAGCAAATTTGGGGGAAGGGCAGCTGGATGTGTGACTTTCTTCTGACTGCTTGGTGGTGAGGTGACAGGGTGGTGTTCCAGGAATCTCAATCATCTGCCTTCTGGTTCTGAGCAGTCTGGGGTCAAGGGCTTATGCTCAGCCTGATGTTACCATCCTCCACCTGGGTGGGGGCCCCAGCTCTTCAGTATGTGAAAATTGCTATTCACATCCCCAAGGAGGAACCAGGACCCTGCCCCATCGCTGCACTATTGTTTCTTGACTGCCTTCCCTTTGTTTCTGCATTCCCTAATTAGCAAATGTTTGAATATGCCCTTTGGAACTCAGGGAAGCTCTCTGTGGCTGAAGCCTTTTTCCTACAAATGAGAAACAAGGGACATGGAAAGGCTTTTGTACTCAGGAGGGCCCCACAGGGTCTTGCTCAGTTTCATCCTCACATGGCCTTTTCTCTGTGTTCACACATTCCTGTTGTCTCTTACTCTCTCTTAAAAGGACACCAATCCTGTTGGATTAGGGTTCCATCCTTATGACCTCATTTAATCTTAGTGATCTCTTTAAAGTTTCTATCTTCAAATGCAGTCACACCGGGGGATAGGACTTCAACATATGAATTTTGGGGGACATAATTGAGTGCAAATATTAAGGTAACTTGTTTTTGCTTTTAGATCTTAGTGTCATAATGTTCCTGGTAAATTTAAGGTTCTTTCTTTGTCGCAAAAGAATTCGGAGACGAAGTGATAGGTAAGAATCAGATTTATCTAGAGAGAAACACCCTCCACAGACAGAGTGTGGGCCATCTCAGAAGGCGAGAGACAGCCCCAAAATATGGCGTGGTTCGTTTTTATGGGCTGGGTAATTTCATAGGCTAATGAGTGGAAGAATTATTCCAATTATTTTGGGGAAGGGGCGTGGATTTCCAGGAATTGGGCCACCACCCATTTTTTGATCTTTTATGGTTAGCTTCAGAACTGTCATGGCACTGGTAGGTGTGTCATTTAGCTAATATACTACAATGAGTGTATAATGAGGCTCAAGGTCTACTGGAAGTTGAATCTTCTGCCATCTTGGACCCAGTTGGTTCTAAATAGTTTTTGTCATGTACTATGGCTATGTCATTCTTTTAAAGGTTGTGCCCTGTCCCCTTCCCTCCTGTTTCAATAATGCAGCTTTGATCACCTACAGAATGATGTTGTTCTGCTCTACAATAATCACAGCTATATTGCTTTTTTCTCTAGCTGTTAGTAAACATGAGTCTAACTTAAGGTTCAATGATCACAAGTTCAAGGAACACAGGGCCTGAGGGCATGGATTTAGTTGGTTCTCTGCCACTCCTTTTTCTTCCACCTGCTTCTCTTATCAACTCTACCCAGTGATAACTATCTACTTCTATTTATATTTCCCCTGTTTCTGATTCTTGCTTCTTACTTATTTTTGCCAACATTTTATTATTCATGTTCTGATTGTTAGATGACTCAAATTTCTTTTCCGAAACAAGACAAAAATACATAAAGAAAAAAAAATGAGTAGTCAATACAGAGAACTTGAATCATTTCAGAGATAAAACCTAAGTGCATTATACACATAAGAACTGTGTACCTGTGCCTATAATTCTAGTTTACTGTTTCCAGTCTTTTTCAGTTTTCACTTTCCTTTTGAATCCCCCTATTAAGTAGAAAGTTAAAAGGTTTTTGAGGGAATACATTTCCATTCATTATAGCATAAACATGTTGGGAGACTTTTACATGCAAGTATCAAAAGAATCACACTAGTGCTAACAAGAAAGAACTGCATTATAATGTCATTTTCCAGTACCTACATCTTCTTTTTCTAAAAGAACTGAGAGTATTTTGGGGAGAAGGAAGCAAGATAATAAGAGAGACCCCTCTCATTCTTTGCATACCTTATCCATATTTACCACTGTGTCTGAAAGATTTCCCAGTTCCTGAAGGAAGATTATCATGTCAAAAATTTTAAAGTCTCTGTCTCAACTTCATTAAATATCTTCCAAAGATATATAGGGCAGTAAAAGAAAGAGAAAGAGAACACAGATAAAAAATTTAGACCCTCCTAATGGAATTTAAAGCTCAATAATATATACTTTCAGATGCAATTAATATTTGCTCAGAGAAGAATTAGGTAATTAGAGCAGATGATCTCCAATAGGTGGGTGTGAATATGAGAGATCAAATACATCTTAAAGGGATGTGCAAGACTAATGTTTCTTCTCAACTTCACTGGGTAAATTAACTCATTTGTGAGTATCTCAAAGAATACAACTTACTCAAAGGGAGAAGCTTATCGACCAATTGATAATCTGCTATATTTTTATAAAAATAAAATGTGCATAATAGATCCCTGAAAACAAATTTAAATCTTTTCTGTAGAAAGGAAATGTGCCATGAGATAAGGTGAGATAAAAGAAAATAGAAACGCACGTAACAGTTCTGTCTAGGTTACGAATGAATTTGAGGAGATTTTTAGTAGACTATTGTGGCTTTTAACTACAGATTTTATCAACCACATAAATATATAGTCCTATTACTAGTTGAAGACATTATGTTGTTGTGAAAAGTAGACTAGGATAGGAAGTAGGAACACATGGGTTTAAGCCAACGCCCAACTTTTATTTGCTTTGTGACCTTGACCATCTCATTTAATTTTTCAAAATCCCAGAAATATTTTCCTATCTACCTGACCCAACTGTTTAACAATCAAAGGACAAAGGAACAAAGGAGAGATAGATATGAAATCATTATATATTCGAAAGATACTGCAAGTACTATTACTTTATTATTTAATGTTGTTAAGCTCTTTTTTCAAATGTTATACAATTGGCACACTGTACTTAACCTATGAAATATTTCTATATTGATTTTAAGGATGCCACACATCCACTGTAACATGTAAGAAGCTGACAGCAAGGACTTTCATTAGCAGCATAAGTAAAAGGGCATTTTAAATGTTTTAATGTGTTATAATCTGGAGTTGAGAAGAGCAAAGCCACATCCTTGTTTGTGTGTGTGCTAAGACTGCACAACCCAGAGATGAGTGACTCTATGCTAGTAGAGGCCACGTGCCAAAAGACTGCTAGAGAATTTAAGAATTATGAAGAAATGATTCTAGAGGAGAGACAACCCTGTTCATTAGCTACCACTGCCTTATACTTGGAAGAACAATTCCATAGAACATTCTGGACAAGATTTGGAAAACTATGGCCAAATCTATCATGCTGCCTGTTGTTGTAAATAAAGTTATATTGGAATATAACTGTGCTCATTCCCTTGGGTACTTCTGTGCTACAGCAGCACAGCTGAGTAGTTGTAAAACAGACTGTGTGGCCTAAAATATTTACTATTTGGCCCTTCCCAAAAAGTTTGTTGACCCAGTTCTAGATCACTGTCTTACCAATGTCATTGGAAACCTCTCAGAAGTCAAGCAAGAAAGACGATTGGACCATTAGACTTATATCTGTAACCACAGACTTGGGTATTAACCTAGGTTGCTGTTGTAACACAATGCTTTTCAAGTGTGAATATGAACATCAACTGTGTAGTGTAGGGAAAAATAATTTTTGTTTTAAGAAAGGAGTCCACTGCCTTAAGAGTGTCTCTTTGAAAACATAAGAGATCTGATAAAAAGACTTGATGTTTGGATTATACAATTCAAGAGCCTGGTCTTCTGACCCTTGGGAATTGTGAACATTTACCTACAGATTTAACTCAGGGGTCTCGCATGGGTACAGGTGCCATAATCACAAAGATTGTCCTCTTGTCTCTCAAGGGAGTAAGAGAAGTTTTAATTGTTCTCTCTCCTGCTTTTTATATAAATTTGTGTGAAATTCTGTCCAGATTTTGTAGTCACTTTCATATGAAAGGTACCAGAATATGCCTCCCCAAAATATGCTTCTTTGGAATAAGGATTATTTTGAGTTGATTATTTTTGAGAAAAAGTAGAAAGAAGAAAATCTCTGAAAACAGAGTAGAAATTACCTTTTATAAAGGCATTTACACACCAAGGGGGGAAAGAGGGATGGGCTGATTTGGGAGATTGGGATTGATATAGATACACTATTGATACTATAAATAAAATAGATAACTAATGAGAAACTACTATATAGCTCAGGGAACTCTACTTAATGCTCTGTGGTGACCTAAATGGGACGGAAATCCAAAAAAAGAGGGGATATATGTATACATATAGATAATTCACTTTGCTGTACAGTAGAAACTAAAACAACATTGTAAAGCAAATATACATCAATAAAAATACTAAACAAAGAAATTTACATTTATAAGGGCTATCTTTATTTTAAGGGTGTCTCCCTCTCTGTACCAGGAAGAAAAGAAGGACTAAATCAAGAGTTACTTCTCTCAGTGGAGAAGGCATGGACTTAAGTCTGTGTAACAAAGCTTACCTTTACCTGTTGACTCTGTTTTTCCTGCTAACATCCCTTAACTGGCTTCCCTGCCCAACCTCCAACACTTTCTTTTGTTTTTAGCTGAAGATGGTATTTAAGGTGGTAGCTTTGGCCACTTCTGGGAATCTACTCATTTTTCCTGTGTAAGTCCCATGTATAACCAAGGTATATATATTATTAAATTCCTGCTTATTTCTCTTTTGCTTATCTGTCTTTCAATACAGGGGAGTATCAGCCAAGAACCTAGAAGGGTGAAGGGAAAATTAGTTTTTCTCTGCTATACATATTACCTTACTTGCATAGGCCTCTCATAATGCTTACCCAATATTAAAATGATGTCCTCTCTCTCTCTCTCTCTTTCTCTCTCTCTCTCTCTCTATATATATATATACACACACACACACATAATTTCTACATTAGTACGGAGGGGTCTTCTGTTAGAATTCTTTTTTTTCCCCTCACAGTAAGGACATGGCTAGAACGTAGATTCTTCTTGGTAGACTTAGTGAGGCACTCAAGATTGCGCATTTCTAAGAATGATGCAGGTGATGCTGATATTCTGAGGAACACATTTTTGAGTTACTAAATTCAAATAGAATTATTATGTTTTAGATTTTCTAAAACTAAATTTAGCTTTTAAAACCCCATTTCTATTCCAAGTCACTTGCAATTAAAATTCAGTCTCTTTTGGGTAATGTCGGGTAAGAAAAAAAAATTTTTCCTCCAGCCTTCTAAGTTCTCAGCTGGGAACTCCACATAAAAATGATTAATAAGAGAAAGACAAACATAAATGAATTAACATGTGTACCTCATGTATATGTGGAAGATACCTAGAGAAAAATGAGTAACTCTCAGAAGTGGCTTAGAATTCAGGCTTAAATACAATCTTCAACTAAAGACAAAAGAGTGGGTGTGGGAGTGGCCAGTTATTGTGGGGAGACCAGAAGAAAAAGTATGGTAAGCAAGTGTAAGATTTGTTATGCAGATTTAAGTTTACACCTCCATCCATAAGAATTTCTCTTGATTTTGTCATTCTCCTCTTCCAGGTTCAGAGAGGGAGATAACCTTACAAATAGAGATTTCCTTTATGAATGTAAATTTCCCTCATAAAAGGGTAACTTCTACTTTGTTTTCAGAGCTTCTCCTGTGTCTGCTCTTTCTCAAAATAATCAGCTCAAAATAATCCTTGCGTCAAAGAGGTATATTTTGAAGTGGCATGTTCCACCACCTGACAGTAACAACTGAGTCAAAGGCACAGCTCTTTTTTTCTTACTCTTTGGCAAAGTGGTTTTACTCCTGAGGTGTTGGGGAAATTTACAGGTATCTTAGGTATTGTTGGCATGCCTTTCTGCCTTACTCTGATGGCATTCATTGAGGTTTTTCTTCCATTATGTTTTCATCAGCTTGGGCTTCTGCTGCCAAGTGTGGATCTGTGGTCTCATAACACAGCCAGTCACTTGGGTCATCCCATCTAACTTCTCCTTATTCCAGGCTCAGAACCCTTGTTTCGTCTGGCCTTTCTCAGCCCTTCTGAACCTCATAAAACCCCTAGCTGTTTACTCTCTCGAATGATGTAGTCAGGGACTTGAGGCTTTCCCTGAAATCAACAAACTAGTCTTGTATGTAGGCATGGCTTCTCCAAAACGCTTAGAGTATCCTGGTCTATGATGGGACTGAGGCAAAAGCTTACTGTTCCCCAATTCACTCTAATCCCATCTATGGTTTCATCCTTCCCCTGAGACTCACTTAGGATAGAGTCATGACGTGTGGTCCTTTCAGAGACATTCATTCATCCACAGGGTTTTTGTCTTTATTTAAAATTTTTCTATTTTGTTCATGATGAATTTTTTGCATTAATTTTGATTAAAAAATTGCATTAAAATATGACATATTGATTAATGCTTTTTGGTGACCCCTTAAATTTTGCACCCTATTTGAGTGGCTTGCTCACCTCACTCGAATCCCAGCCATATCATCTTTTCCAACTTTCTCCTTCCTCCCCAGAGCAAATGATCTATTACTCCATTTGAGTGGGAAACTAGCATTTAAATTATCATGCATCATCATTACATACACTTGCTACTGATGATCTTACAACTCTGCTTTTTTTGGATCTTGGTTTCTTGATTCTCAAATGCCTTTTCCTCATTTAGAAGACAAAGAAGAAGAAAAGCCCTAGCCCTGTGAATTGAATGTATTGACTTTCATGATTATTGTTTTCTTCAGTGAGTTAAGAAAAAAGCGTACTTGGCAACTCAGTTGAATGTGTTGTTATTGTTTTTTATTATTATTACTATTATTGTTTTCCATTTATATCCACTCTCTGCCTATATACGGTGCATAAAAAAGCCATGATATTTTCCCAGTGAATAAAAACACAGTTAATATCTGAAAATATTACCCTAATATAGTTTACAATAATAATTGAGATAAGGTTAGACTAGGTAGAAAACTGAGTAGTTTGCCAGTATCTGGCTGCTACAATGCAGATGAACAGATAATAACGTCCTTAAAAAAAAAACAAAAAAAACAAGAGGATAAGGAAATAGTTGATTGTAAGCACCTCTGAAGGTATAGGTTGTGTTTCATGTATTTTGGCAGATAGGAGAGAGTTAAAATATATTTGGTAAGTAACTATGGAATCATGGTTGGTATTTTAATGATGTCATTTACTTCCTACTTACTATGTTTTGTAGCATCTCAAAAAAATCGACCAGAAAAAGAAATATCAATCATGAGAATATATATTTTCTCCACATTTTAGGCACAGGCCACTGGTTATTAAAAACTGTGGAGATAAAAAATTTTTAAAGGGAGGAAATTTAATTCAGGCTCCACTTTGAAATAAAAATAACAATAAAGTAGAATGAAAGGGGAAAGATAGGGAGCAGAAGGCCACGTAGAGAAAATAAACCTTTTGAATTGCTTTCGAAATGAGATAATAAACTGGACGGAAAGCATAGAAGTACTGCTGTAGATGGAATAACTTGATGCCAATTCCAGAGGCAGGAAGAGCCACGTACCGTCTGCAACAGATGGGTGGGAGGCACAACAGTCCTCTGGGAGCTACGAGGTTAAGGAAGTAACTGTGCAGGAGGCACGGTGACAACTGGCCTCTCGCTCACTGAAAGCAATCAGTACGAAGGAGGGTTGGAAGGTGTCCGGAATTTCACACTATGCTCTTGAAATAGCTAGTAGCTTATTTTTATGAGAGCCCTGAGACATATTTTCACTGATCCTTTACCCAGACAGTTGAGTTTCTTTAATGAAATGACATTACTCCTTTGGGGAAAGGATTTGAGGACAGGGAACAATCAGGCCTACTAGCAACTCCCACTATGAGAGGTGCTCTTGAGAGCTGGCTGGCTCTCCACGCAGAAAGGAAGCATCAACGCCTTGCTGAGAGGTCGGGAATTCTTAAAGACAGTGCTTTTTAAATCCACCTCTCCTACCCCTCACTGTCATCTAAATGAATATACAATAAGCTTAAAGGAACTGGGAAACTAAAATTATAATGACAGTGATGATAATAAGGACATTACCTTATCTATAATTTTTATACTGTATTATGGATTTTCTTGAAAAAAGGTATTTCACAATGCTTATTTATTTTATTTATTTATTTTTTTGCGGTACGCGGGCCTCTCACTGTTGTGGCCTCTCCCATTGCGGAGCACAGGCTCCGGACGTGCAGGCTCAGTGGCCATGGCTCACGGGCCCAGCCGCTCCGCGGCATGTGGGATCTTCCCAGACCGGGGCACGAACCCGTGTCCCCTGCATCGGCAGGCGGACTCTCAACCACTGCGCCACCAGGGAAGCCCCACAATGCTTATTTAATATGATGAACTCCACATTAGTCTTATTTTCTAGTTTTAAGTAAGAATTTTCCCATTTTTCAGTTATATAGTATTTACTTAGTGCCATATTATTAAACGATTCAGAGCACCTCCTCCATCTTCATTTTTTTCCTTTACACGATGAATGAATTCAGGATCTGACAGTAGATGGTGCTATTATTTCAAAGACCATACAGTACCAAAGACTTTCAGATTATTTTAAGACTACAGAAACAAGTGAGAGAAAAGTGTGAAACTTGACACCGTTTTCTAGTTTGCAAAGGTTATGGAGTGGAAAGCTATTTTTATGTAGTGACCTATTCTGTCCTTTTGGGGGATAAAATAACAATGAAAGCTTCCCTTAGTAATTAATGAATTCTGGCTCCCTCGAAAAGAAGAGCTATATCCACATTTAATTTTCTCCTTTGAAGCAGCAACAATCACAGATGCTGTTGCTCATACCGACTGCCATTACAGACAAAAAGCAATTCACACGTGCTCAGCAATGCAAAAGATGATATTAAAATGTAAAACACGTGAATGTGAAGTTTCCTTAAAAATACTGAAAAAAATGATATTTCTAATATAAAGCAATTTATATGTAAAACATCTGTAATCACAAAAGCACCTTAAATACAATATTCAAATGCAAGCCATGAAACCCTGTATCTGACAATGATAAATCAGCATATTAAAAGCTTGCCTCTTCTGGCAGCAGATGTTCTTTGAAAGAGAATTGGTAACAGATGCACACCACAGAGGGGGCTCAAACAGTGGTGACACAGGCAAGGGCCTGAGTGGAGCCAAAGCTACACTGCTGGATCATGGCACCTGCAGCTAAAGCACAACTGCTGTCGAGGTTCCTGAAGAGCAACACTACAAGCTGTCTCTTTAAAACCCCATTACTTAGACTTAATGGCCATTGATGGGAACCCTTTACCTCTCTCAGTGGCAAAGGTTTAGATTATTCTCATTTTTCATGCCCAAACAAAACACATGGTGATGGGCTCTCTTAAGGGTGGGCCACATTCTTCACCTAAATTTGCACCTCAGAACACCTAAATGTAAAGAAAAATGTAAACCAAATGATGGGTGATACTGTGGAAGTAATAAACACCGGTATTTGAAACATCTGGATAATTAATTGCATCATTTAAAAAACTGTATGAGTTTTGTTTTGCAGGGCCAGCCATATTTTCAAACATGCACTTCTAAGAAATTTCAGTCTTTTAAATGGTGTCTCCTTTAACCCTTGAGCTCCTAATAAGAGACTTTTGAATTGAATACGGGTTTTAATTGTCAATTAACAATTCTGTTCTATTGGCACTGCTAATATCTCATGTCCCATATATGCCTCCTAACCCTGAGGATTACAGAATTGCATGAGTAATATCAAAAGTAAGTAATATGCCATTTTCAAAGGTTCTTTGAAAACAATGGTTAACACTGCTTTATTTCATATTATACACATTTTTCTGTTATTATCTACATGTGGCAATTTTAAGGCATGGTCTCAAATTCTTAGACATTTCTACCATTTAGAGGTGATGTCTATGCTCATTTCCCTTGAATCTGGGTGATTATTTTGACTAATATGATTCAAAGGAAATGATGTCACATGACTTTGACTTCAAGACAACATCAGAAGGAGCTTTAACGCTTTTGCCTGCATCTCTCAGAACGCTCACTCACTCACCACAGGACCCAGGTGCACAGGACCCTACATTCTGAGAAGTCCAAGCTGCATGAAGAGGTTGTGCCTTGATTAGGTGCCCCACTCCACAGCTGAGGCTACCCTTCCAGTCATCCCAGCCCAGGTGCCAGAATGAGTGAAAAACCTCCAAATAATTCCAGTTCCTAGATGTTGATCACCTCAGACATTTGAATCATTACAGCTAAGGCCCTGCTGTGTCCTTTTGGGATATCTGACCCACAGAATCACTAAGTGTAAGCTGTGGGTTAGTTTGTTACTCAGCAATTGACAACTGGAGCACCAGAGTTGGGTTATAAACTGCGGCAGCATTGCCAGTTATAAACTGTGAAGATATTCATATTGTATGTTTAATTTTAGATACTTCCAGTATCCCGAGTCTCCTAATAAATTTTCTTGCGTTGACCCTCTCCTCCCTCCATCCAACCTAGTTACAAAGCTAATTACAAACGTGTATCCCTGCTCTGCCACTCTGTACGTCTTCCTCCCCCACAAATATATCCTGCCTTCCCTTTGCTGGTAGTCCACCCTCCTTAGATGGATATTTACTGACCTTTATTCTCTGTCACCTACATATACGTATTTATTTCCAACTATTCCTACAAATGGTTTACTAAATCCTGTGAATTTCAATAGCAAAGAACTAGAAGAATCTCCAGGGTCATTTTCAAATTACATGTCTACTCTGTGAAATTCACCTCGAACCCAAGCACGCCTTGGAGAATCATTGATTCCGTTTTCCAGTGCAGTGGATAAGTTTATGGCTATCCTTAAAATACAATAAAGGGCATAGATGTAGTTAAGAACCTCTAAACTTTCATGTTATAGACATTGTTCCTCAATCTCTTTGCTTTTTCTATTCTTACTATTTAGAATACTGTCTTCTGTTGCTTCCTCTTAGTTTATCAGAGTCAAATTATTTTTCAGTCAAGAAGCATATAAATTCCTTTTCCCTAGGTGTTCTTCCTAGGATTTAAATATGATGTTCCTAGATATCACGTATTGAACACTCAATGCCAGGCACTTTGCTTAGCTCTTTACATACATTATATCATGTTTCACTCCATTTTCTCAAATGCTTTCTATTACCAATCATTTGGCAATTGCCCTATCTTACTTTTCTCTGTTGTTTATACTTTTACTAACATTGTCTCAAATGTTTAAAATGACCCCTGAAAGACAATGATTTATTTATTTTTTTCTTGGTGTCCCTAGGATATTTATATAGTGAGCTGGGACATAATGGGTGACCAATAACAATTTATAAAAAAGGAACAATTCAGCTAAAAAATATTACTTACTGTTAGTATCAAGTCTATTATAATTTCTAGATATCTTTAATCACTGGCTCTTTTCATTATATCAATCAGGTTCTGAAATGATGTAATGAGATTTAATTTTGTTAGTAATTTTATAATTCCACTGAGGCTGTTCCCAAACACAATTTGTTCTCAGGTGCCTATTCTTACATGGCAAATTGGATATACTTTTTTAAGATGGGAGATAAGAACATTATATATTTCCTAACTTTCACTGAAGTTAATGGATTTCTACAGTACTTTGTTGCTTCAATCTAATTAATCCCTACTTTATGCCAAGGACTAGTGATACGTATTTCAAACACAGAATCATCTCTTCCACATTAGATTTCAAAAAAAATGTCTAATAAACATTTATATTAATGATGCATTTCAGAAACCTAGAAAGCAGTTTGAAAAGAAGTCATAAACCCCCTATAGTTAGCAAGATTTTCTCCAAATTTTCCTGTTCAAGGTGCATTAAAACTTGCTAAAGCTCATTAATTTCAGAAAAAAAAGTGTACATGTCTTTCAAACTACAGTATACTATTTTAATATGTGAAATTCCTTAAGTCTTTTCTTTCTCGTGTATTTATACTTTTAACATCTAATGCCACAAATACATATGCAATAATATGTTTTCCATAATTCTATATGTTGCCAGTTCAGTGAAATATTTCTTTATGCCATTAGAGCAGCCTCATAAGTTCCATGGAGAAAAAAAGATATAGATCTTTTTGGCTGCATGTGTGTTTTAGACAACCTTCTTCTCCTTTTTTGTTTTAATTTTAACTTTGCTGCAGCTGTAAGAGATAAAATGTTGCAATGCCGCACTGGACAACTAAGGAGATGATTTTATTCAGGCTACTGCAATAGGGAAAACATTCATTAATGAGGAATTTCTCAAAAATAAATAAATAAGGAAGGAAGGAGACCTGGAGTCTTAGAGAGGCAGGTAAACAGGGAGCCATCTGTGAGTCTTAAGGGAGTCATGAAGATGGATGGAGATGAGTCATTGAGGAAGGGTAGAGGTGGGTCTTTTCTGACAATAAAAAGGGCAGGGTGGTCCTTTGCTGTTAGCCGCTAATTGGAACACAAAAGGGTGAGAACATGGGGTTCAGACAAAATTCAACCTTGTCTCAGGGAATGGGGATGGAAGAATGCTAGAAGTTAATGCACACAACTAGGAAGGAATTCTGATGACTTAGTGGTAGAAAACAAAAGGTCTAACCCTGGATATAGATCCCTAATGACAAATTATGACTGGTGGAAGAAGTGGTTTTAATTGTATAAATTAG
This sequence comes from Grampus griseus, assembly GCF_964374135.1. Lineage (NCBI taxonomy): Eukaryota > Metazoa > Chordata > Mammalia > Artiodactyla > Delphinidae > Grampus > Grampus griseus. Next base: position 89,550,734 of record NC_139001.1, on the reverse strand, counting down.
ACTGTGGGCAATGTGTTCCCAATTCTCTTAGCTTCACTTTATCCATCCTCAACCCCCAACTCCCCACTGGGGATATGGGGTTATGGCTCCCTTAGAACATGAAGGGCCTCTGAAATGGGAAATAGAGCAAATAGGGAGAGGATTAACAGCATAGGAGGGTTCTGAATGCTTTGAAAGTGACTGTTTTAGAAACTGCTATTAAACTTCCTGTAAATGAGACTAGAACTGCAAAGACAAATGGAAACACAATTCTGGCATTAAAGTACTAATAAAGGTTTTAATATAATTTCCAGAAAACATGGTTTGTACAGAGATTGTTTACCACCTCTTTCAACTTTACACCGAGTGAAAGCATCACACAGAGAACTACATAATGTCAGCTAACCCCTGCATTACTTATAGGTAAATGCTAATTAGCAAGGCTTCCAAGCTCCAGACAATAAAGAAGACCTACTTCACAAAATCAGTGGGTTTTGGACTTTGTGGAGAGCAAATGAGAAATGGAACTCAACTTCCAGCACCTGTCCAGTCCCACTGTGATGAGTATTCTGTGTAAAATGGTCACATGACAATTTATATGAGAAGACAAGCTATGGATAGGCATGATGAAGTAACTCCTTGAGAATGCCATTGTGTAATTGTACAAATTGTACTCTGGGAGAGTGAGTAAGACAATCTAATAGATGCTGCTTGCTAGATGTGCATTTCTAATTTAGTTGATTAATCTTCTTCTGTCAAAACTACTTTATTTTTAACTACAGTTCTCACTGATTTTCCCTTTCTCTCGCTCTCTCTCTCTCTCTCTCTCACACACACACACACACACAATTTCACATTTCAAAGACTTTTACTAAGGCCAGTTTATTCTTCACAGCCTCATCTTCACATCAAACTTACCATAGATGAAGATACTGAACTACAGGTTAATGAAACAGTAAGTTCAAGATAACTTGGTGACACATCTAAAACTAGAACCCAGAGTTAGAAACTACTCCTACTAAGTAAAAAGCTAAAACTATATGCATTAAATGAATGCATGACAGAAGGAAGTGAGTCAAGTGGCAAATGGAGAATCTTTATCCATGGACTTAAAATTCAGGGGAAGTTATCATTTATTTGGTATCAGCAATTTTAACTACCTAATGATGTGGGGAAAAGGATGGCCAGTGAGAAAATTTTCAGTTGTATTGATTATTTTTACTTAATTATTATTTATGATATCTATTCACTATTTTAGTAATGAAAGTATGTATGTATTTCTGTGATTAATGTGGACTATAAGTACAGCAGAGTTAGCTACTGAAACTTTAGACCGAGTTTTCATGGCAAGACAAAACTTCACTCTGTCAGAGTGTACTCTATCTCAGTGTATATTTACTACCATTTTCAAACTTCAAACTCAGCTCTAAAATGTAGAAAGCAACCTTCTTTTTAACATATAAATTAGGTTGTATAATCAGGCAATTTTACTGTTAACCTCAAATATATTAAGGATATAGATAGAAATACATCACTGTAGTTATATATATATGTATATATATCTTTAAATTTCATTTTCTGAAACTTCCTTATCAGTATCTCAAAATTAATACATTTGAAAAAGTTTGTGATGAACTATTGTTTGTAGTATTATAAGGTTCCAGGTAGAGATTAACTATAATCTTCCTTAAAGTGCTTTTAAAATCACAACTATTCCATTGGCAACTAATTCCTAGAGTTGATATTTGTCACTTTGACAGACACAAAAAAAGGTTTTTCCACTGTTCAAAATGTACTCAAGGGCTTCCCTGACGGCGCAATGCTTGAGAGTCCGCCAGCCGATGCAGGGGACACGGGTTCGTGCCCCGGTCCGGGAAGATCCCACATGCCACGGAGTGGCTGGGCCCGTGAGCCATGGCCGCTTAGCCTGCGCGTCCGGAGCCTGCGCGTCCGGAGCCTGCACGTCCGGAGCCTGTGCTCCGCAACAGGAGAGGACACAACAGTGAGAGGCCCAAGTACCACAAAAAAAAAAAAAATGTACTCAAGAAAAAAAAAATTATTTTATTCAGTTTCATTCAACACAATACGTACTAGGCCAGGTCAAAGTATGTGAATGTCAGAAATAGATTTAACTAGGTCTTGGAAGGTGAGGAAGGTGAGAGAGAGAACTATGAGAAGGGCTAAGGGAATAAAATCATATAAAAAAGAATATAAATGAAATCAGTGAGATAGGAAAGTTGGTGCAATTTAAGGGCTAGTAGTTAAAGACTCTGATGACTGAAGTTAGGTAGGTAGGGAAGTTTTCAGTGACCTGATAAGAAAGAATCTTAAATGGTAGGCCAAATAGCTTGTATTTCATTCTCTATGTAATAGGAGACAATGTAGGTTTTTTTTTTTAACTTTTTTTTTTTTTTTTTTTTTTTGCGTTACGCGGGCGTCTCACTGTTGTGGCCTCTCCCGTTGCGGAGCACAGGCTCCGGACCCGCAGGCTCAGTGGCCATGGCTCACGGGCCTAGCCGCTCCGCGGCATGTGGGATCTTCCCGGACCGGGTCATGAACCCGCGTCCCCTGCGTCGGCAGGCGGACTCTCAACCACTGCGCCACCAGGGAAGCCCTTTTTTTTTAACTTTTTATTTTATATTGGAATATAGTTGATTAACAATGTTGTATTAGTTTCAAGTGAACAGCAAAGTGATTCAATTATACATAAACATGTAGAAGAGATAAACAATGTAGGCTTTTGATAACGGAAATCATCAACTTTACTCTTTGTTTAAGAAGAGAAATGTGATGGTGATATAAATCACAGATTGAAAAAACAAGGGACTGGAAATCAATACACCAATTAGGAAGCTATTATAATAGTCCTGGGAAGCATTGGGAAGAAAAGAGAGATCACTGAAACAAGTGGTGTGGTTAAGAGAGAAATGACAGAGTTTAAAAAGTGAATCAGAGAGTAAAGGTGATGGTGACTCAAAACTGAGTAAAAGGAAACAAGAAGGCTTGGAAAAGTAGGTAATGACATCACTTCTGTTGTGATTGTGGAGCTGTTGCTGATACGGACTTGAGAGTCATGAAGTTAAAAGTAGAACTTAAAACTCTGAAGGTGGATGATACTTTCAAGGGCAAAGTGTGAGGCAAAAATAGACAAGGTTGATATTCAAATAAAGGATGAATTTACACTTAAGCAATTAGAGGAGGAAGCTACAAGGCATCTACAATAGAAAATTTATAGAAGTAGGAAGTACAGGTATTACTTGTACTTTATAGAAGTAGATGAGTACAGGTATTAAAAAAGGTAGAAGGTGGTGTTCAATAATTTTATGAATTAAAGTCATGAAGACGTCATTAGAAGGCCACCAGTTATTTCTAAGAGAGCAGTATCAGTCGAGTAGAACTGTGGAAAACCAGATGGTGTGGTGTGGCCGAGTGTATTGTGAAACCATGGTGGAATAGATACTCCTGTTTTGTGATACTAGCAATAAAGGCAAGGTAGTTTGGAAGTGCAGCTGAATCAGGAAAAATATATTTTAGCAGAGAGAAATCAGATTCCAGAAGGATTTGTTTCTTAGGCAAAAGAGTAGAGAGCTTAGGATAAGCTGGAGGATAAACTGAAGGGAAAAAAAGAGATAAGTCTGTAGAAAAAATGAAGAAAAATACAAGCTCCACCTGTAAATCAGAAATATTAATACTTAATTCTGGAGTTATTGTCAGGCTTGGTGGTTACTGTCTAGCTTCATGAATAATAGGCAAGTAATAAATGACAACTCATTACTTATCAATATAAAAAATATACAATTCATTTACATGCTATTAGTCAATATATTCATAGATGTGACTTTCAAGGAACAGAGCTTTTTTCCTGAAAAGCTAAATTTTTAGCTACTTTCTAAAATACATATCATATAACTTTCCCTTTTTTGAGACTATAAGAATGACATATTTTATCTTTTCTCGTGCGTGATTCAGTGTCATTTTGAAATCATCAATGATGTATTACTGTATTCCAGAAAAGTGAGACAAGCAAGAGAAACATCATTGTGGAGGCGGGCAAATGCCAATAAAACAATTCTTTCTTGTAGAGACAAAACCACTGAGCTGAATAAACACAGAGAGCAATGGTTTTAAGTTCTTCCTGCAACTTTTACTGACTTCACCTTGATTTCCTCCTGTTTTACCAGCCTCACAGGATCAGTTTAACTGGTAGATGAAAATCCACTTGGTTAACTGAAATGATCCCTGCAAATGCAGGGAAACATAGCAATCAAATTTTTAGAAAATTCAGAATAAACTGCAAGAAGCAAGCATAAATCAACAGGTTCCTCTCCCTACTTTGTGGATCCTACATTTTCGGATCAGCTACTTTTAGGGGAACTTCAACTTGGTTTTGAAGGAATCTAATAGAGAAGAACCATGCAGAATTTTAGTTCAAAAAAGCAAATGGGGCTTCCCTGGTGGCGCAGTGGTTGAGAGTCCGCTTGCCGATGCAGGGGACGCGGGTTCTTGCCCGGTCTGGGAAGATCCCACATGGCGCGGAGCGGCTGGGCCCGTGAGCCATGGCCGCTGAGCCTGCGCGTCAAGGAGCCTGTGCTCCGCAATGGGAGAGGCCACAACAGTGAGAGGCCCGCGTACGCAAAAAAAAAAAAAAAAAAAAAAAGCAAATGGCACAGGGTAACAAAACTGAATGACTGGGTAACCCAAATAGATTACTTCTGTTGATGGGACTGTTTTAGGGTGATCTCTCCTGGGTAATTGGATTGGCTTCCTGCTCAACCCAGGGTTTGTCACTGTGCCCTTTATAATCCATTGCACACTGTGATCCCCCCTGAAGAGTTAGTGCAAGCCTGTTAGAGTACGTCTGAGTGTGGTCTGATGCAGTGGTATTCAAACTATGTTCCTTAGTACTTGAGGGTTCCACGGGGGTGATTCAGGAACATGTGGTTTGTATGAAAGATTCCAAGAAGGTTTTGAAGAAAAGTGTTCAAGAAGGCAAAACTCCCAGAGCCCTTTCCTTACTTTAAAAAAATAACTCCACCAGTATCTGTTTAAATATCAGGAAAAAAAAAAAGAAAAAGATAAAAAAGAATAATTCAAGGAATTGGGGGAGAAATAGCTGAAAAACGTTAGAATGTGGTGTCAAAGAAAAAAGGATGCAAGATGACATGTTGAAAAATACAGAAACATTTTCAAAATAAATGTGTAATTGAAGGAATTCGTGTTAAATGACTTCAATGAATGCTATTTGGGGAGAACAGCAACGATAGAAGTTAGATTGGGGGCTAAAGAAGCATGGAAAATGTTTGGAATTCCCACTAGGAAGAAAGGAATGGGGCTTAATTTGAGATAAATACTAGAGTTGGCTAACACCAGGGCTGCCCAGCAGAGGTCATTTATTACATGAATCATAATCATTCTATAATTTTCCCCTCACTTCATTCTGTAAGTCAAAGGCAAGAAGAGAGAATACAATGAAGGTCATGAAACAATCTTATTTGAAAGGTACAGATTGGCAATATAAATACTAATCAATTTTAGATCAGAGTCTCAATTAATATTTGGATTGTAAGTAGAAAAATAATGGAAAAACACAGTAAGCTTATCTCATACGGTACTAAGCTGTGTAAAAAGTTTGTGCTCTGTGTTATATTATTGGATTCTAAAATAATGACAATGATTTGGACAATTCTTTGACACTCAAGAGTTGAAGATATGGGCCCTTTATCTAATTGTCCATATCCTTTTCTGTTACATGATTTTTAATAATAATTAATTTTTGGTTAATATTTAAAATAACTAAAACCTGGCACTGCAGGTAAAATACTAGGTTTATATGAAAATACTTAGTTTTGTACCTTGGTTCGGATCCTTGTACACAAGGGAGCCACAAACTGAAGGGGTAAAGAGCACAGATCTGAAGTTCAGTCTCTATGAGTTGGGGTCCCTCTTAATTACATGCCTATGGGCAAGTTGCTGAAATTTTCTCAGTTTTCCTAACTGCAAAATGAGAATTTAAAAGTACCACATTCATAAGAAGCTGTGATCATTAAATAAAAAGCTCTATTTAATGAGTAATTCGTGGCCCATAGTTCGAGCCAACTACTATTAACAATACTATTATTGTCTATGATGTGGCATCACACCTTAAACATCATACTTTTAACAATTCTCTTGAGACCTGTTTTCTTCAACTCCTTTAACTTTATCTCCCATTAAAAAAAAATAGTACCAGAATGTAAGTTTCACGAGGGAAGGGGTTTCTGTTCAACTTTCTTCACTGCTCTGGAACCAGGACTTAAAATAGCAGCAAGTACATTATACGCTCTTAATAAATAGTTCTGAATAAATGTATACAATTTTATGCTTTAAAATGAAAGATCAGAATACTTAGATCAATATGCTTCTCTCTCCTTTTACATCTGTCCTTTTAACAGAAAGAAGAAAAAAGTTAACAGAAACAGAAAAAAGTTTATTACTTACAATCACAGCTAGTTAAATGGTGGATTTATACTGTTTGATAAAATGGATGCTTCTGCTAAGATAGAAAATAAAAATGAGGAACGCAGAGAGAAATACTGGTTTAATTTGTCTGAACAAATCCCAATAAATTAGTTTGGTTGGACATATCTTGTTAATATAGAAGAACATGCCACTTTGTGCCTCCTAGTCTTGGGAGGTCATATCTATAAATGATGAAGATGTGGAGATAATTCTAATGGGGAAAAACAAATCACTGGAGCTTCTGTGTTATTATGGCTGTTTAGAAATTACCAAAGGAGCCATTCTGCACTTGACTGTCACTTAAGGCTAATACCAACTATAAATGTTTTTAATTTTAACTAATACAGTATTTATACTGACATTCTTTCCATTTTCCCACTATTTCCCAAGAAGAAATACTTGCCACGGTAGGAATCAGCCAAGAGAAGAATAAAAAGGCATGGTATAAAATTTCAGTGACATGGATGGATACATATTGTGATAATTATACTCTGCCTCTCTAAAGTTTTCATGACTCTTTTAAATGAAAAAAAATGTTCTCTTAGGTAAAACTTTGAGTATAGGTATGTCTCTTTGCTATTTTTCACTCATTGGCAAAAAAAGACTCAACTACAATCGGCTAAAAAAAAATTTTTTTTCCTTTCTTCCCCAGCACATCAAAATTCATCTAGATGATAGGTATAGGACTATTATCATGGTACAGGCTATCAAATTTCCTTCAGTTATTGGATTTTTTTTCCTTTCCCCTTGGATTGTTTAAGAAGCAAAGCAATCATTTCACTGGAGAAAGTTCATTGGAGGAAGACGAAGTTACAAACAAGGATCAATATTCCAGGTGGCAAAGAAACTCAGTCATGTAAATCTCATTAAAATACATCACTATCATTGAATCAGCCATTATGAGAGCCTTAGGTACACTTTGAAGAAAGGCCCTATACTTGACAGATTTCCTTTTCCCCCTTGATGTGCCTCCTACCTCAAGTCACCATCACTTAAATACTATCCCTAAATCCATCATTTCTTCCAGGTGCTCTCAGCTGAAACCTGAAGATTATCTGAAGAGGGAAAGACACAATCCACCAAAATCTTAAAATAAAACTGATGCTATTTGATAATCAGCTGGATTTTCCAAAAAAGATGACTCATGCAAATATGATGACAGAACTCTGGGGAGAAATTTCATCTTCACTCCATCAACTAGTCGCAGGGTAAACAGGATTCTAAAGTGTGGAGCGTGGGACTGGAGATGGTTCATATCCACAGAGTAACTGCCCTTTGGCAATTTGGTAAGAGAATAAAGGAAAGGTATAGCAGATAAAGGCTTGTGAAGTACATTCAAAGAATTTCATAATTTTCTCTATCTTTGCATTGGGATTTATAAATTGTGGACAGTTTTTTTTGGTAGAAAGGAAACCACTTCATCCCTAAGTGCCAGTTTGAAGAAACTATCCTTCTCTACTCCCCACTATTTCTCCGATGGTCTCTTCTCTAAGGAAGTGGTTCTAACCATGTGTGCACATTAGAATCTCTGAGGAAGCTTAAAAATTACTAGTGTCTTGGCCTCAGCCTTGCAGATCCTGATTTAATTGGTTTGGACTGCAGCCAGGCCTTGGTTCTTTTACAGAGTGCCCTGGGTGCTGTGGATGTGCAGCATGGGATGAGAAACATTAGCTTACATACTGGGATCTTTTACTCTCTCCACTTGTCAACTAACATCTGTAGTTAAAACTAACTGTAACCGTTCTAACTCTAACCAATCAAAATGGTTAGAGTTAGTTTTAACTACAGATGTTAGCTGACAAGTGGAGAGAGTAAAAGATACCAGTCAGAATGGTCATCATCAAAAAATCTACAAACAATAAATGCTGGAGAGGGTGTGGAGAAAAGGGAACCCTCTTGCACTGCTGGTGGGAATGTAAATTGATACAGCCACTATGGAGAATAGTATAGAGATTCCTTAAAAAACTACAAATAGAACTACCATACGACCCAGCAATGCCACTACTGGGCATATACCCTGAGAAAACCATAATTCAAAAAGAGTCATGTACCACAATGTTCATTGCAGATCTATTTACAATAGCCAGGACATGGAAGCACCCTAAGTGTCCATCTACAGATGAATGGATAAAGGAGATGTGGAACATATATACAATGGAATATCACTCAGCCATAAAAAGAAACAAAATTGAGTTATTTGTAGTGAAGTGGATGGACCTACAGTCTGTCATACAGAGTGAAGTAAGTCAGAAAGAGAAAAACAAATACCGTATGCTAACACATATATATGGAATCTAAAAAAAAAAAAAAAAAGGTTCTGAAGAACCTAGGTGTAGGACAGGAATAAAGACGCAGACGTAGAGAATGGACTTGAGGACACAGGGAGTGGGAAGGGTAAGCTGGGACGAAGTGAGAGAGTGGCATGGACATATATACACTACCAAATGTAACATAGATAGCTAGTGGGAAGCAGCTGCATAGCACAGGGACATCAGCTCGGTGCTTTGTGACCACCTAGAGGGGTGGGATAGGGAGGGTGGGAGGGAGACGCAAGAGGGAGGGGATATGGGGATATATGTATACATATAGCTGATTCACTTTGTTATACAGCAGAAACTAACACAACATTGTGAAGCAATTATACTCCAATAAAGATGTTTAAAAAAAACCAAAAAAAGCTAACTCTATATGCCCTTTTGTGGAAAAGGAGTTCTTTAACTATCAGGGATAGATATTTAACCCTTCCATTACCACCTAATATGTAGTAGGTAGTTTTCACATCTGTCCATGACCTGTCATTATGCAGCTCATAAAGTCTGTCCAAGGCTCTCCTATCTACTACTTTTCTTCCATATCTCCTCCCCTTTCCACCACCTCCTTCTCATGGTGCCCTCATGCTATGCCCCAACTTCCGTGGTTCCTCCATCTGGGTTTGCTCTCTTGACCATGACCCATACTGCTGGATAATATGCTGTGTTTCCATCTGTCCGAGTCCTTTTTTTATCCTACATGAGAGCTTGTAAACTTCTCAGGTAATTATACTTTGAGGCCTAAAAGTTTTGATGTAAGTAGGTGTGATTTTTCAGTTCTTCTTCAAGGAATGATTTATCACAAAGAAGTGAGAATTTCAAGCACCTTAATAGGTCACTAGAAAAGGAATTTTAGCATGGTGTAGCATTTACCAAAATTGATTCTCCAGAAATCCAGTCCCCTGAATGATTCTGGAGAGATTTTTTTTTTAATGCAATAAAATAAGTTCGTTAAAGGCTGCATTCTATGTCCCTGGTTTGAAGAATTCATGTATATACTAACATAATGAAGACACTGAAAATTACTTAAATAAATAGACTAGTTTTTACTTTGCTTTGTACAGTGTTTTGCAAACTTATCTGATCTTATAACCCATGTTTTCCCATAAAACTTCTATTGCATTGTGTATAAAATTGTCCCTCAATGAAGTCTCCTTTGTGGCAGTGGGGGTGTCCATCTAAAGGAGCTGGAAATGAATTCAGTTCATATAATGCCACCTAGAGCTCATGCACGAAAAAGCAACAACAGTAAAGAAGAAAAGCAATGTAGTAAAGCTATCATTTATTAAATAATTATTATATCATTATAATATATTATCCTATATCATCTCATAATTTATATGTATATCATGTGTGTATGTCACTGTGTTAAGTATATTTATAAATGAAGGTGATACTAAGTATTTTTGTTAAACATCCCACTGCATCAAATCCTCAATCATAAAGTAGGCATAATTATAATCTGCACTTTATAGAAAGAGAAACTTTGACTCAGAGAGATTAGGGCATAAATCTAAAATAACGTGATTAAACCCCCAAGAATCTGGAAATTAAAGTCTTGTCCAATTCCAGGCACATTTCTTAACTATTTTATGCTAGACCATCTCCTCTGGCACTGTGGTACACCAGTACAGGGGGAAAGCTGCATGGTAAGGAAATGGTGGACTGCATCACCTAATTGCACAGCACCCTGGATCACTTCCCTTATCAACATAAGTAGTTTATCTTATCTTAAATATTTAATATATTTTATTCTCATTTGTACCAGAAGCAGATTATTGACAACAAAAAAATAAAGTTTAAAATAAATAAGGCAATTACACTATGTTATAGTTAGGCATAAAAGTTAATTCTAAGCTTTTTAGCAGGCAGTGAAAAAGGGGGAAAACAATCCATTGCATGCTCCATCACATCCAAAATATAAAAACAAACAAGTGAATCAACACAAGCAAAATTTTTTCTTGATACTGAGATAAGAGGTTTTTGTTTCCCAAGGGTATTCATAATGAGCCCTGTGAACAGTGTCCTCACAGCAGATTATTCTCTGTTTCCCTGGCTTCCATTTTATCAAGTTTTTTCAACACAGACCAAGGGCAGTGTACCAAAGCATGACTCAGCAAATGGCTGATCACCCAGGCAGTGTGGAGCTGGTGGTGGAGGTGAGAGGGCGGGTGCAGAACAACGTCTTGTATTCTAGGTGAAGAGTTGTCTGTTGGTCTCTGCCAAATTCAAGGACGGACTATTTTAGAGCATCCAAGGGAATGGATGGACTGTAATACATTCAAGCAATTCTTCATAAATATTGTTTCTCTCAATCCAATGAAGCCTTTGATAGTTATCAGTAGGGAGTTCTGGCTTATAATCCTAGCATACACCTAGAAAATCTATTATCCAACAAATAGAATCTGATCATCAAGCATCTGTCTTCCTAGGTATTTCTTTGAGGTCTCTTTTAACTCTCCCTGACCTACCCCCTCTGTATTATATAAAGGAGAAGCAGCTTTAAAAAAAAAAAAAAATCTTTTCCAATAATCTTTCCTGAGGCAACTAGACAGCTCTAAAACATTAGCAGCCCATATCTGTCATTTCAAGGTAGTTTTCTATAGTTTTCATCTTCTGTTCTTGTTTGTTTTCTATCCAAAATGTAGAAAGGGGTTAGGGGATAAGGGAGGTCATGGTACAGTCTTTAACCACTCTTTTGGAACTGCCCGAGAGCCCCCATCCACATCAACCTCAGAAGGAGTTCATCTCTTCTTTGACCATTCACCACATGGGGTGGGCTGAACTTCATGGTTCAAACAAAGGAAAGGTCATTGTAATTCCCTCTGGGAAATTTTTGTGAACACTTATTCTGGCACATGGCTCTGGTCCTGTACTTTGCATAAACAGTAAGGGGAGAATCATCTTCCTCCATGAGCCCTTAAACTCATTTCCATGTGTGGAATTGGTTCAATTCAGTCACTGAAATTAAGGAATTATATGATTTATAGAGCTAATTTCTGAGTTAAAACGGGAAAAGATTTCCATCACATCCATCATTCAAGTCTTGTGGGTTTTGTCTAAAAAAGCAAGCTGATTCAGAAAAACTAAAATATTTACTTTTCACTTGCTTTATTGGTTATCTATGTGATGGATATTTGTGTTCCAATTCAACCAGGGCCTATCACTGTTGGTGGGGGGGGGGTAGGACGGAGGAGCAGAGAGGAAGAATTAGTTGATGATATTTACCTTGCTTGTTTTCTCCTAGAAATTCTGAAACTGGCTAACTTCCTCTTACAGAGACATATAGCCAGGAAAAAATACTATCTAATTTCCTGATTTCTGTAGTTGAAAAGATAAACAAGTTTTCTGGCTTTGAATCCTCTTCCATCAAATACTAAGAGTTGTGTAAAGTCAGGTCTGCATGTGTAAAGTCAGGTCTGCATGTTAACTGAATCTTTTCTCTCTGCAAATCACTGCCACAGATGCTCCAGACAACATTAACAAAGAAGATGGAACAGACTTTATCTTCAGAAAGCATCAGTATTTTTTATAAGAGAACTTCAGTCCCACATAAGAGTGAGAGTGCATGAAATGGACAGAAGAGAAGGGATGATCAGAGGATGGTCAATATTTGGGGAAATGAAAAAAAAAAAAACCAACTTTCTTCATGTGGTGCTATTGCTGATGACAGGATCCAGACTGCAATTGTGTGAGGAAGTGACTGGATTGGGGTGGAGGAAATAATCCTTATGGAGGAAATAATTCTTACTTCTATAGAGGTCAAGCCATCTTCTACTTGTTAGATCATTTGCTTCTATGTTGAAATCCCTAAGAATAATGGCAGGCTCGTGTGGAAGAGAAGACATTTATCTGGTGAATGAGGGAGAGGACACAGATATAACAAAAACAAGGCAGAATAATACTAGTAAAATCTGATGACACGTTCCAAAGAAACTAGAATTTGTGAAAATGGGAGAAGGAGAATTTTTTTGCACATAAAAACTGGGAGCATACAACCCCTTAGGCTTAGAGCTTTGAGGCTCATGCAACTGAGTATGGGAGGGAACAAAAAGGGGAAGCTAGGACCTCAGGAGATGGTCCCATTAGTTAGAAAATAGATCTTTGGAGAAGAATGTAAGGATGTAGAGAAGTCTGTTGATCACAGACCCTGAATCCCATAGGACATAGTAATAAGGGCTTGGGGAGAAGAGGTGAGAATAGGAGATGGGTCTTGGTAGAATATGTCTGGTGCCATATGGGAATAAATGTCTGTGTGATGACTGAAGATCTAGGTTGCTTGGGCTTTGCACAAAGATGGGGGCGAAAGGAAAGGTTGGTTATTAATAATGCAATGAACCTCAGGCCTCAACTTTTGGTAAAAGCAAGAAGAGACAAGATTTCATTTTGACTGGGATGACCCTCTAGACTGAAGGTGTTGAGGGACTGCAAAAATATCAGAAGCAACAATCTGGGGTGGAAAGGCCAGGTATCAGCCAATATGGGAACAGTGTTCTGCCCAGCCACTGTAGCAAAGAGCACAGCTATTCTTGATAAATTTACTAGATCCACTTATTCTGACAACTGATAAATGCATATGTATTTTATAAAAATAGTATCATCGCAACCACCAATAGTATAATCCTAACTACAACGTATTAAGCACTTGGTATGTATCAGGTACTTTGTATACAATGTTTTAGTAATCCTCACAACAATAGCCCCTGATGTTAGATGTTATAATCTTAATTTGCAGTGATGTAATTGTAGCTTTTTGAGGTCAAGGTCATTGAAACAGGAAACTAGAAATCTAGTGGAGGTTTTTTCTGGCTTCAGAACAAATGATCTTTCCAACCTTTCAAAATTGAGTTCTACCTTACAGCTGAAACCAATTTCTAATGAAATTTATTCGTCACTTTAATCTGGTGGTTTTGAAAGTGTCATCCCTGAACCAGCAGTATCACCATCACCTGCAAACTTGTTAGAAAGTCAAATTCTCTGTCTGCCCAGACCTACTGAATCAGATAATCTTGGAAATGGACTCAAAAATCTATGTTTAACAAGTCCTCTGATACTGATGCATGCTAACTTTTGAGAACAACTGCTTAGTCATAAATCTTTGCAGAATGAACAGGACATATAATTAATACCACATTTCCTCTTTTTGTGTATGAACAGGATTTGAGCAATTGCTCAGCATATAGCATGATTTTCCCCTGCAATTCTAAATTTCAATTCTGCAATAAAATCTTGTGAGAGATACTGTTTGGAAAATGGCCCCTCAACTTTTTTATAACTGCTTTAGATATACCCCACGCCTCAAAAATCTATCCAACCAGGGGTCAGGTCTTAAAGAATCACAGGTTGGCTTCATCTTTTGAGACTCTGTTAGGTATTTATGATAATTCGTCCATTCTTTGACCTCTATTTTAAAGTTATTTTCTCTTTCATGCCTCCAAAGACTTAGACCTGTTTTTAGGTTTCGTTTTGCCTAAAGGAAAGGTATATCCAAAGCTAACAGTTTATTTCAGCAAGGAGCCTCAGGAAATCTTAGCAGAAAAAGGTCAGCGTGTCATTACCTGCTATGAGATACTGGTGTGCTGATATGTAAGTTTAAGCACTAACTTGATAAGCACTGAAATTACTGGAAAACACTCTCTAGAAAATAGCAGTGAAAAAATTTATTCTGTGAAATAACTTCACTGAAACAGGGTTTTAAAGGTTCTGACTTGAATACCCAAACATTTTAAAAAAGGACACTGTGCCTAGTATAGGGTGAACAATCAAAGAATGTGAATTGAATGAATGAATGTACGAACACACTTCAAGAATCAAGAATTAGATTACATTCTGAGAAAAGAAGGCACGAGTGTAATACATCTTATGATAGCAGGTCTATCTGGAGATATAATCCATGTTTTGGAATAGTAAACACATTAAAAAGATGACTGTTAATCAAAACTAATTTTTCTAATATACTCAGTACTCAATAAATGTTTTTGTTTGTTGCTGATAACCATTCAGAATACATTCGTAGAAAGTACTGCTGGTGAGACCTTCAAGATGGCGGAGGTGTAAGACGTGGAGATCACCTTCCTCCCCACAAATACATAGAAATACATCTACATGTGGAACACCTCCTACAGAACACCTACTGAACGCTGGCAGAAGACCTCAGACCTCCCAAAAGGCAAGAAACTCCCCACAAACCTGGGTAGGGCAAACAAAAAAAGAAAAAGCAGACAAAAGAATAGGGATGGGACCTGCACCTCTGGGGGGGAGCTGTGAAGGAGGAAAACTTTCCACACACTAGAGGCCCCTTCACTGGCAGAGACGAGGGGTGGGCAGTGGGGAAGCTTCGGAGCCGTGGAGGAGAGCGCAGCAACAGGGGTGTAGAGGGCACAGCAGACAGATTCCCGCACAGAGGATCGGAGCCGACCAGCACTCACCAGCCCGAGAGGCTTGTCTGCTCACCCGCCAGGGCGGGCAGAGGCTGGGAGCTGAGGCTCGGGCTTCAGATGTCAGATCCTAGGGAGAGGACTGGGGTTGGCTGCATGAATACAGCCTGAAGGGGGCTAGTGCACCACAGTTAGCCGGGAGGGAGTCTGGGAAAAGGTCTGGAGCTGCCTAAGGGGCAAGAGACCATTGTTTCGGGGTGCGTGAGGAGAGGGGATTCAGAGCACCACCTAAACGAGCTCCAGAGAAGGGCACGAGCCACGGCTATCAGCTCAGACCCCAAGGACGGGCATGAGACGCTAAGGCTGCTGCTACAGCCACCGAGAAGCCTGTGTGCAAGCACAGGTCACTATCCACACCTCCCCTCCCGGGAGCCTGTGCAGCCCGCCGCTGCCAGGGTCCCGTGATCCAGGGACAACTTCCTGGGTAGAACACACGGCGCACCTCAGGCTGTTGCAAAGTCATGCTGGCCTCTGCGGCCACGGGCTCACCCCACATTCTGTACCCCTCCCTCCCCCCGGCCTGAGTGACCCAGAGCCCCCGAATCAGCGGCTCCTTTACCCCTTCCTATATGGGCAAAGAACAGCTGCCCTCAGGTGACCTACACGCAGAGGCGGGGCCAAATCCAAAGCTGAACCCTGGGAGCTGTGCGAACAAATAAGAGAAAGGGAAATCTCTCCCAGCAGCCTCAGAAGCAGTGGATTAAATCTCCACAATCAACTTGCTGTACCTGCATTGGTGGAAAACCTGAATAGACAATGAATCACCCCAAAATTGAGGTGGTGGACTTTGGGTTCGTTTTCTGCATCAGATTTGTTTCTGGTTTTATGCTTACCTTAGTATTTAGAGTTTATTATCATTATAGATTTGTTTACTGATTTGGTTGTTCTCGTCCTTTTTTCTTAATATATAGATATATATATATTTTTTCCTTTTTCTCTTTATGTGAGTGTGTATGTGTATGCTTCTTTGTGTGATTTGGTCTCTATAGCTTTGCTTTTACCATTTGTCCCAGGGTTCTGTCTGTCCTTTTTTTTTTTAGTATAGTTTTTAGCACTTGAAATCATTGGTGGATTTGTTTTTTGTTTTCGTTGCTCTCTTCTTTCCTTCTTTCTTTCCTTTTTTTAACTTTTAATAATTTTTTTATTTTTCATTTTAAAAATTTTATTTTATTTTTCTTGCTTTCTTTCTTTTTTTCTCCCTTTTCTTCTGAACCATGTGGCTGACAGGGTCTTGCTGCTCCGGCCAGGTGTCAGGCCTGTGCCTCTGAGGCAGTAGAGACAAGTTCAGGACATTGGTCCACCAGAGACCTCGTGGCTCCATGTAATATCAAACAGTGAAAGCTCTCTCAGAGATCTCCATCTCAACTCTAAGACCCAGCTCCACTCAACAACCAGCAAGCTACAGTGCTGGACACCCTATGCCAAACAAATAGCAAGACAGGAACACAACCCCACCCAGTAGCAGAGAGGCTGCCTAAAATCATAATAAGGTCACAGACACTCCAAAACACACCACCGGATACGGTCCAGCTCACCAGAAAGACAAGATCCAGCTTCATCCACCAAAACAAAGGAACAAGTCCCCTCCACCAGGAAACCTATACAACCCACTGAACCAAGCTTACCCACAGGGGCCAACACCAAAAACAATGGGAACTACGAATGTGCAGCCTGTGAAAAGGAGACCCCAAACACAGTAAGTTAAGCAAAATAAGAAGACACAGAAACACACAGCAGATGAAGGAGGAAGATAAAAACCCACGAGACCAAACAAATGAAGAGGAAATAGGCAGTCAACCTGAAAAAGAATTCAGAGTAACGATAGTAAAGATGATCCAAAATCTTGGAAATAGAATGGAGAAAATATAAGAAACATTTAACAAGGACCTAGAAGAACTAAAGAGCAAACAAGCAATGATGAACAACACAAAAAATGAAATTAAAAATTCTCTAGAAGGAATCAATAGCAGAATAACTGAGGCAGAAGAACGGATACGTGACCTGGAAGATAAAATAGTGGAAATAACTAAGACAGAGCAGAATAAATAAAAAAGAATGAAAAGAATTGAGGACAGTCTCAGAGACCTCTGGAACAACAATTACGCACCAACATTTGAATTATAAGGCTCCCAGAAGAAGAAGAGAAAAAGAAAGCGACTGAGGAAATATTTGAAGGATTATAGTTGAAAATTTCACTAATATGGGAAAGGGAACAGTCAATCAAGTAAAGGAGGTGCAGAGAGTCCCATACAGGATAAATCCAAGGAGAAACATGCCAAGACACATATTAATCAAACTATCAAAACTTAAATACAAAGAAAAAATATTAAAAGCAGCAAGGGAGAAACAACAAATAACATACAAGAGAATCCCCATAAGGTTAACAGCTGATCTTGCAGCAGAAACTCTGCAAGCCAGAAGAGAGTGGCAAGACATATTTAAAGTAATGAAAGGGAAAAACCTACAACCAAGATTACTCTACCCAGCAAGGATCTCATTCAGATTCAACAGAGAAATTAAAACCTTTACAGACAAGCAGAAGCTAAGAGAATTCAGCACCACCAAACCAGCTTTACAACAACTGCTAAGGAACTTCTCTAGGCAGGAAACACAAGAGAAGGAAAAGACCCACAATAACAAACCCAAAACAATTAAGAAAATGGTAATAGGAACACACATATGGATAATTACCTTAAATGTAAATGCATTAAATGCTGCAACCAAAAGACATAGACTGGCTGAATGGATACAAAAACGAGACCCGTATTTATGCTGTCTACAAGAGACCCACTTCAGACCTTGGGACACACACAGACTGAAAGTGAAGGGATGGTAAAAGATAGTCCATGCAAATGTAAATCAAAAGAAAGCTGGAGTAGCAATTCTCATATCAGACAATATAGGCTTTAAAATAAAGACGATTACAAAAGACAATGAAGGACACTACATAATGATAAAGGGATCAATCAAAGAAGACGATATAACAATTGTAAATATTTACACATCCAACATAGGAGCACCTTGATACATGAGGCAAATGCTAACAGCCATAAAAGGGGAAATCAACATTAACACAATCATAGTAGGGGATATTAACACCTTACTTTCACCAACGGGCATATCATCCAAAATGAAAATAAATAAGGAAACAAAAGCTTTAAATGATACATTAAACAAGATGGACTTAATTGATATTTATAGGACATTCCATCCAAAAACAACAGAATACACTTTCTATTCAAGTGCTCATGGAACATTCTCCAGGATAGCTCATATCTTGGGTCACAAATCAAGCCCTGGTAAATTTAAGAATATTGAAATCGTATCAAGTATCTTTTCCAACCACAATGCTAAGAGACTAGATATCAACTACAGGAAAAAATCTGTAAGAAATACAAGCACATGGAGGCTAAACAATACATTACTAAATAACCAAGAGATCACTGAAGAAATCAAAGAGGAAATCAAAAAATACCTAGAAACAAATGACAATGAAAACACGATGACCCAAAACCTATGGGACGCAGCAAAAGCAGTTTTAACAGGGACGTTTATAGCAATACAATCCTACCTCAAGAAACACGAAAAATCTCAACTAAATAACCTAACCTTACACCTAAAACAATGAGAGAAAAAAGAACAAAATAATCCCAAAGTTAGCAGAAGGAAAGAAATCATAAAGATCAGATCAAAAATAAATGGAAAAGAAATGAAGGAAACAATAGCAAAGATCAATAAAACTAAAAGCTGGTTCTTTGAGAAGATAAACAAAATTGATAAACCATTAGCCAGACTCATCAAGAAAATAAAGGAGAAGACTCAAATCAATAGAATTAGAAATGAAAAAGGAGAAGTAACAACTGACATTGCAGAAATACAAAAGATCATGATAGATTACTACAAGCAACTATTAGATACAAACAACTATATGCCAATAAAATGGATAACCTAGAAGAAATGGACAAATTCTTAGAGAAGCACAACCTTCAAAGATTGAAACAGGAAGAAATAGAAAATATAAACAGACCAAGCACAAGCGCTGAAATAGAGACTGTAATTAAAAATCTTCCAACAAACAAAAGCCCAGGGACCAGATGGATTCACAAGCAAATTCTATCAAACATTTAGAAAAGAGCTAACACCTATCCTTCTCAAACTCATCCAAAATATAGCAGAGGGAGGAACACTCCCAAACTCATTCTACGAGGCCACCATCACCTTGATACCAAAACCAGACAAAGATGTTACTAAAAAAGAAAATTACAGGCCAATATCACTGATGAACACAGATGCAAAAATCCTCAACAAAATACTAGCAAACAGAAACCAAGAGCACATTAAAATAATCATACACCATGATCAAGTGGGGTCTATCCCTGGAATGCAAGGATTCTTCAATATATGCAAATCAGTCAATGTGATAAACCATATTATCAAATTGAAGGATAAAAACCATATGATAAGCTCAACAGATTCAGAAAAAGCTTTTGACAAAATTCAACACCCATTTATGATAAAAGCTCTCCAGAAAGTAGGCGTAGAGGGAACTTAACATAATAAAGGCCATATAGGACAAACTCAGAGCCAACATCTTTCTCAATGATGAGAAACTGAAACCATTTCCTCTAAGATCAGGAATAAGACAAGGTTGCCCACTTTCACCAGTATTATTCTGCAGAGTTTTGGAAGTTTTAGCCACAGCAATCAGAGAAGAAAAAGAACTAAAAGAAATCCAAATCGGAAAAGAAGTAAAGCTGTCACTGTTTGCAGATGATGTGATACTATACACAGAGAATCCTAAAGATGCCACCAGAAAACTAATAGAGCTAATCAATGAATCTGGTAAGGTAGCAGGATACAAAATTAATGCACAGAAATCTCTTGCATTCCTATACACTAGTAATGAAAGATCAGAAAGAGAAATTAAGGAAACAATCCCATTCACCACTGCAACAAAAAGAATAAAATACCTAGGAATAAAACTACCTAAGGAGACAAAACACCTGTATACAGAAAACTATAAGACACCAATGAAAGAAATTAAAGATGATACAAATAGATGGAGAAACATACCATGTTCTTGGATTGGAAGAATCAACATTGTGAAAATGACTCTACTACCCAAAGCAATCTACAGATTCAATGCAATCCCTATCAAACTACCACTGGCATTTTTCACAGAACTAGAACAAAAAATTTCACAATTTGTATGGAAACACAAAAGACCACAAATAGCCAAAGCAATCTTGAGAAAGAAAAACGGAGATGGAGGAATCAGGCTCCTGGACTTCAGACTATACTACAAAGCTATAGAAATCAAGACAGTATGGTACTGGCACAAAAACAGAAATATAGATTAATGGAACAGGATAGAAAACCAAGAGATAAACCCACACACATATGGTCACCTTATTTTTCATAAAGGAGGCAAGAATATACAATGGAGAAAAGACAGCCTCTTCAATAAGTGGTGCAGGGAAAACTGGACAGCTACTTGTAAAAGATGAAATTAGAACACTCCCTAACACCATGCACAAAAATAAACCCAAAATGGATTAAAGACCTAAATGTAAAGCCAGACACTATAAAAACTCTTAGAGGAAAACATAGGCAGAACACTTCATGACATAAATCACAGCAAGATCCTCTTTGACCCACCTCCTAGAGAACTGGAAATAAAAACAAAATAAACAAATGGGACCTAATGAAACTTCAAAGCTTTCGCGCAGCAAAGGAAACCATAACCAAGACGAAAAGACAACCCTCAGGATGGGAGAGAATATTTGCAAATGAAGCAGCTGACAAAGGATTAATTTCCAAAATTTACAAGCAGCACATGCAGCTCAATATCAAAAAAACAAACAACCCAATCCAAAAATGGGCTGAAGACCTAAACAGACATTTTTCCAAAGAAGATATACAGATTGCCAACAAACACATGAAAGGATGCTCAACATCACTAATCATTAGAGAAATGCAAATCAAAACTACAATGAGGTATCACCTCACACCAGTCAGAATGGCCATCATGAAAATATCTACAAACAATAAATGCTGGAGAGGGTGTGGAGAAAATGGAACCCTCTTGCACTGTTGGCGGGAATGTAAATTGATACAGCCACTATTGAGAACAGTATGGAGATTCCTTAAAAAACTAAAAATAGAACTATCGTACAACCCAGCAATCCCCCTACTGGGCATATACCCTGAGAAAACCATAATTCAAAAAGAGTCATGTACCACATGACTAGGTTCATGAAGGTTCTGAAGAACCTAGGGGCAGGACAGGAATAAAGACGCAGATGCAGAGAATGGACTTGAGGACATGGGGAGGGTGAAGGGTAAGCTGGGATGAAGTGACAGAGTGGCATGGACATATAAACACTACCAAATGTAAAACCGATAGCTAGTGGGAAGCACCCGCATGGCACAGAGAGATCCGCTTGGTGCTTTGTGACCACCTAGAGGGATGGGAGGGAGATGCAAGAGGGAGGAGATATGGGCATATATGTATAGCTGATTCACTTTGTTATACAGCAGAAACTAACACACCGTTGTAAAGCAATTATACTCCAATAAAGATGTTAAAAAAAAAAGTATTGCTTTTCCTTGCAGATGGAGGTATTGAGAATTATGTTGAGTTACTGCATTCTGAGATATCCAATCCTTGCTTATATCCCCATGGTACAGGGATTTCACACATATAGATACACAGTATATTTTGAAAAATAGTTAATTATTTTTATATATCCAAAATTAATGAGAGGGACTTCCCTGGTGGTGCAGTGGATAGGAATCTGTCTGCCAATGCTGGGGACATGGGTTCCATCCCTGGTCCGGGTAGATCCCACATGCCGTGGAGCAAGTAAGCCCATGCGCCACAACTACTGGGCCTGCGCTCTAGAGCTCGAGAGCCACAACTAATAAACCCATGCACCACAACTACTGAAGCCCTCATGCCTGGAGCCCATGCTCCGCAACAAGAGAAGCCACCACAAGGAGAAGTGCACCACAATGAAGAGTAGCCCCCGCTCGCCACAACTAGAGAAACAGCAATGAAGACCCAATGCAGCCAAAAATAAATAAAAATTAAATCTTTAAGAAAAAAAATTAACCAGAATAGTTTTAATATACAAATAACTCACGACAATAGCTTTTATCTCTATTGGGGTCCCTCTAAGTCTCTGGGCCACAGTTGATTCAGTTGTAAAATGGAAAAATAATATGATAGCTGTATACACATGGTACTGACTTCTAATTCAGTGTGGGATTGCTTGTAGAAAAAACCATACTGGAGTATTTATAGAAGAAAATTTAAACTTTGATTTTTTTAATTAAAAAAATAAGCTTATGGTATTCCTCTGAAAGCCTAAATGTCTACAAGGCCCCAAACTGGGACATGACATCCTTCTTCCACACACAGGGCTCTTTATGAAGTACCTTCTGTGTTATCTGTGGGTTCTGACTTTCATCTAGAAAGGAAGGCAGGAAACTATCATTATACTGAGAGTGAACTTAGTAACTACCACGATGCTAGGTATTCTCCCTTTCACACCTCATTTAATATTACAGAGGAGAGGCAAAGGAAATAATATATTTAAAATTACATCATAACTAAGTATTAAGCAAATGCTGTGTATTTCATTATTTCTTCATAACTTTTTCATGTGGAAAAATGAACAAATTCCTTAGGAAAGAGAGTTCCGAGCACTATGGAACTGAACAGTTTATTATTAATCACCTGCTCCTTTTTAGGCTCAGTCCCAAGTGATGCTGAGGGATACAAACTCTACTGAAACACAAGTCCTTTTTATTCATTGATAGCCAACCATCTCAAAAAATTCTTTAATCTCTATCATTTTTTCACCTTACAAAACCTCATCCTCAAGCCTCCCACTCTGACTGGACACTGAAAACACTGAGGAAGTAGGAGGAGTTGCTAAGAACAGTAACAATGCTTTGAATGACATTGATAATAACTTTTGAGTATTTACTATACTCCAGGCACTATCTAATAGTACCTTCATTTAATAACCATATAAAATGGGTAGTATACCTGTTAAGCCCACTTTATGGATAAAAAGACAAAATCTCATAAAGGATTAATAACTGTCACAAGGCAAGCTAATAAGTGGAGGTGACAGATACAACCCCAGGCACTCTGGCTGTGAGTCTGTGCTTTGACATCTAGTCCTGAGGCTCTTTAATTATACAGTATGGGAATATATTAATAATGTTGGACTTAGACCATTTTTAGAGCATATTTCTTTCTTTCACCCTTAAAAATTGGGAGAAACTTAATATTCTTCCTCTTTAATAAACATCTGTATTTCTAAATTACATCTGCTTTGTAATAAGCAGGAAGCTAACTTTATCCTGTCTTAGAAACACGAATGGAGCTGTATGCACTAATGTAAAATAAGCAAGAGTATCTAACAGACACACGTGGGCACCTTATACCCAATAGAAACATGTGTACTTTATATCCAGTAGACATATGTGCACATCTTGGGATGACTGTTTTGTACTAGGATTTAATAAAAAATGATTTCCATGATTATAGATGCAAGTATAAATTCGTTATTTGGGCCCTGTCTCTAAGTATTTCCTAAGAGAGTAGCTTGCAGATAACAAGTGTTTATAAAGAAATTTGCGTGCGTGGAAAGAAGATGGAAAAAGTACAGAAAAAGAGGTAAATTGAAAAATGAAATTGAAAGCAATCATGATATACAAACTTAGTTACTGAAATATAACTGGCTTAAAGGATTATGCTTAAAATCAAGGTAAGTGGAACTCTCTGGGGGAACCAGTTACTAAGACTCACTTGGGCAACATGACCAGCATTGAATACGATTCCTGACTTGCCTCAATAGAGAATATGGTCTCATCTCTCACCAACTTTCTGATCTTTGAATTTCTTACTTGACTTAATGTTTTTTTTTGTTGTTGGTTGTTGTTTTTTTGTTTGTTTGTTTGTTTTTTGCGGTATGCAGGCCTCTCGCTGTTGTGGCCTCTCCCGCTGCGGAGCACAGGCTCCAGATGTGCAGGCTCAGCGGCCATGGCTCACGGGCCCAGCCGCTCCGCGGCATGTGGGATCTTCCTGGACCGGGGCACGAACCCGTGTCCCCTGCATCGGCAGGCGGACTATCAACCACTGTGCCACCAGGAAAGCCCTGATGTATGTTTTTTAATTGGGGTTTTGTTCCATCGTGTAATAGAATATTTAAGTCTCACTGATGTTCTGACTAAGCTCAGTGACACATAGGCAATTATGGAATCCTTTAGAAATAACAGTTGCTAACAACTTACCCAGGTTCTTAGAATCAGCCTTGAGCCCTGAATAGATACCAGTAGATTCAGGACCCCTGATCTAATCAGTTGTCCAATTTTCTTTTGCTGCTTCATAACTGGTTTTTGTTAGTCCCTAATATACTTCTTCCCTTTCATTACTGACTACAAACCTTTATTCAGAATCCTATACAATTGCTTCTTAAGATACCATCAAAGACAAATTCTCTGGAAACTGAACTTTTATGGTCAAACAGCACTGTTAAAAAAAAAAAATTAAGTTCACTAAAAAGTGTGACTGAACTTAGACTAATTTTAATCAACATAGCTGGATGAATGAATACTGAATGGAACTGTGCCTAGGAAAAAAATGCAACCGTTTTTCAGAAATAGAGTTTGAAAACATTCAGCTTATTTCCAGAAAAGAGTTATTGTCAGATTTGTGGTCAGTTATCAAGTGCACTGCTGCCCTTACTCTATCAATTAAATGTATGTCCATTCTTTGATACCTAGATAAATCAAACTTCTGGGAAGCCTTCACTGATCACATTAGTCCACAATGATTTCTCTCCCCATTCAACTCTAGTGTGACTCTCTGAATCACACCGCTCAATAGTGTTTATATGCTTCTTAACTTTGTTCCATGTATTCAGTCATATTTAATCAACAAAATTGGAAGCTCTTCAAGGGCAGAGGTCAGACCTCATTTGTTTTTCATACTCCCCCAGGTACTTAGCACCAGTGTCTGCCATGGAAATACTCTGTTGAATGATTCAGTGAATCAAGTGCCAGGTTATTACTCACTTTGGTATCTAGACCCTTAAGCAGGGAGAGATAGGGCCCCAAAGTGGAAAGCAAGATTTGTCTCAACAGAACTGGACAAACAATTCAAGTCAATTCAGATCAATGAACATTTATTACCCAGACTGCTGCAGTCTCCACTGATCTCTGTTTTCTTTGAACTTCTGAGCACTCTTGTCTCTAATACTCAACAAAACATTTACTCGTGTGTTCTCTTCTACCATGATTTAACTGTTCTGGGTGTATTTGTCTCATTTCCCCTCCATTAGGGTGTATGAGGTTTAGCCAACTGATAATCACTTACATTTAACCATTTTGACCTACACATATTTCAACACTGTATGGATCTAAAACATTCTTTAAAGCAAGATCTGTGTCATACTTCATTTATCAACCAGCCTTTTCCCAGTCTGAGAGCTTGGTGGGTGTTAAAAACATATTCAATCAATTCAAACATGAATCAAGGGTCAAAGTGTCAGAAATTATGCTTTATGATAAATGATTTAAATGAATTCATATTTATTATGTTAGCAATACTTTGTTTCTTTGTACCTTCAAAAATGTATGTGTGTGCACATATATACACACACGTTTTTCATTATGTCTATATCTACATTTATATTTATATGAGAATTAGCTTTGTTAAAAAAAGCAATCAGCCATGGATCTTGCTACTCAAAAATTAGAATATATGAGAACTTGTGATAAGTAAAAGGGAGTGCATTCTCTCAGACAAAGTACAGAATCGAGTCATACCACAGAAGCTTGGATTCTAAGAGGTCTGCCATCCGAGCCAGGCAAGTCAGTGAACGAACGCTTTGGAGTATATGGTCTATTCAGTGTTCGATGATTTTTCCAGAAAAGCGATTTCACTAGCTGCACTGATATCCTATTTTAGTATCTAATTTCCCTGGCCATCAAGAAATTCCTTTGTATGTCTAACATAAATGTCTTAGTACAATTTAAGTCTATTTTTTCTTATTTAGCCCTCTGTAAAGCTACGTCACTACTGATCAACTGTTTCCTCCTCTCCCTTGGCTGGCTGGATTGTGAGAAGATTTAGGAACTGCCATCTAGTTAACAAGCCCTAAGGAACCTGCATGCACCATCCGTGCTCATTTAATATCTGCTTTAGAAAAATCTTAGCTTAAGAGAAGAAAATGTGGTAGTGTTTCGAAGTGATGGAAATAAAATGTAGTGAATATATGAAAAAGTATGTAGTGACTCGGGTTCAAAACACTGGCCGTACAAAGAATTGTTATTATAATTACTGTCAGTGGTGAAAGACAACCTTTTTGCAACTCTCTCTGCAAAATATCTGTGAAATATGTCCTGAAAACAGTCTGGCTTCTGACTAACTGTCAAACACAGCCCTCAAATACAGAATTCTCCCTTCGTGAGTGCTTTTGCTTCGTTTCTGAAACCTGTCAAGCAGCCATGCCACTTATTTCCTCCCTTGCTTCCTCTCTCCCTGACCCAACATGACATGTCCTTAAGAAACAGTTTAAGAGTCTCTCCTCCGTGAAGACTCCTCTCTCCTCTGATCTCCTTTTGTGTTTGTAACCAGACTCCAGCATTATGTTAGCTGAAGATTTCATTTCTTTTTTGATTCATATGATTTAGTCTCCTCTCCCTAGTTACACCATAAAATCCTTTAGGGCAACAATACACATTAATTAAGTTTCCGACAAAATTATTCTTCTTTTCGGTCTCTAAGAGGCAAAACAGAAGAACTTCTGTGTAGTAAAACGTAGTGCACACACCAGAAATCATTGGCAATTCAGAGCAAATATTATGAAAACAACAAGCCAGAGTTCCCCTATATGTACAACTGTTGGTTCCTGGCTTCCGTTAACTTGACATTCTTGAGCTATCCATTTGTCTGATCCAATATTGGTAAGCAGCAGAGAAATAATGATTGCTTCCTAAATATGCCATCACAAGTTTGGCACGGCACGATAAAAAAATGTGAGTCTCTAACCCGTCTCGACCACATACTGAGAATGTTTTAAAGCCTACTTCAACCACACACTGAGCGTATTTTATTGGACTTTCTCACTATATCAGGGCAGAATTTTCTTTAGCTGATTGTGCCTGTGCACCCGTAACTCCTTGTTTTAATTCATTCTTTCAACCAAAACCTATAAAACATTCTATCCATCAGGTAATAAAAGACAGAAACACATTAAAGAAGTAAGAAACACGGGCTCTTGATCCAAACCATGGAATGAGCTCCATCACTTACCCAAAGTGTGGTCTTAGGAAGGCTACTTAATCTTTCTGATCCTCAGGTTTCTCAGCTGTAAAATAGGGACAGTAATAATATTTATATCACAGAGTTGCCTTAGGGGTAAATAATTTAATATATGTTAAGAAGTTAGAATATTACCTAGTACTTAGAAGCACTATGTAAGTATTAGCTTTTAATTTTATAATTAATTATATTAAAATGTTTTTTAAAAGCTTTAAAAGACTCAGTGCATTCCCCGTGGGACAACTGGACCCATAAAACATATGGGCTGATGGATACAAAGGGGATATAGACAAGGGACAATAGAGGCACGGGGCAAGGAGCGCTTCTGTTGCTGAGGGAATCAAAAGACTTTCATAGAAGAGGGGCTAAAGGTGATTTTTGAATGAGGAAAAGGAGTTTTTAACATGCAAAGTAAGGGGAGGCAATTCTAGGCAGAGGGAACATTCATGCAATGTTGTATGGAATTGTACTACGGGACAAGGCAGACAGCACAAACAGACCATTGAGACGCAGTCTCTGCCCTATGGAAGCTAATGTGTAGGGAAGATGGAACATGTGATAAATAACCACAGCACTGAACAGAGTGTATAATGAATTTCCTGTGAGCACTGAAAAGTAGTAAATAGTCAGGCATCTGTATCTGTCCTTTATTGAGTATCATTAAGTCCTCACGCCAACTCTATATTGTGGATATTTTCCCCATTTTACAAATAAAGCAGCTGAGGCATAGAAAGACTGAAGAAAGATCTACCCAAGGTCATAAAATTAGTTAGTGGTAGAATGAGATTTGCAACCAAAATTCATCTAAGATTATGAAATTAACAATAAACTATGTTTGTTTATATTTAAGCCATATATTAATGAAAGAGTAGAATCTGTATGAAGAAAATTAAGGGTTGACAGGTGGTATTAGGTGCTTGGTCCCCAAGAGAAATATTTTGAAAAAGCGATCAAAACTGAGAATCAGTTTATTTAAAGTAGACTTTCTTTTCTCTTAAATAAAGCATCTCTGAAGTGGCAGCTTTATCATCTAATACATACATTTGAGGAGAAAGGTAGGTAGGTAGGCAAATAGGTAGATAAGATAGATAGATGTAATTTTTTACTACCTAATATGCTAATTATTAATAGAATACATGTGAGATTTACTGAATTACTCTCTAAAATTGTTTTTGACAGAGCTTTATCAAAATAAAACTAAGACCTTGGTAAACATTAATCACTCTAGTATAAATTGTTGCTTTGAAGGTTGTATATGAATTGTTTGCCTTATGTGTCCTCATGGACAATTCAGATAGAAAAGGAAATAATATGAAAAAGAGGTGGGGGAGAAAATTTGGAGAAACAGGTGTGTTATTTTTCTACCAATCACCTCAATCCTATTGACCTTTGCTTCAATTTAAGCTATTCTGGTCCATTCTGTTTGCTTTTCATTCTCTGTGCTGATGTGTTTTCATTTCTGCTCTTTTGTTGACTTTTGGTTCCTGTTTCACTGAAGTTCATGGCTACCTGGCTACTTCCTCCACCCCCTTGCCCCTACCCAAACCTCTCTATAGGAGGCTGGGTCTTCATACGCATAACTAAGTGGGAACACTAACGCAGTTACCCAAATAGTCAGATAAATGCATTTACAAATCTGAACCATCCATGTAATTACTTCTTTTTTCCACTTTACTTACAGCATCTGTACTATGAATATGGTCAATCACTTTCCAGCTGAAGCCACAATTATGCCCATGAACATTCACTCCCTTCAGCCAAAGAATCAATTTAACTGACTTTCCCCCCACTGACTTGAGTGGTCAGTGGGAGTGAAAGATTAGTTGTTTCAGAGTTTTGAAGAGAAAGCTTTTGGATTTATGTTATAAAAGCATCTCTTTAACTAGTTCTGGTAGCTCTCTGATGCTTCATGCACTCTGTGCAGTTACTAAAGACTCTCTCCATGAGTGAGTGGCAGCGCAGCTCTAAAACAATTACAAGCATTTAAAAAGTAATTATCAGAGAATTCTAATGCAAAGAAAATAATATCTATTTTGACTACCATGAACAACCCTGTACAAACATTCCTCCCCCTCTCTCTGTCATAGACGTGGCTCTCCATTTCACAGAAGATTTAATTACATATTTGTCTTCCTCATCTTCTGGGCCCACACTGCAGCTTGCGGAAAAGAGAGATAATACAGGTAGTAGTGGCAGAAGGGTCAGAGTCAAGAAAGGCAGAAAATATAGATTTAAGGTTAGGGAGGATATTTTTTAATAGAAGTGCACATGGCCTTGTAACCTTTAAGCTAAAAATGTGTTATTTAGAAATCATCTGTAATTATATTCTGAGAGAGGAAGTTGACTAATCATAACTAGCTCTATTCCCTTTGTTGCTTTATACGAAATATATTTTAAATAATATATTTTTTTAATTAATAACACTTTAGATTTCATTTTTTGTTTTATTTCTTTTTCTCTTAATGAAATAAGTGATACCACCTTTTGGTACGTATCCCTATAAATACTGGCATGTAAATATAATATTTCTGATTTATTTGCTGTTTTATTAAATTCTATTAATTTTGTGGAAGACAATTTGAAGACATAGGATTATATGCGTTTGTTAAATGCACGTGAACACTCTTCTCTGAAAATACAACCATCCTCTGAACCTGTGTTGTACACTGTGGTAGCCACTAGCTACAGGTGGCTACTGAGCCCCTAAGATGTGGCTAGTATGAATTGAGATGTACAGGAAGTATACAATACACACTGAATTTTGAAGACTTAGTTAAAAACAAAAACAGACCACAAAATATCTCAATTATTTTTTATGTTGATTATTTGTTGCAGTGATAATACTGGGTTAAATAAAATATCTTATTAAAATTATGCCACCTATGTCTTTTTTTCACTGTGACAACTAAAAAATTTTAAATTTCCTATGTGGCTTGCATTATGTTTTTAGTTGGTAATACTGGTCTAGATAAGGGAGGGCTGCCTCCTAACTCTGTAAAGGCATTGAAAGAAGAGACCATTTATTCTGTAAGATCTTGGCCTCAGTGGAGATGGAAACTGGCACTTCTGGGAGGAACGAAACTGATTACTGACTGAATTCTTTATTAGTCTTGGAGTTAGAATGCTCCTTAAGTCCACAATGGTGCCTACTAACTAAATTTTTGGCAGAAAAATAGTGCCATTTCAGCTACAGAATAAAATATTAAGTCCATCAAAAAGAACATCTGGTTGGAAGGAATAGAAGAGGGAGGCAAGAAATAATAAAGCAAGCCAAAACATCGATTGAACTTAACCTTTAAATAGAAAAAATAAACAATTGCCAGTTTGGTACCATTTAAGTGGAGAAAAGACAGCCACGTAACTTGATTAATTATGCACTTACTGCCAAGAAGAAATCTACATTTCCATTTGTTTCCCCAGTCAGTGACCTGCTGAGGAAATTCTGTGGTTTAGCATAAACTAGACTTTTGTTCTTATAGCACAACTTTTGGAAATTCTACTTTTCTTTGGTAAGACTTTCCTCTTACTGGTTCCTTAATAAATAGAAGCACTTCTATCACTATGTTTTTCTTTTTTACTCCTCTTATCTGGGCTAATACTACACTCCCTGAGAATAAATTATTCAGCGGTGAATTCTCTCAGCATACCATCTAACATTCTGGGAGAGAGCTTACCATCCACACAATACAGTAAAAAGTAAACCGTGAAATAGAAGACCAATGACATAAGTAAAAGGTAGTCTGTTATTATAGCAGAGAACTTTATTTTAAAATATCTCATCCAATAAAATGCAGAAAATTACCATGTCCAATCAGCCAAATTGAAAGCCTGGCTCCTGTCTTAACAATTCCTTGTTTGGTGACCACCTTCCATTCTTTTGAAACACAGGGGAGAATGGTTGTCATGAAAGTGTAATGCTTCTCCTGGAAATGCTAATCCCTGTTGCCACTTTATCATCCCAAGAACCCTCTAATGGGAATTTCATTAATATAATGATGGCATTCTTTTCTGGAGAGAAAAGATCTCCTCCGCGTTTGGAGAGATGATCTCCTCTGAAATAGTTAAAACTCTAAATCAATCTCAAGCGTCACAATACCTTGCTATGAGTCAGGCAATGACACATGTGGCCAGTTAAATGAAGAAAAAAAGTCATCAGACAGGATTATAGCTGCTTCTGCAAGTAGCTTCTGTCTATACCGATACCAATATTTTCTGATCAAAATAAATTCAATAAGCAGTACTTTCACATGATAAGTAACATAGGGAGTTGGGGTTTTTTGTTTTTTGTTTTTTTTGGCTTACCTTTATTGGTTTATTATAAAGGACAAAAATTAAGAACAGTCAAATGGAAGAGATGTACAGAAAAATGTTTGGGGATGGGGGGAGGCATGCCCTGCCTTGGGTGCATCACCCTCTCAGCACGTCAATGTGTTTACCAATCCAGAAGCTTCAGAAGATAATAGCACATTTTTAATATCATTATATACTTTAAAATTATGTTTGGCTTATCAGTATTTTTAACCTGTTTTAAATCAAAATATAAAACTAACTTCTATACATCCATACTATCCACAGCTTCAACCTACATACCATCCTACTAAAGGGCAGTCAGTATAACCTCCAGGTACCTGAATTTCAGGACTGGTCCTTGTCCAGACAGAAAGCACATGCCTCTGGCCCTTTCTCCTCTGAAATATTACTTTTCATGTTGAGACTCTACTCTGGGTGGTCATACTTCTCCCTCTACCTGGATTAAGAGATTTTCTTTTGTGCTGTCTTGGTACCCTGCATGGATTCCTATTATAGCCTTTATTATGTTGAACTTGAAATTATCTTTTTATCCAGCTGTCACTTGAACTAAGTTCCCCTTAAAGTAGGGACGGTCTACCTACATCACCAGTACCTACAGTACTCAGACTGTAGATGGTGGTTAATGTATTGTTGAGCTTTTTACAAACAAATGCTGGCTAAATTAGATCCCTGCCTCAGGAGGAAATTTTTCTCCTATGTTCTTATTCATAGTGCTTTGTATCGTGCTTCCAATAAAGAGTTCAGCAGAAGTGTTTCATAGGTGCATAAAATGTATGCCAATGGAACGAAAGGACTTGGAGAGTATAGGCAAGAGAAGGAAAGTAGTTACTTAGTGCTGATGAGTTCTTCTGATAAAGCCCTTAAAAAGCATTCAACCTCAGAGCAAGCAATGGACGGCATATGTAAATTTGATTCCTGTAATTTGCCTCAGTTTGCATGTGCCTCCCAGAATGTGAATGTCTTGCTATACAGTGTGTGATTCTACTAGTTAAATATCTGTCTATCTAATCTATTTGGGATAAAGACCAACAAAAACCCACCTCACCCACCACCAAATAAACAGTCGTCTAATCCAATACATAAGAAATACTGCCTGATCATGAATATTGAAGAGTGGTATTTTGACTACCAATTTTACATGTTTTTATGAAAGATTTAGGGATGTTCAAAAGTAGTCAGACTTCACAAATTTTCTCTATTCCCTAATAGTGATCAAGAGCATAAACTTTTCATATCAGATGGATCTGAAGTCAACACCTGCTTCTATCACAGATTAGCAGTTGAACTGGGAAAGTTATGTAATGTTTTTGGGCTCTAGTTTTCTAATCTGTAAAATGGGGATAATAATAGGGTTGTTGGGAAATTAGATGAAAAATTATATACAGAGAAGAGCTCATCTATAGATGTTACTAAATATTCTATTATATGCTGGGCACATTAATGGCAGTGAATTTAGCTACTGGTATTATTATTCTTATTTCCAATTGTCTTATTGCCCTGCTTTACTGACTTGCAGCTCCTTGAAACCCACTGAGCAATTCTTTCCCTGGTGATCACTTTACTGCAAAGTTCCAGTACCTCAGAGTGACAGTAATTTTCTTAAGTCTACATTATAACAAATGGAACATTCTGGTAATTTTATTTAAATTCAAAGGGGAAATTTTGACTTCTGTAGTTATTAAGCATTCCCAGTATCTTAAAAAGTGGTTAAATGTCATTTGTTATACTTTATGTCATATTCTCCATAGGAACATTTTTTTATTATCTTAAAAATAGTTTCTTTCTAAAATTCTGAAAATAAATAAATGAACAAAAACCCCATCATTAAATTTCTCATTGGACCATTAACTAACTAGAATATGAAATACATTTCACAATCACTTTGGAATTTGTATATTATTGATCTGCAGGACTCAATACAAGAAAAACATAGCTCTAAAGTAGACTTGGAGGGAGAAAAATGTTATTTTTTGTTTAAATCTTATACTAGTTACTCATCTCGTTCTACACTATACTCAGAGTAAGGACAATAATTTCTCATTTAATGAAAGTTTAATATTTTTAAAAACTTGAAATTTATCACTAGACATTATAATGTATAAAAATGTAGTCATAGATTGACTATACTTGAAAATTCTTAATTATAGTTTTAAATTGGGTAAATGGTCATTAAGTTGGGTAATGGCCCCTTACAGAGGAATTGGTGATTGATACACAGTGACGTAAAGTTGCCATATTCAATATTGCTCTAATAAAGGATTTATCTTTGATCCATATTTCCAAAATTAATGACTGATTAGTTTACTTTAGTATAATACCTCATGGAGGCCTTATTCTCTGTTCTCAAATTTCTATTTTTAGAGACCAGCTTTAGCACAAGAACTATTTAAGATTCAGGTTCATGCAAATTCCCAATGGCAATTATCTCTTATTTGCAATATTTCTAGTGTACACATTAGTTAGTTTCCTAATCCAGAGACATTTTTGACATCTTAGCATTATCCATTGCTGAACATGTGAAATTAACATAACATTTTTTCGTATCTTTTGGGGAAAAACTACCTTTCATCTAAGGATCAGGTATAATGAGCATTTAGTTGAATGACATTCTACCTTACAGTCCAAAATGAACCCAATTTGAAGGTCAATTTCTTCCTTTCTTTCTTTGTTAATAACAAAATAACTCATTAGGTTTATGGTCAGATCATTAATGCAATCTCAATTATAGTCCTTCCAATTGGTTCAAATTGATAACATCCCATTTTCAAGAATCACTATCTGCAGAGAGGTTGTCAGATATCTCTATTCATGCTCATCAACTGTCCTGATGTCCTGGTGTTGCAAGAGAATGGTAACTCCCTAGGAGAGGTTCACACAAAATCAGACTCATCTAGGTGCTAATTA
The DNA here is from genome assembly GCF_964374135.1 of Grampus griseus. NCBI lineage: Eukaryota > Metazoa > Chordata > Mammalia > Artiodactyla > Delphinidae > Grampus > Grampus griseus. Next base: position 89,515,953 of record NC_139001.1, on the reverse strand, counting down.
AAAATGCAGTTTTTTCAGTCTTACACCAGAGGTACTGAATATAAATTTCTGAATGCAGAGCAAGGAAATCTACATTCTGAATGCAGAGCAATAACACCTACATTTTAAATATTTCAAAGGTAATCATTTTATTACGCACTAAGACATAACTGGTAAAGTCAATGGTTAGATCACCATATCAAGAAATACCCCATCAAATGTGTTTAACATGTAACTAATTGACCACCTATATTGGATCACATATTTTCAGGTCTGGGTTACAGGCAATACATATAGACTGGTTGGAAGTAGCCAGAGTAAAAGCTGTATTAACCATCAAGTTGAAGTGTTCTGCTCAGTTAAAACAACAGCACTGAAACTAGTTGAGGAGGACAGTGATGCCTATTTTAGTACGAAGAGGTGAAACAAGCAAATGCTTATAAAATAAACAAGCCACAGTTTCCTGCAAACTGGCAGAATCACTTTTTGAAACGTGAGTGGTAGGGCAAAGGCAAGCATCAGTGTATAAGGAGGACTTAAGGACTTAAGCAGAACCTGCTCCCTGGAAGTCAGTTAGGGAAGGTAAGTGCAAACAACTGAGAAGCTGGAGAGCCCAGAGAGAGGAAGAGCTTTTTCCCTGAATCATTTTCCTACACATGACCTTCTCCATTGCTTCAGTGAATACGCACACAGTTCAAAACATTTGCTTTGAATCTCTGTGGAATCGGCCTGACTAAACCAATCGTGGTCCTAGACCAGCAGCACAGGCCTCACATGGGAGCTTGTTTCATACACAGAATCTCAGATCACCCACACACTGGTGGACTCAAGCCCGCAGGTTAACCAGATGCCTACGGGATTCATATTTCCATAAAATTCTGAGAGGCACAAATATAAAGAAGTTACATCTGCCTTCTCGCTACCTTGTGCCGCTTACTCTTCTCTCTTCCAAGCATGTTCTCCTAATCTACTTTTCATTCTGCTTCCCAACATCTTATAAGAAGCTTTCGTAGGGAACCAGGTTTCAGTAAACCCTCTCTCCTAAGAACATATATGAATTTTATTTAGATACTTCTACATTAATTTATATTTATGCTTTTCTTTTAATTGAGGAAAAATACTCTGTTTTTGTACATTTGTATCTTCAGCATTCAGCAGTGTGCTTGTCTTACAATTCATGATTTATGGAATTTCATGGATTTAAAAATCCAGATGATCTGGAAATCAAGTGATATGGTCAAAAACAGCAAATCTTCATAGAAGAGTATTAGGATGACAAAGAGGTCTATCTATTGCAAATACTAACTCAATCGACACTGAAAAATTAGGAAAAATTATATCATTGCGATGATGATTGCTTTGTTTTCATTTCCAGTGGTGTATCTGTTAATTTTTCACAGGCCTATTAAACTGGCATATGATCTAACAGTAGAATGCCAAAGAATCAGACTAAATTTCAATTTTTCCCTAATGTTTATTTTGTAAATTCAAGGAAAAAAATGAAATTATACTTTTAAATGAACAAATAAAGCCATATATGTCAAATGGAAAAAACATGCATTTATCATTGAAAAAAAAATATTTCCCTTCTTTTCTTATTAGGTCTCCTGTGTAACTATTGCTGTAGTTAATATTTCTCTTCTGAAACTGCATAGCAAAAAAAAAAAAGGCTAAATTATTCAATAACTGAAAACTTAAGAGCTGGAATGACTTATACATCTAAATTATAAATTTTATTTTAAATAATATGTGAGCTTATGCACAGAGTACTATAAAATGTCAAATTCCCTCCTGAGAATTCTTCCTCAGGAAAATAATTGTATTACAGCGCGATAGTAATTTAAAAGGACCAGCCATTGGATTAGAAGCAACTTTTATTGTTCTTTTTTCCTTTTAGTTTCTACAATAAACAAGCATTTCTATTTTAATAACATGTTTTAAGTGAAATGCAACAAAAAGTATCCTCTAAACACCAGCAAATATTCATTAGACTACACAATGTACAATAAAGACACAGCTTTGAGCTATGACTACAGTCTATGAATGTGATTATTTTGCTTCTTTAATGACAAAATCAATCTGATAATTGTCAGATTAGTAGGCACTTTGTCAAACCATGTTAAATGTAACCAGTTTAACTGACTTTATTGTTTTAAATCTATCTGATTAAATAGCATTTTTACTTTAGTTTTTAAAATATTTAAATGTCAGCGTGAAAAAAATCGTACAAGAGGACTTATAATAAACAGTTGTTCTTTCATCATCTTCTTCCCACCGACGCCAACCCTACGCTTCCATTTTAATCTTTGATGGTTATTTCAGTAATTTAAAAGTGTAAGCTTAAACTACTATTTCCTAATTTAGATAAAACCCTCCTGCTATGTAAGGTGATAGTTTAACTTATGTCTCACCTCCTTTTTCTTTCCTCTTCTTCCTCATTTATATAGTTTGTCTGAGGTCTTGTATAATCAAACCTCTATTATTACTTCATGTTCCATTTACTTTCCACATTATCACTTGGCATTCTATTATGTAAGATGAAAATATTAGCACACTTACATTTTCTCATTCCTTTCATTTGCTAGTTTTTATGAGATGGACCCACTCTTTTTCATTTCCAAAGCGTATGTATATTTATGTGCATATGTGTATTTAAAATTTTTTTGCCATGCCTATGTCTCTCTTGATCAAACTTTTTAGAGTTTTTACTATTTTACTGGTATTTTTAAAAACTGGGTTCTGAATGTTTTGATCATCTCCATTGCGTCTTTGTTGGTTTTCATAGTATTCTTCCCTTTGATGGTAGTAATTAGGATTTTTTTTTAGTTGTCTTCTATTTACTATCAAATGTCTCCTTCCTTCCCTGTCAATTGTGTTTTCTTTCTTTGGTTGGCTTATACAGGTATTTCTCATTCTGCTGGTGACCCTTTGATATCCACGTAAGAATAGGAATAGTGTTATTAATGCTAGTATTCTCCCATAACCAGCCCTAACATGGAGTGTCAGGATTTGTGCTCTTGTTAAATCTCTCCTCTTACTAAGAAGATGGGGAAATGCCATATGCGTCGGCAGGGTTTGATAACCAGCATGAATTCAGCAGAGAGAGAGAACTAGCCATTAGATTATTTACTCTCAAAATTGTAGAATAAAGAGTTTTATTCTTTGATGTCTATGCTAACAGTGGGAGCCTTAGCTCTCCACAGTCTGCAAAATATGTTCAGTGTAATATCTTCTGGTTTTTGCTCAGGAGAAAACACCAGGATGTTGGTAGCTGTTAGTGGAATAACTAGGGGCTGGGAGAGGGATGATGAGGAGTAGGAGAGGAAAGCCCTAGAGCAGCTGTTTCATAGGCAGCTTTCCAATGAACTTCCGTTTGTCCAGCCCCTTTCTCAACTAATCACCCAGCACTGTGGACACCAAGATTGAAGTCTTTCTACAGTTCATTCATTGGAGCTCCCTCCCACATTATTTTGGCTAGCATCGCATTAACATGATTCTGTTCTGTTTTCACTTATTATCAGGCTTCCGTCAACTTCTTGCCTTTTTTAGTGTGCTGAAATATACTCATGGGCCTGTCTTATTCTTTTGGCTGCTCCTATGGATTTACTTTGTTCTTTTCCCAATTACTGTTATAGCTTAAGAATTATGTTAGTTCAAATGTATAGGTTGAGATAACATTTAATTCAGAATGCTACTAAGAATCTAAATAAGATTTAGAACTCCGTGGTAAAAACTCTTTCTCATCCTAACAATGTAATGCCATAAGTAATAATAATAATCATGATAACTTCTACACACAAAAAATTAGTATGTATTCCCCCAAATTGGGCTGGGTGTGGTTTTCCTTCTTTCTCCAGGGTGCCTCTTGGTATGGTTTTTATGTGATTATATGCCAGCAAAAATGCAACTGTTTATAGGTCATGTTAAAAAAATATGTCCAGCTGAATCTAAGGGACACATAGCTAAGCATTCTGTATTTAGAATATACAGAATATATTTTAAACACTATTTTGTATGCTTTTATCATGCAAGACAATGGATTATACGTTTCACATGTCAGAGGTTATTTAATATTGACCACACTCCAATTACCACGTGTTAGAATATTTGCTCTCTTTTTACAAATGAGGAAACTGAGACTCAGACTTATTAAGTAATTGTATCTGTTAAGCTTCTAATAGTAGTGGCTCCTCAACGCTACAGCTTGGGCAGCTATGGAGAAAAACAAGGCTCTACGGCTAGAGCTGACTCTGGGGAACTTACAGCCAGGCTGATGAGACAGAATTGAGGCAATGGGAGCCTGAGCTCCAACGAGAGCAGGGTGTGATCCCTCATCCTGTTCCTGGCTATGGCTGTCATGGAGTCAAGCTCCTAGAAAGGGAAGCAAGGCTTCATCCTGGACCACAATGATGTTATTCAGATGATGAAAATTCATGCTCTCGACAGACCATCTCACGGCAGATATATTTAATCTAGGCATGCAAATTTTCTGAGCAAAACAACAGAGTGGAGAGCCTGATTACACCCAAACCTGACATCTCTGGACATAGGGACTGACACAGACACAAAGACCAGTCTAGCAACAAACAATCTCAAACTAATCTGAACACACTGATTGTCCAATCTGCACCCTCCCCAGCACCCAGCACTCTAGAAGCTCCCTGCCTTGCCTACAGCGCCTAGGCTTCCAACCCCTGCCCTCCTCGCCAAGAAAAGTAATCTGGGCTGAGGTCATATTCCATATGCAGAAGGTGACTGTCCATGCTCTGCTATATAACATACCTAGGCTCATCTGGGCAGTTGTGTGCATGTGCTCATTCTAGCCAGCACCCAGTGATCTCCTGAATAGCACAACTGCAAATTTATAGTCTCGTGACAGGTGATGGAACATAATTTTATTTTTAAATATGCATGTATTTCTGAATATTAACTTTATTTAAAATTAATCTTAAATTTCTAAATTGTTAACTGTCATATTTTGAAGTTAACATGTCTATGTAATGTCTATTAGAATTCTGTTAATTTTGACTGTTTTAAAAACAGATTTTTTTCCAGCAGAATCTGCTTTTACCTTTCAAAACATGCATTTAATGTGTTGCTCTCTTAGACTTTTATTATTTTATATTGAGAAAAAGATCATAAATTATATTTGAAAAATGGAATACAACTCAGCACTAAAAAGGAATGAACCATTGATGCACAAGGCAGCTTACATGAATTTCAAGGGCATTAAGCTAAAGAAAATAAAGTCAAACTCAAAAGGTCACGTAATGCATGATTCTATTTATATAATAGTATTGAAATAACAAAATTACAGAAATGGAAAACAGATTCGTGGTAGCCAGGGATTGGCAGTGGTGGGAAGGGGATGGGTATTATAAAGCAGTAGCACAAGGGATATTTGTATTGATTATGATTATTTTTTATCTTGATTGGTTTTGCTGGTTACAGGAATCTCCAGGTGATGAAATGACATAGAACTTTATACACATATTGCACCAATGTCACATTCCTGGACTTGATACTGTATTCTAATTATGTCAGATATAACCACTGGGGGAAAGTGGGCTAGGACTCTTTTGTACTATCTTTATGACTTTCTATGAAGCTGTAAATACTCGAATAAAAGAGGTTTTAAAAAAAGAAAATTGAAAGAAACATTTAAATAGAAAAAAGTACATTATTATTTAGAAAAAAAAATACAATTGGCTAGTACAATGTATGTTTGCTTGATACAACTACTAGAGAGACAGCACAGCCTGCTGGTTAAACACATGAACTCTGGAGGTCGATGACTTACAAGCTTTGTGACTCCGGGCAAATTTTTTAACCTCTCTGTCCCTCAGTTCCCTTATCCATAAAATTTACGTAATAGAGGTACCTACTTTGTAGGGTTGACATGAAGATTAAATGCATTTCAATTTGTAAGGCATATAAGCAGTGCTAAGAACATCATAAGGGGCTTGTTAGGTATGTAAAAATATAGACAGTAATATTGTTACTATAAGAGTTTAAATAATTAATACAACAAATATGTATTGACTGCCTACTATTAGGCAGACACTATTCTAAGTGCTGGAGATAGAGCTGTTAAAAAAATAAAGCCCCTGGTCTCTTCCTGGAATTTACATTCTAGAAGAAAAGAAAGAAAATAAGCAAATTAATAGGTGATATAATAGCAACCTAAGTTAAAAAATAGAAGAATACAAAGGAAAGCTTGGCAAAGGTTAGAGAGTGGCGGAGGCTACTGTTTGGGTACAGTGGTCAGGAAGGTGCCCTCTAAGGAAAAAACATCTATCTTGAGCTGAGATAGTAATGAGGTGAGGGGATAACGAGGCAGGCGCACGATCGATGTGTCCAAGGAAGAGACTGGATTCCAGTGTGGCTGAAGTGGCATGAAAGAGGGGAAGGTAATGAAACAGAGGTAGTCAGAACCGAACCATTGAGGCCTTTAGGGCATGGTGTGGACTTTAGGTTTTATTCTGAAATGGGAAGTCACTGGAGCATTTTGAGCAGGAAAATGAAATGACCTCATTTGTGTTTTAAAAGAAACACACTATGTATCTTATCACCAGCAGATTGTAAGGACGCAAGAGCAGCAAAAGGCAAATGAATTAGTTTTCTATTGCCGCTATAAAAATTGCCAAACCTGGCACCTGAAAACATCAAAAATTAACTATCTTACAGTTTGAGAGACCAGACGTTCAAAATTAGTTTCCCAGCCTAATATCAAGGGGAAAAATCTTTTTCCTTGCCTTTTCTATCTTCTTGTGGTCACTTGCACTCCTTAGCTTGTGGCCCCCTTTCCTCCCATCTGTCCAAAATGTTGCTTTCATTGTCTCCTACTTCCTTCTTTGACCTTCTTGCTTCTTGCCTATAAGGACCCTTGAGATTCCATTTAGGTTCCACTTGCATAATCCAAGATACTCTCTCCATCTCAAGACCCTTAATTAAATAACAGCTGTAAAGTCCCTTTTGGTATATGAGGTAACATTCACATGTTCCAGGAATTAGGACATGAATATCCACGGAGCCATTATTCAGACCACCACAGTACAATTCTAAGAGAGCTATTGCAAAAGTCCAAGTCAAATGTAGGTGGCTTGAGTCTGAAGATAGTGGAGGAGGTGGGGACCTATTCAAGATAAATTATCTTTGGAATGTGCCTTAAAAATGACAGCAAAGTTATAGTGAAGTCATAAGTCTTTGGTCCACAGGATCTGGAGGTGTATTTTTGTTGTTCGTTTGTTTGTTTTAGGGAGGCTAAGAAACAGTGGTCTAGAAGAGGAAATGAGAATTATCCAAGACAAAACTCCACCTCCAGTGGCATGTGTGAGGCAAAGAATAGCCACCAGTTGAGAGGGATGAATGGGATCAGGATTCTTGAAGTTGCCAGGTTTCAATTAGAGCAAAAACATAAACAAATGATAAGGAAGAGATTGAGTATTGTGTGGACGCCTCCTGGAGAATGGGTGCAACTCCTCTTCCAACACATACATCTAAAATTTGTTTGGATGCCCAGACTATGCCATACATGCACCCAGAGTTTATGAAAAAGTTTACTGCTCGTACAATGGGACTTTCTGGAGAGAGGTGAACAGGCACCCAAGAGCCTTAACAGCTTAAGTGAAGAGAGTGGTGGTGGCATGTGCATTAGTATATGCTGTGGGAAAAGGTTGCTGTTAGGTGACAACTCCCATACCTGCCCTGGGCTTTGCATGGCTTGAACTTCCATGCCGGTGCCAAGGGATGGAGCACCTGGGCTTTCCCATCATCTTGTCAGATGTGGTGCAAAAGGGGAAGGTGGAGGTGTGGGACTTGAAAGCTGTCAGTGTGAAGTCAGACTTCAATTACACTAAGGATACAGGAAATATTGCCAGTGACAGGCCATGGGTTCCATGGGGCACAGTGGAACATCTACTGCCAGGGTCTCATTCGTGGTAGTCTGAGTCAATTTAGGAGACATACAGACAGAGCCATGAAGATAAAGTGTGACCGGAAAAGGCTGAGCTTCTTCTGGTAATTGTGATAAATTGGGATGCAGAGCATACTGGAACTAGTTCTAATTATGACCTCTATTGGAAATGATAATAATAATAACAACTGCCCTATAGCCTGTACTACAATGAAAATGACAGTATTTTTTTCAAATTTAATTTGTTAATCCTAAACAGCCTATTGGTGTATGTATTTTTCCCCTTTTAGAACTGAGGAACTTAGGATCAGAGAGATTATTTATCCACGGTTTTATAGCTGGTAAAGGTCAGCTTTGGGAACCCAAACCAGGAAAGTGTGATTTTAAAGGCTATTCCCTTTCAATCACGCCATGCTGCTTTCTTCAGATGGGAGTAGCTAAAATTTACCATATGATTTCACCTAGTAATTTCCATTCACCTAGTAGAGAGGCATCTTGATTGAACAATTTGCTAATATTGATTTGATTCACCTAGGAAATTCTAGCCTGAAGAATATATTTTCAAAATGTTTCTTGTTGCTAACTGATGCCAACATATCTGAATTACAAGTGAAAAGGCAATCACAATCCATCATCTCCAGATATTCTCACGTCATGTAGCTACTGACTTTGACAATTACCAGATGCACTCCTTGTATCAGTTCCTCCTCTAATTACATATACAAAGACAAGAGCTGATAGTAAATTCTTCACTGTTTTCTGTTGAAGGTTCCATTCTGCAATGATTTACCACATATCAATTTTAATTCTTGTTGACCTAAAGTTTGTCACGTATCATTTCTATTCTGTTGTACTTTTGGGTGAATGAAAAATGCTTCTAAACACCTTTATTTAATTTTTGTTGTTGTAGTTGTTGTTGTAAACATGAGAAGATGAATGTCTGTGATTTCAGGACTAAGAGTGAAGGCCTATTAAACTCCATATGCAATCAGTAACACCATCTCCAATGATGTATAAATTGTTATGATTTTGAGTTGACATCTTGCTGAATCTGAATGAGCCGTAGCCCTATGTACAATGTCACTTTTAAAAACAGGTTTCATATATCTGAACACATACACTGCACAAAGTGGGAAAAAATGGTCCTATAAAAGCAGTAAAATAAGCACTTAACTTCGTCACAAAAAGATATTAGAGAAAGGCCTGACGATTACTATATTCGAGTCAATTAAAATTGTTTTTTTTTCTCTTCAATGTGAAAAATGGTCACTTACAGTAAATACATTTAGAAAATAGCTTAGAAAATGTGAAGGCCCCACAAAACAATTTAATCAATATTGAGAAAGTCACTCTAAGAATTATGGATAGATTGAGAAAAGAAAGTTGCCCCAAATAATGATGTATGACAGATTACAGAGTTAATTATACTTAAAAATCAAAAAATGAACAGAAATAATTATACTTAAAAATCAAAAAATGAACAGAGTTAATTATACTTAAAAATCAAAAAATGAACAGAAATATTTGGGGTGCTTCTCCAATGAGACTGAGATCTTTTTAAAGTCTATGGCCGCATCCATTTCATTTTTTGTTTTCTCTACAGTTTTTGTTAGAAGATTGATTAGAGATAGTAATCAGCATTTTCATAGTTTTGTACATTTGACAAAAAATATTCATCTCTACTGTCTCATATTAGGAAAGAATGATCCTGATCTTCACCTAATAGCTTAGATAACTAAGCTCTGAAATGAATAGATTGGCTCAAGGTCACACACCAATCTGAGACAGTAACAGAAATCATTTACCCCAAATTCTGTACTTTTCTTCTATATTATTCTGTGAATTATGGAAGCAGAAATGTTTTATTAAATATAGATATACTGCTGCTAGCACATAAAGCAGGTATATAGTAAATATTATTGTGTGATTACAGAATATTTTGTGTTTTGATAATACATCAATAAAGAAATAAGAAAAAAGACATCTCAAAGTCATTGCACATACTGGTACATTTCACGTATAATTTATAATCATAAAACACAGGAACTGATTCATGGCTCACATTTATGTTTTAAAGTTCCCTACCTGAATGTCAGACACTAAGTCTTCTCTTTCTTTTTTCTCATCTACAACACCAAGAATTATGTCACATGCACAGTAAGTGCTTATTGTTGTTAAAGAACATTCAGATTCAGGGCCAATATGAGTGTAAATGCACTAATGAATAGTGATCTAAAAGAAATGCCATTAGAATATCATGATAATGTACAATGCCATAAATATTTCACTTTTATTCCCTGAAGAAATTGAGACTAGCTTAGAGACTGAAAAATAGAGGTAGATAATTTTTTCTTAGGCCAGCATACTTTTTTAATTTAATTAAGCCAGCATTTAATAACCATAAGATACTACTTAAATTTGGATTTTTAAATTCTCTGGAATACTGGAAAATCTGGCTCTCCATTACCAAATGTCATTATCCAGTTGGTCATGAAAATCAGCTTGCTCATGTGGGCAGCTCTTATTCTCTTGTTTGCTGCTTTCTCTGACTGGATCAGACCAGTGTCTGGTCTGGCCCTTGACACTCAAGTGTTTTACCTGCCTGGTCCTTGTAAGCAAGTGAGTTTGTAATTTTATGCAAGAGAGAAGTACTCCTTGACTCAGATTTAAAGGGAAGCCTGTAGTAAAAGGAAAAAAAAAAAGAGGACTAGTTTATTTTTTAAACTTAAAGAAATGAAACAAGTATCTCAACGGGAATACAATTCTACCTCATTCCATTCATTTTCAAGCTGTTTTCCAAGATCTATATCTCATCTGCTTCCTACTTCCTCCCAGGAAATCAGTACAACTCTAAGTAAATCTGCATAAAGTACTAACATTTAAAAAATGATAATACAGAATTGTAAAGAACAGAGGCAGAGATACCCTGCACATGTCCTTAAATTTTCTTAAAAATCACTAAAACATTCCTTGAAATAAATGTTTGTGGTTAGCTTAGCCCTCCACTTTCCAACTTGTTGCATGATGGTCAATGAAACTTCAGCATTAGTGTCATTTTAATGATTTAATGTATCTAAATTGCAAATTTTAAATTATGGATTATTATTAATTCTTAGTGACACAGATTGAACACTTACATCAGCGGTTCATGTTTATGATATTGTTCATTAAATATCTCAAATTGCGTGTAGTACTTTATAGAACTTGGAACTTATTTTATAAATATTCTGAAAACTATAAACAGAACATATTATTTTGAAACTGTCTATATAGGCAGTAAAAACTTTAATGTTTGGCTTATAAAAAATGTGTTAGCTCTCAAAAGGTAGAGCTAAAATTTCATTCCTCTTAATAATTTGCTCTCAATGTTACTACCATGTTGACTTACCCACAGTAGCTACAGCGTCTGCCCAACTGCAAAAACCAGGAGCCACTAGGACGCAGTTTTTGACTCTAGGTGAGCACAAGATGTATTATGACAAGTGTGTTAAGAAAATGGGATTGCCACAATATTAAAGAAAAAGTTTATTACAGATAATTGCTTGCTCTGTTTATGCTGCTTCTGTAGAGCTAGGATAAGCAATTTAGGTTACAGAGATTTATAACTGTTTTCATGAAGATGTATGAAATCCCAAACTTGCAAGCTTTCTTAATCCACCTATAAATCATTTTATACATTTAATTTCTTCCTGTATAAATTTTACAGGACCATATACAGGCAGAAAGTTTAAATTACTACATGCTTTCTGAAGAGAGAGCTATCTCTGGATTTTTTTTCTACATGTTTCCTATCTAATACATGATATAAATTCCAAGAGTTCAGCTGTAAATAGTTAACAAATGCTATTTTATTGCTCAAACATCTGCAGCTCTCAGGTACTAGACAGACTATCTTTGAGATAGATCTATCTCAAAGTTGGGTTTGTCTACACTGCATGAGAGACTATAATATTATATGTCCCATAAATCTCAAAAATAACATATTCTAATCCAAGATCAGACCAGTATATTATTATCATAAAGATTTGATCTACAAGTGGGACGTGACTGACTTTCAACTTGCATACTTGAACTAAAATCATTATTATACCTATAGTCCTGTGCATTGCTAGATGTAGAAAACAGTGGTTCCAATTTCCTGGAAACTTTTAGACAGTTTTCCTATCTTGGTTTACTAAAGGGATGCCATTGGATCCTAGGACATTGTGACAGGTCCTAACCATGCTCAAGGAAAAACATTCTCACAGTCAGATTTATGCTGGTAACCTAATCTTTGAAAACACCTTACCTTAGGCCCCAGGGAAGTTGTATTATTATTTTACTATTGGGAGTTCCAGCAGTATTTAAACTAATTCTATGGAACTATCAGACTTATTCTATGTGACTATCTGCCTGCACGTGACTTGATATAAAATGGGCAAGTTAAGTAAAAACACAATATATTTTGTTCATCTTGATTTGTTTATTGGGATTGGGGGAGCGGGGGTAAGGAGGTGGTGATAGGCCTAATTAAGTATAGCATATATATTTATGACTCTTTTGCAAGCAGATATTTTAACTACCTTGTTGACCAAACATATTAATAATCAGAATAAGACTGAAAATCAAATTTGAACTCCTTGGGAAACCCTGTGGATTTGACTTATCTTCCAAAGTAATGAATCTAGGGCACGCAGTTTTGTTCAGATGGGCTCATTGAAATGGGGCTTTGATTTATTTAGCTGGTGTCTTGTTTTTTTCTCCATCATCAAGAACCTCTTGGGAAAATGCAATTTCCTTTTGGCACAATTGCAACACTTTATAGGGGATCTATCTCCATTCATTTCTTCTACCTTTTCTTTAGAGAAACAAAGCTTTCACACTGTGAACAATTTAATTTATGAAGAAGAGCATGTCTGTTCATGCAAATACACAAATTAGGAAAGTACTTTTATATTTGACTGCACTACGAAAAAGGTTATTATATATAAACATTAAAATACCTATTGCAATTGCAGTCAAGCCTTTAAAAAGAATCAAATTTTTAATGTTTCTGCTTTAAATAGGTAAGTTTAATCAATTATATATGGGTTGCAATGTAAATTTTTTATTTTAAAATATCTTTTGGGAATGATTTATGTCAGAAAAGATTTTTTGCTATCTCTTCCTTAAATATTTCCCACATATAAATTATTTAATAAATTTGATTCATACTGACCAAGCTCTTTGTAGGTATATGGCATATCCATTGATGGAATATTAAGCCTTATTAAGTCACCTCTTAAAACAGGAAATGACATTGACGACTGCTTATAAAGTATGAATCTAATTCATTTGAGAGGCCGATAAAAATTTTAGAAACTCCTTTAAAAAGTAAATACTAGATCTACTTTATGCATGCACATGTGAGTGTTTGTGTGTCCAGTTTTAAGGATCCTTCTATGCTTGGATAAGTTTGCACAGAACCAGGAGTTTAACAATGCAGTTAGCTACGGAGCTGCCCTGAGCAAGTCATTTAATCATTATTGGCATCATCTAGAAAATGAGAGAGTGAGTTACTAAGTTTCCTTTGGACTCCAAAATTCCATGAACTTATGTACTTTAAGGCAGAGTTTTTCCAATTATAGTGTACCTCAGAATCAATGAGAAGGCTTATTAAAATATCAATTGCTGGGCCCCACTCCAGGATTATGGATTCAGTAGTTCTGGAGATGGGCCATGAATTTGCATTTCTGACAAGTTCCAAGGTGATGCTGATATAGATCTGGGGACAGTGTTTTGGGAACCAATACGCTGAAGATCGACTAAAGTGTTAACTTACCAACACACCAGAGTTTCACAATCGTGAAGTTAATGGAAGGTAAAGTTATCTGATTTCAACAAGTAGATAAGGGACAGCTCTTCACTAAATTTAGTGCCCTCCCTCCACTTAATGAGCAATATTTATGAACTAAATATATCTTCAAAAGTATCTCCTACATATAAGAGATCTTATAGTGTAATTGCAGACTCACCTATATATTCTTAATACCCCCAGTAGAAAATGATATTTAATTAAAGATAAAAAGAAAGATAGGTAGATAGGTGTGTAGGTAAAGAAGTGACAACATTCTTCATGTTGCCACTGAATATACTACGGTCCCTAAAGAAATTTTAATTTTATTTAAGATACTATAAAAAAAATTAGAGTTAAGTGCCTCTCCATTACTGCACTTCAGGTTACCTGTTGGGACACTCAAACAAGTAGTTACCTGTGCTAAAATGGTACCACAGCTGGTTATCAACTTGCATTTTAAAGCAATATGTTAACAAAATTGTATTATGTTTATTGTCATCAAATATAACAGGCAACATTAATCTTCTAGAATTTAACTTTACTTGAATTTTAATTCTATTCTCCATTGCCATAGGGATTTATAAAAATTTTTTCACACTTGATTTTATAGTTTATTCATGAAAAAATGATATGCTGCTGTACTAAAGTAATTTTCTAGTTGATAGTTTTAGTATCACCCTCTTATTTTTCAACATTTTACATGTAATAAAAGTTCTAGGCTACTAAATTTTGACTTAGTTTAGCAAAAACATGATGCCTCAAATATTTCCCTAACAAGATAATCAATTCAACTAGTAACACTACCACCATAAACACAAATACTTTCCAGTTATATGCCAATATCTTATTAGAAATAATGACATTAGTTAATCTAAATTTAACACTGATTAATTTTGAATGCGGTATTACAGTAGCTTAGTTGCTTTAGCGACAAGACTAATTGCAGAAAAAACTGAATTCTAACAGGATGAGAACTGGGTTTTACATTCATAACAATTCTGTTTCAAGAAGCTCTTTCATTTCATCTCATAAAATTTTACGTAGCATGTACATTGTACCAGTCCTTGAAAAGAGAAAGTTAGTTCTAGTATCTTGAACTAAAAAAAATTACAATATAGTAAGTAAAAGACAAAGGCAAAGAAACTATTAGAATTTGATGATAACATGTAGCAACAAACATGCTTATAGTAGAAGAATATCTCAGAAATGGATTAATGTCTGGGCGTGGGAATGGCATGTTTCACAAAAAGATTGATAGTTGATTAAGTAACTTTTTGTTTGTTTGTTTAAGATTTGACAAGAGTCATAGCAAGGACTCTCCCATGGAGAGAAAATAGATGTTCATGGTCATGATGGTATAAAGAAAGCATGCATGTTCAGGGAACTACAATTTTGTGATGATATAGGGTGTAATAAGATATGAATGTCAAGAGGGAGGCAGGAATCGTGTCAGGAAGGACCTCTTCTGCCTTGTTTGGGAGATTTATGAAAAGGGATCTCACCAAAGAGTTTGAAGCAGATGAGGTTGAAACAGTCCAGTTAAAAAGATAACAATATATAGAATAAATGAAAGGGCAATGAGTTTGTGGATAAAGAAATTAAGTAGGCTCTTCAGAAAACTACTTGAAAAACAATAAGCATTTGATCTAAAAAAATGAGAAACAGAATAAAGATTTCCAAAATACTAAGAAAATTAGTGGCTGAACAGATAATGGTGGGCAAAGAGTCACAGTAGTCTATGATGAATCCCAGATATTTTCCTTAGATGACCAGGAGAATGTTGATGCCAGTGTCTCAGGATACTGGTAGAGGAATGGATTAGAGAGAGTTTATTCTTATGTAACTGGCTATACTGAACCTAGGGGCCAGTTTAATATTGAACTAGAAGTATTTAATAAAAAAGTGGACATATAGGTAGGATCATTGGAGGGGTTGGGGTCAAAGATCAATATATGATACTGATCACAATACAGTAAATAAAGCATGAATGTGTGCACAGTAATAGATTAACAAGAGAAGATGGGCAAGAACGGAACCCTGAGAACAACATATAAGGGCAGGATTATAGGTGCCTCAAAAGAAAAGGAGGAGCATTCAGAAAGGAATCAGGAAAGCCTAAAAAAAAAAGCCAGGATGGAAAATTTTTGAATAAAAAATCTTTTCTTTCATTCATTTATTAATCCAGCATATATTGAATAAATATTTACTGTATGCCCCATTACTCTCCTGGGGTTATACAATACACAACATAATCATGATTCCAACCATCATGGAGACTGTTGTTCAATGGGAAGGAATAACAGTTAAGAAAAAAAAAAGTAATAATAATAAAGCACAAGGTGTAATGTGAGCTCACAGGTTAAATTCCTGACCTACCTTGTGGGAGATCAGAAAGGTTTTCCGGAGAACTTTTAAGTCAAAACCTTAAAGGCTGACTAATGAGTAACCCAACAATAAGGACAGGAAGTGTACTCCAAGCAGACTGAGCAGCAGGTGTGAAAGCCCAGAGGTGAGGGAGACCATGGCATGTTTAAGAATCTAAAAATTTGTATGACTGGAAAGTAGAATGGCTGAAATGGGATTGAAGCTCTCATCTTACTTGATTTGTAAGGAATAATTGATGCTGGTGACCATTTTCTCCTTGAAACACTATCCTTCTTAGCTTCTCTGATATCACACTCTTTGCATTTTTCTTCTAACTCTCTGCACTCTTACTGTCAATCATTTTTTATCATGTCACCCTCCTTTATAAAGCCTTTAAATCAGTCTTCACTGTATACCACCTCTCCGCATAATCTCATCTACCCCCACAGCTTTCATTGGCATCGCCATCACCATTATACAACCCTCCTATATGATTTTCTCTAGTCCAGATTTCTCTTCAGAGCTCCAGACACAATCGTCCAACTGCCAACTTGGCATCTCCCTTTAGGTAGTTATCATCTCAAATTGAACATATATAAAATGAAACTGATCTTTCATGCCAAATCTCGCTTATAGCCACTACTCTTCATCTTAGGAGAGGTTCAGCCATTCAAACAGACATGCATCACAGATATACGGCAGACATTCTTGAGCTCATCACTTTCCTTAACTTACATCCAAGACTATAAGGGTAATTTATAATAAAAGTAGTTTGAAGTATTTGTCTGTTTTTCTTTTCTCCCACTTCAAGCAAGGCTTTTTCATCCCTCAAGAATGTTTATTCCAAGACTGAAAGCAGACTTTTATTTAAGATGATGGTTCTTTCTGTCTTTGATAACAGCTTAATTGTGGTTTCAGACTAAAGAGAGGTCAGCACTTTGAGGTAGAAGAAAGCACTACCAAGGATGTGAATTTTCTGAGAGTAGATGTCCTAGGAAGGAGGTGGGAACTTAAGTAAGGTACAAAAACAAGAAGTGGAACTCTGGGATTGTACAATAATAATAGAAAATAAGCTTTTCAAATTAAGATTAGAGGTAGCTCTAAACACATGTGTTTGGTATGATTCTTAGTCTACAAATTTAACCATGAACCAGAAGTAGCGTCTCTGTATTCCATACCCCCTCACACACACACACACATAGCCACGCACTGACAGGTTACCTCAGTATGTTGTAGCTCCCACGATGGGGAAAGAGATTCTAATCTCCAGTCTTTTGCCATCAATTCTCACATCCTCACTGCACTCAATTTTCTCAACTGATTTTCAAGGTTCTGTAAAATTGGGCTAGAATACTTGTAGGCACTTGCGACGTGCCAACAAATGAGTGTCTTATTTTAGAAACACACTTGAAAATATCACCTATTATAGCGAGTGATGGTGGTTTTGTTTTCATTTTGTGAGACTCCTCTGAAAGATAAATAGTCCTAGATATCCTAGATGAATACATTTGCTTATGGGTGTATAAGAGGAGGTACTTAATGGAAGGGAAGCTATGTTACAAAAATATTTTTATCCTCTAATTTGAAGGCCCATATATAATCAGTCTTGAAATATTTATAACCCCCTAGTAACTGAGTGACCCAACCATCTGTCACTGAACAGTCTTGATATAATAATAGGCTGATGCTGATAGAGGAGAACTTCTAAGCTTAAAAGTCCTTTAACTGATGTATTATGTCTACTCGAGAGTTTTGGGAAACTAGAACTCTGACCACATGCTATATATCTTTTCCTTCTTTTTTTTTCTACTTGTATTTAAGTTTCAACAGCTCAGACCTAGAATCAAGGTCAAATCTTGATCATTTCTGTCACTATTTTTGTGACCTAGAGTAAATTACCTAATTATGTGAACTTCATTTTTCTTTTTCCATTAAGTTGTAGATGATCTCAGGGACCTCTCTAATTTTCACCATTTTATGATGTAGTATATGTATGTATATATAAATATATATATATAAATATATTTCTAATTGCTTCACTTTTTGTATGTTCGAAGAGTAAGGTCCATTCAAAGAAAAATCAATTAAATATGTTTGAGACAAGGATCATATAAGTATTTACTTTTTCCTCATATATGCAAGAATATTTATGACTAGGGGCAGGCTTGTTTTTTCAAACATCTGTGTCATTACTGTTCTGGTTATCTATTGCTGCATTACAAAATATTCCAAAATTAGAAGCTTAGAACAACGATTATGTCTTTTTCTCAGTTGTCCACAAGCTGGGCAGTGCTTATCAGTGTTCTCTGTGGCAGTAGCCAGGGCAACTTGACTGAGGCTATTTGATCTACTTCCAAGACTTCTCCCCCCATAGAGGGCAAAATGGTATTGCTGTTGATTGATAGTCAGACTATCAGCTGGAGGCTTTGATTCTTCACCATGTAGGGTCACTCCAGGAACTGCTTGGGCTTCCTCACAACATGGTCACTAAATTCTAAGTGTAAGTATTCCAAAGGGAACAACTTGGGAAGTAAACATTTCAAGAGGCCCAGGCAGAAGCTTCATGTCTTCTTGTGATCTGGCATCAAGAGTCCCAGAAAGTCACTTGCACTGCATTCTTTTGGTGAATCAAGTCATAAAACCAGCCAAATTCAATGGAGGAGTCCAACTACTCTAAATGAGAAAAATAGTAAAGTTTGTGCTATATTTAATTTACTGCAGACTGTCTCCCTCAAGACACTTTATTAAGAACTGCTAACTAAGGCCTCTGTCTTTTCCTTCAGTTACATTTTCCATCTAGGTAGACTTAATGATGATTTGATTAGGTTTATATAATTTCCTGTTTCCACTGTAATGAGATAGACATAAAAATCATTAATTATAATTTGAAATGCTGAATTTAAAAGTAGAATGAGATATATACAAACAGCTGTGGAAACACAGGAAAGGCATTCACCAAACCTGAAGCTACAGAAGGCTTCAGAGAGGAAGTAACAATGAACTAATTCTTTAAGTATGATTCAGAGTATGCTGCCAGATTCATCATATACCCATGCACAGGTGTACACTATGAACCACATACAGCTGCACTGGGAAGATCCTGAGTTGTCATGTGGGGAAGGGTAAAATTTATTCTAGGCACTGAGAACAGTGCACGCAAGGGCACGCAATTATGAAAAAAATTAATTGGGTTCAGAGAAATGTGAGAATTTTAGTACGGCTACACAATATCAAACAGATTAATTTAGGATTATGAGGCCCTGAGATGCTACCTGAAGCACTGTAGCAAAATTTTTTTAATGCTAATGTATTTTAACTAATTAATTTGTTCTTAATTTTCTCCTTGCCTTTCACCCATTCAATCAGGTATTAAGGATGGAGATTTATTGCCTCCAAGAAAGTTTACAACAAGGTAGAAAGCAGAAGTAGTCGGGTTTGAGAAAAAAGAAGCTTCTTTTTTTTGGAGCAGAATAATATGCACCAAGTAAGGTAAGTCTAGAAGAATAATATGCACTAAGTAAGGTAAGTAAGTAAGTAAGGTAAGTCTAGAAGAAGGTGCAGAGAAAGAAACTAATCATTTAAGTGCTTGTTTGTTACTCCTCTATAGTAATCTTCAAAAAATGGCATACAAGAACATCCCATTTATTTTCACCTATATTATTCATTAGTCTTGTTTTTACATAGACTCAAGCCCAGAGAGAAAAATAAATTATATTACACCAATTTTCTCCACTTCTACTCAGCTTATGGAAATGCATCAGGTTCTGCTGTGCACTTTAACTAAAATACTCCTGCTGAGAAAGGCACTTCCCAGACAGGGATTTCATCTTTCATGCAGACCACCAACACACTGTATAAATAATGCATACATTACTCCTGCCTGGATAGGGCGATCCTTCACCTATAAGGATGCCTCTCCAGGAAGCCACTGTCACTTCACTTGTAGTCATGCTCTTCTAATTTTTGAAAAGGTTATCACAGTTTTATCTTTAATAGCGACTTGATCATTGCAGAGATTAACAAGTCATGTTGGAGACATTAGTCAAGAAAGCCTTGGAATACATCTTGAGGTCTTTACATCCCCCCAGACTGTGCAACAGCACACTGATGGGTATTTTCATGCTGCTATCTCTAAATTACACGGAGGAATTGAAAGGGTATGTTTATTAGATATGAGCGCATTGGTTTTTAATCAAATTTAGAGAGCTGCGAACACAGCTCTCCACCAATCTTTATCTTCCAATGACAGTAATGAATTTATCATTCTCACTGTGACATTACTCATAGGAAAATCACACCATTTTCTATTAGGTCCCCTGAAGGCTCTGTGATGAACTAGGGAACCAGTAGCAAAGTGAGAGCTCCCGAATTGATGTCTGATTGCAATTTAAGCAAAATTATTCTAGAATTAGGATAAGCTATATAATGGATATTTTAGAGGTCCTTCCAGATAGCTGGTATTACAATAAATAAAATACAGTGGAAGAAATAATAAACTGCACCACTGAAATGCCCACCACTCCTTCAAGGTTTTCACCTTAATGAAAATTTCCCAGACATTTCTCACTGCCATTGAATTTAAACATGTTCCAATCACCCAGATATACCAAAGATTCAATAATTATTTTATAGAACAGGTTTGGCAAACTGCAACCTAAGGAACAAACCTAGTACTCCACCAGTTGTAAACTGGTTATATTGGAACACAACTCATTCATTTATTTTCTATGGCTGTTTTCATGCTACAACAACAGAGTTGAATAGTTGCAACAGAGACCAGATGGCCAGCAAATCCTAAAATATTTTTTCTCTGGCCCTTTACAGAAAATGTTTGCTAATTCTTGCAAAGATACTAGTACTGAGAAAGTAATTCTTTCTAGATATGTGAATTTTGAAGGGAATTTAAGTTTAACCCTTCAAATAGTCTAAATATTTTACAAAGTAAAAACCATCTCTAACATCTTCAAACAGTTGATGTAGATCATCTTCTGTAATACACATTTTTCTGCCATCTTTAACACAGCATATTCAAATGATTTAAATTTCACTTGATGACTATTTAAATCTCACTTAATTTTCCACTATAAAGTGCAATACTTATACTGTGTTAGAGATATTAGGCAGAGTACAGGAGTAAATGAGCATTTATCCTAAGAATAAACAGGCACTTGCTTCCAAAAAATAAAGAAATAAAAGTCCCCTAATGTTAGCTGGGGTTTTGCTCACTTGCTTTTTTACACTAAAGGTAAAGTGAAGGACATCGAACTTGCTTTCAACTCTAAGGCTGTATTTCTGCAAAATTGAATTTTATAATGAAAGACTGAAGTAGACTTTTCCCAGGTGGTTTTCTCACCCTTCAGGAAATCATTATCATCACCACTATTTCTATCCCTATCCTTAGATTTGTCATTGGCATCCAAAATATTGCCTGTGAGGTCTACATCACTGGAACAATGAAGATAAGGTAACTCCCTGTCAGTTTGTACCTATTTGCCAATTTTATAAAGTGGGAGGCAGACGTGTTCATTGCCATTAAAAAGAAAAATGACAGTATATTTTGCTAAGAAATAAATCTTACAAAACCCTTACAATTTGATAAGCAATGTTTTATACATATAAAAAGAATGACTTTTCTTCTTTTAAGAACACTACAGGCATATACATAGTAAAAATTATAATGATAAGATGCAGTGAATCTTTTGTATATTGTTCACATGTCTGACAAACTCTCATTTGTAATGATACTTTAGGTATCGAGTTATACTCTGATTTATAGGTTAAATAAATGAGACAAAACTATGAAGGAAGAAAATGGTAAAATAAACATCCTCTCAGTCATTAATCTTATTTTCACAGAATGAGTTGTACAATATTCTCTCTATAGATTGTTAGCTTTGCCAACTCATATAGCTATAAAATAATCTTTCATTGATGGAGATATGAGTCTGATAAAATTATTTGTTAATTATAGGTCGTTCAAATATAAAGGGAAGATGTTAACTGTACATGCCTCACACGTATCTGCAAGTAAAATGCTTGTAAACCAAGTGATAGGATGACACCTGGTATATAAATAGCATCAATTAACAGTAGACATTATTATTATTTCTGTTGTCAGTATATCAGAGTGCTGGTTGTAAAGAACAGACAAATATAAGGCATAATTGAACATTTTAAGGTATGTTTTCATTATGAATTAATTATACATTTTATTTTTTGAGATTATACAGTAATAAAATATTGAAAAAGTAACATCTAAATATTCAAGCAACATGTACATGATTCATTAGTATATGACACACAGATGTCACTGTAATACTTGAATTTTACAAGTATTTAAAAAACTGTTCAAGACTGTGGTTGCCAAGTGGTGGGGGGAGGGATGGATTGGAAGTTTGAGATTAGCAGATGCAAACTATTATATATAGAATGGATAAACAACAAGGTCCTACTGTATGAAAAGAATATATATATATGTGTGTATAACTGAATCACTTTGCTGTACAGCAGAAACTAACTCAACATTGTAAATCAACTATACTTGGTAAAAATAAATTTTAAAAAATAAAATAAAATTAAGAACAAAAACTCTGTTGAAGAGATCAATTACACAAAGAAATATTCTTTATAACATTGATATGCACAGACTTTATATATAGTAACAATAATATTTAACCTTTCATTGATAGCTAAATAAATGACTAGCATTATTGTAAAAGCTTGTATTAACACTTTTAATCCTCTAGTATATATTATCATTATCTCAATTTTTCAGATAAGAAACTAACTGAGACATGAAAAAAGTTAAGCAAATTTCCAAGAACAAAGAGATGATGATTGGGGATCCACAGTTTGAACCCAAGCATTATAGATCTAGACCCATGTTCCCTATGACAGCTCATCATAGTTATTAATTTGATACTTTAAACCTATGCTTATACTGTATACTTATACGCTGGCTCCATCATTAAGACTAATTTTTTTCCAAAGGAGTTCTTTATTTAAAAATAAGTTCTTGGAGTTAATGTCAGCAAAATGACAGATTGGAAAACTCCAAGCCTTCCTTTTGCAATAGAGCCATCAAAATCATTAGAAGTTGGTTGAACTAAGTTTATAGAACCATGGGAAACATGTGTGCATGCTCACAAAAGTCCTGAGAATACCCTAGGCTTTCACCTTGAGCTGATCCATAGGCTCACAGCATGCCCAGTTAATCTGTAGAGGACTTCCCTAGCAAAGAGCCAGTATTATGACATCAATACCATAATGTGGAGAAGGGCAGGGCTGTGTAAGACTAGAGTTTTTGAATGTAATTGAAGTTTGTATCAATTCAAATTTAATTGAATTGCAATGGCATTTTTTGAAGAAATATAAAAATCCAAGCTAAAATTCTCACGGAATTTCAAGAGACCCTGAATAGACAAAATAATCTTGGAAAAGAACAAAGTTTGAGGATTTATATTTCCTGGTTTCAAAAGTTAATATAATGTTATGATAATCAAAACAATGTGGTATTGACATAAAGACAACAAACAGACACACAGACCAATGGAATAGAATAGACAGCCCAGAAATAAATCCTTGCATACATGGTCAGATGATCTTTGACAGGATGCCAAGACTGTTCAATGCAGAAAGTGTAATCTTTTCCACAAATAGTGTTGGGTAATATGGATATCCACATGCAAAAGTCTGACATTGGATCATTACCTTATGTCATATACCAAAATTAAATCAGTGGATCAAAGATGTAAACATAAGTGCTAAATCACTTAGAAGAAAAACATAGGAGGCTTCATGACATTGGATTTGGCAATGATTTCTTAGATATGACACAAAAAGCACAGGCAACAACAACAACAAAATTAGAAAAATTGGACTTAATCAAAATTAAAAACTCTTCTGCATCAAAGAACACTATCAAGAGGGAGAAAAGGCAACCCTTAGAATGAGAGAAAATATTTGCAAATCGCATATCTGAAAAAGGTTAACAGCCAGAATATGCAAATAACTTCTACAATTTAGCAAAAATAACAACAGAAAAACAAGTAAACCACCCAGTTGAAAAAATTGGCAAAGAACATGAATAGACATTTCTCCGAAGAAGACAACATTACTAGTCATTAGGGATATGCAAACAACCACAATGAGGTATCACTTCAGACCCATTAGGATGGATACTATAAAAGAAAGAAAGGAGAGAATGAGATGGATAGAGAAAGAGAGAAAATAACAATGAGGATATGTAGAAATTTGAATCCTGTGCATTGCTAGTGGGAATGTAAAATGGTGCAGCTGCTGTGGAAAACAGTACGGCAATTTCTCAAAATATTACAGCAGGTATTACCCTATGATCCAGCAATTCTACTTCTGGGTATATACACAAAAGAATTTGAAACAGGGACTTGACCAGATATTTGTAAGCAATTTTTATAACAGCATTATTCACAAGAGCCAAAATGTGGAAACAACCCAAATGTTCATTAATAGATGAATGGATAAACAAAATGTACTTAACCATATGGTGGAATATTATTCAGCCATAAAAAGGAATGAAGTACCGATACATGTTACAACATGGATGAATCTTGAAAACATGATGCTAAGTGAAATGTGCCTGACACAAAAGGACATAATTGTATGCTTCCACTTATATGAGGTACCTAGGTAGTCAAATTTATAGAGGCAGAAAGTAGAATAGCACTTACTAGGAGCTGGGGGGAGGGGAAAATGAAGAATTGTAGTTTATGGACATAGAGTTTCAGTTTGGGATGATGAATAGTTCTGAAAACGGGTGATGTTTATGATTTCACAATAATGTGAATATACTTAATGCTACTGAATTGTATGCTTAAAAACAATTAAAATGGTAAATTTTATCACAATAAAAGACAAAAACAAAAAAGAAAACTTCCTGATTTGATGTGCCAGACAACATGACCAATGAGTTGTTATCAATTAGTCATATGTTTGAAATTGACAAAAAGGTTACAGTACCCAGGAAGTTCCCATCTTACTGGGTGTGCATCTGTTCATTTAGCTTTACAGAATACAAAGCAGGAAATAACATTCAGCCAAAGAGCAGCTGAATGGGAGATCTCACATCTTAGTGTAGCTTCCTTCCATGCTCTTCCACTGCAGAGGACATGCTTAGTTGTAAGACATGAGTTTTAGACAAGTGAGCCCCCCTTCAACACAGAGTGCACATCCTCTCCATCTGTGTTTATTCACCTTCTATATGCCACATAAGAATGTGCACCAAGTAACATGTTCCCAGTGTAACTCATCAATCAAGAGTTTCACTAAAAACTGCTGATGATGTTCTCCATTATCCCTACTCACTTGTCTGGGAAACAGTATTAGAAGAAGATAAATCCAGGTTCATTTTTTCAAATGTCTCTGGGTTTGGGGTACGATTTCATGCCAGCTGTTCACCCTTTACCTACAGATGCTATTCCAGATGTTTGACTCTGCCATAGGTTAGATCCTCCAATTACAGCACTAAACTTAAAGCCCATCGAATACAATTTAGCACTTGGTTTTGTAATGACATTTTAAATAGCTTTTGCTTGTCAGCAACAAAATGAGTCAAATCAGCCCTAGCTAGGCACCAGATAGAGGAAATCCACACAAGATGGGCAGGTGCTCTGTGACAGAACTAGCTGCAAGCCATGGGTGGGTTCCAGACAGGTAAACCAAAAAGCTGCAAGATGGGAAGACAGGAAGGCACCACAGCAGGCGACAGACACCTGTACAAGCAGATAGACCTTTTGAGTCAAAAGTATAGGTAGGTAGCTGGCAGGATGACAGGATGTGGCAATGAGAGATTGACCACAGGTAGTTTGAGAAGCTTGAACACTAGTTATCAGGTAGGAGTTAGTAGTGCTCATATCAGGGGTCTGGGTTTCTGAAGAAGGTTCTGGGAAGACTAACATGTACAGGGCACAGTCCTTGCCTCAGAAGGACAGTTTATTAATGCTAGAACTCTTAGACTATCCACAGATAAAAGGACAAATCAGGATACCAATTCCTAGAATTGAGGCACAAATCAAGATACAGAACATCAGTAAGACAATTAATGCTTAGTAGATAAGCTGATGACTTGTACTCTAAATTCTCCTCAACATGATGGAAATTTGTCCTTGCACTAAGAAGGGGCTCTTAAAAATGAGGGTTACACATTCTAAGTGTGGTAATGA
This sequence comes from Grampus griseus, assembly GCF_964374135.1. Lineage (NCBI taxonomy): Eukaryota > Metazoa > Chordata > Mammalia > Artiodactyla > Delphinidae > Grampus > Grampus griseus. The sequence continues at coordinate 89,489,681 of NC_139001.1, read as the reverse complement.
TCCAGACCATCTATTTGTGTGGAGCAACCTCCAACACTGTTATCATGTTGTTGATATTTAACTTCTCCTCTATGTTAAGAGTCACTCACAGAGCTAACTGGCTGTTCAGGAGGACCTGACTAACACTGGCTGATTCTTAAGTGAACTCAAAGAGAAAGGATGTACATGTTGACAAGAGCCGGAAAATGTACACTTTCATACACTTCTTATCACAGAATTAATTGATACAAGATTTTCATAGGGCAGTTCGGCAGTAACTATCAATGTTAAAATCACTATTTAATCTAGAAATTCCACACCCAAGCATCTTTCCTGAAGATTGTACAAAGATACAAGTCTAGGGGAAATAATTGAAAATTTATTTGTTAAAACCAAAAATTAGAGGCCCTACATCATGTAGTTGTGATGATAATTAATATTAATATTTATAATACTTATAAAGTGCACAGAATAAAGCCAGCACATAGTGAATGCTGGTTGAATAAAATACATGTTCTTAAAAAGCAGAATGGTTATTATAATATTGCCTTATTTAAATAATGGTATATAAGATGCTCTTAAAAATAATGAAGCAGATATTTCATAAAGATGTCACTGAGTACAAAAGTAGTTTATAAAACCATGTATGGTATGATTACATTTTTATAAATATATGTACATGAAATAGGTAATAGAATATGTAATAGACATACAAATATAAAGTATTTTTGTTAATTATTTTTATCAAATGTCACACATTTAGGTATTATGTTGAGAAAACTATTAATCGATCTTGAGATAGGAACAAAGTATAAAATTCCTAGCATTGCTTTTATTTCTCTGAAGGGCTAAGAGAAAAAGACTATGTATGCTTAGCATATAATTCATAGGTACTGTGGTACTAGATAATTCTCACTGAGCCTCAGGAGAACCAGAAACCTTAGAGCTCTAAGAGTGGCACTGTAACTGGAGAGAGTCTATGAGGTTGTTGAGGACATTATTTAAATCAAAGCATTTACCACCATCTCCCAAAGAAGCTAACAACAAAAGGCTCAAGGTTTCTGAAGACATTCCTATTTTCTTAGCCAAAGAAAAGCACAAAACAAAGAATTTCCCAGATGAGAAAGACCAGAGGTTGGGTTGACACTGGGAAAGTGTTTGTGCGAATACTGGAGATTGAGGAGTGCTCAGAAATTCTTTTTAATTTCCTTATTTATTAAGGTTTTTTGTTGAAGCCCTGACTCTACAAAGGAAATTTCCTTTATGTAAAGTAGAAGTCAATTTTCCAATTTTAGATGTTTTCCCTGAAACCTAATTTTGACTATTCTTTTTCATCTCACATCTCTTTCTAACTCTGTGTTATTTCCTCACTGTGTCATGTAAAACTTAAATTGATTGCCTCATGTCTTCTTATACTGAAAACTCCTTGGAGTAGTGACTGTAAATTATATTTCACATCTTCATCATAGTTTATAAGGACAGCATTTTGCATATTATGGGTTTTCTGTAAATCCTAACTAAATGTATAAATAAAATACAGCTTTAATGTGACTAAACAGCAGTGATAAAGGTCCAGTCCTAGTGATGGGTGGCATGATAATTATTTTTATTATTTTTTACTATAATAATCACCAGAATTTTAATGCAATTAGAAATCTAATTATTTATAACTGAAATGCCTGTTGTCCATTAACATACTCATCTGAATATATTTAGATTTCCCCAGTGTGTTATTTTTACTCCCACAATTTAGGCCTAGAAAAACTTTATAAGGTGCAATTAATTTTCCTACCCTAGGGTGCTAAAGTCTCTTTTGTACATGAAGTTTGTATAACTAGAAACTTCAAAGCTTTGCTACCCAATTCTGAGCTTTTGAAAAAAGCAGTACATTTAGTTTCAAACTTTCTCCTGTTTATTTCTACTAGAAAGCTATTACAACTTCTTACAAATGACAGAAAACTATAACCACCACTAAATATTGAGAAAAAGTTTTACTGCAATTAAGTAAAATTGAAGTGTATCTTTTTAAAAAGCCTCAAATATTAATAAGACAGACTTAAAATTCAGTTCAGGTAATGATCAGAGTCAAAGTAATGATCAGAGTCAAAGTAATGTTAAGTGCTAAGAGCTTTATTTATGCAAATATCTGGCCTTTAGAAATGAATGAAAACCGTAAATGAGGAATAAATGGTTTTAACTCCACTTACACATTCGCTTTTAACAAGGTGACATAATTTGTATTGTTGTTTTAGAATTCACTTCTTAATAGTAGGTATCTAGCAGCTCATACTTTCACTTCTCATTACACTTTGTTACCCACTCCAATTGCTTCACGATTCAGTGTCTTCCTCAAAAATCACTCCTCAGAAGAGTCACAATGAGTCTAAGGTAATTGTATCTAATGGTTCCACAATGATCTGAGTTATATCTCCAAGACAATTTTGCTCTTTGATGCCAGCTTTCAATAACATTTCCTTGGCTTCTAACTTCAGTAGTTTTTAAGAACTTGCATTTTTCCCACAAGATCTAATGACCTCTAAGTCCACTTATGCAACAAATATTTCTAACTTTTGTTTAACAGCTTAGAACAATGGGAAAGATACTTGAGAAAAAGAAATCAATGGCAAAAACAAAACAAACTTAGTGAGGCTTATTCTGAAAATTCTGGTTTTCATTGTGGATATAATCTTGGTAATATTTGGAAATGTTAAAATGGGAGATAACACTGTCTTCTCAACTGAGTCCCCCTTTTATTTTATTCCTATTCTCCATCTCCCCATGTTGTAGTTTATCATTTGTATCCACTTGTGTGGACTCACTGACCTATAACTAGTTAATCCTAAGTGAGTGATTACTTTGTCATCTTTGCTTTGACCCTGTTGTTATAACTTCAAAGACAGGTCAGTTACCACCCAATTCTATCTTAAACTGGCCACTCTCTATTAATTTTTTAACTGAAATAAAATACAGAGATGTTTTAATTCTCGTCAGGTCCTTTTATAGCTTAGTTACATGTTAATGTTGGACAATATAAGTCATTATTCTGAACTAGTTTATTTTTAATTTTATATATGATGTTTATTAACAACAAATATAGTTTCTACCACCATGTATGTTGGATACTCGTAGAAGTAGATCCAGATTTTCTGAGACTTGAAGCTTAAATAAGTATGGGATCTTATTAAAGAACAAAAAATATAAATAAAAAGTAAATATAAATGTGAGGGTTATTTTGAGTGGATAAAGAAATATAATAAAAAACAAATATACAAAAACTATGATTTATTGCAAGCACAAAATCCAGAAAAGAATTATTTGTCTCTAACATACTTCCGAGATTCATTTTTCTACTTTTTTTTTTTTTTTTTTTTGCTGTAAATCTTTGGTTGCCTTTGGATGGGACAATCATTTTACAATATCTTTTTTCTGAGGAGGCTATAAATGTAGTTCAACCTTTCCTCTAGGGTACCTGATTGAATTTATTATTATTATTATCATCATTAGTTGGGATGCATCAAATCCCCATACAGACTTACTTTGTGCTTACAATAATATTATAGATTTTGGCTCACAAACTCATGAATTGTGATAAATTCTACTGTGTATGATTTCCTATCAAAAATAAAAATAATGCATTGTGTATTTAAAATTATGTGTGCATTAAAATTATATATTCCTGACAGAACTTAGGCTCTTAGTTGGCATCTTTAAGAACCTAATCCTTTGCTTACAATTTTATGCATTTGATAATAAGAAAAAACGTCTACATAGTAGCTTATGGTTCCATACATTTCAGATCTTATTTCATCTCTACTTCCCACACAGTTCCAGTTGTGTCTGCTACTGTTGAATATTATCAGATTGCATAATGACTCCAAGCCCTACACTTCTGGGTCTTGATTGGAAGGAGTCCTCACAGTGGAAGGTAGGTATATTCCTGGAAGCCAAGGCTACTCTTAGACAGCTGCACACCGCATAACTATATCTCACTCAACCCAAACTAAAAGTATTCTCAATTCAACATCCCTTAATTGAATCTTAAACATGCCTACAGACCCAAGCAACACCGTAGAAGTTATAGCAGACAGAGAAGTGGACTTAACTGATTGGGGCAAAAATATCTTAATTTTGAAAATTTGGCAAACACATATAACCATAAGAGCCCAGTTCTATGGCCCATTCCAGTATGCTGAAAGTGATATACTGTATACAAGTGAGTTTTATTTTAAATTACCTCTGAGTATATAAAATATTTTAAGAAGTTGTTTGGCCATTTCACATATGATATCTCATTTTATTCTCTCAATCAATCCTGAAATTTTGGAAGTATTCCTATTTTACAAGTAATAAATTAAAGACTCAGTTAAATTACATGAGCCCCAAGATTCTACAAGTGGTAGATGGCTAAACCAGAATTTAATTCAGGTCTATATTTTTCTAAAGCCCATATTAGACTCTTTATACAGGTTAGTCACAGACGTTAGTGGACAAAGTAGCTGATGTTTCATAAAAAGCAAATTTCTGAGCTTCATTCCAAGGATCTTAGGTTATATTGATGTAGGTGGAATGAGGAGAGCTCACTGAGAAACTGTTTTGCATCATGCTGCTCTGATATCTTCTAATTCCTTAATCTTTATTAAAATTAATTATGAACCAAGCATTCACATTTCTAGTTGGAAACGGTCACTGGTAACATTGATCAGACGTAAAAATCCTTGATCAGAACTTGTTTCATCCATGAAAAAAAATATAATTTCAAAGAGAGACCAAGAAGAATCTTGATTCAGGCATTTTTAATATACATCTCCTTGTCTGTAAGCAATCTTAATGTCATTATCAGGTCTATATATACATATAATTAAGTTAGCCTTAAAACATCTTCACGTACCTTTAGCCTTTATCCATATAAATAGTCTCCATCTTGATCCACGAAGCAAGTCTTCAGTTATTTCTAAGTCCTATGGCCAGCAAGAGGAGAAGCTGAATCCAGACAGTAGGCTTCCTTTCAGTCAGGGAGTTGATTCTGGAAGAAAGCAGTAGAAGGAAAATTGCAGGAAGATAAGCCAATGAGATGAAAGGGCTTTGTAGCTACATGAATGAGAAAAGTTGGGAGACGGACACAGGTGAAATTCATACTAAGGAAGCGGCACTTAGCATAACTTTTTTTTTTAATCTGTACAGTATTTACAGCTCAGTCATATTGCAAATACCTCTGTGCTCACTGCTTACGTTTATTTTTAATTGGGCAGGAGGCAATCTGGACTAGATATAGGCATATTCGCTTGAGAGTGGAAAGCTATAGAAACACTTCTGCTCCAACTGGCCATGTGTTTTCTGACCAGCCTATGTAATCCATCTAAAGAATTGGTGGAAACTTTCCCTTTTGTAAGACCAAGCACTCATTCACACACATTATTTTCCTGAAATGTATTTTTATTACATTACAACTTTTTCACCATTATTAAAAACACTTATTAAGTTTTTCTATTCAAAGTAATATGTTGGCAGATGTATTTCTTGTCCTCCAGGCAGATTTAGCAATTGATTAAAACTGTATGACCTTACATCTGTCTCTTTTCTTCAATTATACTGATGGCCATTTTGCATACAGTCAAATATAAACTCTTAACAAACCAGATCAGAGGGCCTGTATACCATCTTTCTATATCTGGTGGGTTTTACCAAGAGCACACAGTGAGTCAAGAAATAATGAAGCTTTTTCTGTAATAGTATACTGTAATTCTGTACAGCTCCCACTGAGGTTTTATATGCCTAGTTAATCCAAAGCAAGGATGACCCCAATGCAGAATATTAAAAAAAAAAAAAAAATCCCAGAAAATTTATTGGACCATTTGATCTCCTCTGGATTTTTACAAAATCAGCTATTCGATAAGATCCTAAATCTACAGACTCAAAGTAGTTACAAACAAAGCCACCCTTCACAAACATATTCTGTAGTTAATATGCTGTACTGATGGCCACACAGCGTTCAATTTTCTATTCCACATTGCCAGATAAAAGAGGTTTTGAAAATTCACACAGTCGGTTTTCAAACAACCCCTATTTTGTCAAGTTTAATTTACAGGAGTAAACTCCAAGCACAGACTAGAATTGATCAACATTCTTTTGGCACCAACTTCAGCAATAAATGTAAAGGCAAACAGCATGCACATATACATCTACAAAGGACAGAAGCACCTGCTCTCCACGTGCAAAACAGAGTACTTTAAACCCAGGTCAAGGATACAGAATGTGATTTACAACTGACTACATCAATTTAATGCATTTTTTTCCTCAGGAGAGAAGAGACTATAGTGCAGTTAAAATAACAGTTTTTTAGCACTAAACTCTAAAGGTCTCTTTAGCAATGTCTATTATACTGTTCCAAAGTTAATCGAACCATCAACAAATAGTTATTGATTAATATTAATAAATTTTTTTTAATACTGTATCAATTTGTTATTCATGTACTATGGGCTCTGGGGATATGCAGGGATATGCCACCCCAAAATATGCCACTTTGACAAAGGAATTATTTTGAGCTGAAGGCATTTGAGTTGCTGAAATCCCTTATTTTCCTAAAAGCAGAACCTCCCCAAAGAATTCAGTTGTCATAAATCCCTTCTCCAAAAATTCTATCCTTGGAGATAAGAAGGAAAGAAGTCACCACTAAACCCAAACAAATGTCAAAAAACTATCATAGAGCTTATCTATTTTCCAAGGTCACATTATCTTTCAAAAAATTCATTTTTGTTTCCGTAAGTGCCCTTCCCCCACACTTCTGTTAATTTTTTCTCACGGAAGTGCCCTCTGCCTGTCCCGTTCCCCAATAAGATGGTATACAAGCTCTCAAATCTCAATGCTCCTTTGACTATTCACTTCTTTTTGTGATGCCCCCATGCATGTAAAATTAAAAATTAATAACTGTATATGCCTTTTCTCCTATTAATCTGTCTGTGGTCAGTTTAATTCATAATGCCCCCTTCCTCCCCCAACCACTGAACCTAAAAGGGTAGAGAAGAAGTTCTTCCTCCCCTACAGTTCATAACTATACTGTATTCTACTAAGAGTGTTCTAGTTAAACATTCCTGAATGATCTTTGTATGACTCACATTCTCAGAGCTACTTGGGTGAATAAAGAACAGAAGAACCTGCTATGTAATTGAATTTAAGAACCAAATACACACACACACACACACACACACACACACACCCCTTCAGATTTATTAACTACTGTGCCCTTGTATAATTCTCTTAATTTAACAAATTCTCAGTTTTCTCTCTGTAAAGGAAATTATTACCCAAGATTAATGCATTCTTCAAGATGTTAATAGGTATTTTGTAAAATAAATAAATGAATATAGGAGATGAATGGAGTTGTAGTTAAATGTGAGAAACACTGGGGAAATAAAGTTGAATATATTCATTACACTATGATATTTCAGCAACTGAAATATGCTAATATATATTTTGACTCTCTTAGAAATGTTCAGTGTCCCAAATTAATCCAAGGAACAATCCATATTGATGGAGCTAAGAGTCCCTTTTAGCTTTTGCCAACTACAAATTGGCACTTGCCATCTACCTCTACAAGGAATAAATCATGAGCCACTGCAGCTGCTGACCCCTTCAAGACCCCCTGAAAGGAGTTCAGGGCAGAGATCAGGATTGAGGTACTCTGTGCCCTGGGAAAAACTGGCAGAACAGGGCTTCAGACAGTTAGATATTTTCAGGAGAAGATTTTATGAGCCCAATTCTTGCATCTCCTCGTATCCAGAAAAGCACTAAAGTCATTAATGGTGACGTGTGCTCCTCGTGACTGGCAGCAAGCCTCTGCCAAAACGTGTGCTTGACTGCAGGTACCACCCACCCCCCCTTCACTAAAGTCATGTATAACACTGACCCTCCCCTCTACCTCTTTGGGGAAGTTTCTCAGAGCTATCTGAACTGCCATCTCCCAGGCTATAGTCTTCATGTTGCCCCAGATAAAACTTAACTCACAACGCTCGGCTTGTGCAATTTTTTTTTCAGTCAACACTTTTAAAACGCATAATTTTATAAAATTCCAAGTCAATAACTTAGATTCATGGGAATTTGCTGGGCCTGCTTTCTGAAACTAATCTAATCATGCCTCACATCAAGGTGAATACAAGAAAAATGGAATGACCTGAACTGCACTGAAAATATTAACACACTCAAAAGATGCTACATAATTCGTTTCTTTCAATTAAAATATAAATAAGATTAATTTTTAAATTAACATGTACTACTTTATAGCATTCTACCTATGATGAATTATTTCTTAGTTTAAACTCTAACATATAAAGAAGACATACAGTCCAATATTTTTTAACACTTAGTGTAGACAGCTACAACAAAAGACCAATGAAAGCGCCAACCTAGCCTGATTTTGCGGTAGAGAAGTGTTATCACTGCATTACTCTAATAATGATGATAACAATAATAGCCATTTTATATTAAGCTTTAATTTATCAATTAGGTACTGTTAAAATTTTGGATGTATTTCAATTTTGAAACCAAATCCCCTTAAAGCTGAGTTCCCCTACCTAGTTTATGATTAACCTCTCTGTCCAAAACTTTATTCCCTTTCTTGTCCAGTCCCTGTTCCCCGCAGGACTGAGGAGTATCAAAGAAAAGGGGGAATTGAAACTGAGCAGGACCCTGTCCCAGGTACAAAAGCCCCTCCGTGTCCCCTGTTTCTTGTTTGTAGAAAAAAGGCTTTAGTCTCTTAGGCCTTTCCTGAGTTCCAAAGAGCAGACTCAAGCAGTTACTAATTAGAGAAGTGAAGAAATGCAGACACAAAAGAAAAATAGTTAAGCAAGAAAAGTAATAATAGCTTAAACAGTTCAGTGATAAGGCAGAGTCACAGAACTCCTAATTCCCCCTCAGAGATATACATAACAATCTGACATATACCTTTGAGTTGTTTTGCAGAAGCTAAGATGCCCACCCAGTGGAGAATGTTGACTACATGCTGACCACAGCACAGCACATAGACCCCAGACTGGTTGGAACCAGAAGGTTGATGATTAAGGTTTCCAAAACATCACCCTATTACCTCATCACAAACCAATGAAGAATGTCCATGAGCTGATCATGGACCCTCAGCCCTAAAGTTGCCTGAAATGTCCCCTTGCCTGAAAGCCATCAGGGAGTTGGGTCTTTTGAGTATGAGCTGCCTGTTCTCCTTGCTTGGCACCCTGCAATAAATGCTGTACTTTCCTTCACTACAACCTGGTGTCAGTAGATTGGCTTTGCTGCACATCAGGAGAGCTGACGTGAGTTTGGTTTGGTAACAATCTTAATTCTTACACATGCCCTAAGAGATAGATAAAAATTTTATTCTAATAAGCTAAGTTTTAGAAATGTTAATGTACTATAAGGGAGGAAAGAAAACTCTTCCTCTACCTTTCTAATTTCAATGGCTGGGACATCAAAGTGATAAAAACAGATAACAAGAGAAAAAAACAGATTTAAGCGCATGCATACACACAGGAATTCACAAGGAAGTGTGATTCAAGGAGAAAGTCAGAATTTGAGGGGTATATATGTTGCAGGAAGGGGACCCTTTCCAAGGCCCGAGAGTGGGCATTGTCTAACACTCGGAAATGAACTGTCTGAGGAGACACACGTGCTGACAAAGCAAGAGACTCTACTGTGAAGGGGCGCCTGGGCAGACAGCAATAGGACAAGGGAAGCCAGGAGAACTGCTCTGCCACGTGGCTTGCAGTCTCAGGTTTTATGGTAATGGGGTTAGTTTCCGGGTTGTCTCTGGCCAGTCATTCTGACTCAGGGTCATTCCTGGTGGTGCATGCATCACTCAGCCAAGACGGGTTCCAGAGAGGTGGATTCTGGGAGGTTGGTAGGACACAGAGGTTGGCACCTCCTCTCTCCTTTTGACTTTTCCCTAATTCTTCCAGTTGGTGGTAGCTTGTTAGTTCCGTGTTCCTCACCAGGATTTCCTGTTGTAAGATAACTATCATGCCTGGCAAGGGTGGGCATGTTAGGTCAGTGGTTCCCCTAACGTATATACCATCTTAGGGTAGACAAAGACAAAAAGGGTTTGGGGTTTCTGGAGAAGGGGAGGTAAATTACAGGAAGGAGACCAGAAAATTTATCAAAAAAATGTTAAACAAGGGTTATTTAGTAAGGATGGTAATGCAGATTTAAATCAGTGCCTTCTCCATTGTTAAGAGTTATTAAGAGTCCTCCCCCTCCCTGTTAGAGGAGCCAGAGACATCTTTACAAATGGAAATTTCCGTTATAAATGTTAATTTCCTTTACAAAAGGGAAGCTTATGCTCTCCTTTTAGTTTTTCCTTCACCTGCTGCTCCTCAACTGCCTTCAGCTCAAAATAATCCTTACACCAATGAAGGATATTTTGGGGTGGCATATTCTGATCCTCATCAATCCTTTACAAAAGTCAGATAGGTAATAAATTGTGGCACTGGGATTTGACATCTGATAAGCTGTTTCTTAATTAAGGATGTTGTACTGCAAACACACATGATAATCTGACACATTTAGCAATAAACATTCTCATTATGATATTTTGTGGCTTTGAGGCATTAAGAATAAAATACTTTCTCCAAATAGCTATAAATTGGAATCATATTTGTAAAGTTGAATCTCAATCTCACTTAATTTGTTAAGTTTGCTGAAAGCAATATTCTTGTCTGAGGCCTTGTGCACCAACCCGCTGACAGTCATATAGACGAATCGATTAAAGACCTGGATAGAGTAATTTTCCTTTTTTTATCTTCATGGCCTGCAGATATTTTGGGCTGGGTCTCAGGTACTCTGGGATTTGGAAGATTAAAGGCCACCAGACTCTGACTGTAGGAGGGAATGATAAACTGTTTCTCCTAGTACCTCTACCAGAACAAGGCAGATTTCAGGAATGAAGTAGTAATGATAAGAACTGACTAATCTGCTCTCATCAGTTCCCAGAACCTACCTTTGAGCAGCCCCATCCAAGCTGTGTACAGCGCACTGACCCCAAGGAAGACTGGAATTAGTAAAAAAAAAATTGGAGAAAGATCCTAAAATTTCTATTCTGATGGCTCATTCCCATACAATTTGTATACCAGAATACTGCTAAATCAATTTTAATTTAGGGATAAACAACAGAGTGAGAATTTTTGTTCAGCTCTATGCTGATCCTTAAATTTATTTTAATAAAAAATATCAAATCCTCATATTTCATAATTAGTGATAAAGTACAGAAATCAAAATATCAAAATGTAAAGAAAACGCACTGACTTAATTTTTAACCTGAAAAAGTAAATGAGTCCACAATTTACAAGTATAAATGATGCAATGGATCCTTTGAGTAGTAGTAGCACATGGTGAACCTAGAGATATAGTCAAAAACTTAAGTACCTTCATATTTTACCCATAGACACTTTTTTATTCAGACACATAGAATTGGTGTAGTATTGTCATTCTTCAGGATGCAGAGCGTTATCAAAACTTTTCAGGGGCTTCCCTGGTGGTGCAGTGGTTGAGAGTCCACCTGCCGATGCAGGGGACACGGGTTTGTGCCCTGGTCCAGAAGGATCCCACATGCCGCGGAGCGGCTGGGCCCGTGAGCCATGGCCGCTGAGCCTGAGCTTCCGGAGCCTGTGCTCCACAGCGGGAGAGGCCACAACGGTGAGAGGTCCGCGTACCGCAAAAAAAAAAAAAACTTTTCAGTGACACTGACATCATCATTACTTCATTACTCCCTCATTACTCAAATCTCAAAATTAAAGATATTGACATATCCGAGGATTTATTTCCAACTCCTCTGGCTTACATCCTGACTCACAGCTTAAAAATTTGCTGAGAAGATTTTAGCTATCAGAGAAGATTGTATGAAGTGTTTCTAAAATTTGGGGTGTCTAAAAACCACCTTAGAAGCTTGTTAAAATGAAAGTTCCCAGGTCTGATCTTGGACATGGATGAGTGATTTACTGGGTCTTGAAGGATACCTGATAACAAGCATTTTAAACAAGAATTCTAGGTGAGACAGTCTAAAACAAGTTAGCCACAGACCACACTGTGAGAAATGGTACAGTACTAGGGATACAGAAAGAGTGCACAGAGGACAGCTTCGGCTTCTGTACTATTTGTGAAAACTACTGTTGGTCTTCAACCCAGACTAGATAAAGACAAGGTGTAACACTAATGACATTAAAACTTCTGTAAGGGCTACTCTCCTGGGTAACTCGATACCTTTTATTTACCTTGGGTAATCCAGTATTGTCTTGGAGTGCTTTGCACTTGGAATTTAGCTTGGATTAAGTTAAACAACCTTCTCTTCTCCCTCTAAGCACATTGCTAAATTCAGCATGTTTCATGTAACTTAAATAACAATTTAAAGGATAAAAGCCAACATTATTTCTTTTTTTTTTTTTTTTTTTTTTTGCGGTATGCAGGCCTCTCACTGTTGTGGCCTCTCCCGTTGCGGAGCACAGGCTCTGGATGCACAGGCTCAGCGGCCATGGCTCACGGGCCCAGCCACTCTGTGGCATGTGGATCTTCCCGGACTGGGGCACGAATCCGTGTCCCCTGCATTGGCAGGTGGACTCCCAACCACTGCGCCACCAGGGAAGCCCGCCAACACTATTTCTGAGTGAGGGAAAAACTGTTAGAATTTTCTAAGTAGCTGAAATAAACATGTAGGTAAGAGACTCTAGCAGATACAAATCATTTAAATTTTTTTCAAAGGACTCTTGAACATCTAATATGAAAAGTGATGTAAATAACGACACTTTTATAGTGTTGGACAGAACTCTAATAACACATGGAACACTGGATTAAGGAGAAATAAAAACAGTGGTGACTGAAAAGTATGTAAAAAGAGATGAAAACACACGTATTTTACTCATCTTTCTTTACATTTTCTAGCAAAGAGAGTATATAGTGAAATGTCAAGTTGAAATAAAACACACTCTTACCCTTTTATATCTTACCAAATTATTTTTCCCCTTTGTAGCATAGGTAATATAGATTGGTTAGCATTTTCAAATAAATGTCTCTAGAAAAAAATGTTGCCTATAAAATAGACAAAGCCAAAATGGATATTTATAAAACCCTGACTATATCCTTTTACACTTATCATTGCTTCTCAAAATAAATCCCCACATGTAATAAATCTGTGTTATAGATGATGACCCAACTAGTTGAATGACTGAAAATTTTACTTAAATGTTTAATATGTAATCAGAACCAAACTGATCATTAATTATGTAGGAAATAATTTTTGTGTGGAATCTACAGAAACACCAAATAGAAACAGACCATTACCAAAACAACTCTTTTTTTCCCCACAAAATAAATAGCAGGAAAATTAGATGAACTCAAGAAATAACAATACTTGGAGCAGGTACTGAATTTCCTTATTTTTTCACCTAAGAAGACCTCATTGGTCCTATTATCAAGTTTAAAAAATCTTAAATTATTGAGTCATGAACATTAAGGAATTACTTTCTCATGAATTACTGACACTTGATTGCATTAGTTACATATTCATTTCACTGTCGTAATTCAAACCCAACTTTAAATCTATGGTGCAGAGATAGACCTGCTGCAGTTCCAGATTTATTGATAGAGATTTAAGAGGTCTCTGCTGTATTCAAATTACTTTATATCCATTTAACACATTTTCTCTAATTAAAAAGTAAGACTGCACTTTCTTGCTGGTCTCCCTGTGTGTATGCTGGGGCCATTTAGCTCAAAGAAAAAGTGACAGATCAAATGAAAATGTTAAAACATAAATTACATACTTAATTAAGTTGCTTTCTCTGTATTTAGAAATGGAATCTGATAAAAGTTTAAATTTTAATGAATGGGTCCTGATTTTCTGTATATTCACTTCCCAAGTTAATAATACCTTACATACAGGAAATGTCTAAGGCAAATTAAGAGACACATGGGTTTTCAATTAGATCTAATTGAAGGGAAACACCCCCCATTGTCAGGGTACTCAACTGATTTGTAGAGTCAGCTGAGACAGTGGAATGTTAGCCTACAGCTTTATTTCAAATTCATTTACTTCTGAAGTTAAACCTAAAGACTTCCCAGAATGAGAGAAAGTAACAGAAACTCTTCATCTCATCTTTGAAAACTGGAATGATGGGCTTGGATTTTGACCTACTCATTTAGGTTTAACACAGGATTACCTAACTAGTAGATTTCACTTTTATGGTTTTTCTACCAAATTGGTTCTGATTTACATCAAGAGCCAGGAACTCATGATTCTCTAAGTAGCTACTCAAAGGAGACTTCTGTTGCCACACAGAGAGGTAAGAAACTTTAATCACATTAGGTTATCTCCTAAGACTCCAACTGCTCTAGAGTATGCAACCACAGCTATAGATGTTCAGTTCAATGATAACATTTAGCTAGTGAGACCAAAGATCTAACCAGCTGCCTTTATTCTATTCCACAGCCACCGATTTCACTATTTTTTCATTCATTTATTCTTTCATTGACACTCCCTGATGTGCCTGGCACTCTGGGATGGAAGCTGGAGTCATTAATATATATAAAAGAAAAACACCCATTAGGGAGTACTAGAAAAAGTTTACTTCATCATTTTCCAGAGGTGCCATCAGTTCTAGCAGTACATTAGCATCCAAGGAAGTGTACTAAGTCAAGGCTTTTAGATATTAAATACAGTGATAATGAAAACAGTCAAAGACATAGAACTCACAAACGTACAGGTGCCACAGAGATAATAGAAATGAGTAAAAGGATCAATAAATATTGTGGTGGGCTTGAAGGTACAGCCTGCCTTGCAGAATTTCAATCTACTGCTGCCAAATCTAATTTTTAAGAGAGGATGTTAATTCTGGGTTGTTTTTTTTTATGTGACTCTCATGTTTTATTTAATAATTGCTCAATTTAAAAAGCAAACAAACAAAGCAATGTGATGGCCAAAATTTATTTGGCCTCCAGATATGAACTAATAGCCATCATTGATCAAATTCTATCATAAGGCCCAAATCAGCAAAGTTACTGAGATCCTAAGTTGTTTCTTTCTTTAAACAGTAACAGTTTCGTGAGTGTTTTGAGCAGAGCATATGTTGCTGTATATACAGCTGAACAAATTTAGGTTGTGTTTTAATAAATGGATACTTTTGTACTTAACATTTTTAAAAGTTCCTTTTTTACAGTTAATATGTTTCAGGGTCATTTTATGTTAGTATATGAAGAAGTATATTTGTTACTTTAACTATGGTTTATATTCCTTCCTATGGATATACCATACATCGATTTGCCAATTCCCCTTTTTTTTTAAATTGAGGGTATAGCTGATTTATAAGTTTCAGGTATACAACATAGTGATTCACAATTTTTAAAAATTATATTCCAATTTACCATTGCAAGAAAAAGAATAGGAAAAAACCTACCTAACGAGACAAAACACCTGTATGCAGAAAATTATAAGACACTGATGAAAGAAATTAAAGATGATACAAATAGATGGAGAGATATACCATGTTCTTGGATTGGAAGAATCAATATTGTGAAAATCACTCTAATACCCAAAGCAATCCACAAATTCAATGCAATCCCTATCAAACTACCACTGGCATTTTTCACAGAACTAGAACAAAAAATTTCAATTTGTATGGAAACACAAAAGACCCCGAATAGCCAAACCAATCTTGAGAAAGAAAAAGAAGCTGGAGGAATCAGGCTCCCTGACTTCAGACTATACTACAAAGCTACAGTAATCAAGACAGTATGGTACTGGCACAAAAACAGAAATATAGATCAATGGAAAAGTATAGAAAGCCCAGAGATAAACCCACATACATATGGTCACCTTATCTTTGATAAAGGAGGCAAGAATATACAGTGGAGAAAAGACAACCTCTTCAATAAGTGGTGCTGGGAAAACTGGACAGGTACATGTAAACGTATGAAATTAGAACACTCCCTAACCCCATACACAAGAATAAACTCAAAATGGAATAAAGACCTAAATGTAAGGTCAGACACTATCAAACTCTTAGAGGAAAACATAGGCAGAACACTCTATGACATAAATCACAGCAAGATCCTTTTTCACCCACCTCCTAGAGAAATGGAAATAAAAACAAAATAAACAAATGGGACCTTATGAAACTTCAAAGCTTTTGTACAGCAAAGGAAACCATAAACAACACCAAAAGACAAACCTCAGAATGGGAGAAAATATTTGCAAATGAAGCAACCGACAAAGGACTAATCTCCAAAATTGACAAGCAGCTCATGCAGCTCAGTATCAAAAAAGCAAACAACCCAATCCAAAAATGCACAGAAGACCTAAATAGACATTTCTCCAAAGAAGGTATACAGATTGCCAATAAACACATGAAAGGATGCTCAACATCACTAATCATTAGAGAAATGCAAATCAAAACTACAATGAGATATCATCTCACACCGGTCAGAATGGCCATCATCAAAAAATCTAGAAACAATAAATGCTGGAGAGGGTGTGGAGAAAAGGGAACACTCTTGCCACTTTTGGTGGTAATGTAAATTGATACAGCCACTATGGAGAACACTATGGAGATTCCTTCAAAAACTAAAAATAGAACTACCATATGACCCAGCAATCCCACTACTGGGCATATATCCTGAGAAAACCATAATTCAAAAAGAGTCATGTACCAAAATGTTCATTGCTGCTCTACTTACAATAGCCAGGACATGGAAGCACCCTAAGTGTCCATCAACAGATGAATGGATAAAGAAGATGTGGCACATATATACAATGGAATATTACTCAGCCATAAAAAGAAAGGATACTGAGTTATTTGTAGTGAGATGGATAGACCTAGAGTCTGTCATACAGAGTGAAGTAAGTCAGAAAGAGAAAAACAAATACTGTATGCTAACACATATATATGGAATCTAAGAAAAAAAAAAAAGAAGTCATGAAGAACCTAGGGGCAAGATGGGAATAAAGACAGAGACCTACTAGAGAATGGACTTAAGGATATGGGAAGCTGTGACAAAGTGAGAGAGTGGCATGGACATATATACACTACGAAACGTAAAATAGATAGCTAGTGGGAAATAGCCGCATAGCACGGGGAGATCAGCTAGATGGTTTGTGACCACCTAGAGGGGTGGGATAGGGAGGGTGGGAGGGAGGGAGATGCAAGAGGGAAGAGATATGGGAACATATGTATATGTATAACTGATTCACTTTGTTATAAAGCAGAAACTAGCACACCATTGTAAAGCAATTATACTCCAATAAAGATGTTAAAAAAAAAAAAAAAGACTGGGAGAATTAAAATAGTAAAATCCATGCAAGAAATTGGCTACAAGGTGAGATCTTGGTCAAACAAGTTAAGATCTCTATGGCGAGACATTTGACTGAGTTTTTTAAGTACTAGAATTTCGTAGCCCAAATTATTCCCAATTAGTGAATGAACTAGTGCCAGGAATGTGGCAGAGCTAACTCTCAGTCAGGTTGTCTTAGCTGACTATAAAGAAGAATCTTAAAAATAGAGAAATGTGGTAGGCAGAATGATGGGCTGCAAAAAATATCCATGTCCTCTGTCTCAGAACTTGTGTATAGATTAGGTTACATTGAAAAGACATTAAAATATGGTAGCAGATATAATTAGGGTTGCTACTCAGTTGACCTTCTATTACAGAGACTATCCAGGATTATCAAGGTGAGCCCAAAGTAATCACAAGTGTCCTAAAATATGGAAGAGAGAGGCAGAAGAGTCAGTCTCAGAATGATGTGATATGAGAAAGACCCAACTGGCTACTGCTAGGTTTGAAGATGGAAGGGGCCATGAGCCAAGGAATGCAGGCAGCCTCTAAAAGCTTTGAAAGGCAAGAAAATTTATTTTTTCTTAGAGCCCCCAGAAAGGAACGTATTTCTACTGGTACCTTGATTTTAGCCCAGTAAGATCCATTTCACACTTCTGAACTCCAAAACTGTAAAATAAAAACTTCATTTTGTTTTAAGCCACTAAATTTGTGTTAAGTTGGTACAGCAGCAATAAAAAACTAATATGAGAACCAAGTAATACATTATGATTGATACAAAGGTAATACAATCCTTTCCCTTCATCTCCCCCAACACACATACTTTTCGGTGTCAAATTAAGGCAAGGGGAGTTGATAATATACACAAAATCTAAAGTGACCACAGTGAAAAGTCAAAATCCAAGAGACAAACTGTAAGATCAGAAACTTTATAAGGTTGACTTCTTTAAGAAGGTACGGATCTCAGAGAACTAGGTAACTTTGGATAGACAGAAAAAAAGAGAAAAACATTTCAACTGAGGGGCTGCTCCTAGGTAAGAGCAGAAGGCGGGAACTGAGTGTTCAGATAATAGAGAAGAGAACACACAGATCTAGAGGAAGGCATATGTGAAGAACGGTAAGACAGATAATGACCATGTATTGTGTGTGAGAGACACTGTCCCTTCATCTGTCAAATCACCACACATTGAATGCCCATTAAATCCCAGGCACCATTCAAAGAGTGGAGATACAGGGGTAAACAAGACAGACAAGGCACCTGATCTCCTACTGAGTATATTCTAGCAGGGGTGTATTTTTAGAAAGTGCTTTTATTGATTATTAATTCATTTCATCTCATTAATTGCTACAACCATCATACAAGGTTGAGACATACAAGGTAAGAACTAGGACATTCTCATTTTACAGGTGAGCACAAAAGGGCTTAAGAATTTCTTCAGCTATCATCAAAAAGTCTACAAATAATAAAGGCTGGAGAGGGTGTGGAGAAAAAGGAACCCTCCTACACTGTTGGTGGGAATGTAAATTGGTATAGCTACTACGGAGAACAGTATGGAGGTTCCTTAAAAAACTAAAAATAGAGTTACCATATGATCTTGCAATTCCACTCCTGGGCATATATCCTGGAAAAATGAAAACTCTAATTCAAAAAGATACATGCACCCCATTGTTCACTGCAGCAGTATTTACAATAGCCAAGATATGAAAGTAACCTAAATGCGCATTGACAAATGAATGGATAATGAAGATATGGTATATATATACAATGGAATATTACTCAGCCATAAGGAAGAATGAAATAATGCCATTTCAGCAACATGGATGAAACTAGAAATTCTCATCCTAAGTGAAGTAAGTCAGACAGAGAAAGACAAATATCATATGATATCCCTTATACGTGGAATCTAAAAAAAGATACAAATGAACTTATTTACAAAACAGAAATAGACCCCAGACATAGCCTTATGGTCACCAAAGTTTGGGACTAACACATACACACTACTCTGTATAAAGTAGATAACCAACAAGGACCTATAGTATAGCACAGGGAACTATACTCAATATTTTGTAATAACCAATAAGGGAAAAGAATCTGAAACAGAATATATATATATATATATATATATATATATATTCAGATATCTCTGAATGACTCTGCTGTATACCTGAAACTAACATGACATTGTAAATCAACTCTACTTCAATAAAAAAATAAAAGAATTTCTTCAAGGTCACATAACAGTAAGTGGTAGAACCAAGATTTGAACCCAGACCATGTTAGTCAGAGCCTACATGCTTAATCACTATGCTGCCTGCTAAAAAAGGGAGAAAAGTTTGGGTGGAGAAGGTGACCCAGATAATAGATGACTTTGATACATTAAAGGTCTTCATTTAAAAACGCCACAAATAATGACAAAAACTGCCCTTTATAAAGCAATCCTTTGGTATTATACATTATGCTAAGTACAGATTTTCTACAGTCCTCAAGGCAATCCTGCAAGATGGGTATTATTCCCATTTTACAGATGGAGAAACTAAAGCTCACAGATCATAAGTGATTGCCCAAGGCTACCCAGCAAGTAAGTGTCAGAGTTGAAATCAAAACCTTGTTTGCATGGACATATATACACTACCAAATGTAAAATAGATAGCTAGTGGGAAGCAGCCGCACAGCGCAGGGAGATCAGCTTGGTGCTTTGTGACCACCTAGAGGGGTAAGATAGGGAGGGTGGGAGGGAGATGCAAGAAGGAGGGGATATGGGGATATATGTATACATATAGCTGATTCACTTTGTTATATAGCAGAAACTAACACAACATTGTAAAGCAATTATACTCCAATAAAGATGTTAAAAAACAAAAACCAAAAAAAAAACATGTTTGGGCTTCCCTGGTGGCGCAGTGGTTGAGAGTCCGCCTGCCGATGCAGGGGACACGGGTTCGTGCCCCGGTCCGGGAGGATCCCACATGCCGCGGAGCGGCTGGGCCCGTGAGCCATGGCTGCTGAGCCTGCGCGTCCAGAGCCTGTGCTCCGCAACGGGAGAGGCCACAACAGTGAGAGGCCCGCGTACCGCAAAAAAAAAAAAAAAAAAAAAAATGTGCTTGTGTATGAGAAAGATATTTCTGACACAACACTTTCTCAAAACTGAAACTGGAATAATGAAAGATCACTTGTTTAATTATAATATATCATTATCAGACACATATATATATTCCATGAGAGCATAATATGATTCTCACAGATGGAAGGGCTATACTCATACAGCCCCCAGCCCCTCCCCTTACACATGTGCATTCTTCCAGCAATCCATGGGAGTAAAAAGTTTTGGAGACAGTTGAAACATAAAGTTTGGAAGAAAGAAAGAAAATGAAATACGCCTTACTGGAACAACCTAAGTTATGCAAACCTGGGAGCTAATAGACAGACTTCCTTGTCTTTAGAACTTCTACCTTACAGATAAAGCCCTTGCTGTCTTCTTTTATTCATGGCACAACAGTCTCACAGCAGTTTGGGAAAAGAAAGATTAAAAAACAAGTTGACTGTCATTTTTAGAATTGTTTACATTTAGAAACGGATGCAAAATTGGAAACAGTCATGAAGACAAAAATATTTTTTTCTCTCTTTGAAAAAATAAAAACGTATATTTACTGCTATATTGAGATAACTTTTCTCTAGGGGATCAGAGAAAGATGGTTCTTCCATAAAACGTATAGCAAGAAAAAATTTCATAGTGTATTCTGTTAGCATATGATTAACTTAACTGCTATATATATGATTAAACACTACATAGTCCTTCTTCTCTTAGGTTCATTCTGATTGACAGATGTGCCTATTACAAATGTGTTGAGAAAAACCAACATTTTTCAGACCCTACTTTCTTGCATAATTCTGTGTTTAGCTATGCCCTGTCACCAGTTTAACTGGGAGGTTCCCTTGTGAAAATATAATTTATGTATGTTTTATACAGGTTTTTTTCTTTGTTTCTTCAGTAAAGTAGAATTTGAAAAAGGAAAACATTTGTATTACACTTGTCTCTGTGATACAATTCAGTGATATACATTCCTTGGGGTACATAATGTCAAACCAAACATTCTAAAAAATGGGGAAGAAAACCAATAATTTTGACTTTGGAGAACATTAGGGTGCAAATTAAATGCACTTGTTGAATAATACATTTTTAAATATCTGCTGTGGGTGGTCATCAAATAGAAAGTTATTTCTTCAAATACAGGAGTTAAGGGAGGAAAGTGCCAATGGGCATAAAACTCTGTGTGGTTAATGGTGGAGTTTCATTCCCCAGCACATGTGTATAGCCCCTCCTAGAAAGACACTTTATGGTTCTCATAATCCACTCCTGGGGCTTGTCCTTGCCCTAGTGACATGGGATGGACTCACCCTAGGAAATTCCATTCTCAGGTCCTTTCATATAAAGTTCATTGAACTCCCTCTGGCACTCATTTATTAAATTATCTCCTCAGTCAGTCTCTGGCAGCCCAGGTTATGACTGATCTTGAAATGAGAAGCTGGTTTATCTATATCACACAGAGCTAGTTTGGTCTTAGAAATTAGAATATCTTTTCTTTTACCAACATAGTATGCATTTATCAGGCTGTCAACACTATTTCTTTTTTCAGGTAAACTAAAATTACAAATATAAGACTATAGCCCCAACTTCAGCATAGCTATTAATTTTTGAAAGAAGTCAAAATTAAATCAATTTTTAAAATTGCAGCACTATTACAGAGGTCTCAGTGGCCTCAGCTCTTTTGAGTAAG
Source organism: Grampus griseus (assembly GCF_964374135.1). Classification (NCBI taxonomy): domain Eukaryota; kingdom Metazoa; phylum Chordata; class Mammalia; order Artiodactyla; family Delphinidae; genus Grampus; species Grampus griseus. The sequence goes on along the minus strand of NC_139001.1, from coordinate 89,467,634 downwards.
AATCTGAAAGTGTCACAACTGATAAGAAAGCAACAATTTCATTAAAAATACCTGATTTCCAAATGGCATTTAAGGCAAAGGGAGATGGAGATAAAAACAAACAAAACTGAATAGGTTTCATGGATTATAAATGATGTACCTGTTAGCAGAGTTATAAAACAAGAAAATAAGGTAACTGAACTGACTGCAGGAAGGGAAAAGTTATGTAAATGAAGAGAGCCTTATCAAAATAATCAAGACAAAGAGATTCACTGATTTAGAAGGTAGCTGTTTTTGAATTGTTGGTGTAATTAATCCTTTTCTTTTGTAAGCTATTCTTTCAAAGGGGCAGTTCCACTTGAAAGAAATTAAGGTGGTTTGGACAATATCAACATAAATTGAAGTTTTGAAGCAATATTATAAGTAGCACTAGTTCTAGAGAGAAAGATGCTCTAAAAATACACATTGGAAATCTCAGAGAATATAAAGTAATATGACTCCCATCTTCCCCCCAACTACCATGTTTTAGGGAGTACTCTTACTGATGATACAGGGTTGGTAGAACTCACTACCTCCCTCTCTGGAAACTGCTACTTACAGCTAAGGCCTCTTATTTATGGCTAGAGCTTTACTAATCAGTACGAGCCCCTTGCTTGGAACACTCTGTGTTCATCCGCTAGGTTCAATGGATGTGCTATGGAACTGTGGAAAAAAAGTTCTGGTCTCAAGGCGTGTATGACATATATAGGATTATTAAAAAACTAAGAAATGAAAAGCAAAAGTAATTTCTCCCACTTCCATGTCCCTGAAAACATATATATGTATACTGACACAGCCACAGATAGTTCACATACAAGTTACAAAATTCTAGTAAAGATAATGAATCCATTTTCATCTTAGCAAAATTAGTGGGTAACAACTTAGTGGGTAACAACTCAGATGCTTTCTTCTACGGATACAGACTTTCTGGTTATAGCCATGATTTTAATTATGCTTCTGTTTTATTCCACTGAACCAATTACTATAACAGAATAAATTGGATCTCATCTAGGGAAAGTCACAATTCATGCTGCATTTTATTCCAAGATTATTTCTTGAAGTGAGAAGAGACAAGGACAGAGGTCAGAGCTAGTAGATTTTTAAAATTTTGAATGCAAATATTCTGTAGAGATTAGTACAATCCACAAAAATTGTGACCATGTTATATGACCCAGCAATCCCACTATTGGGCATATACCCTGAGAAAACCATAATTCAAAAAGAGTCATGTACCAAAATGTTCATTGCAGCTCTATTTACAATAGCCCGGAGATGGAAACAACCTAAGTGTCCATCATCGGATGAATGGATAAAGATGTGGCACATATATACAATGGAATATTACTCAGCCATAAAAAGAAAGGATACTGAGTTATTTGTAGTGAGATGGATAGACCTAGAGTCTGTCATACAGAGTGAAGTAAGTCAGAAAGAGAAAGATAAATACTGTATGCTAACACATATATATGGAATTTAAGAAAAGAAAATGTCATGAAGAACCTAGGGGTAAGACAGGAATAAAGACACAGACGTACTAGAGAATGGACTTGAGGATATGGGGAGGGGGAAGGGTAAGCTGTGACAAAGCGAGAGAGAGGCATGGACATATATACACTACCAAATGTATGCTAGATAGCTAGTGGGAAGCAGCCGCATAGCACAGGGAGATCAGCTCGGTGCTTTGTGACCACCTGGAGGGGTGGGATAGGGAGGGTGGGAGGGAGGGAGATGCAAGAGGAAGAGATATGGGAACATATGTATACGTATAACTGATTCACTTTGTTATAAAGCAGAAACTAACACACCATTGTAAAGCAATTAAACTCTAATAAAGATGTAAAAAAAAAATTGTGACCATGTTAAACGTATTTATCACTCTTTTATACTTTTGTTACTGAAACTGGAAGGTGACAGGGAAATAGCTCAAAATATTCTTTTTTCTTCTTCTTTTTTTTCAGTGCTACATAGTAGGATCTTGTTATTTATTTTATATATAATAGTTTGTATCTGCTAATCCCAAACTCCTAATTTATCCCTTCCCCACCCCGTTTCCCCTTTGGTAACTGTATGTTTGTTTTCTATGTCTGTGAGTCTGTTTCTGTTTTGTAAATAATTTCATTTGTGTCATATTTTAGATTCCACATATTGTGTGGTATTTGTCTTTCTCTCTGACTTGCTTCACTTAGTATGATAATCTCTAGGTCCATCCATGTTGCTGTAAATGGCATTATTTCATTCTCTTTATGGCTGAGTAATATTCCATTATATATTTCTTTACCCATTTATCTGTTGATGGACATTTAGGTTGCTTCCATGTCTTGGCTATTGTAAATAGTGCTGCTGTGAACACGGGGGTGCATGTATCTTTTTGAATTAGAGTTTTCTCTGGATATGTGCCCAGGAGTAGGATTGCTGGATCATATGGCAATTCTATTCTTAGTTTTTTAAGGAACCTCCATACTGTTTTCCTTGGTGGCTGCACCAATTTACGTTCCCACCAACAGTGTAGGAGGGTTCCCTTTTCTCCACACCCTGTCCAGAATTTTTAATTTGTAGATTTTTAATGATGGTCATTCTGACCAATGTGAGGTGGTACCTCATTGTAGTTTTGATTTGCACTTCTCTAATAATTAGCAATATTGAGCATCTTTTCATGTGCCTATTGGCCATCTTTGGTTTTTACTGTGTGTATGTCTTTGGAGAAATGTCTGTTTAGGTCTTCTGCCCATATTTTTTACTGCTTTGTTTGTTTTTTCAAATATTCTTTTTATCCAAACAGATCATAAAAATGTAGAGTTTACTATTTAAAACAACCAGGAACTCATAGTGAGATAAACATTAAGACTCAAATAGATAAATGGGTAAATGAGTAGGCAGTTCACAGAAGATAGAACTGAATGATACAAAGTATGTTCAATCTTACCTGTAAGCACAGAGATGCAAATTAAGGCCTCACCTCCCTTTGTGTATCTGCAAACTAATAGATAACTCTCAATGATGGTGAATATGTGGTAAGATGTAAATCCTAAAACACAGCATGTGTGTTATAAATGTCTACACTTTCTCAGAAATTAAGTCAAGATATTGAGTTATTTATGTTTGTGATTTTTATTTTTAGAAAGGCATTCCAAGAAAACAATCAGGAACATAAGAATGCCTACAAATACTTTAAACGTTTTTTAAATGGCATTTTTATAAACATTTAAAAATGGAGGAAGCTTAGGACTTCCCTGGTGGCACCGTGGTTAAGAATCCGCCTGCCAGTGCAGGGGACATGGATTCGAGTCCTGGTCCGGGAAGATCCCACATGCCACGGAGCAACTAAGCCCATGCACCACAACTACTGAGCCCTGTGTGCCACAACTACTGAAGCCCGTGTGCCTAGAGCCTGTGGTCTGCAACAAGAGAAGCCACCTCAATGAGAAGCCCATGCACCGCAACAAAGAGTAGCCCCTGCTTCGGGCAACTAGAGAAAGCCCACATGCAGCAACAAAGACCCAACACAGCCAAAAACAAATAAATAAATAAATACATTTATATTAAAAACAAATGGAGGAAGCTTAATTCCACAAAACAAGGGAATGGTTCAATGAATAATGTTACAGCTATGGAATAGTATATTATACGGTCATTAAAATTATGTTCATAAATGTTTAATGGAAAAGAAAATCTTTATAACATTGTTTTAAAAATAGTATTAGAAAGATATAATCTCAATTCTATAAAATATATCATATATGGAAAATCAGGATTGTAATAGTGCAGGTTAGAGTAAATATCTCTCATTGGTGGAATCTGTAGATTATTTTTATTACCTTCTTTATGTTTTTAAATTTGGGGAATAAATATATACAACTTTTAGAATGAAATATTTTATGTATATGTCTATGCATATGTACGCATGCATATACACATATGTACATATGTAGATACAAATACATATTTGTATTTTACAAACCTTTACTGTTTAACCATCAAACTCCTTTTTGGTTTTGGGTTTTTTTTTTTGTCTTTCACACTGACATTTTTATCTACAGTTTCAGTTCAAAAGAACACTACATTAATAAATACTTCAAAAGCATACTATTGTTCTTTCAATTTCTCAGGCTACAAAGTAGCTTTTGCTTATCAAATATTAATAAATGATAGGTCACTGGTCTCCGTTTTTAAACATTTATAGGTTCTTTTTTTTTAACATCTTTATTGGAGTATAATTGTTTTACAATGGTGTGTTAGTTTCTGCCTTTGTGGTCTCAGCATATAACTTCAGTTATGAAAAATGTCATCCCTCCAATTTGGAATGCATTTCAGTTATAATCATTGATTTTCTAAGACAATAACTTTACTATCAAACTCATTGATAAAACATATGGCTCTGTTCTTAATTGTCACTCAAACTTCTGATCTTACCATAAACCACAACTTTAAATTTCCTACTCCTTATTTACATCAAAAAAACTGATTTTTGCAAAAAATTAGGAATGATTCTCTGAAAGTTATATAGTCCAAAATTTCTGTAGACAAGTGATTTTTCAAACATTTTTTATAGAAGTAAAAGCAGTTCTTAAATTGTACACAGAACCCAACCAGTTTGTGCCTGTATTGCTTCCACTTCAATTAGCCCCATGCCTCATCTCTCTGAAGGAAGCCTCTAAGACACTTGCAAGGATCTGTTGGAATCTGCAGAACACCATGTGAAAAATATGCTGCTCTGGACAATTTAACTTATCAAAGAGCATAATTCATAGTTCATATGGACCAAATTTCAAGTAAATGATGTTTGCCATATTGCCTATGTTACATTCACCGCGGGAAATAACCCCTCAAAATGTCTTATTCTATGCAGAATGAGCATGTTTCAGGTCAGAGAATTCTATTTAAGGAGCCATGGAGAAATTCCTCTCAGGTCTAAGTTTCAGGAAAAATTTAGTTTTCCCTGAAGAGAGAGTTTGCTCCAAAGACTATGAATCAGGTAACAGCTTCTCTCATTGCACTGGCTGTAGGGAGGCTTGGAGAAATGGACAGCTGTATAGGATGTCATGGTATAAATTCTTGTGAGTCAGTACTAACTCTGACTTTGCTATAGTTCCACTGAATCTTCCCCTTCAAACTTAATCCCTTTTTTGAGAATATTTTTAGTGTCAATGAAAACCAATTATTTTCCAGTTTTGCTGAGATACAATTGACAATAAGACTGTACAATATAATGCTTTGATAAATGTACATACTGTGAAATTATTACCACAGTAAGTTTAGTAAACATCCATCACCTCAAAGAGTTACAGCTTTTTTGTTGTTTTTTGGGGGGTTTTTTTTGGTGGTAAGAATTTTTAAGACTTACTCCATTAGCAACTTTCAAGTACAGGCACACCCCGTTTTTTTTGTTTTTTATAAATTTTATTTATTTATTTGGCTGCATTGGGTTTTTGTTGCTGCACACGGGCTCTCTAGTTTCGGCGACCGGGGGCAACTCTTTGTTGTAGTGTGCGGGTTTCTCACTGCGTTGGCTTCTCGTTGAGGAGCACGGTCTTTAGGTGTGTGGGCTTCAGTAGCTGTGGCACACGGGCTCAGTAGTTGTGGCTCACGGGCTCTAGAGAGCAGGCTCAGTAGTTGTGGAGCACAGTCTCAGTAGTTGTGGAGCACAGGCTCAGTAGTTGTGGAGCACAGGCTTAGTTGCTCTGCGGAACGTGCGATCTTCCCGGACCAGGGTTCGAACCTACGTCCCCTGCATTGGCAGGCCGGTTCTTAACCACTGAGCCACCGGGGAAGCCCAAGGCATACCCCGTTTTATCGAGTTTCCCTTTATTGTGCTTCACAGATCCTGTGTTTTTTGCAAATTGAAGGTGTGTAGCAACCCTGCACTATCAGATGATTGTTAGCATGTTTTAGCAATAAAGTATTTTTAAATTAAGGTATGTACTTTTTTTAGACATAATGCTGCTGCACACATAGACTACGGTATAGTGTAAATGTAACTTTTATATGCACTGGGAAACCTAAAAGTTCCTGTGACTAAATTTATTATAGCAAATACTTTATTGCAGTGGTCAAGAACTGAACCTACAAATCTCAGAGGTGTGACTGTATACAATATCATTTTGTTAACTGTAGTCATTATGCTCTGCATTACATCCTAGAATTTATCTTACAATTGGAAGTCTGTACCTTTTGATCACTTTCATCCATTTCCCTCAACTCCCAACTCCCGTCTCAAACAACCACAAACCTGTTCTCTGTATGAGTTTTTTTTTGTTTTTTTCACAGTTCACATATAATTGAGATCATATAGTATTTGTCTTTTTCTGTCTGACTTATTTCACTTAGCATAATGCCATCCAGCTCCATCTATGTTGTCACAAATGGTAGGATTTCCTTATTTTGTATGGCTGATACATATATATATCTCTCACATTTTCTTTATCCATTCACCCTTCAATGGTTGCTTCCATGCGTTCGCTTTTGTAAATAGTACTGCAGTAAACACGGGTGTGCAGGTATCTCAGAGACAGTGATTTTGTTTGTTTCCAATATATACCCAGAAGTGGGATGCCTGGATCATATGGTAATTCTATTTTTAATTTTTTGAGAAACCTTTATACTGTTTTCAGTAATGATTGTACTAATTTACATTTCCATCAACAGTATACAAGGGTTTCCTTTCCTCTACATCCTCACCAACACTCCTTATCTTTGGTCTTTTTGATAATAGCCATTTTAACAGGTGTGAGATGATAGGGGTTTTGATTTGCATTTCTGTGATGATTAATGTAGTTGAGCAACCTTTCATGCACTTGTTGGTCATTTGTATGTCTTCTTTGGATTTAAGTCTATTCAGGCCCTTTGCCCATTTCTTAAAAGGGTTATAAGAGGGTTTTTTGCCATTGAATCGTATGAGTTCTTTGTATATCTTAGCTATTAACCTTTCATAGCATATGTGTTTGAAAATATTTTCTCCCACTTTGTAGGTTGCCTTTGCATATTCCTTTGTTGTGCAGAAGATTTTTGTTTAATGTAGTCCCACTCATTTAACTTGCATTTGGTGTCAAAAAAAAAAAAGAAAGAAATCATTGCCAAGACCTATGTCAAGGAGCCTATCTATTGTGATTTCTTCTATGAGTTTTATGGTTTTAGATCATACATTCTAGTGTCTAATCCATTTTTAGTTTGTTTTTGTGTATAGCATAAGATATAGGTCCAGTTTTATTTGTTCGCATGTGGTTATCCAGTTTTCCCAACATGTTTATTAAAGAGATTGTTTTCCCATTTTTCCTTTGGCTTATATATTGAAAATTAGTTGACCATATATGTATGGATTTTTCTGGGCTCTCTATTCTGTTCCAATGATTTATGTGTCTGTTTTTATGACAATACCATATTGTTTAGATTACCAGAGCTTTGTACTATAGTTTGAAAACAGGAAGTGTGATGCCTCTGGCTTTATTCTTCTTTCCCAGGATTGCTCTAGCTATTTGGAGTCTTTCGTGGTTCTATACAAATTTTAGGATTTTTTTCTATTTCTGTGAAAAATGCTATTGGGATTTTCGTAAGTACTGCACCGAATCTGTAGATTTGTTTTGGGTAGTACAGCCATCTTAACAATATTAATCTTCCATCTATGAGTACAGAATATCTTTCTATTTTTTGCATATTCTTCAATTTCTTTTGTCAGTTCTCGGTGTACAGATATTTCACTTTCTTGGTTAAATTTATTCCTAGGTATTTTATTATTTTGGATGTAATAATAGGCTCTCTGCCCCTTTCTTTCTTCTTCTGGAACTCCTATTAAATAAATACTAGTCTACCTAGATGTTGTCTCATGAATCCCTTAAGCCATTTTCACTCTTTTTCATTTTTTTATTTTTATTTTCCTCTTCTGAGATTGGATGAATTCTACTGCCTTATCTTTCTGGACAAAAAAATGTTGCCTGCCATGTCAGTAAATGAAGATCAGTTGCCTGCCATCAACCAATCAGCCACTGAAGTGATCCTGATGGTGCTGAGCGCAATTCAGGATGGAGAAAAACAGGTTACTGGGCCTAGATAAGATGCATATCAAAGGAATAATTTCAATGATCCAAGACTCTTGCATCTTCCTGTATATAGCAAAGCACTAAAGTCATTAACTTGAGATGTCTGTTTTTTGCAATTAGCAGTAATCTTTTAATATTCAACTACATGTTTTTCTCCAGCAAAAAAAATATATATCCTGGCTCCTCCCTTACCTCTATGGAAGAGTTCCTCAGTGCTATCTGAGAGGCTGTCTTCTGGGCTAAGTTCTCAGTAATGTCCCCAAATAAAACATAACACTCAACTTTTAGGTTTTGTGTTTTATTTTTTTTCAGTTGACATCTTTGAGTTTGCTGTTTTTTTCTTTTGCTTATTCTAGTTTGCTATTGAATCCCTCTATTGAATTTTGAAGTGCAATTATTGTATTCTTCAACTCTGTTTTCTGCTTGGTTCTTTATTATTTCTGTGTCTTTGTTGAAATTCTCACTTTATGAATTGTTCTCCTGACCTCAGTGAACATTTTTATGACCATTATTTTGAATTCTTCATAAGGTGAATCAACTCTCTCCTTTTTCATTAAGCTCTGTTTCTAAAGTTTTACTGTTCTTTTGTTTGGAACATATTCCTCTGTTTCTTCATTTTCCTTGAATTTCTGTGTTGGTTTCTGCACATTGATAAAACAGGCAACTATCCAGTTCCTGATGGAGTGGTCTTGTATAGGAGATGAACCTTATTGTCCAACCCTGCCCTAGCTCTCGGTTTTCTCTCAAATCTTCGTGATTGTCCAAGCAGCCTGTTTTGTTTTTAATGGCCCCCAGTGCTTGAGGTTGTGCCACGACCTGTCTGTGTCCCGAAGGGAAGGCTCTCAGTCAGCACTCACATGCAGGCTGACTGGAGGCTGACATTCCAGCAGCCGGTTTTAAAGTATTTAATAGGCCTCCTACAGGGAAAGACTGGGCTGGGCTGTGTCCTGAGGGAGGGGTATTTTGTTAAGAACTGTTTTTGGTGGTGTTCTTATAGAGCTATGGGAACTGCAGAAGCAAGCCCTACTGGACACCAGAGCCAGGCAATTAAGGAGTGCATCCACTGGGCAGCAGCTGCAAAAGTTGGGAACCAGACATGCACAACCCCCTTCCAGGGAAGGATGGGCTAAAGGGAGAACGTGGAGATGCCATCCGCCAACCTCTTTGGTATCCCGGGAGGATTGCAGTCAGCTCTTAGATGTGGGCTAAGTCAGAAGCCTGACGATCAGGTAGCATCTTTTAAAGTATGCAAATAGGCCTCCTTCAGGGAAAGACTGTAAGAAGCGTGTTTCTGTTTGCTCCCTCAATGCTGAGCCATGGGGGAAGAGCCACTGCAAGTCTTTACAAACCTGTTAAGAACCATTTCTTTGTTTGCTATAGTCTTATGGGTCTCATAGATGCAAGCTCTACTAGCTTTCAGAGCTAGGTGTTTTGTAGGCCCATCCCTCAGGTGGAAATCTTAAAGGTTGGGGTGCTAGATGTTGGGTTCAAACCCTTTGTGCCTCAGAGAGAAGCTGAGACTTGTAAGTTACTTCTCAAATGTACGTCACTATGCCAAGGATGGGGTTTATGGTGGGAGTGTGTCTCAGACTTTCCTACCTGTTTTGATGTATTTTCTCATTGACCTATGGATAGGTATTGCTCAGCTAGTTTCTGGATTTCTTTCAGAGGAACTGCCCCATGTGTAGCTATAGATTTGGTGTACCCACTGCAGGAAGAGTTCAGGAGCCTCCTCTGTCATCTCTCACTGGCACTTCACAAAACTGATCCTTAACTTTTTAAAAATGTGTGTGTATATGTAAATATTTGTGTATATTTTTAGACTGCTCTCAGAAAATTTAAGGTTACCTTTACTGTCAATATTTTCCTGAATGTATTTGCTAGCATTCATCCATTCATATATTTGTTCAGAAAATCCTTATGGAATACCTAAGCAAGTCCAGCTCTTTGTGTGGGTGGGGTTATAACAGTGAACCAGACTCAGCTCTTAATCTAACAGGTTCAAGGGAGCCCATTTACTACAACTACCAAATATTACTCTACACCATATTTTACCCATAGCCCACAGCCTTCCAACAGTTCTCTTAAATAAATTTTAAGGCCCTCAATGAATTAAAATCAAAATTGAAATCTATTTAACTCAGATAAGTAAAATGAAACCAATATAATTTCAGATCAATAAAGCCTATGTGCATTCTTGTTAGCCTCCTTTTAAATACAGTGTGATTTCATTTCCTCTAATACATTTTGTTAAAAACCGCTCAATAAGATATATCGCCACCAAAATTAGCCCTTGATGGAAAACTGCAGCTTCTTCTTAAAGAAAAAGATTTATCTTCTTCCAAGCCATATATGTGTACATTGTATGATTAGATCAGAATATCAATAGCAATAAGCCATAGTAATAAATTTGCTTGTTCAGTAAAGCTATTAACATCCTTAGAAATAATTATAAACCATTTATCAAATGACTTGCAACCTAGTTTTAAATTAAAAAAAGATGATTAATAAATTAAAATTTTCTTTTAAAAAAATTTACGTAAATTTTTCCACAGTTTCCCAATTTAAGTCTTCAGTACTCTTCATTGCTTTGAGACTTTATTTTAAAGAGGAAAATAAAGATTTTATAGTTTACATAATGATGATATGATTGTAAATGTTAAGATAAAAACAAGATAAAAAATTAAACCATGTAGATTTTAAAATTAACAATTTCTTCAAAGAAATTTTCCCCTTTAAAACTTAATCACATAGGGGCTTCCCTGGTGGCGCAGTGGTTGAGAGTCCACCTGCCGATGCAGGGGACATGGGTTCGTGTCCCAGTCCAGGAGGACCCCACGTGCCACGGAGCGGCTGGGCCCGTGAGCCGGGGCGCTGGGCCTTCGTGTCCGGAGCCTGTGCTCCACAACGGGAGTGGCCGCGGCAGTGAGAGGCCCGCGTACCGCAAAACAAAACAAAACAAAACGAAACTTAATCACTAATCCTATGGCATCCTGTAATTTAAAACTGAAGTAAGAATGGATATTGTTATTTAACAAGGTCCTCTATAAAATTAATTTCAAGACCAATTTACATTTACTGTCCCTATGAATCTCTATAAGGAAGAAAAATTATGAACAAAATATTTTTTTTCTATTTACAAATCAATGATATACTAAATTCCCTCTCAATTTTTTTTTCTAAGAACATAATTCTCCAAGCTGTAAAGTCTTGAAAAGGTAGAGGTACGGGGTAAAATACAGAGATTACTTTTTTTTTTTTTTTTTTTGTGGTACGCGGGGGCCTCTCACTGTTGTGGCCTCTCCCGTTGCGGAGCACAGGCTCCGGACGTGCAGGCTCAGCGGCCATGGCTCACGGGCCCAGCCGCTCCGTGGCATGTGGGATCCTCCCGGACCGGGGAACAAACCCGTGTCCCCTGCATCGGCAGGCGGACTCTAAACCACTGTGCCATCAGGGAAGCTCTAGAGATTACTATTTCTTAATGACATTTACACTATTTAAATTAGAATCACTTCACTTCAATCGACTCTTTTCATAAACATTTATAAAAGTGATGACACTTCTTACAGTGCGATTGTAATGGGTTGCCCATCTCATTTACCTGATCCAGAAGCCCAAAATGCACCGCTTATCAAAAGATTCATTATTGAAATTCTAAGTACTAACATGAATTACTCAAAATTTAATAGTATAGTTTGATACACTCAGGGAAGTTAACAAATCAAAAACTTTAAAAAATATGCCCATGTAATTTAATATTGCAGAATGAAAAATGCTTTGTTAAATATGTCCTTCTACTCTAATTTGTTGGAATAAAGGACTTCTCTGTCCATTGTCAGGAATAAACAGAAATTATTGCAAATGGTGAGACTACAGTGATTGCAGTAAAATGACCGTTCATATGTATTCTTTTTTGCTTCTAATAAATGAGTGTGATTTGCCCAAATTAATCTTAAAACAAAATTTTGGCAGTCATTAAAAATAGAAATTTGATTATTAACATACTTCACAAATTAAGGATAATGAAGTTAATTTTTGTATTGCTATCTACCCAAGATATCTGTTATATAATCACCTCAACCCAAAGAAAACTGAACTACACATGAGTCAACAGCTAATTTAGCTCAAAAGAACAAATGTATCTTTGGTATTGGTTGATTGTTTATACCCATATGAACTAAACATATAGAGAGATATCTTGTGGATTATCCTGGGATGCTACACTTAGCTTTGTCCTTTTCAAAGGTGCATTAATCACATAGTCATAAATGTAGTAGAACATTAATAAAATTGATGCGTGACTCAAAAATGGAAAAGAACATATATAGATTACAGAATAAGAATCTAAAAAAAGAAACTTACTTAACTAGAGTAATGATTAGACTAACAAAATTCAGTTTAATAGATTGTTAATAATAGCTACTATTTATTAATCTATTATTATATCCTAGGCCTTATACTAACTCTTTAAATATATTATCCTTTTTAATCTTTATAAAAACACTCAGGGTAGTTAATATCCACTCAATAAATGAAAAAAAAAATGCTCAGAATTTTTTAACAACTTGCTCCAGTTCAGACAGATTAAAAAGCCAGCATTCAAAGAGAGATGGGCTGTGCTTTGGGAAGAACCATGGACTTTTCCTTAGCCAAAAATTCTCTCGTTATGCTTCGGCAAAAGACATTTATTGAGCTTCCGTGGTGGCGCAGTGGTTAAGAATCCACCTGCCAGTGCAGGGGAACACAGGTTCGAGCCCCGGTCTAGGAAGATCCCACATGCCCCGGAGCAACTAAGCCCATGAGCCCCAACTACTTAGCCTGTGTGATGCAACTACTGAAGTCCATGTGCCTGGAGCCTGTGCTCCGCAACAAGAGAAGCCACTGGCTCGCCGCAACTAGAGAAAGCCCACACGTGTCAACGAAGACCCAAAGCAGCCAAAAATAAATTAAAAAATAAACAAATGTATATTAAAAAAAGACATTTACTGAATAGCATTGGTTTCAAATTTAAGAAGCTGAGTGACACTCAAAAGTGGATGTGTCTTTGGGTGTATGTTAGGCAAATTATTCAAGCAAAAATCTCATCACTAAAATCACTTTCTAGTGGGTTAATATGTATCCCCACCTCTTATTTCAGTAAAAATACAAATTATTCTCTTGGAAAAAAGAACAAAAGCCAGATAGGACCACAAAGCCAGTATTTTATCCTCTGTGGTACACTGCCTCTCATCTAAGTTCCAGTTCAGAAAAGGATAGAAAAGACAGACATATGCAAACAAGACAGAGATTTTAGTTTACAGTAAGGTCAATATAAGTACCATATACTTGCCAAAAATACTAAGGCATCCTAGGCTTCAATTATAAAGTGTAAAGCACAAAGAATGCAATAGTCCTTAATTAATGACCTCAGTGCACCCTGTCCTGTACTAAATTCTGGGCACTGCCATTTTCAGAGGAACACCGACAAACAGGAGAGCTACCATAAGTCAAGGGTAAAGAGAATGCAATAACTGTTATTTTCTGATCTACCTTTCATTTAACACATGCTATGTGCCTGGTGCTATCTTTGTACTTTATACAGTTTTCTCACTTAACCCTCACAATATTCCTGGAAGCTAGGTGTGATTATCCTTACTTTACAAGACAGAAAACTGAGGCTAAGAAAGATTATGTCGAGACCACATAGCTAATATATATCAGAGCTGGTGTTTATCTAACAACAAAGTCAGGACACTTCCTATTACACTATCTTGCAATGTTGAAAAATACTGAGGAAGTTTAAAGCTAAAGAAGACAAATATTAGAAGAATTAGGCTCTACTGCACAGTTCCAAAGGTAAACTAGATAAAACTGGAAAGCAGCAAAAGAAGACATATTTTCTTACAGTAAGAACTTTCTATTGATGAGGCCAGTTGGGATATATACTTTTAAGCCATGCCAAGATGACGACTTGCCACTTGACACTATTTTTTCCCACACTCTTGTTTCTGACTCAAGGAGTTTTTACTCAGTGTTCTCTTAGCCTGGTGTGCTCTTCCCTTGCATTTTCTCTCTGAGAAGGTAGCAACTGAACAGAGCCTTAGTGATAAGGGGTATCTCCTTTGATTATTCTTGGAAAAGTAACCCTGATCTCATTACCACATTGTCCTCTCTTATTTATTGTTAACCTGTTGATTGTCTTTCTTCTCCACTAGAATGAATGTTCCAAGAGAACATGATGATAACTCTGTGAGGAGCAGAGCAGACACTCTGAATATTTGTTGAATACTAAATTAATCTCGTTGCAGCTATTTATGCCTTAAACGGAGTATCATTAGAGTAAATTCTCATTCACTCTAAGAATCTATGACTCTCATTTTAGCCTAATAAATAATGAAGGCAGCAAATGGGAGATGGTCTGTATAAGAACTATACCATGTCCCCAAAACAAGTGAAAATTGTGTAACAGTCACACCAAAATAATGTTTAGGAATACATATGCACAAATGAATATATGATCATACTGTAGAATTTGTAAAGAAACATTAAAGAATTGCACAAGAGTTAGGATGGTCTTAACATAAGTTAATTGTTAACTGAATTCAATACAAACTTTCAAAATCCACACACACCGTGATACTTGCATGATAACACGTAGGCAACATGGCAACAAGATGCTATTCCTAAAAACAAAAATAAACAAATGCGACCTAATGAAACTTCAAAGCTTTTGCACAGCAAAGGAAACCATAAACAAGACCAAAAGACAAACCTCAGAATGGGAGAAAATATTTGCAAATGAAGCAACTGACAAAGGATTAATTTCCAAAATTTACAAGCAGCTCATGCAGCTCAATAACAAAAAAACAAACAACCCAATCCAAAAATGGGCAGAAGACCTAAATAGACATTTCTCCAAAGAAGATATACAGACTACCAACAAACACATGAAAGAATGCTCAACATCATTAATCATTAGAGAAATGCACATCAAAACTACAATGAGATATCATCTCACACCAGTCAGAATGGCCATCATCAAAAAATCTAGAAACAATAAATGCTGGAGAGGGTGTGGAGAAAAGGGAACACTCTTGCACTGCTGGTGGGAATGTGAATTGGTACAGCCACTATGGAGAACAGTATGGAGGTTCCTTAAAAAACTACAAATAGAACTACCATATGACCCAGCAATCCCACTACTGGGCATATACCCTGAGAAAACCATAATTCAAAAAGAGTCATGTACCAAAATGTTCATTGCAGCTCTATTTACAATAGCCCGGAGATGGAAACAACCTAAGTGTCCACCATCGGATGAATGGATAAAGAAGATGTGGCACATATATACAATGGAATATTACTCAGCCATAAAAAGAAACAAAATTGAGCTATTTGTAATGAGGTGGATAGACCTAGAGTCTGTCATACAGAGTGAAGTAAGTCAGAAAGAGAAAGACAAATACCGTATGCTAACACATATATATGGAATTTAAGAAAAGAAAATGTCATGAAGAACCTAGGGGTAAGACAGGAATAAAGACACAGACCTACTAGAGAATGGACCTGAGGATATGGGGAGGGGGAAGGGTAAGCTGTGACAAAGCGAGAGAGGCATGGATATATATACACTACCAAATGTAAGGTAGATAGCTAGTGGGAAGCAGCCGCATAGCACAGGGAGATCAGCTCAGTGCTTTGTGACCGCCTGGAGGGGTGCGATAGGGAGGGTGGGAGGGAGGGAGATGCAAGAGGGAAGAGATATGGGAACATATGTATATGTATAACTGATTCACTTTGTTATAAAGCGGAAACTAGCACACCATTGTAAAGCAATTATACCCCAATAAAGATGTTAAAAAAAAAAAGATGCTATTCCTAGTGCATATAGATGAAAAATGAAAGCATGCATTAGCACCATAATAAATAACAATTTCTTAATTCTCCTGATGTGTTTGGGATAGCACAGAACATTACAGATTTATTGTCTCTTTTAATCCTCAAAACACACCTAAGAGCTAGTATTTCTAAGTAATAATTTTCCCATTACACAGACAAGAAAAGTGAAACATAATGGACTTAAGAAAATTGCCTGGAGTTACACAGTTTACAAGTGACAAAGTCATATTTAGACTTTAGGTCATTCTGACCCCACAGTCTCACTATTAAATGCTAATCGTTACACATTATACAATCTCATCCTTAATGTCATTAAAGCAAAAGGAAATATAACCAACGTCTCCCACAGAAGCATAAAACTGAACATTATTATTTTTTTCTCAGAATTTGAGATTTATACGTGAAGAACTCACTTTTGAGGTCAATTTGAACTAGGTATTTCTTTTTTAGGTTCTAACAAATAAGTTGAAAAATTATAAGGAAAGGAGAGCAAACCATTCCTCTTTGAGCTGAATGAGTGCTATATCTCCCTGTAACTCATTTTCCTCTTTTCAAAAGTACTCTAATGTTTGAGAGTCTACTTTATTGAAAAGGAAACATTTTATGCTGTGAGGTTACAGGGCAAGAACTAGGATCAAAGGATAGATGTTACATTAAAAGAGATTTGGGCTTAATGTGTGGGAGAAATTTGTCAGGTTGTAAAATTAGCTGCCTTGAGAGTTGTGACTGCCATATTAATGAAGAAGTACTTTTATAGACAGGGAAACTATTACCAAAGTTGTGAAAAAGATCAGCAAGCTTCTTCTGAGAAGGTACAGATAGCAAATATTTTAGTCTTTGCTGGCAGTATAGTCTCTGCTTCAACTACTCAATTCTGCCTTTGTAGTGCAAAAGCAGTCACAGAGACAGTGGAAGTGAATGAGTATGGCTGTGTCCAAATAAAACTTTATTTATACAAACCATCTACAGCCTAGATTTGGCTTGGGGATGAAGTTTGCTAACCCCTGTTACATAGTACATTAATCTGAATATGCTAACTGCTGTTACAAAAGCCTTTAAATTTCAATAGCTTAATACAGGGATTTGCAAACCATGACCACAGGCCTATCTGTCCCACAATCTATTAAGAGACAGAGACTGGGACACACAAAACCTAAAATACTTACAAAGTGGGCCTTTACAGAAAAAAATGTACCAACCTAAACAGATGTGCTTTGTTAGACAGCTCTCCTCCAAGCAGACTCAAGGATTCAGACCCTCTGCATTCATAATGCTGAAGTCTTCCACATGGGGCCAACAAGTTTCACACCGTTTTGGGGTAAAGCATGAGAAAGCCACATAGTATACATAACTCTCTTGCTGAAGAGATGATACTTATTTTTGCTCCCATTTCATTAGCCAGAGTTAATCATGTATCTGCTTAGAGATAAGAGGACTGAAAAATACATGCTTGGCTGAAGAGCTTTCTGCCAGCACCTACTCCATACTATGGAAAAAGGCCATGAATCTTTGGTGGTCACAGAGCTGCTTCCACCACATAGAAAGAATATGTGGTGCAGACTGAGGCTTGAAATAGATATACACCAACAGGCATTTCAATTATGAGACTTATCTATGTTTCTACATTCCCCAATGTTGTAGGAATATAGTATCTATGGGACAGACAGAAGCTAATTCTCCGTAACACACTCCCCCATAACTTCTTTTCTTTGATCAGAAATGGTACGAGAGTTTTCCAAACACAGTATCTAATAAGTTTTGTCTCATAAAGCTTTTCATGTACTTATGCCTACATGAAGACTCTCAGTATTATGCAATTGTATGAGAAAATTATAAGCCTGAGTCTCATAATATGTCAAATAAATTAGAAATGATGCAACCATATATTTTTTCGTCTGGATTTTAAAAAAGCATTTGGTTTTAGAATATTTTAATTTAGCCTCTAGTTTCTATTTTTTCACCTCATCGTCCAGATTCTAAGTCATGCCTTCAGTGATTAATTCTCAGTTATTAAGTTTCTGAAGTTACCAGCAACAAAAGATAGAACCACAAGTTTTCAACTGACATTTTTCATCACACTATTGTTTCAGTGCTCATTCTCAAAGATTTTTACAGGACAGAAAGAGAGACAGAAATGGAGAGAGAGAGAGAAAGAGAGACAAATCTGAAATAAATCTTGCTTCTTGCTGTAATAAACATCATTAAAGGTGTGAGAGGCTGACAGGACTTTACAAATGAACCTCTACTTTAAGGGAAAATGGTGTAATCATTTAAATAATTAAGTGAAAAGAACAGCGGTAGTAACAGAAACTGCAGACAAGTGATCAACAAAACTGCCATTAAATCAGACAAAACTAAGCGATAACAGAAAGGACCAAATGGTCTGTTGAGAAGAAAATGAAAGAAACTTAATCTTCAGGATTTATCAAGACAGCAAAAGCAATAACAAGTATACTACATGATTCAACATCATTGACTGAAGTTACTGGAAAGAAGTAGGATCAACCAATACTTTAAGTCACCAACACCTTATCTGTACTGTGCAATAGCTAAGTTGTTAAACGGCAATATTCCAGGGTTAGCCGAACACTCTGAAGTGCAAAGTAAAAAGGAGGTAGAATCAAGGTAAGAAATACCTTGTGATTAGACATAGTCACAAGGAAGCCATTGCTGTAGTTCTTAACTGCTTTAATATGTATGAAGCACTGTAGCATTTCAGGTATCTGCATTAAAAGACACATTTACCATTAGGTTTATAATATATTTCAGTGAGAATAATTCCCAGGAAAATCTTTCTTGAGCCTGGTTTTCTTAGTTTTTTCATGTATCATGTCATGAGAAACCTCAGAGACAGTCACCAGACAGTCGAACACACTCCTAGAAGGTTCATCATTTTGTTATAATGATGTAAATGTTGGTTTGAATGTTGAATTAGTGGGTTTATTTGTTGTAATGAAGTGAAGAGTCAAACAGCTGGGCACATCTGGAGTCAACAAATCACAACTTTAACTCCATTCAACTGGACCAAAGGAAAATTACTGGTCTTGTTTTGTTTTGTCTTGTTTTGTTTTGTTTCTTAGTGGAGTCTTGACACAATTAAGGTACTATCTAGCAAAGCTGTCACTGTTGTTCTCACTGGCACCTGCTAATGGAAAATCGGCCTCTCTCTTCATGGGGAAGAACTATCCAAGCTTTCTGGGACTCAGGCTGCTGAAGAGACTCTCTTCTTCCTAAATTAGCATGGACTGACTACCTCTAAACCCTGGAGACCATGGATTATGTCCTCCTGCTGGGGATGCGGCTTTCCTCCGTTTGTCATGGTGAGAGACAGCAATATAGTGACTTGTGTTGCTTTCAATAGGTTATATTAGTACAATTAAAAATTAAAAGAACTTAAGATCAGTACAAGGTTTGTAACCCTTTTGTAATCCTTGATAACCCTGTGATAACTCTGGGCCATTCTACCCACCAGCACTGTTTCCTCCTTAGACATCTGCACCTCCTCTAGCACACATTTACCCTCTCTGCAGGAAGAACTTTGTCCTTATTTACCAAGAAAAAACAAAAAAAAGTTTCAGCTTTAAGCATAAAGGTAGACACAAGAGAATCAGGTATCTGAGACAGATTAACCTCAGGCCCTTCTTTCTGCCCAACAGGAAGAAGTCTTTGTAATCTTGCTCTTTTGGTATACTCCCAATGTCTTGTCTGTTTATGACACAACAGGAGGTCACATATGTATTTTACGTAAGCCTTCCATGCCTTTTATTTTCCTTTTTCTCACTCGTGACAAAGGCCAAGTTCATATCTGTGGCCAATAACAGTTTTTCTTCTGGTTCTGACCCAGTACAAAGTTCAGGATAATAAGAGGCTTTAAAATCCTGAATCATGAATGAATCACAGAAACTATAAGTAAAGTCACTCAAAGGGTTCTTTTAATCAAACATTTGGGAACTAAATCCACATGTTTGGTACCATAACCATGTTCTTACCCTAAAGGCCCCCTACAGGTAGTTCCCTTTCACACTAACGGTCTCCCCAAACTATCTGCTTAAAAGCATTCTCTGACCATAGGATCATGAACATAGAACAGGAAATATGTGCTGTGGAATTAACATGGGACCTCTCCAACAGGGAAGTCTCAGTATACATTTGACCTTTTCTATGGTGACCCAGGGTACCCAGAGAAATTGCTCCAAAATTCTAAGGCAAAAGCAGTAGGATTCTTGATTTAGTCTCAGTAATTATGCAGCAACACTTATGTCATACATTTCTAGTCTATTCCTTGATCAAAGTATCCAATATACATTAAAACATGCATATGTCAGTGAATAAATAGACCTCATTCTCAACAGAAAAAGTGTTAAAGAATTTAAGCTCATCTTTATTCCACCTCTCCATGTTTTCTTGGATTACATCCAAATGAAAAACTTATATCCATATTCTTGACTCAGAGTCTGCTTCTTGGAGGAACCAAACCAAAACAATCTGATCTCTGTTGAGTTCTCTTTGAGATAAAAGATTTGCTGGGCAGCAGTGGTGAATTAGCTTCCATAATGCCAGGCTGCTGCTTGATGATCAGTTATTTAGAAATGTAGCTTAAATTATACATTATTTCTTTGTTTACGGGACCATTTCTGTTCCTCCAATAACTATTAACAGGCAATAACAAAGTTGGACTTTTTCCTTTTGCTTTTTATTTTCATTTTGCACAGATAACTTTACATGGTCCCATTAGATATTGATGAAAATGAATCAGACTCCCTTAGTAACCAGTAGCTATCAGAGAAGCCCGACTTCCTCAGTTACTGCAGTAGCGAAAGAATAAAAAATCTCCATTTTAGAAACATTATAAACAACATTATGAACGTAAGTTCCAGAATGGAAATACCTGTCCATTATGTATTTGCTGCAAAGTATTCTATAGATCAAACCTGAGTATGTAAGGGCTAATTTTATGTGTTCATAAGCAGGGATGTGAGAAAATTAGGAACGTGAACAGGAATAAGTACACTGCTAAGGTAAGCAGTGAAGGGAAGCAGAACATGCCACCTCAAAATGTGCCACTTTTGCACGTGAATTATTTTGAGCTGAAGGCCTTCAAGACCTGACAGACTCAGGAACAACTTTTACCTCTCTCTTAACTGCCTGAAATAGTTTAGATAGGGGGCCTGGCCCAGAAAGAGAGCTATTACCAGAAATAACTTTTTTATCTGAAAGACTTACTGCTTGGTGGGGCATACATCTGGTTACCAAAATCTGCTCATCTTCCTGTGAACTGCCCTCCTCCCCTTTGAAGCTCCAGGCCCATATCCCATTTCTTAGCTAAATACAGCATATAAGCTTCAACTGCCTGACTGCCTTTAGGCCTCAGATCTTTGTGGAGCTTCTGGATGTATTGTGAAAAAAAGAAACAACAGGCTGAAAATGGAGTCACATAAGTAAACCAAGACTTAACTAGAGTTTCTCCATCTCCCAGGAATGTAACCTTTAGCCAGTCAGTCTGGAATTACCTGGTCATTACTAGTGAGGTAATCCACCTGATAAACACCTTACATCTTCCCCCCAAAGATGAGGTAATCCACTCTTTTTTGTCTGTCTCCCTTTCTGCCCATAAAAATCTTCCATTCTGTACAGTTCCTTGGAGCTCCTTTCTATTTGCTAGTTGGGATGCTGCCCAATTCATGAATTATTGAACAAAGCCAACTAGGTCTTCAAATTCATTAGTTGAATTTTTTTTTTAATAGATTTGATGGCCAAAACGGAATCCAAAAGGAACTTCTGTTGCCTTTGGAGACAATGAGAAACACAGGCCTGTCTCTGTTTCCAAAGGCCATGAGTAAATTCCTCTTGGTTCTGAGCTCCACTCTTTTTGTTGAGCTCCCAATCTAACTGGCTTTCCCATTTGGAAAAGTTTTCCATTTGGTTAGAAGCCCTTGGTTCTGCCCCCAGTTTCCAAGTTGGGATCTGTTGGTGGCAGCTGCAGTTCCCATTTGTTTGGAATCAGTCCACAGATCTCATTCTCTGGGGTCTGCTGGTTCAGTCCTTTCCCCAGTTTCCAAATTCCAGGTTGGAAAGTGTTGGTGGTTACCAGCCGGAATCAAACTGAGTTCAGCTTAACAACCAGAATGGGCCTGGAACTGAACTGGGTCCAGGACTGGACTAGGACTGGACTAGGTCTGGAGTCTAAGTCTGACTTAAGCTGAATTGGGTCTAGTGTGTTTTATGTAAATAAAGGTTATTGTTAATGGGAATCTCAGAAAACCAAAAAAAAAAAAAAGTGGTAAAATTGGTGAGAACTTATCAAGCATTTAAAAGCTGTTATAGGGCTTCCCTGGTGGCACAGTGTTTGGGGGTCCACCTGCCGATGCGGGGGACGCGGGTTCGTGCCCCGCTCCAGGAAGATCCCACGTGCCGCGGAGCGGCTGCGCCCGTGGGCTGTGGCCGCTGGGCCTGCGCGTCGGCAGCCTGTTGCTCCACAACGGGAGAGGCCGCAGGGGTGAGAAGCCTGCGTACCGTAAAAAAACAAACAAACCAACAAAAAAAGCTATTATAGTGCTTGCCACCTAACTCAAAGACTCCTGTATTAGGACAAATTGGTCACAGAACATGTTAGATTAACAGTAGGTCACCCACAAACCTCAAGAAAATTTTGGGGCAATGAAGTATGCTGTAACACATCATACAATTTCCAATCCAGCTGTACATCCCATTTAGATATTAGTTTGGCTCTGAGAGACCGAAAGGCTTAGCTAAATAAATAAGTAAATAAATAAATAAATGAAACGGGATCTTTAAAATCCAAAGAGTTAAGTGTGTCACCTTCCAGCACATCTGCTTAAGAACTATGGTCCCAGAAGCTACAAATATTTATAAAAATGGCTGAAATCTTACTAAAGACAACCTAGAATTTTGTGTCCTGAGAACTTGGCTTGGTAATCATCAGACTGGGGGCCCCAAAATATGACCAGACAGAAATATGGGTTGCACTCCATTTGCAGCTAAGGGTCCTACCAAACCGCCGCCAATTCTCAGGGAAATTATGATCATTATGAGGAATGCTCCAATTAGATAAGAGCATTTAAGAAGTGTACATAGAAGTGAGGGCTCCCAAATTAAGCAAACACAATGAGATATCAACTTTAATTGTCATGCAGTAGACCCCAAAAGGCTTCAAGATTCCAAAACAGCTTCACAAAAGAATCTGCTGCAAAAGGCTAATAAAAATTAAAGACAGAAGAGGTACCTAAAACAAAAGATAAAAGACTGACACATCTCCTACTGCTCTCCACTCTCCTTTACATTTTCATTTTCTCTGTCTGAATTGTCTTTCCATTCTTAGGAGATTATACAGCCATAAACAAAACTCTACCATGTTAGTGGCCTTCAAGACACCCCCATACCTACTCTTGAAGGAGGGCCCCCTTAAGGGCACTTCTCAGAGTTGATGGGACTCTGAGGGATTTTCTAGAAAACTGCTACATTATTTTCTTAATCAGACAAGGTGAAAGAAAAATTAAAACTAATGAAAAACCTTGCCAAATTCTGACAGATACCAAAGATATACTCTACTTTAAATCCCACTCAGAACCTGCAGATGGAATGCTGGAAAAACTGACAGAAGCCAGTGAAGGGTGAGAATTCTTAGAGTCAGCACTCCAGGATCTCTGTCTATAAACCTGGTAGAGAGAGGTAAACCCTCTTTTACACCCTGTTTGGGGATGCCTCTTTAGTCCAGTGTGTTGTTTAATCATGCCAGAAATATTTACTGTTTGTCGTGGCTGAAACCTGACAAGATATTTGAACAAATTTCATAACTTTATGATCAGAAATTTGGCAAAATTGAAAGCTGATATTCAGAGACTGATAGGAAATTTTTTAGACCTTCTCCCCTAAGCTAAAATAAAATTATATACTGGGGGACCTTTTGAAACCTTTGTAAAAGACTTTATGGGTGGATCAACCTATGATGTCATTTAAGTTACAACGCAATTTCTTGAGGAATTAAAGGCAACTATCCTTATCTTATAAATTTCTGGAAAACCAGGTATGTGGCTGCAGAAACAATTCAAAGTCCTTCTTGGAAGAACTTGCATTTTTTTTTTCCCTGTGTCTCTGAGCCACCAATATTAATAAAAACTTTAGCCATATGAGCAGGTAACCTTAATTTATTCCATCTGCCAGAAAAACAACTTAGACCCAACTTCTTTTAAAACTAGTGAGTTCTGTATTATTGTGCTTGATTCCTGGCAGTAATTTTAAATTGGAAGCTGTAAGGTTCTGTTTGCATCTGCCTATATGTTTATGTGTGTCTCTCTCTCTCTCTCTCTATATATATATATAAAATAGATGTGTGGTATTTTCTACCTTCATACGGTATTACTAAAATTAATTTGTAAAAGGGCTCTACTTAGTTGGCCTAAAGAAAATTAAACACATGTGAATTATATATTCATAAAATGTTTAGAAATAGAATAAAATCTAATCCAAATGTTTTTCAAGTCCATGTGATCTGAGATAATCTTTAGTAAATAAAAGCTACTTTAAGTTTGTTGGTTTAGTTAAATGTCTTTATTAGAGTTACCAACATTAAAATTAATACAGATGTGCAACTCTTTTCTACCTGCGTTTACTAGTAAAGTAAGTTTGTTATCTCTGTTACAAAACACGTTGGCAAGAAAAATAACTTTGTATAATAAAATTTTCATAAGTAATCTATATATAATTATTGAGAACAAGTATATTAAATAGATGTAAGTGGGATAAAAGCTTTTAGGTAATTTTTAAAATAGTTTCCCCAAATCCTTTTGGTAACCTGAAATTTTAAAGTTTTGCTGTTAAATTAAATGACGGGTAGTCATTAAGTATCCAAGTAATTTCTAAATAAGATAAAAGGCTGAAATACTAATTACTGAAGACAGGTTTATTCACTTTTGGTTTCCTTTAATAGAGGAACTACAGATATTTGGGTCTATTAGTACAGGTTTTGTGCCACTCTGAAAAATTTACTATGGAAAGCATATGCTTCCAAAAATTATAAGAAGTATTAATTTGTCAAGCCATAGAATGCTAATATAATAGACAGTTCACAATTTTTTACATCTTTATTTTCAGTAAAAATTAAGGTTTTTAGGGTTAAATATATCAAAAATATAAAAATAAATATGTAAAATGTAAACAAATACTTTACATAAATATATAATTAAATATAAATATATATAAAGTTACTAGAAATAATAAGGGAAGCATCCGTATATGCAAGAAAAGTAGGATGTGTGTTTTCAGTAATAAAAAGGTATGAGGAATGGAGATAAATTTTTGATGAAGAAAAAGAAAGTAATTTTGTCATAAAGTAAAACTGATTATTTCAGAATGGGAGAAAAGGAAAATCAGGACAAAATTGTAGAGGTTTGTGGAAAGGAAATCTCGGGGAAAAAAATTTATGTTTCATCAAGCTAAGATTAAAATAAATTTATTTTTTAAAAGTTGATAATCACAAGTTTTAATATCAAAAGTAAACTGGTGCAATATTAGAATTTGGTTTTCTCTGTTGGAAGAACAAGTTTTATTGGAATTTTGATCAGTTCTTAATAAGAAATTGTAAACAAAAGTATTTTTTGTTTTTTACCTTTTAAATGATCTGTCTAGAAAGTGAAGATTCTGTGTTTTATCAAAACAATTTCCTGTGTTTGTTGTTTTTATCTTTGATTACTTACGGTCTTTGATTACTTATGGTCTTTGATTACTTAATAAAATTGAGTCTTCCCCATTAAAATAGCTAAATTTCTTTCTTTCCTTTTTATTTTTGTACAACTTAACTTTCTCTATTTGCCCTTGAAGACTTTAATTGTCATTATGGTTAAATGGATAACTAAGTATTGTTTTACAGTGAACTATGATACTATTTGAACAAGTGTTTTTAAACCTTTTAATATTTTTTTCCTTTTTAAAATTTTTTTTATTGAAGTATAGTTGATTTACAATGTTGTGTTAATTTCTGCTGTACAGCAACATGATTTAGCTGTACATATATAAACACTTTTTAAAAATATTCTTTTCCATTATGTAAACCTTTTAATATTTTTGACAAAGTTTCCCAAAAGCAAATTCCAAATGAAGTATTTCTGACCCTGAACCAACTCAGATTTTTCAGAGGGTTCCTGGTACATCTCAAAAGATTTGTTCTCTCTTCTTATAAAAAGGGAGTTATTAAACTAATTAGGCTTATTTGATATGTTAAATTGCATGGGAAGCATTGCCAAATAAAAAGTAATACTAATATTTTACGTTTTATTTGTTTAGGTATAAGGGTCTCGAAACTTCTTGGAAATCTAATATGTCCTGGCATAACATTATCATTCATAATTTCAGTTATTATCTTAAAATGTATATCACAGAAATAACTACATGTCCTTATTAAATGAATTCTCATCAAATCTTTAACAATGGGCATATTTCTTTGTCATTTACAGAGAATCACTGTCTTACTCAGATGCTTTTGCAAAAGTGTTCCTATAAAAGTGCTTTGTCTTCAAGGAAATTCATGGAAAAGATTTTGACAAGTACAGATTTCTGATAACTACAAGACAATAAAATTGAACTAGATTCAAGCAGAACAAGTATTACTTACAAAGAACTGAATGAACTTAGAAGGATAACTGTAATTATTTTATGATATATATTTTTTGCTTGAAACATTGCTGGTTCCTTGATGTTTTGTTTTTTCCAGATTTAAAGCAACTTTTTTTCTTTTCTCTTACTATGGCTTACAGCAACTTGGTAAAGCATACCTTTGTAAACAAAGATGAAACATTTATTTTTTCTTCCTATCTGACCCCTCTAGAATTCAGAAATTCTTGAGTATATTTTCACGGCAATATAGTTATTTGCATAAGTTCTTGCTAAAATTATGAAAATAATCAGGCCAAATTTAATTCAAATAAATTAGTCTTACTGTGATTATCTGTGGGAAAAGATGGGGATAACTGTAGAAAAAATTATATTTCCACCTTTGTAAATATTAGATTCTAATGCTGTTGTCTTTGACGTTTTATTATATACCTGTAAACTGGACTAGATTTTGAATTCAGTTTCCTCAAATATCTGACCATGACTCTCCAAACAAATGTTTCCAACTTTCTCCCGCACTTAAGATTTGGAATCATTAAGAACAAGGACTCTGCTTGAATCTCCTTGGAAGGGACTATACTAAGTCCATGGCAGCCAAATTTCAGGGACTTGAACCTTGGACACACATCTCACAGCTGAAAAACGCTCCACCTGGCACCTATTCCTGATCAGATGCTGGAGACCTCCAAATCAAATTGACAAGAATGAGAAACAGCTGACATCAATGTAGACTGCTTCCTCCCAAGATACGGGATCAAGACTTCATACTTTAAACCTAAAACCCTCTTTTCTTCTTTTTCTTTTCTTGACTTTGGCATTGGCCTGGAAAGATAATTTCATCTCCATATCTCCCAGGCCATTGCTCAGGGGGTAAAGTTTCAGACTGCTGTATTTGTCATCAAAACTTCAATCTGTCCATGACGCTAGAGTTCATTAACAATGCTCCCTAGAGGTGATGCTTTGTGCCCCAACAGAATTTATTTTTTTCTGTGGTGGTTATCATTCTCCTTGGGCCTAGGGATGCCTAGAGGACTGACGCATAACTGGGCAATGCCGCTTAGGTTACCCTACTGCGCCCCTAACTGTTCACAAACAAACTGAGACACCTCATTGGTCAACTCCCCTTAATTTACAGGGGTGAGTTGGAAAAGACTTACCAGAAGGCATTCATGATTCAGGATTTGCTTCCTCTGGCAGAACCCAACTTCCCTGGGAAGAAGTAAATACAGGTCGACGGGCAGGGCTGAAACGGGAGCTGGCACAGGTCCCAGCCACAGACATCAGCGGCAGTGGGCCGGCACTAAGACGAGGTGCGGGAGGATGCAGCAGAGACCAGGCACGCCCTGGAGAGAGAAGCGCGGCGCTTCCCCGAAGCGCCGTGGCGCTGAGTCCCAGGATTCCCTGCGCTACGCCTTAGTTCCGCCCTTAGCTCCGCCCCTAAACCGCCCCTTAGTGCCTTGGAGAGGAGTGACCCCCAGGCGAGGGCGTGTGCTTTGGGGCAAGGAGCCGCAAGTGCTGGGTAACTTCTCTACCGGCTGCAGCTGCCCTTTGAGCTCCTGGCCTTGCAAACTTGCGACCTGACTTCCTCCCCATTCTGGGAGAAGGCAGGCTTCCTGCCTGGAGCTGTTTCATCCGGAGTCTCCGGAGCTTAACTAAAGTAGTCCTGCCCTGAGCTTGGCCCCCGTCACTCTTCCCCTTCTCGTCCCCACCACCCAACAGGACTGGGGCAGGCCCATACTTTGAAAAAAATAGCTTGGGTTCCTCCCTGCCCTTCCCGGTGACCTGGCTTATTCTCCTGGGCTCTAGTGCTGAGGGAGGTGTCAGGTAGGCTCTGCCCCGGGCCGGGGAAACACCACCACCCAGGAGGCTCTGGTCTTGGTATCAGAGATGAGGGTCCCTAACCCTGATATCAGTGTCCCCTGCTTGCCATGTCCTCAGTGCTTCTTCTGGAAAGCATGTCGCTGTGGTTCTGGGTGCTTCACGCCCCCTCCCCTCTACCCCCCTCCTTGCCTCCCTGTGCCCACACCAGCCCTCAGCCCTCAGTTCCCTCCACTGGGGCTGTCTCTACTGGGTGTGAGCTGGAAAGCAGTCTGGTTAAATGAAGAAAAAAAAAAAAGTAAATTTAAGTGAGGCTGTGATCAGGAACCTCTCCTTAACTCTTGAAAATATTGCAGAATCCGCTGCTAAGGCAATAGTTGCACAACAAAAATCCTTAGACTCTCTGGCCAAAGTTGTTTTTGATTATAGGATAGCCCTTCAGTATCTTTTAGCTGAGCAAGGAAGTGCTTGTGCTCTGGCCAACACCACCTGCTGCACCTGGGTTAACTCTTCTGAGGAAGTTGAAACTCAGTTACATAAGATCATTGAGCAAGCCCACTTGGCATAAAAATTGACCCCTTCAGTGGGGTCTTTCTTTGATCTTTATTTGATTTTGATTGTTTTGGGCCTTCAGGACCATGGCTCTGAAGTATACTTCAGACACTGGGAATTTTTCTACTTAGAATAATCATAGTAGTCTCCCTGGTGTGTTGTATTCTCTCAAAAGCTTTAAGTGCATGTTTGCTGCCACTAATCACCAAACAAATGATCTCCCTAAGACTAGAACATCAAAGAAGAAATGAAGTTAATGGCCAACTAAAAAATGGTGAACCTGAAGTCGTGACCTGTGAACAACATAAGGAGTCAGCAAAAAATGTTATGACCCATAAATGTCACACGAAAGGTCAATAAAAACTGTGAGAACTGCAGAGTTAGAGCTGAGAGCAGCCCTCGGGACTTAAAATTTGATCACACCTCTCAGTTAAGCTTAGAGTCATGATCAAAAGGGGAGAATTGTTAAAAAAACAAAAGCCAAATCAAGAGGCCCAAAACGGAGTCACTTGTGCTAAGCTCCAAGTCAGCACACTGAGACTTAATTGCAGTTTCAGCCTCTCCCAGGGATGTAATCTTTCACCAGTCAGTCTGGAATTACCTAGTCAGCACTAGTGACATAATCTGCCTGATAGACCCCTTCTTTCCCTCAAAGAAAGATGAAGTAATTTGCTCTTCTTTTTTTGTTCCTCCCTTTTTTTCTGCTTATAAAAGCCTTCCATTTTGTACATCTCCTCAGAGTTCCTTTCTGTTTGCTAGATGGGATGCTGCCCAATTCATGAATTATTGGATAAAGCGAATTAGATCTTCAAATTTACTCAGTTGTATTTTTTTTTTTAATGTATAGAATTAAATTTGTTTTTCCTCTGTTAATCTGTCTTTGTCAATTTAACTGTTAGACCAGCCAAAGGACCTAGAAGGGTGGAAGAAAAAAATATTTTCTCCCCTACAGCTGCAAGCAGAAGTACCTTGTGAAAACCTAGTATTTACATCACAGGGCAAAATTTCCCCGATTTGTAGGAAAATTATAAAGCTAATGTGTACAAATACTTCTACTGCCCTGACCCGTGCAGTTCATACCTAGGGCACTGCTGCAGTTAAAATGGCACAGCACGTGCAAATAAAACAGTTTTAAAATAATTCAGGCCTCTTTATTTAACTTGCACATCTTGAGACACCATGAAGGTGACAAATAGTCCAGAGCAATGGTTTTTAAATTTCTTTTTATTTTTCTGTATCTTTGACAGGCTTCCTATATCCCAGTGCGGCCTTCACTTCTCATTTCAAAAGCTTCTTAAAAATCTTTATCCAGAACCTCCAGCCTGCATGTCTTCTATTCACATATTTCTTCTCCTGATTTGGGTTTCTGGTGTTTGGAAATTGACTAAACGTCTTTTGCTAGGGCTGGAAATTTTGATCTGGATAAGTCTCAATGCATATTAAATCACATGTAACAGTTGGCACTTATTTAACGCTCATGCTTATTAAAGACTATACATGTTACCATTTAACGGCTCACCTTCAGGGAATCTGAAATCCCTGTGTGGCTTTGAAGCAGAGCAGAATATTCCACCCTACAATATGCCTCTTTGGCATGAGAATGATCTTGAATTGATTATTTTAAGAAAAAGCAGACACAGAAAATGCTCTGGAAATCAAGACTAAGTTTCCCTTTTACAAGAGAAATTTACATTTATAAGGGAAATCTCCATTTTTAAGGGTATCAGGAAGAAAAGAATGACTATATCTCTAGAAACTCTTATCAATGAAGAAGACAAAGACTTAATTCTGCATAACACATTACCCTTGTTTACTGTGCATCACCTGATAGCGTCTCATACCTGGCATCCCCCCCACCCCAACATCTTCTTTCTTTAGTTGAAGATGGTATTTAAGGTACTGGTTTAGGTCATTTTGAAGAGTTACTCTGTTTTCCTGGGTATCTCCAATGCATATAGGAGGTATACATTTTATTAAGCATCTGTTTGTTTTCCTCCTGTTAATCTGTCTTTTATTAAAGGGGGATCTCAGCCAAGAACATAGAAGGGTAGAGGGAAAATGATCTTTCCTCCTCTATAATTTCCCCTTAAGTGTACAAATAAAATTGTTCACTATCAATACACTTTTCAGTACTTTACCAGTGGTCCTAGACAGTAATAAGGCCACAAAAATATATACAAATTATTAGGTATGAAAAGGAAGAAATATGTGTTATTTACCAAAGGCATGATGGTATGCTTAGAAAATCTACAAGTACCTAAAGACAAACTATTAGAATTGGAAAATAACTTTAACAATTATTGGATACAATATATAAATTCAACTGTATTTCTATGTACTAGGAACAATTAGAAAAGAAATTTGAGAAATGATGTAACTAAAGCTTGCATCAAGAACCCTCAAATACCTTGGAATAAATGTAATGAAAGGTGAGCAGGGACCTATACAGAGAAAACTACAAAATATTGTTGAGAAATATTTTAAAATATTTCAAGAAACTTGGAGCAATTCTATTTTCTCAGTTTGGAAGAATCAATATTTTAAATATGTCGTTTCTTCCAAACTAAACTACAGAGTCAGGGCAATCCTAGACAAAATTTTTCCCTCCAAAAAAGAAAAAAAAAAATTTCTAGAAATTAAAAATTTGAATCTAATGTTTATATGAGAAGGGATTGGCCCAATAATAATATATCAGTCTTAAAGGACAACAAACAATACCACATAAAAAGACTTATAAAGCTACCCTAATTAACATGTGGTATTTGCATCATGCACACATATAAAACAATGGAAAAGAAAACACAGAGTGGACCCACACATATGCAGGCCCTTGATGTAACACAAGGTGACAGGGCAGTATGTTAGGGAAATGGTGCTCTCTGTAATAAATGGTGCTGGGTTAATCAGATATCCATATAGGAAAAGAAAATAAGAGTTTGATTGTCTGGGGTCTGTAGTTCTGAAGATATTAACAGAGAGAAACCAACTACCTCAACATTTAGATTTTTTTTTCAATTCCCTTTAGTATGTCGTTTGCTTTCAAAGGTATATTAGGTGACAGTGTAACCAAATATTTTTCCACCTTGTAACAAGGATATTCTGAAATATCTATTTCCTGATATCTACCCCACTGTTTGCTCCTTTCCAGCAGTCCCCAACCTTTTTGGCACCAGGGACCGGTTTCCTGGAAGACAATTTTTCCACGGGCGGGTTGGGGGGCATGAATGGCTCAGGTGGTAATGTGAGCCACGGGGAGTGATGGGGAGTGGCAGATGAAGCCTTGCTCGCTGGCCTGCTGCGCACCTCCTGCTATGCAGCCGGGTTTCTAACAGAGACCCGGAGGCCCCTGCTTTAGTCAATTCTACATGGTAAGTTCTAGTCCCTGAGCACAGCTTTTTTAAACATAAAGTTAACTGAAATAACAGAGCATCCCTCCCCTTAAAAAAGCAAACAATAAACACTGGCTTAAATAAATTAAGCATTTTATTTTTTTATTATATATAAGCCACTACTGTGCTGGTCAGGTGTGGAAACAGAATCTACTCTGGTAGCATAGATGAGGAAAGGCTTTATTAAGGAATATTATATATTGCTTCATTCATGGAATTATTAAGTAGGCAGAAATTCTAGGAATGACTCTCAGATGGCTATTGTAGAACTGGTCTGCTAAGAGAGATGCTATTAATCCATGATTTAGACCACACAATCTTGTTGTGATCAGAAAGCTGCCATATCAGGAAGCCATTGCCACCACTTCTAGCCTTAGAAAATCCAAACCCCTCTGGTGACATACGTTCCAGAAGTTCTGGTCTCCCCAGAGTCAGACTGCTCACCTTCTCTTTCTAAGTTTTGTAATCGAACAAAGGGCTTGTGTACCTGTGGAACAGAAAGCCAGACTCTAATAGCGGGCATTTGCAGCAAAGTAAGGGTTTATTGTAGGGGGTACCAAGAAAGGGAGTGGGAGACAAGCTTCAGATCTACTCTAACCTGGTCTTTGGGTTAAGAGTTTTTTAAAGGGGAAGAACAAAGAATCTTTCTTAATTAATAGTCTTGTGACATTTCCTAATCATAGTTTTGGGAGTCAGGATGTCTCTGGTTTACCATTCTCTAGTCAGGCGGTCCATGTCTCAGGGCTCTGTTAGCTTATCTTGCTCTGGAGGAACAACCTGAGTTTGTACCTTAATGATGATATCTACAGTAGCAGTTTTAGTACATTAACAGTGTTGTAGACAACAGCAATCTTAGTACAGTAATGATGTTATTAACAACAGCAATTTTAGTCATCTGACTCTGGTTGATTAGCGTTCAGTTAGCACTGGATTGAGGTCAGAGGGGACAAGAAAGGAAATAGAGTTTTGAATACAGAGGTTAATCATAAACTCAGCAGGGGAACTTGGTTTTATTGGGGCTTGGTTTCAGTCCCCACTCATGTTTTAAATTTCCCCAAATCCTTGAGGGAACAAGATGATGACTGCTCTATTTCCTGCTGAAAGGAGTGTCGTCCTACCTCAATTTAGGGAATGGGAGTGTTGCTCACCAAGTTGCAAATATTCCCAAATTCTAGGTCTTGGATCCAAGTCTTGCATGATTAGGATCTCAGTCCCATCCACAGTTTTGGTGCAAGAGCTTATGGTACACTTTATAATCAGGTACCCAATTAGAAGTAGTAGTGGGAGTGATAACCTGAACTTAAACTTTGGAAACTAGATCTATTTCCCTAAGGAATTAAGGAGAATAAGCCTGAAAACCTGTCTGGACCTGGTACTTATGGGGAGCCTTATTGTAGCCAGGTAGCCAGTTGCCTAATTTTATCTAAGTAGGTCTTACCTTCTAATGTGGTATTAATATATATATAACAGGAGCTGTTGGCCTCTAAACACATGTTTCCTTTTTCTGCTAAATTCTAACCTAGAGCAATTTTATTTTCTAGTACTACTCTGGCTGAAGAATATAGTGCCTTCTGTTGGAAGGCTATAGCTTGAGCTGTCTCATTTGCTACTACGTTCCTAAAGTAAGAGGTAGATTTAATAGTTACAAGAGGAGATCTTGAGAATATAAGGTTGCAGTTGGCAGCCTCTAGCAGATATTGTTTTGAGAATGCCTGGTAGTGTCCTTGAATCTGATACAGTTCAGAAAATTCAAGTTCTCAGTAATACAGGAACATGTGTAAAATCATGTCCACAGTGAATACCCAGCTCTATTTCGGATGCCTGAACCACAGTTACACCAATTTGATTTTAAAATGTATTCTTTTCCTTAATGGTTAAAGCAAATGTACAGTGCATGTTGAATAGGCCACAAAACAGGCTTTTCTGGTTTAATTTAAATCATGTATGAGCTAGAATGACTTCCCCATATCTTAATAAGTGAAAATTTCTTCTATCATTTCCCCTTTTATTTACAAATCTTTTGATAGAAAGCATTGATGATCAAAACACTTGTCTCTTGATGCCAGGATGATTGCTTGATGTTAGCTTTCTCTCTCTCTCTCTCTCTCTATATATATATATATTTATATATATGTGTGTGTGTGTGTGTGTGTGTGTGTGTGTGTGTATACACACATACATATGTATGTATATGTATTTGCCTAGTTAGCCACACTGAGGGAAAACTATTCAGACATAGTGAACAAGCTCAGAGGTTTAGTAATGGGGAAACATATAGGCTATACATTTTATCAATTATACTGAATTGTCACACAAACATTGCACACATGCTTTTAGCAGTATAGTTAAGCAAGCAGTGATACGTGTCATGAAGAGTTATACTCTGTGACAACTTCACTATAGAATTTTCTTTCCATCCTAAACATTAGGGGCAATAGTATGGTTAGAAGTAAAACAATAACTTTCAATTTTGATAGGGAGACAAACATTTGATAAACAGTGCAATTGAATTAGTGGGATGAGTCTTACGGTCCTGCTCCAGATTCTTGGATCAGTCGTCTACACTGCTATTGTCTTCTTCTCGTCCTGCTGTGGGTGTTGTTTGGGATCAGTGGTTCTTTCTCTAGACCAGTCCAACGCAGAGGCCCTTCTTAAGTGGGAAATATAAATTCAAGAATAAATTCCCTTCAGTTTCACTGCATATGAGCTAGTTAAGAGTATCTGATAAGGGTCTTTCAGCTAGGTTTTCATGCTTTAAATGATGCCTTTTCCAGTATGCATAATCTCCTGGTTACAGGCCATGGGACATCTGATCTTCATCAAAAGATAGGTTACAGTGATAGGCTTCCAAAACAAAAGTCAAGTGTCCTTTAATAACTCAGTTAAGCCTTACAATAATGTAACATAGCAACAAGGAGCTATCTGGAAGTGAGTCTTAGGCAGTAAATACAGACCTCAATTAACAAAACTAGAATTTAATATCCACTGAAACATAATATTTTTATCTTTAAAATTACCCTCATTTCTATCAAACATAGCCAAATTAATACTAATTTGTTTGTAACGTAAGTCTGGTTTCAGTAAGCTTGACCTGATTATTTACATACATGTAATTGATCGTATAGGCTCTTTTGAATTAGCTGTGCTGAAACTTTTCATAAGGAATCTCAGACTAAATTTATAAAAGGTCTCTCAAGGCCAGGAAAGCCACACCAAAGACTTTCATCAGATTCTGTCTGTGATACCTATAGATTTTGGTAAATTCCTCTCTTAAGGTCTCTAAAAATACCTCTGGGATTCCTGCACCAATCAGGTGGTGGACTTCCTTACTCACCTGATAAGGCTGTTGGGAACCTAAGAGTTTCCAATTTCTGGAGGGATCAGTTAGAGAGAAATGATAACTTTCAATTCTGTTTAAAAACGTATAGTTTATCAAATTACCACATCATAATTGGCATAAAGGGAAAAGCCTCCTTATATCTGGAAAACACAGATTAAAATCCAGCAACATTTCAGACAAAAAACTCCATACAAATTATAACCATATTTATTAGTTCACTCAGTTCTATGTAAATAATCCTTTTCATTAACGGTTTTATGAAGTCATCATGTTTTCCATTAGGATTCTACTAACAGTTTTATGAAGTCATCAGGTTTTCAATTAGGATTAATTTCCTACCCAGTTCAACGGTATAATCTGAAAGTTATCAGAAAATCTGTACTTAAAGTCCTTTCTATAAATCTTGAAGATGAAATATTTTTTGCAAAAGTATCAAGAGTACAACTGTCTATAAATGTCTTTAAAAGACATGGTTAAATACTTGATTACAATGCAACTGGCAAAGAAACTTGGTTGCTGCTGTGATATACAATATTGTAAGATAATAACTAGAATTATGCCTGATAACATTATACCAGGACATATTCAAATTTTAGAAATTTCATATAATTTCTAGAATATCTATATTAATGACATTTACCCATACAGTATAACCTAAGAAGGTTTATGTCCACTCACTTGACAATGCTTCCCACACAACCCAACATACCTAATAATCCTAATTAGTTTAATCTCTCTTTTTAAGATGCCTCAGGGGCCCTCTGAAACATCCCAAAGCTCGATAAAGGTCAAAAGAACTTCAATTAGAATTTGATCCTTGGAGAGTTTGCCAAAACTATCAAAAAAGTTTCAAAACACCTGGTCAAATAGGATCATAGTTCACTGTGAAATAATACTTATCCACTTAAAGGATTTCAAAGGCAAACACAGAAAGTTTTAATGGTTACTTAAAAGGTAAAGAAACTGTACAATCTATTATCAAAAGCAGATCAATATTCTAGAAAACTTTGCCCTTTTGACTGTTACTGAGCCAAACTAGGTCCACTCTCCTGACTCACAGCAAAGTCAATCTACTGACATTGGGTTGTAGTGAAGGAAAATACAGCATTTATTGCAGGGCACCAAGCAAGGAGAACAGGCAGCTAGTGCTTACATGACCTGAACTCCCTGATGACTTTCAGACAAGGGTTTTTAAAGGCAACATTAGCAGTGAGGGTCACAGAGTACATGATCAGCTCATGGACATTCTTCATCGGTTGGTGGTGAGGTAATAGTGTAATGTTTTAGAGATCTTAATCATCAACCTTCTGGTTCCAACCAGTCTGGGGTCTATGTGCTGTGCTATGGTCAGCATGTAGTCAACATTCTCCACTGTGTTGGCATCTTAGCTTCTGCAAAACAACTCAAAGGTATGCGTCATATTGTTATATATATCTCTTGAGGTGGAAATAGAAGTCCTATGATTCTGTTTTATCATGGAAGGAATATTGTTTAAGCTAACATTACTTCTCTCGCTTGACTGCTTTTCCTTGGTTTCTGCATTCCCTCCCTTCTCTAATTAGTAACTGCTTGAGTCTGCTCTTTGGAACTCAGGGAAAGCCTAGGAGAGTAAATTCTTTATTCTACAAACAAGAAACAGGGGACATAGCAGGAAGGGCCACAGGGTCCTGCTCAGTTTCTTTGATACTCCTCAATCCTGAGGGGAACAGGGGCTGGACAAGAAAGGGAATAAAGTTTTGGAAAGAGAGGTTAATCATAAACTGGGCAGGGAAACTAGGTTTTTGGAGGCTCAGTTTCATTTTCATATGGGTACATATGCCTAGTTGAACATAGTCATTCTTGGCATTCTAGATACAAGGGACCTGGGAAACATAGTCCATTCTAGAAAACTGAGTCACAAAAACTGTCTCAGCTTCCAAAATTCTGTAATAATACAAAAACTATCATAAATTGTTTACTCTGTGTTAATGAAGCAAATTTATTTCTTTTCACTTATTTCATCGAATATATTCAACTAATTATTTTCTATAGACAGAGTTTAATATTCTATTATTAATGATTAACAGACTAATAACTAAAAAACAACAATAAGAAGAATTTAAAAATTCTTGCCCAAGTTCACCAAGTTTTGCTTTTGTGCAAAGCCAAAGCACAAAGCTAGCCCAGTGTGGCCTAGCTAAGGAGACTTTTTTTCTAACATTCTTTGCTTTCTCTAAAACTAACATTATATCAGTAAAACTTAAGGTTTTTATTTTCAAATTTTGAGTTAATTAAAGTGTGGACTAAAACTAAGTCAGGGATGTATGGAAAAGTTTTGTTAGGATACATTAAAAAAAAACAAAAATGACTGACAGGATGCCTGAATATTTCAAAGGGAAAACACAAACTCAAAAATGTTAATGTTGATGCATTCAGTGAGCCAGAATGTGAATGTAATACTGCAGAAAGTTCTGACTCCACTTAATTGATATGTGCTTTTGGCAAAATAAATGAGAATTTGGCCCAAGATAATAGCTCAGGCATCTGTGTACTGAGACCTCTGAGCAAGTGCTCCATGTCATCTATATTCAGCATCAGAAAATTTTGTTATGTCCAAGTTTCCCTGTCAGTCATACAATTTAAAATGTGACAGAAATATATTTAAACAAATAGAACAATGATGAATAGATCTAGAAATTATGGGCAAGAATACAATTCTGAACACCAGTTACTTTTCTTCCATCATAGACTAAGCAAAGTAAATATTCTTCTTCTAAATAGTTCTTACCTTAAAAAAAAGAATCAGGGGGAAAAGCACCTAAACTTAAAATGTAGATACAAAAATGAAGAGCAAATGACACAGAAAGAGTGTCCCATCCAGAAAAATGCAGGATTCATAAGGACCTTGCTTTTAATAAGACCGAAGACAGCTGGGAAACGAAATCATGTGCAAATTTACTGAAGACCTTGAGAGTTGGCTGTAATTTCATACAAGAATTTACAGAACTTAGTCAAAGCTGCCTTAGTTGAAAAGCAGATTTACATTCCAAATGAAAGCATTCAGAGCACCCGAAATCAGAAGGCAAGAGGAGGAAGGAAACAGAAGGTCACCCCATATATTTCTTATCATCATTGCAGTGTTCTCTGCCTCCCTTCTTGCTCAGCTAAATCAAAAAGTAAGGTTTTTGGCTCAGAAAACTCTACTGTAGTTCAGGTTATAAAAGTATGAAGTACAACTTACCAATGTCTCTGAAACAGAAAAGATGGAAAAATTAACATAAGACAAAATTTAATTAGTAGATCAATGGAATCATAAAGCACTCTACAAACATAACTGAAACTTACTGGGTAGCTACAAATGGTTAAAATATTTGAGAGACATTTAGCTGCTTTACTTTTTAGCATAATATTCATCTTATATGGATATCTGAAGTGAGCACAAATACCATTTTTAATTAGTTATTACTCAGATAACTCTTATTTACATTTAAATATGCACGAGGCACTCTGCTAGGTAGTTTTTATACATTACCCTCTTCTTTCTCTGACCTCATGGGTTGGGTATTCTCACAGCTTGGTAAAATATCCCTTTATTTTCTCCCTTTTAGCTAGTCTGCCTGATAAAAGTTCCAAAATTTATATCTCCATGTAAACCTGTCCTAGGAATTCCATTTTTCTCTAGCCAACCACTTAACTAACATCTGTGCTTGGATGTATCATAAACATCTCAAATTCAGCATTTCCAAAGCTGATCTCTTGATCAGCTAATCTAACCTTAGTCCCTCTTCCCTGAATCAGTATAAACTCTTCCCTGAATCAGTATAAACTCATCCTTGTTTTCCTCCCTCTACCGGTCCTCACATATCAAATCTATCAGAACACGTCAATGTTGCCTCTGTTCTGGATCTCAAGTTCATCCCTATCTCTCCATCTCCAACCCCGATGAGTTTACCAAACCTACTGTAATCTCCTCCTTGGAGTCCCAGCTGATGTCTGTGTCCACAGGTACTCTCTTCCACACCCCATTTATAGTGGCCAGAGTGATCTTTAAATAGGATCATTCCATCCCCCGTTTAATGTTTTTAAACTGTCAGAAGAAGTAAACAGCCTTTTACTCTACCAGTCCTTGGATATTCTGGCCTCTTCTTATGCCTCAACTGTATTTCAAGCCAGCAGGTAGTTTGGGAGTAGGCATGACCTAGGAATGGGGCTGAGGGGAGAGTGTGTATTTTATTCCCCTTGCATCTCAATGACTGGCAAAGAAGCAGGCAAAGGATCTGATATCAATGAATATAGTTGAGTAGATGAATAAAAGCCATCAAGAAGCAATCATATCTAGTCATATTCAAAACCAAAGTTGGTGCTCTTTTAGGCATCAATATCGAGGATGATAATAATAGCAATAATATATGTCCATTCATAGAGCACATTGTTCATTTGCTGTGCACAATAACACCATGAAGTCCATTCTAGTCATCTCTCTCTATAAAAACAGACTAAGATGTTAAATATAAATCATGTGGCTGTTGATGAAGCTAAGATTTGTCCCATGTTTAATTTCAAATCTCGTGCTCAATGTCTTCTCTTAGCAAGAACTGAATTAGCATTTATTAAAATCATAATGCCAGTAAAAGTGTCAGAATTGGAATGTGTGATCTTAGTCTATATGAGTCCA
Source organism: Grampus griseus (assembly GCF_964374135.1). NCBI lineage: Eukaryota > Metazoa > Chordata > Mammalia > Artiodactyla > Delphinidae > Grampus > Grampus griseus. The sequence goes on along the minus strand of NC_139001.1, from coordinate 89,427,329 downwards.
CATATACTTTTATGAATTTTGTTGAGCCTTGGAACTTTAGTCAGGTGCTAGGAGCTGCAGTTTACTATCCACTATAGGATTTATCTTTTTTGTAGAGATAAAATTTGCTGAATTTTGTTCACAATATATTTGTTTCTTTGAATATGTCCACATAGTAGTAGAGTTACATTTGTGTTTTTAAAATATCAAAAAAAATTAAAGGGAAAATGTAAATTCTAAGAACTTCTCAGGAAGGAATTATAGAAATTAGACTTTTTATGTGATTACAACTATAGAAAATAATGAGTTGAACCGTATGTGACTACCACCATCACTGAATGTCTTTATGATGGGCAGTATGAATTAATGGAAAGGACCTAGACTTTAAAGAAAGATGGAGCTGGATTTGACTATAGTTCTGCCATTTTTTAGAAGTGTCAACTTCTTCAATTTTTATCTTCTGTGAACCTCAGATATCCCCATCTGTGACATTGTGATATTAATGCCTAACTTTCAGTGTCCCTTTAAAGATCTGCAATTGCAGATTTTTTTTAACACAGTTACAGTTTTTAACATAATTACAATTTGTTTCCCTGTGATGAGAATTTTTAAGATCTGCACTCTTAGCAACTTTCAAATATGCAATCCAGTTATTAGTTATAGTCACCATGCTGTACATTGTTTTTATTATTACTGTTGTCATTATCATCACCATCATCATCATAAGTAATAGCAGACACAAGACACATATTTTCTCTTTTTCTCTCAAAGTTATATTTTTATTTTGTCTTTTTTTAGTTTTGTTTTGTGGAGGGTTTTTTTTGGGGGGGGTATTGTTCTCTCAGAAAAACAACAAAGGTGTTAAGGTTGATTACATACTTTGCTTTCCCCTCTGGCCACCATTTGTCACTGTTGTAAGTAAAGAGCAAAATAAAATATTCTTTTATTAAATATGACCCTAGACAAATCCTACACAGTCTGTACTTGTATGGAAAAAAGAAAGGTCTCTTCTTCAGGTGTCCAGATTTGATCTTCCTGTATAAATCAATAGTTACCTATATACACCAGTCACCCGGCTTAGACAGATATCTTTAGTTACACAGTATAGAAAGTCTCCATGGCATACCAAATATTTTAGGCCATTTTCCAATTCCTTATAAAGAAAACCTCATTCAATTCTGTTACTGTTCAGCTAACTCCTGTATTCCTATGACATAAATCTAATTAAGACTTTGACAAACACAATTTAGAACCAGGACTCAAAAATACAATTAAAAGGTTTAAATGCAAAGAAAGTGATTTGGGGTATTAAATGTAAATGACATTTTAATTCTAAGAATTCATCAGTTTGAAAGTTAATGAAATTAATGAAGGAAGAAATAAGATGCAAATCCAAAAGTTTATATTCCTGTGCTTAGTTATCTGCCTTGGGCAAGCCCTAAAGAGGAATCAAAGCCAATTATGGCCATAAGTAATAATTTGAGATGTGCTTTCATTAGATACTTATATAGAATAAAATAGTCTGAAAAGGACTTTCTGAACAAGAGGCATATTCAATTGAATGTGCCTAACTGTGTGTGTAAAGTATGTGAATGAATGGATGTTAGGGAAATAAAATATTGGAAGTATAGAAAATCTTTTTATTAAAAAATAACCACTTGAATGCCCTAAATTTCAAGGATGAAAATCTAGACTATAACTAAAAAAATTAGAAAGTAGAAAATCTTTGGAGATTCTGAAATCTTGAAAAACTATGTTGACATTCTGCAAAAATGATTACAGGTATATTGGTAATATGAACAATTTTCTACTATATATATATATATATATATATATATATATATATATATATATGTATACACACACGCACACCATTCAGGGTAAAACACATAATCATGGATCGACCTCCCATATTATAAGAAAACATCCAAATTTATTCCTTTAAAAAACACTGTACTAGTGACCATAAAATTAACTTAAAAAAATTCATTTGTGTCATCTTTGAAAATAAGCAACTAATCTATAAAATGGTCTGATATTGTGACAGGTAACTTTTAAAAATATCTCCCAAAGATCCCTGTCTTCTGTTATTCACATCACTGTGAAATCACTTCTTCCTAAGGGTTGGCAGGACCTACTCATTGCTTCTAGTGACTAGAATAGAGCAAAAATGTACATTCTGAGAATGGGTTATAAAAGACTGTAACTTCCGTCTTACCGGAACTCCTATTCTTCCTGCAGGCTTGTTCTGATGAATCAAGCTGGCGAGGTCCACATGGCAAGGAACTGAGGGTGGCCCCTGCCCAGCCACCAGCAAGGAGCAGAGGTCCTCAGACCTTTGAGGAACTGAATCTTCCCCATTCAAGTTTTTTTGAGAGACTGCAGTCCTGGCTAACACCTTGACGAAGCAGCCTTATGAGAGACTCTTAAGCTGAGGACTCAGTTAAGCCATGTTCAGATTCTTGATTTACAGAAAGGATGAGATTAAAAAAAAAAAATGTGTTATTCAAAGCCACTAAGTTTTAGGGCAATTTTTTACATAGCAGTAAGTAACTAATAAGTACTTTTGAGCATCTAAGTTAATAAGATTGATGATCCAGGGTTCAAATGTTGCAGAAATCAGTCAGCAAAAAACCTCATGGAAATTAAACCTAGCCAGTCAATTGAATGGTCATGTACCAGAATGCTATTTGTTGCTATCAGCTGTATAAAAGAAAATAATCTTGTAATCTTAAAACATATAAAAAATAAAAACAAAAAGATAACTTTCTTTTGTTTGAAACCTGAGTTGCCGCCTTGGTTCTTTGTATGGGTTCTTGGAAGATATATTAAAATATATCTTAATATTATATAAATTAAATTAAATTAAAATAATATATATATTTATATTGAAATAAAAGCAGAAAGTGCTTTTATTTCAAACTCATGTTCTTGAAAATCTTTTATAATGTATTGCTCCACTTTCCTGCCTTTATAAATATAGTACAGCAAACTCAGCTGCCTTCTTTTGATGGCTTTCATGCAATGCTTCAGCCATTACATTGAAAATAGATTCTCACTGTACAGTAATTTGGACGTAGAAAGTGAAAGAAAGGTTGAGTAGGCACTCAACCTAAAACATCCACTGAAAAGGTTTTTTGAATAAAACACTGGATTACTGTTTTACTTCAATTACTTTCTTATTTAAATTTCTCAGTCACTTTCAAGTATATAAGTAACAATAATAAAAATAATATAACAAAGCAAACACTGTCTTCACAGGTTTCTATTGTACAATTATTTTGGGGGGCTATTGTTTCTCTATACTAATTTAAAAATTGCATTACTGCTATTCCCTTGTTTTGTCAAAGGCTTTCAGGGGAAAGAAAAACAACGCTTCTCTCCTTTTTCCATATTATAATACATAATAATTTTTTAGTTTACCAGTGTATTCCATGGTAATTACATTGTATTACAAACATATGTAAGAGTATTAAAATGGAAGACACATATGATGACAAAAGAAGCATATGAGTTAGTTAACTTTTCATTCCTTTTAATGTGGAAATACAAAGATGCAACTGCTATTCATGAAAGGCACATTAGATTTGAACTTTCAAATAAAATATATATGCTTATATTTACACATCCCTATTCTACAGTTAGGGTTTTACCCAAATGACAACACTGCCTAGCCAAATGACTATGAATTCTGAGTGAAAAATTGTAAAGACTATTCTCAGTGTAATAGGTGGAAAGAAACAGCTTGAATTTGATATCCCAGGTGGAGTTTGCTGCTCTGGAAATTAGAAAAAACCTTTGACATCCATTCTAGGAAGTATAGATATGGATATTATTCTAAGAATTACCATGGAACCCCAATCTGTCAATGTAATTTTTATCTTTGTGATTATAACCACATCCAACATACTCTCACATGTTTGTTCTCGTACCAGCAAAGATGTACAAACAATGGACTTACAACAGTTAATTACGTAAGTTCTACTTCTTTTCTCCTTTTTTATTTCCCCCATCCCCTTCTCATTTCTATAACAGCATAGATTAAAACATAGTTCAGGCTTGCCATTTCTATTACTGAAGGGTCAAAGAAATCCTGTGCAAAAATAAGTATTTGTGAAGAGATCTTATTCTGATGGTTTGTTTCATTTAATACTCCTCCAAAGTAGCTTATTTTCCTTGACTAAAAAGTATTGAGAAGTTCAGACTAACTTTAAGAATAATCTGCCAATACATCAATTTGTTCTAGTTGAGGGTCACTGCTGTCAGCTCAGGCTCAGATTACTCATCCTGTCAACCAGAAAGTCAAACATTAAATCTAGACTTGCTATCGTGGCTAGCAGCTGGAATTTATCTGTGAGATACCACATGTGTACTGGTAATGAATTCTAACTTGATCTTCTAACTTTAACACTGGATGAAATTTCCTGCAGAGAGAAATGATAGTGGCTCTCAAAATGCTTATGTTGGTGGTGGTTACAATAAAGTGAATTTTTTTCTGTTTGTTTTTAATAGCAGAATTATTTATGTTATCACCTGTATAAAGTCATCCGAGGCCATGTCTCAGGCTCCCATGGAGCTGCATTCAAAGAAACATAATCCAGGAGACAAAAATGAATAACAGTAACTTGAATTTTAAAGCAGTCTTTCTCATCAGGAGCACATTCTTAGGGTATAATACAATTTCTTGATAATAACTGGGAAATTATGAAATAAATAAGTGTAGCCAGGACAAATCCTTTCCCCTTAGCTGGCAGGAGAATAAAGAAAAATGGAAGATATTTATAAGTATGTATCTTTTCTGTCATTAATCCATATACATTAGAAATTCACAAATAAATGACCAGAATTATGGAAAAATACTTAAAAGTACCATAAAAATACATTAGGCCTAGCAGTAAGAGAAAATTCTGTGTTTTTTGAATGTGGAGCTATTTTTTGATGTCAATAGATGTCTTGCTGTGATGATCACATTTCTTATTGGACATAGGCCCAAAACAATTGAGAAAATGGTAATAGGAACATGTCTATTGATAATTACCTTAAATGTAAATGGGTTAAAGGCTCCAACCAAAACACATGGACTAGCTAAATGGATACTAAAACAAGACCTGTATATATGCTGCCTACAAGAGACCCACTTCAGACCTAGGGACACATACAGACTTAAAGTGAGGGAATGGAAAAAGATACTCCATGCAAATGGAAATCAAAAGAAAGCTATAGTAGCAATTCTCATATCAGACAAAATAGACTTTAAAATAAAGAGTATTACAAGAGACAAAGAAGAACACTACATAATGATCAAGGGATCAATCCAAGAATAAAACAACAATTATAAAGATTTATGCACCCAACATAGGAGCACCTCAATACATAAGGCAAGTGCTAACAGCCATAAAAGGCGAAATCGACAGTAACACAATCATAGTAGGGGACTTTAACTCCCCACTTTCACCAATGAACAGATCTACTAACTGGAAAATAAGTAAGGAATCATAAGCTTTAAATGATACATTAAACAAGATGGACTTAATTGATACTTATAGGACATTCCAACCAAAAACAACAGAATACTTTCTTCTCAAGTGCTTATGGACCATTCTCCAGGATAGATCATATCTTGGGTCACAAATCTAGCCTTGGTAAATTTAAGAAAACTGAAATTGTATCAAGTATCTTTTCCGACCACAACGCTATGAGACTAGGTTAGGTGATTTATTGAGACTTGTGTAGTCCAGCCTAAGTTCTGTCTCAGTAAATGTTCCATGTGCAATTGAAAAGAATGTGCATTCTGTTGTTGTTGGGTAGAGTATTCTGTAAATGGTCTTTAGGTCAGGTTAGATTATAGTGTTGTTAAAGTCTCCTATATGCTTATTGATTTTTGGTCTACTTGTTCTATCAATAACTGGGAGAGGAGTATTGAAATCTCCACCTATAATTGTGGATATGTCACTTTCTAATTTTAGTTCTGTCAGTTTTTTCTTCATGTAGCTTGGAGCTCTTTTATAGGGTATATACAATTTAGGATTTTTTTTTTGATAAATTGTACCTTTTATTATTATGAACTATCTCATTTTATCTCTGGAAACATTCCTTGTCCTGCAGTCTATTTTATCTGTTATTAAAGTATTCCCTTTATCTTATCAGTAAAGTTTGTTCTGTTTAACTTTTCCTATCCTTTGCTTTTAACCTCTATCTTTATATTTAAAGTGGGTTTCTGGTAAGTTGCATATAGTTGAATCTTGCATTCTTATCCAAACCAACATCTTCTGTCCTTTAACTGAAGTGCTTTAACTGCTTGCATTAAAAATAATTACAGACCTATTTTGGTTAATTACATCTATGATCTTCCTATATATTCCATTTTGTTTCTGATTTCCTGTTTTCTTTAAGATTACTTAAGTTTTTTTTTTTATTATTTCACTTTGTTCACTCTGTGGTCATGTTAATTATAACTCTTCCTATCTCTTAGCTGTTGTCCTCAAGCTTCCAATATGTATCTTTAACTTATCAGTCTAGCTTCAAATAACATTATTCCAGTATATGTATCATTCTTTATGATATTTCTATCACACATTTGATTTCGACATATTTTATAAACTTGCAATACACTGTTTTTATGTTCCCTTTAAAGAATTATCTTTTAAAACATCCAGGGCTTCCCTGGTGGCGCAGTGGTTGAGAATCTGCCTGCCAATGCCGGGGACACAGGTTCAAGCCCTGGTCTGGGAAGATCCCACATGCTGCAGAGCAATTAGCCCCGTGAGCCACAACTACTGAGCCTGCGCGTCTGGAGCCTGTGCTCCGCAACAAGAGAGGCTGCGATAGTGAGAGGCCCGCGCACCACAATGAAGAGTGGCCCCCGCTTGCTGCAACTAGAGAAAGCCCTCGCACGGAAACGAACACCCAACACAGCCAAATATAAATAAATAAATAAATAAATAAAAATAAATAAATAAATAAAAAATAAAAGATCCAGGTTTCTAGCTGGTATCATTTCTTTCAGCCCAAAGACTTCCTTGTACATTTCTTGTAATACAAGTGTGCTACAATAAATTCTCTCATTATTTGTTTACCATAAAGTGTCTTAGTTTTGCTGTATTTTTGCTCTGAAATCTATTTATCTGATATTTGCTTTCTTTCTTTTTATTAATGTTAGCATCCTATGTCTTTATCCATTTTTTCACCTGTAATCTATTATATTCTTTATATGTAAAATGGGTTTATTTTAAGCAGTAGAGAGTTGGAACTCTTTTTTTAAATTAATTAATTTATTTATTTTTGGCTGCATTGGGTCTTCGTTGCTGCATGTAGGCTTTTCTCTAGTTGCGGCGAGCAGGCGCTACTCTTCATTGTGGTGTGCGGGCTTCTCACTGTGGTGGCTTCTCTTGTTGCAGAGCATGGGCTCTAGGCACACAGGCTTCAGTAGTTGTAGCTCACGTGTTCTACAGTGCAGGCTCAGTAGTTGTGGCACACGGGCTTAGTTGCTCCACAGCATGTGGGATCTTCCCAGACCAGGGCTCGAACCCGTGTCTTCTGCACTGGCAGGCAGATTCTTAACCACTACACCACCAGGGAAGCCCAGGTTTGGATCTTATTTTTTATCCAACCTAAAAACCTCTGGCTTTTAATTGGAGTGTTTAAAACCACTTATATTTAATGTGATTAATGGCATGGGTTGGTTTAAATCCACCATCTTGCTATTTAATTTCTGTCCATCCCATATACCTTTCTTCCCTCTATTTCTGCCTTCTTTTGGATTGCATTTTTATGATCCTGTTTTAACTGCTTTGTAAGCTGATTAGCTATAACTCTTTGTTGTGTTATTTTAGTGGTTACTTTAAGGTTTACAATATACATGCTTAACTTGCAACAGTCTACCTTCAAGTGATATTACATTACTTCATGAATAAAATCAGTCCCTTAAGACAGTATACTTTACATTTTTCTCTCTCAGCCATTGTGATATTATAGTCAGACATTTTACCTCCTCATAATGTTATAAACCCCATGATATATTAGTTTCTCCAAAAACAGTTAATTATCTTTTAAAAAAATTTAACTAAAAAAAAGAAAGTCTCTTCTTTTTTAATATCTTTATTGGAGTGTAATTGCTTTACAATGGTGTGTTAGTTTCTGCTTTAGAACAAAGTGAATCAGTTATACATATACATATATCACCATATCTCCTCCTTCTTTCATCTCCCTTCCACCCTCCCTAACCCACCCCCCTTGGTGGTCACAAAGCACCGAGCTGATCTCCCCGTGCTATGCAGTGGCTTCCCAGTAGATATCTATTTTACATTTGGTAGTGTATATATAAGTACATGCCACTCTCTCACTTTGTCCCAACTTACCCTTCCCCGTCCCTATGTCCTCAAGTCCATTCTCTACATCTGCGTCTTTATTCCTGTCCTGCCCCTAAGTTCTTCAGAACGATTTTTGTTTACATTCCATATATATGTGTTAGCATACAGTATTTGTTTTTCTCTTTCTGACTTACTTCACTCTGTATGTCAGACTCTAGGCCCATCCACCTCACTACAAATAATTAAATTTCATTTCTTTTTATGGCTGAGAAATTCCATTGTATATATGTGCCACATCTTCTTTATCCATTCATCTGTCAATAGACACTTAGGTTGCTTCTACATCCTGGCTCTTGTAAATAGAGCTGCAATGAACATTGTGGTACATGACTCTTTTTGAATTATGGTTTTCTCAAGGTATATGCCCAGTAGTGGGCTTGCTGGGTCATATGGTAGGTCTATTTCTAGTTTTTTAAGGAACCTCCATACTGTTCTCCATAGTGGCTATATCAATTTACATTACTACCAACAGTGCAAGAGGACTTCCTTTTCTCCACACCCTCTCCAGCATTTATTGTTTGTAGATTTTTTCATGATGGCCATTCTGACTGGTGTGAGGTGATACCTAACTGTAGTTTTGATTTGCATTCCTCTAATGATTAGTGATGTTGAGCATTCTTTCATGTGTTTGTTGGCAATCTGTATACCTTCTTTGGAGAAATGTCTATTTAGGTCTTCAGCCCATTTTTGGATTGAGTTGTTTGTTTTTTTTGATACTGAGCTGCACGAGCTGCTTGTAAATTTTGGAGATTAATCCTTTTCTGTTTACTTCATTTGCTAATATTTTCTCCCATTCTGAGGGTTGTCTTTTTGTCTTGTTTATGGTTTCCTTTGCTGTGCAAAAGCTTTTAAGTTTCATTAGGTCCCACTTGTTTATTTTTGTTTTTATTTCCATTTCTCTAGGAGGTGGGTCAAAAAGGATCTTGTTGTGATTTATGTCATACAGTGTTCTGCCTATGTTTTCCTCTAAGAGTTTGATGGTGTCTGGCCTTACATTTAGGTCTTTAATCTATTTTGAGTTTATTTTTGTGTATGGTGTTAGGGAGTGTTCGAATTTCATTCTTTTACATGTAGCTGTCCAGTTTTCCCAGCACCACTTATTGAAGAGGCTGCCTTTTCTACATTGTATACGCTTGCCCCCTTTATCAAAAATAAGGTGACCATATATGCGTGGTTATATCTCTGAGCTTTCTATCCTGTTCCATTGATCTATATTTCTGTTTTGGTGTCAGTACAATACTGTCTTGATTACTGTAGCTTTGTAGTATAGTCTGAAGTCCAGGAGCCTGATTCCTCCAGTTCTGTTTCTTTTTTTTCTCAAGATTGCTTGGCTATTCAGGGTCTTTTGTGTTTCCATAAAAATTGTGAAATTTTTTGTTCTATTACTGTGAAAAATGGCATTGGTCGTTTGATAGGGATTGCATTGAATCTGTAGATTGCTTTGGGTAGTATAGTCATTTTCACAATGTTGATTCTTCCAATCCAAGAACATGGTATATCTCTCCATCTGTTTATATCATCTTTAATTACTTCATCAGTGTCTTATACTTTTCTGCATACAGGTCTTTTGTCTCCTTAGGTAGGTTTATTCTTAGGTATTTTATTCTCTTTGTTGCAATGGTACATGGGAGTATTGCCTTAATTTCTGTTTCATATTTTTCATCATTACGTATATAGGAATGCAAAAGATTTCTGTGCATTAATTTTGTATCCTGCTACTTTAACAAATTCATTGATTAGCTCCAGTAGTTTCTGGTAGCATCTTTAGGATTCTCTATGTATACTATCATGTCATTTGAAAACAAGGACAATTTTATTTCTTGTTTTCCAATTTTTATTCCTTTTATTTCTTTTTCTTCTCTGATTGCCATGGCTAGAACTTCCAGAACTATGTTGAATAATAGTGGTGAGCGTGGACAACCTTTTCTTGTTCCTGATCTTAGAGGAAATGGTTTCAGTTTTTCACCATACAGAATGATGTTGGCTGTGGGTTTTTCATTTATGTCCTTTATTATGTTGAGGTAAGTTCCCTCTATGCCTACTTTCTGCAGGGTTTTTATCATAAACGGTGTTGAATTTTGTCAAAAGCTTTTTCTGCATTTATTGAGATGATCGTATTGTTTTTCTCCTTCAGTTTGTAAATATGGTTTATCACATTGATTGATTTGCGTATATTGAAGAATTCTTGCATTCCTGGGATAAGCCCCTTTTGATCATGGTATATGATCCTTGTAGTGTGCTCTTGGATTCTGTTTGCTAGTATTTTGTTGAGGGTTTTTGCATCCATGTTCATCAGTGATATTGGCCTGTACAGTTTTCTTTCTTTGTGACATCTTTGTCAGGTTCTGGTATCAGGGTGATGGTGGCCTCGTAGAATGAGTTTGGGAGTGTTTCTCTTTCTGCTATATTTTGGAAGAGTTTGAGAAGAATAGGTGTTAGCTCTTCCCTAAATGCTTGATAGAATTCGCCTGTGAAGCCATCTGGTCCTGGGCTTTTGTCTGTTGGAAGATTTTTAATGACAGTCTTTATTTCAGTGTTTGTGATTGGTCACTTTATATTTTCTATTTCATCCTGGTTCAGTTTCAGAAGGTTGTGCTTTTCTAAGAATTTGTCCACTTTTTCCAGGCTGTCCATTTTTTGGCATATAGTTGCTTGTAGTAATCTCTCATGATCTTTTGTATTCCTGCAGTGTCAGTTGTTACTTCTCCTTTTTCATTTCTAATTCTATTGATTTGAGTCTTCTCCCTTTTTTTCTTGATGAGTCTGGCTAATGGTTTATCAATTTTGTTTATCTTCTCAAAGAACCAGCTTTTAGTTTTATTGATCTTTGTTATCGTTTCGTTCATTTCTTTTTCATTTATTTCTGATCTGATCTTTATGATTACTTTCCTTCTGCTAACTTTGGGGTTTTTTTGTGCTTCTTTGTCTAATTGCTTTAGGTGTAAGGTTAGTTTGTTTATTTGAGATGTTTCTTGTTTCTTGAGGCAGGATTGTATTGCTATAAATTTCCCTCTTAGAACTGCTTTTGCTGCATCCCATAGGCTTTGGGTCGTCATGTTTTCATTGTCATTTGTTTCTAGGTATTTTTTGATTTCCTATTTGATTTCTTCAGTGCTCTCTTGTTATTAAGTAGTATATTGTTTAGCTTCCACGTATTTCTTCTTTTGTTTTTGCAGTACACGGGCCTCTCATGCTTGTGGCCTCTCCCGTTGCGGAGCACAGGCTCCGGATGCGCAGGCCCAGCAGCCACGGCCCACAGGCCCAGCCGCTCTGGGGCACGTGGGATCCTCCCAAACCGGAGCATGAACCCACGTCCCCTGCATCGGCAGGCAGACTCTCAACCACTGTGCCACCAGGGAAGCCCTGTATTTATATTTTTTACATATTTTTTTCCTGTAATTGATATCTAGTCTCAGAGTGTTGTGGTCAGAAAAGATACTTGATACAATTTCAATTTTCTTAAATTTACCAAGGCTTGATTTGTGACCCAAGAGATGATCTATCCTGGAGAATGTTCCATGAGCACTTGAGAAGAAAGTGTATTCTGTTGTTTTTGGTTGGAATGTCCTATAAGTATCAATTAAGTCCATCTTGTTTAATGTATCATTTAAAGCTTATGATTCCTTACTTATTTCCCAGTTAGTAGATCTGTTCATTGGTGAAAGTGGGGAGTTAAAGTCCCCTACTATGATTGTGTTACTGTCGATTTCGCCTTTTATGGCTGTTAGCACTTGCCTTATGTATTGAGGTGCTCCTATGTTGGGTGCATAAATCTTTATAATTGTTATGTTTTATTCTTGGATTGATCCCTTGATCATTATGTAGTGTTCTTCTTTGTCTCTTGTAATACTCTTTATTTTAAAGTCTATTTTGTCTGATATGAGAATTGCTACTATAGCTTTCTTTTGATTTCCATTTGCATGGAGTATCTTTTTCCATTCCCTCACTTTAAGTCTGTATGTGTCCCTAGGTCTGAAGTGGGTCTCTTGTAGGCAGCATATATACAGGTCTTGTTTTAGTATCCGTTTAGCTAGTCCATGTGTTTTGGTTGGAGCCTTTAACCCATTTACATTTAAGGTAATTATCAATAGACATGTTCCTATTACCATTTTCTCAATTGTTTTGGGTTTGTTATTGTAGGTCTTTTCCTTCTCTTGTGTTTCCTGCCTAGAGTAGTTCCTTTAGCAGTTGTTGTAAAGCTGGTTTGGTGGTGCTGAGTTCTCTTAGCTTTTGCTTGTTTGTAAAAGTTTTAATTTCTCTGTGGAATCTGAATGAGATCCTTGCTGGGTAGAGTAATCTTGGTTGTAGGTTCTTCCCTTGCATTACTTTAAATATGTCCTGCTACTCCCTTCTGGCTTGTAGAGTTTCTGCTGAAAGATCAGATGTTAATCTTATGGGGATTCCCTTGCATGTTATTTGTTGTTTTTCCCTTGCTGCTTTTAATATTTTTTCTTTACATTTAATTTTTGATAGTTTGATTAATATGTGTCTTGGTGTATTTCTCCTTGGATTTATCCTGTATGGGACTCTCTGTGCTTCCTGGACTTGATTGACTATTTCCTTTCCCATATTAGGGAAGTTTTCAACTATAATCTCTTCAAATATTTTCCAGGCCCTTTCTTTTTCTCTTCTTCTTCTGGGACCCCTATAATTCGAATGTTGGTGTGTTTAATATTGTCCCAGAGGTCAATGAGACTGTCCTCAATTCTTTTCATTCTTTTTTCTTTATTCTTCTCTGCAGTAGTTATTTCCACTATTTTATCTTCCAGGTCACTTAATCTGTTCTTCTGCCTCAGTTATTCTGCTATTGATTACTTCTAGAGAATATTTAATTTCAGTTATTGTGTCGTTCATCATTGTTTGTTTGCTCCTTAATTCTCCTAGGTCCTTGTTTAAAGTTTCTTGTATTTTCTGCATTCTGTTTCCAAGACTTTGGATCATCTTAATATCATAACTCTGAATTCTTTTTCAGGTAGACTGGCTATTTCCTCTTCATTTGTTTGGTCTTATGGGTTTTTACCTTGCTCCTTCATCTGTTTCTCTGTTTTCTCATTTGCTTCACTTGCTGTGTTTGGGGTCTCCTTTTCACAGGCTGCAGGTTCATAGTTCCCATTGTTTTTGGTGTCTGACCCCAGTGGCTAATGTTGCATCAGTGGGTTATGTAGGCTTCCTGGTGGAGGGGACTAGTGCCTGTGTTCTGCTGGATGAAGTTGGATCTTGTCTTTCTGGTGTGCAGGACCATGTCCGGTGGTGTGTTTTGGGATGTCTGTGACTTATTATGATTTTAGGCAGCCTGTCTCCTAATGGGTGGCATTGTGTTCCTGTCTTGCTACTTGTTTGTCTTAGGGTAGCCAGCACTGTAGCTTGCTGGTCGTTGAGTGGAGCTGGGTCTTAGCTTTGAGATGGAGATCTAAGGGCGAGCTTTCGCCATTTCATATGATGTGAAGCCGGGAAGTCTCTGCTGGACTAATATCCTGAACTCAGTTCTCCCACCTCAGAAGCACTGGCCTGACACCCAGCTGTAGCACCAAGATCCTGTCAGCTACACGGATCAGAAGAAAAGCGAGAAAAAAAGAAGGAAAGAAAAAAATACAATACAATAAAATAAAATTAAGTTATTAAAATAAAAAATTATGAAAAATTAAAAATTAACAAGTAATAAAAAGAAAAAAAGAAAGAAGAGAGCAACGAAACCTAAAAGCAAATCTACCAATGATAACAAGCACTAAAAACTATACAAAAAACAAACAAACAAAAAACACAAAAAACAGACAGACAGAACTTTAGAATAAATGGTAAAAGCAAAGCTATACAGACAAAATCACACAAGGAAGCATACACATACATACTTACAAAAAGAGAAAAATATGTGTATATATATATATATATATAAAAGCAAAAGGAGGAAGAGGGCAACCAAATCAATAAAGAAATCTACCAGTGATAATAAACTCTAAATACTAAATGAAGATAAACATAAAGCCAGAAAGAAATTAGATGCAGGAAGTAAACCCCACGTCTACATTTGTTCCGAAAGTCCACCACGTAATTTTGGGATGATTCGTTGTCTATTCAGGTATTCCAGAGATGCAGGTACATCAAGTTGATTGTGGAGATTTAATCTGCTCCTCCTAAGGCTGCTGGGAGAGATTTCCCTTTCTCTTCTTTGTTCGTACAGCTCCTGGGGTTCAGCTTTGGATTTGGCCCCGGCTCTCTGTGTAGGTCGTCCAAGGGCATCTGTTCCCTGCCCAGACAGGACGGGGTTAAAGGAGCAGCTGATTCAGGGACTCTGGCTCACTCAGGCCAGTGGGTGTGGGTACGGAATGCGGGGTGAGCCTGTGACAGCAGAGGCCAGCATGACATTGCAACAGCCTGAGGCGCGCCATGTGTTCTCCCAGGTAAGTTGTCCCTGGATCATGGGACCCTGGCAGTGGCATGCTGCACAGGTTCCCGGGAGGGGAGGTGTGGATAGTCACCTGTGCTTGCACACAGGCTTCTTGGTGGCTTCAGCAGCAGCCTTAGCATTTCCTGACTATCTCTGGTGTCCACTCTGATAGCCACGGCTTGCGCCCATCTCTGGAGCTCATTTAGGTGGTGCTCTGAATCCCCTTTCCTTGTGCACCCCGAAACAATGGTCTCTTGCCTCTTAGGCAGGTCCAGATATTTTCTCAGACTCCGACCCTGCTAGCTGTGGTGCACTAGCCCACTTCAGTCTGTGTTCACGCAGCCAACTCCAGTCCTTTCCCTAGGATCTGACCTCCAAAGCTGGAGCCTCAGCTCCCAGCCCCCATCCATCCTGGCAGGTGAGCAGACAAGCCTCTCGGGCTGGTGTGTGCTGGTCAGCATCCATCCTCTGTGCAGGAATCTCTCCACTTTGCCCTGTGCACCCTTGTTGCTGCGCTCTCCTCCATGGCTCCAAAGCTTCCCCCCTCCACCCCTGTCTCCGTCAGTGAAGGGGGCTTCCTACCTAGTGTGTCAAAACTTTTCCTCTTTTACAGCTTCCTCCCAGAGGTGCAGGTCCTGTCCCTATTCTTTTGTCTCTGTTTTTTCTTTTTTCTTTTGCCCTACCCAGGTACGTGGGGGAGTTTCTTGCCTTTTGGGGAGTCAGAGGTCTTCTGCCAGCGTTTAGTAGGTGTTTTGTAGGAGTTGTTCCACATGTAGATGTATTTGTGATGTATTTGTGGGGAGGAAGCTGATCTCCATGTTTTACTCCTCCACCATCTTGAAAGTCTCCTCTGAAAGTCTTTATTTTACCTATGCATTCACCATCTCTTGTGCTCTTCATTCCTTTGTGGAGGCCAGGTTTCTATGTGGATTATTTTGCCGTTTCTTGAAGAACTTGCATTAACATTTTATGTGAAAATCTCTTGTGAAGAATTCTTTCAACTCTTGTGTGTCTGAAAAATTATTTTGTTTTGCTTTTTGAAAGGTATTATCACCAAATAAAGAATTTTGGGTTGACAAGTTTTGTTCTGTTCATTTTACAACTTTAAAGATTTTGCTCCACTGTCTCCTAGATTTCATTATTTTGAACAAGAAATCTACTGTCATCCTTATCTACTTTCCTCTGTATATAATGTGCCTTTTTTCCTCTGGATGCTTTTGTGTTTTTATTGTTTTTCTTTTTTAATCACTAGTTTTAAGCAAATTGATTATGATATGTCTTAGTGTAGTTTTTTTTGTGTTTCTTGTGCTTAGGTTTCATTGCACCTTGAATTTTAGGTTAGTAGCTTTCAAGATACTTGGACAATTTGCGGCCCATTATTTATTTATTGTTTCTCCCTCCTGTCTTCTCTCCTTTGGAAACTCCAATTATATGTATATTTGGTCACTTGAAAACTTCCCATAGTTCACCTATGCTCTATTATTTCTCCCGATTTTATTCTTGGTTAATTTCTATTGCTATATCTTCACTCAAATAATCTCATCTTATGCAATATCTAACATGCCATTAATCTCATCCAGTGTATTTTTCATCTCAGGTAGTGTAGTTTTCAGTTCTAATAGGTTGATTTATGTCTTTTTACTAAATTACTTGTTTCTACTTTACACAATACTTCCTGAGGCCAATGGTTCTAAGTCTGGAGCAATTTTACCCCTTGAGAGGACTTTGGCAATAGCTGGATAAATTTTTGGTTGTTGCAATGAGGGGAGGGCATACTGGCTTTTAATGGTAGAGGCCACGGATTTTGCCAACTATTGTACATTGCACAGAACAGACCCCATGCAATTAAAAAAACGGTTTTGATGTCTTTCTCTATTAATCCTGTTATCTGCATACTTAGCTTTGATTGATTGATATTTTCTTCCTTAGTATGAGTTATACTGTTTTGCTTTCTTCCATGGCTGATGATTTTTGATTCGACAACAGATTTTGTAATTTTTTTCCTTTTTTGATGGATAGTATTGTATTCTTAAAAATAATGAGATTTATTTTGGGATGCAGATAAGTTATTTGGGCACAATTTGATTCTTTCAGGTCTTGCTTTTTAACTTTGCTAGGTGGAATCAGAAATGCATTTAATCCAGGTCTATTTTTTTCCTTACTGACACAAGACCAATTCTAATGCTCTAATAATTTTGGGGGAGTTTGGAGGCTTTCCAATCTGGTTGTTGGAATGTGGTACCATTCCTGGTCTTGTTTTGATACTGGGCACTGTTCCCTCCATCCTTTCAGATGTTGGTAATTTTCTCAGATGCATGTACTAAAAGGTAATTAACTGAACACTTAAGTGGTACTCTCTGTATGCCCGCAGTTCTTTTTCTGTGTATATCTCTCCCCTTTGGTACTCTGCCATGCAAACTTTAGCTGCTTTATCATCCTTGAACTCCCAACTCCATATCCTCAACTCAGGGAGGTTTTGCTTTACCATCCTCCCTAAATTGTGACCTAGAAAACTTCTCTAGGCAGAAAACTGGAAAGGGTCCATCAAGTTTATTCTCATATCTCAGGATCACCAACCTTTTTTGCCTTATGTCTATTGTCTTAGGAGTTGTTGTTTCATGCTTTTATTTTATTATTTTATTCATTATTTTAGGATATTGTGAGCATTCTATATTGGTTATCTATTTTTTGGTATCTTCCTTTAAACAGTTTTATTAACTAGGCAGTTAAGTTTCTCACAGATCAGCTTGAGCTTTTCCAGACTTTTTTTTTTTTTTCTTTTGAAAACATATTTCCAGGTTTTTTTTAGGGCATGTCTGGTGTCACCTTTATTCTAGGGCTAGTTTAGCCTGACTATTAAAGCATGACCCTTCTAGGGCTCCACTGAATGCCTTACATGTCAAACAAGGTTTTATCACTCTTACTGTTTAGAACTTAAATGTCTTCTAGCTTTGTGTGGGAGCTGGGAAATACTTACCTTACAGCTTTTGGTAGCTATTCTTTCCCTGGTCTTGCTGAGTCTCATCACTTTAAATGTAATTTTCTCAGAGACATGTTTTTTTGACAGTCCCTCTATAGTCTGACTCCAGTGACCATTATACTATTTAACGAAAATTTATTATTTTCATTAGAAGGAATCCTCACAATTTGTGATGATGTATATTTTGGTGTGATTACATGATTAATGAATCTCTCTAAAATCAATGTTTGTTGGGGCTCCAGGGTTAATTAGAAGGAATCTAAACTTACAAGGTTAAGGATATTACCTTTCTTTGCTCACCATTGTATCTGAGTGTCTGTTAAAGTCCTGGGCACAGAGAATGTGCTCAATTAAAACTTAGTTGAAAGAATAAGTTCATGAATTCACTCTGTTGCTCTTCAAGAAATATTTGGTGGGTTTTGTTTTGTTTGGTTTTTTTTGGCCTTATCCTTGAGAATAAATAAAAGAAATAAACACCATTTTTGCATTTACCTGAAAATAAAATTCAGTGAAGTAAAATAAAATACTGTTCATAAGATCATTTATTATTCCTTAGTCCTGTAAGTAGGTCTTATCTCTGCTCATGCAAAAGGTTTCCTCAGAAAACATAATTCCATCATTTCCCCAAATGAAGTAGGAAACAGCATCAACAAAAATATAAACATCAAAACCCTTTGAAATAGTTTAAAATAAATAAACTCCCAGTTATCCAGCAAATACCAAACTAACTTAATCCGTTAGCACATTTGGACATGTTTCATATGGGATTTCAATTTAAAGTTAGTTACGAATCTCCCTAAGTTAATCAAGAAGAGTTAATTTCCCCATTTGAATTGAAATCTCCTGCCTCAGTGTAAAAAGTCTTTATGGGACAAATTATAATTCCAACTAGGAAAATGTTCAAAAAGAAAGTGAAAGACAAAGACATTTAAAGACAGAAAATCAATACATTATAAGAATCCAACCCCCAAACTTTGATGGGTGGTTGGCATCTACTTATGATGGAGAAACCTAGAAAAAATACCACTCCCAGGTACCTGTACAATAGTACAGCATCAGCAGCAACAACAAAAATCTGTTACCTGCAAAATCACAATATCTCTTGAGAACAACCACGAGAACAACCAAGGTTAGAAAACAACCACCTAATATGAAATCTAAGGAAAGACAGATGCTTTTCAGGAGAGATTGAATACAAACACTTGTTTTTCTGTGGTGGACGCCATATACGTAGGTAAAAACAATTTAGCTCAACATTTTAATGAACATGGACTACCATGAGATTGTGACACAAAAGGAATTTGATTCCATCTTCAAGCTCTTCTCCATAGACTGGAAACCTTTCACAAGAAAGATTGGTGATGGGGGAAAATATGAGAAAGCCTCCTCCTGGTGTAGGCCTAGTGGATGGTAACAGCAGCCTCTAAGGGGGAAAGTACACAGCCCTGCTCAGATCTTTCTCCCCTATTTCTTCAGCAGAACAAAAAATCCCTTTTAAGTTGCTGAGGCAAGAGTCACAAACCATTCACTTTTAAAGCACAGGTGAAGACCCAATGTAGTTAGAGGAAGGGAACACAAAAGAACTTTCTACCCCCAGGGAAGAGAGAGAAAAATGTTCTCAGTCTGACCATTAGAGATCCGCTAATGGGAGAGACAGGATCCTTCAGAAGTTTCCATCCCTGAAACCCAGGGACACATGTCTGCCTAAGCCTGAGGATGAACCAGCACAACAAAGTATGACTCATCTGTACCTCACTCCTCCACCCCTCCACTAGCCAGGCTAGTAAGCACCAAGTAACAAACAACAGCAGTCTACTGCTGGGGAGGGGGAAGAACCTGGAGAGAAACTTTCTGCAAGGTGAGGTGCAAAGGGAAGACCTAACTCTGAAGCACACCAGCATGAATTATAAACACAAAGTAAGCTAGAGCAATTTGAAGAATGTGATGCATTGAGCATAACCAAAGTAACAAGACCCACACTCAGCTAAACTCTTGACTAGATTGATTCAATTCTTCCACACTAAAATCCTTTCAGAAGACAAGCCATATCTGCTTCTGGGAAGATACTATTTACTTTAGTCTTACTTCACACTAAATAACTAGCAGAAAGTGACATTTGACCACTTCCTGACATAAATACTATCTACCTCAATCTCTACTGTCTACACAAGATGCCCAGATTTTAACTAAAAGTTTTGAGACCCACAAAGAAGCAAAAGCAAACAAACACAACAAAAAAAAACCCCAACAATGCTCTGTCAAGAGACTAAGTAATCAATAGAACCAGACTGAGATATGACACAGGTGGTAAATAATCAGAATATTTGAAATTATGATGAGTAATATGTGACAGACTATTGAAAAATGTGAATATCATGCATAATCAATAAGTAATTTCAGCAAAAAGAGGGAAACTATAAGAAAACATCAAATGGAAATGTATAGTGAGAGATAAAGAAAGCCTTTAATGGGCTTATCATTAGACTCTCCACAGCAGGGGCAAGAGTCCACGAACCTGAATATCAGTCAAAAGAAATTATACAAACTGAAAAAGAGAAAAAGAGTGGGATGAAAAAAGCAGAACACAGCACCCATAAGCTGTGGAACAATATCAAATGTCCTAACATGGAATCTCTGAAGGAGAAGAGAGAAAGAACAGGCAGAAGAAACATTTGAAGAGATAATGGCCAAAATGTTTCCAAATTTGATGGAAGACATCATAACACAGATGCAAGAATCTCAGAAAACATCATGCAAAATTAATAGCAAAATGAGTAAATAAATAAGAAAGTAATAAGTAGATCAATCAATTAATAAATATTAGATACATCATATTCAAACCTACTAAAATCAGTCATAAAGGAAATACAAATGGCCAACAGTTACATGAAAAGGAGCTCAGCATCACTAATCACCAGGGAAATGCAAATAAAAACCACAGTGAAATATCACCTCATACCTGTTCTCAAAAAGACAAGAGATAATAAATGTTGCTGAGAATGTGAAGAAAAGGAAACCATTGTGCACTGTTGTGTGCAATTGTGTAAATTGATCCTGTCACTATAAAAAACAGTATGGAAGTTTTTTAAAGAAATCAAAATTAGATCTACCACCTGATTGAGCATCCCACTTCTGCATATATATGCAAAGTGAATAAAAACAGGATCATAAAGATGTATCTGCATTCCTCTGTTCATTGTAGTATTATTCACAATAGCCAAGTTATGGAAACAACCTAAATGTCCTTCAACAGATGAATGGATAAAGAAGATGTGGTAAACATGTACACTGGAATATTATTCAGCCATAACAAAGAAAGAAACCCTGCCCTTTGTAACAGCATAGCTGGACCTTGGGTGCATTATGCTAAGTGAAATAAGTGAGACAGAGAAAGATAAGTACTGTACGGTATCACAATATATGTGGAATCTAAAAAAGCTGAACTCATAGAAACAGAGACCAGAATGGTGGTTACCAGGGTCTGAGGGATGTGAGAAATGGGTAGATGTTAGTCAAAGAGTACAAACTTTCAGTTATAAGATGAATATGGGGAATTTAATGTCAACATGGTGATTATAATTAACAGTACTATATTATATATTTGAAATTTGCTAAGAGGATAGATCTTAAATGTTCTTACTACAAAAAGGAAATGGTAATTATGTGACATGATGGAAGTGTAAGCTAAGGCTATGATGGTAATCATTTTCCAATTATATATGTGTATCAAATCAATATGTTGTACACCTTAAACATACACAATGGTATATTTCAATAATATCTCAATAAATCTGGAAAAAACAGTCATAAAGAAAAAACATTGAAGAAAGAACCTTCTATGATTGTGTTTTATTAATTTGAAGTTTTAGTATCCAGGCTCTTTTCCATTGAACAGTCAATTTTTGATACTTCTATCACTCAATTCTTTAACCGTTATTATATATCAAGTACAGTTTTAATGTCAAATGCAAACCACCAATAAATTCAAAATATAAAATTTTAATGTATCTACTATCTCTTTTTTATTTTAATAGTCTGATTTCCAGGTCTGTATTCTTTTTCTGTGTAGACAGACTCTAACTTAGCAGCTTCTCTGATCCCACTGTGTTTTCTATGATTGCTGAATTCCCACTTTATTATTTTAAAAATAAATTCAGTATTTTTATTTCTCCTTGGGATAAAGGGTGTCCAAAGTTAATGAAGTTGACTCACGTTTTGTAATGATTCCTATTTCTCAATACTCAAAATTTCATACTGCTCTCACTGTCTTCCTCCATCTTTCTCCACTGGCCGAAACTTAGTCTCAGAGGATTTGTGCTTCTAGGCCTAACCCACTTATATAAAAAAGTAGGCTTCTCCAAATCTAATTTCCCATGAAAGTTACAAAAACCAAAATAACCTACAAGAGAGTGAATCACCTGTGTTTAAAATACATCAAAACATTTTATAAGCTGATTCTATTTATGCTTTTAGCAACTTGACCTGGTTTCACAAGTCTTTTCTATAAAAAACTAGATCTTCCCAAGTTTATATTTTTATGACAGGACCTATTTTGCTGAGACGTTTTTCTGTTATGATCTTTAACAAAGCGATGCCTGAGGAAACCATCTCTGGCAAATGACCAATTCTGTTCTTGAATAAGATATAGTTTTAAAGTTCTGTGGTTATCATGCACTTAGGAAGATGAGCAAAGGAGAGTGTTAGTGTGTGTATGGGGAATTTCCTAAAGACTTTTATTATGACAATTTAACATAAAAATGAAGTGAATATGTTTAGATTTTGATGTTGATTATGCATTGGATAAAAATGTACAATGATTAGACAGTGTTTTTTAAATATCATACTCTGACCACAATGTTGAGTTGATTTTATTTATAGCATTCATGAACATTATTTTTAAAAGTAACATAGTGCATCTCATCCAAGAAAAAGTTCATACTTAATTATAAGCCAAAAATGTTACCTATCCCCTTTCCCACACATACTTCTGTTAAATTATTGGGCTGGCTTTCTTCTAATGAATAGGAAGAGGAAGAGAGATAACTGCATTATGATCTTTATAAAAGGATGCTACTATATTATTCTTTTCTTTCTTTTCCTTTCCTTTCTCTTCCCTTCTTTTCTATTCTCTTCAATTATTTTACTTACAGAGACACTGAGGCTTACAGAGGTAAGAAAGATGCCTAAAATCTCTCAACTAATTGAGAGTAGTGCAAGGACTTCTAAAATTGCGCAATTTAATCCTGGAACCCATGCTTTTAAGCACTGTTTCGCCATAAGAGTGGTGAAGGGACATTGAAAATAGGCACAATCTTGCAATGTATATCTTGCTCCTTTACATGGTTCTTTGAGATGATACTTGTCCCTTAAATGCCTTAACACTTATGCCTTCAAAGAAACAACCCAATATAGTAGCTACTAGTAGTCAAAGTATGTTCCGTGAAGGAACAGTAACAACATATTTCCTACCTGTCCTATTTCTCAGAGTAAAACACCAGAAATGTGGGGGTAATCTGCCTTAGAACCATGGGAGTACTGCTTTCTTTCTTTAAAGACTATATCTGAAAAGCAAACTTTCTTTCCAGTTTGTAAGTGCTTGGTTGTTAAGCATTGTATTCAACTGGACCATAAGAATAGATTAAATTTGATTTAAATGGTCTGTTTTTAATTTCTCCAGCTCACTTATGAGCCATCTGGAACAAATTTCATGGAAATTAAAACCTTAAGTGTAGTTTGATGTTTTAACTTAAGTGAATTTAAAACTTTTTGCCACTTTTCCAAAGAAATGATTACAGTTTCACTAAGGATAAAAGAAAAATGATGATACGTCCAGTACTGGTAAAGTGTGGTAAAGTAGCTTTCCTATAGACTGACAATAATGCTAACTCATATAATTTTTTATAAAAATCAACTTGGAAAAGTATGTCAAGAACATTACAATATTAATACTTTTTGATCCAATGATTCTACTTCTAGTAATCTATTATAAAAAAACCCATTGGTATAGACAAACAGTTATGTACAAGGATATCATCACAGTGATATTAACAATCAAAAGCTGGAAACAACCTAAATATTTTATAACAGGGGAATTAAATAGACATCGCACACATCCACATAATAGAATAATACCGAGCCATTGAAATGTTTTTAAAAGAAATTAAATGGTATGATTCCAATCCTATAATATATATTATATGCGTGTATATTAACTATGTATATGAGCATGTATCAATGTATGTATAAGCATATATGCATAACTAGATGCAAATAGTTATCAAGAGAGAGCAAAACAGGAAAAGAAGATTGAGGGACAGTGAGTAATTTTTAATTATTTATCTGCATTTTCTAACATTTCTAAAGTGAGCATATCATAGATAGGGTAATCTTAACATTCAACATTTCCTAGAAGAGCTCTAGTTTACCCCAGAGTAATTCCTTATAGTGCTCCAATTTACTTGGAAAAGTGTTATTGTACAACAAAGTATATGTTCTAACTCAGTATAATTCAGAAAAAAGGCTTTAAAATAACCACAAAGTGCTGTGGGATTGAACTATAAATACTTGCACAAGAAATATGAAATATAAAATCTAGCCCAATGTCTAATATACGAAACTACGAGAATCTTTAATCACATAAAAAGAATATATAACCTATGTAGATAATAACATAATTTGTGAACAAAACATATTAAAAGAATAATATCTGAAATTACAGCAACTGAATATGTAACTGTAAAGTTCATAAGTTGAGTTTTGAGCGACCAAGTTTTAAAAGACTTTTCTGAAGTATTTGGAGTAAGAGTCATAATTTCAACAATAGAGATTATTACATTTTGCAAATGTACTAAAAGTAGAATACCTGATTAAATGCCTTCTCAAGCATAGTGAATTGATTTTTTTCACCTGAATTTACTCTGGCACTAATAGAAAAATCTGAACCAGAGTAAACAAATATTTTAAAGTACCTCAGAGGATAGTATTCTACTAAATTCTAAGTAGAAAAGAAGAACTTATGATAAATTAATTATAAATCAATGCAACTTTAAGTACATTTTCTCTACTTTCTGTCACATTTCTCTGCAGTGAACTCGATAAATAATCCCTGAAATTATAATCTTTTTCTGGGTTCCACATCAAACCAAGCTTAGTCTAAGCATTTAGTTCCAATCATCTTTTCATTCCTCCTAATGTCACACTAGCCAACCTCTGCCTCTCTCCTGAGAAATTTTTAAAAATCACATTTCAGGAATGCATTTGATTGAAACAATGAATGGCACAACACTTCGGCTAATAAATTTGTTCTTCATTAACAACAGTATTGGATTAAACATGGGATGGATTGTCTTCAGGCCAGTAGAGAGACAGATGCTCACAATGTTGATTGCCTGTGAGATGAAGGGAATCAGAACACTCAGGAAGGGAAGCTAGCCAACAAAATGAACCCAACTGCATGGTAATGCTTACTAAACAACATGCACATGGCTGATTCGTGTTTTCCCTCATGTACTGTTTATCTTTCTTCAGATGAAAAGTCATAGACTATTGTATGAAATGTACTACCTTTATTATATCTGTAGATAATGCTTTCTGAATCCACTAAATCAAGATGGAGATATAGAATGGGGAAATGTTAATCAAAAGGATCACTTGTGGGAAAAAAATATATATATAATCATAAAGGTTTAAGGTGATTGCCAATTCACTGCAAGTCAGAAATATGATTTAGTAACAACAAAAGCAATAATAGAAGTTCGGCAGCATAAATAGAACAAGATGAGAAATGATGCCTACTGATAGTCTGACCTATGCTTATTAGCATATGTTGTAAATATTGGATTCTGTTCTGTTAGTCAGGGATGGAGAGGAACAGTTGAACACAAAATAAAAACATTAAAGAAAACATCCAAGATAAATAATAGCTATAACAACAACAAAATCCAATAAGTAGAGCACACAAAATAGAGAGAAGACAGATGGACCATGTGTGGACTGACCGATGGACCTAAGCATATTGACTTTGGAAAAAAGGGGACTCCGTGGGGTTATGTAGTTCTCTTCAACAATATAAAATGTAGGCATGTAGAAAGGAGGCAGTTTAAGTTATTCTATGAGCTTGCAGCGGCCAGGCCTAGACATTATAGATAGAAGGACATTACATAGTTATAAGAATATTATAGAAAATAGAGGGGTCCAGAATTAAATAAGGCCGCTTTTTGAAATAATGTGTTCATCCACATCATTAAAGGTATTCACAGAGATGTTCGGTAACAATTCAATAACAACAGTGAAGCTAATATTTGTGAGCACCTATTATGTACCAGGCTCAGCGGCCATGGCTCACGGGCCCAGCCGCTCTGCGGCATGTGGGATCTTCCTGGACCGGGGCACGAACCCGTGTCCCCTGCATCGGCAGGCGGACCCTCAACCACTGTGCCACGAGGGAAGCCCAGCAAAGGGTTTTTAAAGGCAGTGTAAGGGAGAGGGTCACAGGGTGTGTCATCAGCCCATGCACAATTCTCTGATTGGCTGATGGTGACATAATGGGGTGATGTTTCGGGAATCTCAATCGTCAACCTTCTAGTTCCAACAGATCTGGGGTTTGCCTGCTGGTGGTCAGCAGGCAGTTCACTTCTTCCACTTGGTGGGGGTTTTAGTATCTGCAAAACAACTCAAGGATGTGGCTCAGGGTATTGTCTATAGCCCTTGAGGAGGAACTAAAGGCCCTTGGCTTTGTTTTATGGATGAACTATTATTATTTTGTCTTGCTTGACTGTTTCCCTTTGTTTCTGCATTGTCTCACTTCTCTGATTAAATATGCTCTTTGGACCTTGGGGAAAGCCTAGGAACCTAAAAGCTTTTCTACAAACAAAAGGTGAGGGACACGGAGGTCTCTCTCCAGGAAGGTCCCACAGGGTCCTTCTCAGTTTGAAGAGGAAAGAACTTCACCCAGGAGCTAAAAAAATTGCCTACACACACCTCTGGAGGGGTTGATTAAAAAAACCAGGTTCTGTTAGAATGCTAGATCCAGTCATCTTAGACAGGTGGAAGGAGCTCAAATGAGCATATACCCCCTTTGTTGGAACACAGTGTTTTCTTACTGAGAGAGAGCAATGGTAAAAAGTATTTTTAAAGTATTGTTTGGGTGCTTTTTATGTTGTCCCTATGAAATCATGTTCTCAGGCTTGTTTCTCTGCAATTATAGTTGCAAGGAAAAGGAGGTGAGTGAAACTTCCTTGGGAAAGAGGAGGATATGACATAACATCTCAGCCATACGGGAAGAGAAAGTGAACAGCTTGCAGGGAAAGGTATAGAAAAGTGGTGAGACATATACGCTGGCTTCTCTACTACAGGATAATGTCTTAGAATGGATAGATCTATTAGAGAGGTTAAAGAGGAAAGCCAAAAATCAGTGTTTCCTCTTCTACCTGAGATTCTAGCAGGAGGCACCCATCCCTGATGCCTCAGCTACACTGTCATTCAGCAAATTGGGACAGCCATGGCAGAGACATAGGGTAAGGGATTATTTTTTAGGCAGAGAGAAAGAACCTGAGCTTTTGTTTGTTTTTAGTTGCCTAGGACTGAGTTTACCAAATTGGAATAAAATAAGGGTTTGTGAGGATGGATCAAGAAACTTTAGATGAGTCATGGAAAGCAAAAACTGTAAATTTTGTATTTGTTCATCTGAATATAGTACATACATTGGAAAATCCATTAGTGAATCACTAGAGAATTACTGATAAGTTGCACACTAGGTGGGCCTGGCAGTTCTAGCTCCCTTGAAGTTGTAGCATGTCTGTAGATCCCAGATTAGTTATGCTAATAAAACCACCATGTAAAAATTATTGCCTCCTTCCTTCCTATGTCCTCCTTTCTAGTAGGACAATGAAATGGCGACTTTGCTTTTATGCATATAGATAAGCTGCCTTCCAGAAGATCTTTAGTTCTATCAATATTATTCACAACGTTATAGGTTTTCAGCAGTTTCAAAAGCAGTACTCACCTAAAATACCTGCTCAGAAATACCCAGGAAGAAAGGCAGTGAAACTGTGACCACTGTCTTTGCTTCTAGCCAAAAATATACCTAGGCAAAATAATAATGAGTGTAAAATTTGTTGTTACTGCTCCATTCAACACATTTAAACAGCACCCTCTCATTTAACATTGCCTCTCTGTATTTACTTCCCTTGCTCCCATCCATTTAACTCCCCTGCCTTTAATTTACTGCATCTCACCGGACTGTCTGATCTACTTCTATAGAAATGTAGGGAATCTGTATTAGTCTTCTACTGATGCCATAACAAGTTACAATAAACTTAGCAGCTTAAATAAAACAAATTAATTTTCTTACAGTTGTAAGAAAGTAGGTCAGAAGCCCAACACAGATCTCACTGGGCTAAAATCAAGGCACCAGCGGACCCACGTTCCTTTCTGGAGGCCCTAGAGGAGAATTTGTGACCTTACTCGTTTGGATAGTTGGCAGAATTCAGTTCCTTGAAGTTGTAGGACAGGTCCTCACTTCTTTGCTGTCTAATCAGCTCAGGAATGTTCCTAGCTTCAAGATGCATCTGTATTCTGTCTTTTTATCTCCTTCCTCTGTCTTCAAAGTTAGCAACCATGTGTAGAGTCCCTCTCACATTTTGAATCTCTCCTTTCTCTTCTTTTGTCACAGCTCTCTGACTAGCTAGAGTAAGTTCTGTGGTTAAAGGGTTTGTGTGATTAAATTGGGCCCATCTGGATAATCTAGGATGCTCTATTTCAAGGTCTGTAACCTTACCGGTACCTGAAAAATCCTTTTGTCAGGCATGGCAACACAGTCACAGATTCTGAGGGTTAGGGTTTATGCACCTTTGGAGAGCCATTATTCTGCCTACCACAGGAGAGCAGTGGAACATTAGTGCTTCTTTCCCCTCACCAGTAAACTGTAGATGATGGAGCTAAGAAAACACATTTCCAGTTCAGATATGCTGCTTTCATAATATGATGCTGATGACAGCCTACCCTGCAGTGACATTTTACATTTTCTCTTCCATGAAAGGCATATCCTCAGCATCTCAATATGTCAAGTTAATTTGACAAATAAGTCTACTCATGCATCTTTGTAAAATAATCTAAGAACATCACTTCCGATGTAGCTGTTTTCATCATCCCATACGTTAATGTTTCAGGGGATAGTGATTTTTCACAGGTGGATGGTTTCATGGTTGGCATCAGAAGAGGGCTCCCTCAAGTCCAGATGGTGTTTATAGGGCACTGTAACTTAGGTATGTCCGAAGAATCCCAACATACAGAATTATTACTGTTTATCTGAGGTGGATGCTGTGATCAACAACAACATCAACAACAACATCAACATCTCCTATCAGAAATGAAGCCTTGGGCTTCCCTGGTGGCACAGTCGTTGAGAGTCCGCCTGCCGATGCAGGGGACATGGGTTCGTGCCCCGGTCCGGGAAGATCCCACATGCCGCGGAGCGGCTGGGCCCGTGAGCCATAGCCGCTGAGCCTGAGCGTCCGGAGCCTGTGCTCCGCAACGGGAGAGGCCACAACAAGTGAGAGGCCCATGCCAAAAAAAAAAAAAAGAAATGAAGCCTTTATAACCACCTGCTGGGAGTACTGCAGGAAGACTGCCCTCAGCCCTCATCCTTCCCTAGGGACTGTCTAGCTACTATACTCAAGGTGGAAAGTCCTTCCAAGGTCGTGTGACATCCAGTGATTGATTAACATGGAGTATAAAGGCTCAAGACAACTCTGAAATGCCATTCCAGCTCCAGTACTTCTTGGGAGATCAAAAGAGGCTTTTGTTGAGGCTAAATCATAGCTCTACTCGTCCCTCTTTTCAATCCTAATTTCATCATCTCTCTTTCAAAGGTATTGATCTCAAGCACGTTCTCTAATAAATTTTCTGCATGCTAAATTGTCTCAGATACTGCTTCTGGGGGAAGACAATCTGCAACACTGGGTAAAGCTTAGAGCTTTATTAGCATGAGAGAAGGTTATGTTGATCAATACTAATCTGCATGGAAACTAATGTAAGCTAAAGTCATCTCAAGTATTAAAAAATGAGGATTATGATGTCAATGGTGATGATATTTTTGAAAATATGAGTAATCACAAAGTTCATATTACATTATACATAATAATCGAATACAGCAACCACACTTTTGTGATAAGATATAAACAATTTGATAATTTATCACAAAGGTTTGTTCTATCATGTCCTCTCTATAACAATGCAGATATGACAATGTCTTCATTATTGGAATGAAACTTTAATATTGTTATTAGATCAGTTTTAAGAGTTATAGACAGAAGTGCATAAATGCCATACTGGTACAAAACATTATTCAGAAATAGATCAGTCACAGATATTTTGCTCAGTTGTATTAGATAATGCAGGACAAGGTAGGCATTCAGTGGGATTAATGCCATGTCTTTAAACCTGCTAAAGAGTTTATGATATTTTTCTACTTTTCCACAGAGAAGTGTGATGATCCAAATCATGTATCCACAGGACCAACCGCAGAACAGCATACAATGTTATGATAAGAAAGAAGACATGAGAGGTAATGCAAAAAGCTAGGGCACTGTTGCAATTGAGAGATATTGAGGAGATGATCTAGGAAAGAAAGAAGAAGTAGTTGTGGAAAGCATTGCAGCAGAAGAAACAAGAGGTCTTGCCAATTGACTGAATGTATGAGGCAAGTTAAAGAGTTAAACATAACTTTGAATTTTTGGCCATAAGTGACCTGGGGTACCATGCTACCTACAAACAGAAATAGGGAAGTATAGGAAAAGCTGCTTGGGATAAAAGATGTATTCGGTTTTGAATATATTGAGTTACAGGTTTAAACAAATCTAGGAATGATTTAACTAGTTTAAATAGCATTGTACTTAATATATTTAATGGATTTAAAGCAGAAAAAAATAAGTGAATTTAAACAGTATAGATAATTTAAATGGAGAAGTTTTTCCCCCTGCAATCGTGGATTCAGTCAAAACTCTCGGACAAAGAGTAATGGAGTAATTGATTTTAATGCTTTCTTCAGTGTAATGCAATTATAAATTCAACTAAATATAGCACTATATCTTCTTTCAAATATCTTCACAAATAAGAGAGAGGGATGGTATAATTAATTCACAACAGTAGCTAGCACAAAAGAGCAGCTATTCAAACACACATATTAGGATTTGGATATGTTTTTATACTGGACATGACTGCTGATCTGGGACTGAATTACATCAGACAGAAATCAGAAATCGGTAGTGAGGACTTCACTAAGGAAAAGCTGGTGTACCCGATTCATTTCATGCAAGCTTTTCTCACTGGCTTTAGACTGTGGGACACAACTAACTGAACGTGAGCTTGCCCAGCCTTTGCACGTGGAGGGGATTCTATCATCAGTGAGCACAAGGGAGGAGATGCAGTGGACCTAAGCACCCTTAGCTTTGGATGTTTGTGATACAACAATCCTGGCTGGATTATAATTTTATCTTTGTATTATTTACAAAGAAAGTATGTGCAAGTGAATCACTAGTTTAAAAAATTGAAAGGAAAAGGCTGAATCATCAAAATGACAAAAGTTTTCTAAGTAACTTTTTAGAAGATTAACTGAATGCTGCTAATTACAAATGAGATTATCTCATTCAAATAGAATTGGATGACATTTAACATAAAATTATATTATTCAAATGACTGTATGTATTTTAAAGTAATAGTGCTACATCATACTTTTTACAGCATTACACTTGGTTCTTTACAAGAAAAACATTTTGATTAACTCCTTAAATATGCTTAATTTTTAAAAATTGATTTTTAAGTGGACATGCTTATACTTACACAAAATAACATGCGAAGTTCAGGTAAGAGTTGCCACATTTTAATATTCTATCTTTAATTAGATTTTCTCACCCCCTCTGCTGTCTGTTTCTCCTATTTTCCTACAATAGGTACAAAATTGTTTACATATGTACACACACACACACACACACACTCCCTGCATTCAGGTGAATGTAGAAATATCAAGCAGGCTGCAGCAATGGCCCTGAATTTCTTCTCTCAATAAACTGATTATTTAAACTGATACTGAGCAGGAAAGGAAAACTTAAGCTCAATCTTTAAGTCACCTACAATTGATCTCTCTCTTCTTTTTTCCTCAGGCCAACCCATTGAGTTTGTTTTAAAATAATCCTAAGATTTACAATTGATGAAGGAAGTTTTAAGAATTTAAGAATTTTCAAAATATAATTAAGCAGGTTCTGCTTTATATTTCTTTTTGAATCATTTTTCTTTCACAAATGAGAGTAAATATCACAAAGTTTCATAAAATTTGCTAAGGGTGGCACCCAGATGTCATGTAATTATCCTCGCCCCATCTTACATTACAGATATTGAAAAAAGAGAGTATCTTGTGAGTTAAACATAAAGGAAATTGGTTTTCTCTCTAATTTATTTGTTTTAATTCTCCTTTTTCGTAGGAACTCATGCTAGATTATGTATCAGAAAACAAGTCTTTTGATTTAGTGTCAGTGGTAGCCTTTCTGATACAGTTTTTTTCAGATTCTCTCACTGGACTCCCCTTGGTATATATTGCCTGCCTGGAGGAGTAGATTCACTTTTCAGTTTACTGACATTATTTTAAGTACATAAGTTGTCCCTGGATTTGAACAAGTACATCTTGATTAGATCTGTACAGAGGTTGCTGGTACCCCATGTATTTTTCTTATTTATATGACTGGCAGACATTTTCTTGTTCCTTGCACCTAAGTAGTGCCATATCGCCATTTCTCACCAATAGAATCTGAGTGGAAGTGACATATGTCATTTCCTGGCTGACATGGTTAAAAGCAGGTGTGCATTCTCCATGCTGTCTCTCTCTTTTCCCATTTATCAACTGAAGAGACAGAACTTAAGCATATAGAAGAGGACAAAGCTACAGGCTGGAAGGAGCCCAGGTCCCTAGTTTACTGTATAAAGCAGAGAGACCACCTTCCTGACCTGCTCTTGACTGATGTCAGCAAGAAACAAAATTTTATTATTAAGCATTAAGATATGGAGGATTTTTTTTTTTTACAACAGTTAAGAAATTCAAAAAAAGACAGGCAAAGCTGAGTCAAGATGGCGGACTAGGAGGACGCAGAATTTGCATCTCTGCACAACTAGGGCACCTACCAGGCACCGGTGGAGGACCATGGACACCTAAGGGGATGGAAGGAAGCACCAGCGACCAGGAAGGACGTGGGGCATGTGGGGGAGTGAGGGGGGAGGAGAAGAGGAGGTGGGATGGAACTGGCACACCTAAGGGGTGGCTGGGGGAGGGGAAGGGACCCCACGCCCGAAGGGGGAAATTGGGGGACCACTGGAAGGGCAGAGCATCAAAAGGGAGCATGGCCAGGTTTCCTGCCCACCTGGGCCCCCGGGAGCCTGCTGAGATCCCGGGCCTGATCCTTTGCCCACCGAGGCCCCTTCAAGATGCATGGGTCCTGAGGGAGTGAGACAGAAGGAAGGGGGAACAAAAGTAAAGGCCAGACCTATCAGACCAACACCCCTAACAGGCGGATGGGGAAGAGGAGGAGTTCCTACACCCAGCAGGACCCATCCACGGTTAGGAGTCCAGCGGTGATGGGGGAGAGCCTGTTGGGGTGGGGGAGCAGAGGAATGGAAGGGAACACCTGCTTCCCCTGTCCCCTTAGGCAATGGGGAGCCTGTTGGGCTCTCAGGCTTAATCCTCTGCCCTCGGTGCCTCCCTCCTACCTCGTACAGCCCAGGTCCCGCCCCTACACCCCCAACCAGGGCCCTGCTTCTACATCGGAGATGTCCTGTGAGACTCCCTTCAACCACGCTGGGCCTAAACCCCACCCACACACCCTCATCCAGGGCCTTATCTCCAAACTCCAGAACCCCATCCTCTGGAGGCCCCGCTTTGGATGCGCTGCCTTTCCCCTTCTGTACAGGTCCTAGGCAGAGGCCCCCCCATGCTTGAACGTCCACCTGCTTAGGGCCCTCCCCAAGACCTTTTCCAGCTGTGTGGGTCCTGAGCCTAGGCCCCACCCCATGCTCAAACGTTACCCCCTGCCTACGCCCCGCCCCACCCTAAACCCCACCCCTGCCTAAGTTCCACCCCCCGCCTAAACTCTGCCCCCCATAGCCAAGGCCTTTTTTTTTTCTTTCTTTTTTCTTCTTTTAGGTTGGGGTTCTGTTTTACCTTGTTGTGTTAATTCATTTATATTTTTATTTTTCTAGTAAATTTTTAATTTTCTAATTTTATTTTATTCTTTATACTTTGTTATTGTTCTGTTCCTTTTGGCTTGTCCCCCCCCTTTTTTTTCTCTTGTGGTTTTGTTTTACCTTCTTGCAGTCGTTTCAATTATATTTTTATTTTTCCTAATATATTTTTTAATTTTCTAATTTTATTTTATTTTTTATTCTTTGTTATTGTACTGCTCCTTTTTTTCTTATTTTCTTTTTGCTATGCCATGCAGCTTGCAGGATCTTGGTTCCCAGGCTGGAGGTCAGGCCCGAGCTCCTGTGGTGGGAGCACCGAGTCCAAACCACTGGACTAACAGAGAACTTCAGGCCCCAGGGAATATTATTCAGAGTGAGTGCTCCCGGAGGTCCTCATCTTGGCACCAAGATCTGGCTTTACCCAACTGCCTGCAAACTCCAGTGCTGGATGTCTCAGACCAAACAACCAGTAAGACAGGAATACAGCCCCACCCATCAAAAAAAACACAAACAAATGAAACGACAAAAAAATATGTTACAGACGAGGAAGCAAGGTAAAAACCTACAGGACCAAATAAATGAAGAAGAAATGGGCAACCTACCTGGAAAACAATTCAGAGTAATGATAGTAAAGATGATCCAGAATCTCGGAAACAGAATGGAGAAAATACAAGAAACGTTTAACAAGGATCTAGAAGAACTAAAGAACAAACAAACAGTGATGAAAAAAATAACAACTGAAATTAAAAATAGAAGGAATCAATAGCAGAATAACTGAGGCAGAAGAACAGATAAGTGAGCTGGAAGATAAAATGGTGGAAATAAAATGAAGAGAATTGAGGACAGTCTCAGAGACCTCTGGGACAACACTAAATGCACCAACATTCAAATTCTGGGGTCCCAGAGGAAGAAGAGAAAAAGAAAGGGACTGAGAAAATATTTCAAGAGATTATCGTGAAAAACTTCCCTAACATGGGAAAGGAAGCACAGAGAGTCCCATACAGGATAAACCCAAAGAGAAACAAGCTGAGGCACATATTAATCAAGCTATCAAAAATTAAATACAAAGAAAAAATATTAAAAGCAGCAAGGGAAAAGCAACAAATAACATACGAGGGAATCCCCATAAGGTTAACAGCTGTTCAGCAGAAACTCTGCAAGCCAGAAGGGAGTGGCAGGACATATTTCAAATGATGAAAGGGAAAAACCTACAACCAAGATTACTCTACCTGGCAAGGATCTCATTCAGATTCGACGGAGAAATCAAAAGCTTTACAGACAAGCAAAAGCTACGAGAATTCAGCGCCACCAAACTGGCTTTACAACAAGCGCTAAAGGAACTTCTCTAAGTGGGTAACACAAGAGAAGAAAAAGACCAACAAAAACAAACCCGAATCAATTAAGAAAATGGTAATAGGAAAATACATATCAATAATCACCTTGAATGTAAGTGGATTAAATGCTCCAACCAAAAGACATAGACTGGCTAAATGGATACAAAAACAGCATCCATATATATGCTGTCTAAAAGAGACCCACTTCAGACCTAGGGACACATACACACTGAAAGTGAGGGTATGGAAAAAGATATTCCATGCAAATGGAAATCAAAAGAAAGCTGGAGTAGCAATACTCATATCAGATAAAATAGACTTTAAAATAAAGACTGTTAAAAGAGATAAGTGAGGATACTACATAATGATTGAGGGATCAATCCAAGAAGAAAACATAACAATTATAAATATTTATGCACTCAACATATGGTGCAACATGTATGCACCATACATGCTCATATGTATTGTGCACCTCAATACATAAGGCAAATGCTAACAGCCATAAAAGGAGAAACTGACAGTAACACAATAATAGTATGGGACTTTAACACCCCACTTACACCAATACACAGATCATCCAGACAGAAAATAAATAAGGAAACAGAAGCTTTAAATGACACAATAACCAGAGAGACTTAGCTGATATTTTTAGGACATTCCACCTGAAAGTGGAAGAATACACTTTCTTCTCAAGTGCACATGGAATGGAGTGTTCTCCAGAAGAGCTCACATCTTGGGTCACAAATCAAGCCTTGGAAATTTAGAAAATTGAAATCGTATCAAGCATCTTTTCCAACAACAAGGCTATGAGATTAGAAATCAATTACAGGTAAAAAAACAGTAAAAAACACAATACATGGAGGCTAAACAGTGTGCTGTTAAATAACCAAGAGATCACTGAAGAAATCAAAGAAGAAATTAAAAAAAAACCTAGACACAAATGACAATGAAAACACAATGGCCCAAAGCAGTTCTAAGGGAGAGGTTCAGAGCAATTCAAGCTCACCTCAAGAAACAAGAAAAATCTAAAATAAACAATCTAACCTTACACCTAAAGCAACTAGAAAAAGAAGAACAAAGAAAATCCAAAGTTAGTAGATGGAAAGAAATCATGAAGATCAGAGCAGAGATAAATGAAATAGAAATGAAGAAAACAATAGCAACGATCAACAAAACTAAAAGTTCATTCTTTGAGAAGATAAACAAAATTGAAACTTTAGACAAACTCATCAAGAAAAAAATGGAGTGGACTCTAATAAAATTAGAAATGAAAAAAGAGATTACATCTGACACTGCAGATATACAAAAGATCATAAGAGACTACCACAAGCAACTTTATGCCAATAAAATGGACAATCTGGAAGAAATGTACAAATTTGTGGAAAAGTACAACCTTCCAAGATTGAAGCAGGAAGAATTAGAAGATATAAAGAGACCAATCACAGGTAATGAAATGGAAACTGTAATTAAAAATCTTCCAACAAACAAAAGTCTAGAACCAGATGGCT
Organism: Grampus griseus; assembly: GCF_964374135.1. Classification (NCBI taxonomy): domain Eukaryota; kingdom Metazoa; phylum Chordata; class Mammalia; order Artiodactyla; family Delphinidae; genus Grampus; species Grampus griseus. The sequence continues at coordinate 89,390,550 of NC_139001.1, read as the reverse complement.
TCACAGGCAAATTCTTTCAAACGTTTAGAGCAGAGTTAACACTTACCCTTCTCAAACTTTTCCAAAAAATTGCAGAGAGATGAACACTCCCAAACTTGTTCTACGAGGCCACCATCACCCTGATACCAAAACCAGACAAAGGTATCACAAAAAAAGAAAATTATAGACCAATATTGCTGATGAACATAGATGCAAAAATGCTGAACAAAATACTAGCAAACAGAATCCAACAACACATTAAAAGGATCATGCAACATGATCAAGTGGGGTTTATCCCAGGGATGCAAGGATTCTTCAACATACGCAAAACAATCAACGTGATATACCATATTAACAAATTAAAGAATAAAAACCATATGATCATCTCAGTAGATGCAGAAGAAGCTTTTGACAAAATTCGACAGCTGTTTATCACAAAAACTCTCCAGAAAGTGGGCACAGAGGGAACCTACCTCAACATAATAAAGGCCATATATGACAAACCCAGAGCAAACATCATTCTCAGTGGTGAAAATCTGAAAGCATTTCCTGTAAGATCAGGAATAAGACAAGGATGTCCACTCTCACCACTATTATTCAACACAGTATTGGAAGTCCTAGCCACAGGAATCAGAAGAAAAATAAATAAAAGGAATCCAAACTGGGAAAAAAGAAGTGAAACTGTCACTATTTGCAGATGGCATGATACTATGCATAGAAAATACTAAAGATGCCACCAGAAAACTAATAGAAGTAATAAATGAATTTGCTAAGGTTGCAGGATACAAAATTAATGCACAGAAATCTCTTGCATTCCTATACACTAACAACGAAAAATCAGAAAGAGAAATTAAGGAAACAATCCCATTTACCATTGCAACAAAAAGAATAAAATACCTAGGAATAAACCTACCTAAGGAGACAAAACACCTGTACTCGAAAACTATAAAACACTGATGAAAGATATCAAAGATAACATAAACAGATGGAGAGATATACCATGCTCCTGGATTGGAAGAATCAATGTTGTGAAAATGACTATACTACCCAAAGCAATCTACAGGTTCAATGCAAACCCTATCAAATTACCAATGGCATTTTTCAAAGAACTAGAATAAAAAATTTTACAATTGTATGGAGACACAAAAGACCCCGAATATCCAAACCAATCTTGAGGGAAAAAAAAGGAGCTGGAGGAATCAGACTCCCTGACTTCAGACTATACTGCAAAGCTACAGTAATCAAGACAGCATGGTACTGCACAAAAACAGAAATATAGATCAATAGAATAGGATAGAAAGCACAGAGATAAACCCATGCATATAATGTCACCTTATCTTTGACAAAGGAGGCAAGAATATACAATGGAGAAGAAACGGCCTCTTCAATAAGTGGTGCTGGGAAAACCGGACAGCTACATGTAAAAGAATGAAATTGGAACCCTCCCTAACACCATACACAAAAATAAACTCAAAATGAATTAAAAACCTAAAAGTAAGGGCAGACACTATAAAACTCTTAGAGGAAAACATAGGTAGAGTACTCTATGACATAAATCACAGCAAGATCCTTTTTGACCCATTCTCCTAGAGTAATGAAAATAAAAACAAAAATAAACAAGTGGGACCTAAAGAAACTTCAAAGCTTTTGCACAGTAAAGGAAACCATAAGACGAAAGGACAACCCTCAGGATGGGAGAAAATATTTGCAAATGAAGCAACTGATAAAGGATTAATCTCCAAAATATACAAACAGCTCATGCAGCTCAATATCACAAAAACAACCCAATCCAAAAACGGGCGGAAGACCTAAAAAGACATTTCTCCAAAGAAGATATACAGATGGCCAACAAATATATAAAAAGACGCTCAACATCACTAATCATTAGAGAAATGCAAATCGAAACCACAATGAGGTATCACCTCATACCAGTCAGAATGGCCATCATCAAAAAATCTAGAAACAATAAATGCTGGAGAGGGTTTGAAGAAAAGGGAACCCTCTGCACTGCTGGTGAGAATGTAATTTGATACAGCCACTATGGAGAACAGTATGGAGGTTCCTTAGAAAACTAAAAATAGAAATACCATATGACCCAGCAATCCTACTACTGGGCATATACCCTCAGAAAACTGTGATTCAAAAAGATACATGTACCACAATGTTCACTGCAGCTCTATTTACAATAGCCAGGACATGGAAGCAACCTAAATGTCCATCAACAGATGAATGGATAAAGAAGATGTGGCACATATATACAATGGAATATTACTCAGCCTTAAAAGGGAATGGAATTGAGTATTTGTAATGAGGTGGATGGACCTAGAATCTGTCATACAGAGTGAAGTAAGTCAGAAAGAAAAACAAATATCGTACGCTAACGCATATATATGGAATTTTAAAAAGCAGTACTGATGAACCTAGTGGCAGGGCAGGAATAAAGATGCAGATGCAGAGAATGGACTTGAGGGCACAGGGTGGGGAGGGGAAGCTGGGATGAACTGAGAGAGTATCACTGACATATATACACTACCAACTGCAGAGCAGCAAAGATCAACTCGATGCTTTGTGTGGGAGGGAGGCTCAAGAGGGACGAGCTATGGGGATATATGTATACATATAGCTGATTCACTTTGTTGTACAGCAGAAACTAACACAACATTGTAACGCACTTATACTCCAAGAAAGATGTGAAAAAAAAAGACAGGCATGAGCCTACTTACTACATAAAATTAGAAAGATTCAGTAGCATATAACATGCTTATTAAATTAAATGTATTTAGAAAAAGAGTAATAAATTTATAGTTTCTAGATTTCAAACACCATCAATGGCTCCTGATCTAATATTTGGCTTTCTCCATTATACATACTGGAACTTTTAATTTGCTTTACGTTTATTCCTATATTCTTATCTTTATAATACAACTACCAAAGAAAAAATCGAAAAGCAGAGGACTGAGATTTCCAAAAAGAAAAAAAAAGGAGCGAGAGATTCCATGAGATTTTCAGATCATGGATATGCCAAGAAGAATGAGTGACCCAGTTGCTGAAATTATCCCCTCCCACAAACAATTCACAAACTGTTATTTTAATATATCAAACCATTATGGGTGTCTTTACATTTCTGATAGTGGAATAAAGCTAAAGTAACCTTAATAATGATTTTATTACTGCACCATACAGCTGGTTCCTAAATGTGTAATAACATATTGGTTTTTAACAAAATTTTATGTAATATAAAGCCTTAAAATTAAAGATAATTTCTGAAAATAAAAATTCACATTGACTCTTTTCTGGTTACTTCAGGCACTGACTATATAAAAATCAATCTTCTCCAGTTAGTCCATCTTTCTCTAACTTTTCCAAACCAATATAAAAACTTACATGCAATTAAGTATATTTGTATATATTTCATATGTGATTCACATATATCACTTACTTCTTCACATAGGCTTCAAGCAACTTTAAAATATTCAGAATCCAATACTTTGTATTCCACAAGTCACCTAGCAAAATGAACACATAATAAGCATTTAATAAACATATGCTTGTTCCTCTTACAGAATAGATGACTTTAAGAATTGATTCTTAATGCCTAGCATTGGCTACCATTGTGATTGGGTAAGCACAGGGTGATTTTTTTTTTCTACTACCACTTCAGCAAAAGGTAGAATCAACATGGTAGAATGCTATTTGTATAAAGAAAATCAAGAGAAAGATTGGCTAACACTGACCAGTTTCCAGTGGGCAAAATTATTTACACATAATAAAGAAAGTGGTATTGGGAGAATTTATTTTTCTCACTTTATATCTTTAACATTTTTAAATAATATATTTAGCCATGAAAATGTGAATTTTATTAATACAAAATCAAAATGTTTTATAATTTGTTTTTACATGAATAGTAAATTCTAGACAATCAAATACATATTGAGTTTCTATAAATACTTTAAAACATTCCTCCAGCAATCCATGCCTTTTGTCTAACTAGAAAAATACCATTAAGGGAATCATGTCATTTTGTAGCATCTCAACTATCACTCTTTAATCCTCAGTATTTCTTCTTGTTGAATCTATAAAATCCAAGAATTCTAAGGAACATCAAACAATGGAGACTACAGGTTACAATAAAATTAGTTGACCATTGACAAGATTTTTGCTGAGAATAAATTAATATTACCACTTTAAGAAGAAATTATTGTATGATTCACAGTACAATTTAGTTCTCTTAATCTTACATTTTCACTAACACATGAAAGCCCCTTTGATTTATATAATTATATAAATAAAAAGAAACTGTGATTAAAAGGTAATCAATATTGAAAAACTTCCTAATTGAAAAAACATGAGTTTATATATTCTTTAAAGCATATGTGCATAATTTCATGATACATCTTATAAGCCCCATATATAAACTTTGGGGAGTACATAAATATTTGTTGAGTATTGATAGCTGTAAGGAGTTAGGAAGTGAAGGCTACAGAGCATGAAGTTTATAGCTATTCACTAAGCAAGTGACTAAGTTCTTCTTTATAACTTTTCAAAGACTCTTGTGTAGTATGTGGTTCTGTTAAAGTGTTATTTATATTCAAATCCAATAGTTCTGCTAGACCCTGTGCAAGATGCTTGCATATATAGTATCTTTTTTCAGGAATTCTCAAGTGATGGGCTATGACACACCAGTACGCCATGGAGAGTTTATAGGAGGGCTATGTAAAATATCAATCTCTCATCCTGTGGCGTGACTGGAGAAGGCAATTGCAGGCAGAGTCCACAAGGTCACTTGTCTCAGCTTAAGTAGTTTTATCTGGGTTCCTCAAAGGACTGACCAAGTGGAACAGATTCATGGGCGTGTCCTTCAAACCCCACTGTAGGTGAGTACATTGAGCAACAACCGTCTGCTGCTGTTCTGTCACAGTGTCCTGAGCATGGTCAACAAGGTGTTCTTCCCTTGGGCATCTCCTTGTATGGTCTGTGGTAGCATGTACCATGCACTACACCCCTTCCTGGATGAGGGCTCTATGGAGCTGCTGAGAGTTTGTGTTCCATGTGCTCATCTGTCTAAAAGTCTTCCTAAGAAACACGTATACCATTTCATGGAAGCAAAGTTAGATTATATTTAAGTTTGGTACACATTTCACTAATACTTTAAATTTTCCTTATCATAATTTTATTGCATAGGATATTTTTTACATGTCAAGTCCTAAATAGACTACACACAAACCCCAGTGTGATATATGTATTTAATATTCCATGTATGATACTATGTGAAAAATACTGGGAGGTTTATAATCATTTTAATACTAACAAAAAGCAAACATACATTCATTTTTATTAATATTTAAATATAAAGGTGTGAACTCTATAGGCATGCAGAAACAATTTAGATCCACAGCTGATGAGCTGATAATTATCTTAAAGTTTGGATCCTTAGTGACCAATTATCAGCACATCATACTTCTGTGGCATTTCGTAGGTCTTATGCATACAAAATTATTTTATTTTTACAGCTCTATGGAGAAGATATTATTATCCTCATTTCACAGATATTTGAACCAGGTAATTTCTTAAGGTCACAGAGCCAATAAGTAGTGAAGCTGAAATCTAAACGATGGTCTGTGCTAACACTATGTACCTTCTCCAAATCCTTATTTAAATTAACCCGAATTTCTATTTAAATGTCATGAATAACTTGTAGCATAAATTCCCATTATAAATCAGATAATAAAGAACACATTAATGAGAATCACTAATCCTTCTATAAAATCTGTTTTGCAGTTGCTTTCTTTCTATATGATCAGTCTCTGTCAATCTGACATGTTCCCTCTTTTATTGCCAACTTTTAGACATAATAAGTGGTGGGTTAAAAGGATACAGGGAAAAGATTTGAAATCAACTAACTTAAGTCTGGTGCCTCAGCTAAATCAAGAAATTAAATTGAGGCAATATCTGTTACTTCTAATGGACAATTTCATGTTATAAGAAAAAGTGAAAAACTTGCTCTTTTCCAATATATGAGAAATATGAACTAAAATTCTGATCTGTTGATGTTGTCTACAAATGTTTACAGAAAAGTGTTTTGTATCACCAGTTTGGTTTCATCACTTCAAATATTATCTATTTCCAAAAGCTTTTCTTGATAAGTTATGACCACAATTGACCCAGCTCTTCTCATTCCTCTGTCTCGTTAGTTTTAGTAATCATTTTTCATTCTCACTGGGCCATGTATAAAGTAAATCTCAATTAACAAATTGTCCAGTAGGTATCTACGATATGTTCCTTGGAAGCCAGAAGATAAATTAGAAAGAAATGCAGATCACCATTATCTCCAGAGGAGACCTGACTTGCCCAAAGTCACACATTAAGTTAGTGGCAGACTTGTTTAATGTCACCTCTCTTAATGCTTTATCATTGCTCTTGCTGTCACTTGTGAGAAAATAGCTTCCCCAGTCTGTGAACTAGACAGTATGGTTTACTGAACACTTAATGGCAGTAAGCATTAAACTAACACTCTTTCTCCTTTAACAAGGTTTGTGAAATACAGCCTCCTCCACTGAACCCTACTTGACTGAACAGAAATGAATACAAATTGCCTTGCCCTACTTCTAATTCCAGAGGGCAACTTGTACTTCCACAGTGTGAAGTGTCATGGGAAGCTCTACTAAGGCTTTGAATAACTGTAGTACCTCATACTATGGTTCCTGACTTCTCTGTGTACAAATTCTCGAAAGAACTCAAAGTATTTGGGGAGCAAAACTTCTTGCATTATGTTCTTTCTACTACCATACACAAACACATATTTGTTATCTAATTTTTTGAGGAAAACTCCCACATCAAGGGAGAGTACGAAACATTGAGCTGTCCCTTCTGGTGAAATACTTTGACCCAGGCTGGCCCTGGGAGACAATCACATCTTTTTGTACAATAAAGCTCATGTAGATATCAGCAATCACCAGTCTAAGACTCTTATTTTACAAATGGAGGAAACAATTGCTCAGAGAGATTAATAATTTGTGCAAGTGACTTTGGTTACGAGCAGAGCTAGGAATACATCTTCCTAACTTCCAGAAGATGCTCTTCTTTATCACAACAACACAACAAGTTGCTGTGTTGTGTATTCAAATGCAAATAACTTTATATTTCTATTGACTCTGCTGATTCATTTACAAATGTTGATTGTTTATCAACATCACAGTTCATTTGGAACATAGCCTTTGCAGTTGAAACTCCTGAGTTTAGATTTGTCTTCTACAGTATTATAAGGTGACAAAAGTCTTTGGGGAAAAAAAAAAAACAGCTAAAGACAAAAAGTTCTGTTGGTAGCTATACAAATCAGATAAATACTATTTCTATATATGGTCTATGAAAAGATATACTATAACACATTTGAACCTTCATCTACAAGATTAAAAAATATATTCATTTAATTGAATGCAAGGCACTATTTATTATAAGATACACCATTATTGTATACAATAAGGATAAAAAGAATAATACCAGTACACTTATGCCACAATGCTAAGATTCAGTAAACAACACACACATTGATTTTTCAGAGATAATAAAATACAAAGGAATGTGTTTTTGAATTTATAAAATGTGCTATATATTTCTCTACCTATATATGGATAGAGATAAAGAAAGGGAGAGATTACTATGTACCAGGTACTAAGTTCACTAACTTTATAGGTATAACCTATTCAATACTCATAACTGTCATTTTAGTTAGGTACTATTATTCCATTTTACAGGTGAAGGGGCTGAGCTTTATAAAATTACTTTCCAAGATCGTATTATTTCAATAAGGGTAACAAGTACCTGTTATTATACATTTGTTAGGTGATCACATTTATGCCAGGTGACTTGTGGTAAATCAAGCACTGCCCTCTGGTGCATTCTGTCTAGTTGTGGTAGCAGGTTGTGCACACATGAAACAAGCGACAATCCGTGTCTTAACACAGTCTAGTTCGAGATTGTCTAGTCCATGATTGGATATTGTGTTTTTTTCTAATGCCCCTTTGTGAACAAAAAAGATAGGCACATAATTTGTGTAAACCAAAACAAACAAAAAGACTTGAAACAAAGATTTACTCCAAAGGACTGAAAATCAAACTGAGCCCAATTTTCATGTTTTTACAAAACGAAGGTAAAAAAGAAAAAGTGAGCATGGATTCTCAGGTATTTTTAGTACATTATTGTTTCCATTTTTTCCTTTTACTTCTGGCTCCCAGAAACACAATAAAGTCAGTTAAAACTTGAAGAATGGGAAAGCTTCAGCTATACACAAGAGATAATTCAAATCTCTTCATTTGGATGATTAGGGAATAGGGAGGTTTCTGTTTGTTTGTTTTTTTTTTCTTTAACACCACAGATTTCAGCAAGTTCAAGTTAATTGGGTTTTGTGTACTACCATTCATGTGGTGTTTGTCAAAAAAAAAAAAGAAAGAAAAAAGGAAAAAGAAAGTAAACACGTGTACACACATCAAACTAGTATGCATACCGGAATATCACAGTGAATTCAAACAGAATTGGGAGCTTTTGACTAGGGAACATACTTACTGAAGCAGAAAGTATCCTCTGTGTGAATCAGCTTCCCCAAAATACCTTGGCATAAATGTGCTTAAACTCATTTAAAATACCACACTCTGTTAATTCTCCATGCTTGTCAAGTTCCTCAAACTATACTGCAAGCTACCTCCTCAAAGTATTACTCTATTTTGCAATACTTGTCTGTAACATGCATTCAAAATTTCAAAATGTAATCAATATTTTAAAATTAATAATCATCATTTAAATTATCATTTTCTAATGTCATTATGCTTTTTAATAGTTTTAAAATCAGAACATCTCTAAACATCAATTTACTTTACATAACTGGACCCTGTAATATAGCTCAAGTTCATCCATCAGTCTTAGTTTAGTGGTGATATAAATTATCCTGATTTCTATTTGCCTTACCGCCTAGGGATCTTTCAGAAGTGAAAGTTTCTGGTATATCCCTTCTAAAACTAGCTTGCTTTTTTTCACTGAATAAAAACATGTTTGTGACAAATGAATAAATAAATATTATGTTATTCTGGTCAGCTCATGATGTTCTATAGTGGTAATTGCAAAATAAGTAGTAAGGGTAGAGAAATGGGTCGTAATGCTTTCTCCTCCACGTTCAAATTAAGTAGAAAATTAAAAATTAAGTGAAACCATTATGACGATTATAATTATCTCTTTCATCATGGAGGGGATTTCAAAAGTGGCTAATAGAGGCTAATTTTATTGGTATGACCATATAGAAGTGGGGTAAGAATGGAAATGCAAAATCATAACCAAATACCATGGAATCGAAATCTAGGACAATAGAGGCATAATTCCAGAATCATGATTTCTTAAGGCAGAAGCCAAGATGTTAGGTATAGCCAGGATCAGACATTGCCATCGCAATAACAAAGAGCAGAATAAACAGGAAAAAACACGAAACACAGAGACTTTTTGTGAAAATCTCTCAGGAATAACCGAGAAGATTAGAAATAGTAGTAAAAGAGAGAAAACAGTCAAAAGAAACCAAGACCAAAGGAAAGGAGGGACTGGGGTGCAGTGTGGTCTTTTCCTAGAATTAAGATTCAGTTATCTCTTAAGCCAGGTTATTCTGTTTGTTAATGACAAAAACTTTATGAAAAGAATCTAATTCATTTGTTAATCGATTTATCAGTTACTGAGTTCCTACTATTTGCTAAGCACTTCACTTCTCACTGGAATTACAATTCATGATGCAACTCTTATTTTGACAACATAGTTTGGAATATTTGGCCTTGCAAAATGAGGAAGAGAAGCAGGAGGCCCAGAAATGCCCAATAACTGAAATTATTCATAAAACTTTAGATGTCTTAGCAAGAATTTCCAAGTGCCACAATTTTATTAACATACTGTCTTAATATGAAGACTTTGCAAAGAACAGAGAACATAACTTTATCAAATAGCTTCCAATTATTTTACAAAGGGCTTTCCCTTTTGCTTGGGTGTAGGAAAAGACGTTCTGGATTTACTTTTTTTTTTTTTTTAACATCTTTATTGGAGTATAATTGCTTTATACAGGTGTGTTACTTTCTGCTTTCTAACAACATAAATCAGTTATACATATACATATGGTCCCATATCTCTTCCCTCTTGTATCTCCCTCCCTCCCACCCTCCCTATCCCACCCCTCTAGGTGGTCACAAAGCACCAAGCTGATCTCCCCGTGCTACATGGCTGATTCCCACTAGCTACCTATTTTACGTTTGGTAGTATATATATGTCCATGCCACTCTGTCATTTTGTCACAGCTTACCCTTCCCCCTCCCCATATCCTCAAGTCCATTCTCTAGTAGGTCTCTGTCTTTATTCCCGTCTTGCCCCTAGGTTCTTCACAACCTTTTTTTTTTTTTTCTCTTAGATTCCATATATATGTGTTAGCATATGGTATTTCTTTTTCTCTTTCTGACTTACTTCACTCTGTATGACAGGCCCTAGGTCCATCCACCTCACGACAAATAACTCAATTTCGTTTCTTTTTATGGCTGACTAATATTCCATTGTATATATGTGCCACATCTTCTTTATCCATTCAACTGTTGATGGACACTTAGGTTCCTTCCATGTTCTGGCTATTGTAAATAGAGCTGCAATGAATATTTTGGTAGATGACTCTTTTTGATTTCTGGTTTTCTCAGGGTATATGCCCAGTAGTTGGATTGCTAGGGCATATGGTAGTTCTATTTGTAGTTTTTTAAGGAAACTCCATCCTGTTCTCCATAGTGGCTGTATCAATTTACATTCCCACCAACAGTGCAAGAGGGTTCCCTTTTCTCCACACCCTCACCAGCATTTATTGTTTCTAGATTTATTGATGATGGCCATTCTGACCAGAGTGAGATGATATCTCATTGTAGTTTTGATATGCATTTCTCTAATGATTAATGATGTTGAGCATTCTTTCATGTGTTTGTTGGAAATCTGTATATCTTCTTTGGAGAAATGTCTATTTAGGTCTTCTGCCCATTTTTGGATTGGGTTGTTTGTTTTTTAGATATTGAGCTGCATGAGCTGCTTGTAAATTCTGGACATTACTCCTTTATCAGCTGCTTCATTTGCAAATATTTTCTCCCATTCTCAGGGTTGTATTTTGGTCTTGTTTACGGATTCCTTTGCTGTGCAAAAGCTCTGAAGTTTCATTAGATCCCATTTGTTTATTTTTGGTTTTATTTCCATTTCTCTAGGAGGTGGGTGAAAAAGGATCTTGCTGTGATTTATGTCATAGAGTGTTCTGCCTATGTTTTGCTCTAAGAGTTTCATAGTGTCTGGCCTTACATTTAGGTCTTTAATCCATTTTGAGTTTATTTTTGTGTATGGTGTTAGAAGTGTTCTAATTTCATACTTTTACATGTACCTACCCAGTTCTACTAGCACCAATTATTGAAGAGGCTGTCTTTCCTCCACTGTATATTCTTGCCTCCTTTATCAAAGATAAGGTGACCATATGTGCATGGGTTTCTCTCTGGGCTTTCTATCCTGTTCCATTCAACTATATTTCTGTTTTTGTGCCAGTACCATACTGTCTTGATTACTGTAGCTTTGTAGTATAGTCTGAAGTCAGGGAACTGATTCCTCCAGCTCCATTTTTCTTTCTCAAGATTGGTTTGGCTATTCGGGGTCTTTTGTGTTTCCATACAAATTGTGAAATTCTTTGTTCTAGTTCTGTGAAAAATGCCAGTGGTAGTTTGATAGGGATTGCAATAAATCTGTAGATTGCTTTGGGTATTAGAGTGATTTTCACAATGTTGATTCTTCCAAGAATTGGATTCTTCCAATCCAAGAACATGGTATATCTCTCCATCTATTTGTATCATTTTTAATTTCTTTCATCAGTGTCTTATAATTTTCTGCATACAGGTCTTTTGTCTCCTTAGGTAGGTTTATTCCTAGATATTTTACTCTTTTTGTTGCAGTGGTATATGGGAGTGTTTTCTTAATTTCACTTTCAGGTTTTTCATCATTAGTGTATAGGAATGCCAGAGATTTCTGTGCATTAATTTTGTATCCTGCTACTTTACCAAATTCATTGATTAGCTCTAGTAGTTTTCTCGTAGCATCTTTAGGATTCTCTATGTACAGTATCATGTCATCTGCAAAGAGTGACAGCTTTACTTCTTCTTTTCCAATTTGGATTCCTTTTATTTCCTTTTCTTCTCTGATTGCTGTGGCTAAAACTTCCAAAACGATGTTGAATAAGAGTGGTGAGAGTGGGCCACCTTGTCTTGTTCCTGATCTTAGTGGAAATGGTTTCAATTTTTCACCATTGAGGACGATGTTGGCTGTGGGTTTGTCATATGTGGCCTTTAACATGTTGAGGAACTTTCCCTCTATGCCTACTTTCTGCAGGGTTTTTAGCATAAATGGGTGTTGAATTTTGTCAAAAGTTTTCTCTGCATCTATTGAGATAATCATATGGTTTTGCTCCTTCAATTTGTTAATATGGTGTATCACATTGATTGATTTGCATATATTGAAGAATCCTTGCATTCCTGGAATAAACCTCACTTGATCATGGTGTATGATCCTTTTAATGTGCTGTTGGATTCTGTTTGCTAGTATTTTGTTGAGGATTTTTGCATCTATGTTCATCAGTGATATTGGCCTGTAGTTTTCTTTCTTTCTGACATCCTTGTCTGGTTTTGGTATCAGGGTGATGGTGGCCTCATAGAATGAGTTTGGGAGTGTTCCTCCCTCTGGTATATTTTGGAAGAGTTTGAGAAGGATAGGTGTTAGCGCTTCTCTAAATGTTTGATAGAATTCGCCTGTGAAGCCATCTGGCCCTGGGCTTTTGTTTGTTGGAAGAGGTTTTTTTTTTTTTTTTTTTTTTTTTGCGGTATGCGGGCCTCTCACTGCCGTGGCCTCTCCCGTTGTGGAGCACAGGCTCCGGACGCGCAGGCTCAGTGGCCATGGCTCATGGGCCTAGCCACTCCACAGCATGTGGTGTCTTCGCAGACCGGGGCACGAACCCGTGTACCCTGCATCGGCAGGCGGACTCTCAACCACTGCACCACCACGGAAGCCCTGCTGGAAGATTTTTAATCACTTTTTCAATTTCAGTGCTTGTGACTGGTCTGTTCATATTTTCTGTTTCTTCCTGGTTCAGTCTCGGCAGGTTGTACAGTCTAAGAATTTGTCCCTTTCTTCCAGGTTGTGCATTTTATAGGCATACAGGTGCTTGTGGTAATCTCTCATGATCCTTTGTACTTCTGCAGTGCCAGTTTTTACTTCTCCTTTTTCATTTCGAATTCTATTGATTTGAGTATTCTCCCTTTTTTTCTTGATGAGTCTGGCTAATGGTTTATCAATTTTGTTTATCTTCTCAAAGAACCAGCTTTTAGTTTTACTGATCTTTGCTGTCGTTTCTTTCATTTCTTTTTCATTTATTTCTGATGTGATCTTTATGATTTCTTTCCTTCTGCTAACTTTGGGGGTTTTTTGTTCTTATTTCTCTAATTGCTTTAGGTGCAAGGTTAGGTTGTTTATTTGACATGTTTCTTGTTTCTTGAGGTAGTATTGTATGGCTATAAACTTCCCTGTGAAAATTGCTTGCTGCATCGCATAGGTTTTGGGTCGTCGTGTCTCCATTGTCATTTGTTTCTAGGTATTTTTTGATTTCCTCTTTGATTTCTTCAGTGATCACTTGGTTATTAAGTAGTGTATTCTATAGCCTCCATGTGTTTGTATTTTTTACAGATTTTTTCCTGTAAATGATATCTAGTCTCATAGCGTTGTGGTTGGAAAAGATAGTTGATACAATTTCAATTTTCTTAAATTTACCAAGGCTTGATTTGTGACCCAAGATATGATCTATCCTGGAGAATGTTCCACAAGCACTTGAGAAAAATGTGTATTCTGTTGTTTTTGGATGGAATGTCCTATAAATATCAATTAAGTCCATCTTGTTTAATGTATCATTTAAAGCTTGTGTTTCCTTATTTATCTTCATTTTGCATGATCTGTGCATTGGTGAAAGTAGGGTGTTAAAATCCCCTACTATGATTGTATTACTGTAGATCTCCCCTTTTATGGTTGTTAGTACTTGCCTTATGTATTGAGGTGCTCCTATGTTTGGTGCATAAATACTTACAATTGTTATATCTTCTTCTTGGATCGATCCCTTGATCATTATGTAGTGTCCTTCTTTGTCTCTTGTAATAATCTTTAAAGTCTATTTTGTCTGACATGAAACTTGCGACTCCAGCTTTCTTTTGATTTCCATTTGTATGGAATATCTTTCTCCATCCCCTCGCAATCAGTCTGTATGTGTCCCTAGGTCTGAAGTGCATCTCTTGTAGACAGGATATATACGGGTCTTCTTTTTGTATCCATTCAGAGAATCTGTATCTTTTGGTGGGAGCATTTAATCCATTCACTTTTAAGGTAATTATCGATATGTGTGTTCCTATTCCCATTTTCTTAATTGTTTTGCATTTGTTATTGTAGGTCTTTTCCTTCTCTTGTGTTTCCTCCGTAGAGAAGTTCCTTTAGCATTTGTTGTAAAGCTGGTTTGGTTGTGCTGAACTCTCTCAGGTTTTACTTGTCTGTAAAGGTTTTAATTTCTCCATCAAATCTGAATGAGATCCTTGCTGGGTAGAGTAATCTTGGTTGTAGGTTTTTCTCCTTCATCACTTTAAGTATGTCCTGCCAGTCCCTTCTGGCTTGCAGAGTTTCTGCTGAAAGATCAGCTGTTAACTTTATGGGGATTCCCTTGTGTGTTATTTGCTGTTTTTCCCTTGCTGCTTTTAATATGTTTTCTTTGTATTTAATTTTTGATAGTGTGATTAATATGTGTCTTGACGTGTTTCTCCTTGGTTTATTCCTGTATGGGACTCTCTGTTCTTCCTGGACTTGATTAACTATTTCCTTACCCATATTAGGGAAGTTTTCAACTATAATCTCTTCAAATATTTTCTCAGTATCTTTTTTTTCTCTTCTTCTTCTGGGATCCCTATAATTCGAATGTTGGTGCGTTTAAGGTTGTCCCAGAGGTCTCTGAGACTGTGCTCAGTTCTTTTCATTCTTTTTTCTTTATTCTGCTCTGCAGTAGTTATTTCCACTATTTTATCTTCCAAGTCACTTATCTGTTCTTCTGCCTCAGTTATTCTGCTATTGATCCCTTCTAGAGAATTTTTAATTTCATTTATTGTGTTGTTCATCATTGTTTGTTTGCTCTTTAGTTCTTGTAAGTCCTTGTTAAATGTTTCTTGTGTTTTGTCTATTCTATTTCCAAGATTTTGGATCATCTTTACTATCATTATTCTGAATTCTTTTTCAGGTAGACTGCTTATTTCCTCTTCATTTGTTAGGTCTGTTGGGTTTTTACCTTGCTCCTTCATCTGCTGTGTGTTTTTCTGTCTTCTTATTTTTCTTAACTTTCTGTGTTTGCGGTCTCCTTTCCACAGGCTGCAGGTTCGTAGTTGCCCTTGGTTTTGGTGTCTGTCCCCAGTGGGTAAGGTTGGTTCAGTGAGTTGTGTACACTTCCTGGTGGAGAGGACTAGTGCTTTTGTTCTGGTGGATGAGGCTGGATCTTGTCTTTCTGGTGAGCAGGTCCACATCTGGTGGTGTGTTTTGGGTTGTCTGTGGCCTTATTATGATTTTAGGCAGCCTCTCTGCTAATGGATGGGGCTGTGTTTCTGTTTTTCTAGTTGTTTGGCATAGGGTGTCCAGCACTATAGCGTGCTGTTTGTTGAGTGAAGCTGGGTCTTGGTGTTGAGACGGAGATCTCTCAGAGATTTTTGCTGTTTGATATTACATGGAGATGGGTGGTCTCTTATGGACCAGTGTCCTGAATTTGGCTCTCCCACCTCAGAGGCACAGCACTGATTCCTGGCTGGAGCACCAAGAGCCTTTCATCCACACAGCTCAGAATAAAAGGGAGAAAAAATAGAGAGAAAGAAAGAGGATAAAATAAAATAAAATAAAGTAAAATAAATTTATTAAAATAAAAAATAATTATTAAGAAAAAAATTTTTTAAGTAAAAAAACAAAAAAAACCCAGACAGACAGACTCCTAGGACAAATGGTGAAAGCAAAGCTATACAGACAAAATCACACACAGAAACATACACACTCACAGAAAGAGAAAAAGGGGAAAAAATAATATATCTTTGTTCCCAAAGTCCACCTCCTCAATTCGGGATGATTCGTTGTCTATTTATGTATTCCACAGATGCAGGTACATCAAGTTGATTGTGGAGATTTAATCCACTGCTCCTGAGGCTGCTGGGAGAGATTTCCCTTTCTCTTTTTTGTTCACACAGCTCCTGGGGTTCAGCTTTGGATCTGGACCCGCCTCTACGTGTACGTCACCTGAGGGCGTCTTTTCCTGCTCAGACAGGATGGGGTTAAAGTAGCTGCTGATTCGGGGGCTCTGCCTCACTCAGGCCGGGTGGAGGGAGGCGTATGGATTTGGGGGCGAGCCTGCGGCGGCAGAGGCCGGCTTGATGTTGCACCAGCCTGATGCGTGCCGTGCGTTCTCTCGGGGAAGTTGTCCCTGGGTCACAGGACCCTGGAAGTGGCGGGCTGCACAGGCTCCCAGGAGGGGAGGTGTGGAGAGTGACCTGTGCTTGCACACAGGCTTCTTGGTGGCTGCAGCAGCAGCCTTATTGTCTCATGCCCGTCTCTGGGGTCCGCGCTGATAGCCACGGCTCGCGCCTGTCTCTGGAGCTCCTTTAAGCGGTGCTCTTAATCCCCTCTCCTCACGCACCAGGAAACAAAGAGGGAAGAAAAAGTCTCTTGCCTCTTCGGCAGCTCCAGACATTTTCCCGGCTAGCCGTGGCACACTAGCCCCTTCAGGCTGTGATCACGCCTCCAACCCCAGTCCTCTCCCTGGGATCTGACCAAAGCCCGAGCTTCAGCTCCCAGGCCCCAACAGTCCCAGCGGGTGAGCAGACAAGCCTCTCGGGCTGGTGAGTGCCGGTCGGCCCTGATCCTCTGTGCGGGAATCTCCCCGCTTTGCCCTCTGTACCCCTGTTGCTGTGCTCTCCTCCGCAGCTCCGAAGCTTCCCCCCTCCGCCATCCGCAGTCTCTGCCCGCGAAGGGGCTTCCTAGGGTGTGGAAACCTTTGCTCCTTCACAGCTCCCTCCCACTGGTGCAGGTCCCGTCCCTATTCTTTCGACTCTTTTTTCTTTTTTCTTTTGCCCTACCCAGGTATGTGGGGAGTTTCTTGCCTTTTGGGAGGTCTGAGGTCTTCTGCCAGCGTTCAGTAGGTGTTCTACAGGAGCAGTTCCACCTGTAGATGTATTTCTTATGTATTTGTGGGGAGAAAGGTGATCTCTGCGTCTTACTCTTCCACCATCTTGAAGCTCTCTCCTCTGGATTTACTTTTAATTTGCTAAAAATAGTATTCAGAACATTTCTACTTCTTACTAATGGGCTTATAGGCATGAAAAGTTAGAAATGTACAGATAATAGTGCTCAATTGATGATTTACTCAATACTTTTTCTTATTGTACTCTATTACTTGTAAATTCCATTAACAAACTTTTTTTTTTTTAAACAAACTAGAGCATTAAAGGCAGGCAAGGCAAAATTTTAATTATCTTTTGTGGCAAAGCACCATATGTTCTGCTTTAACAACAGAAAATACAATGAACCACATTCAGTTTTATAAAACAATACTTTTATAAATTTAGCTGGGATGAAAAAGTTAAGCTGGTCAACACATTGCAAACTGGATCAGTTTGTGACATATTTGATACTACCAAAATATGTATCACTCAGCATAAGTACCTATCAGTGAAAAGGGGAAATGTGGTTTATCACTTTAATACTCAACGTAATTTTGTATCCAGCTGTGGCCCTCAAGAAATTTGAAGACTTTTCCTGTGAGAAGGAGGAAGGTTGAAGTGGAAGATATGTGGATGCCATTACAAAGCAACCAGATGTTTACTCTGGCACTTTGCATGAAAGTTAAACAAACATTAAAAATACTGATTGCGTGTGTGTCTTTGGATAAAACTGTTTTTAAGGCTTGCTTTATGATTTATTTGATCTCTTGCAGAGAAGAAAGATTGAGTCGTTTTTTAAAGATTTTAAAAATAAATATGCATCTAATTTTGTTTTGGGAAATGTAATTCCATACATGCATTTTTAGGAAAGGAAAATATGAAAGGGAATATTTATTAACTACTAAGCAGTAAGTGAGTTCTAGTCACTATCCTTGTGCCTTAAGTAGCTGGACCCTTCTTCCTCAGGAAGAAATGACATTAGTATCAGGCACTTGCAGAAAAAGGTCTGCTCTAACAAATCAACAGAATAGCATTTTCCCAAAGGCTAACAAATCAACAGAATAGTATTTGTCCAGAGGCAGAGAGACCTTTTTCTGTGACTTTGTCATGTTAAAAATTTTTAAAGAATAGATTTTTCTTTTTTTTTTGGGGGGGAAAAGAAAGGTTTTTGGAAATCGTGTTTTTGTTAGACCCATATAAGCATTATAATCAGAATACCAAGAAAAGCTTGTCTCAATATTTAATATAAATGAAGAATCATGAATACCACATCCCAAGGTATTTTAACAGATCTGAATCTTGCCTTCTGAGGACTTTGGATCCAAAGGTACTTTCATATAGAAGAAAAATAAGTTATTTCAGAGATTTTTTGAAGACTCACATATAACTGAAAAAATATTGATTTGTTGACAGAATTTATCAAGTTTTTTAAAAATATTTTTGAACTGTCTAGACTTGTAGCCATGAAGAGCACTTTGTTTTGCTAAATAATTCATTTGATTTAACTTCTTCCCCAAATTCTGTTTTTCAGTATTTCAAAAAATACTTGGCTTCTCTTTAAGTCACTTCTCTCTGTCTCATACATTTTTCAGCTTATGGAAACCACTATTTTAATGGTTATCTTTTTACAGAGACAGATATATGTATTGTGTGAGACATACCTCGTGGCATGGTCAGCCCATTCTTAATTCATGGTAAGTATTAAATTAGTGAATCCTATCTTAGTTATTTCTTATATTCCATACTTCATGTTTTCTCTACTGCTTGAAGCTCCCTCTCCTTTACCTTAAAGTCCAAATATCCACATTCCCTTGTTTAGCTACAAAAAGCCTAACCAGGTCCCACTGGCAAAATGGTGCTCTGGCCCACAACTTTTAATGTTTCTACGCACCAGAATTTCCATTCCCATTCCATCCTCATTTCTACTCTTCCTCCACCAAATGTCCCATTTTCTTGATGAAAGTGGAGGTACCTACCAGAATAAATGAATCTCATTAAATAGTTAACTCAGTCACATTAAATTATGGATGATTAATAATGAATCCTTCTTGTGAATTTTTATCTGAAATAAATTTATTTCCAAAATAAATTCTAACTAGACTGAGTATAAAAAGTGTTTTTGGTGGAAAATCTTTTTTTCAACAGTCCTTAAAATTAAACTCATAAGATAAATTAATAATTTTTTTAAATTGAAAATTTTCTATTTCATAGATAAAGAGATTTTTAAATGGTTTTTTATTCATCATATATCTCCAAATTATATTTTGACTTCTCACTTGACATTCTTGTGTCTCTTTTATGCTTAGTTAAGTTTTGGGGGAGGTTTTTATGCATTATTTTCTCTGCTTTTTAATTTTATAAACGTATGAATTCTATAAACTTTTCAGTTCATTCAATCTTGTTCAAAGACCACTGGGATCCTTTTTCTATGAGAAAAATTATATAGGTAACAAATCCAATTATCTTAAGCACAGATATTAAAAAGCACACTGAAGCAGGAGAACCAAGAATTTCCTGAGCCCACATAAACCTGGCATCTAGCAACCAGCAATAGCAGGCTGCTGCTGAGGATGGGGTAAGTGTGTGAAAAGTAGCCCCACGTGAAGCACAGACCTGCAGGGTCTCATGAGAGCTAAAGGTAGAACACTGATGTTGAAGAAAGGCCTCTGGCACCCAAGGAACCACACTAAGCAGAAGGTAATCACAGCCAACCACCGGAAGACTTCTGCTTCTACTTAGAAGTAGAAAACCACAAGAAAATGTTACTTCCACTCTGACAATGAGAAAAAAAAATTAAACCAAAAAAAACAGATATTTTGCTTAACCTGATAAAAGCCAACTATTAGCTTTCTAAATTATTTTCAAAAATTGCAGCAAAACAGTGTTTCAAGAAAGGTAGCTAAGAGGAAAAGCATAATATTAAAGTCTTAGGATTGTCAAGCTTCTGACAAAATTCTTTATTTCTAAAAATCTCAAAATGCCTATATATTAATGCAACAATGCTGTTTAATAAATTGATGACATTTCTTGAATGACTGAATCCCTGCCCTTCATTTGGACAGTAAACATTTTTAGCCTTTTGTGCCTATTATGAGACCATGCTACTGGATACTAACATTTCTTCAACTTCTTACATAAGTGGTGTCAGAATTCCTCCATTATCAGTCAATCAACCTGTCTACAGAGTCTTTTGTCTTCCCTCCAACATTCTCTAAGTTAACTCATAATTCAGCCTGCTAAGTAAGAGCCAGGCTATAGGGAACTGGACAAAAAGGCCACCTTTCTCATGGTTTTCCCTAGCAATGCCCCATGGCAGCTATACTCAAGAGATTCCTATTTAAGTGACTATCACTGCCATGTATTAACAGCCATCCAATGTCAGAGCACATTTTATTCCTGAGCTTTGAGGAAAAAATCAATTGGTGCAGGAAGTAGAATAGAGAAAATAAGGAGAAAGAGAAAAATATAACTGAGGATTTGCACAAATTCAATTTTAAAAATAATATTGAAAGAAGATGTGGTACAAATATGCAATGGAATATTACTCAGCCATAAAAAAGAATGAAATAATGCCATTTGCAGCAACATGGATGGACCTAGAGGTTGTCATACTGAGTGAAGTAAGTCAGACAGAGAAAGACAAATATCATATGATATCTCTTATATGTGGAATCTAAAAGAATGGTACAAATGAACTTATTTACAAAACAGAAATAGACTCACAGATGTAGAAAACAATCTTATGGTTACCAGCGGGGAATGGAGGGGAGGAATAAATTGGAAGATTGGGATTGACATATACACACTACTATATATAAAATAGATAACTAATAAGGACATACTGTGTCGCACAGGGAACTCTACTCAATACTCTGTAATAACCTATATGGGAAAAGAATCTAAGAAAGAATGGATATATGTATATGCATAACTGATTCACTTTGCTGTACAGCAGAAACACAACATTGTAAATCAACTATACTCCAATAAAAATTTTTTTTAAATGTTAATTTACTTAAAAGTAGTTTAATCAATATTCTACTTATTCTTCAAAAACAGCTGTAGTATTTAAAGATTTTTAGTTCAAGAAATGCATAAGACCTTAACCACTGGGAAAGGGCTCAGGATGGTGGCACAGGAAGATCCTGAACTTACCTCCTCCCACAGACACCACAAATCGACAACTACATATAGAATAATTCCCTCCAAAAGGGACCTGAGAATTGGATGAATAGAATCTTCACAACAAAGAATAAAAGGACTGGATTGAGATGAATAGGAGAAATATACAGTCATACCAAGGGAAAAAATCACACCCCATCCACGGCTATCTACAATTGGGAATGATCACAAGGATAGGGTTATTTTCCCTGAGGAGTGAGGGATTTGAGCTCCACATCAGACATCCCAACCCTTAGAAACTGCATAAGAGAGACGAGCTCCCAAAACACGTTGTCTTTGAAAACCAGTGGAGAATATGTCCAGGAAAAGTATAGAACTACAGGGAATGGAAAACCCACTTTTAAATGACTCATGCACAAACTCATCTGACCTGAAAATCAGTGCAAAAACACTAGATTGAAAGGCACATGGACCATAGGTGAAGGGGACCCACTTACTAATCCTGAAGTGTATGTTGGAGAGGCAGGAACGAGTTGGGTTACTCCTTGAGGATTGAGATACTGGCAGGCACCATTTTGGAGATCTCTATCAATTAGCACCAGTGGGCATGCCCTGTCAATAGCCCAGCTCACCACTGCACTTTGGCCAGGCCTCACAGCGAGTCAAGTGATAAATCTGCCCAGCAGTGCCAGACAGCTACTGTGGCTGGGATCCACAGTCTTCCTGGGGGCCAGCCTTGCCCACCAGCATGCCATAGTAGCAGCCACAGCCTCACCACAACAGAAGGGTGCATGCAGGCCACATAAAGGACACCACTTGAACTCCTGTCCCTGGTGGCCAGCAGGATTGTGCTTCTCAGCTCTATAGGACATCTACATAAGGCCACTCATTCCAGACTGGGAATCTACAGACTGGGACATCTACATAAGGCCACTCATTCCAGCTAATACTGGAAACAAACAGAATTATACAAAATGTGGAAGCAGAAAAATATTTTCCAATCAAAAGAGCAAGATAAACTTCAGAAAAAGAAGTAAACAAAACATAGATAAGCAATCTATTTAAAAAGGAGTTCAAAATAATGAACATAAAAATGCTTCCTGAACTCAGGAGAAGAATGGATGAATGCAGTGAGAATTTCAACAGAGATAGAAAATATAAAAAAATACCAAACAGAAGTTATAACTGAACTGAAAAATACACAGTGGGGTACAACAACAGATTGGATGAACTAGAAAATACAAGCTGAAAGATAAAGCAATGAAATTCACACAGACAGAGCAGCAAAATGAAAAAATAATTTAAAAAATAAAGATACGTTAAGGGACCTTTGGGACGATATCAAGTGGAATGACATTTGTATTACAGGGGACACAGAAAGAGAAGAGAGAGAAGGAGGGATAGAAACATTTGAAATAAAGATTAGTGACTGAAAACTTCCCTAATCTGAAGAAGGAAACAAATATTCAGGTCCAGGAAGTCCAGAGAGTTCGAAATAAGATGAACTCAAAGAGACACATACCAGGACATATTATAGTTAAAATGGTAAAAGTTAAGGATTAAGACAGAATCCTAAGAGCAGCAAGAGAAAAACAACTTGTTACATACATTGAAAACCCAATAAGGCTATCTGCAGATTTTTCAGCAGAAACCTTACAGGCCAGATGGTGGTAGCATAAAATATTTGAAATGCTGAAAGAAAAAACAAAAAACAAACAAACAAAAAACTACCAACCAAGAAATCTCTACACAGCAAAGTTATCATTCAGAATTGAGGAAAGATTAAGGATTTCCCTGATAAGCAAGGTTAAAGGAGTTCACCACCTCTAAATTAGGACTTCTTTAAGCTGAAAAGAAATGGCTTTTAAATATTCCTTTCATATGTTAGAAAACATGAACGTGAAAATCTCACTGAAAAAGGTAAATATTTTAAAAAGGTAGTGGGGCAAATACTTATAAAGCAAGCATGAAGGTTAAAAGACAAAAGTAGTAAAGTTAACTAAACAATAATTAGAGTACATAAAAATGTAAAATGTGTCATTAAAAGTATAAAACATTGGAAGGGAATAAGAAGATAAAGCTTGGAATGTGTTCAAATTTAAGCTGCTACCAACTTAAAACAAATTAAATTACTTTCCTTACGTGTTACTTCCCTAATACAAGTTTGCAGGATAATTAGTCCTGTAACTGGCCATGAAAACTGTTCACTGGGAGTTGACGGATTGATTTTCCATTTCCTGCTATGCACCTTATGTCTATAAAAAGAGATGATTTTTTTTTTTTTTTTCGGTACGCGGGCCTCTCACTGTTGTGGCTTCTCCCGTTGCGGAGCACAGGCTCCGGACGTGCAGGCTCGGCGGCCATGGCTCACGCGCCCAGCCACTCCGCAGCATTGTGGGATCTTCCCAGACCGGGGCACGAACCCGTGTCCCCTGCATCGGCAGGCGGACTCTCAACCACTGCGCCACCAGGGAAGCCCAAAAGAGATGATTTTTGATAGATCAGGTGACACTGAAGTATCAACTCCATATGATTAGACAACCTAATAGCACTGTTCCCCATTCTTTTCTGTGCCTAGAACTGATTCTGGAATGATGGTAAATCCTGAATCAATTTTTTATGAATGGTTGAATGAACAATTAAAGATGAATTCCAAAGTTACTTATGACACCTTTAAGGATTACTCTGTGCTACTGCTGAGTATACACTTGAAGGGTGATCCTGAATCTCCAACTGCTCAAGCAGCCCAGAAGAAGTCCCAGTCACGTACATGTGTGAGAAGGGCCTGTAAGAGCCTGATGAAAGAAACTCATACATGTGAAGAAAATGCTTAATCTTCCTTGACAGGGGATTTGCACATTGAGCTGACAAGTATCTCTCTCCATCTCCTGTACATCTAACATTTTTTTGTTGTAATTTTAAAGGAAAATGCCATACACTTATGCTAATTTTAGAGGAGAGTATCATACACAGGTGACAAGCATGCTGGGATTCTGATGAATTAAAAATATTAAGATACGTAGAATTATGGATGTTATACAGAAGCTAAAAACTTGAGCCCTTACTGTTGCTCACTCTGAAAGTCTCATCAGATGACACTTTTCAGATTATTGATGTATAAAATGAGATCTTGCTACTATAGTTCCTTTTCATGTGTGAAAATGTTCATCATGATTTAGGTTGAAGTGAGTGTCATATACTGTGTAATATGCAATTAAAATAAGACGATGTCATGAATTATCTGAAAATTTTTAGAAGTTCTATTCATGATTTATTCTTTCTCCTTATTTCTCCTGAAGGGATGACATATTGTAGATACAGCATTTTCTACCCCGTTAAAAATAGGCAATGTTTAAGTATCAATATATGAGTGACATCAATTTAAAAATTCAATAGTTTAATTATTAGATATAAATAATAAAATATGGAAGAGAAGATTTTTAAAGGCAAATTTGTTTTATAATGCCTTTAGAAAATGTATGCTTAAAACACAATGAAGAAAAATTATTATGGCAAGACAGCAGTGGCAGAAACATAATATTTGAATCTCTATAAATCTAATGCCTCAAGAAGGTCAACGAATATAGCAAGCAAACAAACTCATAAATTGATCAAATTAGATATTTCTGTTCATCAAAAGATCCTATTAAAAGAGTTAATAGGGAAACAAAAAAAAGTAGAAAGTGGATATTTATAGTACATATATCTGAAAAAAATACTTTTCAGAATATATAAACAGCTTCTGCAAAGCAGTAAGGAAAAGAGCAACAATATAGTAAGTAAAAGCAGAAGACTTGCATAGGAATTTCATGAAAAGAGAATATCCAAATGGCCAAAATGAGTCAAAATAGTGGTTATCTCTGTGGCAGTAGGACAGAGGAAAGCTATCTTCTGAAGTTTTTGGAATATTCTATAGTTATATTTTGTGGATTGATAGATTCACAGATTGTGCACTTAAGATTGTAGACCTACCTAAATGTCTTATTATACTTAATAAAATAATTAAAAAATAAAAACTCCATTGGAATACAACATCTCATTTACGACAGTGACAAAATTCTACAGCTATAATATAGTGTTCTCTCGAAGAATCTCTGAAGCCAGAACCCTCATATATTGTTCACAGGCATGCAAAATATCATAACCCTTATGGAGAATAATATATCAATAACTAATAAAATCTACCAAATGTAAAATCGATAGCTAGTGGGAAGCGGCCACATAGTACACGGAGATCAGCTCAGTGCTTTGTGACCACCTAGAGGGGTGGGATAGGGAAGGTGGGAGGGAGATGCAAGAGGGAGGAGATATGGAGAAATATGTATATGTATAGCTGATTCACTTTGTTATAAAGCAGAAACTAACACACCATTGTAAAGCAATTATACTCCAATAAAGATGTTAAAAAAAAAAAAAAAGAACCTAAGGCAAGTAGCACTTTATAGAAGGAAACCATTAACTAATATAGATTGATTTATAAGGCTCCTGTTTGTATATTTCAAGGGCTATGAACTGATAAAAAATTTAATCTCTAGTACATTTTATAAGCTATAAAGGATATTCTACTTAGCTATGTTTATTTGAAGTTGTACTACCTCAAAAACACAAAAGGGAATCCATAAATACTTTACCTTAAGAGAAAAGGGGATGTTATAAAATATTTAGAAATCAAAGATATTCATTAAGAAACCAACAATTATTGAATGTCAGGTATTTGGAAGTAATGCCCTTAATATTATTATTAATATTAACTTTAACAAAATTAAAATAGCAAATAATGTTATTTGTGAATAACCAGAATTTTTTGTTTGTTTCATTTTTGAAGAAAATAACACAGTTGCAGTTAGAGGCATTTCTATTTTAATTAATTACAAGAAAATATTGTTTTTTTTCTTTTTTAATTAATAGAATTTATTTTCTAGGGCAACTTTAGCTTCACAGCAAAATTGAGTGGAAAGTACAGAGAGTTCTCATGTATTCCCTCTCTGTACATGCACAACCTCCCTCACTATCAACTTTCTTCACCATGGTTTTTGTTTGTTATAATTGATGAACCTACATTTGCACATCATTTATCACCCAAAGTCCAGAGCTACATCAGGGTTCACCCTTGGTGTTGTACACTCTGTGGGTTTTGAAAAATGTATAATGACATGTATCCACCATTTTAATATCATACAGAATTGTCTCACGGCCCTAAAAATCCTCTATGCTCTGCCTATTCAACCCTCCCTCCCGGCAACCCCTGGAAACGACCAATCTTCTACTGTCTCCATAGTTTTACCTTTTCCAGATTATCATATAGTTGGAATCATACAGTATGAGCCTTTTCAGATTGACTTATTTCAGTTAATAATATGCATTTAAGTTTCCTCTGTGTCTTTTCATGGCTCGATTGCTCTTGTATTTTTGGTTTGCTTGTTTTGTTTTGTTTTAGCAATGAATAATATTTCGTTTTCTGGATATACCAGTTTATCCACTTACCTACTAAGAGACATCTTGGCTGCTTCCATGTTTGGCAATTATGAATAAAGCTGCTGTAAAAAAAATTTTTTTTAATCACATAAATTTAATCCAGCTGCCCACTTTTAGAAACCTACCCCAAAACTGCACTGATAAAAATATGAAAAGAAATGTGCATGAAGCCATGCACTGCACACTTTACATAGTAACAAAAGACTGGGGGACAATCTAAATGTCCATCAAGGGAGGACTGAAGAAATGATGCACATCCAATCATTGGAGTACCAACATTCCACAAAAGGAAAAAAGAAATATTTCTATATATACAACCATGAGGAGTGATTTGCAAGATATATTGTAAGTTTTGTTTTGGGTTTAATAAAGCATGGTTAAAAAATATAAATGCCATAGCTTAAGTAAGGGAGACTATAAATTTATAGGTGTGTATATATATATATATGTATATATACATAAATATATTAATATATAAGAAAAGAAGACTACAGATGTATTTCCCTCACGGACAGAGAACATGATTATCTATATAGAAAATCTTAAAGAATCAACACAAAAAGCTACTAGAATGAATTAACAAGTTGAACAAAGTTGCAGGATACAAGGACAATTTACAAAAAGTAATGTATTACTATATAATAGCAGTGAAGAGTTGGAAAAATGGACATAATCCAAATGTCCCTCAACTGGTGAATGGATTAAAGTAAATAAATGATGGTGCAAATCTATTATGAAATGCCACAAAACAATAAAGAGGAACGTACTACTGATATATACAATAACAAATTAATATCAAATGCATTCTGAGAACTGAAAGAAACCTGCTTCAGTAGGCTGCATGTTGCATAATTCCATTTCTTTTTTTCTTTTTTCAAAAAAATTTTATCAAAGTACAGTTGATTTACAATGTGTTAATTTCTGCTGTACAGCAAAGTGACTCAGTTACTCACATATATATTCTTTTTCATATTCTTTTCCATTATGGTTTACCACAGGTTATTGAATATAGTTCCGTGTGCTTCCATTTCTATGACATTCTGAAAAAGATAAAATGATAGAGACATAAAACAGACTAGTGGTTGTCAGAGGCTGGGGGAAGTTGTGGGTTTGACTATGCAGCGGCCCGGAGGGACTTATGTGATATCTTGACTGTTGTGATTACACAACTCTATGATTTTGTCAAAACTTGAAAACTGTACACTAAAATGGGAGATTTTCACTATATGTACATTATACATTAACAAAAAATTTAAAAAATGATGGGAGGGTAAACTATTAAGTAATAAAAAATAATTATATTCACAGGTAGGATGATGGTAATGGGGTAGAATGGTCAGGGACAGAATATTTTCTCTAAAGACTGCAGATTCTTTCAAAAGATTTAACTTGTTGATTTTTATTTTAGATGTGATTTTAAACCTACGTAAATATTATACATAATTGTAAAACAAAATTAGATTTTAAAAAGCACTTTATAACAATTAATGTAAAATTAAATAAGCCTGTCATAAACTACAATAATAACATGAGGATTTAAAAGAAACAAAACAATCTGCAACAAAAAAACAGTTGTAAACTATTTTCCTAAATCATGTTGTTGATAGTGTTGATAATACTGTTTTTGTTATTCAGAGTCAGCTGTATGTGTAATTTGCAATAGAGCAAATGAGTCATTATTTTGCTGTCACTGAGAATCAAGATATTTTACATGATTGAAAGGAATTTTATTTTCAAAGAAAGTATACAGTGGGATTTATCCAGTGTAGAGGTTTTGGTAGGCACGTGCAACAGGAGGACAACAGTATATTGATGTTAACTATATAAGCAAAAACATAATAATGAATGATAGTACAAGGTTAATTGTGAATATTTCCTGCTTTAGTCATGGAATTAAGAATTCCTAAGGAGTTCTGTTTCCTCTTAGTTAGAAATAGTACTTAGAGACATCAATTTGGGTGTAGAAGATGCTCACTGCTGTTTTGTTTCTAGGTCTGCTTAGTAGAAAGAGCTAGAAATTGTGTCATTTTAAAATATACAATATATCATGAGTTAATATTGATACTTTTAATTCAAATTCAGGACTACAGGATTATTACTTAGTCTTTATGATGCTGTGGATCCTGCAAAATGAAATAGATGGGCACCTTTCTAAGGTGCTGTGTGATACATATAATAAAAGCTTCTGTAACTGGAATCAGAAACTTGACTCTAGTTATCACAGTGGGACTCTAAGCCTCTCACCTGGTTTCCACATCTAAACCTGTTATTAGAACTACAATCTATTGATTGAGGGAGAGGCTAGGTCAACTGAAGGAAGGCAGCCACAATTTCTGCTACAAATTTTTCCCTCAATGGGTATGTATCCTTTCACCAAAGAGACTATAACCTAAGAAAAAGTAAATATCCAGTAAAAACTCATGTTTTC
Source organism: Grampus griseus (assembly GCF_964374135.1). Lineage (NCBI taxonomy): Eukaryota > Metazoa > Chordata > Mammalia > Artiodactyla > Delphinidae > Grampus > Grampus griseus. The sequence goes on along the minus strand of NC_139001.1, from coordinate 89,361,252 downwards.
TTATATATTAATTATGAATTATTGTTAATATCTGAAAAAACAAAATAACAAGTGGTCAGAGGGATTATGTAGATTAGATAACGTATAGTATTCTTGAGGTGGACACGCTTGGCTACCAAATGAATTCTCATATTACTGAGAGATATTTTGGTGGGAAAAGCCATAAAAGCCCCAAGAACTACCACGTGCACCTTCATTTCATTCCCTTATTCCACCAAAAGAGAAAAACAATGCCTACCTAATGCAATGGGGATATGCAGAGATTAATGCACCAGCAAATCCTTGAAGGATTCAGGGGTGTTGATTCTTATACCTCGATTTATCTTTCCTTGCATCATGGAAAATTGCAAGGATTTGTCATAGCTTTTGATAAAGAAGCATGTACTACTGAAAACTTAATAAAATGGGAAGGCCAATGGAGCTTGCTATTCCTGATAAGACATCTTTACTGGATCAATTGCCCCACCATCAATTGACCTGGCACATTCTTTTGTTTCTTGATTGTAGTTAGTAAAGGCTATCAGAAGCAATTTGCCTTACAAAATGGAGAAAGCAATTCACTTTCAATGTTCTACCTCTGAATTATTACGTCAGCTTTTCTGGTCCCTGTAATAAAATTTTCCAGAAGAAATTTAATGTCTTGATATCCTATAAAACATCAAGATTATCCATTAAATAAGTGGCATTATATTAATTGGACTGAGTGAAAGTGAGTAGGCAATACCCTAAGGTGCCATATTAAGAGACTTACGTGCCAAAGGTAGTTAAATTCTGTGAAAAGTCAAGGTCTTGTCATATCAGTGAAGTTTCTAGTAGCCCACTGGTTTTAAGTATGCTGGGATATCCTCTCTAAAGTAGGACTGGTTGCTGTACCTTGCAGCATCCATCAGTAAGAAGGAATGAGCAATTTGGGGTTTTGGACGTAACTGTATTTAAGCATGCAGCTCAGAAGACCTCTAGTTCTGACTGGAGCCCAAATTAAGAGAGAAATCTGCAGTGAGTAGGGGCTATGGTACAAGATGCCCTGCCACTTGAGTCTTATGTGCCAGGAAACAAATGCAGTCCTTTCTATGCTAAAACTATTCTCCATTTGGGAGTGTCTCCTGGCCTAGTCCCTGGCCCTTATGGAGACTGAATGCCTGACCATGGAAAAAGAGGTAACTATGCAACCTGAACTACAAATCAAGAACCATGTATCTTCTGACCCACCATATTATATAGTTTAGATATGGAAACAGGCAATGCTCTTAACCTCTACACATTTTCACCTCTCTAGAGATTTCTTCTTTATACGACATTTACTACCATGGTACCATTAGAGAATGGTGTCCTAGTCTTACCTTGATATTGTTTGAGATGCCTTATCCTCCAAGGTTTAACATGGTATATCGAATCACAGAGTCCACCTTGGTCTCTTTGTTAGTTCTTGAAAGCCCATATGATCTGAGAGTGGATCTATGTCTGTTGTGCACCTAATGCTGACCAGGTCCTGAAACAACCCCAATGGATTATTTCAGCCTCCCTGAGATGGAGAGTGCCTACTGCCTAACAGTGTCGGTGACCACAAACCTCATATGCCTCGTACCCCCAGAACTGGAACCCTGGATATCTACATAAATCATTTTAGTCTGTTACATGTCAGCTGGTGAGAGGGAGACGGCCAAAACAACCTGCCTATTTCTACTGATTGCTAGACTTTCATTTCTCCTGCCTCTATCTATGACATGCAGTCTGTAGTCTGTACTATGTGACTTATTGAGCACATGCGTGCATGAGTGCACGGGCACACGCACGCACGCACACACACACACACACACACACACACACCCCAACAGTAGGATACTGGCATGAAATAATCAGGAAGTCATATCCTGACCTTTGTGTGTGCAGAGGTGGAGACTGAAAGGAGAGGTCCTACCTGTAATATTTCTTCACAGGAAGCACCATGACAGCTGTATTTCTGGCCAATGAAGAAGAATCTATATTAGTTTCAATCCTCAACAAGGGAACCCCACTTTCCACAAAAGGGAGTAAGAGCTAACTCTCTCAATGAACAGAATGTTCATTAAAATAGAGAATGCAAATAAGAAAGCAAGAAGAAAGCCAAACCTGTTTGTTGTGGGAGAAGAAGGAAAGAGGAGAGATGAAAAAGCTTTTCCTAGTTCATGACTAAGGTAGAAAGCATTTTGCAAAATTCTTCAGAGTTATTTTCTATTCATATAAATTGCTGAATACTGATTATATATAGACTACCAGTTAAATGAGGTATATTGATGTCATCTTCCTCCCCCAAACATAGGAAATGATGGAAAGAAAAAAAAAAAGGAACTTTAATATATTAACCTGCAACGATGACAAGAATGGGGGCAAGGAACAACAGTGGATGAAAATTCTCAGCCAAGTTTTAGAAAGAAGACGGAAAAGTGATAACTGACCACACAGTTGAGAAAGTTAAATCTATGTGCCTACAGAGGCAAGCACCTTCAAGAAGTGAGCTGACAAGCTCTGCAGATCAGCTGAGGGTCTCAGAGCTTGTTGGCGTTGTAGAGAGGTGACAAGCAGGGTTTGGATGAGTGTCTGTGTATGGTGTATTTGTCCCTCCAGGACCCTTCCCTCCTACATGAGATGCATGAGATGACTGCTACTCATCGTCAATGCTGCACAAAACAGTAAAGCAAATGAAGCAAAGAGACGTGAGGTCCCCAAGCACAGGGGAAGGAAGAAGGGAGACAGGGACAGAAAAAAAAAAAAAGGAATTTTATGAGGGCGTTCATTAGGAACTGTGGACCCTCAGCAACCTCTCCCACTATTTTCAAGGGAGACCACCTTCCAGGCAAAATACAATCCTATCACAGCCAACCAGGCAAGAGATAGAAGACTTTCACCCTAGAGAAATTAAATGACCCAGAGAAAAGATCTTCAAACTAAAAAGATCTTCTAGCATTCGTGTTTGAATGTTTGGGTAACATGTGAAGTGGTACCCCAAATTTTCAATTTAATACTACTTTCTTAACATATCTGATCTATGACACTCAACCCATGATCTCCAGAAGGGCACACTGACAATGCAGTTTCCGTGTACTTCGCATTTGCTTGCCCTACAGCACCGGCACACCCTTGTTCTAAATAGGTCCCGATAAATATTTTCTGAGTCTGTTAACAAATCCAGCCATATACTTGCCAAATCTCAGTTATCAAAAATCTCAAAGTGCATGAAGAAACTTTTGTAAGTCAGCTAACGTTCCCTGGGCACGATAACTTCTAAACAGAGTTTTCTATCATATTTCTGTACGATGTCAACATAGAAGTGAACAAACCCACTTGGAACTTTAGAGGACTTATATTTTTGCTTCAGTGAAGCTAAACCAAATTATTTAACAGTTTAAAGTCAATCTCCCACCTTTTCAAAAGTTCAGCATCAGCATTCATGAAAGGTTTTAATGGAGTTTCAGACTAGGAACCAAAAAAGACACTGGTAGTCAACTGTGTATCCATGGAAATAGGAAATGAGTAGACTTTTTGATAAGATTATGCCATCTTTGGGATAGGTCATAATGACACCTGGTGAAAGAAATGCAGGACAGAAAAGGGCCTGAAGCAAGTCCATACATGTTACACTTAACTCAGCTCCATCGCTCTCATTTGTCATTGGCACTGTAGTTTTCAACCCTCAGCACCTAAGAAAGTGTTTAGTTGTTTCTAAAATTCAATGAGAGCTCTGGCTTTCATGGAAAATTTTTTGATATATCACTTCCTATTTACCGGAAAGGGTTATGGAAAACTTACTGAATTAATTTCTTGGTTATAGTTAATGTTCTAATTTTTAGAATAAATCATTGTGCTTCTTCTCACTGATCTCTTTAGTAAAGCAGCCATCCTTTTAAAGTTTCTCAGTTTTATATACTGCCTCACTGACTCCCATGAGAATGAAATAATATAATGTGTATAAAGTGCTTAGCACAATAGCTGACATGAGTAAATGCACATTAACGGGTAGCTGTTTAGGTTGTTATGTCATTATTGCTATTAACTTGCAATTTCATGAACTTTCCATTTAATATCTTTAAAAAAAACACAAGTATTTTCTTCTACATCTGGTTAATGTTTAAGTCATATATAGAATCATAATAATCAAATGTTATTCCTTATTTTTGACATGATCTTTTTTCTTCTCTATTCTTTTCGAGAGTAAATATAAAGTCATGAAGACTCAGGGTTAAATAATAACAGTTTTGAGAATCCTCATTTCCTCAGTTATATTAGCTTTTAAAGTAAAGTCAAGTAAAGGGTGAATGCCAGTTCTGCTTTGTTGTCTTTAAAAAACGTCTATCAAGAAGAATCTCTGTTCCCTTTATTCCTTACAAACTGATAGAGAAAAATGTATACTTTCTATTATTCAAATGTATCCATTTTTGACTTAAATATCTGCTCATTAAGCAGCCTTAACTGTAACTCCAAGAATATTTATTTGCTCTCTTGCTGAATTCAATTTCTTTTATAGAACTAAACATATTAAATTTCCCCTCTTTTGTAATCAGAGTTACAAACATCCAGTGTACCTTAAACACATCCCTTTACGTCTACTTTCCTGGTATCCCTTCATGTTTGCATTTGTGCTTGATTTTTCACATTTTAACAAAGTTTAATCAACATGTGTATTAATTTATTCCACGATGGCTCTTGCAGACACCATATTGAATTTCGGTTCTGCCTTGTTCTCATCTAGTATTCTTGAGATGCATGTGCAATGAAAAAAAGTGATTAATTTAAAACTTAGTTAAATCTGAAAAACAACCAATGATAACCAGTCTCTCCTTTTCAAGACCTTCTCAGACTCATAGACTGAATGTAATAATATATGTATCTACCACACACACACACACACACACACACACACACACACACACACAAGAAGGGAGCAAGAGACAGGGAGAGGGCTTATTTATAACATGTACCAATGTATATTGGTGACCAATTAAATTTGAAAATTAAACAAAACACATACATTAAAATATCAGTAGAAAATTCAGTGAAGACTTTTCCATAATTTGGAAGTAAGGAGGTAATTGCTAAGCTTGACATCCACGCCAATAGTTAGAAAGGAAAAGACTGACATAACGGATTGCATGAATATTTAAAATGTCTTTAGGGAAAAGAAACATGAATAAAATTAAAACAGGTTATATACCAGGATAATATTGAATCTCATGTGACAATTTTTTTTAAAGGGCATTGCTGATCTTAAAGCAAACACAGCTTTTACAGGAAAAAAAAGACAAAAATTCTTAACAAGAAATGAGCAAAGAGAATGAAAATGAATAGGCATTTTGCCAAGAAAAAATATAAATGCTTTCTGCCAAATAAACACTATTAAATCAAAACAATGCAGAATAAAAATATCATGAAAGATTTGGTTTGTGTTTTCAGATTTACAAATCTTAAGAATGTCATTAACGCTCAGAATTGGCAAGCTTTTTGAGAAATGTATTGGTAAATCTTCAAATTATTAAAATGTTTTTGGAGAACAATCTGGTAGTAAGTATCAAAATTTTAAATGTATCTACTCTTTGAATCAGCAATTCTACTTTAAAAATAGATCTCAGGGCTTCCCTGGTGGCGCAACGGTTCAGAGTCCGCCTGCTGATGCAGGGGACACGGGTTTGCGCCCTGGTCCAGGAAGATCCCACATGCCGCAGAGCGGCTGGGCCCGCAAGCCATGGCTGCTGAGCCTGCGCATCCGTAGCCTGTGCTCCGCAACGGGAGAGGCCACAAGAGTGAGAGGCCCGCGTACCGCCAAAAAAAAAAAAAAAAAATCTCAGAAAAATATATTGGTGTATGCAGATGAAGAAGAAATGCATTCATCTAATTTCTTTAAATAACAAAATTATAAAGCTTGTTTTCTAGTAAATTTTTCATGAAGGGCTCATGGAAATGATATTCCCTGAGTTTTCAATGTTGAAAATAATTTTTGTGTGCCCTTTATACCTAAAAGTCAGTTTTGCTGGATATAACATTTTTAGTTCCTTTTATTCTTTCCCCTTGAACAGTCTAAAATTTTAATCCAATTTCTTGGATATCAATGCTACTACCAAGATATATAATAATAATAAAATTTTCTTTCTCTGTTCTTTGCTTAGATAGACAAAAAATATTTTTTCTTTTTTTTGTTACTGTTCCAGTATTTAAAAATGAAATCATTTTTGGTAATGACCTGTATGTCTTATATTATAGAATATTATTATTATATTATAGAATATGATATGCCAGTTTAAAAGAGTAAAAACAGCACAAATTTACGGCATTTGGTATTTCTATTTCTACCTTGGTGATGTAAAATCAGATTTAAAGTTCTGTTTTAGATTCCCATTTTTAAAAATTCTCAGTACTTGCTACGGAGGTTAATTATAGAAGCAATTCCAATGTAAAGTTCTGCGCTGGGGGGAAATGACATCAAATATCTCTTTTTAAATTTCCTATAGACCAACTTGTGAACCTGTTTATATGTGCATGTGTGAAATGGGAAGGTCAGTGTTGTTTCTGAATCAGAAACAAATAATATTTAATAGTAATTGAACACATTAATTTATGATATAGCTAATAGAGCTTATTTTATTTTCAAAATACACTAAATAGTTTTTTTTCCCCCACAAAGAATAACTAGCAGTGAATTTTTACAGACAAAAGACTTTGACTTTTTCTAGGACTTTATTTCCATCTGGGATCTCTATGTGTGGAAAACCAAAGGATAGTGAGAACCTAATTTTGACCAAATGGTATGCCAGGTTACAAAAGTTTCTGTTGAACATCCAGAGTTCCTCAGAAAATGAAAAATATATATTAACAGCATAATGATCACTTTGGTAAATACAGTGTAATGTAAGATCACTGCAAAAAGAGAAAAACAAACTCTATAGTTATTGTCAGCACCCCGTGTGGCCCTCTCCTTGTTGGCATCTTATACTTAGCAAGTGCAAAACTGTGTTCCTAAAAGTCAGCTCATCCTGATTCTACTCTTCCTCATCTCAGTTCAGGACAATCCCGCTTTAAAAAAAAAATTTCCAACACTTTATTTTGAAAACTTGTCAAGCCTAGATAACATCCACTAGAATAGTACATTAACGTCCATATTCCCTTACAACATTTGCTTTAGCTGTCTGTTTATAAAAGTATTTTTTTTAAATTGGGGTATAGTCGCTTTACAATGTTGTGTTAGTTTCTGCTGTACAATCAACTATATGTATACATATATCCCCTCTTTTGTGGATTTCCTTCCAATTTAGGTCACCGAAGAGCACTGAGTAGAGTTCCCTGTGCTACACAGCAGGTTCTCATTAGTTATCTGTTTTATACATAGTAGCGTATATATGTCAATCCCAATCTCCCAATTCATCCAACCCCCTTTTCCCCCCTTGGTGTTCATATGTTTGTTTTCTATGTCTGTCTCTTTTACTGCTTTGCAAATAGGTTAGTCTGTACCATTTTTTCTAGATTCCACTTATGTGCGTTAATATATATTTGTTTTTCTCTTTCTGACTTACTTCACTCTGTATAACAGATTCTAGGTCCATCCACATATCTACAAATGACCAAATTTCGTTCCTTTTTATGGCTGAGTAATATTCCATTGAATATATGTACCACATCTTCTTTATCCATTTGTCTGTCGATGGACATTTAGGTTGCTTCCACGTCCTGGGTATTGTAAGTAGTGCTGCCATGAACATTGGGGTATATGTGTCTTTTTGAATTATGGTTTTCTCAAGGTATATGCCCAGTAGTAGGATTGCTGGGTCATATGGTAGTTCTATTTTTCATTTTTTAAGGAACCTTCATATTGTTTTCCATAGTGGCTCTATCAATTTACATTCCTAACAACAGTGCAAGAGGGTTCCCTTTCTCCACACCCTCTCCAGCATTTATTGTTTGTAGATTTTTTTGATGATGTCGATTCTGACTGGTATGAGGTGATACCTCATTGTAGCTTTGATTTGCATTTCTCTAATAATTAGTGATGTTGAGCATCTTTTCATGTGCTCCTTGGCTATCTGTATATCTTCTTTGAAGAAGTGTCTATTTAGGTCTTCCACCCATTTTCTGCTTGGGTTGTTGTTTTTCAGATATTGAGCTGCACGAGCTATTTGTACATTTTGGAGATTAATCCCTTGTCAGTTGTTTGCAAATATTTTCTCCCTGGTGGCGCAGTGGTTGAGAGTCCACCTGCCAATGCAGGGGACACAGGTTCATGCCCTGGTCTGGGAAGATTCCATATGCTGCAGAGCGGCTGGGCCCATGAGCCATGGCCGCTGAGCCTGTGCGTCTGGAGCCTGTGCTCCACAATGGGAGGGGCCACAACAGTGAGAGGCCTGCGTACCGCAAAAAAAAAAAAAAAAAAAAAAAATTTTCTCCCATTTTGAGAGTTGTCTTTCCATCTCATTTATGGTTTTCTTTGCTGTGCAAAAGTTCTTAAGTTCAATTAGGTCCCATTTGTTTATTTTTGGTTTTTATTTTCATTACTCCAGGAGGTGGGTCAAAGAATATCTTGCTGTGATCTATGCCAAAGAGTTTTCTTCCCATGTTTTCCTCTAAGAGTTTTATAGTGTCCAGTCTTACATTTAGGTCTTCAATCCATTTTGAGTTTATTTTTGTGTATGGTGTTAGGGAGTGTTCTAGTTTTATTCTTTTACATGTAGCTATGCAGTTTTCCCAGCACAATTTAGAAGAGACTGTCTTTTCTCCATTGTATATTCTTGTCTCCTTTGTCATGGATTAGGTGACCATAGGTAAGTGGGTTTATCTCTGGGCTTTCTATCCAGTTCTATTGATCTATATTTCTGTTTTTGTGCTAGTACCATACTGTCTTGATTATTGTAGCTTTGTAGTATAGTCTTAAGTCAGGGAGTCTGATTCCTCCAGCTCTGTTGTACTTTAAGATTGTTTTGGTTATTCAGGGTCTTTTGTGTTTCCACACAAATTGTGAAAATTTTTTGTCCTAATTCTGTGAAAAATGCCATTGGTAATTTGATAGGGATTACACTGAATCTGTAGATTGCTTTGGGTAGTATAGTCATCTGCACAATATTGATTCCTGCAGTCCAAGAACATGGTATATCTCTCCATCTCTTTGTGTCATCTGTGATTTCTTTCATCAGTGTCTTATAGTTTTCTGAGTATAGGACTTTTACTTCCTTAGGTAGGTTTATTCCTAGGTATTTTATTCTTTTTGTTGCAAGGGTAAATGGGACTGTTTCCTTAATTTCTCTTTCTGATCTTTCATTGTTAGTGTATAGGCATGCAAGAGATTTCTGTGCATTAATTTTGTATCCTGCAGATTTATTAAATTCATTTATTACTTCTATTAGTTTTCTGGTGGCATCTTTAGGATATTCTATGTATAATATTATGCCATCTGTAAACAGTGACAGTTTTACTTCTTCTTTTCCAATTTGTATTCCTCTTATTTCTTTTTCTTCTCTGATGCCATGGCTAGGAATTCCAAAACTATGTTGAATAATAATGGTGAGAGTGGACATCCTTGTTTTGTTCCTAGTCTTAGAGGAAATTATTTTAGTTTTTCACTATTGAGAATGATGTTTGCTGTGGGTTTGTCATATATGGTCTTCATTATGGTGAGGTAGGTCCCCTCTATGCCCACTTTCTGGACAATTTTTATCATAAATGGATGTTGAATTTTGTCAAAAGCTTTTTCTGCATCTATTGAGATGATCATATGGTTTTCATTATTCAATTTGTTAATATGGTGTATCACATTACTCAATTTGTGTGTAGTGAAGAATCCTTGCATCCCTGGGATAAATCCCACTTGATCGTGGTGTATGATCCTTTTAACGTGCTGTTGGATTCTGTTTGCTAGTATTTTGTGGAGGACTTTTGCATCTATGTTCATCAGTAATATTGGTCTCTAATTTTCTTTTTTGTGTGATATCTTTGTCTAGTTTTGGTATCAGGGTGATGGTGGCATCACAGAATGAGCTTGGGAGTATTCCTCCCTCTGCTATTTTTTGGAAGAATTTCAGAAGGATGGGTGTTAGCTCTTCTCTAAATGTTTGATAGATTTCACCTGTGAACTCATCTGGTCCTGGACTTTTGTTTGTTGGAAGATTTTTAATCACTTTCAATTTCATTACTTGTGATTAGTCTGTTCGTATTTTCTATTTCTTCCTGTTTCAGTCTTGGAAGGTTGTACCTGTCTAGGAATTTGTCCATTTATTCCAGCTAGTCCGTTTTATTGGCATATAGTTGCTTGTAGTAGTCTCTTACAATCCTTTGTATTTCTTCAATGTCAGTTGTAATTTCTCCTGTTTCATTTCTAATTTTATTGACTTGAGTCCCCTCCCTTTTTTCTTGATGAGTCTGGCTAAAGGTTTATCAATTTTGTTTATCTTCTCAAATAACCAGCTTTTAGTTTCATTGATTTTTGTTATTGTTTTCTTCATTTCTATTTTATTTATTTCTGCTCTGATTTTTATGATTTCTTTCCTTCTATTAACTTGGGTTTTATTTGCTCTTCTTTCAATAGTTGATTTAGGTGTAACGTTATGTTGTTTATTTGAGATTTTTCTTGTTTCTTAAGATAGGATTGTATTGCTATAAATTTCCGTCTTAGAACTGCTTTTGCTGCATCCCATACGTTTTGGGTTATCATGTTTTTGTTGTCATTTGTTTCTAGGTATTTTTTGATTTCTTCTTTGATTTCTTCAGTGATCTCTTGGTTATTTAGTAGCGTATTGCTAAGCCTCCATGTGTTTGTGTTTTTTATAGTTTTTTTCCCTGTAATTGATTTCTAATCTCATAGCATTGTGGTCAGAAAAGATGCTTGATATGATTTCAATTTTCTTAAATTTACTGAGGCTTGCCTTGTGACCCAAGATGTGATCTATCCTGGAGAATGTTCCATGTGCACTTGAGAAGAAAGTAAATTCTGCTGCTTTCTGATGGAATACCCTATAAATGTCAATTAAGTCTATCTCGTCTACTGTGTCATTTAAAGCTTGTGTTTCCGTATTAATTTTGTCTGGATGATCTTTCCAATGGTGTAAGTGGGGTGTTAAAAATCCCCCTCTATTATTGCATTACTGTTGATTTACCCTTTTATAGCTGTTAGCATTTGCCTTATGTATTAAGGTGCTCCTACGTTGGGTGCATAAATATTTATATTTGTTATATGTTCTTCTTGGATTGATCCCTTGATCATTAGGTAGTGAGTATCCTTCCTCGTCTCCTGTAACAGTCTTTATTTTACAGTCTATTTTGTCTGATATGAGTATTGCTACTCCAACTTTCTTTTGATTTCCATCTGCATGGAATATCGTTTTCCATCCCCTCACTTTCAGTATGAATGTGTCCCTAGGTCTGAAGTGGGTCTCCTGTAGACAACATATATATGGGTCTTGTTTTGTATACATTCAGCCAGTCTGTGTCTTTTGGTTGGAGACTTTAATCCATTTACATTTAAGGTAATTATCAATATGTATGTTCCTATTACCATTTTCTTAATTCCTTTGGGTTTGTTTGTGTAGGTCTTTCTTTTCTTTTGTGTTTCCCACCTAGAGAAGTTCCTTTAGCATTTGTGGTAAAGCTGGTTTGTTGGTGCTGAATTCTCTTATCTTTTGCTTGTCTGTAAAGCTTTTGATTTCTCCAACGAATCTGAATGAGATCCTTGCTGGATAGAGTAATGTTGGTTGTAGGTTTTTTCCCTTTCAATATATCTTGCCACTCCCTCTGGCCTGCAGAGTTTATGCTGAAAAATCAGCTGATAACCTATGGGGGTTATCCCTGTAGCGATTCCCTTGTATGTTATTGTTTTTCCCTTGTTGCTTTTAATATTTTTTCTTTGAATTTTTTTGTTAGTTCGAATAATATGTGTCTTGGCATATTTCTCCTTGGGTTTACTCTGTATGGGACTCTCTGTGCTTCCTGGATTTGGGTGGCTATTTCCTTTCCCATGTTAGGAAGTTTTCAACTATAATCTCTTCAAAATTTTTTCTCAGATCCTTTCTCTGTCTCTTCTTCTTCTGAGATTCCTATATTTCAAATGTTGGTGTGTTTAATGTTGTCCCAGAGGTCTCGTAGACTATCCACATTTCTTTTCATTTTTTTTTTCTTTTTTTCTTTATTCTGCTCCTCGGCAGTTTTTCCAGTATTTCCACCATTCTAATTTCCAGCTCACTTCTTTGTTCTTCTGCACCAGTTATTTGCTATTGATTCCTTCTAGTGTATTTTTCACTTCAGTTATTTTGTTGTTCATCATTGTTTGTTTGTGCTTTAGTTCTTCTAGTTCCCTGTTAGACATTTCTTTTATTTCTTCTATTTGTGCCTCCATTCTATTTCTGAGATTTTGGATCATCTTTACTATCATTACTCTGAATTCTTTTCCAGTTAGGTTGCCTATTTCCTCTTCATTTATTTGGTGTTGTAGGTTTTTACCTTGCTCCTTTGTCTGTAACATATTTTTTTGTCATCTCATTTTTTTTTGATGGGTGGGGCTGTACTCCTGTCTTGCTGGTTGTTTGGCCTGAGGCATCCAGCACTGGAGTTTGCAGACAGTTGGGTGGGGCCAGGTTTTTGTGCCAAGATGAGGACCTCTGGGAGAGCTCACACTAATTAATATTCCCTGGGGCCCGAAGTTTCTGTTAGTCCAGTGTCTTGGACTCGGTGCTCCTACCACAGGAGCTCAGGCCTGAGCCCCAGCCTGGGAACCAAGACCCCACAAAATGTGCAGTATGGTGAAAAAAAAAAAGAAGACCACAAACAAAAAAGAGTAGAACTATAACAAAGGATAAAAAATAAAATAAAATTAGGAAAATAAAAATGAAACAGCAACAAGCAAAACAGAACCACAACAGCAAAATAAGTAATAAAAAATAAAATTAAAAGAATAAAATATAAGAAAAAAAATAATAAAATAAAAAACTAAAACATTCCCCGGTGCCTCTGCTATCGGTGTCCTTGCCCCCATGGTGAGCTATAGCCAATCCCTGCCTCCTCAGTAGGCACTCAAGACCTCTAGGTAGGTCTGTGGACCACCTGTGTCAGCCCCACCTCTGCATGTGTTTCTCTCACCAGCATCTGCTCCTGAAGCTGGCCCAGAGCACACATGGCCACACAGGCCAACTGGGGCACAGGCCTCCACAGGTGTGCCCACAGGGGCTGCTGCAGCTAGAGGAGGCCTTGGAGGGGTGTGGCGCTCAGCCTGCCAGGACCCATGCAGCCAGAGGAGGTGCTGGCGTAGGCAGGGCTCAGGCCAGGACCCACACTGCTGGGGGGGCTTTGTGGAGGAGGGGAGCTCCACTTTCTAACTATTCACCCCTTTATCCACACTACTCTTTCTCTGAAACTAAATATCTTGTTCATAAGTAGATTCTAACTTCAAGATATATCTTGGGACAACTGTGGCTGTCTCCCTACACAGCTGCCACATGGTGAGGGACTTCCTCCCATCTGATCTGCATTACTGCAGTATCCCCTTCACTGTTCTCCCTGTTTCTGCCCTTGTCACCCTACAGCCTATTTTCATTGAAACAGCCAGATATACCCTGTTAAAACATACTCAGACCTTTTCATGTTTCTCTTCAAATTTCTCAAAATGCTTCCTTCTCACTTGTTCTGACTAGAAGCCCAAGTTCCAATCTTGAAGTGCAAAGTCCTACATGACTGCTTCCCCCTTACCTCTCTGAACTCATTTCTAGTAACTCTGCTGCTGCCTCAGTGTTTTCCAGCTACCCTGGCCTCCTTACTATTTCTGAAAGTCCTTGGACACACACGTACCTTATGACCTTTCCACTTGCCCTATCCCCTCTGTTGAGAATGCTTCTCTTCTGGATGAGGGAATGTGACTCTTCTCTTTTTCCATAACTTTCCTCAGTTGATACCTTCTTAGAGAGCTCTTTCACATCACATCGAAAATTTCTCTGCTCAACTCCTGCACTCCCAGGATATCCTCCTGCTTTTTAGATTTCTCCTTAGAACTTTTAAATCTAATACACTGTATGTTTTAGTTACTTAATTCATATGTTGTCTGCCTCTCCTGTTAGAAGTTAAGACATAAAGACTGGGGTTTTGTCTGTTTCGCTCAGTGCTCTATCACCAGTGCCTACAACAGCGCCTGGCATTAGGGACCCACACTGCACAACTCCATCCTCATTGCATTCCATGTAAGCAGGACTTTCTGGAGAGTAACTGAACAGCAAGGTACTTGTCTCCCTGGAATTATCCAAATGGTGACCTCGTCTCTTATCCACTAAGCATAAAACAAATGTTAAAGAAATAAATGACTATATAAACCAGTAATCACACTACAATAGGTAAGGAGTCTTGGGAATTTGCAGGGTTTTTTTTTTTTTTTTTTTTTAAAAGACTCGCTGCTAGGCAAAACTATGGCAACAGTAAAAAGATCACTGGTAGCCAGAGGTGGTGGAGGCAAGGATGGGTAGGGATAAAGAGAAAGAGCACACAGGACTTTTAGGGCAGTGAAAAGACTCTGTATGATACTATAATGATAGATATACATCACTATACTTGTCCAAACCCTAGAATGTATAACACCAAGAGTGAACCCTAATGTAAACTATGGACTTTGGGTGATTATGATGTGCCCAGGTAGTTTCACCAGCTGTCATAAATGTACCACCCTGGTGGGGGATGTTGATAGTGGGGGAGGCAGTGCATGTGTGGGAGCAGAGACAATATGAGAAAGCTCTGTACTTTCCTTCCAATTTTGTGATAAACCTAAAACTGCTCTAAAAATAGAGTAAAAAAAAAAAATCCTTGCTGCCAAATTAATCCACGTTTATTCAGTTACAATCATTGAAACTATCTTTTTAAAATATCATTAATTCCTTGTTGGAATTAATTAAATGTGGAAAATACCTAAAGAAATATTTTCCAAAATTCAGAATTCAGACAACATTTTCAGACTGGGATTGTCTTTTTGATTTAGGTAACCACCCAGTTTCTATATTTTTCTCCTGATTGAAAATGGCCAGGAATCTGAAGCAATTAATTCTGTTTTATTCCTCCTCATTTAGCAAACATTTATTGAGTACTTGATAGGTTCCAGGTGTGGTACTAGATATCTCAATGCTTGTAATTTAAATTAAATACTTACAAAAGCTATATAATCTTGTTATCTGGTATCAAAACTATGAATTATCAGAAAGATTGTTCAGGCAAATCATGAAAAACTATAATGCACATATCCTGAGAATTAAATTTATTTTCCTTTTCCTGAGGATCAGTAATGATTGCCATGTCCAAAGATGTCCTTGCTGGCAATGAATATGATATCAACACTAATAAAATAAAGAGCAAACACACCCTTACTAAATATATTTAACAGTTTTTATATTTTGAATACAAGTCCATGTTTGGTTTTGAAAATACAGATAGATTTTTTTTTTTTTTTTTTGCGGTATGCGGCCTCTCACTGTTGTGGCCTCTCCTGTTGTGGAGCACAGGCTCCGGACGCGCAGGCTCAGCGGCCATGGCTCGCGGGCCTAGCCACTCCGCGGCATGTGGGATCTTCCCGGACCAGGGCACGAACCCGTGTCCCCTGCATCGGCGGGCAGACTCTCAACCACTGCGCCACCAGGGAAGCCCCAGACAGATATTTGAGGGAAAAAATATGAGGTTTTGGTTTTGCATTTGGTTTCCAATTTTAATCTCAGGGAAACTTACTTTTAAACTAATGATTACTAAAAAAAAAAAAAAAAAAAAAAAATTAATATTTGTTTGTATTGAAAATTCCTCTTCTTTTGCTGAAGTTATGTTATGCTGTGTATAATTTTTTCAACTCATATCTCAGATGTAAAAAATCTTCATCAAAAGGAATCATATAAAGCAAGTAATTCTGAGGCTGTAACTATAAAGCAGGCAACTGAGGGGCTATAAGTACCCTAGTTCAAACGATCATCAAACCACAAATTTGTATTTGCGTCCCCACCAATTCCAAGGTTAGGTTTGGGTTTCTAATAAACGTTATCAGTATTTAGTATAATACAGTGGTACACTTAACTCATTTGCTGAATTTCTTTTTCCTTGGGTTATATCAGTTTGTTTTCTGAAATTCAACCCTAGATAAAGTAGCAATCTTTACACTTAATTCATTGTTTTTATTGTGGTAGTTCATTTGCTTGTTTCAAAAATGTCTTAAACTGCTATATATTTAAAAAAGAAACATAAAAATGAATTATGAATATTTAAGTATATTGTATACCATTTTAAATTACCACTCCAAGGTCATTACAAACAAGAAGAACAAAGGTAAGGAAAGCTGGAAGTCACTCCCTCCATCAAATGATCATTGCTTCACCGACAACTGAAATTTTAAGTGAAATATGCAGTTAAAAGATGCTAGAACAGCTGTCTCATGTGAAATATGATTGACCTTGTTCATGATTTTCCAAGGGAAAATAATTTATAGGTGCACTATTTTTATTTTTATTTTCTTTTGGTTTCTGTACTACAAAAGAACTGATGCACCTATCTTCAAAGGAAAGAACCAAGAAGACTCAACGACAAGCGTGCAACACAGGGGGCACTATGAGATTAGGCTTTTCACATTCAAGACCATGTATCATACAGTTTCCAACTGTGAGATGGATTTACTGCACAGCCCCAGACTTCAGGCCATCTGGATATGAAAGAACTGTCCATCTTCAGATTAATCATTTCTTGGTCGGGAAAAGTTCTTTTCCTGAGCGTGTTTGGAGGGTCATTATTAAATCCTATAGGCTGTAAAAGACATTAGCTGCACTAGATGAGTTCTTTCTAAAGTTGCACTTTATCCACTGACCAATTTGGTTCATACCATCCCACAAACAGTTCCCCTGAGAACAACAGTTTTTATTCAGATGAATCAATTTCCAGTGAAGGGGTCCTGATATTATCAGGGAGATGACCCAGGGGCCATAATCCCAATTGGCCACATCAAGTGTCACAAGAATATAGCAATGTGGACTGTATGTGCTAAGCACTGGTCAGTCACAAACACATAAAGAAATATTTTTAAAAAAAGATTCTAAACATACCCCAAGTTTGAGGTGCAAAGTTAGAGAGTGAGAATCTCCCCAAAGCTTTCATTTTCTTTTGGCTGAAAACAAATAAGAGCTCCTTTCTACCTAACGGCATTCATTATGTCTTGTGTTAGAAACATTGTTGGATATTCTAATAAGATATTTTAAAATCATTTAATGAAACTTCAGTGTTTTGTGATGGAATTGGTGTTCCCGAGAGTACTATATCTAGGAGAAGGAATTCAACATCATGTGAAAGGGAACGAAAGACTAAAATCTCCTTCCCTATCAGTATGTCTCTTGCGTCTTAAAAGAATCCTCAAGGGTTTGGTTCTGGTAGAGATGGAAGTAAAATTATGTCTTTCTGGTCACTAGGAAAACTTGTTCTCTGCTTTCAGGAGTTTATTTTCCCCCAAAGTTAATCAGGACCAGTCATGTCACTCACTGCCTGATATCTTTGAAGACCATCATTCTGTCTTCTCTGATTCCTTCATCTTTAGATGTTCGTGTCTCTCTACCTCAAAAGACAGTGGGCTGGTCCCAAAGACTGAGCCCTGACACTCTTACTATCAAATGCACTCATACCGTGTTTAACTATCACTCTCCCTTCCCTTTCAGGGAAACCTCGTAAGATATCTAGATTTCCACTATCTTGAGAAAGAAAAAACGCTGCAACACAACTAAGGTGAAGACCAGCGGTTTCCAGTGTCCCTCTCAGTCCATCAAACACATGTGGTGACAGTGAATGGCTATACTATTTCCACTGGCTTTGTTCTCTCTAGACCTGGCTGATATTTACAGATGACTCATTGTCCTGAGGTGTAATTTTCTGAACTCTTGCTAGGACTCATCACTGGATACTACTCCCATGCAAATCACTTGACTTTGGAAAATGTTCTTGTATTTTCAGTGGTCACTTGTGACCTTATCCCTAGCTGTTAGTAAACTGGTCTTCCTATCTATCTTCTTGCTTCTGGGGTTCTATTGTCCTTCCAGTGCCCACATCAGTTCCAAGGAAGATGCTCACACATCCCTTGCCCTGACAGCCTTGGAGAAGAGGACAATTCTAACGCAGCCCCCTGCACGCTACACACACTGCCTACTTTAGCTTTCTCTGGAATAAGCTTGGTCCCAGACCTCTGGGTCTTCCAGCAGCAGCAGAGAACATATCTCAAGCTCTTTGAGTCTTCCAAAAGAAGAGTCCATCACTAGGCTTGAGGTATTCAAGATAGGATTCTTCTTCCTCCCCCTACCTAATTCTAAAATATTCCTTTTGAAGAGTCTGTACTGGAAATTTGTGTCACTTTGATATCTGATATCTATTTTATTGGCACCTCAGTCCAAACTGAGGGAGAAATAGTTCTGTTCTAACTCAATATCCTGTGTTATAGCTTTCAAATTTATAAGGATTTTTGTGGGAGTGTGTATTTCATTGGCTGTAACATACAATGACAGACATTTATGAAGAACTTTCTATATCCAAGAACTATGGAAGGTAACAAGGATGATAACATGATTAAAACCAGATTCCTACCACATTGTTATTTTCATGATTAAGGCAAAACAAATCACAATAATAATCTACCTCTGAAATATTGTTTTTATAGTATTTGGTAACTTTTTCAATTTCACCACTATTTACCAATAACTTCTATCAGGAAACAATAGCAAAGAAGCACCAACATAATATTGTTCTTTGTGATTCATTTGATACCTGCTTCTATGCCCTGATTCTCATTTTCTAGAGTTAATGACCAAAGAAAATAAGCATCCTTTATAAACCCTCTAATTAAGTCACTCTCTCTTTACTATCTTTTTAAAAATCTTTTTTCTTAGTTTTTATAGGTATAATTGACATATAACGTTATATTAATTTCAGGTGTGCAGCATAATGATTCGCTATTTGTATACAGTATACCCTGTGAAATGATCACCACAATAAGTCTAGCTAACATCCATCATCTTACATAGTTACAAATATTTTCCTTGGGATGAGAATTTTTAAGAGCTACTCTCTTAGCAACTTTCAAATATGCAATCTAGTATTACTAACTATATTTACCATGCTATATACTAAATTCCCATGACATTTATTTTATAACTAGAAATTTGTACCTTTGGACCCCCTTTTCCTTTATGCTAATATATACATTTCCATGATTCTTATCATCAGGATTCTTAGGAGATGAGTGCTTGGAAATACCTAACTCATATTTCTGACACCTTGTCCCTTACTTATTCTTTTGGTATGACAGTGAACGGCTGCCTACATGCTCCAAATCTCCAGAACTGGACCGCACGGAGCAAGGGTAGTATCTTAAACTCCAGATCCTCTTCATAACTTTTCCCAGCCTCCTTCTACCCAAATAGGCACACTGTTTCACAAACACATATTCTATGTGTGGGAATAAAATGAAGCCCAAACTTCTTTCTGTCTCAGAACAAACAAAAACTTAGATATGCATATTCTCTTGTACCGTACTGGTAAGCAAGGGAGAAACAAATGCTTCAAGATAGCAATAAATGAGGTCTTTGTGCAGTTCTTGTGTAGATTTAACCTGCTAGCTTTAGGAAGTTAGTTTAGGAAGCAGACATTGAGGGAAGTTCCAAGAAGGCAGTAATCTTGAAGAAATGTTTTAACATGATATACATTTATTTGAAGAAAAAGGCAGAACAAAGTGTGCAAGTGGGGAGGAGCATGTTTGGGAGGGGCAGGTTTGAATGAACTCAAACATTTTATTAAAGTCACTAGTCAATATTTACTTGTATATCTATGTTTGGACAAGTACGGGCAAGTTACCTTCTGTGGTGTTTGAATTAAAATTGCTTCTACATACTATGTATATTATTATACAAAATGGAGCTATGGCTTAGCTTAAAAAAGCCACTTGGGGCTTTATTTTTTTGAAAATGTATTTAAATTTTGTGAGTCTTAGTTTCCTCATTGTTGTAGAGATTGGCTGTGAAAATAAATATCAAATTATATTGTAAACTATTGAGTGCCAGAAAAATATAAACAATGAGGCAGAAGATAGCAAGTGAAACAGAACAGATACTTTTTTATAATGATTCTAAATCCAAAAGGTAATTTATGTTAGAAAGGTACTGCTGAGTAGTCGCAGTAGCAGAATTTTTTATTCAGATGCTTCGATTCTGTCTCCTAAACCAACATTAGACTTTCTTCAATAAAAACCCCTTTCTAAATTTTTAAGTTTTAACTAGTTACCAAATAAACTGAAACCTTGGATTCAAAGCCTTCATAGTAACAGATGGTGGTATCAGAATGGGCCTATCTTCCCTAAGAGTTGAGTTTAATGAGGAAAATTAGCTTGTGAGAGGCAATACATCTGAATCTCAAGAAAAAAAAAAGGCAATTTATATTTGATATCTACTAAAAATGGATATATCTTCTTCAAATACACTTAAGGTATTTTCTGACTCAAGGTAAGCAGGTATTTGGGACCGTCTGTTTCCTAATACTTTCTTACTATATACGGAAATAGCAATTTTGATGTGAACAGTAAAGAATATGATAAAATTAAATGTCATCGAAGTCAAAAGAAAGAATAAAATAGTTAAGTATACTAAAATCTCTAAACAAACCGTATGCATGTATAACAGCTCCTCATAGGCAAATTGCTTGTAATTGCTAAGTTCTACTTCCTCATTTCCAAAATGGTGAATGTAATAGAATGTATTTTATTGAGTTGTGAAACTTAAAAAGAGAGTTAATGCAAATAGTTAGCTCATTACCTAGAACACAGGAAATTCTCAGGAAACTTTTTGGCTGTTGTTATTAAGATCAGTAAGTGGTGGGTGGCAAAGAAGATACTTAAAATAGAATCAGTAATCAGTATCTCCTATGCCCTCAAAAATTTGCCTAAAGTACAAACAGTGAGTTTTTATTATGTCATGTTTTTTAACTAGGACAATCATCTATTTGTCCGTTATGAGAAAATGAGATATCCATAATTTTATAGAGAAAGCAAAATAGCATAATTAAAATCATTCATATTTGTTTTAAAACAAATCTCATTTCCAGTACTATAATAAAATCCCTTTACAAATAGCATCAGGACCAAAAATAAATTTATAAAACTAATTGGCTCCATACAAGCTGAGCTAATGAGTGTCATTTGGGTCAAATTCTCAAATTACAAATAAATGTTATCGTTTATCAACTGAACACTTTCCTCAATAAATCCTTGCATGGCTTTTCTTACTTCTCAGGCATATGGTTTGAGACTTCCTTCTGATTAAATAAACCACATTTACCTGTGTCTGACCTCTCACCTAGTGCAAACTTTTACCTTCAAACAGCAGCTAATTCAAATATTGCATAATGCAAAATGGAATTTGGAGGGAGATAACACTTTAATTACACTAACACAATCATTTTTCATCTCCCCCAACAGCTCTACCCCAGGAAAAGTGCTTGGTCCTATGGAGAAACTCTAAGTACACCTACACCAAGAATCATTTATCTGTGATCTGCTGACAAAGACCACTCTCAGGGTGGACAGCAAGTTTTCTTCTCCATTTGATTCATGGAATGTTTATGTGGATAATTCCCATGAAATCCAGCTTGATTTATGAATAATCTTCTCTGCTCTGTTGAATCATTAAATCCAGAGTATTAGCACGTTTGAAATACACATAGAGAAAACAATGGCATTTAAATAAAAGAGTCTCTGTGGTCTTAAGGATGAACATTGTTCTGGAACATGCATTTTGCACTATATGAAAGGATTAAGGACCTATGTATGACTCACTTAGCTTCATTTTATTTACCTCCTTAAATTCCTTTTGTTCAGATTGTCTCATCCATTTGTTTGATTTTATTTAAATATGTAATTCATATGCTATTGTAAACCTGCATTCCTTCTGAAACAACTCGTTTAACATATAAATAAATGAATAAACAACTAATGATGAATAATGAACTAAGAAATTGTTTTGAATGAATGTATGAATAGCAGAATGAAAAAAATTAAAATGTATTAGTTCACTAATGGTTTCCTGGTAGATGGGATAAAGGTGAGAGGATTTAGGTTTCAATATGAAAAATGGTACAAAGTAGGGTAGAAACATATGCTTTAAAAAGTCAGTCATCACCTTCATAAATTTTCAAGGGACTGTCACTCACTGTCATGCATATTCTCTCTCTCTCTCTTTTTTTTTTTAACCACTCTTGGCCTCTTTCCTACTTCTCTCTTCTCCTCTCTATTCTAAGACTTTCACGTCAATTGACACAGAATATTCAGAGTTACTATGCTAAAAAAACCCATCATAGTAAGATGATGAATTTGAGTATTCTGATCCCTGATATTAAGGGATGGAAAGTAATTGGTAGGGTAGCCAAGTAGTGAAAAAGAAAATAAAAAAGAGGAAAAAAAGAGAGAGAGAGAGAAAAAAACCAGTTGTAAAGCTGCGATGAATGGGAGGTTGGGAAGAAAACCAATTACTCATTGAAGGTGCCAGAAGCAGAACTGATGACATAAATTCATAGCTTCTCACCATAAAGGTGAATAATGACACAGACACTTAGACTTGGAAATGAGAAGAAAAAGGTGTATGCAAGGTTCTTCTATTTATACCTGATTGAGATATGAGAAGAAAATGAAGGATGGGATTACTAAAGAAAAATTCCAGACAGTTAAGCAATTTTAGGAATGATTCATTTTAAGATATAGCCATCAATTATTTATAAGGGTTAATAAATAGATTTATAAGCAAGAGGTACATGGAATCTAGAAATACATAAATGCCCTGCAAATTATTTACGACCTCGACAAGTCATAACACATGACCTACTGCTGAAAACACAATTTACTTGACTTTAAAATTTGCACCATAAACTATAAATGGACTGGTTATGGAGCATCAGCCACTTGGAACGTGCTGTGCAATATTTAACACCAACTAAATGTGTTTTCACTAGCTGCTGACCAGTTGAACTAATTTAATAAGAATTCCTAGTGCCTAAAGATTTATTTGTAAGTAAAATGATTCTAACTAGTTAATGGTCTTGATATCAAAGACGTAATTCTCATACAGAATATCATAGATTGGATTTAGTGCACATAGTTTAAGATGAAGCATCCAAGATTTTAAAAAAATAAAAAAACAATTGTCAGAAAAAAATTATGCCACCTGTTTACTTTATCTCCCTTGGTCCCCAGCTTTTCATCTTTACTTCCTCCTTTTTATTTTCACATTTAGGTCATCTCTTAATATTCCTCGCTTTGGTGAATCCTCTCTTATTCTTCATATCTCTTTTGTTCTTATTCTCTAGTGATTCCCCAGCGAGCTCTTGGTTTCCAAAGGGAGATGTATTTCTATTAGGCATGGCAGTAAACACGTGGAAATATTCCATAGTTATTCTGCTTTCTGAACAAATAGCTGTAATCACCAGAGTCCCCGTCATCACCTCAGAGACTTGGATTGTCATGATTCTTAGTCTGGTTGGTGCTTTATTGTGTCTTTGCTCATCAAGAACTACTCTCCCCCAATTGTAATGTCTAGAAATGCACAAAGGTTTATGATAACGATTTGAGAGTGATACCTACATTTATTGTTTTGTATTCTACTGGAAGAGGTAATAAAGATTTGGAGTTTGCTAATAATCTGTCTTTAAAACGCCACAGCATAACATTCTCTCAGTATTCTGTTTCATTGATCAGCATAGACTAGGTTATGCTGTGGAAACAAAAAAAAATCAAAGTTGCTGAACTATATACAAGCTTATTTCTCATCAATTCTACATGTCAAATGTCAGCTGCCTAAGGGCTCTGCTCTTCAGATTCACTCAGGTCCCCAGGCTGGAGGAGTCCCCTGCCTAACACAGGGTTCGAAGACACTGGGAAGGAAAAGAGAACCTGGCATCAGAGAAGAGTCTTTTAGCTTCATTAGTTTCTGCTTGTATTCAACTGTAAGGCTTTCCCCCGATCTTTGTCATTTTAAGTTAACTTTGAATATATAAAATGTTTACATAGTTGAAAACTCAAATCTGTATAAAGCAAGGGATACTCAGAGAAGCCCACACACATTGTAGTTTTCCATTTTCATTAGTTCCTAGTTTATCCTTCCGGCATTTCTTCTTTTGCAAAAAATAACCTCTTCTCTCTTTCAGGAAATGTAACATAATTCATCCTATTTTTTTCTCCTCTTAACAGGGTATCTGGGATATTACACCACATCAGTTCGTAGAGCTCTCCTTATTCCATTCCTATAGCTGCACAGTCTTGCACTGTGAGAATGCATGGTGTCTTATTCAACTGATCTCCTCTGTAAGGTGATGTAAGCTGTTTCTAACATTTCACTGGTATGATAATGCTACAGTGACTCCCTTGTGCATATTTGTTTTCCTATTGCTGGAGGTATATCTTTAGAGTAAACTCCTAGGAGTGGGATTACGGAGTCACAGGGTAAATGCACATGTAGTTTGGTTAGATCTTGCCAAGTTCTTCCTCCCAATGGTGGTACCATTTTGCAATCCCACAGCAGTGGAGGAGGTTCCCCACAGTTGCCCACAGCTTCCCTCACAGTTCTGCCAGAACGATCAACCTTTTACCTTCTGTCAATTTGATACGCGTGAAGGCTTTTATTATCATTCCATTCATTGTAAACTTTTTGAACATTCTTTGAACATTGTTTCTTTGAACATATTTAAGGAACATTTGCTTATTTTCTGTGAACTCTCTGTTCATGTTTTTGCTCATTGTTCAAAAGTGTTTGGTTATATTCCCTCAGTATTAGACTCCTTTATATATTAGGAATATTAATCCTTTATCTTTGATATATATTCAAATATTTTCTTCTAGTGTGTTATTTTCCTTTGGACTTTGCTTATGGTGTGGTTTTGTTAAACGAAAAGAAATTTTCTTCATTTTTATGTTGTCAAATTTTTCTTTTATTGCTCCTTGATTTTGAGTCATAGGAAGATTCCCCCCAACACCAAAGTTATAAAAGTAGTCACACTTGTTTTCTTCTAGTGTTTGTGTGGTTCCATTATTTTTATATTTGCATCTCTGATAGTTGTACTTCTCTCTGTTTTTCTCTTCTAATTTCTCCCTAATTCCCCTCTGTAATGATTCCTTTATCTAAAGATACCATTAGGATCATTAAAGAAGTTGAATAATTTGTTTTATTAATATAATTTTTCCTTATAATTTTTCTAACCTATTACTTTTGCTTTGGGAATAAAGAACTGCAATATTTCAGTGGCATAAACAACAAAGATTCACGCTCACTCATGTTAAGTGCTGGCACTGGGACACTGGTTCAGTGCAGCTGGGCTACATGTAGACTGCTCCTCAACCTTCTGCTCCTCAACCTTCTCTTTCCAAGATCCAGACCGAAAAAGTAGTGCCTCTCTAAGCTATGCAAAAAGCAGGAACAAGAGAGCATGAGCTAAACCAAGCAATCACATGAAACGTCCACCCTAATGCCAAAACACACGGCTCAGCTGAAACCTGTCACTCTTCCAAACCCAAATTCAATCAAACAGGTAAGTCATGTAACAACAGGCAGGAAAGTCGAATCCTGTAAGAGGGAAGGTGAAAATAGTTGGGAAAAATAATTCTAGGTATGGTTTCTATATCGTTTAATATTAAAATAGAGATGCTATTAAATATATTATTTTAATAATGTCTTAATTACAAATTAACAATGACCTTAGAAAATCTGGAGAATATTTTTTAAAAGTAAATAAGAAAGTATTATGTATGAACTCAACATCTAGGTATAAAAACTATTAATATTTTATGTATCTCCATGAATTAAAATCGCAAAATCTTGTTCAAACTATTAACAACTTTTCCAATACCATTATTAGTACATAAAATAAAATTTTCTTTCAGCAAAGGAGTACTTACATATAGTATTTGTAGTATATTAAAAATATACTGACTTTAGGTATGTAAAAATATGCTGACATTTATTGATTTTTATTCTATCTTGAGTCTTTTAAACTACTATTTCTGTTCCTTTAAATCTGGCTATAGAGAAGGACTTTTAAGTGCCAGTACATTTATTTCCTATACAAGTCATCCAATTAAAGGACCTTTACCAAGGTTGTTAGGTTTTCAAATTTACATAATTTGACAGTTGGTTCATTTGATAGCCCTTACTTTATGGATGTCATCTTTGCTAGTTGTCTATTTTATTGTTTTACAATTATGCTTATGCTGCTGAAAATGACAGAATGAATGACTCCAAAATCCTACTCTGAATATGAGGCGATAAGACAAACAAATGCTTACTTCACTAGACTCCAACTTTCCTGTGGACAGGCTCTTTGTATCCTCAAAATTCTTGACAGACAAGAGACGCTGAATGAATTTTGAAAGGATGCATTAATAAATAGTATGTCTTTCTCTCTCTCTTGCCCAAATTGATCAAGGAAACATTCAGTTTCATACAGTTCACAGGCCTGTTCTCGGGAATATCTGACCTTTTCAACAAATAAGATGTGAGAGTCTTTTATGTGACAGACACTGCGTTATGTGTCACGGTTAAATCAATGAGTACAATAGCACCCCTGCTCTTCGCAGCAAGGAATTTTCAGCTGGCTCTGGGCAAGTGCCTTGAATGTACAGATATTAGCAATATATATTCAGATGCAAGATTTAGACAGGTTAGGCTAAATCAGAGGTTCTCACTCTTGAATGCACATTAGAATATCTTGCATAGATTTTTACAGTATCAATACCTGGGGCCCACCCAAAGAAATTCTAATTTAATCTGGGATGGGGATTACACATAGCTGATTTTAAAAGATCCCCAGGTAATTCTAATATACAACCTTGGTTTAAAATCATCAGCCTAGTTACTTCAGTACCTTGCTGCTATAAATGTGGTTCTTGGACCAGCATTCTTTTTATCACATAAGAGGTTGCTAGAAAGGCAGAATCTTAGCACTCATCTCAAAACTTACTGTAACAGAATCAACATTTTGACAAGATCTTCCAGGTGATTTATATGCACATTAAAATTTAATAAGTGCTACCTTCAGTGTATAAGGTATTATGATAAAATGATGTCTCAGGATGTTTGAGAGAAAGGAGAGGTGTATCACCAAGTATGCCAGGAATTTTCATGGTAAACACACCAATTCTCCACAATCTATGCTGCAGACTGAGGTCAGTCATGATCATCAGTGAGATCTTGCCTATAGGCTTAACACACTTTATAAGTGTGTTAAAGTTGAAGCTGGCCAAAGGGGATTATTTTAAACATTTACACAAAGCAATTTAGATGGACCATGTGAGGGTACGAGGAATATACATTTGGATGAGGATCAATTCAAAAGCTTCTTACTAAAGCACAAAGATGAGGCTATTTAAGTGAATAGTTAAAAGATAACCCAAATCATGCCTGAAAAAATATGGCACAGCCCTAAGGAGCAGAAAGAGTAGCAAAGCACTGGCCCAAAACCTCAGATTTGATCTTAACCTGCAGGAGAAGATGTGTTTAGTAAGACCTATTAGTGTATAGTGAGTGTATCTGGCTTAAAAGTGGCTTTGGTAAAGAAAATGTCTTAGCCATTTCTAGTGTCTGAGTCTACGTTTGTTGATTGTTTCTAAACCATTTACTTTCATTTATTCTTTAGTCTAGCCACATACCCCTTGGTCTAAATGCCATTTTTAAACTTTTATGTCCGTCACTATTCCACTGTTTATCTTTTTGTCGATTTCTACTATATTTTTGAAAGAACACTTGGATTGTGTGTTTTATGGCCCCATTCCAACTTTCTGTAGCCTCATTCTGCCCTTATTGTGCTTAGGTCAGATTGTGAATTCTGTTTATTTAATTTCTTTGCAATCTTTCATCATCTATTCTAGCTTTTCATTCATGCCTAGCTCCATCTCTACCACCTTCCACTTTATTTCAACATCTCTTAATCTTCTTAGAGTCTGTATTTCCTTGGCTTCTATTAATAACATGATGTGACGATTTTTAAAATTTAGTCTCGTTTCTTTTTTCTTTTTCTTTTTCTTTTTTTTTTTTTTTTGCAGTACGCGGGCCTCTCACTGTCGCGGCCTCTCCCGTTGCGGAGCACAGGCTCCGGATGCGCAGGCTCAGCGGCCATGGCTCACGGGCCCAGCCGCTCTGCGGCATGTGGGATATTCCCGGACTGGGGCACGAACCCGTTTCCCCTGCATCGGCAGGCAGACTCTCAACCACTGCGCCACCAGGGAAGCCCTCTCGTTTATTTTTAAAAATTCTAAAGAGTTTAATTATTCTCTGCATCTGGAGTACACTTTCTTTAAATTGTGTTAATAAGAGGGGAGTTGACAACGATGGTGACAGAGGAGGCTCCTGAGCAGTCTTCCTCCCACAGACATGCTGAATAACAGCTACACCCGGAACAAACTCCCTCCAAATGAAAGCTAGAAATGAGCAACTCCTACACATCAGGTAAATGAGAAAACGCCTGCAATGATCCAGGTAGGAAAGACTGGGACACACTGTCACCATAAAACCCACTGTCATGGGGCTTCCCTGGTGGCGCAGTGGTGGAGAATCTGCCTGCCGATGCAGGGGACACGGGTTCGTGCCCCGGTCTGGGAAGATCCCACATGCCGTGGAGCGGCTGGGCCCGTGAGCCATGGCCGCTGAGCCTGCGTGTCCGGAGCCTGTGCTCCGCAACGGGAGAGGCCACAACAGTGAGAGGCTCGCGTACCACAAACAAAACAAAACAAAAAACCCCACTGTCAGCATAGCACCATACAATCAGGAGGGAACCTCCAACTCCCAGAGTATCCCCAAGGAGTTGTTTGGACTGTACGTCTAGCAGTACAACATTTGAGGCTTCCACCCAAGGGACAAACCTGTAAAACAAAACACCTTGCTCTGAAGGCACACAGGGGTTTGCTTCCCTAAGAGCCATACAACTAAAACAAACAAAGAAGCAGCTCCTAACTGGTGTGTGAGCATCACTGTGGCTATCTCCCCAGGGCTCAAGGTACCACCTGTCTCCCACCTTTCCATAAAAAGGATCTATCTACATACTTCACAATCTGCTGCCTGAGGGTCTGGCTTCTAATTTTAGCAGGCATCTAAGGATGCCTGAGATCCTCCCCAGAGACCGGGGAAGCTAGCAGACACTTTTTCCACCTTAACCCTCTCACCTACTCTCACAATAAAACCGAGTCACCGTATCTCTCTGGAAGCAGCTTATACACACATCTGGTTTTCCAGCTTTTGTGGCTGACACATGAGAGACAGGCACCCAGATTACCTGGCTCTGATAGCAAAAGGGCTTGCATTCACGAGTTCCATCGGACTGCAACAAAAAAGGAGCCGTTCCTAACGTACAAACATATGGGGAGTCACTGTGGCCCTCCCCCATGTGCAAGGGAGCAGGCAAAAATGTCCACTTCTTAGTCTTTCCATGAAAGACAGAGTACTTTATACTCTGTGTATTTTGGAACCTAATACTTAGTGGTCCAGCTTCTAACTTAGCATGCATCTGGAGGCTGGCTGCCTTTCTCCCTGGAGACTAGCAATGCTGATGGAGATTTCCATCCCCATCCCCTTCCAAGCTCACTACAACAATAAAACCAAGTTGTCACTATCTTCCTAGAATGAGCTATGCAAGTCTGGTTCCCCGGCTTTTCCAGCTGCTGCCCAAGCAATGGACTCCCAAACAACCAATAGCCAATAGGGCTTACATTCACAAATCCCACAGGACTATAACGAACAAAGAAGCAGTTTTTCAACAGGTGCAGGAGTTCTCCAGGACAGTTATACACCCAGGCTCAGAGCAGAGAGGGGAGGCAACAAATGCCTGTCTCCGGTTTCTCCCTGAAAAGACCTTAACTACATGCTTTCACAGATGCTGCTTGAGGGTCCAGCTTCTAATCAGCCTGCACCTAGGAGCTGACTGCATTCATCCCCTTCGGGGCATGGATGGGTCTTGGCACACCATCAACAACTGGGAGGCATTAAGGACAAAGGGGTGGCTTAGAAAGTCACAAAGCCTTGAAAGACAACCAAGAGCTTGGGCTGGGCTGAGTGATGGTACATCTCTTACATGAGACCATTCCTGCAAGACTGGGAGAGGTGGCTGTTTTAAGTTAACATATTATGGGTACCAGTAAAGAAGTTCCCATACATAGTTAAATTAAGTACTTAAAAAGATTCTGTGAGATAGGTGTCAGGTGTCATTATTCCTATTCTTACAAATGAATAAATACATTTTTGCAAACAATAGCCCATGAATGTGCAGAGTGACAGTAATAGCTAATAATTACAAGTGCTTACTTTATACCTATGACAGTTATAAACTTTTATCTATATTCATTTAATCCTTGCAACAATCTCTAGAAGTAGATACCAGTATTATCTATATTTTACAACAAAGGAATTAAGGCATATAGAAGCTACATAACTTGCCCAATATCACATGCGGGAGCCAGGGTTCAAACAAACACATTGCTTGGAGGCTTTGGAGGATGGAATTACTTTGCTGTCTCAGAAAGTCACATCCAACCCAAAACAGTATGAATGCTTATTCTCTCAAAGAGCTTCCAGATTTCTGAGCACAAAGTAGGGTTGGGTGAAAAGTTCCTTTTTCTGTCTAGCTCCTTTGCTTTGCCTTTTGGATTTAAGAGTTAACTTCACTTTACTGAAATTACATCCTGGGATTTCATCTTGAGTTCGGAAGAGTGATATGTGTATTCTCAACTTCCTTTGTCCAATTAACGGTTGCAATGTTTCCTGTGCTTTTATGAGAATTCAACAGGAAATGTGAAATAAAGTTATCTGGCTGCCATCTTACTAAGAAGTTTATGAAGAATTTTTTTAACCCACTAGTAATTTGTAATACTTCTAACCATAGAATGCTCCTAGTTAAAACAATTTGGGAAATTTCTCTTTGACAATTGTAAGAATCACTCTATCAGCCAATGTGCCTTTAGTCTTCCCTTACTCTGTTATATTATTCTAGCGTACAAATCTGATCTTGCTAATCCCTCGCACAATATATTTTAATGACTCTCCATGGACTATAGAACAAACTTTAAACTGAGTAAATCAATTTAAATTCATCTGGCCACTGTCCAAATATACAACTTTCTGCCCTCCTACTCCTACACTTTTACTTTGAATTTCAACAGTCTCAACTATTTGCTGGTCTTGTTCATGTTTTAGTACATTCTGTCTACACACCATACTTCTACTTATCCATTAGAGGGTCTTAAATACTTCCCTAAACTCTACATCACCCCTCTTTTTTTATGTTTTCTCTTATTTTCCCTCAGTACTTAGTACAACATGTGTGTAATAGAAAAAAGTCCATTTACTCATAAAATGCATATGTATTTAATGTTTTATAATGTGACAGGTGTCCACATCCATGAAGTTTCTTTCCTCATCTCCCTGCCTACTGCGGGAACTCCAGAGAGGTTCCTTCTAGAAGAGTACTGTCCTGTGTTCTGATCAGGATGTTCCATCCCTTGTCTCCATTCTTTGTCTTGAAGGCTTATATTGATGTCTTCTCCTTTCCTGAGACTTTTCAGACTTTCTCTGTTATTTATTCCTAGTTTGAACTTTGATTCTGTCTTTCTAGTTTCCCCCTTTGGCCAGAAACTCACCCAATAACTAACAATCTAAACTCCTGTATCCCAACTTAGAAAAGCACTAGAGGCTTCAATATAAATGCTATAGTCCTATAGGCACTTATTTTTCTATATTATTTCATTTGCTTAATCAATCCGTATTAAAGGGAAGAATGTGTTTATGCCTGGCATAAAAAAAATACATAAACTTAATTAAATGAATGAACAACTAACAACTTCTTACTGCTACCTTGGTTAATACAGGGTGATTTTTTTTTTTTTTTGGAGATAATTTTTTTGTTTTATTAATTAATTAATTTTTATTTATTATTTTTGGCTGTGTTGGGTCTTCATTTCCGTGTGAGGGCTTTCTCTAGTTGTGGCAAGCGGGGGCCACTCTTCATCGCGGTGCGTGGGCCTCTCACTGTCGTGGCCTCTCTTGTTGCGGAGCACAGGCTCCAGACGCACAGGCTCAGTAGTTGTGGCTCACGGGCCCAGTTGCCCCGTGGCATGTGGTATCTTCCCAGACCAGGGCTCGAACCTGTGTCCCATGCATTAGCAGGCGGATTCTCAACCACTGCGCCACCAGGGAAGACCAGTACAGAGTGATTTTTGACACTGATATTCAACTCAATTTTCCCTCAGGTAGTTATGGTTTAAAAGAGTGCTTTATAAATTGTACTCTGTGGAGTGCTCAGAGGGTGATGTGAGTCTGCTGTGGGGTGAGGGTGGGGGGAGGCTGGGATGAAAGACACGAAAGAGGGCCAAGCAGGCAGGGCTCCAGGCTGCTCCTGCTCACATGCATTTCAAGCAGAGAAAATCCCCCAGTGTGCATTTTACGTATTGGACTTCTTCCAAACATTCCAGCTGAACAAATGTTTCCAAGACTTAAAAAAAAAAAAAAAAACCACCAAAACCATTGATGCAAAGCTAAACTACAGAGTGGCAAAGGGTGACTTCCTATAGCACTTAAACCTGTTTACTTTGTCTCAATTGTACTGTAATAAGTTTCCATGAACTTAAAACTTTTCTAACTATGATACTGAATTTGCAAAGAAGACAAACAAAGCCTTACATGCTTGGCAAAGTTGCTTCTACATCTTTAATGATGACTGACACCCCAGGAATATCGGATGGACCACATCTGCATAAGCAAAAGGATTTATTTACCCAGGCATCTCTTCAAATAGAAAATTCAATGACTTAATAATTCCATATCATTTTAACTGCTTGGCATCTAGAACTTGAAGTGTCTCCTGCTTGGAAGACAATTGTCAACAACGAACACCTTAGAGAGCGCTAATGCAAAAGGATTAGTAAGTTAGTGCAGACAAAATGAATTATGCTTAGCACTTACAGGTTCTCTATGGGCAGTAGTAGGATAAATGAGGTATTATTAGTATTGTACATTTTGTGCCAAAGGCTGTATCTAGCACTGTAGTGCTTTATACTACTCGATATGCCAGTCTCTACGGCGTGTTCTTCCAAGCTGATGCTGACAGAGCAAAGTAACACACAGGGACGAAATCCTCTACATTCCTGTGTTCCTTGAAGTAAAAAAGGAGTTTAAAAAAAATCAGTGCTTAGGTGGGTGCAACAGAAGAATAAGAGAGAAAGTGAGTCAAGAATGCTGGAAAGTTTGAGGTTTCAGACTGGTTAGGAAAGTTAGTTTGGAATGAAAATGTAAAAGTAATGAGAAAAGGATTAGCATTCTCAGAAAGATGAATACTTAAAACCATATATACTGAAATCTTAATAAAACTATGAACAGAGGTGTTGATAAAGAACCTAAACAATGCCCAGTACAGAGTAGCCCCAAATAAATACTCTTCAAATGACTTTTTTTCCCCTCTAAGCACCATACATTATTCTTAAGTAGTTTTGGGGGACTGGGGTCCCATTTTGGAAAAATAGCTCTATAGAATGCAACTGAGATGCCAATTGATGATTGGATTGTGTTTCTGTTTCTTTGATGACATTTCCTTCCTTTTGAGTGTCTCCTAGGCTGTTTAGTTTGTGCTGATATAGTCCACAGTTCATTTCTGTTTGTTTTGCCCTTATTTAGATAGGTTTAAGCTTTGTATATTAGGTGTAAACTTTGTACATAATTGGTAAAATTCTGACTATCTTGGGGATGTTTAGGTAGCTTATTAAGAGGATTTATTCACTGTCTCTCACAAAACTGGACTCGAATTAACACTGCACTATGTACAGAAATAAACCTTTTTCATTTAAACTCTAAAACAACAACAAAAAACACAATGCATTATGTTAACTTGAGAATCAAATAAAAATGTATAGTAGACTTATTAATTTTTTTCCTATCTCCTATGGCTATTAACCCACAACAAAAAATCAAAAGGAATGGATAATCTGTCAAAAGGGCTTAAACATTTCAAAGGCACTTTTGAAGTTTTTTTTTTTCTTTTCTTTTCTCATCACTGATATATCCATATTTTTTCAAAGAAAAGGGGCCTCTGTGGGTTTAAGGCAGTGGTTCCTCTCGTGATGTCAATATCTGTAGCAGAGACATCCAGAGACAGTTTGAAGTTTTATGACCCTTTAGGGAAAAGCATGAGATGTCATCCCGGTTCCTTCTATATAGATGGCATATTGATAGCAGTGAACAGTATTTGCCAACACTGGCACAGAAAGAATGCCCCATTTCAGAGCTCAGTATCGAGACTACAAGGAGAAGGAGATGCAGAATGAGGACACTGAATGTGCATGAAAGTTATGCTTTGATCCAATGAGACCTAAACTGATGTGTCATACACTTTGCCTTCATTAATGTGTGTTATCACTCAACTTCCTGCCAGAAAGTTCCACACCATCTTCCACTTTTAAATTAAGCACAGTAGACTAGACAAGAACATAACATTAGTCTGAGAAATACATTTGCCTGCAAATGGTTTTTATGCAAGAAAATATTACCCCAAATATTTGAAAATTAGCCTATTGTAAACACAACAAATCATTTAAAAATTACCTCTATGCTCACAGAGTGTAGAGTCTGCTAAAACATCATTTTTAAAGTTGTGGCAGCAGACAATAAAAGAATACAGAATCTAGCTTTCACTTTCCCTTATTATCTCTCAATGTGTGATGTGAGCCTGCATGCTGAATAAAGAAAGTCATCCGTATTGGTCAACGGCAGCAATACATGAATTCATTCATTTGTGCATCTGTTTATCTATCCATCCGTTTACTTGGCACACTGAGTGTATCCCATGGGGTAGGTAACTCTGCTAGGTGCTAAGGGCCGAAACACACAAACCATGGCTTCTGCTCTTAAGGGGATGACAGTATGGTGGGATAGATGTATGGAAAATAACACAGACAGTAATAAGAGCTAGGACAGAAGTGAACTTTGGGTGCTCTGGCAGCAGAGGCTAGAGTCAGTCTGCTGAATTCTATAGTTATTTCAGGGGCGAAATGTTTCCATCAGAATCTGAAAAGAATCATGTTCCCTTTGTGACCATATGCTTGGATTTGGATCTTACTCTATCTCTGATAACTTCTCAGCCATAAACTGTCTGTACATGGGGCTTAACTGTGGCTGCCCCATTGCCTGGAGAAGGTGTCTTCTTGGGGAAATCTTCTGTTCAGCTCCACTTACATTTGAAAGAAGTTAACAGTGTCTTTCTCTAAAGGCAAACACTCCTTTGTCACAGTTTCACAAAGCTCTCCTTAGTTTCTCTAAGTGTCACCATAATTTCAGTTTCCACTGTCAGACTCAGCTCCCGATATTGTAGTTTTTATTTAAAGTGACACCTGCAGCTCTTCAACTTGCCTGCATTCTTCACACTTCTATTCACTTTTGTCTGCACATTAAAAGTGCACCAGCCCTAGATAAAATTAGAGCCCTCTTTTAAATCAATGACATGTAGTATTGAAGTTCAATTCTGTTTCAAGAATGCAATCAGTTTCAGCTCATATTTTAAGATATTTAAAAAATAATAACCATCCTTGAAATGGACTGTAGGATAGAGGCTATGATATTACAACATTGTTTTCAGAGACAGAACTTGTAAGAAAAATTGTGTGAGTTTATAATCACTTCACCTTGAAAGCATTCAGAGGTTAAAAAAATAAATTCTGTTCCTTATAAGCTGACCTCTCCTACTGTGAATCTGACTGTTGCAATCCCAAGAAATACTGGCTCTCCCTTGGATAGTCTTAGTTATTGCTTTCTTATTATCAAACAGCCTAGAACACTGCCCCACACGGATTTTCTTCTTCTATATCTCATTTCAGAATTTCTCTTCTTCAGTATGCATTAATGCATATCAAATTCCATAATATGTTTTCCACCTACTCCTGTGGCTATCTTGTGCATATAGCAATTGAGAATTTCACATTAGGCCCAAACTGTCACATCCCTCAGTATAATAAGTTATTCAGGGAGGCAAGCAGTATGAAGTTGTATTTATTCTCCATTAAGAAGAGAGGGAGAGAAAGAGAGAAAGAAAAAAGTATTTACATGTATGCAATCGAATAG
This sequence comes from Grampus griseus, assembly GCF_964374135.1. Classification (NCBI taxonomy): domain Eukaryota; kingdom Metazoa; phylum Chordata; class Mammalia; order Artiodactyla; family Delphinidae; genus Grampus; species Grampus griseus. Next base: position 89,325,157 of record NC_139001.1, on the reverse strand, counting down.
AAATCCTTTTCTCCCCTTGTCCCCTTTCCTTTCCCCTTATGGGTTGTTACTTTTTTCCCAGTGAAGACTGTCAATCTCTTCTCTATGAACATTTATAATATCTAAAAGATGTTCTTGTCAATCTAGAGTATCATCTAGATTGACAGTTATCATGTAATCAATCATCCATTGCTCCTTGAGTTTATTCATTGGTTTAAAAAAGATTTATTGAGTAGCTACTTCATGTCCATCACTGTGTAAGAAACTGAAAATATAGTGATGGCCATGAGAAATACTATCCTTGGCTTCATGGCCCTTGAGATTTACTGGGAAAGATATTTTAAACAATATTGACTTACATAATTAATTTATATCAATAGTCAGAAATTACAGTAAGTAAAATTAGAGGATTAGGCATGTATATAAATGGACTCTAAAACATCTGAAGATCAATGATAGCTTCGCTGAGGAAGTTAAGATCTAAAAGACGAATTAGTCACTGAATGTAGTGGGAAAAACACTGTAGACTGCCAAACATAAGGAAGAGCAAACTGAACACACTCGCGGAACAAGGAAGTCCAGCTTCTTTAACTAGCTGTTAATGATCTTAATTTACAATAAAGGAAACTGAGGCACAGAGGAGTCAAATATCTGCTCGTGCCACATGCCTAATAAATGGCAATGCAAAGATATAAGCCACGACTTTCCACCTCCATGGTTCACAAGTTTAACTACTATGCAATACGCATGACTCTCCTATAACTTCATAAATTCTTATACTTTTCAAGTTACTTCCTTCCAACCAACCATTCTAACTGATACAGGTGTTAGCGTTTTAGAAATCTTAGTTCTCAGCTTTACAAATATTTTAGGACTCTTGAATTCTCTATGTCTTCATTATCTCTCTTTTGCTTTACCAGAGCTCCAGAATTACCAACTAAAGCAGAAAACTACACTTGCTTTGGAACAAAAGATGTTGTGCTCACGAAGGAAGGGAAATGGAATCAGAAATACTTTGGTTGTTTTTCATAGGACTTAGCTGACCCATCATGAAACCTCATTTGTTTATACAATCAGTTTTGATTTTTAGAATTATATTGCTTATGAATAGAGTTACGAAACAGCACGGTATATGCTGGAAACTACAAGATATTCAGTGTTGATGAAGAATAATACTGAAAGCAAGGAATACTAAGAGATAAGGCAGGAGAGAGATCACAGACTGCTTTGTATGACATTTAAAAAATGCCTGTTTTATTCTGAAGATATTTTGTACACAAGTAAAGACTTCAAGCATGGAAATGATAAGTTAATATTTGCATTTTTAGAAAGATTGCTTTGATTGTAGAATAAATAGCATATTAATTTGAAGCAGACAGGACATGGAGTTCTGTTAGAAGCCATTGCCAAAGTCAAGGTGAATGATGATTAAAGCCTGTATTAGAGGAGTAGCAGTAATGAAGATGGAGAGGTAATTCTGTAAGAAATATTTTAGAGGTAGAATCTGAAGTATTTGACATTTTACTGGATCTGGGGAAGAGTGAAGAATCTAGTCTAATCCCAGGTAACGAGATCCAGTGACTCACTGACTGGAGGGACCTCCAACAGAGAAAGAGCATACACAAAGAGGAACATACAATTATTGGGGAATAATTAAATTTCTTTAGTGTCTATACGTGATTCTCTATAATAAAATAGAATTTCAGATGGAAGGAGTTTGAGTCATTTCTGCAAAAGGTTATAAAAGGAGGCTATTGACTCTCTGTTGCTGTACAGAGATAATTTTTTCAACTCCTTTCAAAGGCAAATCTGATTACTCCTGCTAAAATTAATTTTAACAACATTCTTATAATTTTAGGGTTTCAACTATTACCATCACTTCACACCACTTGCATCAAATAACAAACCAGAAAGAAATGTGGATCCCTCAACTGGACTCCATTTCAAAGGAGAAAAGTTTTAAATGGAGAATTATAAATGCCAAAGTGCAAGCTACTTTTAAAATTTCACTGTTACCTTCCCTTTCAAGTTTATTTACCAAACAACAATTGAGCGACTATTATGCATTCAGGCCCCTGCCTGGTTCTGCAGAAATAATCAGCTGAATTGCTTCCGTCTTATCCAAGTGGAAGCATAGACTTACAAATCTACCTTCCCTTTGTTCCCTATCAAACTATTCCACCTCCTGATTCCTACAGTTAATATGTTGCTACTCTTCTAGACTGATTAGAGATTTTCAGTTTTTATATCTTTTCATTATATGTTTAAAACTTTGATAATTTTAGCATAGATTCATGTTCTGCCTCATATCCTAAACCAGAAAAATATTAAGATCATGTCCACGACGATTATACATGCAGTATTTTGTATATTTACTTATTTGAAACACTTTTTCTTGTAAAATAATTATTTTCCTTATATATTGAAACATTATACTCTGTATAATTTATTAATATTTATTTTAAATGCCACAACAATCTGATAATATGAGATGTTATTCCCACTTCACAGATGAGAAAATCTGAAGCTCGGCGCGATCACAGAGCTGAGAACTTTCCATAATACTAATCTATCTGAAAGTACTATAAAATATGCTTACCCTTCGAAAATACCTTTGTATAGCATAATTAAGTTTCTTGTGATTCCTCTTTTCCCTGCACCTCACTCCTCATTATCTTAGTGGACTTCAAGGAACAGAAAATGTAACGGTCTTAAAAATTCCAATCAGGGACATATCTTTGGTTTTGCCAGCTTTCCCATGGAAACTGTGTTAAAGTTAATACTTAACGTTTCAGGTAAAAGGTATATTACTTTTACATTTTATTGATGTTGCATTTTGCCTACTTTGGCTGTTGCAAAAGTTTTTTTTCCTTCCAAAAGATTATAAAAATAATGTTCTTCAAATTTACATTTTTCCACAGGGACTTGAAAGGCATTATTGCTAGAATTCATTTCACCAAATGATTTATTGCTTTTCTTAGGAAAAAGTGTAAGATTTGGAGAACAAATTGAGCATTTTCAAACCTTTGCAAAATTTGCATCTGACCTTCCTTCTGACCAAAAGGAAAAGAAATAAGAAAAAAAAAAAAGTAAAGTGAAAAAGGCATCCTTGATTCTGAAATGATCACATGTATGCAACTCTCAAAGCTGGTGCTTCTGTCTCCACAATTGCATTGCTGACTTTCTGAAACATAATGTGGCTGTGAGCTTCTGAAAGCAGCGGGGTTGTGTAACAAATAGCAGATGATAAAATATGTGTCTTTAGTTAACCTCAAGGCATAATCCCACCAGTGGAGTGTAAAAGAAGTTCAGATGCAGAAAGTAACTTTTGATTTACATTTAACACCACTTTCTTAGTTCACAGATGATGAAATTAAGACACAGAGCAATGGAATTATTTACTCAGATCTTTGTCACACTCCATGCAATGTACATCAATGAAACCTTACCGGTGCCTTTTGCATCAGACATCAATGTAAATTCTATGCTGGAGTTTGGCCGACGGAGATGGAGAATGAGATATTTTAAATTGTTCTACAAAATAAAATAAATACACAATCAATCAACAATATTTATTGAGTATGTACTTTAACTGGCAGCAATATCAAGAAGTTGCCAACTATAGGAGCTCATGAAATGGATTTCTTGCAGCAGCATTCTTAACTCAGCTAGTGTTTAGAGTCAGCTTGCTTCCCTCCATTCTTTCTCTCCAACAGTGATAAAGGGTAGTATTGCAAACATCCTATCCAAAGGTCACATCATGTCAAAATCATGAATTTTATTTCAATTTCCAAAGGGGCTTTATGTAGGTGTTTCAACATTCATTAATTGCATTTGAGCCATGTTGTAAAAATATTTTACCTTACCTGCATGTCTTTCACATAGGGTTCCCCAAGGATGCTACAAATGAGCAACAGTCACTTTCAGGTTTCAGAACAGTCTGCTAGACTGACTAGTGGGGTTTAAAGTTCTCCGAATCAAGATGATATAAAATTCACTGGATTTCTGAGCAGGCAATCACAGTAAGGTTTTGAAACAGGATGATAATCATCATTGGAGTTGGACATGATAAAGGAAAGATGGAAGTAGGTCTTAGGGGAATGAGTTACCAAAAAACAGACTTGCACCTGTACGTGGAGTTTTAGCATTTCCGAAGTGGGAGGAAAACTAGCTGTCACTTACTTTAAATGACTTCCCACTACATGTGAAGAAATTGAGGCCAGGACAGGGCAATGGACGTATTCCACATCATGTAGCTAGGTAGAAGAGAAGCAGGAATTAGAATCTATTCTGAATTTATAATAATTATGGCTATATAAACATTGAATATGCTTCCTTGTGAGGTAATATTTTATAAAATATATCCTTGATTCATTTGTGACTATTCTGAGTTTAATCTGCTTTCCTGAAATGTTGACAGTCATCACAAAATTAACCGAACACACTTCACATGAGAACTCTTTCATATATGAAGACATGCTTAGTATCTATTCATTCTTCTCTAACTATTCTCTCCATTTTGCTCCCAATCTATCTTATACATCAAGTTCATTTCACCATTGTGATCTGATTTAAACAAAGCACAGTGAAACTCTTACCTCCCTTTTCCCTCCTCCCTTAAAACTGGGATTTTGGTTTTGAGAGGAAAAAAAAAACCTTCCATTTTAATTCACACTGAGATTACAATCAAATAAAACCTCTAAGAAATAGAAGCACAGAATTTTTGGAATGGAGTGAGGCGGTAACCATTATATCATTTCACTACACTTTTATGCTTGAATCTCCCCTACAATTCCCCCTTGAAGTGGCTCTCCCCTGCCTACATTTGAACAATTTCAATGACAGGCTAACAGACTGCCACCAAAGAGAGCTTGCTTCATGTGTAAAATAGCTCTAGCTGTTAGCTCTTCCTTATTTTTTGCTGAAATCCTGTCCCTGTAGCAACCAAAAATTGGCCCTAGTTTGCATTCTTGCGGCCATATAGCCTCATGGAAATACTTCAGATATTTACAAGCAGCTGTCTTATTGTCTCTGAATCTTTTCTACTCCAAGCAAAATATCCTAATTTTCCTCAACTGATCTTATATAATAAGGTTTAGTCTCCCTTAACTCTCTTGATTACCTAATTCCTGTTCACTGAAACAAACTCAACTTGTTTATATCTCATTTCAAGTACTGTATAAAGAATGAAAAGGGTTTCTACAGATGTATCTGGCCAGTGCCAAATATTCTACTTCATATATGGATAGCAACAGAATCCAAGATCACAACTTATTTTTTGATGACTACTTGCTTCTGATGATCCCTCTGAAACTTGCTGATGGCTAAATCTCTTATGTCTTTTTTCAGATGTGCTGCCACTGAGCTCATCTCCTCACCCTGAATTTCTGCCATTAGAATGTCAGAGCCAACTGTAAGCATCTATCAACTCCCCTTACATTTCACTTTTTTTTTTTTTAACATCTTTATTGGAGTATACCTGCTTTTTACAAAGGGGTGTTACTTTCTGCTTTATAACAAAGTGAATCAGTTATACATATACACATGTTCTCATATCTCTTCCCTCTTACGTCTCCCTCCCTCCCACCCTCCCTATCCCACCCCTCTAGGTGGTCACAAAGCACCGAGCTGATATCCCTGTGCTATGCGGCTGCTTCCCACTAGCTATCTATTTTACGTTTGGTAGTGTATATATGCCCATGCCACTCTCTCACTTTGTCACAGCTTACCCTTCCCCCTCCCCATATCCCCAAGTCCGTTCTCTAGAAGGTCTGTGTCTTTATTCTCGTCATGCCTCTCGGTCCTTCATGACAATTTTTTTTTTTTTAAGATTCCATATATATGTGTTAGCATAGGGTATTTGTTTTCCTCTTTCTGACTTACTTCACTCTGTGTGACAGACTCTAGGTCCATCCACCTCACTACAAATATTTCAATTTTGTTTCTTTTTATGGCTGAGTAATATTCCATTGTATATATGTGCCACATTTTCTTGATCCATTCATCTATTGATGGACACTTAGGTTGCTTCCATGTCCCGGCTATTGTAAACAGAGCTGCAATGAACATTGTGGTACACGTCTCTTTTTGAATTATGGTTTTCTCAGGGTATATGCCCAGTAGTGGGATTGCTGGGTCATATGGTACTTCTATTTTTAGTTTATTAAGGAACCTCCATACTCTTCCCCATAGTTGCTGTATCAACTTACATTGCACCAACAGTGCAAAAGGGTTCCCTTTTCTCCACACGCTCCAGCATTTATTGTTTGTAGATTTTTTGATGATGGCCATTCTGACCTGTGTGAGATGATATCTCACTGTAGTTTCGATTTGCATTTCTCTAACGATGAATTGATGTTGAGTATTCTTTCATGTGTGTGTTGGCAATCTGTATATTTTCTTTGGAGAAATATCTATTTCGGTCTTCTGCCCATTTTTGGATTGGGTTGTTTGTTTTTTTGATATTGAGCTGCAGGAGCTGCTTATCAATTTTGGAGGTTGATCCTTTGTCAGTTGTTTCATTTGCAAATTTTTTTTTTTTTTTGCCCAGAAGATTTTTATTTATTTATTTATTTTAACATCTTTATTGGAGTATAATTGCTTTACAATTGTGTGTTAGTTTCTGCGTTATAATAAAGTGAATCAGTTATACATATACATGTGTTCCCATATGTCTTCCCTCTTGCGTCTCCCTCCCTCCCACCCTCCCTATCCCACCCCTCTAGGTGGTAACAAACCACTGAGCTGATCTCCCTGTGCTATGGGGCTACTTCCCACTAGCTATCTATTTTATGTTTGGTAGCGTGTATAAGTCTATGCCACTCTCTCACTTCGTTCCAGCTTACCCTTCCCCCTCCCCATGTCCTCAAGTCCATTCTCTATGTCTGCATCTTTATTCCTGTCCTGCCCCTAGGTTCTCCACCTTTTTTTTCTTTTTTTTTCTTTTTTAGATTCCATATATGTGTGTTAGCAAAGGGTATTTGTTTTCCTCTTTCTGACTTACTTTACTCTGTATGACAGACTCTAGCTCCATCCACCTCACTACAAATAACTCAGTTTCGTTTCTCCTTATGGTCTGTCATTCCATGGTATACATGTGCCACATCTTCTTTATCCATTCATCTGTCGATGGACACTTAGGTGGCTTCCATATCCTGGATATTGTAAATAGAGCTGCAATGAACATTGTGGTACATGTCTCTTTTTGAATTATGGTTTTCTCAGGGTATATGCCCAGTAGTAGGATTGCTGGGTCATATGGTAGTTCTACTTCTAGTTTTTTAAGGAACCTCCATACTGTTCTCTATAGTGGCTGTATTAATTTACATTCCCACCAACAGTGCAACAGGGTTCCCTTTTCTCCACACACTCTCCAGCATTTATTGTTTGTAGATTTTTTGATAATGGCCATTCTGACTGGTGTGAGATGATACCTCATTGTAGTTTTGATTTGTATTTCTCTAATAATTAGTGAAGTTGAGCATCCTTTCATGTGTTGTTGGAAATCTGTATATCTTCTTTAGAAAAATGTCTGTTTAGGTCTTCTGCCCATTTTTCGATTGGGTTGTTTATTTTTCTGATATTGAGTTGCATGAGCTGCTTGTAAATTTTGGAGGTTCATCCTTTGTCAGTTGCTTCATTTGCAAATATTTTCTCCCATTCTGAGAGTTGTCTTTTCATCTTGTTTACGGCTTCCTTTGCTGTGCAAAAGCTTTTAAATTTCATTAATTCTCATTTGTTTATTTTTGTTTTTATTTCCATTTCTCTAGGAGGTGGGTCAAAAAGGATCTTGCTGTGATTTATGTCATAGAGTGTTCTGCCTATGTTTTCCTCTAAGAGTTTTATAGTGTCTGGCCTTACATTTAGGTCTTTAATCCATTTTGAGCTTATTTTTGTGTATGGTGTTAGGGAGTGATCTAATCTCCTACTTTTACATGTACCTGTCCAGTTTTCCCAGCACCACTTATGGAAGAGGCTGTCCTCTCTCCACTGTACATTCCTGCCACCTTTATCAAAGATAAGGTGACCATATGTGCATGGGTTTATCTCTGGGCTTTCTATCCTGTTCTATTGATCTATCTTTCTGTTTTCGTGCCAGTACCATACTGTCTTGATTAATGTACTTTGTAGTATAGTCTGAAGTCAGGGAGCCTGATTCCTCCAGCTTCATTTTTATTTCTCAAGTTCCTTTTGCTATTCAGGGTCTTTTGTGTTTCCATAAAAATTGTGAAATTTTTTGTTCTAGTTCTGTGAAAAATGCTGATAGGGAATGCATTGAATATGTAGAATGCTTTGGGTAGTAGAGTCATTTTCACAATGTTGATTCTTCCAATCCAAGAACATGGTATATCTCTCCATCTATTTGTATCATCTTTAATTTCTTTCATCAGTGTCTTATAATTTTCTGCATACAGGTCTTTTGTCTCCTTAGGTAGGTTTATTCCTAGGTATTTTATTCTTTTTGTTGCAATGGGAGTGTTTTCTTAATTTCACTTTCAGATTTTTCATCAGTAGTGTATAGGAATGCTAGAGATTTCTGTGCATTAATTTTGTATCCTGCTACTTTACCAAATTCATTGATTAGCTCTAGGAGTTTTCTGGTAGCATCTTTAGGATTCTCTATGTATAGAATCATGTCATCTGCAAACAGTGACAGCTTTACTTCTTCTTTTCCGATTTGGATTCCTTTTATTTCTTTTTCTTCTCTGATTGCTGTGGCTAAAACTTCCAAAACTATGTTGAATAAGAGTGGTGAGAGTGGGCAACCTTGTCTTGTTCCTGATATTAGTGGAAATGGTTTCAGTTTTTCACCATTGAAGACGATGTAGGCTGTGAGTTTATCACATATGGCCTTTATTATGTTAAGGAAAGTTACCTCTATGCCTACTTTCTGGAGGGTTTTTATCATAAATGGGTGTTGAATTTTGTCAAAAGCTTTCTCTGCATCTATTGAAATGATCATACGGTTTTTCTCCTTCAATTTTTTAATATGGTGTATCACGTTGATTGATTTGCGTATGTTGAAGAATCCTTGCATTCCTGGGATAAACCTCACTTGATCATGGTGTATGATCCTTTTAATGTGCTGTTGGATTCTGTTTGCTAGGATTTTGTTGAGGATTTTGGCATCTATGTTCATCAGTGATATTGGCCTGTAGTTTTGTTTTGTGACATCTTTCTTTGGTTTTGGTATCAGGGTGATGGTGCCCTCATAGAATGAGTTTGGGAGTGTTCCTCCCTCTGCTATATTTTGGAAGAGTTTGAGAAGGATAGATGTTAGTTCTTCTCTAAATGTTTGATAGAATTCGCCTGTGAAGCCATCTAGTCCTGGGCCTTTATTTGTTGGAAGATTTTTAATCACAGTTTCAATTTCAGTGCTTGTGATTGGTCTGTTCATATTTTCTATTTCTTCCTGGTTCAGTCTCAGAAGGTTGTGCATTTCTAAGAATTTGTCCATTTCTTCCAGGTTGTCCATTTTATTGGCATATAGTTGCTTGAAGTAATCTCTCATGATCCTTTGTATTTCTGCAGAGTCAGTTGTTACTTCTCCTTTTTATTTCTAATTCTATTGATTTGAGTCTTCTCCCTTTTTTTATTGATGAGTCTGGCTAATGGTTTATCAATTTTGTTTATCTTCTCAAAGAACCAGCTTTTAGTTCTATTGATCTTTGCTATCATTTCCTTCATGTCTTTTTCATTTATTTCTGATCTGATTTTTATGATTTCTTTCCTTCTGCTAACTTCAGGGGTTTTTTGTTCTTCTTTTTCTAATTGCTTTAGCTGTACGATTAGGTTGTTTATTTGAGATGTTTCTTGTTTCTTAAGGTAGAATTGTATTGCTATAAACTTCTCTCTTACAACTGCTTTTGCTGCATCCCATAGGTTTTGGGTCATCGTGTTTTCACTGTCATTTGTTTCTAGGTATTTTTTGATTTCCTCTTTGATTTCTTCAGTGATCTCTTGGTTAAGTAGTGTATTGTTTAGCCTCCATGTGTTTGTATATTTTACAAATTTTTTCCTGTAATTGATTTCTAGCCTCATAACATTGTGGTCAGAAAAGATACTTGATACGATTTCAATTTTCTTAAATTCACCAAGGCGTCATTGGTGACCCAAGATATGATCTATCCTGGAGAATGTTCCATGAGCACTTGAGAAGAACGTGTATTCTGTTGTTTTTGGTTGGAAAATCACAGAAATGTTAATTAAGTCCATCTTGTTTAATGTAGCATTTAAATCTTCTGTTTGCTTATTTATTTTCATTTTGCATGATCTGTCTAGTTGTGGAAGTGGGGTGGTAAAGTCCCCTACTACGATTTTGATACTGTCAATTTCCCCTTTTATGGCTGTTAGTATTTGCCTTATGTATTGAGGTACTCCTATGTTGGGTGCATAAATATTTACAATTATTATATCTTCTTCTTGAATCAATCCTTTGATGATTATGTCGTGTCCTTCTTTGTCTCTTGTAATAGTCTTTGTTTTAAAGTCTATTTTGTCTGATATGAGAATTGCTACCCCAGCTTTCTTCTGATTTCCAACAGCATGGAATATCTTTTTCCATCCTCTCACTTTCAGTCTGTATGTGTCCTTAGGTCTGTAGTGGGTCTCTTGTAGACAGTATATATACAGGTCTTCTTTTTGTATCCATTCAGCCAGTCTCTGTCTTTTGGTTGGAGCTTTTAATCCATTTACATTTATGGTAATTATTGATATGTATATTCCTATTACCATTTTGTTAATTGTTTTGAGTTTGTTATTGTAGGTCTTTTCCTTCTCTTGTGTTTCCTGCCTAGAGAAGTTCCTTTAGCATTTGTTGTAAAGCTCGTTTGGTGGTGCCTAATTCTCTTAGCTTTTGCTTGTCTGCAAACGTTTTAATTTCTCCGTCAAATCTGAATGAGATCCTTGCTGGGTAATCTTGTTTGCAGGTTTTTCTCCTTCATCACTTTAAATACGTCCTGCCACTCCCTTCTGGCTTGCTGAGTTTCTTCCGAAAGATCAGCTGTTAACCTTATGGGGATTCCCTTGTATGTTATTTGTTGTTTTTCCCTTGCTGCTTTTAATATTTTTTCTTTGTACTTAATTTTTGATCATTTGATTAATATGTGTCTTGGCGTGTTTCTCCTTGGATCTATCCTGTATGGGAGGGACTCTCTGTGCTTCCTGTACTTGATTAACTATTTCCTTTCCCATACTAGGGAAGTTTTCAACTATAATTTCTTCAAATATTTTCCCAGTCCCTTTCTTTCTCTCTTCTTCTTCTGGGACCCCTATAATTCGAATGTTGGTGCATTTAATGTTGCCCCAGAGGTCTCTGAGACTGTCCTCAGTTCTTTTCATTCTTTTTCTTTATTATGCTCTGCAGTAGTTATTTCCACTATTTTATCTTCCAGGTCACTTATCCAATGTCTGCCTCAGTTATTCTGATATTGATCCCTTCTAGAGAATTTTTAATTTCATTTATTGTGTTGTTCATCATTGTTTTGTTTGCTCTTTAGTTCTTCTAGGTCCTTGTTAAACGCTTCCTATATTTTGTCTATTCTACTTCTAAGAGTGTGGATCATCTTTACTATCATTATTCTGAATTCTTTTTCAGGTAGACTGACTATTTCCTCTTTATTTATTAGGTCTGGTGGGTTTTTACCTTGCTCCTTCACCTGCTGTGTGTTTTTCTGTCTTCTCATTTTGCTTAGTGTTTTTGGGGTCTCCTTTTCGCAGGCTGCAGGTTCGTAGTTCCCGTTGTTTTTGGTGTGTGTCCCCAGTGGCTAAGGTTGGTTCAGTGGGTTGTGTAGACTTCCTGGTGGAGGGCACTAGTGCCTGTGTTCTGGTGAATGAGGCTGGATCTTGTCTTTCTGGTGGGCAGGTCCACGTCTGGTGGTGTGTTTTGGGGTGTTTGTGGGCTTTTTATGATTTTAGGCAGCCTGTGTGCTAATGGATCGGGTTGTGTTCCTGTCTTGTTAGTTGTTTGGCATAGGGTGTCCAGCACTGTAGCTTGCTGGTCATTGAGTGGAGCTGGGTCTTGGCATTGAGATGGAGATCTCTGGGAGATTTTCACCGTTTGATATTACGTGGAGGTGGAAGGTCCCTCCTGGACCAGTGTCCTGAACTTGGCTCTCCCACCTCAGAGGCACAGCCCTGATGCCTGGTGAGGCCTCTCCTGAGGATTTTAAAGACCACAATTTGTTGCCCTCTAATTCTGGATTTCTGAATGCTTTCTGTTCTTTATTTTTCTCTTTATGGTCACTGAGCATAGGGTCAATGATTAGGAGAAATGGTCTGGTGACATCCAAATTGTGCTGCTATAGTTTTAGTTTTCTATCCATTCTGTTTTCTTTTAGGAAGTCTGAGGTCTTCTGCCAGCGTTCAGTAGGTGTTCTGTAGGAGTTGTTCCACATGCAGCTGTATTTCTGATGTATTTGTGGGGAGGAAGGCAATCTCCATGTCTCACTCCTCCGCCATCTTGAAGGTCTCTTGTAAAGAATTCAGTTCAGAATAGGCATTGTAGGGTTAGGAGCATGTTATCTCCCTATTGATAGCTCTAACCAGTAATTGAAGCCTTCTTCATTCTGTACCATCTGTAGACTCCATGTGGTCCTCCAAACTCTGAAACTCCAAACTCCAGAGGCCCTCTTTTCGACATCACATTTCACTTTCTTAAATTGGATCCTTGAGTTTTGCTATTTCTGTTTTTTGAGGAGAGATTCTGATTTAGTTCTCAACATATATATTATTTCTCGCACTTTGTTTTGTTACTAAGTAGTATGAACATGTTTTTGCTTAAACTGATAAAAAGACAGATTTTCCTTAACTTATGTTGCCAAATTTTTAAAAGATCATTAATATCAGTATCGATGTGTCAGAAAATGGGTACTTTTTTTTCTCTTCATATGTGAGTGATAAATTAACTATTTGGAAACAAGTGAGTGTAAATTTTGTAATATTCGTACCATGAATAATAAAGGGAATTAAGAATGATAATGTAGGTGCATAATTATTGACCTGGAGGAATGTTCATAATATATGGAGAATGATAAAAACAATCCACAAAATAAGGTAGCTTATGTCCCCTTTCAGCTAATATAAAGACAAAAGTGTCTCCTTTGTATCTGTTTAGTTAAGTCAGTCACAGCCTTTGCCTTCTATTTCGCATTCTTCACTATTACCCAAAATTGTATAGCAGTTGTTTAAGTGTAGTTATAAATAAGAATTATTTTATAATTTTGAGATGTAAATTATAAATAAAAACAAAATACTTGAGGAAAGTAAATGCTAAAAGATACTATTGTTGAGTTCAATATAATATTTTATAAAATACTCAAATTATTAAAACTGTGCACAAGGTATTATCAATATTGTTGAAGTCTGGTAAGTAATAGCAAACCATAAACACTAAAAATTTTCAACTTGCCTAGTCTGACTATGGTTTTTTCTTATACCTGATGTCAATAATATGGGAATCACACATCATTATTTTTCATAATTTTATATACAAATGATTGCTGCTATTCATGGAGTGTTTACTCCATGACATTTGTTGCAACTGAAAACCAAAAAATATCCAGAATTTCTGTCTTAGAAAAAAAAGATACTTGGGTATTATTATCTAATAAAAGGAAGCAAACTAATTTATACAGTCCACATGAGTGGCAACTTGTCTTGATGGAAAGCACTAGACTTAGAATTAACTGTGCTCAATTTTTGTCTTTTTTCCCTTTTGTGACATCCTGGGAAAATTCCTGAACTTTGTACAAAATATATAAGTTCCAAAATGAGCATGGTATATTCATCTCTAGTCTTCTTATCTAAGGTTTCAATGACACTCTGATTCAAGAGGAAAATGATAGGCACCTTAAACTCATAACTGGATAGTTATATCTACCATGAATTCATTAGGTAATAAGATATCAGTGATTTTTTGTAAAATTTCAATTACTGTGTTGTCAAAAACTATAGGATAATGGTTAAGACTATGAGCTTTAGCATATGAAAGATGTTTAAAATTCTAAATCCACTGTTCCTTATGTGGCCAACTGTATTCATTAGACTGTAAGCCACAGGAAAGCAAAGACTATGTCTGCATTCTTTACCACTGATTACCAGGGACTAGTACCATGTTTAGATAGTTGGATGCTCAACAAAAGGAAAAATGAGGAATAAATGAATTTAACTCTCTAAATCAAATGTGGCTAATAATACCTACATCATAAGGTTGTTGTGAGAATGGGATTAGTTAATACATGGAAAGGTTTTAATACAGTTCTTGGCAAATATTATAATTAAATAAATAGGAAGTATCTGCATTATAAATATGCAACTCATGATAATCACTGCATTATCCAGAATTCTCAGACAAATCTAAGAAAGGACTCTTTGAAAAAGATGATGAGAATGCCTTACCCCTTACATATATCATGTAAATGTGTGGTCTCTAAATTATTGACATATTTTTCTTCTTTCATTTCTCAACATCAGGATCATAGAATTATGAGAATACACACCTTGGATTGCTAAATACCACTGCTTATTTCTGAGACTCTACCCTCATTTATGCAGTCCAACTGGAGTCTGACTTTTATATTTCCACATTTCATTTGGGTGATAACTGCATGAGTGCACACACACCTACTGTGTCTTTGCATTCTTGTCAATTGAGACTTTCCTCTGATGGCAAATTGCCTCCAGTTCTTTCTCTTCCTGAAAGGAAAAAACCGCACAACACAAAACCAAAAATGCTACCTACAGACGCTCATCATTATTTTCTCTCTTCCAGAGAACCAGCAAGTACAAAGAAAATCTCTTTACCCTCAACCTCAGCATCGACCTTAGATGATTACAGACATAATTTCTCTCTTCTCTAATTTGAAAAGGATCCAAATAAATGTTTTATATCAACAGATACCCAACCAAAATAACATTCCCTTTTAATTTTTATGAATATCATGGTAGGTACCAGTGTAATTGTAGCATCTTCCCAATGACAATGAAGTCAACTTGATAAAGAGATGTTGCTGTTACTGTTCTTTGTTCACTAGAAATGAGTACAGTATACTGATATGGTCTAACTTATATTTATATATAAATTAATTTGAATCATAGAATATTAGAAGGGAAGAGGACTACAGTCCAGCACCTTGTCTTGGACTGGGTTCCCCAGAAGAAGAAACCTAACTGAGGATTTGCAGCAAGTGACGTATTAAGGAAGCACCCTTAGCCAGATTGGTAAGAAAACAGAAGAAGCAGGACAGGGAAGAAGTCAAGAAAGGGTGTGATTTCAGGCAAAGTTCTAGCCTCAGCCTGATCATGAAGGGGAGCTCTGGAGGGTAAATAACATGTCAGAGTCTATTCCAACCAGCAACAGAGGGGCTAAGCCTTAGCACTCCTGCATGAGGCAGTCTTTGGCTAAGTGCTGCTGCAGTGGCACGTAAATTATCATGTACTTTTGGCTGCTTGCATTTTCCAGTGAATTGTGTCCTATTTTATGAAGAGCAGCAGAGATGCAAGTCATTAGAAGTTTAAGAACATGGACATTGGGGAAAGACCATACAGAAACAGTAAAAGGACCCAAGGGGTACATTGAGTGTCTATTACACGGGGTGAGGAAACCTGGGTTCTGAGGTAGTTATGTAAAATGGTCAAAGACACATAGCTAATTAGTGATGGAATCTGTCTCTTGATTTATTATCCAAGACATCTTGTGCTAGTTTAAGGCAAGTACCAGTATATCAACACTTGATAATTCCAATTAATTTAAATAAAGGAAGATTTGTTAGTTTATGACTTGTACTGCAACTCCCCCATATGGCAATGGCAGTTTTAAAATTATTGGTGTGGGCCCTTCTACTACCAAAGATATTTACAGTTGTAATTCCCTGTGACTTTTAAAAACTCAGTTGAGCAGACATTCAATATTTGTTTTAGGGGATATATATATATTTTTTTTCGGTACACGGGCCTCTCACTGTTGTGGCCTCTCCCGTTACAGAGCACAGGCTCCAGACGCGCAGGCCCAGCAGCCATGGCCCACGGGCCCAGCCGCTCCGCGGCATGTGGGATCTTCCTGGACCAGGGCACGAACCCGTGTCCCCTGCATTGGCAGGCAGACTCTCAACCACTGTGCCACCAGGGAAGCCCTAGGGGATAATTTTTTCATTAAAAAAAGCCTTCTAGAGAAAATGAAAAAAATTTTATGAATTATCTGACAAATCAGAAGATTTGCTGTTTGCCAAGTCCATAAACAAAACTTATAGATCTATTTCAACTTTAACACAATACATACAATTTCCCTAATATTCATATTTGTGTTAGCTCATTTTTACTCAATATCCCCCAAATGTAAGTTTGTTGCACATATTTATGTCAGTTAAGACTGTTTTGAATGAAACTTGATAGGTCTTTAGCATCTGGGAAGGGAATTTGTATTAAAGTCTTCATATTTGGACTTACACTAGATATACTGAATGGACACCTGCCCAGTGTTTGTGGTTTGCAAAGGATAATAATAAAATTGGTAGCGATGCAATCATTGTTTCAACTTTCCTTAAAAATATTTTTATTAAAAATTTTATTAAAAATTTAAAAAACCTAAATTAAGCAATCAGGGAGAAAACAGGGAAGAGAATTACAGAGACATGTTAGAAGATTAAAAGATGCTTAAAAAGTTATTTCCTCACTTCATGCACAGATTTTCATTGCTTGTATCATCAAAGAAAAAGTAGACAGAAACCCTGATAAGTAACAAAATATTTCCTTTCTGTTTGTTTATGAAGACAATAGATAGTGAGAACCCCTCTGCTATGAGGACAGATCATATGACAGGATGGTTATCTCTTCACCAGGAGGGTGAAAGTTGGTTTGAAAATTGGTAACATAAATTATTATAATAGCATAAAAGAACACAAGAAGTCTTCTCAAGTTTACATTGTTATGTTTTGCCTGTGACTTATGAAAGCAATTGAAATGAAATGTGAAAGATATAAAGATTATGGTTAACATCTGGCATGGTACTTTTGCACAGTAGGCATTTAAACAAGTATACGAATCTGAAAATGTTTTCCTTTTAAAAATACAAATGCAAAGTCAATTCTTGATAATATATAAAAAATATTATTTTCAGATTGTTTTTCCAATGATGATGTGCTTTGATTTTTCTGACTCTTACTTAGCTTGGTATTTTTCCCTCTTTCAAACTTCCTATCCAGCAGTGGACCTTAGAAACCCAAATACTTAATTAGCTATCTCTCATCCTAACTAGCCCATGAAAGATATCATCTAGGCAAACCTGTCTCCATTTTCATAAAAGAGTTATTTTGTTTCTGCTTTAATTTTGCATTGCTTTAATTTCATATTTTATGGCTTAAAGCTCTTCAGCTAATAGATTATTTCAACTGCATATGTTTATTTTATACTTACATGTATACTGGGATTCATAAAGCTGATGGCTTTCAGAGACAATTTTCACATTACCTTAAAATCCTTCTGTGTTGTGACAATGATTGTAATTATCACTCAACACCAAATAAAATGGAATTCTTCTGCAGTTACATTCATCTTGAAATTCTAAGTCCCTTCTAACAACTGCTGAAGTCTGTCACAGCCCAGGAATTAACACAGAAGAATTTTTGCATGTATTCCCCAGAACAACTCTAACCTAACACTTTCATTTGGTGATAGAGAGTTCACTTAGTTCTTATACTAATTAAGGAAGAATCCCAACAGCTCCGTGAGGAGGAGGTGTTGGCAAAGCACAAGGATATAGGGACTTTCACTCTCACATAATGAACTCAAAACCACAAACTTGGGAAATAAGAATATAAATACCAAGAAGAAACTTTGAAAGATTTTACATGCGTGACATGCTGTGGAGTAGACTATTATTCTATGATGGAACTACAGGAGCAGTGCCTGAGAAGAGAAGTAAATGAGAACTTAAAGAGCAGGAAAGAAGAAAGAACCAGCGTTGTTTTTTCATCTGCCTCCTTGCTGTGAATAACCTCCAATTGTTTCTTCGTGGAAAACCAAGGAACGAAAGAATCTAATATTTGTTTGAACACATATTGTGTACTAAGACACAATATATATATTGTGTGTGTGTATGTGTATATATATATATATATAAATATAGTGTATATATATTCTTTATAGAGGGTCATTTTTATACAACTCTTTGAGATAAGTAATATAAACATTCAAATGAAGAAAAAGGTGAGTAACAGCTATTTAGTGCCTGAACTAGGATTTGTTTCAAGTCAGGGCAGGTGCCATCAGGTCAGACTGCCTCTCAATGATGGAATAAGCCATTGTTATAACCTAGTGATATTCAAAAGTCACAGAGTGAGGACTTCTAGTTTTCAATCTGACATGTAAAGAAGTTGGAAGTCATTATTCGATTCCCCATAACAAGGGGAAAAAAACCCAAATGAACTAAATATCAACTACTCTTCCTAGATCCATTAAAGCATTATGGTTACAGGGCACACTGCTGCCCCCAAAACTGGAGAGACAGGAGATACAGAGCAACACAGTTTACCAGGAATAGAAGCCCAAGAGCAAAGTCCTGCCACTGGAACCAGTACCAGTAGGAATACTTTAACTATAATTACATTGACTGAAGGTTCAGTGTGGACTAGCTTGAGAGTTAAAAATGTGGGGTTCAGTCTTGGGGGACACCACATTTTTGTAAGTTTTACCTCCAAGAGCTCCATAAGGTTCTCATTATGAAGACAGGAGAAAAATCCCATTGCTCTTCTGGCAGGGAGAGAAGAAAAATAACCATTTTGAAATATTCTCAGAGTTTTATGTTATCTTTAACAAGGCCTGTCCTCAAGAAAAACTACATTACCAAGACTAACACACTTGGGTTTTACCAAAGCCTAGCTGACATGGAAGAAGTGAAATACCCAACTCCATCCCCTTTTAGCCTTCCTGTTTCACCTATGGGCAGAGGGTACTGAGAAGCACTTGTGAAGGTCATAGCCCAGAGATATCCCTGACTAAAAGACTGAGATTTAATCATGGGGTTATAGAATAGTTCCCCTTCCCTTATACCTAACCATAAGTTCCTTTATAGTAACAGAAAGTGACAGCTGAAAAACCACTATCCTCAGACCCTATTTAATAAAGAGGCTCTAGGGAAACTTAAAGACAACAGAGGAGATAAAAACAAGAACACTAAGGACATTTTATTCTCTGACACCCAGCTATAGTAAACAGTAAATACAGTCTAATTTCTAGCCAGATAAACATAAAATCTCACATTAAAGGCCTATTTTCCCCAGTTCCTTTCATCTGGTACATCATGAATAACTTTCAAAAAATTACAAGGCATGCCAAAAGGCAAAAAATAGTCTGAAGAGATATTGCATGCATCAGGTCCAAGATATGGTTGAGAATTTGGAATTATCAGAATTTGAATTTTTGTAAATTATGATTAAATTCTAAGCATTTCATGAAAAATAAATGTATAACATACAATGTAAGCAGAGGGATGGACACTCTAAAGAGAATCAAAACAAAATCTTAGGAAAAAAAAGTAATAGAAATGAAGAATGTTTTGATGGGTTTATCAGTAGAGTGGACATAGCTAAGGAAAGAATCAGTGACCCGAAGAGACATTAATAGAAACTTTCCAAACTAAAAAGCAAAAAGAAATGGAAATTTTTTAAAAACTGGAAAAAAAAACCCAACAAAAACTGGAACAAAATATATAAGATCTGTGGTACCATTACCAAAGCTGTATTGAACATGAAATGGATATACCAGAAGGAGAAGAAATAGAAAAAGAAACAGAAGAAATATTGTACTATTGTCTGAGTAGTTCTAAAATTACTGACAGACACAAAACTACAGATCCAGGATACTCAAAAAATTCCAAGCTAGATAAATAAAAACAAAATTTACACTTACACATATTATATTCAAACTTCAGAAAATCAAAGAGAAAAAGAGAAAAACTTGAAAAGAAGACAGCTTTTTTTTTGGGGGGGGCACCTTACCTATACAGGAACAGAATAAGAGCCATACCAGACTTTTTTAAGGTACCATGGAAGCAAGAGGAGAGTAGGGTGAGATATTTAAAGTTCTAAAAGATTAAAAAACAAAAAAATTAGAATTACATATCCAGCAAAATCATCCTTCAAAAGTGTAGGAGAAATACTTTGTCAGACAAACAAAAGTTAAGGAAATTTGTTACCAGTAGACCTGACTTGCAAGAAATGATAAAAGAAGTTCTTCAGAGAGAAGGAGAATTTTATAGATCAGACCTACATTAAGAAAAGAAGAGCATTAGAGAAGGAATAAGTATATAATAAAATACTTTATGTTTTGTATTCTTAATTGATATAATAGGTAACTGTTTGTTTGAAAGAATAATAGCAAAAATGTACCAGGTGATTATAGCTTATGGATAAGTGAAATGAAAGACAGCAATGTGATGAAGGATGAGAAGGAGGAAGTGGGAATACTCTGTAACAAGGTATACACACTATCACTGAAGCAGTATAGTATCATCTGAAAGTATAAACAGGTTAGCTGTAAAAGTATGTTCCAACTTCAGGCAACCATTAAAAAATTAAAAGTCAGAGTAAGTGTTAAAGAGTCTGCTTCTTTGTCCCTCCATCAACATTGTCTAACTCACTTTTCTGTGTCCAGACTTAGTGACCAGGTCTCCCAGATTTGGCTCCAGCTTCTTGGTGGGAAAGACATATATTGCAATTTTCAATGACTTCAAAAAAACTGAAAAGAAATCTGAATTCTGAAATTTCAAAAATGAAATACACTCTTTACTTAAGCTTAATCACAGTGGAAAACAAAAAGGATTTAAAAAAAAAAAACAGCATATGATATGAGATCATATATCACAAACAGTGTTCAAAAAAATCCTCTGCTTAGAACAGACTATTCTGAAATGTGAATATGCAACCTAGAGAGGCTTCACAGATGAAGCATGCTGATAATCAAAAGTCCATGCCTGTCTGCCATTTTCAATAGTAATAGCTACAAAACAATCAGCGAGATTAAAGGAATGACTACCTCAGCTGATGAAGAAATAAGCACGTTTTTACATGAAGTTTCCTTGTCTTTTTATGCTCATTCTTTTATCATTTAAGTCATACCCATGAGCTTCAAAGCAAATTTATGAAAAACTAAACAGAAAATGCAAACTGTAAATTGGTTAAAAGCAGCAACAATAGCAACAAAAAAATCTACCCATTTCAGAGAAACGTGGCTACAAAATGCAGAAAAAAAAGTTATGTACTTCAAGAAAATATATGATTATGATTTATTTCTCTTTCTAGCCAAACCAAATAAGAGTTGGACAGATTCACACACATTAGGCTATTGGTATTGAAATGAATATTTCAATAATCACTTCCTCCAATCCCTAATCAGAAATCCAATTGTTCATTCAGAAAAAGATCCTGGCTTAAATTTTTTTTTTTTTTTTTTTTGCTGTACGCAGGCCTCTCACTGTTGTGGCCTCTCCCGTTGCAGACCACAAGCTCCGGACGCACAGGCTCAGCAGCCATGGCTCACGGGCCTAGCTGCTCCACAGCATGTGGGATCTCCCCGGACTGGGGCACGAACCCGTGTCCCCTGCATCAGCAGCAGACTCTCAACCACTGCGCCACCAGGGAAGCCCTGGCTTAAAATTTTTTAATCTCTGCAAAACTGTTTTATACCCACATTGTTTTCTTTAATAGCTCCATCCTCTTACCTCTTAACTGCTAAAGTTTTATGTGTATTTATGTAAGGCATGGAGTGCATTATGCATTACGCATCCTGCTGTTAGTTTCAGGGCAACAGGGCAGTGCTCCACGAATACAAGGGCATCTATTGAAAGTTAATGGATGATTGTGCATCCTTCCTGAAAATTAGTAATGATTTTTCAAGTTAAAGGAAAAAAAAAAAGATCCTGATGTGAGGAGAGAAAACATTATGAAAGAGAGACAAAAGTAAAAATGTTTCCCTAGGCCTTCTGTTTCAAAATACATCACCAATGGAGAAAAGACAGCTTCTTCAATAATGGTGCTGGGAAAACTGGACAGCTACATGTAAAAGAATGAAATTAAAACACTCCCAAACACCATACACAAAAGTAAACTCAAAATGAATTAAAGACCTAAATGTAAGGCCAGACACTATAAAACTCTTAGAGGAAAACACAGGCAGAACACTCTATGACATAAATCACAGCAAGATCCTTTTTGACCCACCTCCTAGAGAAATGGAAATAAAAACAAAAATAAACAAATGGGACCTAATGAAATTTAAAAGCTTTTGCACAGCAAAGGAAGCCATAAACAAGATGAAAAGACAACCCTCAGAATGGGAGAAAATATTTGCAAATGAAGCAACTGACAAAGGATGAACCTCCAAAATTGATAAGCAGCTCCTGCAACTCAATATCAAAAAAACAAACAACCCAATCCAAAAATGGGCAGAAGACCTAAATAGACATTTCTCCAAAGAAGATATACAAATTTCCAACAAACACATGAAAGGATGCTCAACATCACTAATCATTAGAGAAATGCAACTCAAAACTACAATGAGGTATCACCTCACACCGGTCAGAATGGCCATCATCAAAAAGTCTACAAACAATAAATGCTGGAGAGTGTGTGGAGAAAAGGGAACCCTCTTGCACTGTTGGTGGGAATGTAAGTTGATACAGCCACTATGGAGAACAGTATGGAGGTTCCTTAAAAAACTAGAAGTAGAACTACCATATGACCCAGCAATCCCACTACTGGGCATATATCCTGAGAAAACCATAATTCAAAAAGATATGTGTACCACAATGTTCACTGCAGCTCTATTTACAATATCCAGGACATGGAAGCCACCTAAGTGTCCATCGACAGATGAATGGATAAAGAAGATGTGGCACATATGTACAATGGAATATTACTCAGCCATAAAAAGAAACAAAATTGAATTATTTGTAGTGAGGTGGATGGACCTAGAGTCTGTCACACAGAGTGAAGTAAGTCAGAAAGAGGAAAATAAATACCCTATGCTATCACACATATATGGAATCTAAAAAAAAAAAAATGGTGAAGAACCTAGGGGCAGGACAGGAATAAAGATGCAGACGTAGAGAATGGACTTGAGGACAGGGGGAGGGGGAAGGGTAAGCTGGGACGAAGTGAGAGAGTGGCAGGACATATATACACTACCAAATATAAAATAGCTAGTGGGAAGCAGCTGCATAGCACAGGGAGATCAGCTCGGTGCTTTGTGACCACCTAGAGAGGTGGGATAGGGAGGGTGGGAGGGAGACGCAAGAGGGAGGACATATAGCTGATTCACTTTGTTACAAAGCAGAAACTAACACACCATTGTAAAGCAATTATACCCCGATAAAGATGTTAAAAAACAAAACAAAATACATCACCATTTAGTTTATCTTGAACTTCAGATTTTATTGCAGTCAGGTTCCAATATCATTTCTCTGGGCCCACCTAGTAAACTTCAGATGGCCCACCATTGCTAATATCTGCTCTGGTGTCAGCTACTATACCTCTTCTGCTAAAGCCTCTTAATCTGGTTGCCCTACTTCTCTCCTACCTCATAGTCTGTCACAGCTGACAGAGCAATTCTTGTTAATATGCAAGTCAGACCTCTAACAGGGCCCTCCACAGCTCCGTGTTTTAGCATCCAACAACCTTCTAAAAGCCTACAAGTCCTTCCAGGATCCTCACCCTCCTCCCCACCCCTTTCCTCTTCCTCTTGCTTCTCCTCACTCACTCTCCTCCAGCGCTCTAGGCTTTGCTGTTTGCAGAGCACCCTGGGCACATTTCTGTCTCAGGGCCTTTGCACTGGTTGTTCCTTCTGTCAGGGAAGCTCTTTACCCATATATTCTATGTGGCAAATTCCCCCCCCCACCCTTTTTTGGTATTTGCTCCTGTGAAACCCAATTTGAATACTTTATTTAAAGTAACCACTCTACCTCCACATTTATGCTTTTAATCCCCCACACTCTGATCTTATTTTCTTTGCATATTTATTTTATTTGTCTGTTTCCTATTAATCTGTGTCTCCCAGCTATAATGTAAGATCCACAATGGCAGTCATCTTGGGATTCTGTTAGCTGATATCCCCAGTACCTAGAACACTGCCAGGAACACGTTGGGTGCATAAAGAACTTGTCAGATCAAAATGCTGATCCTCAACACCTTCCCCACCACCTACACCTAGCACCACTCTTCCTGTACATTCAATCTTTTGCCAAACACACAGTCTCACAGATGATGGAAAAAAGTCTTTTTAATCCTTATTGCATGCCAAATTTCAGAAAAATTGCAACTATTTGCATGATGACCATAGTAACAAATAATGCAAGCAATGTATTTAATTCTTTTTTTAAATGAGCAACAGAGCATAATAGAAAATACTCACAATTTATATTTCTACCCATTCCGTTTCTTCTGATAAGAACCGGAGATCAACAACACTTTAAAATAGTAGAATCCGTCATTAACTGAGGCCAAGAAACTAGGTCTTTGAAGAACATGAATCAAATAGAATGGTGTTGGCACATTTTGTTCTACCATATATTTAAGCTTTCTGTTAATACTAATAATACCTGACATTTCTTTGATTCTGAAAGAACTGTGGCATTGAGCCATCTTGTCTTGCACAAGGCAAAAGTTTCTTTTTGCTGTCATCAATTATCAGAGACCTGTCAGTTTGGGAACACTGGACGACAGACATGCAACCTTTTGCTTCTTCTGGGTATGTCAGTTTTATTTCCATATATTATGATTTTCTAGTTTTCATTTGTATACATATTGGAGATGTTGTGGTTGATGTGATGTGCAGAATACCAAATTCTAACTGATTACTCACTTGGGAACCTAAAAGCATTGATATAAATAACACTGGGACTTTACGGAATCATTCTTGAATCTCTTGGTAATGTGTTGCTTGGTCCATCCACCTTCCATGTCTCATGTATTTGAGATAGCAATTCACATTAAGAAATATAAACTGCAGTTTCGCTCAGCCTATAAATTCTAGATTTTCCTCCCCAACAAAAAGCACACTGTCTATATATACTCTTTAGAAAGCAGGAAGTCATTCTTAGTCTACTTCTGACTGGCACTAGATTTGCAGCAGACAAATCACTTGGTAAACCTCCTCTAGCAAATAATACGGCATTGTTGGGGAGTGAATGAGTTTGTCATGTATCCTTTTAGTTGTCAACTTTGGCATAATCATATCTTACACACTTTATTCTGTTCCAAACATTTTCCCACATATTATCTTTTTGTAGCTGTATAAGCCCTGGAAAAAGACAGGATGTTTCTTATTCCCCAAATGTTACATGAAAAGAAACTAAGACCCAAAAAGGTCAAATGACTTCCCTCAGGTCAAACATTGAGGGAATTTTGCATTGCATGTTAGGAAAGCATCCCTGATGCCCTGATCCCTTTCAGTCTTATTTTTAAAATATTACTCTATATGTTAACCAGTATACAGGTAGAGTCATTTATACGATAAAACATGAACTCACTAAGAAATCTGAAATGTCCTCTATGCTTCCATCTGCCTTTTTTTAATCTCATCTCTTACACATCTCCACTGATACTTCCGGTTATCTCCAAAAAGGTTTTCATGTGTATCCACAAACAAGCCTGTATCCACTCAGGATATGGATCTTCTGCTAGTCTGTACTGGGTGCCCCATGCCCACAGAGCATGGTGCCACCCCCATGTGTGCTCAGCTAATGTTTCTCTAGGTGACAATTGTCCTCCCAAGCCTGCTACCTCCCAAAGCCAGGCTGACATCCTACTGCTTCCCTTTGGTCCTCATAAGACGTTTTCTGCAGAAATGGGAATAATGGCCCCTTCTTCATGGGGGCTCTGACCTAATCCATATCAGATTGGGAACCGAAGCCTCCTTATTTGTTTTCTCTTCTCAGTCTCCCTTTTCTCTTACTCTAAACATATGAAAAGATGCTCAACATTACTAATCATTAGGAAGATGCAAAGCAAAACCACAATGAGATATCACCTCACATACTGGCATGGCTATTATGAAAACAAAAGGTGCTGGTCAGAATGTGAAGAAATTGAACCCCCATGGATCGCTGGTGGGAATCTAAAACGGTGTATCCACTGTGGGGAAAAAAGTTGTTCCTCAAAAACTATACATGGAATTATCATTTGATCGAGCAATTCCACTTCTGAGTACAAATAAAAACAGAATTGAAAGCAGGAACTTGAACAGATATCTGTATGTCAATACTAGCATTATTCACAAAAGCCAAAAGTAGAAACAACCTTAAAGTCTATCAGTGAATGAACAGATAAACAAAATGTGGTATATCCATACAATGGAATATTTTTTAACCTTAAAAAATCATGAAATTCTGATCTGTGCTACAACATGGAAGAATCTTAAAGACATTATGCTAATTGAAATAAGCCAAACACAAAAAGACAAATAGCATCTGATTCCACTTGTATGATGTACCTAGAGCTGTAGAATTCAGAGAGACAGAAAGTAGAATAGTGGTTACCAGGGGTGGTGGGAGTGGGGTGGTAAATGGGGAGTTGTAGTGTTTAACGGGTACAGAATTTGAGTTCTTGAAGATGAAAAAAGTTCTGGTCAACATGGTAGATTTTATGTTATGTGTATTTTACCAAAATTAAAAACTTATAAAAAAGAGCGCATGTCTGATTGTCATCCATTGTATACTGAACTTTAGTTTCCATTTGTTCAAAATTCTTTAACAGGGCCCACAAAGTCCTAAACCATCAAGCCCGTCTCATCCTGTGCCCATTTAAGCTTACCTCAGTGCCCCAGTCAAAGGGATCCTGTGCAGTTACCAGAACATACCTTAGGTTTTCCATGGCCTTTCTATATGTTCTACCTTCCAGGTGAACTATTCAACACCATTTAACTTTTGTAATTTTACTAGACAAACAATACACACAAATGTTTTGTGCTTTGAAAATGTATAAAATCAACGTGATATTAATAAATACATATTTGCAACTTGGTTTTCACACTCTACCTTAATGTTTTTTACCTTTATCCATGGTAAAGACACTTTAGTCATTTTAATTACTATATAGCATGCGATTGCAGTACTACACTAGAGTTAATTTGTCTCTCTCCATACTGAGGGAGATTCATTTCTTTTTCCTTCAATAACTTATTCCTGTTTCCAGTTGAATTTCTGAAAGAGTTTCTTTAGAGTACTATAGATAGAAACAAAATTGATGGATATTAGAATATGAAATATGAGCATCTTCATTATTTTACCAAATTGAATTTTATGGTAGTTACCATTTACAATCTCTTAAGGAACATGTAAAAATGTTTATTTTCCTGCATCTTTACCAGCAACTAGCATTATAGATTTTAAAAACAGTTTTTCCATTCTAAAAGATGAGAAATTATATATTATTGATGTTTCAATTTACATTTCACTCATTAACAGTGCCAGTGAGGTGAGGATATTTTAATATGTGGATTTGCCTTTTGGATTCTTCTTATGTAAATGGATTGTTCAAAACCTTGCTCCACTTTACATTTGTCCTTATTGAGTTTTAGGAGTTCTTTGTATATTCTGATTAAAAGTTTTTTCTTGCTTACGTGTGTAAATATCTTGGTAAGTCTGTCACTTGTATTTCTACTGTGTTTACAATACTTTTTCCTGTAAATAGTTTTAAAAGTTTAATCTAACCACATTTGTACATATTTGTACGTATCTATAGTTTGTGTTTATTGGGTCTTATTTAATAAATCTTTCTCTGTGCTAAGTTCATAATGATTTTTTCCTATATTTGTGTAAGAATGTGTAAAATTTGATTATTTTGTACAGAGTGAGGTAGGGATCTATTTTTTTTTCAATATGAGTATCCAGTTGTCACGATACTATTTTTAAGTGGCCCATAAGTATCCTCTAGTGTGATAAAAGCTTTGTCCTTAATGAATTGGTTCCCAATTATATGTGGGTTCCCTATCGCATTTCTTTGGTCTGTTTATCTAGTGCTACAACATATCATAGTGTTTTCAATTACTTTTTACTTTAATTAAATCTTGATGTACTGTAAAGAGAATCCTTGCTTGTATTTTTTCTTCATTGCCTTGATATTCTTATCCTTTACTTTTCAATGACTATTAAAATGTATTTCTAATTCTCTGGTATATTCTATTAGTTACAGTAGTTTATTGGATCTATGATCCATTGTACAATTTTATTACTTGTGAATAATGACAATTTGGACTCTTCCTTTTTAATCTCTATACATATATATATATATATATATTTTTTTTATTTCACTTCACTTGCTCAGCCCTCCAGTAAAATGATGACTAGGAATGAAGAAATTTCTTGCCCCTGACTTTGAAGGAATCTGTCTAATATTACACCATCAAGTAAAGTATCTTTTTATCTGTTTAATTAGATATCTATTACCAATTCAAAGAAATTTTGTTCTAGCACTATGTTTATTATACTTTATGTCACTGATATTAAATTTTCCACTATTTTATTTAGGTTTATTGCATCCACATTTATACATGAAACTGGTACATAGTTTTGGTTACTTGTATTGCCCTTGTCTGGTTTTGAATCAGAATTATATAAACATTACAAAATGAGTTGCTGAGCATTCTAATGTAGAAGCTGGATTATCTATTTCCTTATTTCCTGAAGATTGCATAGAGGGCTTCCCTGGTGGTGCAGTGGTTAACAGTCCGCCTGCCAATGCAGGGGACATGGGTACAAGCACTGGTTGGGGAAGATCCCACATGCCACAGAGCAACTAAGCCCATGTGCCACAACTACTGAGTCTACGCTCTAGAGGCCACGTGCCACAACTACTTAAGCCTGCGCACCTAGAGCCCGTGCTCCACAAGAGAAACCACCACAATGAGAAGCTCACGCACCGTAACGAAGAGTAGCCCCTGCTCGCCACAACTAGAGAAAGTCTGTGCGCAGCAACAAACACCCAATGCAGCCAAAAATAAAATTAATTAATTAAATTAATTAATTAAAAAAATGATTTCATAGAACTTCCTGAGCTGATAGGTATTTGTGATAGTAGAGGTGTGGGGAAATTGTGAACTACTTACTCTATTTCTTTGATGGTTTTAGACTCTTCTAGTTTTTTGTTGCTTTTTACAAAAAATTTTTGTTGGAGTACAGTTGATTTACAATGTTGTGTTAGTTTTGGGTGTATGTTACTTGTTAAAGCACTGTTTCTGTTAAATTTTGAGTTGATACAAAATATATTCTTTCTTTTTTGTTACTACTTTATTTTTTTTAAATTGGGGTATAGTTGCTTTACAATGTTGTGTAAACATTGTAGGAGTTCTGCTGTACAGCAAAGTGAATCAGCTATATGTATACGTATACCTTCTCTTTTTTTTTAGATATCCTTCCCAATTAGGTCAACAGAGAGCATTGAGTAGAGTTCCCTGTGCTATACTAGTCAGGGTTTTCCAGAACTTGAAGCAATAGTATGTATATATATGTGTGTGTGTGTGTGTGTGTGTATATATATATATATATACACACACACACACATACACACACACACACACACAGACACCTCCTGTTTATATATAAACATGTATATAAAAATAAAAATTTTTTATTGAAATATAAATATATAAAATAATCTATTTATATATATATTTATCTTTATATTTATACAGGCATACCTAGGAAATATTTGTTTCCAGACAACTGCAACAAAGCCAGTCACACGTTTATTTGGTTTCCCAGTGCATACAGAAGTTATGTTTACACTACACTATAGTCTATTAAGTGTGCAATAGCATTATGTCTAAAAAAACCAATCTACATACCTTAGTTAAAAAGTATTTTATTGCTAAAAAATGCTAACCATAATCTGAGCCTTCAGCAAGTCATAATCTTTTTGCAACAGTAGCATCAAAAACCACTGATCACAGATCACCACAACTATAATAATAATGAAAAAGTTTGAAATTTTGTGAGAATTACCAAAATGTGACACAGAGATACAAAGTGATCAGATGGTGTTGGAAAAGTAGCCCCAATAAACTTGCTGTGCAAGGTCGCCACAAACTCAATTTGTAAAAAATCTAATATCTGCAAAATGCAATCAAGCAAAGCACTGTAAAATGAGGTATACCTGTACATATTCATTATATTTATTATATAAATTATAATTTATATATAAGGAAGTGGTTTACATCATTATGGAGGTAGATAAAACCCAAGATCAGCAGGGTAATTGAGTAACCTGGAGACCCAGGCAAACCAATGGTTTAGTTCCAGTCTGATTCCAAAGGTCAGAGAACACAGAGAGCTGAAGGTGTAGTTCCAGTCTGAAGGCTGGTATGCTCAAGACCCAGGAAAGAAAATGTTTCAGTCTGGGTCAGAAGGCAGGAAAAAGCCAATGCCCCGCTTTTGAAGGCCATCAGACAGGAAGAACTCTCTCTTACTTGGGGGATGGTCAGCCTTTTGTTCTATGAAGGCCTTCAAGGGATGGTCTGAGGCTCACCCACGTTAGAGAGAGCGTCTGCTTTACTCAGTCTACCGATTTAAAAGCTTAATCTCATCCAAAAACACCCTCACAGAAAGACCCAGAATAATGTTTGAACAAATATCTGGGACGCTGTGGCCTAGTCAAATTGACACGTAAAATTAACCATTACAGTAGCTTACTATAATCTCCATTTTAGCTCTATGGGTCTTATAGTGAGAAGTGAGAAGAAATACCTCCAAATTTCTGAAATGGATTCTTTGTCACTATTATTGTGGTTATTACTGTGGTGTTATTCTTCTTCTCAGAGTTTTCAAAACTATTTTAATGGGGTATACATGCCATGTAGTACTACTTGATTCCAAATTCAACCAGATGCCTGAGTTGGCATTTAACAAATACTTTTAACAACTATTTCAAAATGCATTCTCATGTAAAAGGTAAGTGTTGGAAGTAGTAAACATTTATAATATTGGCCTTCTTAATAGTATATCAACTACACTTTAGTTTTTAAATTTTGTGTCTTTAATCCAAAGTGTCAAAAGAGTGTAAAGTGACTCATTTGTTGAGTAAAAAGGGTTTTATTACAATGGATATAGAAGAGAATATCTTGGGGTACCTTGTAATTGCAATTTTGAGCATTTCTGCAATTGTACAAAAATATTTTCATTTCGTTTGAATCATAATCACTTTATTTGTAAGCATTTTGACCAAGGAAATAGTAATAAATCAGAATCATTTTACTTAAGAATTTTGACAAAACAAGTAGTAAACAGCCAGTGTGCAGACCTATAAGATTACTTCTACGAAATGGCTCTTGAGCAAATGCTTTTGTTGCAATTCAGAGGATCCTTGGTACTTTAAACAGGTATTTGGTAAACACTTCCCCACCTAAGAAGGTCTTAAAGCAGCCCAGCATATCTATACCATAGCCTCCTAAACTCAGTCAATTCTCTTTCAGTAAAGAAAAAGGAAAAAGTCAGATAGGACATTACCTAAGTAAATAGCCTTGGATAGTAAGTACTCATAAGACCTGAGGAAAAGTAATAGCAGATACCCAAGTGTCAGATTTAAACACGTTTGTTAGCTAGAAGGTCTTTAGTTACTTCCATTTCTGATAGTATATGGCCCTTCATCTCATGGTAATCCTGCAAGAAAATCACTTGAGTATCTAGAAGGAAAGATATTGACCAAAGTTAGGTAAAAGATACTGTAAGCATAAATTATAAATTACCAGAGACCCTGTGTTTTTTCTCCTTTAAAGAAAATGCCATAATATTTGTGAACTACTTTGATTATAAGGATTTTTATAAGCAGTGACCTCATTTCCCCTTATAAACCAGATACCTGGATAAAAATCTCAGAAACAGGGAAATCATGTATTTTTAGAAGAAATTACTACTATATTTATTTTCATGGATCTCTGAGGTCACCAAAGAGGAGAGACGATTCCGATACGGATGTCAAGGTATTGGTGTTAATGGGCAGGAAGGAGACAGTGTCCCACTATTTTCCCAAGTCAGACTCTTAGATGGTGCTATAACACAGTGGACCTCAACCTTTGGCGTGTGTAAAGGTAACCTCAGAACTCTGTTGGGGTGTTGCTGATGTATGCATTGGACAGAGCAGGCAGACTAAACGGTAATTTGTATCTCTTTCTTCTGCCACTCTTCCCCATGACAACCACAATCACTGTGGACTCCCAAATGTTCACATTCACAAACACCCAACATACCCAGACATGCTTCTTGGTCCAAAGATTTGGAGCCAAGTCCCAAATAGAGTTCTGTAGCTTTGGGATTCCCTTGCTGTGAAGGGGCAGTGTCAAGTCAATGTGCAAGCCAGTGGTTGCTTATCTATAGAATATATTACTGTTTTAAGGCTTCTTGCCCATGGCCGACTGACGTAACACATACAGATCTCTCTGTATAGAGGTGTTCTTATCATCATTATAATCATAAAAGATTATGTCATTCTCCTGATTAAAATCACTCATTTATTTCCATTATTTTAGGTTAACGTAAGTCATTTCATGCTGAGAGCAAAGAACTTTGCCTTTGTTCTTCGGACTTTCACGTGTGGTCTTTTCTGTGGCAATTTAATCTCCCTTTACCCTTACAGCATGGTCTGTCACTGTCTATAGCTCTTCAAACGTAAAGCATCTTAAAGCACAATTTTTATTTCTGCACATCTTATATATCAACAGGTGTATTTTATTTTTGTAAAGATAATACAGCTACATAGTAAATATCAACTAGAATTGGGGATCTTATCCAGGAATATAATATCTTCCCATCTTGTCCCTTAAGAGGCAACCTCTTTTATTCTTATTTATTTTTAGTTCTTCTGGCAGGTACCCCTATAATACACTCATGTGCTATCACTTCTATTTCTTGATTTTCTCAATTTTGGATCATATTTATCACCCTCATGATGTGATAAAAGATTTACCTTCACTGATGCTTTCATTCATCCCACTATTCTCTTCCCAATGTTTAATTTTTATATGTTAGTTTAAATACGGATTATCAATTGCCATGTCCTTGGGTACTCTAGCTTTAAATGCCCTTTCACCTTTATATATAGAATTGAGGGCCTAAAATTATGCTATAAATTTGTTTGCAAGATATTCATGAAGGGATTTTTAAAAATATTTAATCACTGTCTCATTTTGGGGAGTAACTGTATATTTACCCTCCATTATATCAGGTTAAGCATCTATATGTTTTTTCCCCAAGAAACATCTATCTTAGACCTGAGGGCTCCCAGACCTTTCCTGCTCTCCTTTACTAGAATGACTATTTCCTGCATTTCTGGTCTTCAGTTTTCTTGGTTTATTTTCTCCTTTTGTTAGAGAAATCCCTCCAGTAACTTTAAAAAAAAAAAAAAGGTTAATTGAAGGTAAACTATCTAAATTCCTGAAGTCTGAATATGTTTTTCTCCTGCCCTTCCACCTGATTGATAATTTAGTGGTGTATAGAACTTTACACAGATAATCCATTATCCCCCCAAACAATAAAACTCCATTGTTTATCGTGCTATGGTGTTCTGAGTTGCTGATGAAAAGTCTGATATCAGTCTGTTTTTCATTCCTTTGTTTCTTGATTATTATTATTCTTGATTGTTATTTGTTTCTTGCCCCATGTTGGAAGCATTTATAATCTCTTTATTGCTGCTTTGGTGAAATTCAAGATCACATATGTTCATTTGTGGTTGTTTTCATTCATTGTGCTAAATGGGCATTTGGTGAGACTTTTCAATGTAAAGACAATGTCATACCTTTCTTCAGTTCTAGGAAATAGTTTTGTAATATTTCCTTGGTAATCTCTTCCTAATTTTTTTAACTACACCTGTTCCTTTTATACTCTCAATCTACACATCCTTTTGTTCGATATGACGGGAACATGACTTTTCAGAAAAAATGAACATTATCCAGATGCATTAACTCCTCCTAAAGACACTTAGGTTTTTCAAGCTAAAATTCATTTACAAAGGACATTCTAGTTGTTTTGGGGGTGGTGTGTTTGTTTTGCCAGAGAGCAAATATTGATCATGCATACCTTCAACATTAGGGTGAGACAAGGGTTATCAGAGCTGATGGTTATAGTTGTCTTCCTCACTACTTTTTTTTTCAGAAAAAATTCTCACTCACACTTTCTGCTACACTTGCTGACTCTTGGCCTTGGTGCTCCATGACATGGCAAAGAAAGCCCAACTCCCCTCCATCCAGAAGAATCCCCCTCAAAATCGCAACTTGTCTCATCTGCCATCCAGGACCAACTGATTTCCATTTTTACAGCAATTTGTTGATAATTCTCACTAGTTTATATTTGGTGCTTTTAAGTTATTACATTTTTTAGCCTTTAATATTTGTTTCAATGAGACTTTAACATGGAGAAAAAGAAATATGTATGCCCTATTTATTAGCATAAATTAGTTATTTTCTAATATCTCTAACAGTCATTTTTCTAAGTTAGTGGGAAGAAACTTTTAAAATTTTTATTGTAGAAGTCAGACTGCATTTAAAATTAATAATAGAATCAAACATTTATCAAATTTCTAAAAGGTGCTTACAAACCTAAACGTATAAGACAAATAATACAGTTTTTAGAAACAAATACAGAGAATACTTATAATATTGATGTAATTAAATAGTTCTTAATCTAAATATTAAAAGTGCCAATCAAAAAAAACCCCACAGACCAGAGGGCAGACAGCAGAAGCAAGAAGAACTACAATCTTGCAGCCTGTGGAACAAAAACCACATTCACAGAAAGACAGAAAAGATGAAAAGGCAGAGGGCTGTATACCAGATGAAGGAACAAGATAAAACCCCAGAAAAACAACTAAATGAAGAGGAGATAGGCAACCTTCCAGAAAAGGAATTCAGAATAATAAGAGTGAAGATGATCCAGGACCTTGGAAAAATAATGGAGGCAAAGATCGAGAAGATGCAAGAAATGTTTAACAAACACCTAGAAGCATTAAAGAACAAAGAAACAGAGATGAACAACACAATAACTGAAATGAAAACTACACTAGAAGGAATCAATAGCAGAATAACTAAGGCAGAAGAACGGATAAGTGACCTGGAAGACAGAATGGTGGAATTCACTGCTGCAGAACAGAATAAACAAAAAAGAATGAAAAGAAATGAAGGCAGCCTAAGAGACCTCTGGGACAACATTAAACGCAACAACATTTGCACTATAGGGGTCCCATAAGGAGAAGAGAGAGAGAAAGGACAAGAGAAAATATTTGAAGAGATTATAGTCGAAAACTTCCCTAACATGGGAAAGGAAATAGCCAACCAAGTCCAGGAAGCACAGTGAGTCCCATACAGGATAAACCCAAGGAGAAACACACCGAGACACATAGTAATCAAACTGGCAAAAATTAAAGACAAAGAAAAATTATTGAAAGCAGCAAGGGAAAAACGACAAATAACATACAAGGGAACTCCCATAAGATTAACAGCTGATTTCTCAGCAGAAACTCTACAAGTCAGAAGGGAGTGGCATGATATACTTAAAGTGATGAAAGGGAAGAACCTATAACCAAGATTAGTCTACCCAGCAAGGATCTCATTCAGATTCGAAGGAGAACTCAAAAGCTTTATAGACAAGCAAAAGCTAAGAGAATTCAGCACCACCAGACCAGCTCTACAACAAATGCTAAAGGAACATTTCTAAGCAGAAAACACAAGAGAAGAAAAGGATCTACAAAAACAAACCCAAAAAAATCAGGAAAATGGTCATAGGAACATACATATCGATAATTACCTTAAACGTGAATGGATTAAATGCTCCAACCAAAAGACACAGGCTTGCTGAATGGATACAAAAACAAGACCCATATATGTGTTGTCTACAAGAGACCCACTTCAGATCTAGGGACACATACAGACTGAAAGTGAGGGGATGGAAAAAGATAGTCCATGCAAATGCAAATCAAAAGAAAGCTGGAGTAGCAATACTCATATCAGATAAAACAGACTTTAAAATAAAGAATGTTACAAGAGACAAGGAAGGACATTACATAATGATCAAGGGATCAATCCAAGAAAAAGATATAACAATTATAAATATATATGCACCCAACATAGGACCACCTCAATACATAACGCAACTGCTAAGAGCTATAAAAGAGGAAATCGACAGTAACACAATAATAGTGGGGGACTTTAACACCTCACTTACACCAATGGACAAATCATCCAAAATGAAAATAAATAAGGAAACAGAAGCTTTAAATGACACAATAGACCAGACAGATTTAATTGATATTTATAGGGCATTCCATCCAAAAACAGCAGATTACACTTCCTTCTCAAGTGCTCACAGAACATTCTCCAGGATAGATCACATCTTGGGTCACAAATCAAGCCTCAGTAAATTTAAGAAAATTGAAATCATATCAAGCATCTTTTCTGACCACAACACTATGAGGTTAGAAATGAATTACAGGGAAAAAAACGTAAAAAAAACAAACACATGGAGGCTAAACAATACGTTACTAAATAACCAAGAGATCACTGAAGAAATCAAAGAGGAAATCAAAAAATACCTAGAGACAAATGACAATGAATACACAATGATCGAAAACCTATGGGATGCAGCAAAAGCAGTTCTTAGAGGGAAGTTTATAGCTATACAAGCCTACCACAAGAAACAAGAAAAATCTCAAATAAACAATCTAACCTTACACCTAAAGGAACTAGAGAAAGAAGAACAAACAAAACCCAAAGTTAGCAGAAGGAAAGAAATCATAAAGATCAGAGCAGAAATAAATGAAATAGAAACAAAGAAAACAATAGCAAAGATCAATGAAATTAAAAGCTGGTTCTTTGAGAAGATAAACAAAATTGATAAACCTTTAGCCAGACTCATCAAGAAAAAGAGGGAGAGGACTCAAATCAATAAAATGAAAAAGGAGAAGTTACAACAGACACCGCAGAAATACAAAGCATCCTAAAAGACTACTACAAGCAACTCTTTGCCAACAAAATGGACAACCTGGAAGAAATGGACAAATTCTTAGAAACGTATAACCTTCCAAGATTGAACCAGGAAGAAATAGAAAACATGAACAGACCAATCACAAGTAATGAAATTGAAACTGTGATTAAAAATCTTCCAACAAACAAAAGTCCAGGACCAGATGGCTTCACAGGTGAATTCTATCAAACATTTAGAGAAGAGCTAACACCCATCCTTCTCAAACTCTTCCAAAACATTGTAGAGGAAGGAACACTCCCAAACTCATTCTACAAGGCCACCATCATCCTGATACCAAAACCAGACAAAGATACTACAAAAAAGAAAATTACAGACCAATGTCATTGATGAATATAGATGCAAATATCCTCAACAAA
The DNA here is from genome assembly GCF_964374135.1 of Grampus griseus. Taxonomy (NCBI): domain Eukaryota; kingdom Metazoa; phylum Chordata; class Mammalia; order Artiodactyla; family Delphinidae; genus Grampus; species Grampus griseus. The sequence continues at coordinate 89,287,813 of NC_139001.1, read as the reverse complement.
ATACTAGCAAACAGAATCCAACAGCACATTAAAAGGATCATACACCATGATCAAGTGGGATTTATCCCAGGAATGCAAGGATTCTTCAATATACACAAATCAATCAATGTGATACACCACATTAACAAATTGAAGAATAAAAACTATATGATCATCTCAATAGATGCAGAGAAAGCTTTCGACAAAATTCAACACCCATTTATGATAAAAACCCTGCAGAAAGTAAGCATACAGGGAACTTTATCAATATAATAAAGGCCATATATGACAAACCCAGAGCCAACATCGTCCTCAATGGTGAAAAACTGAAAGCATTTCCACTAAGATCAGGAAGAAGACAAGGTTGCCCACTCTCACTACTCTTATTCAACATAGTTTTGGAAGTTTTAGCCACAGCAATCAGAGAAGAAAAGGAAATAAAAGGAATCCAAATCGGAAAAGAAGAAGTAAAGCTGTCACTGTTTGCAGATGACATGATACTATACATAGAGAATCCTAAAGATGCTACCAGAAAACTACTAGAGCTAATCAATGAATTTGGTAAAGTAGCAGGATACAAAATTAATGCACAGAAATCTCTGGCATTCCTATACACTAATGATGAAAAATCTGAAAAAGAAATGAAGGAAACACTCCCATTTACCATTGCAACAAAAAGAATAAAATACCTAGGAAAAAACCTACTTAGGGGGACAAAAGACCTGTTTGCAGAAAACTATAAGACACTGATGAAAGGAATTAAAGGTGATGCCAACAGATGGAAAGATATACCATGTTCTTGGATTGGAACAATCAATATTGTGAAAATGACTATACTACCCAAAGCAATCTACAGATTCAGTGCAATTCCTATCAAATTACCAGTGGCATTTTTTATGGAACTAGAACAAAAAATCTTAAAATTTGTATGGAGACACAAAAGACCCTGAATAGCCAAAGCAGTCTTCAGGGAAAAAAAACGGAGCTGGAGGAATTAGACTCCCTGACTTCAGACTATACTACAAACTACAGTAATCAAGACAATATGGTACTGGCACAAAAACAGAAACACAGATCAATGGATCAAGATAGAAAGCTCAGAGATAAAGCCATACACCTATGGTCAACTAATCTATGAAAAAGGGGGCAAGGATACACTATGGAGAAAAGACAGTCTCTTCAGTAAGTGGTGCTGGGAAAAGTGGACAGCTACATGTAAAAGAATGAAATTAGAACACTCCCTAACACCATACACAAAAATAGACTCAAAATGGATTCGAGACCTAAATTTAAGACCGGACATTATAGAACTCTTAGAGGAGAACATAGGACGAACACTCCTTGACATAAATAACAGCAAGATCTTTTTTGATCCACCTCCTAGAGTAATGGAAATAAAAACAAAAATAAACAAACGTGACCTAATGAAACTTAAAAGCTTTTGCACAGCAAAGGAAACCATAAACTAGACGAAAAGACAACCGTCAGAATGAGAGAAAATATTTGAAATGAATCAACGGACAAAGGATTCATCTCCAAAATATATAAACAGCTCATGCACCTCAATATTAAAGAAACAAACAACCCAATCCAAAGATGGGCAGAAGACATAAATAGATATTTCTCCAAAGCAGACATACAGATGGCCAAGAGGCACATGAAAAGCTGCTCAACATCACTAATTATTAGAGAAATGCAAATCAAAACTACAATGAGGTATCACCACACACCAGTTAGAATGGGCATTATCTGAAAATCTACAAACAACAAATGCTGGAGAGGGTGTGGAGAAAAGGGAACCCTTTGGCACTGTTGGTGGGAATGTAAATTGATACAGCCACTATGGAGAGCAGTATGGAGGTTCCTTAAAAAACTAAAAATAGAATTACCATATGATCCAGCAATCCCATTACTGGGCATATAACCTAAGAAAACCATAATTCACAAAGACCCATGCACCCCAATGTTCACTGCAGCACTATTTACAATAGCCAGGTCATGGAAGGAACCTAAATGCCCATCAACAGATGAATGGATAAAGAAGATGTTGTACATATATACAATGGAATATTACTCAGCCATAAAAAGGAACGAAATTGAGTTTTTGTTGAGACGTGGATGGATCTAGAGACTGTCATACAGAGTGAAGTAAGTCAGAAAGAGAAAAACAAACATCGTATATTAACGCATGTATGAGGAACCTAGAAAAATGGTACAGGTGAACCGTTTTGCAGGGCAGAAGTTGAGACAAAGATGTAGAGAACAAACGTATGGACACCAAGGGGGGAAGCGGCAGGGGGGTGGGAATGGTGGTGTGCTGAATTGGGCGATTGGGATTGACATGTATACACTGATGTGTATAAAGTTTATGACTAATAAGAACCTTCTGCATAAAAAAATAAAAAATTAAAAAAAAAACTAATACTAAACTTTCTTTGGGTTATTTGTATGGAAATATGTTAATATAAATGTTTCAGACATTACATGAAATTTCTAAAAATCTTATATGTTGTGGAATAGTAAGTCATAATTCTAGTTATTGCTTTAAAATGTATATCTCTGAAAAAACTAAATTTCCTTGTCAATTACATTATTATGAAATTTCATCAAATCGTTAACCGTGGTCATTTTTAAGTTTTTTATCATTTACAGACAGTTCTGGGTGTACTGTGATCCTTTTGCAAAAATGTTCCTATAAAAGGGTTTCATCTTCAAGGAATTCATGGAAAAGACTCTGACAAGTACAGGTTTCTGGTAACTGACCATAATGCTGAACTGAATGAATAAGCATTTTCAGAACTCTAATGGAAAACTGATGAGTTCATAAAAGTGCTAACAAAAGATCAAGATGAAAAAAAAATTAATTACATGGGACTGAGTGAACTGATGAGGATGCTTATAATTTTTGTGACTTTCTGTTTGAATTAAAAAAAATGTTCTGTAAATTTATGTATAAAGAACTTAATGTAAAACAATGCCACTCTTCTCACATATTTTCTCTTGTTTTGGAAAATATAGATATTTTCTGTTAAAAACATGATTTATACTGAAAAAAAAACCAAAACCCACAACCTATATCAGTTTTATTTTTGAAATTTAGAAATGTTGTTAATCAGGACACTTTTAAGAGAGTTGAAAGGCAACCATGGGATAAAAATAATTAGAGTGCATATAGATTATTTAAAGAACTATAAATCATTAAAAGAAAAAGAAAAATGGACAAAAGACTTGAAAATACTCTTTACAAAAGAGCATATCCAAATGATGATAATGGCAATGACAATGAAGAAGAACTAGGACTGGGAGTGGGAGAGGGAGGGGGAGAAGAGAAGAGAAGGAAAGAGGTTATCAATTCATTGGTTGCTAGAAAATGCAAATAAAATGAGATACGTTACTCTCTTACTGAAGTAGCTAAAATGAAACAAACACGCAAACAAGTCTTGATGAGGACGTGGAGCAAAGGGAAAGAACAGTCTGTGCTGGTGAGAGAATAAGTTGTAAATCACTTTAGACAAGTGTGGCAGAATCTACTAAATCTAAATATAGACATACTGACTGTATGACCCAGCAATTCCGTTCTGTTTATTTATTTATTTATTGGTATAGTGTTCATGGAAGCAATATTCTTAATAGCCTTAACCTGAAACTATTCAAATAATTCACATCCTTAATTATAGAAAGCACAAGAAAAAATTATGGTATATGCACATGATACATGCAGCATAACATTAAAAAAAAAAAAAAGAATCCTGACACAAAGAGTACAGGCTATGTGATTCCATGAACATATACCTTATATAAACTGTGAAAAGTACAATAATAAGCAAAATTCATTTATGTTCTTAGATGAATAGTATATTTGGGGGGAAATGGGTCTCCTCTGAGGACTGGTAATATTCTGTTTCTTGATCTGGGTACTAGCTCCACAAATGCGTTCAGTTTGTGAAATGTATTGATATTATGTGTACACTTGTCTGCATGTTTATGATGCTTCAGTAAAATGTTACAAAAACAATGTCAGTGAGGGATGAGAAGAGGAGGAGAGGGCTGAGGATGAGGTAAATTTGATCGTATATTGATAATTGCTGAACTGTATGATGGGTACATAAGACTTCACTCTACTATTCTCCCCACTTTTATAATTTTGAAATTTTCCCTAATAAAAAAGTAAAATTAAAAACATATAGTAAAAAGTTTTTTAAAAAAGAACAGAACTCTTTCTTACCAGCAGATACGTCTGGAATTTAACACCATCACAAAATAACTTCTGGAAAAGCTAACATATTTAATCATGATGTTTACTGATATACAAGTCCCTAAAACAACGCATGGCACGTAGTAGTTAACTCAGTAATACTTGCTGAATGAAATAATGATTAAATCTGGAAGACAACATGGTTGAGATAATTACATTGTAGCAATAAGGCATTAAAAAAGTCTCAAACCCTATATTAGGAGATTTTGTTTGTGGTGTGTTAGTGCAGAAAAGATAAAATCTGCGTTTTATGTACTCTGGCTCTACATTCTTCCCCATAGGATTAGAAATCTAAGTCACTTCCTTTGTAAAAGTAAGCTCCTTGTTATTAGGTAACAATGTCTGTCCTCTCTGTGGAGAAAATGCTGCAGCTTTACAATCTTATCAAGCTACTCATTTCTTTATACTTTCTTCCATCTGAAACATGAGCTCTTACACTCCAGGTAGCCAGTATTATTTTTACAGAAAAATTCTATGAGTTTCCAGTTCCAAGGGATGAAAGCATATTTGAATTTTCACAGTATCTGCTTTTAAATAATGACAGAAAAATCTTTTGGAAAATTTACTTTATTCTGTGCAAAACCAATTTTGGTTAAACATAACTTTTCAGATTTTCTGTTTCTCACAAAACAAACACTCAATAAACTCATCTCTTTTAAAATGATAATAGCAAATCTCTCTAGAAAATATTTGTATATAGTTTATTTATACTTCAGTTGATCCTGAGACTTAGAACTATGGTTAAAAGTTCAAGTTCATTTCACATAATTATAAAGATCTATAAAGTACTGTGGTATTGTTTAGTTTCACTTCCTATATTATGTGTCTGTATTCATGTCCCTCATAAATGTGAGTAAAATACCTTTAGATTACGATTATCATGCAAATAATAATAGACTTAAAAGATAATATATATAAATGCTATTATAAACTTCTCAAAGTTTCAAGTTTATGTATTTAAGATGTTCTGGACATAACCTATTTGGTACTTATTTAACACTGACATAAATAACTACCTAGCCAAACAGTGGATTTGGACCCAAACTTTAAGTGGGCTCCACTCCAAATTAGATATGGTGTCTCATTATCGAAAATGAAATCCTAAGCTGTAAAATACCTTTAAGTGGTTTTAAAATAAGAATAAAATATACTCAGAATATTAAAAATTGCTTTAAAATAAATATCTGAAGTTTGAAAATTTATTCTTTCAAAGAGCCTGCTTCCATTCACACTTACATCCTTCCAACAAATAAGTTTATTTGATAAAGACTCCAGAAGGATGTCCATTTGGACATGTTTTCAAGCAACATTCTATATTGACTGCAGGCCATTTGGCCGACAGTAATTAGTGGTTGAGTTTTACCACCTACCTTCAATGCCATCTGTTTTACAATAGAAGTGCTTAATTTAGAGTGTAGATTTTGCAAACCTTATAAAACAGGAAATCTGAGACAATGATTAAAGAAAGAATGATCGGGTTCCAAATTCTCTCTATTTCTAGTCCCATCTCCCTCCAATCCATTCTCCACACTGAAATAGAGTGAACATTCTAAAATATAAATTTGATTAAATTACAATCTTACTTAAAAACCCTTCAATGACTCCCTATCTTTCTTAGGATCAAGTCAATAATCATTTCGTAAGCCTTTATCCTCTGTCTTCTGAATACGCCTTCCGTATCATTTTTGAGGACTGCCCCTCTCACTTTCTACCATGGTTTTTCCTATGTTCATGCTCTTTTTTGTCTTCAATGTATTGTCTTCTTTACCTGATATTTCCCCACTCAACTCTACCAAAGTGTAGACTCTCAAATTCCAATTTACTCTTCCTGTAAGACTTCCCTGGAGTCTAAGTTAATATTCCTTCCTATAGGCTTCCATAGCACAAATATTAATAGTAATTATTGAACTTCTCTCTGTGTTGCAATTGCCTATTTACTTGTCCATCTCCACCATTTTTCCAGAAACTTCCTTTTGAGAGTATGGATTACCTTTCATTTGCAATTACGTACAAAGTATTTAACATCATATCTAGCTTATAATAAGTTCTCAACAAATATTTGTTGAGATAACTAATGAATAAATCAAGAGAAACAAAGTTATTCAGTTTCAGTCCTGAAAACGTAAGTCATAAACAGTACAAATGTAGTCCTATGTTATTGTAAATGTTCATCATCCTGAAGGCTTACACTCCAGGTAAAACATGCTTCTTCAACTTAAACTTGTAACATCCAGGTCTCCAGTTCTTAAAGTTTACACAGTGGCCTTTTCAATGTAATTCTCCCTCCATATTGAATTTGTTATTAAGGGACTTATATGGACAACTGAGTTTTTCTCAAAAGTCTCCCTAAAGAGATAGAAACCAAGAATATTTGACCAGCCACAGTTAAGTTTAAGAAAGATGAATGACTCATCAATTTCTCTGACTTGTTTTGTTTTCCTCTTCCAAGTCACATGAATTGTTTGCTACCTGAGTATTTGTCATTTTTATTTTAATGTTTGCTTATGTCAAATACAACTTGGATCTCTGACCAATGAATAATTTATGGCTGGGGACTCTTTTTAGATGGAAAAACTCCCTTCTGTGTATAGCTAGCTGCGCCAATTATAATAAGTAGCCAATTCTGAACAAAAACAACCACCCACCTGAAAGTTCCTGTCATAGATAAACAGAAAATAGCTTATGCATCAATGGAGGGCATTAGAGCATCAATAAATTGAATTTGTTGCCGGGAAAAAATTGTCTGTGTAACTGCTATTCAAAGTTCCTCTCCCTGACAGGATCCAATTGTGTCAAGAAACTAAGTAAATATGCTTAAATTCAAAGACTCAAAGAAAACTGAAAAAGGCTATAGAAATTATCCAGCCAGACTTCTGTATGGAATAAGGCTCCTTTGGGCTTAGAATACTTCCAAGAATCTAAACAACTCTGTCCATAACCTTTAGTGACTATGCTGTTTCATTAATGGTCAAGACTGTATCCCTGTCTAGATGCAAGGCAAATTTGTACTCAGAAAATAAAATTCTGTTTAAAAAAAACAAACAAGGCCAGTCTACCTGACTTAAGGTACTTTAAATACAGTATTCTTCAACTTCCTTGATACCTGATTCTTTTTCCTTTTTTCCTTACTGTCATAAAGAGTATGAATGCATTTCTGACGTTTGACTGCTGACAGCTCTCAAGCTCCACCCCTCCCTCTTCGGCTTCAGCTCCACATCTGGGTAAGGTGGTAAGAAAGCCTGGGTGCTTTCCTTGGCTGCCAGTGGTAAGTTCAAACCACACAAGCCCCTGCTTGTGACAGAACCCTCAGCCCTAGCCCCACAACTCTACCACTATAAAAACCTGAGTTACTCCCCTCTCCCAGTTCTTTTAAGCTATTACAGACCTGCTTCAGAAGCCTGGCCTGCTCTCCTTCAGAAAGCCTCCTAATGTGAGTAATAAACCTTTTCATACCATCTGGGAGTATGAAAATTACATGTGACTACATGAGTCTCAACATCCACATAAAATTTTGAGTGTTCACAGAATCTCACATACGGCGTATAACTGGAAGTCAAAGTATTAATGCACAAGAAGGCTGTGAACCTACAGAATATATTTCAAATAGGAGTGAGAAAGAAGCAGAATAAAATTATTAGCAACAAAAACCAAAGATCAAAACAGGTTAAACTCACTTTAGAAATAAAATGTGTCACACATATCCAAGAACAAATAGATCTATGTTATTTCATTACAAATAATCTGGATAATCGTCAGGACTGTATAATCTGCAGAGAGTGTCAATCAGTTTACAAGGCCAAAGTAGAAGGTAAATAAAAAGAACTGAAACAGGTAGGAATTGTTCAATGTTCCAAATTTATTTTACATGGTGACAAGATATTAAAACAAAGGTATATCTCAGCATGGGAAAGACACATTCCTGGAAAGTAATTTATAAAATAGTATAGCATTCTAACATTTTCTCAATGTTATATTGATTCCCAATATAAAACAGAAGATACATTCTATATAAGAAAAAAAATCATTAACCCACTTATTTAAAAGTTGTTTTGTTTTTTTTGTTTTGTTTTGTTTTTGTGGTACGCAGACCTCTCACTGTTGTGGCCTCTCCCGTTGCGGAGCACAGGCTCCGGATGCGCAGGCTCAGCGGCCATGGCTCACGGGCCCAGCCGCTCCGCGGCATGTGGGATCTTCCCGGACCGGGGCACGAACCCGTGTCCCCTGCATCGGCAGGCGGACTCTCAACCACTGCACCACCAGGGAAGCCCTAAAAGTTGTTTTCAAATAACTCATTCAAGATGGAGAAATTAATATCTTTCTCAAGCTTAATAACATTTTTTAAAGTTAATTCTATTAAGGTATAACTTACATATAATAAAATGCACACAAGTGAACAGTTTGATGAGTCTTAACAGATGTTTACAGCCATGTAACCACTGTAACAATTAAGATATAAAATATTTACAACATTCAGAAAGTATTCTCATGTCCCTTTGCAGTCAATTTATCTCTAAAGTTCTTCCCAGAGAATCACAGATCTTATTTCTATCACCCTAGAATTAGTTTTACCTGTTCCTGAAATTCACATAGATGGAATTATACTGCATGTGTGCATTTGTGCATGATTTCTTTTATTCAGCATGTTTTTGAGATTCATACACTTTGTTTCATTATTTTCACTGCTGTGCATTATTCCATTAGTAATAATACACAACAATTTGTTCATTCATTCACCTCTGGTGGACATTTGGGTTGTACCAAGTTTTTTTGGCTCTTATAAAGATGCTCTGAACATTCACGTGCAAGTTTTTAATTGCAAGGCCATAAAGTTTTTTCCTACCTTTTCTTCTGACAGTTTTATAGCTTTTGCTTTTTACATTTAGGTTGATTATCAATTTTAACTTAATTTTCTCTATGGAGATAGGTAAAAGTCAATAGTCATTATTTTTCCCTTCAGAAATCCATTTTTCGAGCATCATTTAATTTAATTACCCAGGAGTCTTTGTAGAAAAAATAAACATATATATGTGGGTCTATTTATGGACGTTCTATTTTGTTCTACCGATCTTTGTGCTTATCCTTACCCAAATACCATAGAGATTTGATAAGTGAAGCTTTTATAAAATTCTAGAAATCAGCTAGTGTAAATCCTTCAAATTTTTTTTTTCAAAATTGATTTGGTTATTCCACCTTGTTTGCATTTCCAGATACATTTTTAAAACAATTCCAGTTTCTATAAAAATACTTTCTAGGATTTTAACTCACATGGTGTCAAATCTATAGATCAATGATCAATGTGAAGAGAATGGACATTTAACAATATTAAATCTTCCAATTCATGAAGGTGGTTAACTCTTCTTTAATTTTTCTCAGCAATGTTTTGTAGTTTTCAGTGAGGATACATTAAACAATTTTTCTTAAATTTATTCTGAAATATTTCTTTTGCACGCTTTCGTAAGTGAAAACTATTAAATTTACTTAATAATTATTGTAGGTTCTTTGCAGATTGCTTCAGATTTTCTACATAAACAATCATGCCATCTACAGACAGCAACAGTCATTTTTCTTCTTCTCCAATTATTATATATTTTATTTCTTATTATTACCTTATTCTGTTACTCATGACCAACATCAAAACTTTGAATAGAAGAGGTAGAGAGCAGGCATCTTTGACTTCTTTCAAAACTTAGGGAGAAAGCATTCAATATTAATCATTAAATATAATGTAAGCAATACCTTTTTCATATATATGTGCTTTATCAGATTGAGGGAATTCCACACTATTCCTAGTCTGCTGCAAGTTTTTGTCATGGATGGGATTGAGTCTTGTCAAAACCTTTCTCTGCAATCACTGAGTTGATCACAGAATTTGTCTCCTTCATTCTGTTAATGTGAGGAATTGAGTTGACTGATTTTTGAATGTTGAAACCACTTCACTTTCTTTGGACTACCTCCTCCTCTTGCTAATGATATATTATCCTTTTTTATACTGCTGTCCTAAAATTTTATTGAGGATTTTTGCACCTATGTTGATAAGGGATATATATAAATTTTATTAATGATTTCAAGAAGTGAGTTGTTGGCATGGACAAATTTCTCTAATGTTTGGTTTTTAGTGGATAATTTGGTCTTCTATTTTTAGCTTGTAAAACCTTTTTTCCCCTCCAAGGACTCCCTTAGAAGTATACCATAAAAAATTTTTAATATGTTACATTTTCAACATCCTGTATCTCAAAACTTTCATTTGTGTGCTTGTAATTTCTTCTTTGATCCATGGGCTATTTAGGAAAGTATAATTTAATGCCCAAATGTCAGGGGATTTTACACTCATTATTTTGTTATCGAATTCTAATTTAACCCATCATGGTCAGAGAACACAAAATGTAGGATTTCTAGCTTCATTTATCTTGAGAGCTATGAAAAGTCCAAGGCGTTTTCTAATATTCTCCACCTTGGCAAGACTCAAACACTAAACTCTGTCTCCTCTGTGGATTTTGTTGAGACTTTTCTTATTCTTAGAGTAAGTCTAAAGTAGATCTTCCTCTAGGACATGGTCATTATGACTAAGGCATTTTTGGTTGTGTTGTCTTAGCTGCATGTTCAGGGTGTTAAGATGATTTCTTCATTCTGACTAAACCAGAGTTCCACCATCTCCCAGCACTGCTTAATTTCTAGTATCTCTGTCTGTTTTCTGCCCCGTAGCAGCCGATTTTTGGCAAGCCTTGCATAATCTCATCTTTTGCATGGGTAGCTCTACCTTTGGTGAAGAATTTGTGGGGATCCTTCTGTTCTGCATACACTTCCCCAGGCAGTCCATTGCTCTCCAATGCTCTGCCCATCAGATTCCAGCCACTTCAGCTGCCCTGAACTCTGATGTCCTCAACTCAGTGGATCTACCATGATCTTCTTGTACTATAGCTACCTGCACTGCACTCAAGGAAGTGTCCCCATGCCGACAGGCAGGGAGAATATGGGTTTCATTTCATGACTTTCCCATTTTTATTACATCACAATCTTACTCTGCCTATTGTCTGATGTTTGAAAACTATTATCTTATATATTTTCCCCAGTTTTATAGTTTTTTTTGTTTTGTTTTGTTTTGTTTTTTTATGTAAGAAATCTAGACCAGTACTAGTTACTTGATCAGAACCAAAAGTGAAAGCTTGTTTAATTGTGTTTGTTTTAAATTCTTGGGTCAGCATCTTCCATCAATTCCAGTTTCCTTTAAAAATGTATAAAAATGTCAAAGCCAGGTAATTTATTCAGGAGTGGGAGTTTTTTTGTTTAAAAAAAAAAAGTTGCCCTACTATGAAAATGCAAGAGAAGCAGAAAAGGGGTCTTATGTACTCAGACACCCAGACGTTTAAAGGAAATACAGCCCTGATCAAAAGATAATTTTTATTGCTATGAGAAGAACAAAAGAAAAAGGGAGAAGTTCTGCCTGAGATGTGTCAGCAAGAGTGGAGACCTGACCTTCTAACAATATCCAAGCAGGAGGGGTTATTATGCAAATTGATGTGTCCAGCTGTTGTTCTTTTCTGTGATGGATAAAATAAAAGGAAATAGGCTCAAATTGCAGGATGGGGGACTAAGGTTTGGCAGCTTTACAAATGGCCCTTTACTTACTGACCCAAGGAAAGTGATAACTGATTGCAGGAGGGTATTAAGGAATACTGATTTCAGTATTGATTTATTGTTTCTCCATTCCCCAATCAGAACACAAACCAGTTGATGCTACACTGTTAGGATGTTGTGTTTAACTTACATGCTTTTATACACAGTAAAGAGTACAGAGAAAATTTTATAGATTAAAAAAATTTAGAATTATATTCTTCTAAAACAAAGAAAGTCATTTTTATCTCCCTGAATTGATTTTTTTAAAGTGCATTAGTTCAATGGTTTCTGATTCATATATAGTACAATCATAATAGTAGAAATAGCTGATGTATATACAGGAATTTAGAGTTTTCAATAACTTTATAATAACCTCTATTATCTCATTTGTCAATAACTTTATAATAACCTCTATTATCTCATTTGTTGTTTCAGATATGCTATTTCCATTTTATAGAACAGGGAACTGGGGTCCATGAAAGGTAGATAACTTGGCCAAGTGAGTAGTGATAGGTCTTGAAATGCTATTTCAATATCAAACACCTCTTGTTCAGCCTACTAATCTTTTCACGGAAGCTTCTAGGGGTCTCTCAATAAAGTGGTGATGTGCAGCTCTAACATTCTTCTGTACAGTAGCAAGGGGCTTAACCAGAAAAGCCAATCGCAGTGCCTGTCATACTCTCAGACTCTTTTAGAAATTCTTCTCAGGAACTCGAAGCTGGAAATAAATTGATAAAATAAGCAAGTTCTGCCTGAAAGTCTAGGAGCTAACATGGCAACCTGGAGTCAAGAGGAAGCAGAAATTATAAATATTCAGAATTAGATATGCAGTAGCAAAAGAATCACTATTAGAGGGTGGAAAGGGCAGATGGCTGTTGAATTTCAAGGGGAAAAAAGAGAAAGAAAGAACAAGTAGATGTACATGTGCATGTAACAGAGCAGGGTCAACATACAACACTAAGAGAATCGGGGATCTTTTGCTCCTTAGGTCCCCCTCACAGTCTCTGATTCTGAATCAGTTCCTGGGAAGAAACCCTCTAGGGGTAGGTTTCTTATGATTCCCCTTCTACCTGAAGGCAGGCTCCACTATACTCCCTTGCCACGTGCGCTTTCTGAAGCTGCATTGTTGAGCCCTTCCTGGCTACCTGGGTATATGTATCTTCCCAATATCTCTACCATCTCCCAGTATTTCTGATTTCTTGAAGATTATTTGTTCCTTGTCAACAAGATACCCGAAATAAACCATATCCCATAGCATTGAGTCCAGCAGCTGATAAAGATTTAATGCTGACAGATCAGAATAGAAATCTTGGGCTTCCCTGGTGGCGCAGTGGTTGAGAGCCCCCCTGCCGATGCAGGGGATGCAGGTTCGTGTCTCGGTCCAGGAAGATCCCACATGCCATGGAGCGGCTGGGCCTGTGAGCCATGGCCGCTGAGCCCGTGCATCCGGAGCCTGTGCTCCGCAATGGGAGACGCCACAACAGCGAGGGGCCCACGTACCACCAAAAAAAAAAAAAAAAAAAAAAGAAATCTCTGAGAAAAATAATTTAAAATAATAACGACACTGAGTTACATCAAGCTGTTTGGTTATTAGGGTACTCAGAAGCATGCATTGTTATGAAAGAAATGTATGTATCAGAGATGGGGAAATGAGCAGAGGGCTTTTCCTACACATCTTGTTTCTTTGAAATCCTAGGGCAATTATTTATGGTCACTCCTGCAAGATGCAGTTTTTATTCTAATCATTTAAGGTACTTTATCTTTTGCATGCCTGGCTACCTATAGTGAAACTCTTTGGAGGTGAAGAATTCTGTATCATTTTCTTTATGTATTGCTTCACAGTACTGAAACCATGTGCTGTCCTGTACTCACAGCAGTACATTTGAAATAGTCACTGACCAAAGAAAAGAGGGTTAACAGTACTGCATGCTTTATATTCCTTGGCATTTAATTTAATATTCATAAAAGCCTTAATAATTATGTGCTATCACACGTGAGTATATGGTGTCTCAGAATGACATAGCTGTTGTTCCACAATTTATACGTCACAGAGTTAAAGTTTGAAACCAGCAACTCTGATTTAGTAGCCTCTGTTACTTCCACCACCCAGCCCTAACTCCCATCAGCTCCTCCATTCACTCATACAACAGAAATTTAATTGATGACTGCGCCAGGCACTGGAGATAGATTGTGGAACTGCGGATACAGAGTTGAGTAACAGCAACAACAACGATAACAAAACCCCAGACTCCCTGCAGTACGGAGCTTCTACTCTAATGAGTCTCTTGAACATTATGGCTCACAGATCGTCCCCAGTCAGTGATCTCTATTCATTTCTTCTCCCTCACCTTGCATATATGAAGTCCACTGTGCAAGACTATCACTTTTGCATATACAAAATTAAGTATCACGCCCCTTCAGCTTTCTTCATACAGCCACCTGCCACTTACCCATCACAGAGCTCCATGCCCATGGTTAAGAAATAAGCTTCTCTCTGAAGGCAGTGAAGGCATATACATGTCCAAAGGCCGGGTAGGGTAGATACTTTTTTCCACAAGATTCTCTGGCTTTCGATAACAAATTTTATTCTTGCTAGGTCGCATTTTGAAATTAATTTTAATTGGCAAAACCTTCTTAGTTATGGTACTGAATTATGTCCACCCAAAAGATATGTTGAAATCCTCTCTCCCAGTACCTCGGAATGTCATCTTCTTTAGAAATAGTGTTGCAGATGTAATTAGTTGAGGTCATACTAGTGTTGGGTGGGCCCCTAACCCAATCTGACTCATGTCATTATAAGAAAAGGGAAATTTGAACACAGAGATTCACAGAGGGAGGACAACTGGAAGAGACACCGGGAGAAGACAGCCATGTGATGAGGGAGGCAGAGGAGGGAGTGATGCCTCTATAAGCCAAGGAAAGCCAAGGATGGCTGGTGAACACTAGAAACTGGAAGAAACAAAGAAAGATTCTCCCCTTCAGGTTTCAGAGAGAACATGAGCCTGCTGACATCTTGATTTTAGATATCTAGCCTCAAAAACTGTGAGACAATGAACTTCTGTTGTTTAAACCATCCAGTTTGGATAACGGCAGCCCTAAGAAACGATTCCGTCTTTCTACCTCTTTCTTTTTTCATTATCCACCCCCTTCTCCTTTACTTCTTTTTTACTCTTTCTTCCTTCCTCCCTCTTCTTCTACTTCTTTGTATTCTGTTCCATCACCTCTCACTCAGCTACTTTTATAGATCCCGATGGCAAGAATCAAAAAGTCACTCTGCCACCATTCCTCCCTACTTGATTTCCCAGGTCTGACATCTTCTTGGTAGCTCCATTGCAGAACCGCTGTCAGAGTTGTTTAATAAAGATCCCCTTTTATTTATGAATGTTAAGCAATGCCTAGAAGGTTCAGAAACTCTCCTCCCAGTCTATAGTACAAAATGCATGAACTGACGGAAAAGTCTTGGAGCAATGCTGCTGCTCCCATTTAAAGATGCTGAAGCATATGTTTCATTGGTCCTCTGGCATCTTTATGCCTTCAGAGACAGGCAATCTACTTCCTTCAGAGTTATTCAGTGCACAGCAAATGACTAGCAAGTCTTAGAACATGTAAATGTGTGGATGCTTCCCAGTACCAGGTAGAAAGGGCATTTTTCCTCAGTCCTCAATGTCACAACTAATTGTGTTTTGCCTCTCACAGAAGCACTGGGTCACTTCACGAAGCAATTTTCTACTCCAGAAAATCACACTACCCTGCTGGCTATGCAAATAATCTAGTATAGAGCATCCTTCCTGAAAACCTTTTCTCAAGGAAATGTTATTTCAAGACGTGATTTTGTGCAATGAAAAAGGAACACTTGTCACTGGCTATTTCCTTCTGTAAACATCTCAGCTGGCAAAGTTTTCTTGGTTACTTTGCCCTTTGTTGTCAGGAACAATAAAGAACAAGAAAAAGGCACAAAACCATTAGCGAGACCTCACTACCTTTTTGTAGGTCAATGTAACTTTATATGCATAATACACATTTTAAAACAGTAACAAATAATATTTTATAGGCTGTTTTGTGTATTTTATTTAGCAAATAATTACAAAGGTTTTTTTTTATTGTTCCTAGAAACTGATGTAAGAGGGTCAGAGCTAACACCAATGTAATCTATTTCCTTATGGAGTTTTCAGTCTAGTGGGGGAAGCAGACACACATCCAGATGACTGCCTCTGTGTACAGGCTGTGTGGGGCAGGCTGGGTGGTACCCTGGAAACTGCACAAGATCTGAAGTCAGATCATCTGGGCTCAAATCTTGGCTCAGCCACTTGCTAGTCTCTGATCTTGAGCAAATTAGTTAAACTGTCTAAGCCTCAGTTTTCTCATTTGTAACTAGATCCCCCAGTCATGGGGCTATTTTGAAGGCTTTACAAGTTAATGTACATAAAGCCTTAGCACAGGTCTGGATACGCAGGGAGCTCTGAGGAATAGTAAGCTTCTGTTCTACAAGGGGAAAGAGCAGTTGGGCAGAGGGACTGAGTGAATATAGCCCATCGCAATAAGACATTGGTGTGGAGTATTAACTATCTGGAAGCTATTCAACTTTGGCTGTGCTGAGTAGCCTCACCGATCTGCTTAACACTCTCATAGAGACCAACTAGTGACAGCAACCAAAAGAGGAGGGAAAAAACTATAGAACGACTTAAAAAGAGTCAGTGACATTACCACCACCTGCCCTCGCCCCTTCTCCTGAGGTATCAGCAGCTGCTCCAAAGAAAACACTATCTGTGTCACACACAGCAATTACTTGGTTGATTTCTCTGCAAGCAGTTGCTATTTTTCTGTTGACAAGGCACACTGAATTGATCATTTGGTATTACATAATATCCAATTTACTGTCTCATAACACTTTATTTGTTTTATATAAGGAGTTGTGTGCCAGAGGGCTCTGATGATGTTGAAAATGCATCATTTCAGTCACTCACCTGCACTGCTAATGGTTTTGCTGCCGGCTTTTTAAGCTTGAATTAATTTGGCAACTTAGTGCTCAAGTGAAAAAAGTAGAGAATCTATTCTTGAACATAGGTAAAGCCAGCTGGAGGCTGAGGCGTAAGGAAGAGAATTTGTTTTGTTGGAGGTTGTGACGCAGACGTCAGATTTTTACCATTTGTAATACCAGTTTTTTTTTTTTTTAAATAAACTTTTAATCTTAGAATAGTCTTAGATTTACAGAAAAGCTGTGAACTAGTTCCAAGAGTTCCCATACCTGTAACATGCAGTCTCCCTGCTATTGTTAATGTCATAGTATGTGTGGTACCTTTGTGGCAACCACTGAAGCCAGTGTGATACATTACTGTGAACTAAATTCCATACTTTATTCAAAGGTACTTACTTTCTACCTAATGTTCTTTTTCTGTTTCAGGCTGTCATTCAGAATACCACATTACATTCAGTCATCATGCTTTCGTAGGCTCCTCTTGGCTCTGACAGTTTCTCAGATTTTCTTTGTTTTCAATGACCTTGGCAGTTTGGAGAGTAGCGTCAGGCATTTTGTAGAGTTGTCCCTAAATATTTTTATTTAATTTTTCTCTTTATGATTAGACTGAGATTTGGGGTTTTGTAAAGAAGATGACAGAGGTAAAGTTCTATTTTCATCATCACATCATACCAAGGGTACATGCTATCTGTAAGATGTATCATTTTTGATGTCAGCCTTCACTGCCTGGCCAAGGTGATGTTTGTTTCCACTGTAAAGCCCCTCTTTTCTTCCCCATTTCCATACTGTGCTCCTTGGAAGGAAGTCATATAAGAGGTAGGATTTATGCTCCACCTCCTTGAGGGCAGACTATCTACTTAAATTGTTTAATTTTCATCTGTGCTTGACATTTGTCTGTTATCTCCCATTTATTTATTTATTCAATTATTTATATCCATATGGACTCACAGAGATTTATTTTATACTTTGGGTTCTAATCCAATACTGTGTTTACTTTGTTGCTACATTGCTCCAGCTTTGGCCAGTGGAGCTCTTTCTATTGGCTCTTGCGTCCCTTTTACATACCCGCATCATGGTGGGTTATTTTGTTTTGGGGGGCTTTTTTTGAACACTCCCTTACTTTCTGGCAACACAAGATACTCCAGGGTCATCTTGTGCCAGCCCTAGAATCAGTTATTTCTTCAAGCATGGATCCTTTTATTGGAGAATGGTATTAGAATCTGAGATCTGGGTGTTGGGTATGCTTGTTGCTCCTGGAGGGTCCTTGCTTCTGATACCAGCTTTGTTACCACTAGGATTCCCTAGGATCCCCGGGGCCTCACACTGCCCAAGACCCCACTCTATAGTGGCTCATCCCACACAGCTCTTCTTCAGCAGCTTGCCATAGCACAGCTGGGCTAAACCATCTTCTTTCCCTTTCCCTCCATCAAAAGCTATCCACCTGTGTCCTGTTCCTTCACTGCTCTTGCCATCAGCTTCTGAAGATAATTAGTTATTTGAACCTTGCACAGACACAGGTGATTTTCAATAAATATTTGTTACATTGAATTGAATCTGATCATCTAATTCCCATTAAATTGTCAAGAACTGATCATGGATTAGTGTCACTACTCACACGAGATAACTGAATTTTTAATAGAGAATTTCTGAATACACAGCTCTTTCCAAAGAAAATGACACTGAAACATGGCAGATGCTTGGGAAGATGTATATAAGCAGATAAACCTTAATTTAGTGGGTCCTGTCCAGCATTTTGAAAAATCAAAAGAGAATAGAAAATACAACGCCTCACATATAATTAGAATAAACATTGCTCTGTGAAGCTTTGGGGGATGTCTGTTTATGTGTGTGTGTGCACACCGAGTCATGATGTACATCACAACATGGCTCACAATGTCTAAGTGGCTAGTCTTTCCATCATTTTGTATAAGGATATAGAGGATATTAGAAATTTTAAGGATGACTGTGCCAAGTCTCAATTTGGCAAAGCAAATCACTGTGGTCCATTTTTTTCTTAAATTCCTTTGGAAATATTTCACAATCATTGTTTTGGTCAGTGGCATGCCATACCGGTAAGTCTGGCTTTTAGGTATATGAAAAGATATGATGCATACGTGATAGGAGATCACATTCTGTCCTTTTACTTTCTAGGTTATTATCTCTATTAAGGGGTAGTCCCATCCATCTAGATGTCCAGGTAAGCAACGAGACGATACAGTGTAGTGGTTAAGCATTCAGGCTCTGCTTTATTCATGACATAAGCTCTACCATTTCTTAACTGTGTGGTTTAGCCCAGGGACCTTAATTTTTCCTGTATGTAAAATGGGACTAATGTTAGTATTTACCTTACAGGGTTTTTGTGATAGAAAGGTTTAGTATGGTATACCTTCAATTAACATGGTCAATAAATAAGTCAGTACTTTGTGAACTGCAGATCACACCTCCTGGGTGGATCAGGAAATCCATTTAATGGGCTGTGTACAACATTAAATAATAAAATAGACTAACATATCATGGCAGAGTGTCCGCAAGTAGCTAGCGTAAATTTGATTCACAAAACTTTGGTTCTGTGTCTGTCTGTGTCTATATTTATGTGTGTCTGTGTGTGTGGATATTGGGTCACTAGGTAAAGTGCATTCTTACTGATGGTCATAATCAGAATATCTGAAATGTCAGACAGATCTTTCCTCCCCCCCAAACTAAATTTACCCCTCCCCATCCTTCCATTTTAAGTTCAGTTGTTCTTCTTTCAAATAACCTTTCTTTACCTGCCTGTCTGATTTAAATCCTTTATCGCATCACGAAACTCTGAATTCTATCACTTAGCTGTAATTTTACGTTTGTTTATGTGATTGTTAGATTAGCAGCTGTATCACCTTTTAGGCTGTAAGCTCACTGCCGGTCATGACTGGTCTTTTTTTTTTCTTTTGCTTACTCCTATATTCCTTGCATCTAACACATGTATGGCACACAAGACCTGCTCCATAAATATTAAATGAATCAATGTATCCTCCATCTCCTCCAACATAACCCCATGTGTAATCCAGCCATTAAGTCCTGTGGATTCTTTCTCCTTAATATCTCTCAGGTCCACCAACTTGGCTGTATTATTTAGAGAACTTAATTCTTCTTGCCTGAATTTCAGCAATATTCTTCTAACTGATCTCCTTATCTACACCCTGCTGCTTTTCCTCCCACTCCAATCCAATTAATTTTCTCCCTAAGTGATTTTTTTTACAAAAATAAAAATATGATCATGCCACCTCTCAGCTTAGTATCTTTCAATTGCATCTAATTGCCCTCAGAAAGAAGTTCAAATCCTTTATCATGTAGGGGGCACAGACATTTGCAATCATAGTGCCTTTGTGCAAAATTTTAACTTTCTTATAACTGAATTTAATTTTCTGATTCTGAACTGTATCTGGCTGATTCAGAATCAATTTAGTCACTTTCATGTAAACCCAGTCCAACTTAGTGATTTTTCAGTCAATTAGGATTATAACTCTCTTACTTCCTTGCACTCTTCTCCTAGGGGCTGAATCTAATCTTTGGGTGATGAGGGAGGGTAACTGGGGTAGTTTACACAATTGCCACCACCACGTTTTAGGGAGAAGGCTTTTCCTTCTTGCTCTCGATCTGCTTCAGATCTACACTGGCCTTGTAATTCTGGCTGTGCTCTCTGATTCTCAGCTGGACATGAGCAATTCCATCAAGGGTGATCTGGGTAATCTAGGTCTGCCTTGACTCCTTTAGCATTCCAGTGATGGCGGTCCATGGTAAAGACAATAATTTACTCTCCCTGTCTCTGCAGGCAATTGTCTATGCCACAGTCTTCTAATGAATGGCCCCTGTGTCACCATATTAATGCCCAAGTCCCCTCTGGTACTTGTGCTTTGTTCACTCATGCTCTCTCTCTCTCTCCCTCTTCTTCTCCTTTCCTCTTTCCTCCTTAAATATGATGCTTCACTCAGAACATATGGGAATGGTCATATGTCATGCCTTTTAGGAACTGAGACCTACTAATGGGCTCTCACACTTGCCCCTAAAATCTTTCACTGAGTATTTGATTACCAGGCCCACATACAGTTTTGAGAAGCATCGCTTTTCCCTTCTTTCCAATTCCCCAAGCTTCAAGGCCTCAACGGGGGATTCTAGTCTGTAAGAGACCCTTGTATCGCTCAGCACTTGCTAAACCCTCCAGAATATGATCCAACTGTATTTTCTCTCCAAAGTTTACAGGCTTTTTAGTGCCAGGAATGAAAGGAAAACTTGAACTATGTCCACTTGCATCCTTTATTTCAACTTTGGAATTTATAAATCATAAATTTGTTTCTGTTTCTGTTATTGTCCCAATTTGAAAATCTCCCTCTGTAATTAATGTTAATCCAAACACTTCTGTAGGGACCTGTATGGTTGTAGTTAAAGACGGCATTTATTTTATTTTGCCAGACACTAGTCTAAGCACATCCTGTTGTTATTTTATTTAATTCTCACAACAAACTTCTGAGGAAGGTAGAATTATTTTTCTTATTTTACCAACGAGATAACGAAGTACAAAAAAGAAGAAACCCGTTTCAGGTTGTACGACAGGTAGTAAGACAAAATCTAACCCAGGAACTCTTAAGTGGGAGTCTTTGCAGTCAATTATGTCGCTATGCTGTAAACACCTCCATGGTTTATAACACCTCAAACCCTGGTACCAGATGCACTAAGTTAGTGGTAGAATGTTCTTTCTCTGTCTTCCTTCTTATCATTTGAAATTCAGTTCACTTCACTGTCTCCTCTGAAAGGTTTCTTTTTAATCACCTGTCTCCCTCCCCTCCTCTAGTCTGATTTCACATGCTCCAATGGCTGGTTTAACTAACTTTCGTCTCCCACTAGACCATGAGTTTATTGAAAGCAAGAGCCCCATTCTCCCTTTTTTTTAACTGAAGTATAGTTGATATGCAGTAATATTATATAAGTTACAGGTGTACAATATAGTGATTCACAATGTTTAAAGGTTATATATACTTCACTTGTTATTATAAAGTATTGACTATATTCCCCATGTTGTACAATAGACACTTGCAGCTTATTTTATACCAAATAGTGTGTACCTCTTACTCCCCCACCCCTCCCTTCCCTCTCCCCACTGGTAACCACTAGTTTGAGAAACACATTCTCTTGATATCTGTATTTCAATGCATGTTCTAGTGCCTGGCACATAAAAAAGTGTTTAGAACAACTTATTGAATGAATTAATGATGAATAAAGAAATTTGAAGGCTGAAGGTACTACGAAGTACTGATGCAGAAATAACAGAAACTTTTAAGAAATGGGAAAGATGGCAGGTTTAAATGATGCCTGTTTGATAATAATATAAAATCTTATTTTTAAGTTGAGAGACTTGGGTGGAAAATCAAGCTCTCCTGAGGCTAATAAGCCTCACTGTCCTTGGATATCCATCTTGCTCCACATGTTTTGAAGGAAATATCTAAAGTAGTATGTTTTCCCAAAGGTGTCTGTCATTCATGAATTCTGAATTCCCTGAAATACCAATAAAAGAACATTCTGCTGCTTGCAAGGATTATCTATGGTCTTTCAGGAGATTAATCCTCAGAATCACAACAGGGAAAAAGACTGCACAGGTTAGTAAAAGAAACCCTAGGGGTCTGGTTTTAACAACAGCTATGGAAAGAGCTGTGGACAGCCGCCAGTGGGACCTGAAAAACTGAAGCTGCCATGGTACTGGGCCACAATTTGTTAGAACATAACCAGGAGAAGCAAAAAGAGTCTCATGGTCCAAGACATCTGGAATCTTGGTGAATTTCCCATCCCCTCTGCCCACCAGAAATACCAGTATCGACTGCACAGAGCAGAAACATGAGTCATGCCTACTACACACAGCATTCATGTTCTCTAGCCAAATGGCTAACTTTCAAGGCTACCCAAAGCAAATGCTCCCGCCTAAAAAACTGCCAGTACTTATTAACCCATTCATAAAGGACAGATCTGTCCTGCTCCCTTTATTCCCTAGGACAGGTATCTATTAAAGGTCAGCAGTTGGTATATTAAGAAAAGATAAATCTTGAATCCAAACAAAACGTTCGCAGAATGTCAGAGACGCAAAAGGCTGAACTAATTACTTGAAAATAACTGCTTGGTATTTGACCAAGAATCAGTTCATTAGCATTCAACACCATCACTTTTGCATAAAGAAGGAAAATGAAACATGTCAAAAAGAATGGAAATTTTCTGGGACTGAATTAAGGAATAGCATTTTCAGAGTAAAACTGCATAATATGCTGTATATTTTAGGGGCAATTATCAAATGTTGATATGATATTCAGTTTGCTAATTGCATTTCTGAATTCAGTATGTGAACTATTGAAGGCATTTCAGAACCACTATAGTGGGGAATGCTTTCCAAGTGCTAATAGGTAATGGTTGAGCAATTTAGGGATGATGCACTCTACCGAATTCTTCAGACAGACATTTATACCTCTAAGCAAATGTAAGTAGAAAGTTATAGGTTTAACATTACCTCTCTCCTCTGTTTCAGCAATCTCAACATGCAGATCTTCAATTAACTTTTAAATAAAATTGTGCTTTTCAAATAGCATAATAACTGATTTTTGAACAATCAGTTGTTTATGCAGGTGATTTTGCAAAACTTTCACTTATTTTAAATCAAATTTTTACATATTGTTATTCTTTGACTTTTGGTTCTTCACTTGTTGGGAGGTAGGGGAGAATAAAAGCTTCTGAAGGAAAATCTAGCTCCATTACACACTACTTAACTCTTGATTGTACACAGCACATGTCTTCAACCTGTTCCCAGCGTTGTAAGGACAAGGACTGTGGTCCTCCTTCCCTTGTATCTCTAAAAACACAAGACTAGTAAGGAGTACGCTGTAAGCAGCCAGTTAATACTCAGTCGACTGACTCTACTAATATTCTTCCCAGAACACAGCAAAATTATGCCTGTTGCCTCATATAATGATACTGATTTATCTGCATCCTTTTTTTTTTTGTCCCAGAGATTCTTCAGTTCTAACTAATCAATCTTTAAATCACTTAAGAGTCAACACTGTATATGATTATTTTTCCAATGATATTAGCCAGTTTCCAAATATTTAATAAGCCTGTTTTCAAGATGCAATGCATAGCAAGAAGTGATGAGAATTGTTATGCGTTACAGTCTGGGTATTAATGACCATCTGGGACAGCTGATAGTCCAAGGAAATATCCGATGGTGACTTTACAATTTCTATTATAGCTCATTTGTTTTCTTTAATTAGGTGAGGAAAAAAAAGAAATCTCTTCCCCTACTGTGGCTGTCTGAAGGAATAACTGTGCCCTGGGCAGCAGGCATGGCCATTTTTAATGAATTGGCAACAAAAGTAGGATTCAATTTCCTAGAAGTGATCAACATTTGGGGAAGGGGGACCTTGAAAGCACCATACAAATTGTCAGTGTCCAGCCTTCTAATGTGTATATAATGTGTGTGTGTGTGTGTATGTATATATATATATACATACACACACACACACACTATATATATATATATATCATATAAATATAAATGAAACTACCTATGTCTGATTATAAAACACTTGCAAAAGTATTTTTTAGTAGTTTTAAGATTTTTTGAAGAATCATCTGCAGAATATAGTGGATGTTTTCAGAACAGAATAATGTGCTTTCTGACAGTGTTATATGAGTGCTTTTCAATGATCATATCCAAAATACTACCTTTCCAACAATAACCAAAGATGGTTCTCATAATGGCAAGTAGATTACATATGTCTGATAGTGAATGTTTAAAAATGTGCAGGCTTTCAGTGCTGCTATTTGGTTGGATAATTTAAAACGAATACTGAAAATCCATGTGTCTTCAGAAATTCTTATTATTTATTATACATTATAATCAGCGATGGGACACTTCAAAACAGGAGACACAAAGCAAGGTCCTATGCTCCATAAAACATCAAATGTAAATTAGAAATAAATATATTGTTTACTAAAGGGAATAGACTAATGTTTTGCTTGTTTGGTGGAGCAGAGAGAGGTCCATGAGAAAAATAAAACAGGACAAAGACAAGGATTGAAGAAAGGCACTAAACAGACTGGTACAAAAATATGAAAAAAAGCTGGGGAGATAATGAAAAGATGGCACTAAATGTGAAAAAAGGGATGATAGCAGAATATGAACCTATATATATATATATAAATGTTAAGAATCAAAAAAGATTCAACTTTTTCATCTGAAAACTCCCTAATTTTATGTTTTAAGGGATTATGGAAATGTGTGTTTAAGTTTGTTTGTTTTTTCTTTTCCCCTGAGCTAGTTAAATGAATACTTTATAGACACCACCTCATTAATCATTTTTTACTGTGCAGAATATAATTACTTCTGCTTTACATTTTGAAGAAACATGTTTATGGTCTATTTTGATATAGAGCATCACTGTTGTTCAATGAACATGAATTGGGAATAAAGATGAAACAATCTGGCTCCGTTCACCAAAAACATGCACAGGACTATAAATTTGGTTGGCAAAATGTAAAAAGAGGCTCAATATGCTTTTGTGTAATTTCGGTGTATGTGAACTAAGTGAGAAATATAAAAATGAGCAGTACATCTCTTACCCTGCCCCCATTTCTGCATATATATAACTTTGTAAAAATATATTGTTTTATATGTGTAGGATGGATATATTTTTCTAATTAAATAAAACACTTCTACAAAACAATTGGTGTAACACAAAATCAGCCACAATTACTTAAAACTATGTACAAGTGAGAAAATTAATACTTGCTAAGTGATGGTTTACCTTTGGAAAACTCCACACACATTTTATTTTTCTCTCATTGACCAAAACACTTCTAAACTTCACATTTAGAATATATTTTAAGCAAGTGGTACATTCTTATGGCTGTCCCTTGGAGCAATAAAATGCATTCATGTTAAATGCATATTATTTTGGGGAACCACCAAAAGTCACTTGATGTCAAGTCCAGAAGCTTGCCACAGCTTGCATAGAGAAAGAGAGTGTTCTAGAGAGCTACAGAACATTTGGTACATGACACACTGAAAAAGGGAAACAATGAAGATACTCCTCCGATACTGCAAATTACATATGAACAAGGTTGTGTCTGTGAGGGTGTTTCTGGATGAGACTAGCATTTCAATCAGCGGACTCAGTAAAGCAGATTGCCCTCCCCAATGCAGGTAGGTATCATCCAAAGAAAAATATAAACGGAAAAATAGTAACTTTCTACTGGAGAAACCTGGCAGACATACCTTAACTGGGTGATCATATAGCTCACATTGCTAGCAGTAAGAAATCTCTATATCATATACCTTCTGATATGGTATACTGAGAAAAGTACAACATCATTTCTGTGCTATTCCTGCCAGAAATTCCTAAACTGAAGTTAATCATGAGAAAACATGTCAAACCCAAGTTGAGGGACATTCTACAAAACAACTGGCCAATACTTTTGAAAGACAAAGATGGATGAACTGTTCCAGATTAAAGGAGACTAAATGCATGTGACAACGGTGTGGTCCTGGATCAGATGCTGGTCCAGAAAACAGGGGCATTACTGAGACAGCTGATAAAATTGTAATAAGGTCTATAGATTAGTTAGTAGTGTTGTATCAATAATTCCTGGGTTTGATAATTAGCTACGGTTATGTAAAATGTTAACATTTGGGAAAGTTGGGTGAAGTTTACAAGGAAATTGTTAGGACTATCTTCGCAAAATCCCAAGCCTGAAATTATTTCAAGTTAAAAATTAAAAAACTAGTAGGAAGACATGAGGACAGACCAAAAGTTTTGAACCTCCAGACCCCAATTCATAATCAGATGATTCTAAAAACAGCACAACAGGAGCAAAACGGCCAACTTAGGGTTCAATCATCACAGAAGGAAAATTTTTGAGCACACCACTTTGAATGTGAGAAGAAGTTTCAAACAGCAGACTTTACATTTTAAAAGACCATCTTTCCCTGTCACAATTCTATACAAGTACGTGCCATATTTGCTTCTCACCCAAGACAAGAGCAAAACTTGACATCACGTAAAAGCAATGGATAATGCTATGTTAGTACTAAAACTATCCACACTACATAATGTAACAAGTCTACGTTGAGTCAGAGGACCTTAGATCTTTTATTACATATTTATAAGAAGAACTTAGATTTTTATTCTATATTTATAATAAAAAGCTGTAAATATTTAACACATACATTCATGTCCACTGTTGGCAACTACTGGACAAGGCAGACTAAGATAAATTGCACCCCCCAAGCTGAAAAAAAATCAGAGACTGAAGCAAACATTCCAAATCTATACAAATGCCTGCTAAAATATATGGAGGACACATGAATTCTGAAGGTCTACATAGCCAACTTCAGAAATCAACAGCACAGAATGAAACAAGTTAATACAGAGAAGCCAGGAGGCAATCAGCGTCTGTATCTGGGAGATCAGCAAGACAGGAATTAGCAAGTGTACATCATGATCTAGATAGACAAAACTGCAAAGTGAATGGATGTGTTCCCCAGGCCATAATCCTTTGGAGTATAGGTACATAATAATTACTCAATAAATGTAAGTTATTCCTATTATACTAACACGGGCTTCTCTTCCTTTTAGTACCTTATCATGTTTCAAATTTCTACTTACAGGAATGTTTTATGATGAACATTACATATAAGTTCTTATACATATATATTTGTAAATGAATATGAATATATGGAAGTAACTAAAACATGTTGTATTTGTGGGATAGACGGTCACTGTTGAACAGGTATAAAGAGGTTCAGTTATGTAGATGCATAAGTCCTAGAGACCTTAACAATGCTGAATTGTGCACTTAAAAATTCAAGAGGGTAGATCTCAAGTGTTCTTATCACAATATAAATGAACAAATGAAAGTGCATAATAAGAGAATGTGATTAAAAAAGAAATGTTGGTGATGTCAGGAATGCTCCATTTCTTGTTATATTTCTATTTGATAAACTGTATTATTAATGTTTGCACTTAGCTATATACAGATATGATTTGAGTACAGAAAGGGAAAGTGTTTGCAATCACTTGGTTTAAAAATTCTCCTAATTGGATACGGGTTGAATCAGGCATAACGGCCATCTTGCATGGCAGTAACTCCCAAGGTGAATTTATCTGACCTAGCTGCCTTGTCAGGTCTGTATTTCTCTCTCTGCTCAGCCAAACAAAGCTATGTACACTGGTTTAGAATTATAAAAATAAAGAGAAATACCAGTGAACTGATCTAGGACCTCTGGCCTCTGCTCTAGCATCATGTCTCCTGCTGGTTGAGAGCAGGATTGAGCACACAAATGACAATCCTGGCAAGAAAGTCAGTCATAGATTGAGTGGTAGACTTTGTTCCTTGATGAGGTAGGGTCAGAGAGACTAACTTGACCACAGAAATATTAATCAGAAAGTATTTATCTCTCCAGTTGCAGAAGTTACAGGAAATATGTCCACATATAACCTCCATGTAGATGAAAATGCATTCCAAAGTGGCAGCCTGGGTAGCTATATGTGAAGAATGGCTTCTTCCTAAGATTGTTTAGGTTCAGCAACCTCTATGCCTGCAACATTAATCTCCCCCTATGAAGCTATCTCTACTTAAAAGAAATCCATGCGATACAAGAAGATATCCTTAAAATTTCAACAAGATTTAGCATTCAAAGTCTATGTCTTTCACCTTTGCTTTTGACCCACCTATTCATTGTAAATGACTTACAAAATCATACTTGTACATTTTCTTCTAGTTACCTGTTGAGAGGAGCAATCATGTGCAACAGGGTGAGAGGACCACTGAAGATTAAGAGGCAGCCCTGAGGCAGGGCAAGGTAAATGCCCTACCCTATCAGTTGGAGCAGTTAAAACAATCCCGGGGGTGGTCTTATATGTTAACAAAGGAAGCACAAAGATTTACAAAGAGAGGAAAGGAAACTCAGGAAGCTGCTCCACGTGCAGGCAGAAGGTGCGAATGTCTTACCCAAGACCAGGGGTGTGCCATCCCCACCAATCACTCAGTCTGGTGACAGACTTCCCTTCAAAATATTACTTTTCAAAAAAGTGGTCACATTGTTAGCCGAAAATATTTACTCTCTTCCATCTTTATGCAGTTTTAAGACAGTAAAAATCTGTAAGTAAAACATTTTAATTGTCTATCAAAAAGGAAAGATGCGAGCAGAAAACTCAGCAAGTTGATGCTACAAAATGGAGATCTGAAGGAGATACTATTGACATAGTTGTGGATGTCCCACAAGTCCAAAGCCTCAGAGGATGCCCGCTGGACCCTGTCGACCTTCGTTGTCCATATTTTGAAGACCCTTCAACAAGATCTTCACCCTTTAAGAGTCATGGTTTTTGTGGCTACTTTATCCTGCCCTTTAAAATTTTGTGTTTTACAGTCTTGGAAAAAATAATATTTTATAGCACATAGATGCCCAAATGGCCTATCTTTAGTTTCTGGCTGAAACCACACTGACTAAACATCTTTCTGACCTGCCACACTAGCCTCACACCATTGCCTCCTATAACCAGTTCTGTCTTCCCCACTGTGATTGTTAATTTTATCTGTCAACTTAACTGAGCATGGGGTGTCCAACTATTTGTCAAATATTATTCTGGATATTTCTGTGAGAGTGTTTTTGAATGAGTTTAATATTTAAATTGATAGACTGAATAAAGCAGATCGCTCTCCTTAATGTGGGTGGGCTTCATCCAATCAGTTGAAGGGCTGAATAGAACAAAAAAGTTGACCCTCTCCCAAATAAGAGGAAATTCCTCCTGCCTGACTGCTTTGAGCTGGGACATCTTTTTTTTTTTTTTTTTTTTCCTGGCTTTGGACTCAAACTTAAATCTCAGCTCTTCCTGAGTCTCACGCCTGCCAGCACGTAGACTGGACTACACCACTGGTTCTCCTAGGTCTTCAGCTTGCAGTCTTGGGACTTTTCAGGCTCCACAATCACATGAGCCAATTCCTCACAATAAATCTGTATGTTTATATAGAGATTATATCATATATGCATATAGATACACACATATCTATACATACATTATACATATAATCATCTATATATAGAGTAATATACATATACATTCTATTGGCTCTTTCTCTGAAGAACCGTAATACCCTCACCATGTCTACTCAAACAGATACTTACCTCCTCTCAATGATGTAAAGTACACATTCTTTGATAAATAATAATCCCTTTCTTTGAATTCAAGCATGTTAAATGCTTAAGTTGTCTAGGACTAGGAATGGTAGCCAGATGTTGATACTGAGTCACTTTTTAGAGAAAGAAGATTCTCTTAAAGGAAACAGAAAGAAGAGAAAAAAGAGAAAGAAAAAAAAAGAGATCTGGACTCCTGGGAAGACTACATTTCTAGACTGAGAAAGTGAAGGAGAGAAAAACCATAGAAAGAGAGAGAGAGAGAAAGGGGGAAGAAAGGAAGGAAGGAAGGAAGAAGATTGAGCATCAAATTGATTTCATCTTACCTACTACTTTGGACAGTCTAATGATTCTTTCCAGTAACATGGCTAAGAAAAAGTTAATAATAAATAAATTGAACGTTTTCACTAAGTATAGCATATCTAATACATTTCTGAGTAGTGTCCTGAATTTCTAGAAAACCTGTCAAAGAGTGTGTATCACACATTAACAAGATTTTACTTATTCATATCCATGCAAATCAGGATAAGCAGGAAAGCCCATATAGAATTGCAAGTTAAAAAAAGAAGCAAAAAAAACACCTCAAAGTAATATTCAAAAGTCCTTTTCTGCTTGACCAGTGGGCTTCATAAACAACACAAATATTTTCCTTATTACAGACTCACACAACACCCCTGGCCACCACTGCTCCATCTTCCTTCTAAGCAGCCCTTCTAGACACAGCTCTTGCTGTAATTCAGTCCTCCTGAGGGGCCACAGCCTTACCTGTCTGCACCACCACCCACTTCTCAAGAAAAGTCAAGAATCCTCTATCTATGTTATAGTCTAACTAGAAACCTATTTCCCACCATCAACAAATGGTGGTTAAAAGTTCACTAGTAAAGCTCAGTACTTCTTTAAGCACTATCTGGCTGGGGGAAAAGTTCAGTGTGTCATCTCACTAAGAGTGCAGTAAGAAAGGAATATTAAAATAGTGACACTGTAGCTGAAATTGAAGAAAAGACATTGCTGTCTTCAATTCATCCAAAGAAATGATCTTTATATTAGACTGACATTCTTTTTCACAGATACCCTCTGATCCTTCCCACCTCTGTGGTCCTTTCTCATAATATTCTTTATTATTTTTATACTTGTTGTGGACATGTCTCTCCCCCCTGCTTATTAACAGACTTTTAAAGGCAGGCATGTGATTTTATCCTTCCTCATCATCATCCAATTGCAAAACACAAATACAGATAAATGTTACTCATCTAAAAATAATTCATTTAAATCTAAATGCTGGTGTGTAATATGATTGCTTTCTTGATATTCAGACTTGTAAGCTTTCTTTCCTTCAGGTTCCATCATTTTCTTGCTGTTAGAAAGGTCCTAGACAACTTTTGGACAGAGAATAGCATCAGCCTCTCTGTCACTACGGTTCTCTCCTTCACTTTCTCAGACTAGAAATGTAGTCTTCTTAGTAGTCCAGACCTCCCACTGCCCACTATCCTACCTGCTGTGGTTTTTGCTCTTACTCTTTCTATGAAGTCAATACCTCAATCTAATCCAGGAACTCCCCCTGACATAACTGCATTCCTTTAGCCTTAAAACACAAATCTCATACAGAATTTTACATGATATTATCTTGAGAATTATAATGACTGAACATATTTCCAAATAGCCCCAAAATATATAACCTTAGAAGGTAAGGAGAGGGAAAGGAGGAAACATTAACTTAGGTATATAGTCTTACTCAGAATTCCTGATGAGTTGGGAATATTTTAATGTGCTTCACTAAGCCTATCACTCTACCATTTCCAAATATAAATGATCAGATGATGGTGATTTCTCTGCTGCTGCTAATCTTTTAATCCACCCATCATTTATTTATGTTTTTTCCTACATTTTGAGTAACAAATACTCTTGCTCATAATAACATAAGCGGAAGAGGTTTGTAAAGAAATATTTACTGTACCCCAGTAAGATATTAGCATTGATAAAACGAGTACACATGTTGTGTCCAGAATATCCGTTCTATGCAAGCCTTACCAGTTATTCTGAAATTTCAGGCATAGAGATCTGTTAGCCCTCACAGTCACAATAGAACTATCCCTATTTAAAATTCAAGAACTTTCTGGCAACCAATATGAACAGATTGTTAATTTTTTCACCCCCAAGGAATATGCATCATTCACATGGTATGTTAAAAAGTACGATTTTCAAAGTCATCTATTTTCTGTTCTCATTTGCTAATGTTAATATATACAATGTTATTTGTTTATTTTGTGAGTTGCCTTCTAACAGGGAACAGATTTCTCACATTTGCATATTAAATAAGAGTAGCAGAACACGTTTCCTACTGTGATACTGAACTTCAGTGATCATCTGCTCTGTCGCATTAACACAGACAGTCACATGTATCTGCCCCAAATAATGTGCTATAACTAACAGAAAAAGATATTATCCCCAAACCCCCTTTACTTGGTCACAAATGTTTTCTCCTCTTCTAACACCATGTTTTAATCTCAGACCTGGTGGTCTCAATTTTTTTTAAAAGCCGACCTTTTTTTCCCCCTTACTTCACAGAGATAGTAAGGTTGTGAAACTAGCCTTGCTCCAAGTCCATGTAATTTCTTACTAACCAACCATGTGGTCTGGGGTAAGCCACTTAGTTTCCACAGTATCTACGTATGGATTGTGTACAATAACAACATCTACCTATGAATGTATTGTGAAGGCTAAAAAGAAAATATATGAAAGTAATTTATTAAATGCTAAGCGACATATATGTGCAATTCAAAAATGATAAAAAATGTTATATGAGTAAGCCACCTAACTAGATAGATCCTCAAGACTTTCTTTTGGAACACAACCAGAATCAGGGAGAATATCTTTGCCTATGGCCAGCAAACAGAAGTAAAGAATATCAGAGGAGTAACATTAGCAACATGACTGAATAAGATGTCCGTCACTTGTATCCCTCCCTCATTGACAAAATTCATTTGTGGAAGCTGTGGGATCAAGCACTTTACACCAAGAGACCTAGGAGGAGTCTTGTGCACACTTACATCAGGTAATACACAGACCTTGGTCCTGGCTGTGGACCCTGCAGTGGCCTGTGTATCAGCTCCATTTCCTCTCATCTGTGGGCTGAGAGGCCCTGGAGAACACAGTCCTAAACAGTCACCTATTCATAAGAACCTTTGTGGAAGTCCAGGATAGATCATGTGATAGGTCACAAAACAAGTCTTAGCATATTTAAGAAGATTGAAATCATGCTAAATATTGAGTTGGCAAAAAAGTTCGTTCTGTTTTAAGTAAAAATAAAAGACACATTTTTCATTTTCACCAAGAACTTTATTAAACAACGTATTCATTAACCAAATGAAATTTTTGGCCAACCCAACATTTTTGCCTGACCATTACAGTATAAAACTAGAAATCAATGACAGAAGGCAAACTGCAAATTCACAAATATGTGGAGATTAAACAACATGCTACTGAACAACCAATAGGTCTCAGAGAAAAATCAAAAGAGATATCCAAAAATATCTTGAGACAAATGAAAATGAAAACACAACATACCAAGACTCAGGGGATGCAGCAAAAGCAGATCTAAGAGGGAATTTTGTAGTGATAAACACCTGCATTAAGAAAAAATAAAGAGCTCAAATAAACAACATTTAATTTACACTTAAACCCAAAGAAAAACAAATTAACCCCACATATGGCAGAAGGAAGGAAACAGCAAAGAGCAGAAATAAATAAAACAGAGACCAGGCAAACAATAGAAAACATCAACAAACTAAGAGCTGTTTTTTTGAAAAGGAAAGCAAAATTGACAAACCTTTAGCTAGATTAACTAGGAAGAAAAAAGACTCAAAAATGTAAAATCAGAAATGAAAGAGGAAATATTACAACTGTAACCACAGAAATACCAAGGATCATAAGAAATTACTATGAACAATTGTACAGCAACAAATTGGATAGCCTAGCAGAATGGGGTAAATTCCTAGAAACACAGAATCTATCAAGACTGAATCATAAAGACACAGAAAATATGAACAGACCAATAATGAGTGAGAAAATTTAATTAGTAATCAAATATCTCCAAACAAAGAAAAGCTCAGGACCAGGTGGTTTCCCAGGTGAATTCTACCAACCATTTAAAGAAGAATTAGACCACCCTGCTCTAGTACTTCCAAAAAATTCATGTGGAGGGAGCATTCCCAAACTCATTTTATGAGGCTAATGTAACCCTGATACCAGAGCCAGAAAAGGACCCTAAAAGAAAAGAAAACTAAAGGCCAATATCCCTAATGAATACAGAGTAAAAGTTTTCAACAAAATATTAGCAAACCAAATTCAACAGCACATTAAAAGAATTATACACCATGACCAAGTGGGATTTATCTCTGGGATGCAAGGACGGTTTAACATACATAAACTAACAAATGTGATAGCTTATATTAATAGAATTAAAAATCATATGATCATCTCAACAGATGAAGAAAAAGCATTTGACAAAATACACCATCCTTTCATGAATAAAACTCTGAAAAAACTGGGTATAGAAGAAACATACTTCAACATGATGAAGGCCATATTTGACAAACCCACAACTAACATCATACTCAACAATGAAAGTCTGAACAATTTTCCTCTAGATCATGAAAAAGCCAAGGGTGCCCACTCTCACAATTCCTATTCAACATAGTACTAGAAGTCCCAACCAGAGTAAATAGGCAAGAAAAAGAAATAAAAACTATCCAGATTGGAAAGGAAGAAGTAAAACTGTTTCTGCTTGCAGATCATGTGATCTTATATACATAAATTCCTAAAGACTTCACCAAGAAGCTGTTAGAACTGATCAACAAATTTAGTAATTGCAGGATACAAAATCAACATACAGAGATCAGTTGTGTTTCTATACACTAACAGCAAGATATCTGAAAAGAAGTAAACAATCCCATTGACAACAGAATCAAAAGCAATACAACATTTAGGAATAAATTTAACTAAGAAAGTGAAAAATTTGTATTGATACACTGAAAACTGTAAGACTTTAATGAAGAAATTGAAGAAGACACAAAGAAATGGAAAGATATTTTGTGCTCATGGATCAGAATTAATATTGTTAAAATATCCATACTACTCAAAGCCATCAATAGAGTCAAACATGGGGACTATAGGGTACTCTATAATATTCTTGAAAGTTGCTAACAGAGTAGATCTTAGATGTTGTCACCACAAATAAAAAAATGGCAATTATGTGAGGTGATGGAGGAGTTAACTAAGTCTACTGTGGCAATCATTTCACAATATATAAGTGTATCAGATCATCAAGTTTTACACATTAAACTACATAATCTTTTTTTTTTTTTTTTTGCGGTATGCGGGCCTCTCACTGTTGTGGCCTCTCCCGTTGCGGAGCACAGGCTCCGGACACGCAGGCTCAGTGGCCATGGCTCACGGGCTCAGTGGCCATGGCTCACGGGCCCAGCCGCTCCACGGCACATGGGATCTTCCCGGACCGGGGCACGAACCCGTGTCCCCTGCATCGGAAGGCGGGCTCTCAACCACTGCGCCACCAGGGAAGCCCCATAAACTACATAATCTTATATGTTAATTATATCTCAATAAAGCTGGAAATTAAATATATTGTAATAGGTACATTCAATTCATAAGGGGACTTGCACAAACCTGAGATGGCCGCAGAATATGGAAAACAGATTACAAAGTCAATTTGTATGAATCAAAATAGAAAGCTAAGTTGACCTATGAACCAGTGGTTATTCATGCAGAGAATCAGAAGAGGAACATAAGAAAAAAAGAAGCCAAATTTTTTTTTTTGAACTGACAATCTGGGAAAAATTAGTTTCCAGGAGCCATTCAGCTGCAAAATTGCTAGGACCATGTCTACAATATGGACCTCCAGACTTTTAAATTCTCTGGCTTGTTTTTAAACATGCGTGCTTGCTACCTACTGAACGATCCAGTAAGGCCTTAAGATGGCATTCATGGGCAGTCTCTTATACAGCTTCTCAGAAGATGATCCTAATAGATCACACTGGGTGTGAGCAGTCAGTCATGTTCAGGACTAGATGGTGGTCCCTGAACATTACACGCTGCTATGTATTCGTCTTTCTTCCGTACCTCACTCCTTTTCTTCACTCCTGCTGTCTGGAATGGCAATCACTAATAAAGTAGCAGCAGATTAAAAATTGCATTCATACGCTTCCTCTGAGGGACCTTATCTCAGAGGGTGAGTATTAGAAAAAGGTATGGTTCTTCCAGGACGAGGGCTTGGCTAGGTCCATCCTGAAATGTAGGTTGTTAAGGAATAAGTTAGGGTGTGTGAGGGTGAAGATTTTGGTTTACCTGATTTACCTTAGATTTAGAGTGTCAAGGGAGTGTTGAATGCTATCACATATCTCTTTTTTCTCACATATTTTTTTCTCCCATTGCTTGGAATAAGGTGCTTAACCAGAATCTATTAAAATTTCTCCTTTTTACTGGACCCAAACAGTGTCAGCATCAGTGATTCTTTTGAGAAAATGCTTTGGATTTTTACTTAGATCTGCTTCATGCAGGATGAGTTTAGGGGCAAGTCTAGAAAAGGTAGTTCCAAAGTGTCAAGTCTATGATCTCTTCCACTTCTGTAAATTAAAAGTAATATTTTAAATACCTAAGTGACTTGAAAATCTATTATCAGCATCAAGGAGAGAAATTAGCTCATTGATTGGCTCGGAAAATGGAGCAAAGGCTCAAAATGGAAAATCTCAGTTTCTACTGTCTCTTGCGTGCTGAAGTGGTTATCACCATAGAACTGTGAACACAGAACATTTTTAAAGGGCAAATTATCACAATGACTGAAGTGATGAGGAGTAACCACTAAACTCTTCATAAAAAACCCCAAATCTGGTTAGGAAAGGGGCAGTCTGCTGAGATATTTAATTACCACAAATTCCTTTTTTCATTTTACTTCCTCTTATATGAAGGACATTTTATAGACAGGCTTGTAACCTAACAGTGCTTTAGCTTTAAACCTGTTGAGGTTATCTACACCTAATCACTAAATTCAAACCTACCCACACACAAGGAGGAGAGAGAGGGTGTGAATTGTCACATACCCCATTTTCCAAGGTGCTTATAAATGTTGAACATTTCTGTCATTTGTCTACATAAGTGAGACCTGGTGTATCTGAAAAGTCCTGTCCAACGTTTTTCAGAAAGATAAAAAGCTTGACACATATCCTTATTGCTTTTTGCTTGTCAAGGGAGAAGGACTGAAGGTCCAGCCTGCATGAAAAGGTAAGGAGAAGGAAGAAATTCTTTTCCATAACTTCTGTGCAGTTGCTGTTTTACATTCCCTCCTCCTGCTTAAGACAGTGGGCTGTCAGCCACCCACTCACCCTCAACCACATTCGCAGGCCTGGTAAAAACAGCTGTTAAAAGGAAATATAGCATTTCCTTTGTGCTCATTTCAGAATATACTGTCTCCGTTTTTATCACATTACTGAGACTTCGGCACAGACTTTCTTACGGCTGTCATTATCTGACTGTGGTCCTAATAACATATGGCAATATTTTTCTAACTATACTTCCTGCAAAATATCAAAAGATCTCATCTTCAAATGGCCATCTGAAGCAATACAACAAACCCACACTATTTTCTAACATAAAAATCCACTTGAAATAAGTATAGATTTAATATGCTGTGTCTTTATAAATACACGGGTAACTTTTTCTACCTAATACAGTATTAATGCATTACTGTATTAGGTATCTACTTTCTGTAAAGTAGTTTTCTTCTCTGTTTTGAAGCGTTTATTTTGCCTATGCTTTGGTTTTCAACTATGTTGGAATTTGCTCTGTTCATTAAAATAAGATTTGACTGCATATGGGTAAAGTCTAATTTCCACGATTTCATGGTACATCTTGAGCTGACAGACTTGAGAAATTTTGTTACTAGAGCTAAAACAGTAAACTCTGCAAATATAACTCATTCCTCCACTTACTGTAATGTCTCTTAAATATTTCTTTGGAGATTTTACTCCATTAACCTGTGGTTATTTTCTCTTCTAATTCACATACAACTCTAGTTTTATGTGCATTTATTCAAGCATTTTGAGCATTCACTTGTAATTTTAAAATAATTCCCTATAAAACAAGTCTCAATATACCTGGTAGGATCGTCCACATCTCAACAGGTGCCAGGTGCCATTTGAATAGAGCAATGCTGACTACCTGGACACCAGCAGGTGGGTATGAAGAGATTATCCTCTTTAGTTTTTAATAACTTCATAGTAAATAGGCATATTGGCTCAAATAATTTAAATATATATTTAAGTAAATAAAATTTTACATCTAGCTTTGTTAATCACTCTCTTGGCTTTGTTCATTTCTTCCAGGCTCAAACATAACTCAATATATTACAAAAGAACATTTTTCATGACTTTGTAATAAAATCTCTATCCCAAAGGTATAAATAAAGCAAGTAATTAAACATTTTAAGAGTAAATGGAAATAAAGCAGATCAAGTGTTAGAGATATCAGTTGTACAAAGGCAAAAAAAATTACATAAATGGATTGCTGATAGGGACAAGAAAGGGCAGCCAGAAAGTACTTAGAGGCCATGGAAAAATGTTATCAATTTGAACCATGGAAAGATACGACTAGTTAAAAATGCTACTGTACATAGTTAATAGATATACCATTAAAATAAACGGATAAACGATATGTACTAAAGGTGTTTTTCCTATAAGGCCTGAGATATAAATTGCAATGGTTTAATAATTCATTGTCAGTTATGCTAAAGAATGTCACTTTCTGGTTCCATGTTTTTTTACTGATAATCTATATCCCACCCTAGGCAAATTATACAACCTCTGTGACTGTCAGTTTCTTCCACTCCAAACTGACAATGAGTTTAAGACTAAATATGTTGTAGCTAAGATTACTTCCAACTTATATAATATATATATTTTTAAATTTTACAACAGCTTTTGATTTACAGAAAAATTGTCAAGATAGTACAGAGAATTCCTATATACCCCATGCCTAGTTTCCCCTATTATTAACATCATTATTTTGTATTATACATTTGTTACGATTAATGAGATAATAATACATTGTTATTAACTAAAGCCCATATTTTATTCAGATTTCCTTACTTTATATCTGATGTCTCAGTACCACATTGCATCTTGCAATCATGACTCCTTAGGCTCCTCTTGGTTGTGACAGATGCTCAGACTTAGTTTGCTTAAATGTCAAATACCTTGACATCTGGAGGTGCACTGGACAGGTATTTCGTAGGAGGTTCTTCAAGTTGGTCCACTTAGCTTTTTAAAAACATTTTATTTATCATTGATATTTGTAAAACAATGGTTGACACATAGAAACTAATAAGTAGCACATGAATGAATGAATAAATAAATGAAAAACTGGATGTTTCATTCACGTGTAGAAAGTGATGTATCAATATTAATCAAGAAGTAATTCTTGGGTCTGGATTTTGATACCACACTAGCACTGTATCATTCAAGTTTACCAAAAACCAAACTGGAATCTTTCATTATTTTTTTGTTTTCTGAGTCAACTTAGCCACATTTCAGAAAAAGACTAATTTAGGGGTTCAAGATGGTATAGTAGAAGGACATGAGCTCACTCCCTCTTGTGAGAACACCAGAATTACAAATAACTGCTGAACAATCATCGACAGGAAGACACTGGAACTCACCAAAAAAGATACACCACAACCAAAGACAAAGGAGAAGCTACAAGGAGACGGTAGGAGGGGCTCAATCACAGTAAAATCAAATCCCATAACTGCTGGGTGGGTGACTCACAGACTGGAGAACACTTATACCACAGAAATCCACCGACTGGAGTGAAGGTTCTGAGCCCCACGTCAGGCTTCCCAACATGCGGGTCCAGCAACAGGAGGAGGAATTCCCAGAGAATCAGACTTTGAAGGCTACAGGGATTTGACTGCAGGACTTCGACAGGACTGGGAGAAACAGAGACTCCACTCTTGGAGGGCACACACAAAGTAGTGTGCGTATCAGTACCCAGGGGAAGGAGCAGTGACCCCATAGGAGACTGAACCAGACCTACCTGCTAGTGTTGGAAGGTCTCCTGCAGAGTGGGGTGGGGGAGGCTGTGGCTCACTGCCAGGACAAGGACACTGGCAACAGAAGTTCTGGGAAGTACTCCTTGGCATGAGCCCTCCTGGAGTCCACCATCAGCCACACCAAAGAGCCTGCAGTATCCAGTGCTGGGTCGCCTCAGGCCAAACAACCAACAGGGAGGGAACCCAGCCCCATATATCAGCAGACAAGCAGATTAAAGTTTTACTGAGCTCTGCCCACCAGAGCAACACCCAGCTCTACCCACCACCAGTCCCTCCCATCAGGAAGCCTGCACAAGCCTCTTAGATAGCCTCATCCACCAGAGGGTAGACAGCAGAAGCCAGAAGAGCTACAATCCTGCAGCCTGTGTAACAAAAACCATATTCACAAGGAGACAAAATGAAAAGGCAGAGGACTAGGTAACAGATGAAGGAGCAAGATAAAACCCCAGAAAAACAACTAAATAAAGTGGAGATAGGCAACTTTCCAGAAAAAGAATTCAAAATAATGAGAGTGAAGATGATCCAAGACCTTGGAAAAAGAATGCAGGCAAAGATCGAGAAGATGCAAGAAATGTTTAACAAAGACCTAGAAGAATTAAAGAACAAACCCTTAGAATAATTAAAGAACAAACAAACAGAGATGAACAATACAATAACTGAAATGAAAAATCCACTAGAAGGAATCAATAGCAGAATAACTGAGGCAGAAGAACGGATAAGTGACCTGGAAGACAGAATGGTGGAATTCACTGCTGCAGAACAGAATAAAGAAAAAAGAATGAAAAGAAATGAAGACAGCCTAAGAGACCTCTGGGACAACATTAAATGCACCAACATTCTCATTATACGGGTCCCAGGAGGAGAAGAGAGAGTGAAAGGACCCAAGAAAATATTTGAAGAGATTATAGTCAAAAACTTCCCTAACATGGGGCAGAAAATAACCACCCAAGTCCAGGAAGTGCAGAGAGCCCCAGGCAGGATAAACACAAGGAGAAACACACCGAGACACAAAGTAATCAAATTGGCAAAAATTAAAGACAAATAAAAATTATTAAAAGCAACAAGGGAAAAACGACAAACATACAAGGGAACTCCCATAACTTTAACAGCTGATTTCTCAGCAGAAACTCTACAAGCCAGAAAGGAATGGCACGATATATTTAAAGTGATGAAAAGGAAGAACCTACAACCAAGATTACTCTAACTGGCAAGGGCCTCATTCAGATTTTATGGAGAAATCAAAAGCTTTACAGACAAGCAAAAGCTAAGAGAGGGCTTCCCTGGTGGCGCAGTGGTTGAGAGTCCACCTGCCGATGCAGGGGACATGGGTTCGTGCCCCAGTCTGGGAAGATCCCACATGCCGCGGAGTGGCTGGGCCCGTGAGCCATGGCCGCTGAGCCTGCACGTCCGGAACTTGTGCTCCGCAACGGGAGAGGCCACAACAGTGAGAGGCCCATGTACCACAAAAAAAAAAAAAAGAAAGAAAAGCTAAGAGGATTCAGTACCACCAAACCAGTTCTACAACACATGCTAAAGGAACTTCTCTAAGTGGGAGACACAAGAGAAGGAAAGGACCTACAAAAACAAACCAATAACAATTAAGAAAATGGTAATAGGAACATACACATCAATAATTACCTTAAACGTGAATGGAATAAATGCTCCAACCAAAAGACACAGGCTCACTGAATGGATACAAAAACAAGACCTATATATATACTGTTTACAAGAGACTCACTTCAGACCTAGGGACACATACAGACTGAAAGTGAGGGGATGGAAAAAGACAGTCCATGCAAATGGAAATCAAAAGAAAGCTGGAGGGCTTCCCTGGTGGCGCAGTGGTTGAGAGTCCGCCTGCCGATGCAGGGGACACGGGTTCGTGCCCCGGTCCGGGAAAATCCCACATGCCGCGGAGCGGCTGGGCCCGTGAGCCACGGCCGCTGAGCCTGTGTGTCCGGAGCCTGTGCGCCCGGAGCCTGTGCTCCACAGCGGGAGAGGCCACAACAGTGAGAGGCCCGAGTAACGCAAAAACAAAAAAACAAAACAAAAGAAATCTGGAGTAGCAATACTCTTATCAAATAAAATAGACTTTAAAATAAAGAATATTACAAGAGACAAGGAAGACACTACATAATGATCAAGGGATCAATCCAAGAAGAAGATATAACAATTATAAATATATATGCACCCAACATAGGAGTACCTCAATATATAAGGTGACTGCTAACAGCTATAAAAGAGGAAATCGACAGTAACACAATAATAGTGGGGGACTTTAACACCTCACTTACACCAACAGACAGATCATCCAGACAGAAAATTAATAAGGAAACACAGGCTTTAAATGACACAATAGACCAGATAGATTTAGTTGATATTTATAGGACATTCCATCCGAAAACAGCAGATTACACTTTCTTCTCAAGTGCACATGGAACATTCTCCAGGACAGATCACATCCTGGCTCACAAATCAAGCCTTGGTAAATATAAGAAAATTGAAATCATATCAAGCATCTTTTGAATGGACCTAGAAACTGTCATACAGAGTGAAGTAAGTTAGAAAGAGAAAAACAAATATTGTATATTAATGCATGTATGTGGAATCTAGAAAAATGGTGCAGATGAACCAGTTTGCAAGGCAGAAATAGAGACACACATGTAGAGAACAAATGTACGGACACCAAGGGGGGAAAGTGAGGGGGGGATGAAATGGGAGATTGGGATTGCAATAGATACAGCAATATGTATAATATAGATAACTAATAAGAACCTGTTGTATAAAAAAATAAAATTTTAAAAAGAAAATTATAAAAAACAATTAAAATCAAAAAAAAAAAAAAAAAGGAAGCAACCGTGGAGAGGGGGTATTTCGACTCAGAATACACAGAGTTTGTGATGTCTACTCAAGTGTGTTCGGTCTGGGTGAGGCTACCCTCTGCTGATCTAAATAGCTCTCTGAAGACCGTGGGGCATTAGCTCTTGCTGTGGTTAAGGTGACTCTTTTACCAGGAGTGGCAAAAGCCATGCAGCAGCCCCAGGAAGAAGATCTTGCCCATCCACACCGGCACCTTTGTTCCCTAGCAACCAGGGACTTTCCACTTTTGCTCTCAATGGGTTCAGCTGTCTCCTCCCAAGAGACAACTTGTAGAAAGGTACACCTCAACTAAATTTATTCCCTTCATCTTACCTTGCTTGGAACAACAGTGTAATTAATCTATTATTAGTTTGGAATATGTTATTTCTTTATTAGTTTATTAAGAGATGTTATGTATGCTATTAGAGACAGTATATATTAAGAGACGTTATTCATCCTATAGGCTACTGGCTTGTGAAATTATTATAATTCCCACAGTGAAGCTGTGTTAAATAAAATATTGGCAAAGACAAAAAAAAGACTAATTTAGAACTTTAATGAGAAAAAATATTATTAGAAGGTATTTAATAATAAGATAAATGCAAATTTGAGAATGGAAAGGACATTTTTTAAATGGTGAGTTATTCTCAAATCACTACATTCATATTATTTTATTTTCCCATGCAATATGGGAAAGAACGCAAATATAGATGAGGAAAGAGATCAGAAAATGCATTGAAAGACCAAGGATTCCATTGGAATCAGGAAAGAAGTGAAATTAGGTTATTCTGCCTATAGGGCAACAATGTGTTAGAAATGGAGTTATGCTAAACATAACCTTTCCCCAACCTTTATTCAAGGTAGTAGGTGAAAATTCTCTTTTCACACATAATTTCACCATGCAATTACCTCAGAGAAAAAAGATAATAAATACAACCTTGACAGGCAATGAAATCTTTTGAAGTAGCCTTTCCTTGTTCTAAAAATCTGGGTTCACCAGATATAATTTCAGACTAAATACAATGCTAAATTCTCTCACAAGAAAATGCACAAACACTATGCAGATTAACAATATATTGATTAATATATTTTGTCCTAAATCAGTAATGTAATAGCTATTTATAGAGCATTTGGTTGCATCACTATTATTTCAATTATGAGCTCAGCTGGGTAATAAAACAACAAGCTTTTCCTCAATGGACCATTCCTCAGTTTGTGCAATTTACTTTAAATGTTAAGTTTAAAGAAAAAAGAGCTTGCCATCTTATCACTTCTTTCAGGCTGCTATATTTTACCGTAATATGGCAAACTAATAACTATCAATCCTTAAATGCCTTTTTTTGCAAATTAGTTTCAGAAAAGCAATTTAAATTTTCTTCATTTTTCTCAGTAGACTACAAGATAATAT
This sequence comes from Grampus griseus, assembly GCF_964374135.1. Taxonomy (NCBI): domain Eukaryota; kingdom Metazoa; phylum Chordata; class Mammalia; order Artiodactyla; family Delphinidae; genus Grampus; species Grampus griseus. The sequence continues at coordinate 89,243,399 of NC_139001.1, read as the reverse complement.
TCTTTTAATTGCAAGGGCTGGAATGCCTGATACTTTCCATTTTTAGTACAGCATATTGACTTTTTCAGTCATTATTCTATTTTGTACATTTCTAATGATATTTACTTCACTGCTACTCTATTTCAGATAAATTAAGGACCACTTATTCTGATTCATCCTTTGTGCCAGGGTCAAAAGTGCCTGTTAGAGATGCAAAGAGGTAAAGGTATCTTTTCTAACACCACAACGGGGCTCTCGCATGCTCAGGCAACAGAAGAAAAAATAGGCGCCACAGAGAATGAGACCCACTTCAATCTATATATGTGACTCTTCTGCAAATGCATACAGCTGACGCTACTTAGTGTACATAAAAGACATAATGAAAATCTGTTGATTATTATTATAAGGAAACTTGGTTGGCTTGATTAAAATTCACAAATTGTTTAAAACACAAATTTAAAATAACAAAATCAATAGAATATAAATATTCTTGCTTATGAAAACAAGATTAATATTACCTCATTGATCATTTCATCATGAGGATAAAACAGAACAATGTACAACAAAATATTTTGTACTAATGCCAGGCATATGATATACATTTAATAAATGAATCTGCTCTTCTCTCTATATTCATTTTTCCACATATTTATTTCACTGCATTTACCAAAACATTTTTTTACATATTTTGACCAAAATAAGTTTTAACTGTTTTGTATGTTTTCCTTCCTTCTTATGCAACTTCTTAGGATTATTTTTTTTAAGTTTTCCAATGTCAGCACCTAAAATATCAGTATACTGTCATATGACACACTTGTGTGTGAGTCTGTTTACTAAATGGTCCCAAGCTTCTATGATCTGGTTTATTTGAATTAGCTTTAAAAATATTTTGTTAATTAATTTTGGACTGTAAATAAAGAGTTTCTCCTAAAAAATATACACCTGTAACTGTATTTACACTTCTAATTGTACTTTTTTATTCCATACAAATTGTATCTCCTGAAAACACAGCCCTGAAGTGATGGATACCTAGAGCACTTTGAATCTATTATCCTCCAGACTGTAGATCCTCAAAAAAATTATTAATACAAAACTTACTGACTTTTTAAAGAACCTAATTACATCTATAATATTGTGATCTGACTTTATCTATAAAGCTTAAGTAAAGGCATTAAACTTTATTCTTATACATAACCATTTATAATCAACATCATTATAAAATTAAGATTCAAATCATATCCATAGGAATTTCTAGTTAAGCCCAAAGACTCATATTGTAAAGCAGAGTGTTGGTAGCTTGGCTGAAATGAATAGTCACTAAGAACCAAAAATACTCCTTTTACAAGTACATATGTTAGGTACAAAAAGAGTCAGGATATAATTGCTTGGAATCATTGCTAGAAAGAACATATTCAATACCCTCACTAAAAATAATGAGCGTGGTGCTTAAACTTTCTGGTAGAGCTTATTTAACTTTTGATGATCAGGAAGATAGACTCTTTTTAATTTAGAGTTCAAAATAAGAAGACATCATTACTGCTTAGGCAGCTGCCTAAAATAACATTTATCTGACATTTTCACCTATATGAAAAGGCATCTTATGAAATAAATGTTTTTTCAAGCCATGAAGTGAAAATGGTAATCATATCAGCAAAATTCTTCAAGATTACTCTTTCCTTTGAAAAATGTCATTCGGGGTTATTATATATTAAATGTAAACTGTATTCTGACTCCTGGTAATGTATATACGCAAATGTTATACCTTACAATACTTATATCATTGAAAACAATACAATCTAGAATTTTTTCCAATTTATTAGTTTTGATAAAATAATTATGTGATATTAAGCAATAAACAGCAAATATTCAGGTATCATTGGTCCATTAGTTAAGGCATTACACCTGGGTGGCCTAATTGCTGATAGTATAAATTGTATGACAGAAACCAAAATGCAGAACCTAATGAAATCTTTCCAATTACTTTTTAAAAAATTAATAAAACCCTAATACTGAAACATGACAGATGTCACAGAGAAAAAGTATAGCTGGTTACCATATATCAACAAAGAAATTAAAACACAAAAAGGAAATTAAGTTAAACAATATATTAAAATAATAAACACGAGCAAAAACTTTGAGTGTATATTTGATATTATGGTACAAATTAATATAGTTTTGAAAATGAAAGGGTCAAAGGAGGAAAATAACAGGGTATCTTTAGAGATGAGAAGAATATAAGGTCACTGACTTGGTATTGCTGGAGTCAGGATTACAAGCAGTCTTTTAATACCTATTTCATTGTGTTTTAAAATTTTTAACCCAATTAAGAAACTATGGACACTTGTGAACATTTAGAGGTGCGCATAAATTAACTGAATGGAATTTCTTATAACCTGAGTTTTCTTAACCTGAGTTTTCTAAGACATCTAATTAAGGTCTTGGTTAGAGGCTAGTTAGCTACATGCTTTAAAATCCAAAGAAAGCACCCAATAAAAGGCAATTTTTGCAAGATACAGAAGTGAGCTCTAAGGCCTGAATAACCTTTCACTGTGACATTTTTTCTTTTGCGATGTTTAAAAATGAAGACTGCCAAACAGATGGAGTTCTAACCCAATTTTGAAAACAATATAACACAGGGAGGAAAAAAAAAAACAGAAAAAAAAACAACTTTCGGACAAAATACTACAGGTCAATCATATAAAGCTAAAAACAAAAAGAAAAGAAAAAACACATTATAGCTCACCGATCATTTAGTTGTGTGTGTGTCTGTGTTTGTTTTGTTTCTCCAATTTACAAAAGTAGGACATTAATACTGTACAGTTGTCCAAACCAGTTGGAATTTTTAATTCACTGATAACCCATTATACCTAGCAGACAGGAATTTAGACTTATTTGTCTGAAGATGAGAGTTAACATTCTTCGTTTGATACTAGCTTACACTGCTATCATTAAAGTGTGCACTGTTTGTAAGAAATAAATAAACAAAGCCAATTAAACCCAATGAGAGTCTCAGGATATCTGTGCCAGCAGTCATCATTGCTTAAGAAAATAGCATTAATCAATCTCAATTTCTTTTTTAAAAAGAAGAACTTCAGCATAGATTTCTTCCAAAAACAGCACCCTTAGCACATTTTTATAGAAAAAAAATCATCCTCTCCCTCAGGAAAGCTGAACTAGAATGCTTTATCTCCAATTTATTATTTCCTGTAATACATCAAAAAGTGTACTGTTAAGAACTAGCTTTGGCCAACATAAGTTACAATTCCAAAGAGGCTTCAGACCAATGACTACTGAATTTCCTCATTAAACTCTACCCATCCTCCTCCTTCTTAACAGTGGAAAAAATAAAAGATGATAATCAAGAATTGGAAAGAAAAAGACATAACACATCTATTGTTTATTTCAAAGACTGCATGACTATTTGTGTGAGTATAAAATACAGTAGATATTTCAATTTTACTTATTTTGATAGAACATGTAGAAAAATTTAAATAGTTTTACTTATAGGCCCTATAAGAAAGGATCACTATAAGTAAATTTGAGGAAATCAAGTTTACATCTGTTTTAGAAAGAGTGATATGGGTCACTTGTATTTAAAAGGAGGTATATGAGAAACATATATCTTGAAATTCAGTTATGCGGTAATAATAGGCCAAAACTTTAAACATATGCCTCTACACAGTGAAAGGTTAGCCCAATGCAGGTGGAAGATACTCCCAGGAAAAGGGTGGCAAGAGGTTCGGTCTTATTTCCTTGTAACATGCTAGTGGCAGACCTGCTGGAATTAAAAAAAATACACACACACACACATTGCTAGCAAGGGGAATCCTTATCTGTGGAATAAGATAAGACATGCACAGAGGGGACACAGACACACAGGAAGAGAGACATGTGACTGCAGAGGGAGAGATTGAACCAATGTATCTATAAGACAAGAGATGTCAAGGATAGTTGGCAACTGCCAGAAATAGACAGAGGCCAGGCAGGATCCTCCCCTGGAGCCTTCAGAGAGAACACAGCCCTGCTAGCATCTTGATTTCGGACTTCTAGCCTTCAGAACTGTGAGACAATAAATATCTGCTGTATTGAGCAACCCAGTTTGTGGTGCTTTGTTATAGCAGCCCTAGAAAATGAATACATCATCTAATGATTATATGTATTTTTTTGAAAAATATATATTTATATCTTTGAAAAATAATATATTAAAATAAAAATATTACTATATTTGGTAATAGAAACATCTGCCTTATTATATTTACTTAGTAGGTTTTTCTATCAAGTATTTCTTTTAATCAGCTTGAGAATATAAAGCTGAAGAAATATATTCATCTTAAATATTAATTTCATAAGAATTAACATTTTACATTTCATGAAAATAGTAATTTATATGTTAATATCTTCATTTAGAATTAATTAGCAGATCTTAATTTTTATGTCATTACTTCTATCCAAACATTGTTTTACCATGAACAGTATTAATTTTCTATATTTAATTTCTTGAAAATGTAGGTGTGATTGAAATGTGGATTTTAAAGTAAAATCTAGGAGAAAACAGTGAATCTAAAATAGGAACATGAGATTAAAGGGATTTTTAGCTTGATTCCCAACTTAACATAAATGTGTCTTTCTGACTTAAAAGTCCCTCTACCATGTAAGTGTATGGCATAAAACACGGCCTTTTGTGAAATGAAAAATTTAGTAGATAATTAATCATGCCAACTGTTTTAAGATGGATATTCATTTTTAATGCATAATTTGAATGAAAACTACCAAATTATAAAAATAACACATGAAATCTCTGGCTTATGGGCATTTGGGGAAAGCTAAAGGATAGCAATAAACATAAAACTTCCATAGAGATCACTTCAAAGGTTTCTCCTCTCATATTAGAGAATTTCTTCTTGTTCAAATTCTATTTATATTCAGGTGGAGAAAAGAAAAAGTCCTGAGGAATATGAAGATGAGAGCATGGTGTCAGAAAGCTGTGAGAAAATGACTATGGTGTGATTGAACCCTGTGAAGATTAAGGTGAGAACTGAGTAGCATAGTTTGCAGGGCATATTGAATACAGCAAGAATCCATAGAAATAATATAAAACTATTAAAAATCAGGAATTATTGGTTTATTTTTTCTATTGCTTGGTATATATTTGTTGGTGGTGTTTTTTAAATAAGTATGATTGTAAATAGTCCTCTTTCTCTCTCTAAAAGAATCATAAACTTATGAAAAAGTTAAAATTTCAGTGTAAATAGTATTTTTTACAGCTTCTGGTCCATCATTCTCAGATATTTTAGTGAGTATTTTCTGCCAGCCAGGGAATTCTAATAGCCACAACAAAACCATCAAAAAGAAAGTTAACTTTAATATGTTACTATTATTTAATTATCAGACCCTATGCAGATCTTGTCAGTTATTCCAAAAAAATCTTTTACAGAAAAAGCATCCCACACAGAATTACATGTTACATTTAGTTGTAATGTTTCTCTTGTCTCTTTTAGTTTGAACAGTTCCTTAAATTTTATGACAACATTTTCATAGACTATAGGTCAGTTTTTTTTTTTTAAAGAATGTTTCTCCAGTTTGGTTTATTAAGGTTAACTGGATTCAGGGCTGCATCTGTCAGGAATATCACTTTCGGCCAGATTCAATCTCTTAAAGTAGCTTGTCTTTATTCCCCTGCCTCTGCCCATTTTACGGCCTCTTCCTATCTGGACCACACCACACACTCTCATCCTTTCCCCATCCCCAAATCCCAGAAGCTGCCGAGTTCTTTCCCAATTTGACAGACTCGTGCCGTAAAGCTTGTCCTTGACTTGCTCCACCTAAAAGTACTGAGTGCTCTAAAACTTTCCCTATTTCTGATGTAAACAAATATGCAATATATGTCATTTCCAGAGGAGAATTACCTAATAATTTGGCAGTTAAACTTGAGCTGATAGTGACAAAAGGGATTACCTTTCTCAGACCATATTTGCATATTAAGAGATCCCTTCCATCCTTATGCCAGGGGCAAGGGCAGAGCTGGCATTAGAGGAGGCTAACCCTACCTTCAGCTCATTTCTCCTGGTAGGATTCTATATCGGTTTACTGAATTGTGTTTAATTCATTCTTAAAATAAATAAATAAGTAAAATAAAACTTCTGATATGCATCCAGCAAAATGTAATGCACATAATATCCAACCTTTGTTGATTCTTTTACATTTATTTATTTTTAAATACCACTTCATCCCAAGAAATAGCAGCATGGTAACTTGCTAAGTATATCTTAGAATTACATGGATGTCTCATTTCACCAAAACGCTTCCTTTTCCAAGTTTTAAAGTGCGGAGCAGCAAGCTCCACAGAAAGTCTTGGCCAGTTCAAAACATAAAGTCTATTCTGATCTGCAATCCTCTCCTTCACTCTCCTTTCACATTCCTTTAGCAGATAGGAACACCTGTTTCCAACCCAAGAGAACTTAATATTATAACTAACTATACTTTTGTCAGTTTTAGAGAAATAAAACCTTCCCTGATGTCTCTAGAATTGAACAAATGGTCTACTTAAATCTCTCATTCTTCCCACTGGGAAAAATTCACATCAGACAATTCAGAGAAATTTTATTTATTTAAAGGCTTTTCTACTCACGAATGTGACTACATTCCTAGGGGCTTGTACAGGGTTAAGGCATTGGTTTGGTGGGCTTCTGAGAGAGAAAGCTCCTTGCTTAGTTCAGGGTCATCATCAGTCTAAGATGTACGCACTGAAATAGACTCACTTGCATTTGCCTTATCATTATTGTTCCACGCAGGTAATTACAGCATATTATGTGTTCTGACAACAAATCATCACCATGTTTCCCTCATTTCCAGCTACTTCTTTGCCACTCTTGGACCACAGGAGACAAATAACTACACTGGAATTTTGAGGCTATGCCAAGCCCACCTGCCAACATTGCCATCTTTCCATTCAGTGGTTGCCAGAAACTCCACAGAGAGGTTGAGGAAGCTGTCCCTCTAATTCTCAGATATTCTAAATCTATTTGGATTTTCTATTTTCCTCCACTTCCCAGCAGGATGTTAGTGAGGAAGAGACCACAGAGTTAATTCTCAGGATCATCACCTAGCATTTAATTAGCTGTGTTCTGTTATGACTCTTTCTCTTTCCCCAGACTATGTAATTTGTAGCTAGTCTAGGGTTGGGGGACAGGAAGCCCTACGTCTGATAGAGTACATATAGTTCTCAATCAATCGTGTAGCTCTGGGTCTTACACTTAAGAGATGCCAAAGTCAAGGATTTAATTATGTTCTTCTGTCTTTATTTCTCTAAGCAAAAAATAATTGTGAAAGATAACTGAGTCCATTGAAGATTAAAAAAAAAAAACAACTCTCATGGGAAATACTTTTAAAATCTTGCTTCATACATAAGAATTCCTAAAGCACTCAGTAGTAAACTTCCCTACTTGTTGTCCTTTCCGACTTCCTGTATTTATGCTCATTCCCAAAGCTACTTTTTTAAAGTAAATGGAGACTGTGATTTGCAGCTTTCAACCTGAAAATGTCAGAAATAAAGGCCAACACTAGGTCTTGCTCTGGGAAGTTCAAAATATCTTGAAAACCATGTTCCTCCCCTTCACCAAATTGCCTTCTCCAATGTGGACGACTCCTACCACAGGGGTTGTGGGAAAGATGAAGATAAATAACAAAACCAATACTTGCCTGGAGGGATTCTTAAATATACTGATTCTTAGACAACAATCCAGAGTTACAATATCATAATTTTTAGAAGAGAGACAGGCCAGTATTTATATTTAATAAGCAATCCAGATGATTCTCTTCTTCAGTTTGGAATATTCTATCCTAGAAGATAGTACGGATCATATATGAGACATAAAAACTGGGCTTTCAAATTAAAAGAAAAAAATTAAAACCTGCAGATTGGGATCATTTCCAGCCAACTTGGGCTGTGTGAAAAAACTGGCTCAAAGGGATAATTATAAAGAATCTCAGAAAATATTGGTGATCCCATTTCCTGTGCCCACACACTAGAACAAATAGCATAATAGCACAAATCATGTCCCTAGACATTTACAGTCTAACTTCCACAATGTTGGTTAAGTAATTCTATGTAGCTATTAAAATTAGTTCACTCAACAGACATTTATCGATATTTTCCTAAGTCAGGCAGTATACTGATTCATCAAAATAGTGTACTCCTACATCTATTTACATGGAAAACTGATCATAATGTTTTAAAGTATAAAGGTCAGTGACAAATTATAGGCACAGTATGATTAATGTCAAAAATGCATATAGAGATACAAGTTTAGATGGACACAGAGACCAAACCCTTTACACTGATTATCTGTACATGTTAGAATCCTAGGTTATTTTTAATTTTCTTTCTCTGTGTTTTCTTTAGGTGTTGTTAATTTTCTTTCCATCAGGCTCACCACTCTACTTCGCCCCTCCCCTCATGTGCCACCTTCTTATATTTACCTTCTTACCTACTCCACTTGGTTTTGATGGACGATACAGTCCTGAGAAATGGCATTCGAAGTGTTAAGGGGTATGATAATGAGATAAGCTATGGCTATAGTTAGGGCTTAAAACTTGACACCCAAAAGCCTGAGCCCAAGAAAAAGTTTTGAATGACACTTTTTTTTTTTACATGCCACTTAGGATAGTTTATTAATAGTGGGGCGGGGGTGGGTGGGGGGGAGGTGGAGGGCCTGAAATCTCTGGCTACTGAGGCAAAAGGGTAACTAGAGGCCACTCACTACTCAACTCCACCCTCATCTTACTTGCCTTCCTCTCCCACACAGACTGGAAAATCTAAAATGTGCCTTCCCAAAAATCCTGTTAGCTAGGAGAGGCCAGGGACTCCATTCTGGCCAAAGACACATCCCCTCCTCCACTTCCTCTTTCTCTGAGGGACAGGCTGTGATGTCTGAGGTGCAGCAGCCTCTGCTAAGAAGGGCTGGGCAGGAAGAGAGAGGAAGCTGGCACCATGCAAGGCTGGACCGCCCTTGACCACCTACCCTAGCTGGCTTGTTGCTCAAGATGAATAACCCCCTAACTTGTCAAAGTCACAGATTCACTTGTTTATATGGCTCTAGGGAACACTGAGTTGAAAGATATGTATGTGTATCTTTCATTGTTTTTATGACTATAAATCTTATTCAGATATAGATTGTTCTATAAAACATTGCTAAAAACCAATCAAGATTTTCTAGACAACGTTTTGAAGAAGTGACTTCTTTTCTTTTTTCTAATTACACATAAAAAAGATATGTTTAGGGAATTCTCTCGTGGTCCAGTGGTTATAGGACTGGGAGCTTTCACTCCTGGGCGCTTTTAATCCCTGGTGAATGACGTTTCTTTTACTCAGTTTTCTTTCTCCTTTTCTCTTTGGTTATCTTCCTTTTGATCTCTCCTTTCACCTTTTTAATTTATTTTTTTATTTCTTACATATTTCTGTAATTCACACTTCACTCTCTCTGCCTGTATTATTAGTTTTGTTTTTGTCTTCATTCCCTAACCTGAAATATTCTTTTTCCAATACTGCATCAAATGACCAAAATTAAGATCACTTTATATCACACTCACTTAAAAAGTATGTGGAGGAGTGCTGAGTTAGCATATATTTTATACAAGATAACTATTGTTTAGAAATATAGAATCACACATGTAACATGAAGTTTAGAGAGACCAAATGGCAGATGTTTCAGCAGACTTTTTAGGTTCCTCCCGAGGGAAAACAACAACAACTCTGAAACTTCTTCACTACTCTTGATTTCCACAGCAGAATCAAGTACAATGGTTTGTGACATAAATCCAGGTGGGTAGGAGAAGAATGCTCTCTTACCATGTAAAGGCAAAAAACACAACTGGATACACCAAAAAAAAGATGCAACTATGATTTTTAAGAGGAATACCATTTTTCATTTAGTTCAAAAAGGGGGAGCTCTCCTAAACCAGTCTTCAGAGAGTAAAAAATCTGTTTGATTTTAGAGATTCTAGGAGAAAACACACCCTCAGCAAGAGGTCCCACCCACCTGTTCTGGACCTTTTATGGACAAGCCCGGAGATGTCCCACGGAACTATATCCAGTACTTTGTTACTTTAAGGAAAACTGAGCCTTAGTTAATGAGGTTTGTTCCCCAAGCTCAAAAGGTGTTTTAAACTGCATCTACTACCTAACCATTGTCCTCTAACAAAACTATTTTATTCGAGGTGCCAACATCTCCCTCCCCCCACACACTCCCATCTGCCCTGCACACTAAAGTTACAAATCATCAGAAAGAGTTGATGGAAACTAAGTGGGTTATTTCAATAGACAGGGGCAACTGAGGAGGGGCGTGTGTTGGTGACTCTGGAAAGTCAAGGCTATTTGAATGGCAGCAGGAAATGAGAGATGAAAAGAAGTGAGGAAATAAGAAAAAGCAGGTAAGTTGTTAAATACTTCAAAAAGTCTCAGGAGGGGGCTTCCCTGGTGGCACAGTGGTTGAGAGTCCGCCTGCCAATGCAGGGGACACGGGTTCGTGCCCCGGTCCGGGAAGATCCCACATGCCGCAGAGCGGCTGGGCCTGTGAGCCATGGCCGCTGAGCCTGCGCGTCCGGAGCCTGTGCTCCGCAACGGGAAAGGCCACAACAGTGAGAGGCCCGCATACCACACACACACACAAAAAGTCTCGGGAGTATTCATGAGTGGCCTCCAGAAACAGGAAGCCTAGGCATTGATGTCTCGTCTCTTGCGTCATATGAGAGGGAACAAGACATCTAGATTAGACTCACCACTTCATTTGTGTTCACCCCAACCCAAAATATAATTTCCTGTACTAAAATTCTTCTGTGGTGGTTTGTTTCTCTGACTGGTACATGGGCTTACTGTGGAGACAGATGTTAAATAGACATAAAAATAAGTATAATCATACAGTTCTAAGATAAACAGTAAAAAAAACTATATGAGTTGAAAACAAATGGATGGATCTATTTCAGGTTGTGAGTGGGCCTGGACACATTTTGATGAAAAATCTCATTCATCTACCCGCTTGTCCTTAGAGTTCTTATTTATTTCATCCACTTCAATCCCCATGCTTCAGTCAATGGCTTCCAAATCTTTTTTTACTTGTTCTGACTTCTTTCCTGTGCTCTAGTTCTCTCTTCTCTCCTATTTCCTGTATATCTTCACCTGCTTTTATCTCGAATTCATCATGTTCAAAACACTTATCACTTCTCCTGCAAATCTCTTTATACATCACCCTCTGAGTTGTCACAGAGCCAAAATTTCTAGTTCATTTCTGTTAGACTAATTTGCATGAACACTACTGCTGGACATCACAATGAATCTCCTGGCTTCTAACTCTCCCCAACTCGGTCCACAAGTAAACCTTTCAACACAATTCTGGCTGTGTCACTCCCTTTTCCAAAAATCTTCAGAAGCTTTCTTATATTGACTAAACCTCTGACATCAAGGCCGCCTATGAATTACTGGTAACTTTTTTAAAATTTAAATCCCACAACTGTTCTGTGATCTAACTGGATTGGACTAATTGTAGTTCGTCAGATGTACTCTAAAGCTTTGTGCCTGCCTCATTTTTCCTCAGTCTGTTCTCTCCAAGGAATATATCCTGCTTTTTAAAATCATTTTCTATTTTTATCTTAGATTTTATATCTTCCTTAAAGGAATTCCTGGTGCCTCTTGAATGATGTAACTGCTCTGTTAATGATTACTGTGGTTTTTTTCTTTGTACAGTTCACATGACTTTTTTCATATGTTGTGTTTACGTGATTTTAACACCTTCCCATTCCTCCTTTATGTTTGGAAATATCTACTCATCTGTGTACTCCTTAGTGTATATGGTAGGTACTCAGCACTGCATCAGAATCCCTCAAAGAAGTTTAATCATACAGGCAGCATAATTACAAATGACAGCATTCAGTAAGTGATTACAAGGTAGAAGAGAAATCTACCTGTTGCTTAAGAGGTCTTTCACTTAAAGGGTTAATTAGATACCATACTGGTGTGGAAATGTGTGAACTGTTTTTTTCTCCCAGAGCAGGCTTAATGATTAACTACTTTACACTTGAGAGCTGCACCACAGGCACTTGCTGGAACTAAGCCAGGGAATCAGTTAAGCAGATCTTTAGTTTCACCTTGCTACACTCTAAGAGAGAGATCATTTGACAAGCTGAAAACTTCCCCAGGTCAACCTGCAACAGCTACGGTGATGGCTGGAGAAATCTAGTAAGCACAGAGTAGAATCCACAATAGAATTCTCTTCCCATAGATCTTTTACTCTCTCTCTTTTTTTTTTTTTTACATTGAGTTCTATTTGCACAATACAATCTCATTTCACTTCTCAAGTGATGCCTTAAAAATTTACAAGAATACAGTTCAAACCTCTTCACAAATTATCAGATACTTAAAAACAATTTTTTTCAGATCAATTTTCTTTTCTTTATAATAGATATATAATAATCTGTATATACTATGACTAGTGGAAAAAAGAAGACTGTAAAACTGCTTGGTGATGATGTTTGTCTGTGATCACTGGATTTACCAGAGTTCTCATACAAGTGTCTGAGCTTTAAATCAGGTTGGATAAAGAATGTAAAGCCTGAGTTTCTCAACTCTTCTACCAATGGGAAGTGGGAGGCAGTAGGAATTAACCATCTTGTTTCCTATGTCATTTGATTCCAACAGACTGAATTTCCTCTGACAAGGAAGGTAGCATGCAACATGTAACAGTCTTTAAATACCACCATAGATTGGCTTTAATATAATATTCTCTAAAATAAAAGTCTACACCTCAAGCTCAGGTATCAACAACAGCATATAAAAATTCTGTTGGCAAAAACTACAAAGAGGAGATTTTATATTCAATTTTGTCAAAGGCCTTCAATTCATTTCTCTTTCTTATTGTTTCTTTTAGCTTGACTTTTGTACAATTCTCAGAAGAAAAATGAATCAAAAAGAAAATAAATGATTTTTCTATGCAATATTTATACAGAAATACATGTAGTTATTTGATGATGATCCTCTAGGTTAACAGTATAAAAATAATTGTAAATGAAATTGGATGGTAGGAAATTTTTAAAAATGAAACAGGACAGGCATCTATGTCTCATCACTTAATTTAATCAATAAAGATGATATATCCCCTAAATAAATATATTAAATGACAGGAATCTATGAAACTTTAGTAACATTTTATATCAAACTGGTTTTCCATTAGCAAAAAGTAAATTTAATCACACATTTTTTAAAAAGGAAAAGAACTTTTTGCTTTCCAAATGGGTCTGGAAATATTTCTAAAATTCAGTTTCTCAGATTCATATATAGAAAAACTATAGATGAATACCTCAAAAGCAGAAAAGAGAAGGAAAGGGGACATAATCATGAATGAGATTAGAAGGAACTTTATTCAGTCACAGTAATATTTTTGTTCCCTTAAAGGAGAAATAGTGATTTATCCCTATCTTAAATATGATCAGTAATGGATTAACATCATCTCACAAAATTTAGCACACAATCTACCAGTTTATTTACATTCTTATTCACTAATGTTTTCAAATCTACATAAACTGGCATTCCAACTAGAATACAAATTTATTAAGAGCAAATATCACCTTACTATTTATCTTAATAGGATATAGCAAAGGTCTTAGAAATAGTAGTGTCATCCATCCCATAGTTATGGATGACAATAGACATTTTAAAATTACCACGAGGAGGGACCTTCAAGATGGTGGAGGAGTAAGACATGGAGATCACCCTCCTCCCCACAAATACATCAAAAATATATCTACACGTGGAACAGCTCCTACAGAACACCTACTGAATGCAAGCAGAAGACCTCAGACTTCCCAAAAGGTAAGAGAATCCCCATGTACCTGGGTAGGGCAAAAGAAAAAAGAAAAAACAGAGACAAAAGAATAGGGACGGTACCTGCACCTCTGGGAGGGAGCTGTGAAGGAGGAAAGGTTTCCACACACAAGGAAGCCCCTTCACTGGCGGAGACAGGGGGTGGGCGGGGGGAAGCTTTGGAGCCGCGGAGGAGAGCGCAGCAACAGGGGTGCAGAGGGCAAAGCGTAGACATTCCCGCACAGAGGATTGGTGCCGACCAGCACTCACCAGCCTGAGAGGCTTGTCTGCTCACCCGCTAGGGCGGGCGGGAGCTGGGAGCTGAAGCACAGGCTTCGGTCGGAGCGCAGGGAGAGGACTGGGCTGGGCGGCGTGAACACAGCCTGAAGGGGGCTAGTGCGGCACGGCTAGCCAGAAGGGAGTCCGGGAAAAGGTCTGGAGCTGCCTAAGAGGCAAGAGACCATGTTTCGGGGTGCGTGAGGAGAAGGGATTCCTTCTCCATCTGCCCACAGAAGGCAGAGCACAGCCTAAATGAGCTCCAGAGACTGGCGTGAGCTGTGGCTATCAGCTCAGACCCCAAAGATGGGTATGAAACACTAACCCTGCTGCTTCAGCCACCAAGAATCCTGTATGCAAGCACAAGGCACTATACTCACCCCCACCCCCAGGAGCCTGTGCAGCCAGCCACTGCCAGGGTCCCATGATCCAGGGATAATTTCCCCCAGAGAACACACCCCATGCCTCAGGCTGCTGCAACATCAAGCTGGCCTCTGCAACCACAGACTCGCCCTGCTTTCCAAGTATAACTAGCTACCCCTCCCTTCCCCCATGCAAGAGAAGGAAAAGACCTACAAAAACAACCCCAAACAGTTAAGAAAATGGTAATAGGAACATACATATGGATAATTACCTTAAATGTAAATGGATTAAAGGCTCCAACCAAAACACATGGACTAGCTAAACGGATACTAAAACAAGACCCGTGTATATGCTGTCTACAAGAGACCCACTTCAGACCTAGGGACACATACAGAGTGAAAGTGAGGGGAGTGAAAGTGAGGGGATGGAAAAAGATATTCCATGCAAATGAAAATCAAAAGAAAGCTGGAGTAGCAATTCTCATATCAGACAAAATAGACTTTAAAATAAAGACTATTACAAGAGACAAGGAAGGACTCTACATAATGGTGAAGAGATCAATCCAAGAAGAAGCTATAACAGTTGTAAATATTTATGCACCCGACATAGGAGCACCTAATACATATGGTAAATGCTAACAGCCATAAAAGGGGAAATCGACAGTGACATAATCACAGTAGGGGACTTTAACGCCCCACTACCACCAAAGGACAGATCATCCAACATGAAAATAAATAAGGAAACACAAGCTTTAAATGACACATTAAACAAGATGGACTCAATTGATATTTATAAGACATTCCATCCAAAAACAACAGAATACACTTTCTTCTCAAGTGCTCATGGATCTATGCTCCAGCATAGATCATATCTTGAGTCACAGATCAAGTCTTGGTAAATTTAAGAAAATTGAAATCATATCAAGTACCTTTTCTGACCACAACGCTATGAGACTAGATATCAATTACAGGAAAAAAAACTGTAAAACATAAAAACCCATAGAGGCTAAACAATACACTACTGAATAACCAGGAGATCACTAAAGAAATCAAAGAGAAAATCAAAAAATACCTAGAAAAAAATGACAATGAAAACACGACGACCCAAAATGTATGGGATACAGCAAAAGCAGTTCTATGAGGGAAGTGTATAGCAATACAATCTTATCTCAAGAAACAAGAAAAATCTCAAATAAACAACCTAACCTTACACCTAAAGGAATAGAGAAAGAAGAAAAAAAGCCCAAACTTAGCAGAAGGAAAGAAATCATAAAGATCAGATCAGAAAAAAAGGAAAAAGAAATGAAGGAAACAATAGCACAGCTCAATAAAACTAAAAGCCAGTTCTTTGAGAAGGTAAACACTTAGCCAGACTCACCAAGAAAATGAGGGAGAAGACTCAAATCAGCAGAATTAGAAATGAAAAAGGAGAAGTAACAACTGACACTGCAGAAAAACAAACAATCATGAGAAATTACTACAAGCAACTAAATGCCAATTAAATGGACAACTTGGAAGAAATAGAATAATTCTTAGAAAAGCACAACCTTCTGAGACTGAACCAGGAAGAATTAGAAAATATAAACAGACCAATCACAAGCACTGAAATTGAAACTGTGATTAAAAATCTTCCAACAAACAAAAGCCCAGGACCAGATGACTTCACAGGCAAATTCTATCAAACATTTAGAGAAGAGCTAACACCTATCTTTCTCAAACTCTTCCAAAATATAGCAGAGGGAGGAACACTCCCAAATGCATTCCACAAGGCCACCATCACCTTGATACCAAAACCAAAGATGTCACAAAAGGAAAACTAAAGACCAATACCACTGATGAACATAGATGCAAAAATCCTAAAAAAAATACTAGCAAACAGAATCCAACAGCCCATTAAAAGGATCATACACCATGATCAAGTGGGGTTTACCCAGGAATGCAAGGATTCTTCAATATATGCAAATCAATCAATGTGATATATCATATTAACAAACTGAAGGATAAAACCATATGATCATCTCAATAGATACAGAAAAAGCTTTCAACAAAATTCAACACCGATTTATGATAAAAACCCTGCAGAAAGTAGGCATAGAGGGAACCTACCTCGACATAATAAAGGCCGTATATGACAAACCGACAGCAAACATCATTCTCAATGGCGAAAAAGTGCAACCATATCCTCTAAAATCAGGAACAAGACACGATGTCCACTCTCAACACTATTATTCAACATAGTTTTGGAAGTTTCAGCCACAGCAATCAGAGAAAAAAAAGAAATAAGAATGATCCAAGATGGAAAAGAAGAAGTAAAGCTGTCACTGTTTGCGTATGACATGATACTATACATAGAGAATCCTAAAGATGCCACCAGAAAACTACTAGAGCTAATCAATGAATTTGGTAATTTGTAGCAGGATACACAATTAATGCACAGAAATCTCTTGCATTTGTATACACTAATGATGAAAACTCTGAAAAAGAAATTAAGGAAACACTCCCATTGACTACTGCAACAAAAAGAATAAAATACCTAGGAATAAACCTACCTAAGGAGACAAAAGAACTGTATGCAGAAAACTATAAGAGACTGATGAAAGAAATTAAAGATGATACAAACAGATGGAGAGATATACCATGCTCTTGGACTGGAAGAATCAACATTGTGAAAACGACTATACTACCCAAAGCAATCTACAGATTCAGTGCAAGCCCTATCAAACTACCAATGGCATTTTTCACAGAACTAGAACAAAAAATTTCACAATTTGTATGGAAACACAAAAGACCCCAAATAGCCAAAGCAATCTTGAGCAAGAAAAATGGAGCTGGAGGAATCAGGCTTCCTGACTTCAGACTATACTACAAAGCTATACTACAAAGCTACAGTAATCAAGACAGTATGGTACTGCACAAAAATAGAAATACAGATACATGGAAAAGGATAGAAAGCTCAGAGATAAACCCATGCACATATGGTTACCTTATCTTTTTTTTTTTTAAACCCCACATTTGTTTACTTATTTATTTTTGGCTGTGTTGGGTCTTCGTTTCTGTGCGAGAGCTTTCTCTAGTTGTGGCAAGCAGGGGCCAGTCTTCATCGTGGTGTGCGGGCCTCTCACTATCGTGGCCTCTCTTGTGGAGCACAGGCTCCAAACGCGCAGGCTCAGTAGTTGTGGCTCACGGGCCTAGTTGTCTGCGGCATGTGGGATCTTCCCAGACCAGGGCTCGAACCCATGTCCCCTGCATTAGCAGGCAGATTCTCAACCACTGTGCCACCAGGAAAGCCCCCGGTTACCGTATCTTTGATAAAGGAGGCAAGAATATACAATGGAGAAAAGACAGCCTCTTCAGTAAGTGGTGCTGGGAAAACTGGACAGCTACATGTAAAAGAAAGAAATTAGAACAATCCCTAACACCATACACAAAAATAAACTCAAAATGAATTAAAGACCTAAATGTAAGGCTAGACACTATAAAACTCTTAGAGAAAAACATAGGCAGAACACTCTATGACATTAATCACAGCAAGATCCTTTTTGACCCACACCCTAGAGAAATGGAAATAAAAGCACAATAAATAAATGGGACCTAATGAAACTTAAAAGCTTTTGCACAGCAAAGGAAACCATAAACAAGACCAAAAGACAACTCTCAGAATGGGAGAAAATATTTGCAAAAGGAAGCAACTGACAAAGAATTAATCTCCAAAATATACTAGCAGCTCATGCAGCTCAATATCAAAAAAATCAAACAACCCAATCCATATGGGCAGAAGATCTAAATAGACATTTCTCCAAAGAAGACATACAGATTGCCAACAAACACATGAAAGGATGCTCAACATCATTAATCATTAGAGAAATGCACATCAAAACTACAATGAGGTATTACCTCACACCAGTCAGAATGGCCATCATCCAAAAATCTACAAACAATAAATGCTAGAGAGGGTGTGGAGAAAAGGGAACCCTCTTGCACTGTTGGTGGGAATGTAAATTGATACAGCCACTATGGAGAACAGGATGGAGGTTCCTTAAAATACTAAAAATAGAACTACCATATGACCCAGCAATCTCACTACTGGGGATATACCCTGAGAAAACCATAATTCAAAAAGAGACGTGTACCACAATGTTCATTGCAGCTCTATTTACAATAGCCAGGACATGGAAGCAACCTAGTGCCCTTCGACAGATGAATGGATAAAGAAGATGTGGCACGTATATACAATGGGATATTACTCAGCAATAAAAATAAACGAAATTGAGTTATTTGTAGTGAAGTGGATGGACCTAGAGTCTGTCATACATAGTGAAGTGAGTCAGAAAGAGAAAAACAAATACCATATGCTAACACATATATATGGAATCTAAAAAGAAAAAAATTGTTCTGAAAAACCTAGGGGCAAAACAGGAATAAAGAAGCAGGTGCAGAGCATGGACTTGAGGACACAGGGAGGTGGAATGGTAAGCTGGGACGAAGTGAGAGAGTAGCATTGACATATATACTCTACCAAATGTAAAATAGCTAGTGGGAAGCAGCTGGATCGCAGGGGGAGATCAGCTCGGTGCTTTTGATCACCTAGAAGGGTAGGATAGGGAGGGTGGGAGGGAGACGCAAGAGGGAGGGGATATGGGACCATATGTACACACATAGCTGATTAACTTTGTTATACAGCAGAAACTAACACAACATTGTAAAGCAATTATACTCCAATATTTTAAAAATAATAATAATAAAAAAACACACAGTGAGATACTACTCCACACCTATTACAATGGCTGAAATTAAAAAGACTGACCATACCAAATATTGGCAAAGATGTGGCAAAACCAGAACTCTCATACATTACTGACTGAAAAGTAAAATGGTACAGCCACTTTGGAAAACATTATGACAGTTTTTTTAAGTTAAACACACATGCATGTGATCCAGTCATTCTTCTCCTATGTATTTACACAAAAGAAAGTATATGTCTTTGTAAAAGCTTGTACACAGATGTTAATAGCAGCTTTATTTGTATAAGCTAAAAATTATAAACAGCCCAATGTCCATCAAGAGGTGAATGGATAAACAAATTGTAGTATATCTATACAACAGAGTACTACTCAACAATAAAAGGAGCAATTTATGGATACACACTAAAAAAAAAAAAAAAAAGGGAGCAACTATCCCATTATATTTGTAGGATCTGCCCCCACAAAAACAAAGGGATTACACACGGTGTGAGTACCAGACAGTGGGAGTCTTGGACTCCATTTTATTTTATTTATTTATTTATTTATTTTTAACATCTTTACCAGAGTAAAATTGCTTTACAATGGTGTGTTAGTTTCTGCTGTATAACAAAGTGAATCAGCTATACATATACATATATTCCCATATCTCCTCCCTCTTACCTCTCCCTCCAACCCTCCCTATCCCACCCATCTAGGTGGTCACAAAGCACCGAGCTGGTCTCCCTATGCTATGCGGCTGCTTCCCACTGGCTATCTATTTTACATTTGGTAGTGTATATATGTCCATGCCACTCTCTCACTTTGTCCCAGCTTACCCTTCCCCCTCCCCATGTCCTCAAGTCCATTATCTATGTCTGCATCTTTGTTCCTGCTTGGACTCCATTTGAGAATTTTGCTTTCCATCCTATTCATTTATAAATCACTGTTGAATACTTAAAATAGCTACTGATCCATTATTTTTTTAAATTTAGCTGTTTGGGCTTCCCTGGTGATGCAGTGCTTAAGAATCCGCCTGCCAATGCAGGGAACACGGGTTCAAGCCCTGGTCCAGGAAGATCCCACATGCTGTGGAGCAACTAAGCCCATGCGCCACAACTACTGAGCCTGTGCTCTAGAGCCCGCAAGCCACAACTAGTGAGCCCACACACCGCAACTACTAAAGCCCGTGCACCTAGAGCCCGTGCTCTGCAACAAGAGAAGCCACTGCAATGAGAAGCCCACACACCGCAAAAAAGAGTAGCCCCCGCTCGCCGCAACTAGAGAAAGCCTGCGTGGCAACGAAGACCCAAAACAGCCAAAAATAAAATAAATTTATATTAAAAAAATTTAGTTGTTTAATTTATTTTCTATTATAACTCTTTGGAATCTAATCATCATTAGTACAAGATACTGTGTCTCTCTTTTCCAGTGCTGTCTTTCCATGCTTAGAGCAGAATACGAAACATGGAAGACAGTCAGTAATGCTGCATGTGTGAATATATGATACCATGGTTTCTAAAAATATGTGGCCATACATTTAGGGAAAAAACAAACAAACTGTCTTTATCTCTATCTTAAAACTTAACACCAGAAAGAAATATAGATGAGATATGAGGTGAAATGTACAGATATAAAGCACATATAATATAAAGTACATGCATTTCTTGTGAACTGAGGAGGCATATCTAAGAATGATATCAAATTTGGGAGCCATAAAACATAACAATAGAAGATTTGACTATGTAATAAAATTTCTGTACACTGGTAAACACCATTAAGAAGTTTTAAAAAAGATAAAAACTATAAACTTACAAAATACTTTAAAATATATACAATAACTGATATATGGTGAGAATATAAAATTTTTAAAAAAGACATAAACATTCCAATTTTAAAAAATAGACTAAAGTCATTAACAAAAAAAATCTCTGAGGAAGAAATAGGACAAATGACAATGAATTGTCAACTTTTATTCTCAAATTCCTTAAGTATATGTCAAACAACAGTTAGCTATTATAATTGAAACTGCACTATAAGAAGTAAAAAATTAACAAGGCTTTGCCTTTGCACAGTGTAGGGTATCTGTGAACTACAAGAATATGGCAGAGATAAGGATATTTTAAAAATATAGATAGGTATTCAATGCCTTTGAGTGCTTGAGATTGCATTATAGTGATAAGATAAAAGTGTGTGATTTTTGAGCAACCTGGGAACCACAGAAAAGGTTACTGATCAGCTGAGACTATTTTTGTTACATCTGTGAATGATGATGAAATTTGATGCATTTCTTTCTCACATTTTTATTATTATTTAGTAACGTAAAAATACGGTGTTCATGGGCTTCCCTGGTGGCGCAGTGGTTGAGAGTCTGCCTGCCGATGAAGGAGACCACGGGTTCGTGCCCCGGTCCGGGAAGATCCCACATGCCGCGGAGCGGCTAAGCCCGTGAGCCATGGCCGCTGAGCCTGCGCGTCCGGAGCCTGTGCTCCGCAACGGGAGAGGCCACAACAGTGAGAGGCCCATGTACCGAAAAAAAACCCCAAAAACCGTGTTCAAAGTGTTCTGTTCACTAAATTTTGGAAGCAAGAATTCTTTTTTTAATTTAAAAATTTAAAAAAAAACAAACTCTTCCTCAAGTAAGTATTATCTGGTTAGGTGAAGAGCTATTATTTGTTTTATTTTTCCTTCTTTTTTTATTATAAAAATGTCACATGCTAGATAAAAAAGGTCAAATACGTAAACAGATATAATGGAAAGTAAAAACAAAAAAATCTCAAGACTTTTCTCCCTCCTGCCTCACTACAACAATTTGGCAGATAATATTCTACTTTCCTTTATGATGTTTTAAATTAATTAAGCATATATAGTTTTCAGGACACATATAGGCTGAAAGCAAATGGATGCTAAAAGATGTTCCATGCAATAGTAATCAAAAGAAAACACGGATGGTTATAATTATATCTCACAAAACAGAAGTTAAGTCAAAAACTGTCAAAAGAGACAAAGAAGGTCATTATATAATAATTATAAGGGGGTCAGTTCATCAAGAGAAAATAGCAATCATAAATATATGCACCCCAAATTGAAGCACCTAAATTTATTAAGCAAATATTAACAGAACTGAAGAGAAAACAGACAATATAATAATGGTAGGGGGGGCTTCCCTGGTGGCGCAGTGGTTGGGAGTCCGCCTGCCGATGCAGGGGACCCGGGTTTGTGGCCCGGTCCGGGAGGATCCCACGTGCCGCAGAGTGGCTGGACCCGTGAGCCATGGCCGCTGGGCCTGCGCGTCCAGAGCCTGTGCTCCGCAGCGGGAGAGGCCACGGCAGTGAGAGGCCCATGTACCACAGAAAAATAATAGTAATAATGGTAGGGGACTTCAATATCCCTTTTTCAACACTGGATAGATCATTCACACAGAAAGCCAATAAGGAAACAGTGGACTTGAATAACACTATAGATCGGATGTATGGAACAGACATTAACGGAATGAAGCATAAAAATCATCTATCTGATCATCACTATAGGAGCAGAAAAGCATTTGACAAAATTGAGCACCTTTTGATGATAAAAACACTCAACAAACTAGAGATAGAAGGAAAGTATCTCAACATAATATACACCATATGTAACAAGCCCACAGCTAACACCATACTCAATGGTGAAAAGCTGTAAGCTTTTCCTCTAAGAGCAAGAACAAGACAAGAATGCCCATTCTCACCACTTCTATTCAATACAATACAGAAAGTCCTAGCCAGAGCAATTAGGAAGAAAATGAAATTAAAGGCATTTAAATGGGAAAGGAAGAAATAAAACTGTATCTATTATACGTCTGCAAATGAGATGATCTTATACATAGAGAACTCTAAAGACTCCACCCAAAAAGCTGTTCAAACTAATAAACAAATTTAGTAAAGTTGAAGCATGCCAAATCAACATACAGAAATCAGTTGCATTTATATGCACTAACAATGAATTATCCAATAAAGAAATTAAGAAAACAACCCTATTTACAATACCATCAAAAAGAATAAAATACTTAGAAATAAATTTAACCAAGGAGGTGAAATATATACACACTGAAAACTATAAGACATTGATGAAAGACAGAAGAAGACACAAATAAATTTTTTATGGATCGAAAGAATTAATATTATTATAATGTTTATACTAACCAAAGCCATTCAATGTAATCCCTATCAAAATTTCAATGATACTTTTCACAGAAGTAGAAAAAAATTATACAATTTGTATGAAATGACAAAGGCCTCAAATAGCCAAAGTAATTTTGAGCAAGAAAAACAAAGGTGGAAGCATCACACATTCTGACTTCAAATTTTATTACAAAGCTACAGTAATCAGAACAATATGGAGCTGGCATAAAAGCTGACATATAAACCAGTGGGACAGAGTAGAGAGCCCAGAAATAAATCTACACATTAACAGCAAACAGATCTTCCACAAAAATGCCAAGAGCACATGATGAAGAAAGGATTGTCTCTTCAACAAATGGTGTTGGAGACACTGGATATCCACATGCAAAAGAATGAATATCTTAGACTATATAGAAAATATCACACCATTTACAAAAATCAACTCATAATGAATTAAAGATTTAAATATAAGACTTAAAACCATAGAGCTACTAGAAGAAAACATAGCTAAAGAAAAAGCTTCTTGACATTTGTCTGGGCAACCATTTTTTGGATATGACACCAAAAGCACAGGCAATAAAAACAAAAATAGAGGAATGAGATCCCATCAAGCTAAAAGGCTTCTGCATAGCAAAGGAAACAATCAACAGAGTGAAGAGACAACGTACAAAATGAGAGAAAATATTTGCAAATTACATATCTGATAAAGGGTTAATACCCAAAATACATAAGGAACTCATGGAACTCAAGAGCAAAAAAACCGAATTACCCAATTAAAAAGGACCTGAATAGACATTTATCACAGAAGACATACAAATGGCCAACAGCGACATGAAAAGTTGCTCAACATTAGTCATCACAGAAATGCAAATCAAACCCACAATGAGATATCATCTCATACCTGTTAAATTGGCTATGTTAAAAAGACAAAAGAATAGAAATATTGGTGAGGATGTGGAGAAAAGGGAACCTTTGTACACTGTACAGTGTATAGTATACAGCCATTACAGAAAACGGTATGGAAATTCCTCAAAAAATTAACAATGGAATTGCCATATGATCCAGCCATCCTATGGGGTATTGGGTATATACTGGGTATACATCCAAAGGAAATGAAATCAGATTCTTGAAGAGCTATCTACAATCCCACGTTCATTGAAGCATTATTCATAATAGCCAAGATATGGAAACAACTGAAGTGTTTGTCAATGCGTGAATGAGGAAAATGTGGTAAATACTGGAATATTATTCAGCCTTTTAAAAAAAGGAAATGTTATTATTTGTGGCAACATGGATGAAACTGGAGGGCATCATGCCTACTGAAATAAGCCAAACCCAGAAAGATAAATACTGTATGATGTCACTTAGAAGTGGAATCTACAAAAGTCAAGTTCATAAACGCAGAGAGTAGATGACGTTTAGCAGGGACTGGGAGGTGAGGGAAATGGAAAGATGTTGGTTCAAGAGAATAAAGTTTCAGTTACGCAGGATGAATAAGTTCTGGATATCTAATGTACAGCGTAATGACTACAGTTTATAATACTGGATAGTATACTTGACATTTGCTAACAGAGTAGATCTTAAGCGTTCCCACCACAAACCAAAGAATACAGTATATATGTGAGGTGATGAATATGTAAATTAGCTCGATTGTGGCATTTTTCACAGAAATAGAAAGAACAACACATATGTATATCAAAATCTTACATTGTATACCTTAACTATGTACAATTTTTATTTGCCAATTATGTCTCAAAACTGGGAAAAAATACAACATGTAAATTATATATTAAATACATGCACCTTTTCAACTATATGTATTTTTTATGTTCTGTTACCAACATTTTTTAAATCTGGAAAAAAGCTCATTGAAGGATAATTTTAAATAATGGTAACTCTCATACAATATTAACACACATTATAGAGTTTATGTAACTGAGGAAACTGCTAAGATGCTAACAACCCATTCAAAGGAGAACCCAAAGAAAACATACATTTATAGTTCAGGAATACTGAAGTGAATATGCAAACAGAGGCAAAAACTGGCTTCTTCCACATTGGAAGAGTGAAGTAAATTGAACCTCTACAGGACAGAATTAGCATACCTATGAACAAGATTTTGCATTGTTATCAATTACCTATAATTTGGAGTTCTAAAATAGCTCAAAGGCGATATAATGCTAGAATTGAATAATCAAGATGCATGTGCTCCAACAATGCATAATTTTCCATTGACGCACAAATTTCTCCCTACGAAATAAGTGGAAAAAAAAATTTCATTACCCATATCAATTAAATCTTTTTCAGCCTACTCCTAATAAATTATCCATGGTAACAATTAGAAATGGTCCTTTATGTTTCACTAATTTTTATTGAAAATTTCTCACACACACATGCATACATGCACATACAAACATTCCTTCCAGGATGTAACATGTGGAACACAAAACAAATAGAATATCACTGTTATTGCTACGTGCTCCTGGAACTGAACACAGTAAGCTGATGCCCAGGGACTTGCAGCACAGAATCTATGATTCTAAGTTCCTGGATCTAGAATTCACCTTCCCTCCAAAAAATGACAACTCCCTCTACTCCTGAATATACTAAACTTAGGACTAGTTTAGGACCATGTGTGGAACTAGATGCAGTCATGTGAGAATAGAGGCTTCCAGAATTGGTGATCACTCAGACCTGATCTGAAAGTTAGTCCTCTTTACCATCCTTTGTAGGTTTGCCTGTAAAAAATGTAAAATGTATTTTTTTTTAAAAAGTAAGAAATGAAATGAATATGATCATGTCAAAAATATCTCACCTGTCTCAAATGACATCTCTCCTTAAAAGGAACAGTGACCTTCATCCAAAGCTTCTTTCTGCTTACTTGCTAGTTCTACCGTAAATATAGCCCAAACCTAGCCATTTTTCCAGAAGCTGCAGGAGCTGCTTTCTGCCTTGTCTAACTTTGAGATGATAATCCTTTGACAGCCCTTCTGTTACTTGTTTAGTCTTTAACATTCTGATGCACCCAAATTTGCAGCCATCCAGGTGGAATCAAAACCTGGAAGTGAGGTATCACTTTGAAGAAATTAGACACATTCTTTCATAGTCCTTTCTTCTTTTTTGCTTCCACATCCCTAATTTCTACCCCTGGAGACAGAGGAATACATAAACCTGACAAACAATAGGTAAGTAAATGAAATCAGCATCTCAGAAAGTAAGACTTTAGACTCAAAGACAAAAAGTTCAAAAAAGAAACAACCTGATTAGTTTCATTAGCATTTCAATAGAATTTGGGCCTTCTGAAGAGGGTGGAGTAAGATTCCACCAAGTGTCATCTAAAATGAAGGCTTTGGAACTCTTGACAACTAGGGAAGAAGGTAATCATTTTATTTAATTTGTTTTTAGGTTCACTCATTTAAAAGAACTAACAGTTGCATTGCTCTTGGCAGAACACAACTGTGATTGCAGCTTTTCTCTTCAGCGCACTGGAAATATCAGCAAATGTCTCCAACTGAGAGTGAGACATTGGCAGTATTTTCTCATATTAAGTGCTTACACATTATTTTTCTCCTCCACCCTTTGATAGTCCAATTTTGATAAACATTAAAACAAATTCTTAAATAATGCAATCATCCAAATCATCGTTTCATGAGAGTATAGATACAAATGTATACATTAATTCAAGAACCCTCTGATGAGTTGCACTAATCACACCGATGTGAGCCTAATGTGGTTAACTTTAAACACAGCAGGATTCAACCATGTGTATACTCTAAAGCTACACAATTCTGAGTAAAGAGGTGTTTGAGCATGAAAATGACAAATTATATACTCCTTGTATCATATATACCTTATTTTCCCCAAATATCTTCCCTATTCATCAATGATAGTTAAAGACAATTGATTAAGTTTTTATATACAGGAGTTTGAGATTAAATTTTATTCACACTATGTCATCAACCCATGAATACTGTAAATTGCATCTACATAGGAAGTTTTTTTAATAGCTCCAGAGTTGATAGTGTCTTTTTAGAAATTCTGAACATTTTATATATGTATATACACACACACATATATATATATATACACATATATATATATATATATAAATACATTTTTTTTTCCGAAAAGCAAAGTAAGTGCATTCAGTTTACCAGAACTACTGCAAGATTTTTCTCTCAAAAGTTGGGGTAATAATTAAAAAGGACCCAAATAGAGTCATGGAATTATGTAAAGGCAGCAGAATATGATATGTTCTCATTCTTGTTTCCCAACTCATTTGAGTGAGGAACAAGAATAATGGAAGACAAAAGAAAAACTAGTAATAATAAAGTAATGTAGTATTAATACAGTACTAATATAATATAAGCTTACATTTAAAGAGTTACCTCATTTTTAAGTGTCTCATTTAGAGTCTGTATACCATGTGGTAGAAATTATATAAAAATGTTCATGTCTATGTCCAAAAACTGAAAGAACAAAGATAAATATTGATGCATGAAAGAATAGGAGTTAAGAGTGATTTAAGCATTTTAGTTTGCTCTTTTCCAATGAAAATAGTATTATTTCAGATATGGTGAAGCCCGTCACATCCTCCTTAGGACATGGATACCAGCTATGATAATATTTAAGTTCAGCAATTATTTAATGAATATCTACTGTACATCTAACATTGTGTTTGATCTTGTAGAAATATAAAATAGAGTATAAAATACCTGCTATAAAAGTTACTCCAGTTTAAAGAAGAAAAAGCTCACTTTGGGCTGTAACTAAGAATGTTACAAAAGAGTGATTTGTTTTCCTTTCATTCCAGTCAGTTCTCAGTGTTTGTATGTGGCTTATTGTACACACGACCCTGTGCCTTGTACCACCCAAACATGACTGCTACTTAGCGAGCACTTGCTACATGCCAGGCACTGAATTAAGCACTTCATATTTGTTATTTAATTAACACACACAATAAACTCATGAGTTTTTTTCTTATCCTTTTTAACAAATGAGAAAAATGAATCTTGGACATGTTAAGCACATTTCCTGAAGTCTCATAGGTCTTAAATATCACAAATGGGATGTGAACCCAGTTCTATTAGAGTCCAGACCCTGCGCCCTTTCCCACTCCACAATACCCCTCCTACAGAATTTGCATGATTCTGGGATGGAGTGTGACTTTGGGGAAGGGCAGAAGGGAAGAAACAACCGAAAGGAACTGGCGTCAGGTGACCGAGAAGAGGAAAATGAGAAGAGACACTAAGGAGCCACAAAAGACCTTTTGCTTATCTGAGGGAGACTCTGTATTGGAGAGAAGGTAACCTGGGGAAAAAAAATAAATATTCTACATCATCTTCAAAGTGCTGTATGCTCAAAGTTGACTAATAGTAATAATGTATTCTTGCTGGAAATGCAGTTTATCTTAGGTGTCATCAGATGGGGAAGGATTTGACTGAAGACCTGGAAGACTGACGGAAAATTCAGGAGGATCAGCTAAGGTCAGTGTGAGTCTGCAGGCTCCACCCTGACCTTTGAGTCCTGATTTCAACAAAACTGAGAGTCATTTTATAGGTTTGCTATTTATTCACTTCCTAGGCCTTAGGTATGTAAATAAACCTAATAAAAAACAAGGTGATTATTAATGATGTATTACATGATTCTTACATCAAGCAGACATATCTAGGCTTGCCAATTTTCAACTTTACCAGAGATATATTCATCACTAACATACAGAGACTAAAATATTTATAAACAAATCCAAATGAAATTTGAAATTTGCTTTAAAATACTCCAGGGGAAAAAAAGCTGTGAACTAAATGAAACAAGAATGGCAAATTATTGATAATTATTGAAGTTGCGTAATAATAAAGAAAGGTTCTTCACAACATTTTTTCTTCCTTTCCATAATAAAAATAAATAAATAAAAGATAGAAAAATGTATGGGCAAATAGACAATTCTGATCAAGATACATATATATAAGATATAAGATATGTGTGTGTATATATATATATATATATATATATCCACCTATTCTTAATAGACCATGGTTATTTTGAACTGTTTTGTGGGTGCGTGTGCATACATATTTGTAGTATTGAATATGTGTCATGTTTAATCCGTCTGTTAAAAAACAGAATTCTGCACCTGGTACTTTAACTTAAATTTGTTTCCCCTTTCTTGTGCTCACTTTTATAGAAATAACATTCTCCCCCTTATTTGACATTTGATACTAAAATTTCTCATTACGAATAAAGTAATACATTAGGGAGAATTGAGCTGTGTTTCAGAAACAAGATTGTTAAGTCCTCCGTAAGCTATTTTCTCAACAGCTTTAAGTTGAGGAAGATTTAAGGATTTATTCTGCCTTTCAGGATTAGCTTATAAATACTTGCTCTTTCTTTTTATGAGTAAAGAAAGGGTTTTTTTTACGTGGAAACACAGCACCTGGAGTGCCCTAGATCCTGCAAAACATTTCGAAAAAATGCAAGAATTCCATCTCTGAAGCTTGTCATTTTAACTTTAGACAATTCAAACAATTCAGATCCAGTTTTCTTCAACTATCAAAACGGGGAACTGGGCTTCCCTGGTGGCGCAGTGGTTGAGAGTCCACCTGCGGATGCAGGGCACACGGGTTCGTGCCCCGGTCCGGGAGGATCCCACATGCCGCGGAGCGCCCGTGAGCCATGGCCGCTGAGCTTGCGCGTCAGGAGCCTGTGCTCCGCAATGGGAGAGGCCGCAGCAGTGAGAGGCCCGCGTACCAGAAAAAAAAAAAAAAAAGGGGGGAACTTTCTAAAAAATCTCGTGACATGGAACTACTTACTTTGAAGTTAAAAAAAAACTTTGAAAAGTTTAGCAGAAGGAGCAGTGACAGGGAATATATATTTAAAATGAGAACTATAAATGATAAACCAGTGGCCATGAGGGCAGAATAAAAGATAACCTAAAGAAAGAAGAAAAGTGACTGAAACCTGGCAGCTATACATGGGCTAAGCTTACTGAAGTATGTAGCTCCCACTGTAGGAAAGAGAAAAACAGAGAGAGCCTGGGGTGATGAAGCCCTGGGCTAAGCCCCTTTCTCCAGTTCATCTGTGTATTGTACATTAAGACCACCCAATGCTAGTAAAGCATTCTTGGTTATTTTTAAGGTGAATTGTTTTTAAAAAATAGAATTTTAAAAATGAAATTTGGTAATGTGTGTGTGTATGTCTGTAAGCATCCCAATTAGCAAAAATGGGTCATGCTTTATAAACATCTCCAAACAACTGAGACTTGAAGTATCAATGCCAATTTTTATAACAATTTCTTTGTGTCAGCAGGCAATATAAATCTGAGTTGCCAAACTTCTATTCAAACACTTTGACTCCAACCTTACCTAGGAGGCATAAATTTCTCCGTGAACCTATTTTCAGTGGACAGGAGATTAAAAAATCAGACGATATTTAAGAGCAAATGGATACTCACAATTGTCTAAATGAAGCAACAAGTAGAATAAAAAGGATTCAATATTTTATTTCTTATACAAATATTTTGTTTCATCTATACAGATTCTTACATTCTTCTAAATTGGTGTAGATTAGTCATTAAAACAATAATGAGAGATGAAAATAAATGTAAAGACTTCTTTATATTATAGGAAAAAAATACAACTTTTAGGTATGTCTCAGTAATTGTAGTCATACGTTTTGAGTTTCTCTGAGTAGCCACATTATTAAAATATGTAGGCCTTGAAATAAAGGCGGCTAACAGGCACTTCACTGAAAATAATTCAGTGGTAATAACTGCGGGCCAAAAATGAAAGAAAACCCTAGGCAGACCTTTGGTTTCACGTGTTTAATGGGGGGCTGGAATTTATTATTTATTTTTAATGCACACCAGTGATTGCTTGGCAAGATATAACAAAAGAATAGAAATGATTCCAATTATCAGTGTAGAATGCCAGTCACACTTCATTTTTAATCCACCACGCCAAGAAATACAACACACTAGCACAGCATCTGAAGATAAATTACTATTTCTATTTATTGAATTAAATCTTCGTCTCTGAGTAATTAAAAGTTCTGAACTTTAAAGGATTTTACTTGAAGACTAAGCTATAGCCTTTTCTTTTTTTAACTTTTAATTTAGGCCCCTAATTCTCTATCAAGCATCATCTGGGTTACTGTTCAGTATTTTCTGGTCTAACCTTCTTTCTGGAAGAGGATTAGTGTGAGGGTCATAATATAATCATGTAACTCTAATTGGTGTGGATAAATTATACATCACTTGGGCAATTTTTTAATATCTAGAGCTCATGTGACCTCATTAGAATTCAATTATTTAATTGCTAACTGGAATTAAATCAGGTT
This sequence comes from Grampus griseus, assembly GCF_964374135.1. Lineage (NCBI taxonomy): Eukaryota > Metazoa > Chordata > Mammalia > Artiodactyla > Delphinidae > Grampus > Grampus griseus. The sequence continues at coordinate 89,211,724 of NC_139001.1, read as the reverse complement.
ATCCTGGTCTCAAGACAATATATAGTAAATACTTCACAGAATATAAAGTCAGTATTGTTTCCATGCTTTTGATATTTATAATTTAAAAAAGCATGTTACAGAAGAATTAAATGCATTAGAATTATGAAGTAAAAGAACAGACTGTAATAGACACCTCTAAATGATTAGCTTACACAACCAAAAGCTTGAGGCCCCTTTCTAGTCATTTGCTTACAAGGGAACGCACGTTTTTCACGAGGCTATCATAATTCAAAACCACTTTAGAATTGCTTTACCTACTTTCCCAGCCACAAAAATGAAATCAGATTCATTTCTTCAGAATGGCATCTTGTTTCTGACCAAAAATAGTATCAGCCAGTTCAATCAGGTACATTATTCACTAGAATGGCATCTGAATTTGTTCTCAGTTATTTCAAAAGGAAACATTCTCAAAGAATGAAGATTTTTCAACCTTAAAAATATTATGTTGATGTATCTCAGGTTTTAAGAGGAACTGATGTAAAAATAAGATTATGACAGCCTTTAAATTATATAATTCTCAGGTATTTAATTTGATGCAGAGTATGGAAAATCGGATCTACATATTAGAGAGTTTGTTGAAATTTCAGACATTATTTTATCCTCTTCAACATTATAAAACTGTATCCTGTAAATAGTAGATGCTTAAAGAAAAAAAAAAGCATCTTTTTTTTTTTAAGTACTTGTCATAGCCAAACTGGTATTTGGTGTGACATTTGATTTTTGGAGCTCTGAAGTGGTGAGCATGGAACTTGTTCATAATCACCTAAAGTGGTGACTATCCTGCTCTCTCTCCTACATATATATGCACCTGAACATACCTACTCATATACAAGTAAAGTTATTGCAAGAATCATTGTTACCTTTGATGAAAGTCATCAACAAAATACCAAATACACCTAAGGTGACATTAATGACTTTAATCAAAATATTGGGTTGGCCGAAAAGTTCATTTGGATTTTTCAGTAACATCTTATGGAAAAAACCCAAAAAAACTTTTTGGAAAACCCAATATATGAGCAGAATTGTTATCTAGTCATATGAATTTGTTTTAGAAAGATATTGATTAAAATACCAATATTGCCCAATCATCCCTTATTTTTTAAGGCTCATAAGAACTTACTCAGCTATACGCTATAAGACAATTATTACTGTGGAATAAACTTATTTTTGGTGTAGTGCTGAAACCAAGCACGACACTGTGGGGACCTCCTGCGTACAAAAGCCTTTCCATGGCTCCCTTTTTGGGTTTGTAAGAAAAAGACTTCAGCCTCCTAGACCTTCCCTGAGCTCTAAAGGGCAGATTCAAACAGTTACTAATCAGGGAATGGACGGAATGCAGCAACAAAGGAGAAGTCAAGAAACAATAGTGCAGCAATAAAGCAAAGTCCTGGTTCTTCCTGAAGGGATATACATAACAATATATATTTGAGTTCTTCTGCAGGAACTAAGGCCCCCACCCAGGTGGAGAACTGTAACTTCAGGCTGAGCACAAGATTCCTGGAGCACTGCCCTGTTACCTCACCACCAACCAATCAGAAGAAAGTCACATACTCCGAAGCCTTCACTCTAAATTTTGCCTATAAAAAGTCTTCCCTGAAACCATCAGGGAGTTTGGGTCTTTTGAGCACAAGCCACCCATTCTCCTTGCCTGGCCCTACAATGAACCCTTTTCCTCTCTGAAACTCCAATGTTTTGTTTGGTTTGGCCTCACTGTGCTTTGAGCACAAAAACTTGGATTTGACAACAGTGCTCCTAAGTCATTAACTCAAACAAAATTTTCTTGGTAAAATATTTTGTGAGGGGATGTTGTCAACTTTGATGGATTAAATGCAGTTGGATTGGATGTAATAAATTTATTGCAATAGAGTGACAGTTTGTTTCTATACTTAAAATGATATACTAGAACTTGGTCAAAGTAAATCTGGAAGTTGATACATTACAAAAACAACTAAAGAAAAAGAAAGATTATAATAAGCTCATAATTGAATCCATGATGTCAAAAATAAAGTTTTTTGTTATCAATTATTTTATATACTATAATATTATTTTTTACATTTTTTTAAATGAAAGCTGACTTTTTAAAGCCTGTGAAATAAAGTTCATATTTTATGGCAAGAGAAGAAACATTTAAACATAAAAAATTTTCTCTGCCCCTTGACCTCCTCTCTCCCCTTTAGTTTGTATTATGTATCAACATTATGCATTGACCAAACCTCCCCTATCTGTAGAAATATCTGTTCAACCTTAAAAAGCAACATTCTCCTAGCACTGACAAGACAACTCCTTAAAAGATAACATCCTTCTAATGATGACACTTAGATCTGGATTGTGTAGACTGTCAATAATACATTATTTACTATGAAGCTCTCTGCCTCAAAAAACTTATATAACTGTGCCTTGACGTCTAATGTGCACAACAGTTCTAGGAGTTTTCCGAGACGCTGTTCCCGGGTTATAATCCTCAATTTGGTTTCAATAAAATTTTCCATTTATTTCTGAGATTAACTGATTAATTTTTCGCTGACAACTCAAAGTTGTCAGTTGTTTCCAAACCATAACTTTTTGTGATTCATCTGTACCATATTTCTAGATTCCACATACATGCATTAATATACAATATTTGTTTTTCTCTTTCTGACTTACTTCACTCTGTATGACAGTCTCTAGGTCCATCCACATCTCTGCAAATGACGCAATTTCATTCCTTTTTATGGCTGAGTAATATTCCATTGTATATATGTACCACATCTTCTTTATCATTCGTCTGTCAGTGGGCATTTAGGTTGCTTCCATGACCTGGCTATTGTAAACAGTGCAGCAATGAACACTGGGGTGTGTGTGTCTTTTTGAATTATGGTTTGCTCTGGGTATATGCCCAGTAGTGGGATTGCTGGGTCATACTGTAATTCTACTCTCAGTTTTTTAAGGAGCCTCCACACTGTTCTCCATAGTGGCTGTATCAATTTACATTCCAACCAACAGTGCAAGAGGGTTCCCTTTTCTCCACACCCTCTCCAGCATTTGTTGTTTGTAGATTTTCTGCTGATGCCCATTCTAACCAGTGTGAGGTGATACCTCATTGTAGTTTTGATTTGCATTTCTCTGATAATTAGTGATGTTGAGCAGCTTTTCATGTGCCTCTTGGCCATCTGTATGTCTTCTTTGGAGAAATGTCTATTTAGGTCTTCTGTCCATTTTTTGATTTGGTTGTTTGTTTTTTTTAATACTGAGCTGCATGAGCTGTTTATATATTTTGGAAATTAATCCTTTGTCAGTTGATTCATTTGCAAATATTTTCTCCCTCCCAAGAAAAAAGGGTTGTCTTTTCATCTTGTTTATAGTTTCTTTTGCTGTGAAAAAGCTTTTAAGTTTCATTAGGTCCCATTTGTTTATTTGTGTTTTTATTTCCATTACTTTAGGAGGTGGGTCAAAAAAGATCTTGCTGTGATTTATGTCAAAGAGTGTTCTTCCTGTGTTTTCCTCTGAGAGTTTTATAGTGTCCGGTCTTACATTTAGATCTTTAATCCATTTTGAGTTTATTTTTATGAATGGTGTTAGGGAGTATTCTAATTTCATTCTTGTAAGTGTAGCTGTCTAGTTTTCCCAGCACCACTTGTTGAAGAGACTGTCTTTTATCCATTGTATATCCTTGCCTCCTTTGTCATAGATTAATTGACAATAGGTGCACAGGTTTGTCTATGGGCTTTCTATCCTGTTCCATTGATCTATATTTCTGTTTTTGTGCCAATACCAAATTGTCTTGATTACTGTAGCTTTGTAGTATAGTCTTAAGTCAGGGAGCCTGATTCCTCCAGCTCCGTTTTTTTCCCCTCAAGGTTGCTTTGGCTATTCAGAGTCTTTCGTGTCTCCATACAAATTTTAAGATTTTTTGTTCTAGTCCTGTAAAAAATGCCACTGGTAATTTTATAGGGATTGTGCTGAATCTGTAGATGGCTTTGGGTAGTATAGTCATTTTCACAATATTGATTATTCCAATCCAAGAACATGGTATATCTCTCCAAATGTTTGTGTCATCTTTGATTTCTTTCATCAGTGTCTTATAGTTTTCTGAGTACAGGTCTTTTACCTCCTTAGGTAGGTTTATTCCTAGGTATTTTATTCTTTTTGTTGCAATGGTGAATGGGATTGTTTCCTTAATTTCTCTTTCTGATCTTTCATTACTAGTGTATAGGAATGCAAGAGATTTCTGTGCATTAATTTTGTATCCTGCTACTTTACCAAATTCAGTAATTAGCTCTAGTAGCTTTCTGGTGGCATCTTTAGGATTATCTATGTATAGTATCATGTCATCTGCAAACAGCGACAGTTTTACTTCTTTTCCAGTTTGTATTCCTTTTATTTCTTTTTCTTCCCTGATTGTCATGGCTAGGACTTCCAAAACTATGTTGAATAATAATGGCAAGACTGGACATCCTTGTCTTGTTCCTGATCTTAGAGGAAATGCTTTCAGATTTTCATCATTGAAAATGATGTTTGCTGTGGGTTTGTCATATATGGCCTTTATTATGTTGAGGTAGGTTCCCTCTGTGCCCACTTTCTGGAGAGTTATCATAAATAGGTGTTGAATTTTGTCAAAAGCTTTTTCTGCATCTATTGAGACGATCATATGGTTTTTATTCTTCAATTTGTTAATATGGTGTATCACATTGATTGATTTGAGTATACTGAAGAATCCTTGCATCCCTGGGATAAATCCCACTTGATCATGATGTATGATCCTTTTAATGTGATGTTGGATTCTGTTTGCTAGTATTTTGTTGAAGATTTTTGCATCTATATTCATCAGTGATATTGGTCTGTAATTTTCTTTTTTTGTAGTTTCTTTGTCTGGTTTTGGTATCAGGGACCATCACAAGATTCTTAAATTAATTAAATTTCCAAAGTCATATAAACTAACATGTTCACATCTTCTAGGAATTAGCATGTGGACACCTCCGGAGGCTCTTATTTTTTCCATCATACATACAGCATATTGAGCTTCTAACTAATGCCTCTCTCTGTTTCTAACTCTGTCTCTGATCACATACCACCCCCACACACTATACGACAGCCTCTAAAATAATAACATAAACAAGAAAGTAATATAAGTGAGATGTAATAATGTGTTCCAGCTAAGTGCTTTATACTCTCTGGATTAGTTTTGATGACACTGTGGAAGATGGTTACTCACGTTTTAGAGATGACGGAATTGAGAAGTTTGAGTATGTACACATGGGACATGCAGCCACAGAGTCTGAATCCAGACTCACATCTTGGGCCCCAGACGTATCCTAGTAACTCTTAACCACTATTCCAATATGTTTGTAGTTCCTCCAAATATTTTCCCTGACATACCAGAAAAGTTCCTAACTCTACCTTTTCCTCCACAGCTCTCTCTGCCTTCTAACCTTCATTTAAGACTCAGCTCAATCATTAGTCCTCTCTGAATCCTTTTCCAAACCTACTCACCCCTTTGGAATTTGCCATGCTATCCACTGCATGCAGTATACACTTCTATTGCACCCACCATAAAATTTCTGAGTATTTATTTATCTGCTGGTCTCCCTTTATAAGATCTGAAACCCTTGAGGAAAGAGGTCATGCCTTTAGTGTTGTATTTCCCAAGCACCTTCTGCTATAACTGGGACATAGAAGGCACTTAATGAATGTCTGTTGAATTAATAATTTGAAATACAAAGTACAATAAGTGGGGGTGATAAACTTTGCTTAGGAGAGTTAGGTCACAGAGGAGTAAAAAGGCATAGTTTATTTGAGAATCACAAGTATCTCAGCATGGTTGGAGCAGAGTACACAATGGGGATGAGCATCAGGAAGGGGGTGGAGAGACAGGGAAGGAGCAGATGACAGAAAGCTGTATCAAACTACGAAGTGGGATTTTATCCAGAGGCTCTGGGAATATAATGGCAGAATTTAATCATAAAATGGATATTAAATTTGTACTCTAAAGGAATTTTTAGTTTAATAACTGATTTCAAGACCCCATGTAATTATTTTTTCTCCTCCAATTTAGTATGGTAGGATTACAAGTCAGACAAATTACCTCTTTAAGCATCAGTTTTATCATGAAATAGCTCAGTATCAGCACATCCATTCTGTTAACTCCATGCATCAGTAGCTTTTCAAGCAAAATGAGAAATTGAGACGTTGACATTCTACAGACCTTGGTTCCCTGGATCTGGCCTATCAAGGGGAGAGAGGACATGTGTTTTTTACCCTCGTTAGCAGCTTCTGTCAAAGGGAATTCCCTGTTTTTAAGCAATGCCTTAAATGTTAAATGTTTTGGCGATGGAGCAGTTTCAGAAATTAATCACCAGGAATCCAGTAAATGTTTCATAACACACCATGCTATGAGAGCATAGAGCAACTTGGATTAGTCTCTTCTCTGATGAGCTTGAAGATTAAAAAAAAAAAAAAAAGCAGTAGGGCCCTTCCTAGTTAGTTGAACGTGTCATTCAAGAGACCAACTGACTTCTTCCACCAGCAGAATTGGAAATGTGCGCTAAAGACACTTAACATTTTTATGGGGAGAAATTGGATGATTTAGCCTGTACAAGGACTTAGATGAAAATACACACACACACACACACACACACACACAGATGCAAATATATAACCGGCAAAAATACAAGTAGGTATTGTTATGCCAATTTCCTCATATTAAGAAACAGACATTTGAATAGGTTACTTCCAAGATCACAAACTTGGTAAACAGTGGAGCCAACGCTCTACCTTGCTTGTGTCAGTCTCTAAAACCTATAGTGTTTTCCACCACATTTTCTCCCTTATTCAAAAAAAAAACAGTTGAATATTTGTTATGTGCATTTGGTTCTCTGAAACAGTCCAGTATCTCACCCTTGGGAGCTTCTAACCCAAATATCTAATTTATCATCCCCTCACTTACATGCCATGGTCCTACTTTATGTCACCCAGGAAATAGGAGGCAACAGAGTTTCAAAGTTCAGTTTTAAAAACAAATACTTTTCATAAATGATATATGTAGCAGAAATAGGCTTTTGAATGTAGAAAATGGGGGAAAGGCTTTAAGAGCTGTAATTAGCTGTAAAACTTAACTGTCATTGCAGATTTCAACAGATTTAATTACTTAGTTAGATAAATTTATATTTGTTAGTGCCTGTGAAGTATAAAGTACTGTGTTAGGCCCTGGAAAGTCCATGACCAGCCATAAACACTGACTTTGTCTTCAAAGAAAATGAATAATTTAATAAAGAGTTACAGCAAAGTTTGTTAAGCACTATGAAAATGTATTTCACGGGATTTTAACCTAATCTGTAGTGGTCAGGGAAAGTTTCCAGGTGGAAGAGATGTTTAAGTTGAAGCAAAAAGAATGAGTAAGGTTTAATGAGATGAACAGGTTGGCGATGCCAAAATGTAAACCATTGGCAGATCATTAAGGAATACAACTTCTAAGAATGAAACAGTAAAGCCAAGGGAAGGTAAATGATCAGTTATATCGAAGGTCCTGTCTCTCAGAGTTTACTATTCAATGTCAAGAAATAAAAAGCACCAGAAATACTGTAACAGGTATGATATTTCACAGTTACAACAGCCCATATAACAGAGGTGTATAAAATGGAATTTTTCTTGACTAATTTTTGAGTCTCTGTCAGATGACTTACTGTATCAGCTTTCAGGTAAATTCAATACTATTGCACAAATTTTCAGGCCACTTCAGAAGAGTTTAGCCGCTAAAGAAGCATGCTCAGAAGTGATGCTCAGAAGTTCATCTCCATATCATTGTTTTCCCCTCCAAGGCTCTTCTCCCTTTTCTCCCTTCTATCTTCCTTTTAAATGCTCAGGACATGGTCCCCGCATGCCAGTTTCCAGTGGTAGTATTAGCAGTGTGTGTGGCAGGGGAAGGAGGGGTTCATTCCTTTCGGGTTTTAGGTGAAAAACATCTTAGTAGGGATTACAGCATCTCCTTAGACTCCAGAGCTGGTCAACTGCTTGCCCATGTGCTAATGTCTCTGTATCTTGGATGGAGCCTTGGTGCATGTTCAGGCCCCTCCCCTCTCCCCATCAGCAATGCATGTGCACCTATCTGAGGTGAGTTCCCTTTTCCTTGGAATGTCTTCTTGGCTCACTCCCCAGCCAGACTCCACAGTTCACTCTGGCCCTGGGGGGAAACACGCATCTCCTCATGCAACCTTCAGACTTGTGGGAAACTAAGGGGATTATTTAAGTACCTCTCACACCCAGATGTCACCGTCTTTTTCCCAGGGTATATTTGTGGCCTTCCTTTCTTGTGCTGCAGTTGAAAAACAAGACATCAGTCTTTTCTTCACTTAGGTTTGCCCTGATCTTGCCAGGAACTCTTTTGTCCTTCCTCCTCCCTTCCCCTGACCCTCGTTGGCAGAGGGGACAAAGACACCACTTTTTCTACTCTGCCTTCCTCCACCTCTTCTTTCAGTGTCTACTTCACTCCTAGCTCAGCATTTCTCAAACTTGGCACTATTGTTTTTTGAGGCCAGGTAGTTCTTTGTTGCAGGGGGGCCTCCTGTGCCCTGTAGGACATTTAGCAGCATCCCTGGCCTCTACTCACTGCTAACTCACTATCGCTCTCTAATTTTGGAGAGATGAAAAATGTCTCCAGATGTTGTTAACTGTCTGCTGGCAAGTAAAATTTCCACCCACCAGCCCTCCCCACAAAGTAATAATTTTGTCTATTCTAGTGCAAAGGAAATAAACTGATTCTATCAAAACAAGTCTGTTTAAAAATATTTTCAATCCCATGCCTGAAATCTAAGTTTTATTTTTTCTCTATAATCCCAGGGAGATTCTAGAGTTAACATATTTTATTTGTGAACCCCATAAACCCTCTCCTTGTCCCCCAGGGGTCACTGTAACCCCAAATCTCTCAGCTTGAGAGTCAGAGGCCAGCAGAGCAAACGTTTCACACGGTGCTTTCATGCCACAAATTAAAATCTGACCTGTCATCTGCCACAATGGTTTTACCAAACATCTAAAAAAGAATTCATAATACAAAGTTAAACAATTAAAACATTTCTAAGATTTTGGCCAAGGCAATTATTTACTTACTTTTTTCAAAAACTGTGTATATATGTGTAGAATCCTAACAATGGCTATACCGCTAACCCTAGATAAATCTCATATTAGCTAGTTTCACTTTTTTGTTCTCTCACCTTGAACTTAATTATCATCAGATTGTTTATATGTAGAATCCCAAAGTGTCATTATTACTCCACGTTACTGATCTATCACATCTTATCTCCTTTACTTTCTACTCTCTGTTCTTTCTACTGTGACAGAGGCAGAAAGAGTCTGAGAACCAGCTCATATAACTCTTGGTTACACCACGCTGTATTTGTTTTATTGTGATACAATCCAGTAGATAGACTTCTAGGAACCACATGTATCATTCTGGTCGGTCTTAGAGCAGTTGTTTTCCATATTATAGCTATGTGCTTAGTAGTTTTATAATTAATTTATGATATATTTGAGAGTAAAGGAGAAAAGCAATTTGCAAAGGGAATACAACTTTAAGTTTAATGCAAACTAAATCAGTAGTATTAAAAGAGAGAGAGAAAACTGCAACTGTTGTGAATATGTACTAGTCTAGTTCACTTTAATGTTTTTACTATAAATGTCTGGGTTCACACATTATTATAAAAAGGAATTTAAATCATTGCAGCCAGTTTAATGGCATAAACAAAACATTAATAGGAACAACAAAACAGGAGCAATAATGAATTTTCAAACAAGGGTATTTATCCTGCCATGTTCTAAAACCCAAACACATAACTAACCTGATAGCATAATTCTCAAAGTATACATTATACCAAAGACTAGTTATTTTTCTATAAAAATACTGTTACAGAATTAAGTCTTAAAAGGTCACTTCAACTGTAAAGTAAAGCTAATTAAATTATACCTAAAAATTGGTGTAAGTTAAAAATTTGAGTCCTTATTCATTTCAGAAATTCCAATATTTAGTACAATTTCAGGTGCATAGTAGGTGGTTAATAAATATATACTGAATGAGTAAAGGAATTGAAGTTTTATACAATAATATGCATGCTTAATAGAGTAGTGAGAAATGAAGACCTATGTTATAGTTTAGAAGCGTCTGCACAAATTAAGTGTTCAATAAATGCTTGTGATCTAAGCTGAAAATGTTATTATGGAGGAGTTGAAGAGAGAAACCATAGAGTATTGACAAAGAGGTTTTGACTTTGGGTTTTTTTTTTTTTTGGCCATGCAGTATGCAGGATCTTAGTTCCCCATGTGGGATCTTAGTTCCCCAACCAGGGATCGAACTTGTGCCCCCTGCAGTAGAAGCACGAAGTTTAACCACTGAACCACCAGGGAAGTCCTGATGGAGAGAAACAAAGAGTTTAGTTATCACATGAGGTATGCTCCCAGTGAGCTCGGCTTCCTGTTAGTCACACCGCTGTGTAATTTCCTCCCTCAAGTGACGACTGGACTTAATGACCCACTTCTGATGCACAGAGTACAGCATGAAGAGATTAGGTGACAAAAGGCCATGTTTTTTACCTTGCTTCCACATCCTCTAGCTCTTCATGCTTGGATGAAATCAGCTGCCATGTTTTGAGCTGCTTTATGAAAAGACCCAGGCAACAATGAGCTGAGGGTGACCTCCTCCGGCAACAGTCAGTGAAGCACTGAGGCCCTCAGAGACAACAACCATGTACAAGATCTGGAAAGTGTTTCCTCCCCCAGTAAAGCCTTGGCAAGACTACAAGGCCAGCCAACACCTCAGTTACAGCCTGTGAGGAACCCGGAGTCAGAGGACCCAGTCGGTCATGCCCAGATTCCTGACCCATAGAATCTATGAAATAATAACTGTTGTTTTAAGCTGCTGAGGTTTGGTGTAATTTGTTATGCAGTAATATACTTCAAAAGAAGAATTCCCTCCCAATCCTACCCAGGAAATAATTCTTGCTTTTATCTATAATGCCATTACAACTCTGAGGTCAGTAAACTAGCAAACTCACTTGACCTAGAGGTGATATGTTAAAAAAAAATTAATACAAATGAACATTGTTTTTTCCACAATCACTAAATTATGAGTTTTATCTAAAATCTCGCAAAGAGGTAGAGCAGTAGAAGGCAAAACTCTGGGACTTAGAACAGCATGAGTGGCTGTATTAAATGGAAGTAATAGTTGGGAAGGAGATGAGACAGTAGCTGATAAAAGCAACAGAGAAGAAAATGTGGTTCAGTGACTGGCCTATTGGCAATTTTGCCACTCAAGACACTACTGAGCTCTTGCAATATACCATGTCATTGTGCAAAGATCGGTGAAACAAAAACCAATAACACTTGCTCTCTGCTCTCAAGAGCACTGTAGAATAATGGGAGAGACAGACAGACACAAACACACACACACACTTCTCACTATGATACAATGTGACAAGTGCTATAGAAGATGTCCGCAGTGCTATAGAAGATGTCCGCATGGTGAGTAACAGAAGAAAAGCACTGACTTCTCAGTGGATGTGTTCAGTGTGTCTGCTGGGAAGCAGACAGTGAGACAGAATAAGGAGCTTTATTGGGGGCTAACACCTGTGGAAAGATAATAGGCAGAAGAAACAGGAATGACAAGAGGAGCCTCCGACCAAGATGCAGAGCTAATGTATGTCTAGTCCAACAGGGAGTTCCTGTTGGACTAGATTGCCCTTTCAAGGAGGCCTGCTTCGGATAAAAGAAGAGGCCCTTGTAATTCTTCTGTAATACTCAGCACTGGCTGGGGCTACCCAGGTCCTAGAGCATGACGACAGTGGTTCAAAAGCTGAGATGGATCCGGAAGGGGCCGACCGCTGGAGGCTCACAGCTAACTGCGCAGCGTGCAGCTGAGTGCAGTCATCTCTTTCAAGGAGATCTGATCCTCCACCTTGGAGAATCAAGGAAAGCTCTCTAAGGCACAGTACACTTGAACTGAGCTTGGAAGGAGGGGAGGCCTAGGAATGAATGAGACAACAGAGCAAGGGAACTGCATGGTCAAAGGCACAGAGGCTTGAGGCAGTACTATGTGTGGCTCAGAAAGCCTGGAGGGAAGAATGCTTGTGGAGAGAGAACTAGATTTGACAACAGAGGTGGGCAGGGGCTGGATAATGAGAGCACATGTGTCACTTAGAGTTAAAACTTCATCTTAAAAGCTATAATGATATTTAAAAATTGACAATTTTGATCAGAGAATTATAATAATCAGATTGACATTTTTTATAAACTGCAGTTTAAACCAATATGAGAAAAATAGCCCATGCATGTAGGTTGCTGAACCCATTAATTGCTTTATAAAACCGTAATACATTTGTTCCATCACAGCATGTCTGCTGAACAGTAATTATCATATTGTCTTCATTTGCGCTGGAACTGATAATCGGACATACTGACTTTTAAAGGTGGATGTCTCTTGGAAGTTCACCTTAAGCGTCTAGGATGATAAAATATTTAGCAATTAAACTAGTTTCTGGCCAGTTCCTCTGATTTGCTTGATATCTAAGAATCTAATAGAAAAAGACTTGAACCTTGTGTACCACTGGGCTCTAGACCTAAACAGACTTATCTGATTAACTGTGAGAGACTTAGGAGTAGACAACAAAGGTAAGACTTCAAGGACTGTCTGCAGGACCCTGGGAGAAAATATCCAGTTTGATGGGAAAGATGGAGAGGTTGGAGTGCAGGCTGAGTAGCCAGTGTACATGATCTTCCCTGGAATGCTCTGCTGTGGAATTTTTTATGACTATTTTTCCCTTTGTTAAAAAAAAAAAGTTTTGATAAAAGTAGTATGTATTCAGGCAGTCAGTCAACAAAGGAGAAAAAAGAAAACGAGAAAGTGGAAGTCTTCTGACCCTGCCCGTAATTGCAGAGATAAAGTACTGTTAACAGTTTAAGGTATATCTTTCTAGACACCTTCATCATAGTTATAAACTAGTTTTTAAAAATATATGGGATTGGACAAGAAGGCAGGTGGTAGGCTGCACATACTGAGAAAGAACCTGGATATATGAAGGGGACCTGATACTCTGTGTGGCCCAGGGAGGAGAAACCTCTACTAAAAATAAGGAAGTGTGTTACCCAAAGTCCCATACACACTGAATGCATCCCATTTGTGACAAACAGCTTTGAAATGACACCCAGTGATACCAGCCTACTGGAACTCACACACTTGTGTAATCTCAAATTGAGCACAGGCTGGATCTGGTTACTTGTTTCTAATGAATATAAATGACAATGGGACGGCAATTCTGAGATTAAGCTTTAAAGACTATGACACTGTGCCTGTTTTTTTTTTCTCTGACTGTCTCTCTGTCTCTCTCTCTCTCTATCCCTGGCTCTTCTCCCATTCCTGTTCTGATGAGGCTGGTTATGTTGTGAACTATCCTGTGAAGAGACCCAAGTAACTAGGAACTGAGGACTTTCTCTAGCCAACAGCCAGTAAAGGACTGAAATCTACCAACAGCCATGTGAGTAACCTTGGAAGTGGATCCTTCTCCAATCCAGCTTTTGGATGATACTGTAGACCCAAACAGTACCTTCATGGCAGCTTGATGAGAGACCCTAACTCAGAGAACCTAGCTAAGCCTGCCTAGTTTCCTGACCCACAGAAACTGTGGATAGTAACTGTGTTATTTTAAGCTATTAAGTTTTCGGAAAGTTTGTTATTGAGCCATAGCCAGCTAATACATTATCATAAAAGCAATGGATCCAGACAGAGAAAAAAATTTTCCCACTAGCTAGAGAGACGCATAAGGTATTTGACCCTGAAACAGGCTTCAGAGGGTGAAAATAGAGAGTGAAAAGCAGCTCGAAGGATATCAGAGATCACAGAGGTTGGCACACGTTCCTGGACAACCTGAACACAGTGTAAGCAGCATGCCTGACTGACAGAGTCAGGTGCTTGGTGGTGTGAGTCTAGAGGCAGCCCGTGACACCTGAGCTGCGGGTCTGCAAGATGCAAGCAGTAGCCCTGTTTTTATATGAAGCATGTTTCTTTCTCCTTTCTACTCTCCCCAACACTCCCCTTTCCACCCTCCCAAACACAGACCTTGAGAACGGATACGTTTGAGATCCTGCCACTAGAAAGATGTGACCTATTCATCAGTTATAAAATACTCTCTCACCTTTAAAGGTTCTCTATTTCTTTGCATCTTCATCACAACCACGCTAGTCCAACTTTTTACTCTCTCCTGCCTGAACTATTACAAAAGCCTCTCTATTAGACTCACTCTTTACCTTGCTTTAATCCATTTCACATAAAATGCTGCATGTAACAGGGACATTTTAAATACACAGACAGGATTGGGTATTTTATACTTTAAACACTTCAGTGGCTTTCCATCGCACATACATATATGCGGTAGCCAAAAAGAAGCCCTGCACATTGTTTATCTTACTAGCTTCAGCTTATATACACCTTTGTCATTGTCTGCTTATTTCTCAGATATTTTTAAATGTCACCACCTCACTGATCACTCACCAAGCTCTGACAGTTTTACTTCACATACTTCTGAATCCACCTCCTCTTCATTACAACTAGGTCAGTCCCTAGGTTACATGGTCTGTTCTCTGTCACGTTTTATAACTTTTTAAATAGCACTTACATTTGTAATTAAATATCATGTATTTAATTAGTTGCTTATTTCATCCATTAGGTGTTTATTTCCACCATTTCTTTCCTCATTCATTAGAATTTAAGCTTTATGAAAGCAGAAATCACATGTATCTTGTTTACTCTTGTATTCTCAGTACCTAGCATAGTAGAGGTTCATATTAGGTACTGAATAAGTATTTGGTAAATGAAAAGATAGATAGAACTGGGTAATATGAATATCTCCTCCTTTATCCCAGATTCCATTAAATGATATCCAGAATTACCCAAACTAGAAACCAAGGACTCTATCCAAGAAGTCTCAGGCTTCTTTACCCCACACCATCCTCCCCAACCTGGCCTCTCACTTACCAAGCTCTGAGAGTTTTACTTCACAAATACTTCTGAATCCATCTCCTCTCCATCACAACTACCACTGCTATCTCAACGGAAAAGAACAACTTCCTAATTAGACTTCTATAATCTTTTAAAATTTTTAAATAAAATAAAATAATGACTTTAATTGGTATCCTATAGTTCTTATTTATACAAATTGTTAAAGGTGTTTTATAATTCATATATTTAGTTAAGTGTGCTTACAATTTGACAAATTTAATGCCTTTAATACTCATAATAACAACTTGGTGGAAACTATACTGATTTTAATCTCATTTTTACAGAAAAGAAAATTGAAACAGTGCATAACTTTTCAAAGCCTTCACGGCTTGAAAGTGAAAGTTTAGAATGTGAACATATTAGTGGGTTTGGAGCCAACGGAAACAGTGGAACTGGTGAGAGTGGAACTTAAAATTCTGGTTCCATATTCCATACTCTTAAAGCCCTACTTTCCTGAGACTTACTAAAATTCATCCTTCACATATTTGGCATAATTATCTTTCTAAAGCACAGATGTGGCTCCGCCATACTCTCATACCCACCCCACACCCCTACCACTGACAATGGGACAAGATCTAAGTTCTTTACTGTGACATACAGGACTTTCCATATCCTGGTATCTTCCAAAATCCCCATGCTCCTCTTTTGTCACTGCTGGTTTGTACCTTGCCCTCGAGCCTTACACAGTTGGTCACACGTTCCCACACATACTGTGTTCATTCAGGTCTCTGTACATTTGCTTATGCTCTTCGCTTCCCCTAGAAAAGCTTTCCTCATTCTGAGCTTGGATGCTTGGATAAACGTCAGTCATCCTTCAAGATTAAGCTTAGGTACTACCTAATCCAGGCAACTTTTCCACTGTTAGGTGTCTTTCCTCCATACATCCATTATTTTACTTTCTCTATTTCTTTGACAGCACTTTTTTTTTTTCCTTATGTGTTTTCTTCTCAATGGACTAAAGCAAGAAGTGTATCTCATATTTTGACATCCAGTGGCAATCACAGTGATTGACACATGGTAGACACTCAAAAAGTAATTGTCAAAGAGCACTAAGAGGGGATGGATAGGAAGCAGAGAGAAAACAAATCTCTATCGATTTGGACCAAACACTATAGTAGACATTTCAAACTTGTCATTTTCATCCAGGTTCATTGAAATTGTTCAAATGTTTCAAATTGTTTCAAATGTTCACTGAAATTAGACAACTTGTCCAGGTTTTCTTAGTGGACAACTTGTCTATTAGTAGAATTTAAATGTAACTTTGACTGTATAAAATACAGTACCTCCCCTGGAAAAAAAATTGTCTTTATAACAATAGCTACCATTTATGGTGTAATTACCGTGTTCAACATATTCCACCAAGCATGTTCTTTTCATTCATTTATATTAATTAATATTATTATTAAGCACAGACTATAATTATTAAGCACAGGCTATTATTATTAAGCACAGGCTATAATCAGACAATATTCTAGTGATTTGGGTTATTAGCAGTAAATAAAACAGAAAAAAATCCCTTCTCTCCGTGGAATTTGCATTTAAGAAGAAAAGGAGAAAGATGATAAATTAATACATTCATGAAATATATCAGTTGGTTAATAAACACTATGGAGAACGATGATGAGTTAATGTATGGGGCATGCAGGGGGAAAGTGGGAGTGTTGCATTTATAAACAGGATAGTAAGGAAGCTCTCACTCTGGTGACATTTGAGCTGGAACTGGAAAGAGATATGATTCTGTGCTTGGCATGTACAGCCAGGAAGGTAATATGGCAGGAATGGGAGAAGGGGAGGAGATGTTAGTTGAAGATGAGGTCAGAGAAGTAGGGATTGGGGTTGAAGGTGCAGACAGGGTAGACCTCTGACTTTGACTTTTACTGTCACAAGTCATAAAATTATTGAGCAGAGAAGTAACACGATCTGATGTGTTTTGAAAAGATCACTCTGGCTATTGTGTTGAGGAAATACTGCAAGGGGGCAAGGCCCAAAGTAGGCAGACCAGTTAGGAAGATATTTCAATAATTTATCTAAGAGACTGAGGTGGCTGAAACGAGGTGTCAATAGAGATAGTGAGAGTGGTGAAATTCGGGACATATTTCAAACAGAAAACAGAAAGAATATGCTATGAATTAGATGTTTGTGAGAAAAAAAAAGGAGTCAAATGTAAAATATCATTGTGGTTCTTGATTGAATGTTTATAATGGTTGTGTAGAAAAGTCCAATAAGATTCAGTAAATGTGAAAACATTTAATGTACTTGCGTCATTATTTCTTAACAGTAATAGTATAAAGAGTACTGTCCAATTACTATATAGTAATTTGGATATCTGTATTATTTGAAGAGAAGTCTGTATTAGTATTTAATTATGTAAGTGGTCAAAATCGCTATTTCAAAAAATTTCACAAAAATTACTGTTTCAAAACATTTAAAGTGGTTATAACATTCTGCCTTCTGTTATTAATTTATTTTATTACTTGTATTGGTACTTACTGCACTTGGCAAACATTTAGCCTGTCTCAAAGAATTTGCAGTGGAGAAGATTTTTTATACTTTTTTATTCTACTGCCAATGAGAAATCAAATGACTAGCAGGAGGAAGCAATCATAATGCCTCTGACATGTTCCTTGGGGACTGTAGCTACTTTCACGGCCTATGAAAGGCAGGACTTGTCATGTTTATTGCCTAAGAAGACCTTGAGCTCTTTTTATCCACTGTGCATATATAAAATTAGAGTTTTAACTGAGGCTATTGAGCAGTGACATAAAAATAATCATCAAGGGCACTACCATTTTTTGAAATGTTAAGTGTCTTTGTGTGACTATAAAAGTGGTATAAGAAAGCAGAAGAAATGAAGCCAGAGAAGAAAAAAGGATGGAAAGCACAGTGAATGCAGTAGTGAGAGGGCATCATTAAGATCTCAGAAGTAAAGGAAATATATTTTTTCCTTTGGGTGGTGTGAACTGAAAAAGAACTCAAATAGACCAACTGTCAATGGTAATGCTTCCTTGGTTATGCTTATTAGGTGATTCTAGTTTAGATTCTAGCTGAGCTGGAAGCATCACAAGGGAAGAAATGTCAGAAGAATATAACACTATTGATCTGACATTTACTCATGAAATTATCTTCCAACAATCTTTGCTGAGGCATCCTATTACTAGCTTTATTTCCTCCACAATGCACAGAAAAATAAACTCAGTTCATCTTGAACATTAGAAATGCTGTAGGAGTTTGGCATGAACTTGCATTGCTGTTTCAACCCTCCTGTAAGTATTAGTTGGGTAAGGCAATGGGAGAGATGATGACTATAAATGGAATTGATTATTTCTCCACAGAAAAAAGAAAAGAGAAGGGGTAGATAACAATAAATCAGATTCTCTCAGCTTGGTAGTCAACATCTGGCAGTATACAAAATGCATTTGAAAGTTCAATGACAGTTATCAGTATTGAATAGTCATTTGTTAAATGATGTAAAAGATTCAGTGTTTAAAATAACAACTATAAGATGGGAAAAATAATGACTTACAAAAACAGAAAAACATAATAATAGTCAACTGAAACCTGCCTTGTCAAATAGTCACTTTGGGAGAATGTACAGAAATGGAATGCATGTATCATTGGTAAAAATTTTGGGAGCTGCTATTTTGAAATTGTCTTGAGAATTAGTTTTTAAACTACCCAAGAAAATGAAGAAGATGAACAGAAAATTCAAACTGAAAGATTACCAAAGGAAATGAAGCAGAATAATGCAAGCAGCTAAAGCAAATATCTTCAAGTATGGTCTTGGGATAAAGTGTGAACTGTCAGCATCACTCTCTATCCCACTCTTCTCCCTCCTGCTACAGTCCAGCACTCCCCAGACCAGTAGACAAGAGGAATAATAGATTCTTGCTAAAATGAAATAATTACTAAAATTATACGTACAAAATATGGAGAACCTACTCAAGTCAAAAAGCCAACTACATGTTTTTCCATTGTTCAGATTGACCTAATCTCAATAAAAACTCCTATCTGCTCAGTTCCACCATAATGACACCCACAGAATGACCAACAACTTGAACATTTCTCTTTTAAATGAAGCCATGTAAAATAAATGATTTTAAAACTAGATTATTACCCAAAGAATTTGAATAGAGACACACTTTCAGTGACTTCTGAAAGAAGTGTACTTCATCCTCAGTAAGGAAAAAAAAAAGTCTTCATTTCCATTCTTCCCGTGATATAGAACTATTATGGCTCGATACATAACAGTTTATAAGTTTAGGTTACTTTCTGATCTATCTAATCGTCACCACAACGTAGCATCTTGAGATAGGAGTTTCTAAATTCTCCTTGGTTTCTATGTTGTAAGTGCACAAAATTTCCATTTCAACTTTATAATTTCAGAGATAGTAAAAGGCGAGGAGCCCAATTAACACACACAAGCACAGACAGAGTAAAGGAATACATACTATAACGTTTACTCCACAGGTGAGAAGAACTGAAACAGTTGTTTTACCTGGGACCATAACAGTTCAGAGTAGAAGAGGTGATAGCCTGAGGGTTACGGCACATTGAAACACTCTGAGTAGGTGTTGATGTATTTTTAACTGTGAGGGGGAAGCAAGCTTGACTTACTTCATTTGGAACCAGAAACCAGCCTTGGCAGGTGTTTTACTGCATTAAGCATATGGGCCTCAAAATGTCGATGGCACCCCTACTGCTTTCAGTTTTTAAGTCAGCCTATTAATAACACCTGACAGCTGGGTCAAAAGCATATGCTATTTAGCCTTATTGTGATATTTTGGCTCATCAGGACACCACCAGTGATTATTCAACCTTGAGAGTGTGATCATGTAGTCTTTTGAAATTATGACTGCTCAACAGAGTAAAACAACCCATACATTCTAGCCAGAAAACTTTATAAGGTTGTCTGTATACTGTAACTGAGTTTACCAGCCCAAGTAGTCAAATCCTTTTAAGTGTGAAGCAAAATCAGCCTTTAGAGTAGATGGAATGGGTGGATCTATAATGTTTTGATCTAAGGGGTCTTGGTGTGGAATGCTTCTCAGTACAAATACTCCCAAAGAGGGTAACACCCATTTACTCTCATTTGCTAATATACATAATGAAAACATCTCCACAACTAGGTTGGGTATGCAGAGGAGAAAGTTAAGAAGTTTAAGGGGGAGGCCGTTTAAGAAAAGAGCACATGAAGGTGGGCATAAAGAATCTACAGTAGAAATGTGATTGGTACTACTAATTGTAAAATCTAATTTTCTTCTGGGGCTCACTGTGTGAACTTTTATGCACTGCATATTCATGGATCCACCTATCTTCACAGCCAAAGGTTACTAGAGTCTAGGGATTAAATGCATAACACACAATGGCTGAGAAGCAGGTCTGGCACAAGAATCAAACACCAAGTGAACCAAGAAAAATATCCAAAGTCAACATCTATCCCTCATAATAGACAATGGAGCAGAGAAGCTCAGAAAAAGAGGAGCATGTGATGTGTGAGCATAAATATATTCCTCTTTTTATGGATCAATAACCCAGAACTCTATTTATTGGATTCCACAAACATAAAGTAATATCAAATCCCACTCAAAGAAAACAAAGTGAAAATCACTCGTAGATTCTTCCTTCCTTCCTCCCTCCCTCTTTCTTCCCTCCATTCCTCTCTTCCTTCCTTCCTTCCCTTTCTTTCGCTTTCTTCCTTTCTTTCCTTCTTTCTTTTTCTTTCTTTCTATTATCTATCTATGGATCTATTGATCTAATGATGTACTGATCTATCTACTTTTTTAAATTGAGGTATAGTATATACTATATATCTATATATCTATCTACTTCTTTATTTTTGTTGGAGTTCTCGCCCAATCTTCTCTAAATTAATCTAGATCATTTGTTAGTGAATCCTGGGCAGCCAGATGTAGGGCCAGAGAAATCTGATGCAGAGGCCAACACTTATTTTGAGGATGTCATTAAAATTAAAACTTGTCAACATGATTCTACTAAACAGTCTTCAAACATTCTCCACCTGACAGGACACAGGATAAGCTTCTGGGTGCTTCCTATTAAAGGAATAAAAGCAATAAAATATGAATTTTATGACAATATTTTGATGCTCTGGCCAGACTCCCTGCCAGGAATTCTCATGAAGGGGCCTTCTGAAATGAGTTTCCAGGACTGCAAAATCTTGGAACACCCTGACCATCAAGGAGCAGGAATAAAGCCAGCACTAAAATTACTGAAGTTTGGGGAGAAAAGAAACAACTGTGTCTTCTTTCTTGAAAAGGTGAAAGCTGTACCAGAGTCCACAGAGTCTACAACTGAGACTACAGCTGTAGCTCTGGACCAGGCCAAAACAGCAGCAGAGGCACCTTCTTTCAGAGAAGGGTGTGAATTTCATTTTCTTGGCACCATACCAGGAACGCTGACCATGTCCAAAGTAGTACTCCTCACTGAAACCTGAAGTTGTTTTTGTGTGAGTGTGCACATGTGTGAGGGAGTGTTTTCTGTATTTCTTTAGGGAATTAGAAATAAATGTAAGTGATGCTATTCAGCCCTAAATCCACCACTGAAATTTACATTATCACCAGGCTAGTCAGAGAACAGTTCAGTTAAACTTCTGTCCATTTTTGTGTGAAATAATTGTTAAAATGTGTCATTTACTTTAATAACTACAACACACACAGATAAAATTGGTTTAACTTTTAAATGAGACACTGGACCCATAAGTAAAACAATCTAGAACTCATTTAAAAAAAAAAACACATTTAGATGACAAAACTTTTAACACTGGTTTTCAGAGGTATGTATTATAATTGTTTTTCTTTCTTTGTTGTTGTTGTTTGTTTTTGCTTTTTAGAATATTTAGTAGTATATTTTTTTGGTCAAGCATCTTCTCTGGTCCCAGTAGGATTTGCTTTCCATGCAGTGAAACTGACTCACTATGAATCTGAGGAAGTGGAGCAATGTGCTCCTGTAGATAGGTTTTGAGTACTCAGTGAAAAAAAGGTGTTCGCCTTCACTATGCTTGGAGTAACCCTTGGGAGATGCAGAATTTGAAATACCATGTAACCTTAACAGCACCAATTTTTTTCTTCCCCTCTGGTGATTGAACAGAAAAAGTACCCTCCCCTCTCCTATTCCTGAACCAAAGATGCTGCACAGTAATTATTTCTTATTTCACTCTTTGATTTGTATTCTACCAGATGCCATTTATTTATCCAAGTTGAAAAACTAAGCTCTTAAATATTTTAACCAAGGATGGTATTCGAGATGATTTTAATCACTTCGATCACTTTCTCTAACCTTTAAAAGACATCAATATTTTCTTACTCCTCTTTGTAGAATGACTGAGGTTATGTAACACTGATCATTTCCTGCTATATTTTAAAATGAAATGCTAGTGTGAAAATGCAAGTGTTTAATGTAACTAATGCTTCAGTAAAGAAAATGCATGGTGAGGAAAGGTGAGATCAGCAAGAGAAATGCTTGCCAGCTTCTGGTGAAGGGGAGCTTCCTTAAAAAGAAAGGATCATACACAATGAGGAGAAATATGTGCTCTAATAGGGTGCCTCAAAGTACTCACAGTGAAACAAAGTGGGACCCTGTGGGGCCCTTGTGAGTGCAAAGACCTTTCTGTGACCCCCATTTCTTGTGTGTAGGAAAAAAGCTTCAGCCTCCTAGACCTCCCCTAAGTTCCAAAGGGCAGATTCAAATAGCTGCTAATTAGGGAAGTGAGGGAATGCAGAAACAAAGGAAAGGCAGTCAAGAAACAATAGTGCAGCGATGGGGCAGGGTCCTGGTTCCTCCTGGGGGATGTGCACAGCAATGTGACACTCATCTCTGTGTTCTTCTACAGGAGCGGGAGTTCCCACCCAGGTGGAGGACAGTAACTTCAGGCTGAGCACAAGCACGGGACCCCAGACTGGTTGGAAGGTAAAGGCTGATGACTGAGATTCCCGGAATACCACCCTGTTACCTCACCACCAACCAATGAGAAGAGAGTCACACACCCTGCAGCCCTCCCCCTCTCCTCCCACAAATTTCCCTTTAAAAACTCTTTTCTGACACCCTTCAGGGAGTTCAGGTCTTTTGAGCACAAGCTGCTTGTTCTCCTTGCTTGTCCCTTGCGATAAACTTTTTCCTGCGATTAACTTTTTTCTGCTCCAAACCCTGAGATTTCAGTTTGTTTGGCCTCACTGTGAGTCAGGCACAGGAACTTATGTTCGACAACAACAGTACTTCTGTCTGGTAAGCACAGTGTTTTGGGGTGTCACGATGTCCTACACAGTAGAAAATCGTAAGAACTGGGACTTGGGCTAGTCACAGCAAATGTCAATTTAGGTGAGCGTATCACCACTGAAGATTTTAGAAGCTACACATAAGGCTTCCTTTCTCCCTATTCTGTTATGAACACCTAGAGGAGCACATCCTTTCAGCCACCATCCCTGTTATGAATCTTGTTACTTGTCTGGAGAGTATAGTATATCCCATTTCTTTGGTGGGCTAGGACACTAAGCATGTGATAAAATGATCTTATCCTTTCCAAGACAAATTGAAACCATTTCAAGATCCACGTCTTCCAAAGTAAGTTCAAGAAAACTGGGCATTGTTACCCAGCTGCAATGTTCACAGCTGACGACGATGTGAAGGGGAAAAATCTGAAGCCACCACCAGCACCTACTCTTTTATTCCCTCATAAGCTTTCAAACTCCTGCCTTAGTTACTGTATTAGATGTTCAGTGTGGTGATGCAGGAGAGTAAGGGCCTGGAGACTCTAAGGTGTTAGAGAATCATAGGGATGATGAACAAATAGGTCAAGACTAGGTAGATAATGAAGAGAGAGGTAAGAAAGTTGTATATGTGACAGGGACAGAGTAAAGGGAGAAAGTAGGTAATTAAATAGTTAATCCCACTAGGGGATTATAGGAAAAGAAAAACGTATGAGAGACCCCTGTAAGTTAATGATCAGTCAAGAAAACAGGTTTGCTTAACCACAAAGCCATGCAGGCTTGCTTAGCAACAAAACCATGCAACAGAAGCATGAGACATGCCCCCAAACAACAAAACGGTGGTGGCATGAGACCTGTCCAGTGAGCTCAGTAAGTTAATGACCACTAGGACGTGCTCTTTGCACACATAAAAAAACAGTAATTTATGGAAAGGTGACATTTCCAAGTGAAAGACCCTCATTGTACTGAGACCTGAAATAATTTTTCCATACTGCCATGACAGTCCCAGCTGGCTTGACCATGCAGGGATGAGAAAACTCCCCTGCCCAACCTGGAGGAGAAGCTGATGATGGAAGCATGACGTCTACTCAAGAATGAGGAAGAAAGTGGTCTTTTCCCCCTCCCCACTTTCCTTTGATTATAAAACTGTAGCCCACTAAGTTCTCAGGGTGTGGCACCCTCTCACCTGCCTGCTTGTAAGCCTCACAAGCATCCTATTCTAATAAAACACTTCTTGTCTATCATTTTGCCTCTCCCTGAATTCTTTCTGCGCTGAGACATAAGGAACCAGAGCTCCTCGGAGGCCCCCCAACCGCCACCTAGTGGTTTCATATGGACTGGGGCCAATGAAGACAAAGTGGGTAAGGAAGCCCCTGTGAGTTTAAAGCTAAGGAACCATGGGAGAGCCATGCCCATCAAGCCATTCAGTTCTTATAGTTCAGAATTTCCTGAGAAGCAGCAGTTTGGAGTACTCCTGGTGAGAATCACATCCCACCCACCCACACCAGTATCAGGCAGGAGAACAACAAGACAAATTTATGATCATCCTTTGTCCCATATCTTTATGCTCTTCCCCCAAGAAATCAGCCTGGCTCTCTCCCTGACAACCATCAGCCTTTTTTCTCAAGACCCCTATTTGAAGGAACCTTCCTCAATCACCCTATTTAAAATAGCATTCCCCCACAGGCAGACCACACCTCTCTCTCCAGCTTCATCCCTTTTCTTCACAAAACTGATTATCAGCTGACACGTACAGGTATTCATTTAATTGATTATCACTTACCCACTCCTACTATTTTCAGCTTCAGGAGAATATGGTCTCTTATCTATTTTGCTTACTGTTGTACCTTCAGTGCTTAGAATAATATCTGACACATAGTAGGTGCTCAAAAAAAAAACCTAGCTGTATCTTTGCTGATAATTTTTGGCCCAAGGATTACAGGTTTCTGAAAACTGGCTGAAAAATAAAATGAGCCTAAAATACCTTGGATAAGCAGTCACCAGGTTTGCTGAGGGACTGGGAAGGGTCCTGTCTTGCAGAGGGACTGTGTAGAGGTGTTCAGGGTAGAGATGGAGGTGTAGGGCAACAAATTTCAAGAGTCTGGGAAGCAGGAGAAGGGTTGCTTGGTCCAGAGTATTATGGTGTCTGCAAGGCTTTACTAATGAGGAAGCAAAGCCAGCCATGACAATCTGGACTGGGACATCCTGTCACTAGTGTGGAACATCCTTACTGCTCAGCTCTACTCCAGCAGGAAATTCATATTACCCTGGGCAGACACCCACTACTGGATTCCAAATAAGCAAAAAATATGCCACTCTGAAATGATTCAAATTCATATTTAAAATTTTGAAAAATACAATGTAATAAAAAGAATTTCCTTGCCTTTATTTGACCTTACTCATCCCCCCAAAAAATACACTTTCTACTCTTTTACTATCAGTAAGCAGAATAGTAAAGAAATCGCCGTCAGATGGAGTTTCTTCACCATTTCCTCCAAGCTCCCCAGGTTACTGCTGGCTCAGCTCCCTGATACTCTCTGGCCATACATCGGTATCAGGTTTCCCCAGCCAGAAGGTACATAACAAGTTTTGAATACAATGGATTTCCTAATTGATGAAGGAGCATGTAAGTCACTTGCCTTCTTAGTACTCCTTTTGTGTGCATTTATGCTTGATTACTACATCTACTGTCTTTGTTCATTTATTTGTGCTTGTTCAATTATTCACCTGAATTCTTGACTTTGGTTTCCCTGAAATTCTAATTCAACTGGTTGGTATAGTACAAAACTCCTATCCTATGTTCAACTATAAACACAATAGGGAATACATCCTTTTGTCCCATGAGTACTTTTCTATATTCTAAATTGGTTACATTTATTCTCTTATTAGAAATTGAGAGGGTGGGTCCTGTTTTATTTAGCAGCATGCTACCTAGAAACCCTGTGAATAATTAGAGTGTATTTAACCATGGGATGTAAGCGTGTTTTTGCTGCAAATTACAAACACCTACCCATAGTTGTTAGTGAGAAACTTCACTGAAAATTTTTAATCAGACTGTCACCATCTCTTATGTATTCTTCTAAACTGCGAATTTGCAGAGGACGGGAATCGCTATCTTCGTTCAGTCAGTGTTTCTAAAGCACCAGCATCTCATGTAATGCCTCCTGGCACTGAATATATACTGATTTATGAAAACCATAAATTGGAAGATAATGATCTCTATTAATCAATGGGGAAGATGATGGGGAGTTTACAGCTGCAGTTCAGGGACAGTGAAACACTGAATAGTATATTTTGATGACTTCAGTGTTATAACCATTGAGTAACATCACATCAGAGTTTGCGTGTGTGTATCATTTGTGCATGTGTGCGGTAGACATGCATGCCTAGCTTCTACATGCTTCTAGGCCAATGTAGGAGAGAGAGAGAAAAAATTTGTTTAGTTTTGAATGTCATGTTGTTTGCTGCTAGAAAGATTCAGTAATTTACTCTTCCTGGCTTAGCTCTTTTTATTTCACTATTCCTGTAACCCTTTCTGCTCTTATGCAGCAGCCAATAATACCATATTTTTCTTTGTTAGCAAGATCTTACACTTTCACTTCACTAATAGGAAGGAGACAAAAAAACAAATTCAAAATTTAAATAGGAAATAGTCACTATTTTTCTCCTTTTCAAAAAATATTCATATTTTATAGGTTTCACTCTCATTTATGACAAGATATATTTTGATATTTATTGGTCCTTAGACTTTTAGAGGAAGTTAGAGACTATCTCAACTTAATTTCTCCTGAAAAGTAAGTAGTCCCATTAGATGGTTCTTTAAAAAAAATATGTTTTCACATGTTTGAGAAAGGCCAGAGTCTAACCATTTTTAGAGATTAGCAATACTCATTAATGAATTTGCAAAAAGTATTATAAATTATGGTTTTCTCATCATTGTGACCAATATTTTCCCATATTACTTGAATGTGAAAACTTTTTTTTAACATTTAAAATGGATTAGCGGGGAGGAGCTTCAAGATGACAGAAGAGTAAGATGCGGAAATCACCTTCCTCCCCACAAATACATCAGAAATACGTCTACATGTGGAACAACTCCTACAGAACACCTACTGAACGCTGGCAGAAGACCTCAGACCTCCCAAAAGGCAAGAAACTCCCCACGTACCTGGGTAGGGCAAAAGAAAAAACAGAGACAAAAGAATAGGGACGGGACCTGCACCAGCGGGAGGGAGCCGTGAAGGAGGAAAGGTTTCCACACACTAGGAAGCCCCTTCGTGGGCGGAGACTGTGGGTGGCGGCGGGGGGAGCTTCGGGGCCACAGAGGAGAGCGCAGCAACAGGGGTGCAGAGGGCAAAGCAGAGAGATTCCCGTACAGAGGACTGGTGCCGATCAGCACTCACTGGCCCGAGAGGATTGTCTGCTCACCCGCCGGGGTGGGCGGGGCTGCGAGCTGAGGCTCGGAATTCGGTCGAAGCGCAGGGAGAGGACTGGGGTTGGCGGCGTGAACACAGCCTGCAGGGGGTTAGTGCACCACGGCTAGCCCGCAGGGAGTCCGGGAAAAGGTCTGGAGCTGCCGAAGAGGCAAGAGACTTTTTCTTGCCTCTTTGTATCCTGGTGCGCAAGGAGAGGGGATTAAGAGCGCTGCTTAAAGGAGCTCCAGAGACAGGCTCGAGCTGTGGCTATCAGCACGGACCCCAGAGACGGGCATGAGACACTAAGGCTGCTGCTGCAGCCACCAAGAAGCCTGTGTGTGAGCACAGGTCACTCTCCACACCTCCCCTCCCAGGAGCCTGTGCAGCCCGCCACTGCCAGGGTCCCGTGACCCAGGGACAACTTCCCCAGGAGAACGCACGGCACACATCAGGCTGGTGCAACATCAAGCCGGCCTCTGCCGCCGCAGGCTTGCCCCCAAACTCCGTACCCCTCCTTCCACCCAGCCTGAGTGAGCCAGAGCCCCTGAATCAGCTGCTCCTTAACCCCGTCCTGTCTGAGCGAAAAACAGACGCCCTCGGCGACCTACATGCAGAGGCAGGACCAAATCCAAAGCTGAGCCCTGGGAGCTGTGCGAACAAAGAAGAGAAAGGGAAATCTCTCCCAGCAGCCTCAGGAGCAGCAGATTAAAGCTCCACAATCAACTTGATGTACCCTGCATCTGTGGAATACATGAATAGACAACCAATCATCCCAAATTGAGGAGGTGGACTTTGAGAGCAAGATTTATGATTTTTTCACCTTTTCCTCTTTTTGTGAGTGTGTATGTGTATGCTTCTGTGTGCGATTTTGTCTGTATAGCTTTGCTTTTACCATTTGTCCTAGGGTTCTGTCTGTCCGTTTTTCCTTTTTTTTTTTAGTGTAGTTTTTAGCGCTTGTTATCATTGCTGGATTTGTTTTTTGGTTTGGTTGCTCTCTTCTTTCTTTTGTTTTTTATTACTTTAAAAATTTTTTTAATAATTATTTTTATTTTTTATTTTCATAACTTTATTTTATTTTATCATCTTTCTTTTTTCTTTCTCCATTTTATTCTGAACCGTGTGGATGACAGGCTCTTGGTGCTTCAGCCAGGCATCAGTGCTGTGCCTCTGAGGTGGGAGAGCCAAGTTCAGGACACTGGTCCACAAGAGACCTCCCAGCTCCACGTAATAACAAATGGTGAAAATCTCCCAGAGATCTCCATCTCAACACCAGCACCCAGCTTCACTCAATGATCAGCAAGCTACAGTGCTGGACACCCTATGCCAAACAACTAGCAAGACAGGAACACAACCCCATCCATTAGCAGAGAGGCTGCCTAAAATCATAACAAGTCCACAGACACCCCAAAACACACCACCAGACGTGGACTTGCCCAACAGAAAGACAAGATCCAGCCTCATCCACCAGAACACAGGCACTAGTGCCCTCCACCAGGAAGCCTACACAATCCACTGAACCAATCTTAGCCACTGGGGGCAAACACTAAAAACAACGGGAACTACGAACCTGCAGCCTGCAAAAAGGAGACCCCAAACACAGTAAGTTATACAAAATGAGAAGACAGAAAAACACACAGCAGATGAAGGAGCAAGGTGAAAACCCACCAAACCTAATAAATGAAGAGGAAATAGGCAGTCTACCCGAAAAAGAATTCACAATAATGATAGTAAAGATGATCTAAAATCTTGGAAGTAGAATGGAGAAAAATAAGAAACGTTTAACAAGGACCTAGAAGAACTAAAGAGCAAACAAAGAGTGATGAACAAAACAATGAATGAAATTAAAAATTCTCTAGAAGGGATCAATAGCAGAATAACTGAGGCAGAAGAACAGATAAGAGACCTGGAAAATAAAATACTGGAAATAACTACTGCAGAGCAGAATAAAGAAAGAAAAGTGTAAAGAATTGAGGACAGTCTCAGAGACCTTTGGGACAACATTAAACACACCACCATTGAATTATAGGGGTCCCAGAAGAAGAAGAGAAAAAAAAAGATACTGAGAAAATATTTGAAGAGATTATAGTTGAAAATTTCCCTAATATGATAAAGGAAATAGTCAAGTCCAGGAAGCACAGAGAGTCCCATACAGGATAAATCCAATGAGAAACTCGCCAAGACACGTATTAATCAAAATATCAAAAATTAAATACAAAGGAAAAATATTAAAAGCAGCAAGGGAAAAACAACAAATAACATACACGGGAATCCCCATAAGGTTAATAGCTGATCTTTCAGCAGAAACTCTGCAAGCCAGAAGGGAGTGGCAGGACATATTTAAAGTGATGAAGGAGAAAAACCTAAAACCAAGATTACTCTACCCAGCAAGGATCTCATTCAGATATGATGGAGAAATCAAAACCTTTACAGACAAGCAAAAGCTGAGAGAGTTCAGCACCACCAAACCAGCTCTACAACAACTGCTAAAGGAACTTCTCTAGGCAAGAAACACAAGAGAAGGAAAAGACCTACAATAACAAACCCAAAACAATTAAGAAAATGGTAATAGGAACATACAGGATAGGGCTTCCCTGGTGGCACAGTGGTTGAGAGTCTGCCTGCCGATGCAGGGGACACGGGTTCGTGCCCCGGTCCAGGAAGATCCCACATGCCACAGAGCGGCTAGGCCCGTGACCCATGACCGCTGAGCCTGCGTGTCTGGAGCTTGTGCTCCGCAATGGGAGAGGCCACAACAGTGAGAGGCCCACATACCGCAAAAAAAAAAAAAAAAAAAAGGAACATACATATCGATAATTACCTTAAATGTAAATGGATTAAATGCTCCAACCAAAAGACACAGACTGGCTGAATGGATACAAAAGAACCCATATATGCGCTGTTTACAAGAGACCCACTTCAGACCTAGGGACACATACAGACTTAAAGTGAGGGGATAGAAAAAAATATTCCATGCAAATGGAAATCAAAAGAAAGCTGAAGTAGCAATTCTCATATCAAACAAAATAGACTTTAAAACAAAGACTACTACAAAAGACAAAGAAGGACACTACATAATGATCAAGGGATCAATCTAAGAAGAAGATATAACAATTGTAAATATTTATGCACCCAACATAGGAACACTTCAATACATAAGGCAAATGCTAACAGCCATAAAAGGGGAAATCAACAGTAAGACATTCATAGTAGGGGACTTTAACACCCCACTTTTACCAATGGACAGATCATCCAAAATGAAAATAAATAAGGAAACACAAGCTTTAAATGATACATTAAACAAGATGGACTTAATTGATATTTATAGGACATTCCATCCAAAAACAACAGAATACACTTTCTTCTCAAATGCTCATGGAACATTCTCCAGGATAGATGATATCTTGCATCACAAATCAAGCCTTGGTAAATTTAAGAAAATTGAAATTGCATCAAGTATCTTTTCTGACCACAACGCTATGAGACTAGATATCAATTACAGGAAAAAATCTGTAAAAAATACAAACACATGAAGGCTAAACAACACACTACCTAATAACCAAGAGATCACTGAAGAAATCAAAGAAGAAATCAAAAAATACCTACAAACAAATGACAATGAAAACACGACGACCCAAAACCTATGCGATGCAGCAAGAGGAGTTCTAAGAGGGAAGTTTATAGCAATACAATCTTACCTTAAGATACAAGAAATATCTCAAATAAACAACATAACCTTATACCTAAAGCAATTAGAGAAAGCAGCACAAAAAAACCCCAAAGTTAGCAGAAGGAAAGAAATCATAAAGATCGGATCAGAAATATATGAAAAAGAAATGAAGGTAACTATAGCAAAGATCAATAAAACTATAATCTGGTTCTTTGAGAAGATAAACAAAATGGATAAACCATTAGCCAGACTCATCAAGAAAAAAAGGGAGAAGACTCAAATCAGTAGAATTAGAAATGAAAAAGCAGAAGTAACAACTGACACTGCAGAAATACAAAGGATCATGGGAGATTACTACAAGCAACTATATGCCAATAAAATGGATAACCTGGAGGAAACGGACAAGTTCTTAGAAATGCACAACCTTCCGATACTGAACCAGGAAGAAACAGAAAATATGAACAGACCAATCACAAGCACTGAAATTGAAACTGTGATTAAAAATCTTCCAACAAACAAAAGCCCAGGACCAGACGGCTTCACAGGCGAATTCTATCAAACATTTAGAGAAGAGCTAACACCTATCCTTCTCAAACTTTTCCAAAATGTAGCAGAGGGAGGAACACTCCCAAACTCATTCTATAAGGCCACCATCACCCTGATACCAAAACTAGACAAAGATGTCACAAAGAAAGAAAACTACAGGCCAGTATCACTGATGAACACAGACGCAAAAACCCTCAACAAAATCCTAGCAAACAGAATCCAACAGCACATTAAAAGGATCATACACCATGATCAAGTGGGGTTTATCCCAGGAATGCAAGGATTCTTCAATATATGCAAATCTATCAATGTGATACACCATATTAACAAATTGAAGGAGAAAAACCATATGATCATCTCAATAGATGCAGAGAAAGCTTTTGACAAAATTCAACACCCAGTTATGATAAAAACCCTCCAGAAAGTAGGCATAGAGGGAACTTAACATAATAAAGGCCATATATGACAATCCTACAGCCAAGGTCGTCCTCAATGGTGAAAAACTGAAACCATTTCCACTAAGATCAGGAACAAGACAAGGTTGTCCACTCTCACCACTATTATTCAACATAGTATTGGAAGATTTAGCCATAAAAAGAAATGAAATTGAGTTATTTGTAGTGAGATGGATGGACCTAGAGTCTGTCATACAGAGTGAAGTAAGTCAGAAAGAGAAAAACAAATACCATATGCTAACACATATGTATGGAATCTAAAGAAAAAAAAAAGAAAAATGGTCATGAAGAACCTAGGGGCAGGAAGGAAATAAAGATGCAGACCTACTGGAGAATGGACTTGAGGATATGGGGAGGGGGAAGGGTAAGCTGGGACGAAGTGAGAGAGTGGCATGGACATATATACACTACCAAATGTGAAACAGATAGCTAGTGGGAAGCAGCCACATAGTACAGGGAGATGAGCTCGGTGCTCTGTGACCACCTAGAGGGGTAGGATATGGAGCGTGGGAGGGAGGGAGACGCAAGAGGGAAGAGATATGGGGATATGTTATCAGTTATATATATGTATATATATAACTGATTCACTTTATTATAAAGCGGAAACTAACACACATTGTAAAGTAATTATACTCCAATAAAGATGTTAGAAAAAGAAAAAGGATTAGCATCCTTTTGGGAAAACCCTTAAATCTAATTTACTTTAATGAGAAGGAAAGTGCATCCCCTGGAGGAGAAGCACTGAAAGTAATGAATAGAGTTAGAATATGAAGCCAGGTCTGAGGTGCCTCAGGTCTGGGGTCTCTCACTACTCCACATTATTATTTATTCCCAATTCAACTCAATTCTGCAGTAGAGACATGTTGTTTTTCTGCAAATAATAATTCCTGGATTATTTCTAACATTGAAGTATAAATTCAGTCTAACATGAACCACAAATATATAAAGGTAAAAAAAAAAAACAATATCCCTCTCCTTATCATGTTCCAAGACTATAAATTTAAAGCCACAACAGAAAATAGAAACTAAATTTTTAAGAGGTTAAAAGTATGAACCCTAAAAACATTTCAGTCATTGCTGATATTTTTATTCTTTGGCCTCTCAATGCTAGCTTACTCCTCAATACCAAAACTAACAGAAACAAGAAAGCAGGAGGAAATGAAACCCTTCTATATATGTAAGAAACTTCTCTGAGGCACAATCCGAGTGATTTGCACTCAGTGAAAATTAGCAGAAACCATGATATCTGAGTATGATGTACTGACAGATAATCAAAGAGATAGTTGATGACTATGAGAAAGTCTCTGAAAAAAAAGTGGTTGAGAACATTTCTGTGGGTTGAAGGAACATCACTTTGATCAGTTGGATGTGTTTGAGGTATGTAGTCTTAGTAATCACATGTTATTAAGTCTATCAGTGAATACATATTCGTCTCCAGGTGTTTTTGAGTAAGACAACATTGAATTTCAATGGATGAATGATTATACAAATTGTGGTAAATACATACAATGCAATATTCTGGAGGTTAAAAAAAACGGAATGAAGTACTGATACGTGTTACAACATGGATGAACTTCCAAAACATTATCCTAAATGAAAGAAGCTAGACACACAAAAAATCACATATTGTATTATTCCACTTATATGAGATATCCAGAATAGGTAAATCCACAGAGACAGATTGCAGACTGATGTTTGCCAATACTTGGGGAACTAAAATATAGGGAGATACTGACTTAATTTCTACGGGTTTCTTTTTGGGTTATGAGGATGTTTTGGAACTTGAAAGTAGTGGTTGCTGCATAATACTGTGAATATACTAAATGTCACTGGATTGTTCACTTTAAAATGACTAATTTTATGTTATGTGTATTCTACCTCAATTTTTTAAAAAAAGATTGGGTTAAGCCTCTGGTCTCTTAGAGTTTTGTTCCAAACATAGTCTCTAACTTTAGGCTGGAAATAACCTCATGCCTCTTTTTTGTTGCTTGATGTTAAAACAGCATGTTTTTCTTGGCATTTCTCTCTTTCTCTTTCCTGCTTCGTAATCAACATGTCCAACTTGCACAGAAAGGTCTCCTTTCTGTTTGGAAAAATTAACAGAGTGCATTACATATTTTAAGCACACCGAACAAAGCAAGTTGAAATGCAAAGTAGATGCGTTCTGCACTCTCTCCCATTGCTCTCTTACATTTAACCCTAACAAGAAATGGGTAACAATGTGCAGTCGGGTACTATAGAGGCAGGACACACAGGTAAGAAGCAGCCCTGACTTAGGAATCTTTAGAAATGTGAGTGGAGGGTGGAGGGTGTTAGCCACATAAGGTACAAGGCACATTCTTCTGGCTGGTGAGGAAAGAAGGAATTGGAATTTAGAGGATGCCAGGAAGTAGGTAAATAGATTGCCCAACATAAGCTCTCTGAAGAAGTGGTGAAAAATTTGTTTCTTAGGAAAAATGCATTTCAACTTTCAAAGTTTTGAATCAACTTTTTGTTTTTAGCTGCTATTGTTGTTTTGAACCTAAGAAGCAAATATTTCAGTTCATGGCATCACCATTCGTCTGTGTAAGGCATTTACTTGTTTTATAATTTATAACTGTATTTATTCACTCATATTCCTTTTTATCCTATTTTATCCTATCCCACCCCACAATGACAACCCAGTATG
Organism: Grampus griseus; assembly: GCF_964374135.1. Classification (NCBI taxonomy): domain Eukaryota; kingdom Metazoa; phylum Chordata; class Mammalia; order Artiodactyla; family Delphinidae; genus Grampus; species Grampus griseus. The sequence continues at coordinate 89,176,723 of NC_139001.1, read as the reverse complement.
ATAGACTCACTATGTACCCTTTGATCTTGTAGAGCATAGCCTTTTTATAGAGGGATTGAAGGAGATCATTCCTATGTAATTCCCTTTTCATTTTTGTTCTTTCAGAACCTTTTGTTTTAATTTCTCTTCTGATATAATCCACAAAGCATTTTTTTTTTTCAGAAAAACAGTGACGGATAGTGGGAGAAGGCCCAAGTTGAGGGGCAGAACATCTGTACATTTTGAGAGAACTAGATGCCTTTTTGTTACTAGCAAATCTAATATCAAAGAGTCTTCTACAAAACCACCCCTTTTAACGTTATAGTTTGACCACAACTGCAACCATATAAATACGTAAATTATGTGTAACAAAGCTCTATCCCCATCCCGGGGTGGGAAGCAATTCCTCCCACACTGGGCAGTTCTAATATAGCGCTCCACCACGGCTGTAAATATGAACATGCTGAGGACATGTTCACAAAGGGAGCTGAGGCTATGCAGTTCCTAAGTTTACAGACAGATTATGCTTACAAAGTTTGTTTGTAAGTCAGCTGTTTAGAACTCAGCATGGATTTCTCCATAGAGAGAATGTGTAATACCTGTGAAGATATCCCTAGGCCAATCAATGGAATTTAATAAAACCTTAGGTAACTGAGAAATAATATGAGTATTGCTAATAATATTAGGACTTCAGCAAAGAAGACTGGGCAATACTTGTTGAGAACAGAATGTGGGAGCAGGTAGATTACTTTCCTCCCTTCTCCATCTTGCTGTCTTCCTTCCCATCATAGCCTAGTCCTTGGTGAGAAGAAACATGATGATCCTGAAATTATCTCCCTTTTCCTAATTCCTGGGTTTCACCTTCTTGCAACCATCTTGCCTACTTCAGGAACAGAACCCAGTGCCACTAGAACTGTTCCTCACTCTGCCTCATCTTATATCCTTATCTTCCACTGAAAATCACATTTGCAAGTCAACACGTGCTTCTAATAATTTCTGCTATTAGAGAAGTACTTCCTCTAATGCCAAATCCTGTTTACTTTTTCGGTTTCTAATGACAGAGTAATTGGGTTGTGGCATCTTTTCCTATTTGCTGCAATCCACATCCAATTGGTTGGGAAGTTATGTCAGTTCTATCTTAAAAAACACATTCCAAATCCAGCTACTTTTTTTTTTTTTTTTTTTTTTTTTTGCGGTACGCGGGCGCCTCACCGCTGTGGCCTCTCCCGCCGCGGAGCACAGGCTCCGGACGCGCAGGCCCAGCGGCCATAGCCCACGGGCCCAGCCGCTCCGCGGCTTGTGGGATCCCCCCGGACTGGGGCACAAACCCGCATCCCCTGCATCGGCAGGCGGACTCCCAACCACTGCGCCACCAGGGAATCCCCCCAGCTACTTTTAGTCTCCTCTACCACACCCTTGTATGTACCTGCCCCTCAATAGCTCATTTCTGCATATAACAGCCAAAATAATCCTTTTTCAAAAGATTACTCGGCTCTTATCACTACTCTGTTCAGAATCTTCCACATCCCTTCCGTCTCAGTGAGGACAAAATCCAAAGCTTCCATGATCTAACCCATGTCTTCTCCCCACTCACATCTGCCACTTTTCCCTCATTAGCCTACCAGAGTTACCGTGCTCTTCTGACCTCATTTCTGCTCCAGGCTTTTTGCACCAGTTACTCCCTCTTTGAGAATGTTTTCCTCTTGATATCAGCATGCTTCTACCCACCACTTAATTTATGGCTCTTCTCATATTTTATTTCCTCAGACAGGCCTTTCTTTATCACCAATCAGCCTCTTCTTCCTTCATCACTCTCCATCACCCTACCTTGCTTAAGTTTTCTTTATAGAATGTATCATTAATTGATAATAAAATTCTATTGGTTTACTATTAGTTTATTGACTAGAAAAAGTCAAAAAGCTTGTTCTCTTCACTGCTCTAGCACCAGCACCTAGAACCAGACCTGGAATACAGAAGACAACAGTGACTGCCTGTTAAAGATATCAATGTGGCCATTCAGACACAACTACTTCATTAGCAACATGATGCATAGGGATATCCTGGGATTTTAAGTAAGTTTACTATTTAAGATGGAGAATAGCAATGGTAAGATGTAAAACAGAGAAAATGATGAAGGTTAAGAGAAAGAAAATATGTCAAATGGAAAGTAAAATGAATAAAGAATATTATTTTTTTATGGAGGATGAAGAACAAAATAAAAACAAAAAAATTTAAAATAGAACTTACTAGACTTTAGCTAATGTTGAACTTGTACATGGAACTATTTAAATGTGGGTAATAAAGTTAATGATTAATACATAAATCAGTAAGCTTTTAATGCTAATGAGAGATTGTTTTCTCAAAGCATATCAACATATACTGGGAAACTACAGTTCATACGGATATTTTGTCCATAGCAACTCAAAGTTGTTATGTATTTTCTTTTCTTTTCAAGTTCAAGGACTTTAGATTCACTCTGTTTTGATTATGATCGTGGCTTCTCATAAAATGAATTAAATGAGCAAATCCAAAAGGTTTCCGTTTTATTGTGGTTATTTTTAATCTGTTTTACAATGAAATTATTAGAAGGGAACTGAGAAAATTTTATAAATTCTGTTGCCTTGTATTCGTTTGGAGTGAAGTATCCTTGTTTCTTTTACTGAATATACAAAATATATTTAAACATGTTACTTAAAAGAGAATGTGTGCTTAGGAGTGTATTTAATATGATGAGAGTGAAAATATATTTGTATGGCAAACTTTTAGGGTTTAATAAGCAATGATAACAATTCAAATAAAATTCAGAGGCAAACAACAGAAAGAATGAAGAGTCTATTATACAATTATAATTATTAAGCCACCAAATGCACGAAGTCACTTTTTCCTCTCATGGCATAGAGTGAATGTATACATGATTTAGATGCTTCTTATGTATTTACTGAACAGCCAGGAGTCATTGCAAAGCATTATGGGAGACACATATGCCTATCAGAATTCCAGCTTTCAGGAAAAAGAAAATCTAATAAACTATGATTTTAGTTGTAAGTTGTAAGTTTTATTGTTTGTTACAGAGACTAAGTAACATAAATGTTTAGCATGGGAAATGTTTAAATAAATGCTGCCATTAATTTTTTACAATTTGGAGGAGGCAACAGGATCTAGCTTCAGAGTCACAATGTCTGGGTTCAAGTTATAGCTCTGCCGTTCAGAACACTGACCTCACTTCTCTAAGCTCCAGTATCTTCTTTTGCAAACACATGATGAATATTATAATTAACATAAAGTACCTAACAGAGCACCTGGCATATAGGTGCATAACTACCACTGTCATCTGATGTGAGCAGCCTGCAGTATTAATACAATCTTCCAACTGCTTTTTCAGTGGAAATTTGGCTTGTGCGTATTGGAAAGTACTGTTTTCCTGAGCAGCTCCAAGTTTCTATACAAGGAATATTAAAAACTCGGCTCTAGTCATGCTAGGTTGATTTTTTTTTTTTCTTTTTCTGTTTGGGGAACTGATGAAGAACAACATGACCAAAGGAAATATTCTATACAAAGACCCTTATACAACCTGTCATTAGACACAACTACCCAGGTTTTACTGATTCAAGTATACATTTCTCAGACTGTCTTTTCCCCTCTAATGTTATAATTATCTTCTAATAAGAGAATTTACAAGACATTTTAAGAGACCAATAAAAAGCAAGTTCCTCAGATGGAATGCATGGATTTCCTTTTCTAAAACTTCATTAACTATGAGAAACCTACCATTGACCATGATGTTAATGGTGATTATTCTGTTCATCAACATGTTTATAATTCATATAGCAACTAATGATTATAAAGCATCTGATGATGATGAGCAATTATAATAATTATAGACTTTCTTTTACATGTAGAACAGCACTTGGGCTGTGTAACAATGAAATAGGGCTGTAATTTAAAGTAATATTTTACATTTTTATGCAGTTGAGACCTGCACTTCTGAGTTGAAAAAATGCAAAAAAGACTCATTTCTACTGGGTTGATTTTAAATGTGTCAGCCCTATCATGCATATGCTATGCCAATGATTATTTCAAGGAAAAAAGATCAGAGTTGGTTAAGCATCAGGATGGGCATAGGTTTGCACCTGGAAGCTTCCTATACACAGCAGTATTCAAACTGGAATGGTCAGTTTTCAGGTCTGAAACACTGGGAGGTCCAAAAAGACAAATGTTTACACAGACATTAGAAAGTGCTTTCCAGATCACATCTAGGCATTTCTACATTTACTTAATGGAAGGGATAGTTCCTAGAGAATTTCTAAATTAAACCCACACACATAAATTTATGGTTACCAAAGGGGAAAGGGGGGGAAAGGGATAAATTAGGAGTTTGGGATTAATATAAACACACCGCTATACATAAAATAGATAACCAATAAGGACCTACTGTATAGCACAAGGAACTATACTCAATATTTTGTAATAACCGATAAAGAAAAAAATCTGAAAAAAAAATATATGTATAACTGAATCACTTTGCTGTTGACACCTGAAACTAATACAACATTGTAAATAAACTATACTTCAATAAAAAACAAACCAAGACAAAAAACAAAGAAAAAACAATAAAGTTACTCATTTTCTTTATGTCATATCATATATAGCAATATTAACACAATCACTAAAAATTTGACTACTGAAAAAAAATACATAAATTCAGAAATCTGTAGAGAAAACACAAAGACATTTTTTGCCCACTTAGTAAACTCATAGGACATTTGGTCATTTATGTACTATAGAGGCATTCTTTTAGGTTGCTTATGTTTTCACTTTTAACCACAAATCTTTCCTCATGGCTACTGATAGCATCTTTACAGATAACAGGCTAACCCCTGCCCCAAAGAATCATGTTCTAAATGTCTTTTTCTAAGTAATTTTCTTTGTTTCTGACTTGAGATGCCCTACTTTTTACTCCAAGAGTGGTTTCCACATTGGCAAAGACTCTAGAATCCCTTCTGCATTTTTTATTGTCCAGGGACTAGAATAAAAGTACTTTCCACCTTTAACTACTGAGGTCCCCTTTTATAGGTTCTATAGCCTTGAAAAAAACCCAGAAGTCTCAGCCTGCTATTCTTGACAGTTTGCATCCACCCCGACTTCTCTTTTCTGATGCTCCAAACTAAATACTGTCACATCTAGCATTGTACTAACTATAATTGCTTTATGTAGGCAAGTTTCAAATGAAAACCTTTCCAGAGAAAATTTTTAGTGGCAGCTGACTCAGGGGCAGCTTTGGGGGGTGTGGAGAGAGAAGGAATGAAGAGGGAGGAGCTGGCTTTGGCAGGTGCTGAGGAGACAGCAACAGAGCTGCTCAAACCTTCACAGCAGACATTTACAACATTTGGGATAATATCTATAGTTTTGGCAGAATTTATGCCCAGGAAACCTGCAGGTTAGAACTGATAGAAATTCTTCCTTGTGTAAGGCTGGCTTTTAGCATGTCCCCTATCCAAAGTAAGTATCACCTCCTTGACAAGAAAGTCATTTTTCTGTGAAATATTTAATTAGTGGAGCCATTTCTCTCTAAACTCTAAGTGTGACATCACCTTGTGTTAGACCAGGCAAGGCCAAGAGTACTGATTTTAGACAAAGTAGATGTTTTTTGGTAACCCCAAAGCCTGTTTTTTTTTGTTTGTTTGTTTTTGGATTTTGGTTTTGGTTTTGGTTAATATAACTTGGGAAAAGAACAGCATATATTTTGGGAACAAATCCATACATATTTTATGTTTCTGCAGGACCAAGATATCTACCTGTATTTACAGAGTTTGTATGCCAGACTATTTTAAGGCAGAGAAAAAGTTATACTAAAAAAAGAACAGGTAAAAGGTCTACCATCTAATTGGCTGAATACATATAATTTCACAGAAAATGCCTCTTTATTCCCCAACCTCTTTCAATTCCCTGAAGGTTAATGCCCACTAAAAATACAAACACAAATATTTATTTTGTGTTTTCTTTGGATTAAAGAGACAGTCTCTAAAGGGCATTTCACACGGATTTCATATTCAAAAATGCGCTGGATGTGACCTTAAGAAATGCCTCAATCTGGGAGTTCTTTTTGTGTTTATTCATTCACATTCAATGCTGGTCAGGTTGCTGGTTTTCCTGGTTTAAACATACCCAACAAGTATAGTTTAGAAGAACGTTCATGCTATCTATCTATATTTTATATATATATATATATATATATCCATAAGCATATATATTTATATATTTATAAAAATATAAAATCACATCATTACCTAAAACTGATTACAAATAAAAGAAGCATTTTAATATGTAGTTGTAACACTTTCACTTAGGCACATGTCTAAACTATTAATGCTATAATAATAGATTTTTCACATATGTGACATATTATTTGTTAGTCTTGAGATACAATTAAACCCTTCATAGCGTCTACATGATCTGGTCACAGACCGCCTCCCTCTCAGTTCTCACATCTTTCACTTGCTCACTCCGTCCCGGTCACGTTGGCCTTCTGCACTTGCCAATAAACAATCACACGCTCTGCTTTTGTACTTCCTGTCACTAAGCCTGAAGCATCCCCCATGCCCTACATAGGTTCACAAGACTCAGCCTCACTAGGCTCAAATCTCTTTGCAAATGTCATTTCTGAACAAAGGCCTTTCCTGGCCACCTTACTTAATATAACACCCCATCAATATTTACACACCCTTCTTCTAAGTTTATTGCCTTTCTTCTTCACTGGAATGTCAGGAGATCATTGAGAAGGGAAATGAGTTTTGTTCGATGCTATACCCACAGCAACAGGAATAGTGCTAACACATGCAGACACTCAGTAAATATTTGTTGAATAAACGATAGGTCGCTCAGGGTGCTGAGTACTCTGATAAGTTAGCTCATTGAAGGCTCACAGGCCCCTAGTGGTGATACAAATCCATGAGGGAGGATCAGGGAGCATGCTTGGGGGGGGGTGGGGGGGGGGGTAGGGGATGGGGGTAGGGTGGAGGTGCTCTGTCTGTGACCCAGGTAAATGGTTAACCACTAGGTATCTCATCCTTTTGTAGAAGTTTCCTTTCTGAGGTCACAGAGACACATACAGGAGGCAGGGACTGATGGAGAATTACTGACCATCTTGAAGTTTACTGCCAGCATCATGGGGGTGGAAGGAGCCACCTCAAAATGATTCCGTTTACCAGGTTGTATATAACAGTTAAAAACTGTCTTTCCTGCTATTGGGACATAGAGCCTCTACTCAAGATACTGAAATGTTTGCAGGTGGCTTGTAGAAGTGCTAACATTTGGCTTCAGATATAGTTCTTGAGTCTTTCTCCATATCTAGGATTTAACTATCAACCAAATCACATATTCACATACACCTCACACATCTTCAGTAAGAAAGGCAAAGACAAAATGTTCTGAAACAAAGAGAACTACCAACGTAAGTACAGAAATTGCTGCTTATGCATAAGGATTTTGGAGAGGTGTAACAGTATTCAATCCTGAGAAACAAGGGGAGAAACTCTAGCCGAATCTCCATACTTTGGTGGGAAAAAGGCCCTTCCATTCAGGTTGCCCATTCTTGTTTTCAAAGCCTGGATAACAGTTTTCAGCACTCCAAATGAAGTCAATTTGGGAAAATGTGTTTTGATGAAAAAAAATTAGAAATTATCTAACCATTTCATCATAATCCCCTTCAAAATAAAGATCTTCATTTACTTTCAAAATGCATGAGCTATCAGAGAGATGTTAAAATTTTCACAGTGACTGTTGCCAAAACAATGGGCAGGACTGCTCCACAGGAACTTTGACCTTTTAGTACTGAGACTTCTCCTCATGTTCAACAACATTTCCCCCCCTACCCAAAACAGACTTCAATGTTTTCACCAAATAGAAGGAATTTCAGTGGGGAATATTTAAATATTTCAGTGGTAATAATTTAAGTAGTATTAAAGACTTCACAATGTAAGCAACAGAAGTTGGTTGGAGTTAAAAAAGGCTGAAAAGGAATTACATCCATGATAAAGAGAGCTCGTGTTGACGGGAGGTCTGCAGAAGCAGTCTTTGAAAAACAGACGCGTTACAAATGAGGCTAAGAGGCTAGAACTACATTCCAACCATGCTCTAGGGAGAGTCTTGTTAGGATGCTGCAGGCCACACCCTGAACCAGCACTGCTTCTCCCTCCACCACCGGGAATAAACTCTAATGTGTTCCCTACTTATGTGCATTACTCCCCCAGAAAGAGTCCCTGCTGGGTACATTTAATTGGTCCTGTTTCCACACTCTGGTCAAGCGGGATCAGGAGAGAAAGTGTTTGGGAAGTTTTGCTTCAATAAGGAGGATAACTTCTTTCGCTTGACATAGGCTGGGGCCTGAGGTCGTCTGCCCGCACCTGGACAACACCTCCGAAAACAACAGGGTGTCATCTGCCCACACACTTGCACCTGGACAACACTTCCTTAAACAACGAGAAGCTGAAAGCCAAGAATCTGCCAGAACAATTGAGCCTGGACAACACCTACCGACCCCCTGGACAAACAGGAGGTCGAGGACCGCAAACGGATCAAGAGGAAAAAACTTCATCGTTCGGCAGCATGACACCTCTTGAAGGTTGAGTATGAGAAGTTATCAGAGACTTACCTGCTTTTGCGCTTGACGCCCTCCTTTGCGGATGACGAAGAGCTCGTCCACCATGTTCGAGGTGCCGGGTGCAAAAGCGAAGGATTGCGCATGAGCCGACCCGCCCCGCTCTCTGAGGGGGCCCAGCGCCCCGCCCAAGCCGCCCCTCCGCCCGCCCCGCCCGCCCGTCTGCCCCCACCCTCACCCGATTAAAGGAACCGAGCACCAGCAGCAGTCGGGTTCCTGCGTAGTGCTTTCGCTGCACCGCACCCGCAGTAAAGCCTTGCCTCAAACTCTGCTCTGGCCGTTTGTCAATTTCTATTGATTAAAGAGTTCAGGAGGCCTGATCATAACATAATTTGTGGCCACTCTGCCAGGACAGTGGGGCTTGGAACTGCCTGAACAGACACCGCAGAGCGGCAGGTGAAAGGGCAGGCTCGCGCACTCTCTCTCATTTCCTCTTTTTCTTCTTTATTCTCCATATCTGAACCCTCCACTCTCCTCCATCCTGGAGGTCCCCTCCTGGGACAACCTTTACCTTACCTCTGGATGTTTTCCTGTTCTGTGCCTTCGCCTGCAGGGAGGAGAGTTCTGTGATTGCCTTTACCGTCCTTCTCTTCCTGGTTTCTCCCCTCGAAACCCCCCTGGTTGACTCTGTGAAGGCCGTTTGGATAATACTTGGGCCCATTCCCTCATAGACTCTTCAGTCCCAGGTTTTCCTTTGTTCGCTTGATTGTCTGACACCTGATTCATTGTTTTTCAATCAGAAAGGAGAAAGGGGTTCAGGTTAGCCAGACTTGGACCCGGTACAAGGTTGAGGCAATAGAGGAACTCCTCCGGTCACAAGACCTTGAGTCTCCATAGCTTGTTTGTCACTCCTTTATTCCCTCCTTCTTTGGAGTTTTTGGGACCAGAAAGGATCAGATAATTACATTGATGCAGCGTCTCCAGGCCTCCATCTTGCTCCTGGACTTTTTTTTTTTTTTTTTTTTTTGCGGTACGCGGGACTCTCACTGTTGCGGCCTCTCCCGTTGCAGAGCACAGGCTCCAGACACGCAGGCTCAGTGGCCACGGCTCACGGGCCCAGCCGCTCCGCGGCATGTGGGATCCTCCCGGACCGGGGCACAAACCTGTGTCCCCTGCATCGGCAGGCGGACTCTCAACCACTGCGCCACCTGGGAAGCCCGCTCCTGGACTTTTAATCATTGGTCATTAGAAGTATAGCAATGGGAAATGTCCCAGGAATTCCCAGAGACTCCCCCTTGGGTTGCATGTTTAATAATTGGGGACAGTTCAAGTTAGATGTCTTAAAGGAACAAGCTGGTTTTCTTTTGTAATAGGACTTGGCCTCAATATGCCTTAGGCGACTAGGAGACGTGACCCCAAAATGGATTGCTTAATTTTAATGCCATTTTACAACTGGACGTATTTTGCAAGTGCTCTCAAAAGTGGGGAGAGGGCTTCCCTGGTGGCACAGTGGTTGAGAGTCCGCCTGCCGATGCAGGGGACACGGGTTCGTGCCCCGGTCCGGGAGGATCCCACATGCCGCGGAGCGGCTGGGCCCGTGAGCCATGGCCGCTGAGCCTGAGCGTCGGGAGCCTGTGCTCCGCAACGGGAGAGGCCACAACAGTGAGAGGCCCGCGTACCACAAAAAAAAAAAAAAAAGTGGGGAGAAATCTCTTACATGCAGGCCTTCATGAAGCTTTATCAGGACCCCGGTCTGAGGGCTCCTGCCATGTGTGCGTGGCCTCTATTTCTACTTCATCCCCAAAAGATTCAGAGCCAGATTTCCTCAGGGACCTGCCTTTTCAACCACCGACTGACCATTGGCACACGAGCCTCTTTCTCAGGTCCCCACTCTTTCCCCTTCAGCATTGCCTTCAGCCCCTGAACCCGCATCTTACCCTGGTAAACAAGAAACTCCCCAAATCAGAGCTCCCAGTGCTGTCCCCAGTAGGGCTCCAGTCAGGTTCAAAGTTAGCTCCCACTTTTGCCCCACAGGTACCTCACCCTCTCCGTGAGGTAGCTGATGGAAATGGAGGGGTTACTAGGGTGCATGCCCCCTTTTTGATGGCGGACCTAGGAATCTGTTAGGAGAGGCTTGATAGGTTCTTGCAGAACCCCAACAGGTTTAAGAACAAATTTATCAGGCTGGGGTTAACATCCTCCTTGACCTGGCAGGACATCACATTTGTTCTGGCCCACTGTTGCACCCCAGATGAAAAGGAACACATACATACTGAGAAAGGCCAGGGAACACGCAGATAGCCTACTAGCCACCAACCCGCAGCACCAGATTTATGAAATGGGTGGTGGTGCTATCCCAGACATGGACTCACACTGAGATTATGAGGGTCACATAGGTCAGGCCAGGACAAGACATTATGCTACTTGTTTATCAGAAGGAATGAGAAAGTGTATGGTGAAGCTGGTAAATTATGAGAAGGTCAGAGAAATTACACAAGAGAAGGATGAAAATCTGGTGGTCTTCCTGAGCCTGGTGACAGAGGCATTCGGGAAGGACACCAGTACAGACACTGAGTCCACAGAGGGTAAGTGGCTATTGGCCATGCATTTTATCACCAAGTCTGCTCCTGATGTCAGGATAAAGTTACCAAAGCTAGAGGCTGGACCCAAACCCCATTATCAACCTTGGCAGAGGAAGGCTTTAAAGTCTATAGTAACGGAGACTTTACAGGGCAGGCCAACAAGAAGAGGAAGTTAAAAGGAAAACGCAGTTTTTGGCTGCTTTGATCCACCTGCCACCCGAAGGGACTCTAGGAAGCCAAGACCAGACGGAGAGCCAAGAAGTCGCCTGGATTGAAATCAGCGTGCCTTTTGTAGGAAAGAGGAACAGTTGCAGAGGGAATGCCCAGAGCGCCCTCTTGTGGGGAGCCCGAAGGACAACCCCTGCTGGCCTTAGTTCCTTGTGAATCCCTGGATGAGAGGTTCCCACACATGACACTGACTGACAGGACCCGAGTGCCCGCAGGGCTCCGGGTCCTACTTGATCCATTCTCATCACTCCAGCGGAGCCTCAAGTCACCCTCAATGTGGCAGGTAGAAGAACTGAATTTCTTGTAGACACTGGAGTCGCCTGCTCTGTTCTCACTTGGCCAGCTGGCCCCCTCTCCAACCCTGACTGTCCTGTGACAGGAGTTGATGGACAGCCAAATGTAAGGTGGTTTACATCTCCCCTAACCTGGGAGTCAGGTCTATTATTATTACTCATTCCTTTTTGTATATGCCAGAATGCCCTGTCCCCCTCCTTTGAAGAGACTAGCTAAATAAATTAGGAGCCAGCATTTTCTTAGAACAAGGGGAAGTTCAAGGAAGTAGGAAACGAGAACAAGGAATACATCTATTAGTGGCCTCAGATGACCTGCCTGTTGATCATTGAGACATTCTCCCCAAATTAGAGAACAAGCAGATCAGGTGGGTTTGGGATATTTCAATGCTGGAGAGGGCAAAGTGTATTTCCCCAATAGAAATAAGATGAAAACCCAGGGGAAGTATCCCTGGAAAAGGAAATACCCTTTAAAGCCTGAAGCCCTGGGTGGGAGGGAAGGGGCATCCAGCCACTGCTCACCAAATTCCTCAAACTTGGACTCATTCGGCCCTGTCAGTCCCCTTGCAACACCCAGATTCTCCCCATCCAAAAGCCTAACGGGGAGTACTGGTTTGTGCAAGACTTACCTATGGGCAGTAAAGGAAGCAGTCATCTCCATTTACCCAATGGTGCCAAACCCATACACACTACTCACCCAGGTGCCAGGGGATGCTCAGTATTTCTGTGTTGGACCTCAAAGATGCATTCTTCTGTATTCCCCTATATCCAGATTCACAGTTTCTCTCTGCCTTTGAGTGGAAGGACACTGACACGTTGGAGGATATGCAATACAGTTGGAGGATGCTTCCACAGGGTTTTTGGGATAGCCCCCATTTTTTTGGAAATGTGTTGGCAAAAGAATTGGGGAACTGAGCCTGAAACAAGGAACTCTTACAATATGTTGATGACCTACTTGTAAGCAGTGAGACAAAACAAGATTCAGATTCGAATACTGTTAAGGTCCTACATTTTCTGGCAGAAAAGGGATATAAAGTCTCCCCAACCAAGGCTCAGATATCACAGCCAAGGATTCAATATTTAGAATTTGTTTTGACCCCAGGAGCACGAGCCCTGGCCATAGATTGGAAGGTAGCAAGTAGTGCATTACCATCTCCAATCACAAATAGACAACTTTGAAGCTTTCTCAGGATGGCTGGATTCTGCTTTAGCTGGATTCCAAATTATGGCCTCATAGCAAAACCCCTAAATGAGGCTCTAAAGGGAGGAGAAAGGGAACCTCTCCAATGGGGTGGGGACCACTAACAGGCCTTTGAGACTCTAAAGACTGAATTGAGTAGAGCACCAGCACTAGGGCTTCCAAATTTAGACAAACTCTTTATCCTGTACATTCATGAGTGATCGCGAATAGCAGTGGGAGTCCTGACCCAAAAGCCGGGACCAGGTCAGAGACCGTGGCTTACTTTTCAAAACAACTGGAGTGGGTTTCTCTGGTGGCGCAGTGGTTGGGGGTCCGCCTGCCGATGCAGGGGACACGGGTTCGTGCCCCAGTCCGGGAAGATCCCACATGCCACGGAGCGGCTGGGCCCGTGAGCCATGGTCACTGAGCCTGCGCGTCTGGAGCCTGTGCTCCGCAACGGGAGAGGCCACAGCAGTGAGAGGCCCGTGTACCGCAAAAAAAAAAAAAAGAGTTTGCATGATGCTTCCACTATAGGAGGGATGCACTATGGGACTTGGTGCAAAAGACGTTTTCAGGGAAGGGACTTAAGGGAACAGTAAAACAAGTGACTCTTGCCTGTGATTTGTGTGCCGGTAATAACGTGCAGGCTCACCCAATCCCCCCTTCATTACTCAAACCACTTGAATGCTGAGGGACATACTCTGGGGAAGATTGGCAGTTTGATTTCACCCAAATGACCCTGTGGTCAGGATATAGAGATCTACTAGTATTTGTTGACACCATCACATGTTGGGTTGAAGCCTTCCCCACTCAATCTGAAAAAGCTACTCAAGTCTGTAAGTCCCTTCTAAAGGAAAAAACTCCTCTGTTTGGCCTTCCAAAGTCCTTCTAGAGTGATAATGGGCCCTCTTTTGTAGCAAAGATCACACAGGGGCTCTTAGCAGCCCTAGGGGATAGATTATAAGCTATATAAAGCAAAATGGTGGTACTTTGTGCTGTGCAAAGATGACATCTGGTGTAGGACCCATCCAAGGCTGGTGTTCTCTCACTGAGTAAACTCAGAAAACGAAGATGAGGCTTAGACCAGTACTGTGGCTGAGATCTCAAACTCCCTTTCTCTAATTACAAACGCAAAAAAAGAATATGTTACCCCATATGCCACTAAAATTACCCTCTGGATTTATTTATATCTTGAGGTACGTACCTAACTTTGAGAAGATATAATGAGAGAATTAAGCTTTCAAAACTCATTTCCATAGTTTTGTGCTTTCAATCCCCAATGCTAATGATCTTTTAATGCAGATTTTATCTGTGAATTCTATTTATTGTAAGTGGTCATTTGCTAGCTAATGTATTTATTTATTCATTTATTCATGTTAGGAAATAGAAATGCAGAATATGTGTTGTATTCTCTGATTATATCAGCAGATAGCTCAATCACGTTCTTAGAATAATGTTGCCACAAACTTTTGAATTGATAATAGACTATTGTGTATACAAAATCCAGGTCCTTAAAAATAAAAATGCTCTGTTTTCTTCTGAATAAAGCAATAAGTCTAGGTCAGTAATAAGTTTATATAAATTAATAAATGTTAACTCCTTTGAGTTTAATAACTCTTCCTATGGGTTTTGTAGCTGACTATAAACCACCTACCTTTAGAGCGGGGGGAAATCTTGTTTATTTCTAAGAAAATATGTAATTTTTGATGGACTCTCTAGAATAACATTGCATCTGTCAGAATTAATTAAATATATGTGAATGGTCCAATAGTCAGATGAAAACCATGATCCTTGTGGTACTGATTTAAAACAAACAACAAAAAAATCTACAACAACGGAGGCTCTCAAAGATCATCTAAAACAATAAAACCTCCATGATTTACAATCTTCATGACTCATCATTCAAGTGTTCCTGCAGTTCCACCTACATTAAAATTTCCAGAAAAGCTTTCAACTCCTGGCCTGAATCCTCCCTCTTTCTCTAATCATTTTCCTTCTCCTGCTCACTGCCCTAAACTATACTCCCTTGAGACATTTATACTTATGATTATCACCAAGACATGTCCTTTTCTGTACTGAAAGTTTCAGCCAAGGGGACGTCAGCTTCACAAACACAGAATTAAAGTATTGCCGAAACTCAGTGAGGTTTTTTGTTCTTTTTAAAATCCATTTGGGTCACAGTAATGGATTAGAGACCTTGAACAGCCTTGCGTCAAAGCAGTAAACAGGTCTGTTTTAATTTAGCTACCAGTGTGTCTAGGTCAAATATTTTTTTAAAAAAATTTTTAATTCACAGATTCTGTTCCCAACCAAACTTGGGACCCCTTGCCTGCATGCAGTAAAGCCTATCTATTGACACCAGGTTGTGGTGAAGGAAAGTGCAGCATTTATTGTAGGGCGCCAAGCTAGGAGTCCAGGGCAGCTAGTGTGCGAGACACCGGAACTCCTGGATGGGTTTTAGGAAAGCATCCTTAAAGGCCAAGTGAAGCAGGTGTGTTGTAGGGTCTCAGGCACAGTTCTCTGATTGGTTAGTGGTGAGGTAACAGGGTGGTGCCACAGGGTTAACATTATCGATCTGGAAGCTCTGGGAGGCCTGGGGACTATGTGCTCATGGTCATCAAATAGTTAACATCTTCCATTTGGTGGGGGTTTTAGCATCTGTAAAATAACTTAGGAAATGTGCATCAGATATTGTTATCTATGTACTTCAGAGAGGAGCTTAGAGAGGGAGAGTTTTTCTTCTAAGGCTCAATAAAGCTTTTACTCACAGGTTAATTTAAGAAAACAATCTAGCTTGGTGTTCATGAAAAACACAGTCATCTGGTTTAAAATGACAACAGTTGAAGTAAAAATTAGGTAATTATGTTAATAGCCTATTGAAGATTTCAGTCAATAAGGGAGGACACAATTTGGGCACCTTATTAATCATTCATTTTTCGAGTTGTATGACTTGTAACCTGCTCTGTTGGGTTAACTCAATTAGAAGTGCTCGCAGGTATCATACATCTCTTCATTTTAAGTGCATCATTAATTTTATGACAAAATTAACCCAACACCATTAGAGCAACAGGCAAATCTTGACAGCTGTTTTTTCTTAGACTGTTCTAGTTGATATTTGATGGGGTCCACAAACAATTTTATCAGTTCAGTAGGTTTTTACCTTGAGCCTGCTACAGCTGATGGGATCCTAGGATCAGTGGTGACATCAGTTGTGCTACACACAGCCTTTCCTTACCACACAGAACCATCCCTGATGTGCTCACTCTAATAGGGGAAGGTTACTTTCAACTTTCTGCTTGTGGTGTTCTGATAACCTTGCATACTTAATTGTAATTGAGAGTCAAGTGACTTCTACAGAGTATGCATTTTAATTAGCTATCAAATGAATAGCGAGGTTGTTTGAATAGATTTTCTTTCTTTGTACTAATTAATTGGGAGTCAATGTTCAGGATCTTGTCTTGAAGAGTCCACTGAAGACATTCATTTCAAATATATATATATATATATATATATATATATATATATATATATATATATATATATATATATATATATATATACATCCACTTACAAGCATGGGATTCAGAGTTCATTTTGCATTGTAATATAGGCCAAAAAGAAGCATTTAAATGGATGTGCAGGTATCATGCTGCAAGGTAAATATATTTTGTAAAAATACAAAAAGATTTGTATTTTCTATTGCAGTCTTTAAGATAAATAAAAATGTGTTATTTTAAAAATCATTAAGGGCTTCCCTGGTGGCGCAGTGGTTGAGAGTCCGCCTGCCGATGCAGGGGACACAGGTTCGTGCCCCGGTCCGGGAAGATCCCACATGCCGCGGAGCGGCTGGGCCCGTGAGCCATGGCCGCTGAGCCTGCACGTCCAGAGCCTGTGCTCCGCAGCGGCAGAAGCCACAGCAGTGAGAGGTCCGCGTACCGCAAAAAAAAAAAAAAAAAAAAAAATCATTAAGCAGGCAGGAGAGAACTCTGTAGGCATAATTATATCTTAACTGAATTTGAACAGAAATTATATTTTTAAAAAAGGGCAAATAATTCAAGATTTGAGGATTCCACAGAAAATAAATGGAATGTAGAATGGAGGCAGTATTCTGAATATCCAAAATACTTTTGTGTCCAATTATTTAAAATGAAAACACTTAGGCAAAAACTACTTAAGTTCTAATTTTTGCCTTCTGCCTGGACTTACAGCACTACTAAAATAGTTGCATACAATAACATCAGCCTTGAAAATAATTTAAAAATTCATAAAACTATAAATAGTTTATTATTCTATGAAGTTTATGTTTGCCATACCTATATTTACTAAACAGACAGTGATCCTTCCCATGCCACTGTGTGGTCTACAAAATGTGAAATGATCAAGTTTCCTGAAAGAGGGTGAACACAGTTCTGAGATCAACAGTGAATGTATATTGCTGTTCTTCTTGCATAAAAGAAAAAGTTTGAATCTTCTGATGGGGATTGAAAAAAATGCATCTACCAGATCAGTAGCTGTACACCTAGTGTCATAACCTATGTTAACATATTCCTGTAAAAATATCACATCTGGCAAAGGATCGCAATTGGGGCTGCAACTTAGTTAAGTTTATAGTAGTCCATTGTCATCTGCCAAATAGATTCATTCATTTATTTAGTTTTGACTAATGGTTTAAGACAGAACCAGCACCACCATATCCTTTAGATCTTTAATTGGGGCACCAATCTCTGAAATTCTTCCAGGAATGTATTCTTGCTTCTGATTTACTATTTTGACTTGAAGATAGGGCAGTTTCAGGAGCTTCCACACTTAACCCTATCATAATCACTGTTCCTCCACAAATCAGAGTGAACATGTCGGAGTTTGGCCAGGTGCTCAGAAAATGCATCCCAACTGTGTACTGATGGGCCAGGAAATAGCTACTGGGTAGATAGTTGGATGCACTAGATCCACTCTAAGATAAACCTGGATCAGAACTTTACTTATTACTTGGCCTCCCCAGGCTCCCACTAAATGAGGGGCATGATGATCGTTATGGTATCCTCTTATCAGTTTGGGTACTATATCCAAAAACATTCCAAAGTTCTGAACATTTCCTTTTTCCATTGTGAGGTTAAGTCTGGCAATTGGCACAGCACCTTTGAGGACAGATTGAAGGAACATCTATTCTTCCTCAAGGGCATTTGGTTTCACTTTCAATTATTGGATTCTGGGTCTGTGAACTGACTTATGTTTTGAAACCACATCAGGAGTCATGAATTTTTATCCATTGCTGTAGAGGATGTAAATCTTCTATGTGCCACCTCTAAATTTCTTTGGATGTAAGGTCAAGTAACACCCTAGTTGGCTGCGCATCTATCTTGCTACCAGAAAAACCTATGGCCTATCAGTCATTGCCACAGACCCAAGGCACCCTGGTTGCCACTTCACCCTTGCTGTCCATAGCAGTAAATATTTCTACCTTCCGTCTATTGGATAAATGCTTCCACTTAAAGCATGACATTCTGAAATCCTATTATCTCTATCGACACCGTAGAGCCCAGTTCCAGAAAACATCTCCTATTATCAAATCCAGCCTACCAAAGTTTTAAATTTGCCCTTTACCAGGGAATCTTTTATTACCTTTGTGAAGAGAGTATCCTCTTGGACTTTACACAAAACATGGTTGACCCATACACTAGGTCCTAATATGCAGTAGGTCTGGCCTAACATTCCCACCTACCTCCTTGAGCCTTCTGACCCCAAATACTGTTAAGGCAGTTCCAGCATCTCTGCCTCATTTATTGAGGACTGTCATATTTCCCATGATTTAGGGATCCATCACAGCACAAAATAACTAGCTCCAGAGGCTCTTACCATGATGTCACACAAATTATCCTCTTGTATTCTTTCCTACTGGTCCAGTGTCTTCATGATCCACTTTTGAATGTGTTCCCTTTCATAATAACCAGGTCTTCTACTTTTTCCTGGAAAAGGAACTGTTTCCCTGCTTGAGCTGGTTGAACCTGGTTATTGACATGAAGGCAATGAAATGGGAACAAACTGTGGGGAGAATAAGGATGACCTTGCAAGGCGTCTGTTTTAGGTGAGATCTTTACAGAGCCTCCAGACAAAGGCAGCCTGTTTTCCTTTAGCAGATGGGCAGGTGCTCCTTCTGTCAGTCTGGATGATTCAGAGAAAATTGGAGGTTTGACATTTTCACCCTTGTCCACGCAAATATCCCCTACCAAAGTTTGCTTTCTGTAAGATCACTGACCTTAAGCTGTGAGACAAGTCAAGTCTACACCAGGGTACCTCCTTTGTAGCTCTGCTCCATGTAAAATGAAGTCCAGGCCTAATTTTCAGTATAGTCTGCGTGAGGCTGTAGGAGTTAGGGGTCCCTTCAACTGCCTCCAATTTGGCCTTCTGACCTATAACAGTTTGCCTTGACGTGACTGTTGGCTAACCTGATTCTATTTTTTTTTTAAGACTTAAATAAATTACACAACAATATAATCCTTATAATTACTTTTGCCCCTATATCGTCCAAGGACCACAGCTACCATGTAAGCCAATGCTACATCTTCTACCTGTAACTCATCCTGGTTAGCACTAGTGAGACTCTTAGAAATTGTGATGCCACTGCATGTCAGGGTAATCATCCTCCCATTTAACCCCAACAATGGGGTCCTTATTATATCTGTTTCAGAATTCCTTCCTGACGCTTTACTTTGAAAGGCCACTTTTTATTTCCCAAAATGGAGGTTGAGACATGGGCCTTATGCAAGCAGTTTGTATTGGGCAGTGATTTCGAGAATAGGTACAGGAAACTGAGAATAGTAGACAATCCATACAAGCAGGTGTTATCAATTTGATCACTAATAAGGGAATCTTGGGTTTTTTTCTCAGAGACTTTCGAAAAAGACAGGAAGAAGAATGAAGCATGAAATTAGCTAAGAGATGGAATTGGGACTTTTTTTATTGGTTAATGGTTGCTCCATGTTGTATTAACACCTTCACATCTCCAGGTTGCACATGCTGAGTGCCAGGTAGGTTCCTGTAGATGTTCTCGTCCTCCCCATGGTCTGCTCTCATATCATTTGTCTTCAGGCAAATAATCAAGGTCAATTAGGTGTGTATCTTGAGTAAGACATTTTTGAGACTGGTCAATAGGAGGGGGAGAACATTCAAGAGTAGATCATGAAGACGTTGGCCCAGCAAGGAAGAATATAAGAGAATTTAATATTTAGCAGGGCTTCTAGAGCTAGTTGTTTTGTACTGGCTCAGAGGTGCCCCAGGGCAGAAGCAAGAGTGTGTCACAGGTCAAATAATGGCACCATAAAGATACCTGTGCCCCAATCCCTGGAATCCATGAATATGTTAGCTTACATGGCAAAAAGGACTTTGTAGATATAATTAAGGTTATGGACCTTAAAGTAAGGAAATTATCCTGTATAATCCACATTGGTCCAACCTAATCACATAAGCCTTTAAACGCAAAAAGCATTCTCTGGCTGGAAGCAGAAGGGATCAGTAGAAGTGTAACTCAGGGAGACTGCAAGCATGAGGGAGCTATGAAACATGGTTCTGGGATGTAGGGGCCCACCTACTAGGACCATAGAGATACCTGTAGGAGCTAAGGACCCCAGCTGACAGCCAGCTGGATTCTGCCATAAGCCTGAATGAACTTGGGAGCACATCCTCCCTAGAGCCTGTGATAAGAGCTCCGGTCATCAACACCTTGATGCCAGCCTTGTGAAACCTGGAGCAGAGAATCTACTCAAGCCAACCTGGACTTCTGACCTACAGAACTGTGAGATGATATATGTATTGTTTTAAGAGGCTAAACCTGTGGTAATTTGTTATGGCAGCAAAAAAAAGCTAATCCAGAGAAAACTAAGCATAGCTGAGGCCAAGTTCTCTGTTGCGCTCCTGCAAAGCTAAGTGCAGCAGACAGATTAGAAAGAGGTGAAAAGTGACACTGTGCAGTGGGAAGTAAGAGGTGTCTAATGCACCTTTAAAGGACAACATCTGGAGGAAAGATACAGGGCTACTAATCTCTGTGGATGAGTTCTAAGGACTGAAGACATGGCTGTGGATAGGAGAGAGGAAGCGATATTCCCAGATATTGCCCCCACATTGTTTATTAACAGTTAAAGAGGAAACTAGCAGTTTTAAAAGGCATCTGACAAGGAGCCTTTGATTCAGTTATTTGTAATTTTCTCTAAAACACTTAGGAAAATCCAAAAATATTGATAAATCAGTATGACATGTGTGAGAGTTTTTAGGTGAAGTGGAGCTAAGTAAAAAACAAACCAAAACCAGTGGTAATCTACCAATAATTTCCCTGATGAAGCTGAGTCTCTGTTTAATTTAAAAAATGTGTTTTCTCCATACTCAGCATCAAGATGCAAAGGCCTGGGATCTGTATTAGAATATAAAGTGGATAGCCATCCTTCTACCAGTCAGTGCTTCTTGAGGTGGGCAGAGCACTTCCCCAATCTAAGCTTCTACATTCTTTCAAAATGTGATGCTGCCAGAAAATAGTCCAGACCTCTAGGACTGTTTTCAAGAAAGAGAAGGGGTGCTGGAGCACTAAAGAAGCCTGGTACTTTCCTAATGAATTCATGGACCAGGTATTTGGAGGTGCAGCTGGGTGTGGATTACAGGAAGAATCCCCATAATACAGCATACAGGAGCACTGACATTTTCTGCACTTTCTTATTTTATTGTTTAAGTAAAGATATATTGATATGAGAATGAGATTAATTAGACTGATTCTTAGAAAAGACCCACTAGGATATATGATGGAGAAATGGACCAGAAGTTATAGACCTAAGAAAGATATTTAAGAGGCATAAAATTGATGGAAAGAGTGGACAATAAATATTGTATACCCTATTTGCTGGGAAGCACTGGAAGTAGAGTGTTTTCTCTGTAATTAAACATTAGTGAATGGCGGGACTTCCCTGGTTGCACAGTGGTTAAGAATATGCTTGCTAATGCAGGGGACATGGGTTTGATCCCTGGTCCGAGAAGTTCCCACATGCCGCAGAGCCACTAAGCCTGTGAGCCACAACTACTGAGCCCACATGCCACAACTACTGAAGCCTGAGCACCCTAGAGCCCACGCACCACAACTACTGAAGCCTGCACGCTCTAGGGCCTGCGTGCCTCAACTACTGAGCCCATGTGCTGCAACTACTGAAGCCTGCGTGCTGCAACTACTGAAGCCTGCGTGCCTACAGCCCGTGCTCTGCAAGAAGAGAAGCCACCACAATGAGAAGCCCGTCCACTGCAACGAAGAGTAGCCCCCATTCGCCACAGCTAGAGAGAGCCGGCATGCAGCAACAAAGACCCAATGCAGCCTAAAAAAATTAAAAAAAAAAATTAGTGAATGGCAAAGAAAATGTAAATAGCACTTGGATTACGCTTTTAAAAATTCCATAGGACAAGGATGTCAAAACATCATTCTCTAGACTTACAGATGGTTACAAAACAAAAACTTTTGAAAATAAGTTGGTATTTTGAGTAGGAAGCAGGAAACAGATACTATGACACCTCAGCAGAAAACCATAAGAAGAAAATACACTAAACAGAAAAATAAAAAACTAAGTTAAAAAGAAAGTTGAGCAAGATAAGAAAGGACCCATCCCCAAGGCACTTGCATGCATGCACACACACAGACTCACACATGAATATGTGAAAAATAAATTGAATATGCAGGGGAAAAAAGTAAATCAGGAATTCAGGCCAGAAACTTGAAAATCTCTTCAAGAATAAAGGAAAAAAAAGGAGAAAAAATATTAAGATGATTTTTCTCTAGTAAAGAAAAAATAAAGATTTAATCTAAGAAATGTAGGTGATTCTGTGTATTGAAAGAAAACACTTTGGACAGAAGTGATAAAGACCTCTTGAAGAAAACTAATCTCAGCTAAAAATAAATTGTAGTAGATAGACAAAATTAATAAAAATGTATGTGTATATTTGACAATATATTTTAACTATAATTAGTTTTTGCTTTGTTTTCTTAAAGTCTGGGGAGAAATGTTACAAAGAAAGGAAAACCTCTTTGGTCTCAGACTTATCCTTAACAGCACTGAACACCAGAAAGCAGTGGGGCAGGTTCAACCTAACTTTGGAGGAAAAGAAAAAACTCCAAAAATATACATACAGTTGAGTTGACATTCGTATTTGAACACCTTAGAGAAATGTCTGTACATATGCAAAAGTTCAGCAAATATACCACTGATAAAGGCTTTTCATAAGTATGCTTCATGAAAGATACTAATAAGACATCAGTCAAAATAAAGAAATTAAGGAAGGAAGAATCATACAGTGATGGAATGATGAATTTTAAAAAGAAATCTTAAATGTAAAAATAGTTGAAAATATTCCAAATAATTGATAAAGAAAAGACAAAACATATAAAAAGTAATACTTCAGTTAAAATATTTTCTTAATGGGACTTCCCTGGTGGTCCAGCGGTAAAGGATCCACTTTCCAATGCAGGGGACGTGGGTTTGATCCCTGGTTGGGGAGCTAACATCCCACATGCCACGGGGCAACTAAGCCCACACGCCACAAGTACTAAGCTTGTGTGCCTCAATGAGACAGCCAATGTGCCACAAACTACAAAGCCCACGTGCTCTGTAACCTGCACGCCACAACTAGAGAGAGAAAACCCACACACCACAACTAGAGAGAGAAAACCCGCATGCCACAACCAGAGAGAAGCCAGCACACCACAACTACAGAGAAGCCCACGCACCGCAACAAAATATCCTGCAACTAAGACTTGATGCAGCCAACAAAATAAATAAATAAAATAAATAATACAAAAACACAAAAATAAAAAATAAATAAATTTAAAAATATCATTCTAAAAAATATTTTCTTAATAAAACAACAAACTGTATCAACAAAGACTGTGAGGGTGAGCTAGGTTAGAGGAATCTAAGGATGTTAAATTCCTCAATTTAGAGAGAGAGAGAAAAAGACTTATTTTTAAATTCTATATTTAATTATTTAGAGTTGGAAGTATTTACCAGTAGAACAAATTATAAAATATAATTTTCAAAAGAGAAAAATAAAAACAAGCAATATAGAGTTTCCATAAAATAAGCAAGAAATTGAATAAAAAGAAGTAACTAAATAAAAGCACAAGAAAGACATAAAACCAAATATTTTAATGTTATAATGTTATATTTTTAAAGCAGGATAGAAAAATTAAATTTAAGCATGATTCTAAAACAAATGAATAAAATTCTCTGAAACCATAATTGGTTCTCTCTAGTTTTTAAATTTCCTATTAATTTTTCTTCATTTTGTTTCCTAAAATGACTATTTTTTACAATAAAAATAAGCAATACAGCTTACGACAAAATAGTGAAAGAAGAATATTGGCTTCCTGTAAGATCACTTTGGATAGAAAATTAGAAGCAAATAGGGAGAGATATAATTTTATATTAAAGAATAAGAATCTAGGAACTTGTTACTAATATGGATAAGTGTAGTGATTTCTGAAATTATAAGCCAGAGAAGCTAAACGTGATTAAAATTTAGGTAAAATAGGAGAAAAATGCCATCTTCACAATTAATGGGACCTCAAAGTCAGTGTGTGAGAATATGTGAGTGTATGTGTATGTACGTGTGTTTGTATGTTGTCATTATTGTTACGTGTTTATATAGATTTCCACAAACATACTATTGACACTTGTAGACTGCAAGAATGGAGGTTGCTCCATGTGAAATTTCATTGTCTGGTTATTTTCTACCTTACTTTTGACATTATTCATTGAGAAATATTGTATCAAATCAATCAAGCCATACTAAAGTTAGACTCTGTGTATTGTTTTTTTAAGTATCTCCATCAACAGCCTTATTTCAAACTTCAAAATTTTTCTAAACTGTATTTCACAGTTTATTCTGTGTGTAAAAAAATAGTTTCTCACTTATAAATTTGTATATTACTGACTTGAATAAGCTGCATATGGCTTTCACTATTGACATTATATTTTGAAAGGCTAGAACAGTTATATTACTGGTTCTCCAAACCATTACAACATAAAAAAGATGGAAATCACCTTCTATCAGGAGACATATAATTTATCTATTAAAACTGCAAAAGAAACTACAGCTGAAAAATTATCTTGGAATGAATAAATGACTAAAGTATCAGAATTGCATTGCCTAGGTTCACTGATCTCTTACAAACGCTGTGCTAAAGGGGCAGACGATCCATCAAAGAGAATGAACACCTTCTAAGCATAGAATTTATCAAATAGGCCATCTTCAGTAGCAATTTTTCTTTGATTTTTGATCACTTTGGGTACGAAAAATGATGGGATTCACTAGAAACTGTTTTTCAGAATAAATTGCAGCCACTTAAGTGTAATATCTACAAGAGAAAAGTTAAACCAGAGAAGTCATTTCATTTATTTTTCTTTTTTAAGACTAGATACATGCACCTCATGGCATGAAGTATATGTCCCTGGGCCTTTTGATATTAGATAACATCAAAAACTAAATGTTTTTCTGAATAAAACTGGTTCTGAATATTTTTAATTAACTTTATCTTTGCTGGACAAGTTAATTTTCTGGATATACTGAGTTAGCAATAGATTTGGTAGTAGAGTTGAAAAATAAACCATGTTTTTGCTCTTTCTATTGTTGTTTTTCTCATATTCAAAACACATGGAAAAATAATTTTTGTGCTCTGTTACCCAGTAGTCATCTTCAAAAGAAGTGCTTGAGTCCCTCTTTTTCTTACAAGTTACAATTCAAGGGAACCTATTTGAACAATGACTTTAATCTACATTAAATTTAAATAAATCTTTTAATATTGAGAGAGCCATTGTTAAACAAACTGACAATAACTGGAATGGGGCATAAGGTGAAGAAAGTGGTTAGCTATATTTTGCTCAACTCTGCAGAATTTTAATTATCGTATATTTTAATCTTTTAAGTAAAACTACATGAAAAAGTTGAATTTGTAAATAGTAGTAGTATTCATAGACAGGAATAAGATTTTGTATCTGTTGGAAGATATGGAGATGGGAGAGGATAAAGAAAAGTTAACAATTTTTTTTTTTAAATTTCCTTCATCACATGTATCAATTTTCCCTGTTAGGGATTTGGAAATTGTGGGCATTTTACATATTATAGTTCATTTATAATAGCCATAAAATACATTGAGTGTTGAACTTCTTCGAGTCATCATAAAAATGGAAAGAAACATTCCTAGATGAAAACTGCAAGCTTAAATCTCAACCTTGAGATACAACAAAATAAGCATATAATCAACCACTAAACAAAATAATACATAATCATTAATGATATCAAAAAGACCACAAATAAAACATTTGCATAAATGAAAATAGCCCTATTTATGCAAAACGGTACGTTTCTAAATGAAAATTTTCCCTTAGTAATGACTTTTTTAAACTACACAGGCACTTTACTAATACCAAGTTTCTATAACTTATGCATCATCAACGTTAAAGAATTAAAATAAAAACTTAGGACTGCCATGATTTTGGTGATGAGGAGCCTTTTTTTTGACTCAGCTGATCCAGCTGAAAGTCATTTAATAGCGGGAAACAGAACACAGCCCTAGATCAGCAGTTCTTAGCAAGAGCAATATTGTTCCCCAGAAGGCATGTGGCAATGTCTGTAGGTATTCTGGTTGTTGCAACTTTGGGTGGTGCTAGTAGCGACTAATGGATAGGGGGCAGAGATCCAGCTAAGTGTCTTACTCTAAAGAGGACAACAAAGAATTACCTGGCTCAAATGTCAAAAGGCTGAAAATCTCTGCTTTGGATGGAAAGACATATGGGTAAGAAGAAGAGGTTACCAGGAAGCATTCATTTTTTAGACAATGTGTCCCATCAAAACTTGAAGGAATATTTCAGGAAGTATTTTGGAAAGGCATTTATAAAGAATGGTCACTGTGGAGAATTATACACCTGACTTTCTAGCATTTATATGAGTTTTTGCAAAAGAAAATTGAAATAGAAACAGCTAGAGCAATAAAGTTTGATGAGTTGACAAAAAATATCTTTGTTCTCTAAACACTGAATGCAAAGTAACTGCAACTAGGAATACTGTGGATTCTGATGTGGACTTGAACGAACCAGCATAGAATGGTGAAACATACTGTGAAATAAGGACCATGAGAATGTAGGTCCTTAGGATGAGCTGCATCCATCTCTTGACTATAGTTTTCAGTGTACTAGAGAGAAAACAGGTCATTGATGCCAGACCCTGAGTGTTAGTTGTATATCATATATGTTTTGGCAGATACTTATACTAATGTTAGTTGCATTGAGGTCATTCCAATCTGTGGGTTCTTCTCTTTCAAATGATAATGTCAGCTACGGTCATAAAGCTCTGATATACAAAGACTCTTTCAGATAATACAACTCAGTGATAGCTCCAGTCAATCAGACCCTCCTACATTTGCATCTCTAGTCCAATACTCCAAGTAGGTACACTAATAACTATTCCATTTACAAAATAATGTCTACACAGCATCTAATGGATTCTGAGTTTTCCTTAAAGTACATTTTTTTGAGAATGGGAAAGAGCAGGAAGAACTTTGGCTTATTTCAACACAATTGTCATACTACTGTGTATATAACCTATCTTTCTTTCTATTGCAACATGGCGTCCATGATGAGCAATGTATGGCAGGGAAAAGGAAAAAGTTAAGAGATGTGTTTCTACTTCAAGAAGAGGGAAAATGCCTTCTTATTGTGATTTGAAAAATGATGCAATGAAACCAGTCCTAACCCAAGGAGTATGTCCTAAGGATACAACAAAAATTATGTCTCATGTTTACTAAAATAACTTCCTAAGAATGTTAAACTCCATAAAGAAAATAATTTTCTTTTCAAAAACTATCCAACACAAGAACTTAAATATGCAGAATTTCATTTAAATAAGCCAGTCAACAATTTTTTATAAAGTATTTAACACTTCATTGTAGAAACATAGGCAAAATGACTATTATAACCAAAATGAAAAATACTGTTCAATTTAAAAAATGTACTTAAACAAGAACCTGGAAAAGTTTATGATATGCATAACATTGTTTCAAGCAAAACTGCACTAGTATTACATAAATCAATCGTTTATAAAGGCCTCAATATGGCAAAGTTTAGAAATAGGTAGTATGCATGCACATAGTACAACAAAAAGTCTCTTTATAAAACAGCTGTGTTTTTTTTTTTTAATGCTTGTACAAAGGGATAAAGAGCAACCACAAACATATTTCATCTGTTAATACATTATGACAGCTAAAAGTCAGTCATGTCTATCAGAGGAACAAAAAGCCCTCCATACCTTGTGAATAAATCTTTTGTGCCTTTAAAGATATTTGTATAAAAATGCTATACTTTTTTATACAACTTAAATAAATCGTATATGTGTTTCAATTGAAATTTGAAAACAGACAAGTAAATGGGGTCCATGTGTTTTGTATAACCAGAAGAAATCAGAGTACCAGAGGAACTGGTCAGCATGTATACTCTCCACCTTTGATTATGGGCAGATAATTGTTTTTCCATAACTTGGAAAGTCCCTTAAGAATATATTTTGGATAGGGCAAATAATAGATTAGTCATATTGTATATTGAAAATATTTACTGATTACTCTATACCATAATGGCTGCCTTGCCTCTTCCTTTTGATCTCGCGAAGAGAATGCATTCACATAATTGAAACTGTGTTATCAATTTGTGTGCTTATATAGTATTCTTTAGTGTTCTGTGTGTTAAGGGGTTGGGTTAATCTTCCACAAAATGCACGTGACTGGGAAGAAATTCCTAAGACATGAGTGCCCAATGCCCTGTTGTGCTCTAGGCTGGCTATTTACCTCAGGACTGAGGGAAAACAAAATGTCTTCTCCCATAGCAAGTGTGTTCTTTCCACTTTTGATTATAATTTTGCTATGTTCTACTACCTAAATATAACTATTGTTTATAGGGTGTATACTTTTAGTATATCACAAGAGAGTCCACTAAATTTTGGAAAATGTAGTCATATGTATTCATGCAAATTAATTTTATAAATTTTTAAAGTTTTTTGTCAAAATTCTCACTTGGCAACCTAAGACTAATTTCAAAGCTGGTTATGCTGAACTTGTGAGGGCTATATGTTTTCAGCAGTCTGAATCAGTCTTAATGGGCACAAAGAAGAGAGTTGACCATTCAATCATTTTTCCATCAATTTAAACAGAAAATTAAATGATATTGTATTACAGCTTTCAGACCGTATAATGAAAAAGTGCAGAGATTATATTTGTTGATTAAGTAGAACCAAAAAAGTTCATATAAAATAGATTGCTCATATTCACACTACAAAGGAATATGTTGTTTTTAATTTTAACAAATTCAAAGGTGTCTTATCAGCAGCATTGGTGTAAATTGTACTGTAGTGCAGTTCTTTTTCATAAAAATACCATACAAATGGTCAATCAGTAGTCATCAGCAAAAAATAAAACCCAGAAAACTCAGAAAACAATTGACCAGAAAAAAGACAAAGGAAGAGGTAATGCTGATCCCAAAACAAGTATAATACTGTTGGAACATACAAAAGTAATCCTTACATTTTATACATTTATACAGTAATATAAAAGGTATCACTCATTATGCCACTGTCTCTCTTATCCCAATTTCTATTTTCTTTGGAAGCAGTTCTTTCCTTTCATCAACACTTCCTAAGGAGTTTCGACAGTTTTGCCCATCCATATACAATTTCGCATATATCGGATTGGAGTAATTTGTTGGCTGAAGGAGAAAAATAAATATAGTTTTATTACCTGTTTTGACCACATGAATTTGTTATTTTCTATGATGTCTATCTTTTACTGTTAACAACATTTATATGCATTTCATTTAACTTACTAAATAGTAATTATATAAATGTAATTTAAATTCTGTTTACAGGCTTTCGTCGACTTTAGCATTGCTTTAGATAAAAACATAATTGTATGTCTTTCAGTTAACTTGTGAACCTAAGGGGAGCTTTGACATAATATTGAAAGCCTGAAGAAATCTTCATGAAAGCTATATTCACTGCGACTTTATTTAAAAGTACAGAACATTAAACCAAACTGTCTTATTTCCAGTCCATGTTTTCTCCCCTTAATGCTATTGCAGTGGCAGGAAAGATGTGCTGCCATCTTTTTGCTTGGTCATCTAACTGCTTGGTGCTTATAATTTTTCAATATGAAATTAAAAAAAAAAAGAAAAATGAAAGTAAACTACATTAGTTGTGTAAACTTTAAAAAATAAGGACAGTATTTTTGCTTCAAACAATCTCTATGTACTTATTATTGGAAATATTTTTGGATTCTTCTAAAGAATTGTGAAGGACACATTCATTCTAAGTTTCATAGATACTTGCATCACTTTGAGGTAGAATTGAGACATGCAGAAATGATCTCTTTCATTTGAAAAACATACACAATGTTTATTATTTTAATAGTTGCAACTTAACCTGAGGTTGTTACCTAGTTGGATTTTTTAAATTTTGTCTTTCCAAAATAGAATGTTAAATCTTAGTCATAACAAAGAAATATTATATTTTTTGAGCCATGCAAATGAGACAAACATGATAAAAAAATGAGAATGAAAAACAGTTGATGGGAGAGAGGTACAAGGGTGAGATCAATCCTAGGAATCTTGATACCTGTCTTTAATCCCTCTTCTTTCCAATATGAACCATGTAACTTTAGGCAAAGCACCTTTCTCTAGAAGCTAGTTACTTAAAAAGTTTTCAAGAATGGTTTCATACACCATTTCTAACTTCTCCATACAATGCCACATTTTGTATTATATTTTTATTTAAAAGGATATCAAATTTGTATATACTAAACAAAGCGTCTTAATAGAAAATAAACCAAGCCAAACATAAATTTAAACTATTCAGCTTAAATTTCTGGCTAGAGATTTCTGTTCTAACAATAGCAAATGCTCATGTTTACTGCTAAGGAGCTTTAACATTTTCAAATTTAGAAGAAGAGATATTCCTACTGAATAACTTGCCGAAAATAACATTTCATATATAATCTTGCATACGCAGGACACTTAAGCCCCCAATTTTAATGCTGTTCTGAAATCTTTTGTTAATTAAAAAATCATTAAAGATAAGCCGCTATCTAAGTCTAGTAATCATCTTTGATTGTGAGGAGTTCTGTGATGGAATGGGTATGGAATAATGAATTTTCTCTCACCCCAGCGGTTAGTGGTCCTTTCAAATCAGAGTTTAGGTAGCTGGGCAGCGCTGTGTGTGGAAGCTTGAAAGCACTGGTCCCTCCCCCTATATACCTGGGCTGTGTGTAAACAGAGAATTTTAGTTTCTGATCTAATATCATGGAACTGTTTTCATTGATATAAACTCATGTTAAGTCATAAAAATAACATAAGATATATTCTTCAGCCCTGGGGCATCAACATTGTGTTCATGGTAGTTTCAATAATTTATGAAATAACTATTAATATTAGATCTGTGATTCACAGATCATGAATTCATGAATCATCATACACATTCACATCATGAATATATCAAACCATCGTAACAAGTGAATACTCTATGAAAAACACTTCATCATGAAGGTTGCTTTGGTGTGGCTACCTGCTTTTTAAAATCGTCTATACCTATAAATGTATTTTCTGCAGTTACTTCTTAGGCAACAATTCATATTTACATTTCAAACATCAGGACTCAGCTAGAATCAGCCACCTAAGTCACATTTAGTGTAATTTTGGTCAATCAGAAAATAAGTAAATATATATTTACTGAATGTTATTTGCTAAATACATTAAAAATATATTTGAGGGGCACTGAAGCATAGCTTTATCTTCTTAGAGTAAATATTTAAAAAATTAAATGGAATATTAAAAAGCTAGCCCCTTTAAGTATCCAAAATAGGCTTAGCTCTATCACTAGAAATAAAATGATGGGGAAAATGAGAACTCTCCCGCTCATAAAAAGTGTATAAGGTATATCCTCATCAGTTCATATTATATTTACAGACACTGTATTTTATTCCTAAGAAAAATTCATAGAATATGAGAAGTCTATTATTTAAGATGTCTTCCTCCTTTATAAATTATCAAACAACATGCACAGTTTGTTTAGTTTTTCAATTTCGAGTACAAAACACTGAAACTTAGGTTACCAGGGTTTATTTCACAAACAACTTCAAGTGTAGGAGTTAGTAACTGAATTAATAATTTAGAGTAACTAAAAAATTATTTCTAATGAGGAAAAAAGTATACAATATCTTCTGATAGGGTAAAAACTTATCTATGCAATAATGATTGATTTCTTTTCATAGAAATGAATACTTCTTCAGTTTCAGACCACCAGTTTTAGGCTTAGAAAGTCTGGCCGTGGATTCAGAACTAGATTGAATATATGGGGACCTATTCAGTTTCTTTGGGAACAGCTGTTGCTATGAGTGCAAAGCCACGTGATCGTTGCGATTATTTAATATAATGGCGCATTTTGGACAAAATACCTTTAATACATCAGAATATAAATAACCATTTAATGAATGAACAAATAAGCTAAGAAAAATCATACCATACTAGCAAATTGATGCTCTTAATTCATTAATTCAATTGATGCTCTTAAAATATTCTATAATTATCATGCAAAATATTCCGATTATACAGTGAAGGGAATCTTTGCAAGTTTATCTAGATAGTTGTATCATTTATCTATTTCTTATGAAAGCTTCCAAACTGAGCATTCAGTAATATGAACTAATAGAAACTAAAAAAAGACTGTGGATTTTTAGGCTATATATATCAATGGTATGTCTCAAATCAATAAGAAGGATATTATAGTAGGTACAAAAATATTGTTTAAAAGCTATTTGATCACAAACAAATCCAAGCACACAGTTTAGTGGACTCTTCAATAAAACATTATTGGAAATAAAGTACTTATTTTGGCAATGAAATACTGTACTCTTTTTGTTATTAAAAATAAATCAGTAATTTTACACTAGGCTGTATATTTAGATGTGCCAGCACCACAACACATTTGAATAAGATATTATTTTAAATAAGCTATGTTTATAAACTAAGCGAATAAATAAATATTATTTTCCAAAACATGTTACATTAACTTCATGCTTCAGGTGAATGCAGTCCACAAT
Source organism: Grampus griseus (assembly GCF_964374135.1). Taxonomy (NCBI): domain Eukaryota; kingdom Metazoa; phylum Chordata; class Mammalia; order Artiodactyla; family Delphinidae; genus Grampus; species Grampus griseus. The sequence continues at coordinate 89,143,719 of NC_139001.1, read as the reverse complement.
TTTATTTTTTCTTTAGAAGAGCCTATAAAATTCAATGCATCCTAAAGTTCTTTAATCTAACTTCAGATAAAAGAAATAATGATGAAATTCAGAACCATTTTATGGAGAAATGACTCAAGAATGTTAGTGCTCACAGTGCATCATCTTAAAACTTTACCTTTGCTGGATCCACCATAAAGCCAGGATCTAAAAGACCTCCATCGCTGTGATCATGATCCACCTCATACATGTTGTAAGATGGATTGCCGATTTCTACATTTATTCCTCCATTGATAATAGGTTGTCTTCTTATAGTTTTCGTCCTAGAATAAGTGAACATTGTGTGAGTTATCTAAATATCACAATGTGGTGCATGAAACTGTCGTATTTGTAGATTTAATGACATTTTAATATAACTGATGGAACATTCTTAAATAAAATACACTGAAAATAAATGACATTTATTGATTCACAGAGGAACAAAAACTCTGAATGTAATACATTATTTTCCCAAATTATTTAGATTTAACAATAAAAAATGCACTTGGAACATATTCCTTGTAAATAGCTAATACCACATTAGTTGAAACTGAATATTCACTAATCAATTGCCCTTTAAAATTCTACTTTCTCCCTTTCGTTCCTGAAAAACGTCTATAAAAAGTGATAAACTTTCAATCCTCAAGTCATGTGGCTAAAATCCTTTTTTACATAATTCAAAAATGGACTCGTGGGGCTTCCCTGGTGGCGCAGTGGTTGAGTCCGCCTGCCGATGCAGGGGAAACGGGTTCGTGGCCCGGTCCGGGAAGATCCCACATGCCGCGAAGCGGCTGGGCCCGTGAGCCATGGCCGCTGAGTCTGCGCATCCGGAGCCTGTGCTCCGCAATGGGAGAGGCCACAACAGTGAGAGGCCCGTGTACCGCAAAAAACAAACAAACAAAACAAAACCAAAACAAAAAAAAAACGGACTCACAAACTCTAGCTTCCAGATAATAACCCCACAGACAACTCACTCCTTATAGATCTTTTACCTGCATATTCAAATAATGACACTTCCAGTAATATATAAAATCAACAAATATGTAATCTGTGAATAAAATGCACAATTTGTGACATGCAATACATAGTCATTATCATTTTATTGACATTACTAATCTTACACATTAATATTATAAAATGCTCTTTAGAGACGCTTGCTATTTCAAGGAAAAACTACCACAAATGTAAAATTCTATTGAATGTTTAATAACTCCCTTGTTATTTTTGTTGGAATATGCAAATGCAGCCATTCCATCAATATAACATAAGGGAAAGGTTGTCTAAATTATAATCACTTAAAATAAAGTGGAGGGATAAAATGGTTCAAAAAACATAGAATTCAGCAGTTGGAATATGTAAATCATACTTTAAGAAATTTTCTTAAAAAAAATCAGTTTCTGTAACTATTTGTGTAATTTATTTACTGTTGGTCTAGAACCTTGCATCTTACCTTCGTTTTCTTTTACAAAGCACTAAACCAATTACCAAGGTGGTTATCAAAGTCACCAAGAGGACGAGAGGCACAATGATGGCTATGCTTCCTGAAAAAGAAATGAATGAATAGATGAACACATAAATAAAATGAAGACAAGATTGATATAACTGAACACTTTATTACACCAAATCATTTGACAATTGACATAATAAAAATAAAGCTTAGGCCAAATGTCTATATTCCTAGTTCATAACTACATTACTGGAAAATCACTTTCTTATTAAATACTTGATCTGCTAGAAATGTTTCTTCAGATATCTTTCCTTTATATGTTACCATTAAATACCTTGAGGTTAGAAATACTGACTTCTTTGTCAATCTGACTCTGATTCTCACCAGACACATTTATTTGCAATGACATAAGTAAAGAAACTGTGACTGAACACACATTTCCACAATTTCCCTGGCCATATTTCCACCCTTAGTTTTTTTCCTTCAGCTATAAATACTCCCTGGCCATGAGTACATGTGGCAAGTTAGATGGCAGTCTGGTAAAACAAAAGGGGTAACAGTTTTGGATTTGGATGGACATAGGCCTAAATATCAGTTTCACCACCTACCTGAAGTGAGACCTTGGAAAAGTTATTTAAAATTTGAGGCTCATGCTCTTTACCTGTTAAAATAGAGACATGAAGACCTACCACATAGGGCTCTTAGCTTGATTCAACAAAATAGGGGGACAAAGTGGATTCTCTTTCTCAAATTCCAGTTCCAGAATATTTTCAGCAAACCACATTTAAGTGTTGGGCTTATGTTGTAAATGTCCACTTTCCCTCTTTATAAGAATGATCTAGGTTGTATCACTCATCTTCAAAATGGAATAACAGATCTATGGAATAGATTTTCAAAAGTGGTCATAGAAAGTGGATCTTAGTTTTTATGCAGCTGAGCATAGGGGAGAAGTAAAACTGAGGAGAAACTCTGCCCTGCTCTCCATTTCTAGGTTGGCAATAAGAGCAATCTTTTTTTTCTAAAGAAGAAGGAGACGATACCCTTTTACTGATGCGATCCACAGTAAGATACACCTAGGGTCATATGTCACTTATGCAGGAAGAAAACTGAATGCAAGCGTTGCCTAATAACAGGAGAGTATTAAGAAGCTCTATCAAGTACCTAAATCTCATGTTTCCAACAGACAAATATCTAGTGCCCATAAGACAAGTCTTTGTCTATTTGGAATAAGTATCTCATTGATTCTGTCAAGTCAGCTTAATCATTGGCTAAACTGAGAAACACAGCAACACCCAAACTAATTGAAATTTAATGTGAGGATCTTGAATGGTTCAGGAATGAAACGTTAATAGTTATTAAATATATGAATTTTCCTCTGCATATACAGGTACATGTAAAATACTGTGGTAGAAATTAATGGTAATATTAAGCATGATAAGCAGCTGCTTAGGGTATTTAAAATAGAAATATAGATCAGTTTTAACAGCTCTAGCCACAGATATCCGTGTGAGGTAGTACATATCGCAGATCATTTACCAAAATACCAAAAAGTCTTTATTAAGGAAATGTCATATATAAGATAATCTTTCAATTTGGAACTTCAAAAATAACTTGACTAAAATGACCAAATAACTCTCTTCCATGCAAGAAAAAATATGGCTTACCTTCTTTAGTCAGTTTCTGAAATGTAAACCTCATTTTATTTTTTTCATGCTGTTACCAGCACTATATGATTTAGTGGGTTTGATATTACATTACCTCCTTGGTTTTGGGAAAGTGAACTTTATATGAATGTGTAATTTATTAATAATTAATGTAAGTGGAGAATCTGGCACCTTGGATAGTAATTAACATTTGTTCACAAATTTTAAATACCAGTGAACAGCTTGATTTCTTCATAAACTGACTTCAACTGATTGATCACAACTTTATAAATATCCTCACTTCATCATTTATATTTTTTTCTGCTAAAATTTGCGGTAAATATGTAGGTTTAAAATATATATCAATACTAGCTTTAAGGTATATAAAGTTACTTTCCCCTCAAAGCAATTATAAATTATTTAGAATATTAGATTTTATTTGTTCTACATAGTTTCTTTTATTCTTATTAGGTAGAAATGCTGTTAATTATGCATGCTAGAAAACAAAGAACTTTGTTTTTCTTTTTCCCATGACAGATGGCAGTTCCAATCCCTCACATTACAGCCCTCTGTTTAAGAGCCTAGCATTCTTATAAGTTTATATAAGCCATCAAGGTAACTGCGATAATGCTCAGTATAGCTAATAAATAATAAAGGGTGGCAATTTGGCAAGTTTTTCTTTATTTTTTGTAAATTAGTTTATATTCATAGAAACAACTAGCAAATATATATATATTATTAGAGTATAGTATAGATATTTATCAAAATAAGTATTTTTTCCAAGCAGTATATACGGCAGTAAATATCATATTGTAACATATAACAATCAAGATCTATTGTAGGTGATATTTTTGATAGTATATTTTTGGTGGACTGTCCTAAACAGATTAAAAAAAAAAAAAGCACACTCTGAACTTGTTATTGGGTGGAGGGGAAATCTCAACAAACTTCTCACAGAAAATAGAGCCAGTCTTTCTTTGCCACATTGTTCTGTAGCCTCATTATATAATGCTTTTCCATTTGAAAGAAGAACTGTCTTATCAAACTGTTATGTTGAGGAGACCCCTTCAATGGGAGAGGCAGTACAGCATCACAGTTGATATAATAGATTCTGGAGCCAGGCTACCTCAAATTTGAACCTCAAAGGTCAAATCTCAGCTTACTAGCAACATGCGCTTGGGCAAATTTATGTTCTTTGAGTTTACACATTTATAAAATGAGTGTTATCATTAATACATACCTCATAGTAATGTAAATAGAATTGTGTCTATTACACAGAAAGTGCTAATACGTGTTTATTAACTAATTCAAAATACATATTGCCATATGACTCTGTGTATGCCTCTATGTATGCACGTTTCACCATATGTTGTAGAGATCAGTTTATTTGTAACTTGAGGGCATAAGCTATCTATCTTTGTTTTGCAGATAGCACAGTGCCTAGGATATCATAGGGACTATACATTCAGTTCTCATTTAGCAGATATATTTTAAGTGTTGCTATACTCCACACACTCAACATTTACTCTGCTTTGCACTGGGGATAGAAACGTCCCTCCTCTCATCTTGTCTGACGTATATTAGAAGATGACAAACACATGGGTTTATTTAGCACAGTGATAAGCACTACCCTAGTGAAAGTATGTATTGCTCTGAAAACATAGAGGAGTAGTATCCGGCTAGATCTGGGATTGAGGAGGACGACTGGTGTGCCTTTGAGACCTGAGGGATGAGTTCCATGAAAGAGAATGCAGGTTGAGAGGAGGAGGAGATATTGAATTAACCTAGGGAGAGAAATATGAAAACCTGGAGGAGAAAAAGATCAAGGAACAGCAGTCTGAATGGAGAGTAGAGCAGAGGGTGGTAGAAGGAGATGTCGCTGTAGAGGAAAGCAAAGGGGATGTTAGGAAGGGCTGTGTAACCTACATAAATGAGCCGGGAATTTATGCTATTAAAAAACAGGATGATGTTGAAGGAAATTTAGGAAGTCATATCTATGGACTATATTGTCTAACTTAACTTAAAAAAGAAGGAAGGTTAAGAGTGACACTTAAGTGTTGCTTGGATAACCAGGTAGATTTTGCAGCTATGTGTATAGACAGGAAGGCAAAACAAGGTGTATAAAAATGGCTGGTTGAGTGGGAGAAGGGGATGAGATCATTTGGGGAAACACGGAACTTCAGATTCCTGTAGTATAGAGATACAGATATAGACAGAGATGACATCAATATGGATACAGCAGTTGTGCAGTGGGATATGTGTCTCAGCCTCAGAAGAGAAACCAGGATTGAGGATAGAAATTTGGGAGTAATTAACGAGGAGTTGAAAACCGAGATCAAGGAATTATGGATTGCCAAGGAGAATATATGTAGTGGTATGTGGAAAATGAGATAACTAGAAGAGATAAAAAAGTATCTCACAAAGAAGACAGAGTTGTTTCAAGAGGTTGGGAGGGAAACCAGAAGAGTTTACTATCATGAAAGTTAAAGAAAGAATTTTTTATTTATCGAAGTTATAGTAGAAAAATATAAGCATAAATTATATCATTACAATTGACCTCTTTTGACTTGCTGCTATATATTCTGCTCTTAAGTTTATGTTTACATATATGTATAAATGTGTGTGTCTCTCTCTCTATATATAGTGATTTGGATGATGTTTCTTAAGCATTTTGATAAACTGTTATTTTAAAAATCATAAAGAACATATCATGTTCCAAACTTAGCAAAGATTATCCTTCCAGTGATCTTTGAGAGGCTGCTTATCATCCTGGTCATGTATAATCATCCTCACTTTGTGCCACTCTCACTCTTGTCCCCTTGGTGTCAGTACACTGATTTTCTTTCAATCCCTTGAACATGTTTAGTTCTTTCCTACTCTACCGTTCTTGTATCTGCTGTTTCTTTTGTTTGAAATACACTTAGCGTCTCCTCCCCTTTTTAATCATTCAAGTCTGAGCTTAAGTATCACCATCTCAGAGAAATCACTCCTGACCTCAGTTCTCCCCTAACATTCTCTATTTCTGTGTCTTTTTTACTTCCTTCACAGATCCAATCAAGACTCATAATTATTTTCTACGTGTTTACTTATTTGCTTGCTTTCTTGTTTAACTATTTTTTTTATCCCTCTGGCACCTCAGTTTCATGAGAAGAGGCACTGACTATTTTTTTTTTTTTTTTTTTTTTGCTATACACGGGCCTCTCACTGTTGTGGCCTCTCCCGTTGTGGAGCACAGGCTCCGGATGCGCAGGCTCAGCGGCCATGGCTCACGGGCCCAGCTGCTCCGTGGCATGTGGGATCCTCCCGGACCGGGGCACGAACCCGTGTCCCCTGCAACGGCAGGTGGACTCTCAACCACTGTGCCACCAGGGAAGCCCTGACTATCTTATTCACTGATTCATCCCTGGGATCTAGACATTACTTGACACTTAGTAGAGTCTCAATAAATACTTGCTTTTGGATAATTAGGACAGAGGCATTATTTTGTTGCATTTTTCTCTATATATTTGCAATTTATAGTTATATTTATAATTCCTTGGTATAACATAATTATTTTTTTTTCTGTTTTAAAACATGACGGTATAAAAGACATGAGGATAAAGTAGGAAAATAGAAGATATGAATAACCCCCTAACAGATATCACATTTCTGTTGTCACTACAGTAAAATACAGCATCATTACATTACTGCCCCACAAATGCTGAGTATATTTTTATCCTCCTTAAATTTAGCAGATATGAATAGCATAATCCAAACATTGAGCATCCACTCCCTTAAAACTTTAGGTAAATCTAAAACAGGAGTATAAAATAAATATTTAATCATCCTTAGTTTAAAACTCTTCCAAATAACTTCAGAAAAGTTTCTGCTTTTTCAAGTGGAAACTAAGCAGAAAGTTCTAGAATAATAGATCCACTTAATTCCACAGGCAGGCTGATCTTTAGATACTTTAAACCGCAAGGGGCAGAGAACATCAGTATGACTACTCAGAGATGATTAAGAAAGCCGCTCATCAATTAGAAAGGTAAATCTCATGCCAGTTGATAGCAGTTAGGCTGAGAGAGGCAGTATATTCCTGATTGCGCCAAGGTCCAATGATTATGGAATGCTTCACTGTAAGTGGAAATGCAGATTTGAAAACACATTCCTAAAGTATCCATCTTTCTTATTGAACAGATTACTTTGCCCAAGTTCGGGGAACATTTGACAACCATTCAAAACCACTGGAGTTTACCTGAGAAAATAAAAATAGCCCTCCTACCTTAGAAAGGATCAGTTTAACTACCTTTTCTCTCCTTTCAGAGTTACTGAGGCAAGTTTCTCTAAGCGCAAATGTCTGATAAGTACCTTTTAACAGAGTCATTATGTGGTCAACTTTGCTCAAATCTGAGATAATTTGACATTTGCATAGCTAACAGCCCTTTCAATGTGCATTGATACTTCCATTAAATGTAATGACTTTAAATCAGTGATGGAAGAAAGAGCATCAGAATCTTTGGAAAAAGGGTTACAACTACTTGCAACTCCTCCTTCCATGTGATAGTTCCTATTTTAGAACTGTTGCATGTAATTAGAGGCATTTTTCTTATAAGGGAGCTTGTTGCCAATGCAAATGGTTGGCAACATCACCTTTCAATAAATACATCTGGCACACCCCTCCTCAAAATCATCTTGCAAACACGAAATTTTCCCTTGTAGATGGACCTTATATATAAATTGAAAATTCAATTGACATTCTACTCTGTTTCCTTCTTTCAGAAAATTTTATCAATATTTAAAATTGTTTTGATTCTCTAAAAGACTAAGTTTTTAATTTATCTTAGATAATTGAGAAGTTATCATAAAAGAAAGCCTAAAGTACCATGACTTCATTAATTCTCAACTTATTACTTCAGTATGTTCTACAGGTTGGTAACTCAAATGCATTTTTTCATTACAAAAATGCTCTTAGTGATGGTTGAGTCTTATAACTGGTTCACAAAATCATATAAATTAGTATTCCTCCAGAATTGTTAGTACTAATGTCAGTATGATCCTGGAAGAGAGAGAAGAGAGTATTTTTTTTCTTTTGCTCTTCTTCTGCAATATCAAGTTAGGCAAGGTGTATTTTCCCACATCTCCTATATTTTATGAATCAATTCCTCAAATCCTAGTGCCCTATTCCTACAACTACGTGTCCATAGTTTTGCTACAGTAGTCTCCCTTCCCTTCCTAAAGACAACACACAAATTCTAAGGTAACACCATATGCTCCATGACCAGAATCACGCATCTCACTTTTCCAAATGCAAAGACTCATTTCTAAGGTTATTTATTCTATACCTATTTGCCATTTTTCAAAGATGGTCATCCTTACTAGCCCAAGTTAATCTCTAAATGGTGGAACTTTAGACAATGTCACTTGAAGTATTTCAAGCAATGATAAATTATTTGGGGACAGGCACAACAAACAAGTAGATCAGCAAACACTGGGAGCCTATGTCTAAGGTACAAAAATCATATACTTTTGATTCTGATAATGTCTTTCTTTTTTCACAAATTCCATAGTATATTTTTTGTTTGTTTTCATGTATGCTCTCTCACCAGCAGTGAAAGACTAGAGAAAAATTGCTAAGTAAGCATTCATAAATCAGAGGTATTACTTTTTCTCTTCAAGAATATATTTACCCACTTGATAGTTATTCCAGATTTCTCAAAAATTTTCCACTCATTAGCGATAGTATGTGTGAATTGGGAAACTTTATGTAAGACTTTTATTGTGAAAATCTTTATAAAATCATTTAAAATTGTTGGAACACACACACATAGACACAAAATATTGATGTAGATAAAATTTCATATCAGGGACCTGTCCTAAGACTATAGCTACACACACAAAAAAACTTGTAAAATGTTGCTACATTTTAATATACTTCAAAACCAGTACTTTAAAGATAAGGAAGCAATGAATCAACTATGCTCCTTATTAAAAATTGCTTGTTAACATACTTCATCACTTTGAGACTAATCAAGTTTGTTTTTCCACAACACACTGAATGCACTTCAAGAAAAATACTCTAATTAAAACATGAAATTACTTTTCTTCCTCAAGCATTCTCACATCCATTGTGATATTTGCAGACCTTGCAGCTGACGCACATTTCCGAAGAAAAGCTTAAGCTAGGTTTACAGATGTGTGTTCTGAAAACTGCCAAAGTTTGAGATGAACCCTCACAGCCTAAAAGCACACATAACGCTGGATCCTGTCACCAGGTGAGAGCTCAGTGCTTCTTCTTTCAAAAAACATATGGATTGCAGATCTCTTGCAAAATTCCATAAAGGAGATTTTCCAAGACTCAATTCCCACAATAATGGTATAAAAAGAAAACAATGCTTTCTATACTATGTGGAACACCCAAGATATTAATCTGAGAAACTTACTTGTGCTGATATGATCAGATTTGCTGCTCTTTGGGGCTGGCCTCTCACACTGTGTGCCTGACCAGTTGGTGGAACATCTAGAAAGATAAAAACAAACAAAAAAATCAGTGAGTAACAAAACCCACAAGTCTGCTAATGTAGTAACTTTAACCAAATGAAATGAAGGAAGAGCCTGCTATCACAGATTCATGAATTTTAGATAGAGATTTCTGCTAATTTCCTGCATATTGTCAGTATGCTGAGGGTAACTTCAATTGGACTTCACTTGTTAAAATACTTTTTAAAATTTAAAGTCATTTTTCTTTATTCTATGTTAAACTTAAAATTGGCATATTTTATAACAAAACTGAAATTTTAATTAAGAATTGAGATTAATTTGAGACGTACTGAAAATTACGCCACTATAAAAATTGAGTTTGCCTGTCAAGCAAATCCTTCTTTACTAAGTTTCTGTGATTTATTTTTTCTGGTTCTAAATTCAGAGTGGAACTAACAACCAAACAGCAAATGGTCATATGTCTCATAGTTCAAACTGCACAATTTTTACTCTTTTAATCAGAGACAGGGAAATATAGTGCTTTCCCATTTAAGATCATGCTTCTATTCCCATGAAACCAAGACAATATGCCCAAGTTTTCATTCAGAGAAGTTGTCTTTCCCATATAGGAACCATGACATTATGATGGGAAGTCTTGCAAAGGATTAAAATAATAGATTTGATTAAAATCCTTCATTTAAACATAAATCACAACCATATAATTAGCTGATTGTATCAAAATAAATGCTGGAATGGTTTTAGCTATGTTTGAACAATGTCTGCTGGCTAACACAAGATGCCTACATGCATCTGTCAGAGGAAATCCATAGAGAAACAATTTAATTGGCTTCAGTTCTTATTTAAAATGACTGTCAAATACCACCACATCACAAGTAGTTGTACACAGTAAAAGAATCGCTTCCAGAACTATTCCAAGTAGATATCTTTGGGCATGGTGGCCAAACTAAATAACTGCCATGGGTGGGTCTCTTCCAGTTCTGTCATAGCCAATTCAAGTAGCTGAAGCTGTTTGGGAACTAGGCTTCTATGATGCCATGTGAATTATTTGTGGTACTTGCGAAGACAGTATCGGGTGTCCTAACACAAGGGCAAAATCTCATAAAATCATCATATTGACAAACTCAAGTTACAAAAAGAAAAATTTGTTTCATAAAAGCATGCATTAACTTCAGAATAATGGACAGCAACGTTACTATTCAAGAATATAGTTATTTGATTAATAATGATATTATAAAACTATGAGTATGGATCATGATTTCAATGAAAATTAATATCATTATATTATTATTAAGTCATCACTCATGCATTATCCTGATTTTTTATTTAGATCCTTTATAAAAAGCTTACATATATATTTTCTATACATCACATTTATTATATACCATACTACAAGTAAATCATTAAAATAGGTAAATAAATTTTAAGGCCAGGTCTATGACGCTGTCTGTATTACTGAAGTGAGGTAATGAAATGAGCATATTTCAAATAATTATAATAAAGTGAACAACCAATAAAATCATTGATTTAAAAAAATCTGTTTTCTCCCTTAGTTGTGGTTTTGCAGTTGAATGTTCTAGAAAATTGTTCCAGTTCTTCAGTTCCTAATTCTTGACACAGTCCAAAGATAATTCAAAATAAGATGTTTAGGCAAATTTTGCAAACATCATTAGAATGAATCCTAATCATTGCAAAAGTCTTTTTGTTCTTTGTAGCTTTACATTTGTCAAATCTTTCTAATTGACCACTGAGGATATTTTACATGCTCCAGTGAAAAAAATAATACTGATTGCTTGGTAATTTTATTATATAACCGATGTGTACAAAGCTATTTTAAAATTAAAATATCAAAATTTGCTCTTTACATTACCTCCTTTGAAAAAACAACAGTAACAACAGCAACCTAAATCAGGTTCATGTTAAGCAAGAGAAATGATCTGAGATATATTTTGTTGTGTTAATAGAGATAAGAACCTCTGGGGCTCATCGTAACACTGAGATGCTTAGAAGTCAGAAAATGGAATTGCTCAGGAATTGGAGGAATAAATGCTAATTGATAAGATGTTCTGATATGAGCATAATGTGTTTTAAGTATTTTAGGAAGTTATTAAAAATATGCCTTTAGAACTCCAGAAGGGCAGAGAGAGATTTTTAAACAAAGAAGATCAGGATACTGTGATTTTTATTCCAAACTCTGAAATTATTTAAGTAGGACAGGTGGTATTTATTAACAGTATTGAGTAATTTTCTGTTTTATCCATAGCTTGGAACCCAGTACTTATATTAGATAAAATATATCACTTGCTAGTGGTCGTGATGCTCCCCTCTTTTGCATTGTGGAAGCACACTTAACTTCTTAGCTTTCAGGGAATATTTTGTTTATAATATTTGTTTATTATCATCTTTAATCTGTACTGTTGCAATCTACTGCTCCCTGCTATTCATCCCTGGACAATTATCTTTGAGTTAGTCCTGCATGGTCCTCCCAAGAAATCTTATTTTTTTTCTTACCATCACAAACATCTGTATATCCTTCCTTTTAAATTTATTCTAGTTATTTCCCCCACTGTGCTTTACCCTAGGACAATGAAAATCAGCTTCTTTTTCTTATGTGTTTGATCACTGTACCACTCTGAATTATTTAACTTTTTAAACACTTTTATGAATTTTGGGTTCATGAAAGTATTGTCGGATCATGGATAGATAGGTAGATAGAAAGATAGATTCTTATTTATTCAAACAATTGTTTATCCTTCTCTTTTCACATTATCGTACGAAGATATTTGCTTCAAAAGCAGTCTTTTTGATTTCTCCCCTTCTCTCCAAGGCCAGTGACATTCAAAAGAAAGGTTGTTTATCGTTATATTGTTTTCCTAATCTTATTCTTCCTTTTATGTTCTAGGTTAGACTAATGATTATCAAACTGAAAAATGTGTTAAAGTTGAAATTCTGGAGGCCCATATACCAGAGATTTTCATTAAGCAGCTTGGAGCTGTGGCCAGAAATCTGCATTTTAACAAAGTGAGCCTGATGCAAATACTTCACAAATCACACTTCAAGAGATATTTGAGATAAATTATTATGTTCCCACAGATTTTGTTCTTATACCAAATATTGTTCAATCATTTAAAAAAAATTTAGGATAGGAATAATAGTATGCATGTCCAGCAAGACTGTTCAAAAGGTTAAATGACATTGGTAGAAGTTCTTAACATAGTATCTGAAAGTAACTGAGTGGATTTTTGTTTGGGGTAACTAATTCTCATCTGAATGTTACTATATGAAATGCTTGGATAGTTAACTTATTGTGTTCTTTAACAGTGTGTGCAATTATTGTATAGTTACAATATTCTATATTTCAATTGTAATTTTCTGTAACGGGGGAGTACCTTTGTGTAAAGGCAATAGTGTAGCATATATTACTAGGAAGCACAGTAAATATTTTTGGACTATCAAAATAAGTTTAGCATATATAAGGGAATAAATATATAATCTTTAAAAAGAAACAGTTTTTACAATACAAGCATAAATATAAGACATATAATTAAACTGTCCAAAACAATGAGAACTCTGAAGTAGCAGAGAGATTTTACAAAAGGAATTGAAATCAGATATAAAATACTGAAAGTGTATTAAAATCTTAGGTATTGTCTTTCACTGTAATAGTGATCAACTTACGTGGACTACTCATGTCATTTTGTGGAAATGTCGTCTAGAGTCACTTGCTTTGGGAGGACTTCAAAGTAAAATAATGAGATTAATATCTGCTTCCTCTTTTCATCAAATTTAAAGGTCATGGAACCCTTCTGACCAAAGTGGAATTCAAAGGTAAACCTTAAAGCAATTTGAAATTGAATTTCTCCTCTTACATGCTAGGCTGCCGTTATTAACTATGATGATGGAGACATTCAGAATGAAAAATCTTTTAATATACCCTTCTCTTTCTACACACAGGGGAAAAAAAATATGGCACAAGGGATTAAAGGAGCCTTAGAAAACTTGTGCAGAGTGCCATGCATGTTTCAGTGCTCCAAAAAGCTCATTCAATAAAAATAAAACTATGACTACATTTTGTGCATCAGATTTATAAAACAGTATTTTCATACAGTGATGAAAATTCAAACATTAAAAGTCAGTTGCAAATTTTTTTTTCTGATTAATTCTGAAAATTTCACTCTTTTGGTGGAAGAACATGACTACATTTGCATGGCATTCTTAACTTTAAAGCCTTACACCCTATGTAGCTCCCAGCACTTTTTTGCCCCCCTCTTCTTGCAGACTGCTGTATTGCAAAATGCAAAAAGTTTTATTGCATTTGGAAAGGATATTTATATATTAATTCACCAGTTTGTTAACTTGACTTTGAAACATTTTTTCATCTGTTATTGTTTCCCAATTTTCTGAGATAAAATTATTTCATATATACATAAAGATTTATAATTTTTTAACATGCTTCAAAAATTTTCTATCCTACCTTTGATATAATATTTTGCATGAAGTTCAATTAACATTTGCACAACTTTGTGCCAGGTCCTAGGATAAGTGTTTTCATATGAAAAATATTCTTATTCAGCTTCTATAATAACCCATGAGTTGGAATTATTCATCTTATGAAATGGAGAAGTGTGTGTTCAAATGATTTTCCTGAAAAATCATAGCTAATAAGAGGTAGAAATAAAATGTGGAGTTATTATGATCCTTCTTATTCAAAGCAGTAGTAGGAAAAATGCTTTTCCTTACTCCCTCATGCCCAAGAGAGTACAGTCACTTAAGAAGAAAGTAGAAATATTATCTGAACAAAGGAAAATCAGTGCATTTTCTGAGTAGTAAAATTGTTAAAATTACCACACCGGCTCAGACCTGTGGTCAGTAATGCCTGATATTCTGTCTCTGGCAGTGACAGTGAGGGACATGTTATAGAAGGGTGTTAATATCCTTCTTGATACCAACTTCACATTTTTGTGTGGATTCCAAAATACTGTAGATGTGTTTAAAACACCTTTAAAAATCCAAGATCCATCAATTATAAATTCATCTATATTATTACTCAGTACAATTTTGAACTTCCACAACAATTCACTCTATATATATTTCATTCATTTGGTAGATATATATATATATGTGTGTGTGTGTATATATATACACACACACACATATATATATATATATATACACACACACAGTTTTGTACTACAATTTCTATTTATTTAGCACTATTCTCTATCAAAATTTGACTGTTATTTCTAACATAGAAATAGCTAGGTATCACCCTGCTTTGTTTTCTTCAAAAAGCTTAAGTTAGTATCTTAAATTTTTGTTTGTTGTAATAAGTGGTTCAACTCTATAATTATATATTATAATGCCTAGTTTTAAAATACTACATTAAATCATTGTGTTACCTAGTATTGATAAAATTAGTAAGACAAAGCTAATCTTACTTTAATATTAAGGACATTTGGTCAGAAAGAGTTTTTGATTTCTGAGAAGGGTTAATGTGATGAAGTAAAATAATAATGAGATGTTCAATAAACTCTGACCAACAATTATTTTAGGAAAAGTAAAAATTAATGAGAGGGCTTCTCTGGTGGTGCAGTGGTTGAGAGTCCGTCTGCCGATGCAGGGGACACGGGTTCGTGCCCCAGTCTGGGAAGATCCCACATGCCGCGGAGCGGCTGGGCCCGTGAGCCATGGCCGCTGGGCCTGCGCGTCCGGAGCCTGTGCTCCGCAACGGGAGAGGCCACAACAGTGAGAGGCCCGCGTACCGCAAAAAAAAAAAAAAAAAAAAAAAAAAAAAAAAAAAATTAATGAGAAATTTCAGTTGAAGAAGTGACCATGAAAGAAATAAAATTAACAAAGTGCATTATTTAAAGTGATTATTTTAAGAAGGAGAAATATAAAAGATAAAATCTAGTTTGCCAAGAAGTTATCCATAAAAGGAAGTTTGTTAAGATTGGCTGGTTTCAGTTAGAAATGTTTAAACACAAAATTCTATGCAGGCCACCTGAGCAGAAACAGCCACTAAAGTGTGAAATGATGACTCAATAAATATTAAAAAAAGAACAAAATCTCTACTAATGTAAAACTTTTATTATCTAGATGTTTTCCAGGAAATTTTATTAAAAGCAGATCTGAAAGGCATAAAGTGTTTTTTGTAGAGTGAGTAGATGATTTCTACTTAAATTAATATGTTACATGCATCAACTCAAAAGGAAAAGGAACAATCATAAAATTAGTATTAAGTAATATGGTTGATAAAATTGAAGACATAAATGTAGGGTATTACATTAGAAACGGTGGTTATAATTCTATAGCTGAAAGTGGGAAGAAAAGCAATGTATGCTGTAACACAAATGGAAATCTACATGATGCCATGATGAATGACCAATTCCAAAACTGGCTTAAGAACATATCAAGCCATGGGGGCTGGGGTTGGAAATCTCCATGCTTAGTGCCATGCAGACAAAGTGACTAATCTTATACCTGAATATTTTATGTTTTAGCACAAAATAAGAGTAAACAATAAGGAATTTTTCTATGAAAACCTAATGACTACCCTTCCTAGTTCATAGGGTTTCTGTGGTGCAACATGGTAAAATCTGAAACAATTTATAATGGCAATATCTGGCATAGTCAACTGCAGTTATTAAATATCATTCAAGGCATATTATTAGTCCTATACAAATGTGGGGCAATGGTAGGGATATCAGAAAGTGTTAACAGAAGGTTTTGAGACTGTGAATGTCTTTATAAGTGAGATATATAACTCTAATTCTCTAGAAAATATTTATTTTCAGTTGTAGTGCACATATGCTGAGATATTGATATTAGCTACTTTAATTTATAGTCTGAATCATTGGGAAATAATTCCTATATATAGATAGTCACCTCCTTTCTGATATTTCAGTATAGCCTTTGTTCTAGTTACAAGATTTTTACATATCCACCAAAAGGTAACACTAAAGGTTTCTAGAGGCAAACATTTTTAATTGATAAAGGTACACTGTATTAGTATTGATACCACCTTCCCAATTACCACCATTCAGCCTTCCTCAAAATCTAGGACCTGCATTTCACAAGTTTTTAAAAATTTTTAAATTGTTTTAAAACAAAACAAGCAATCAAAAAAAGAGTAAATGAAAAAAATTGAAATGACTTGCTAAAATCAAGTGTATGAATTAACAAATTTGTCTACGCTGCATAAATGTCAATTAGTCATAAAACACTCACTAGATTTGTTCAACACTTATAGGAACATGTTGCAAACAGAAACATCTGAAGGCTTATGACAAAAGATGGCCATTAACACACACTTCTTTCCTAATCCAAGTATTATATTACTTCCCTGACTCAAGGTGAGAAGGTTTATGCAGGCAGTAGTCTAAAAATTGATTCAGGAAGTTTAGATAAATATCTTCAATAAATCTAAAAGGCTATAGAATATTACAGTAGTATTTTACATTATGGAGAATTGCCATTTGGGGTCAGTTATAAATACCTTTATTTATTTGGTCCACATACAATCATAAATATGGTACATTTTATTTTTGCATTTCTCTATTTATATATGCATTTATAAATTTCTAAATATGCCTTTGCCTATGACTATGCTAGACTAATTACTTAAAGGTAGGGGTAATCTATTATTCATTTTTATATTTCTTCATTTCTTGAGCACATGGTCAGTATGTAGGTTTGGTCAATCAATATGTTTGTTGTTTGTTAAAATGAATGAACGAATGCATGAAGGCATGGAGGATGCATGGTTGAACTCATATGAATACACATACATGTGTCATATCCCATTCTATGAAGAATATATAGCTCCATTCATAAGTACATGTTTTCAGCTAGTTACCAGTCATTTCTCACTGAAAAGAATATTGATCCACTATGAAAAACACTTAACATGTAAGAACCACAGTAATAGGCAAATATTTTCTTCCTTTCTTCCTTCCTCCCTCCCTCCCTCCCTTTCTTCATTAATCTATTTATTAATTCTTCCTTTTACAAAATTAGATGATCACATTTTAGCAACTTGGACATAAGTAAAATTTTACTTATTCAATGTTGTAAATTCTGTGACACTTCTGTTCTTGTCCCACGATGCAGCTAACTAAGAAACGTTTATCTTCTTTCCCTGACAAAAATTCTAAAGGCATTTGCCTGATGGGTAAACTGACATGGAAACCAGTTTTATATAAAAATCATACAAACAAATATGTAGTTAAATATAATTTAATTCAATTTAGTCATTTAAATAATTGTGTAAAATTAAAGTGCTGGTATGGTGTGACACAAATGGAATGTGTAAGTTTTGGAATTAGACAGAACTGTGCTGTAATCTAGTCTCCCCTCCTCACAAAGGATATATCTTCTAGCAATTCACCCACTTTGGTTGTTTAGTTTATAATATAAGGGAGAGCAATACTCCCACTTTTGTCACACATTTCCCACAGATCTAGCCTTTTATGCTTTAACCTTTGTTTTCCCCTTAAATCCCCTTCCTTTCTTATTTTATATTTTATCTTTCTATTGTATGTTTTCCTTTTACTACCTCAAAATTTTTCTTCTTCTTTCTTTACTTTGTTTCTTTTTTCCTCTCTTTCTTCCTTCCATTCTTTTCCTTTTTCCTTTTTGCAAGGCAAGTTGATCATTATAAAAGTTAAAAAAAAATTAGGCTTCCTGAAAGATTAAATGATACAATGTATATAAAATTTACACACCCTCTAAGTTAATTTAACTCAAGTGATAAATAATACTACGAATATTAAATTTAAAGCTTGTATATGGCACACCAATATCAATATAATTATAATTTTTGTTTGTATGCTGAGTGGAAGAAGTATTAGGCTAAAATTTCTGTACTCCTTTAACAAAAATGGCTTTCTCCTGCTACTATTCCAGTGTGAAAAAGAAGAAAATATTTCCTTAACTGACGATAATGTAAGGAATTTTTCATTTATTTTTTTCACTCTTAAACCAGTGTTGCTGGTTAATCTATATTCCTCTGATCCTTTTCTTAAAATTGTATAAAGTTGGTTTGGAATTAAGTAGTAGGTTGGAGGTTTATTGATTTATTTTTTTTGACTTGTTCCAGGATAGAACATGAGCAGGAAATAAACCTTCATTGTTAAAAGCATCTGAAATTTGTGCTTTTTCATAGCAGCAAAACCTGGGGAATGCAGTCTAATAGAGAGAAAAATAATGTAAATTGTTAAAGAGGTAACAAGTAAATGAATGAAAATACTACGTAGTTATACTGTATTTGGTTTCTTTGGTTATTCTGATTTACTTACTGATTATATTAAAGGCCAAGAACATGTCCCAGAATCAAGGGAAAATAAGGTGACTACATCAAAGCTTCATAACAACAGCTGCCCAATGGGTAACTATGCAATAACTGTTCTCTGTTAGGCAGTGCCAGCTGTACTCTCAAAGCACAAACTGGACTTTAAACTTTAATAGAAAAATTCTGTATTCCGTGTTTTTCCCCATGACATGACTAGCTTGGTGAAAGCTAGAACAAGCTACAACTTGTTACCTGGGATCATAAAGGATAGATATTGATGTGACAGATTTTCCTGGCCTTTACTGTTCCAAAAGACATGCACGTTTCACATTTCGTGCTTTGAAAATATGCCACGGGGCAGAAAACAAATAAGGGACATGCAATGACCTGACTCTTGAAAAGTGGACAACACAGGCTGCCAAAGTTGAATTGCTCAAAACCCCTGCTGAAAAGTTGTGATCTGTTTGAAATCACTCCTGACAGCTTCCTTGGGCTCTTCTCAAATGTTCTCTACGGGGCCACAGGGTCGCTGGTCCACAAGGAGGAGCGTCGCTCAGCCTGACAGCAGAGGCCTGAAG
This sequence comes from Grampus griseus, assembly GCF_964374135.1. Lineage (NCBI taxonomy): Eukaryota > Metazoa > Chordata > Mammalia > Artiodactyla > Delphinidae > Grampus > Grampus griseus. Next base: position 89,124,270 of record NC_139001.1, on the reverse strand, counting down.
AGTAGCATGTGCCCTCTCCTTTCAGCAGAGCCAGTAGTTTGAAATACCTAGGCCTTAATTAGCTGTTGTAATATAGAAGAATAATTCCTACCTTTTAAAAATGTGTGACAGAAACGAAACTCACTATCTTCTTCCCCAAAACCCCAACAGAGGTTTCCCTAGTACCTGTACATTTCCTTATGTGTTTCTCACCCTAAGGACGTATAAAACAATGCTAAACTTTTAAGAAAATACTTAGATGGAACAATCACAAAACCAAAGAAAATGACAAAATGACTAATTTTCCGATCATTCGCTTAATGAATGTCCCTTTGGTACTTGTACATTCATTTTGCATCCCTCTGAGTTTTAAAAATCTGCTTTGAAAATGTTTCAAAAGCTAGCTCCTGTGTGTTTTCTGAGGTGTTTGAGGGTGGACCTGCTGCCCTTTTTTCTCTGTTGTCCCTCATGGGACTTGAGCTTAGTTATGTACTTCCCTTTTCAGTCACTATTACTATCACAATCATCACACTTCTAATCTTTTATTTATGCCATATTTTGCTTATTTTTAATAACGAGCACTTTTTAAGAACCCCACAGCTTATTTTTTGCCTCCAAACTCCCAGAAGCCCAAATTATGCCAAGTACTGATCATTTTATGTATGGTCTATTAGAACAGTTTTAAGGTTCTACTTTTTTTTTTAAGTGTTTACTAGGTTGAAAACAATATTCTGTTTTTTTTTTAACAGGTATTACATTTCTTATTCCTCAAAATAATTTTAGGAAGTAGATGCTATCAGTATTTCCATATTAAGATGACAAATGAGGCAAAGAGAAGAAAAACAAAACCAACAAAACAAACTGCAATTCCAAGGTATAAGGTCTTCTATCTTTTGGCTCTTTTTTGTGCCCTGTTTACCAACAAATCACTTTTAAAAAGCCATTTCTTTAATTTAAAAAATTGTCTCCTTTTCCTTTGTAAATTGGGATTCATTTTAAAATCTGTTTTTTCAAACCCAGGGCTTCTTGTTCCAGCAGAGCACCATGCCATCAAGACCTTTTTAAAACACACACATGATTGAGATAGTTCATAAGTCAAATGTTATTAGTGTTCCCCTACTGTTTATGGACTTATGGAATAAATTTCAAATTCCTAGCTAAGCATATTATGTTCCTCAGAACGATTTCAGTGTATAACATTATTGTCTAATACTCCCCCAGAAGCACCATTTATCTTACACCACTCACATCCACAGAGCCCCTGCCACATTCCTTCTTGTCTCATCTCTTTCCTCAAAATAGATCAGAGTCCCTCAAGGGCAGGGGCTACAACTTACTTTCCTCTATTTCATTCTTTTTTCTTTCTTTCTTTTTTTTTTTTTTAGAGAGAAAATACCAGGGTAAAAACAACAAACAAAAGTCAAAGAGAAGAGAGAACAAAAATTAATACAATTAAGTTTTACTAATAACTTAATATGGGTAAGTTAAAAGCCTATTTAGTTCCTTTTGTAGAGAGATATTTAACCTCAGTTCCAGAACGCTCAGGAAACTTCCTGTGGTAGTTTTAGAAGATATCATAAAGATAAGAAAGAGAACCAAAAATCATAATGAAATGAATCACTTAAAATTTTTTTTCTGACTCTTGCAGTTTTTGAAAATGTATTAATGAAGTAAGAAGTGGTATTACAATGATGATAGAAAGATGCTTATATCATAGGCTGCCAGATTTCACAATACAATACAGGCACCAGGACAGTATTTTTTAGCAACATTAGTTAAGCACATATTACACAAAGAATGCATGCTAGCTGCTGAGGCAAAATAGATAAATCAGATACAACCTCTTCTTTAAAGGAATTTACAATCTGCCAGAGAGAAACAGACATGTACATTTAGAAGGGCCATGGAGTAAAACAAGCAGCATTCCCAAGCCAGTTTCATAGAAATATGCTCCATGTCAAAAGGCCACACAGAGACGAGAAGCCAATTCTAGCCATAAAATATGGAATATCATAGGGTACTACGAAAAATGTAACCACACACTCATGCAGATGATCAGAGAAAGGAAAACCATGTTTCCAAAAAAAAAAAAGAGGAAAAAAAAATAAAGCAGAAAGCAAACAAAACAAAACAAAACAGATGCCCAAATAAATATAACCAAACCAAAAAAACAAAAAAAGGAAAAATCCAGAAAAAAGGGAAAAACAAATAATAGATTGGGGAAAAATGCTCACAGAAAGTTATTTTTAGCTTCTGCTTGAAATGAAGAAGGAAAACATAAAAAACTAACAGTGTTAAATTGTTTTTGACCACACAGAGAATTGGTCCTGTTACGGGCAAGAAGCAATAATACATATAGTAAGAAATGTCTTGGAATTTTGCCATACTGCTATTTTCAAAACAGTGTGGGCCTGAATTGGTATGATTTCAAAACCAGTGTAATATCAGAGTTAGATCTTTTTGGTTCTCCCTTTTCAGTTGATAAAATATAATTTTAAACTTTTTTTTTCTTTTCTTTTTGAAAAAGAAGGTGAATTATACAGAAAATTGATTTTAAAGGAAATATTCCCCAAATTCCACCAATAATGGTCATTAATCTTTAAGCTTCACAAGTCAAATATTTTTGTCTGTTCACTGATAAAAACTTCAGTGCCTAGGTTGTTTTCTGGTATATAGTAGGTATTCAATAAAAATTTTCTGATGAATTAATATGGGAAGAAAAAAATCACCAGTATTTTTGTTATCTAAATGGACAAAAATATGAAGAAACCAAGGGACAGACACTTAGGTTTCTAGCTCATATAGATTGTGGATCTATTGATACTAGACTAGGGGTTGATAATAAGAAATAGGTGGAAAAGATTATTACTTCTCTTGAAGTTAGGCATAAATAAGTTTATAAACTTATTTTATAAACTTATAAGTTTATAAACTTATAAACATAAATTTATATAACCTGATATATTGTGGTACATTATTTTAAAGTATCAGGAAAATAGATCATAAAATCACAGAGAAAAATTAATACAGATATTTAATTGTGACCCAGGAATTTTTCAGTTACTCCATAGTTTTAATAATAAAGGCTTTGTTATTTTTAATTCTGCTACTATGGGAATCTTTGTTTTCTCAGTGTCTTTATAGATATTTTAGAGGAATTTTGAGAGAATTGGTATCTGTGGTTGTGACTCTGACCCAATTTTTAAAAAATTACTAAAATTCAAATGTGACTCTGATTAAATACATCATACTTTATAGTTTTATAGTATATTAGTGAACAATTAGTCTAAACCCATCACCTTATGGACAAGGAAAATGTGATACAAACAGACAATGTAACTTGCCCCAAATCATTGCTAGTTTGATTAATAAAATCTATACTTTCACACGGAATATTTCTTCTTCTGAGTGTTGATACTAGAAAACTAATGAGATAAGCACACAGATATTTAAAGACAGAAGTTTTTATCCTAGGAAAAAATAATTTAAAAAAAGAACAAAACACAGAAACAAACTAACAAAAAAATCCTAATTATAGAATGATAGCTGGTTCATTAAATAAAATAGGAAAAGTCCAGACAATAGAACACTCAGTAACCTTAAGAATAAAAGTATCTAGTTATGTAGATTGACACGGAATGATGTTCATAATGTATTGCAAAGTAAATAAACATGAAAGAGTATCTATCACATGATTTCATTTTAGTATATAATATTCTGCAAATATATATTTGCATAAAGAAACGGAATGAATAGAACCAAAGTAATAGTAGTTTGAGATCAAAGCGTCAGCAGGTTTGATTTCTTCTGAGGCCTCTCTCCTTGGCTTACGACCATCTTCTTCCTATATATCTTCACATGGTCTTCCCCTGTGTGTGCTGTATCCAAATCTCCCCTCCTTATAAGGACACCAGACACATTGGATTGGGGCCCACCCTAATAACCCCCATTTTAACTTATTCATCTCTTTAAAGATTCTATCTCCAAATACAGTCCCATTCTGAGGTACTGGGAGATAGAGCTTCAACATATGGATTTTGAACACAATTCATCTCAAAATACGGACAAAAAAGCAAAATTCATATACACACATATAGATACATCACTTGTGTGTATAAGTTAATTTTTTTTTTTTTTTTTTTTTTTTGCGGTACACAGGCCTCTCACTGTTGTGGCCTCTCCCATTGCGGAGCACAGGCTCTGGACGCGCAGGCCCAGCGGCCATGGCTCACGGGCCCAGCCACTCTGCGGCATGTGGGATCTTACCAGACCGGGGCATGAACCCGTGTCCCCTGCATTGGCAGGCGGACTCTCAACCACTGCACCACCAGGGAAGTCCTGTATAAGTTCATTTTATGTCAACTTGACTGGCCTAAGGGATGCCCAGATAGCTGGCAAAACATTATTTCTGGGTATGTCTATGAGGGTGTGTCTGGGAAGAAATAAATGTTTGAATTAGACTGAGTAAAGAAGACCACTCTCACCAGTGAGGGTGGGCATCATCCAATCTGCTGAGGGTCTGAATAGAACAAAAAGGCAGAGGAAGGGCACATTTGCTCTCTCTGCTTGAGCTGGGACATCCGTCATCTCTTGCCCTCAAACATTAATGCTCCTGGTTTTTAGTTCTTTGAACTTAGAATGTGACGTACACCATCATTTCCCAGGTTCTCAGGTCTTTAGATTTGGACTGAATTACACCACCAGCTTTCCCTGTTCTCCAGCTTGCAGACAGTAGACCCTGGGATTTCTTGACCTCCATAATTGGGTGAGTCAATTCCTATAATAAATGCCTCTCTCTCCCCATTTATATATATAATATATATGATATACGACACATATGATATATATCCTATTGCTTCTTTTTCTCTGGAGAACCCTGAATATTTGATTCTTCTCTTTTAAAAAACTTCAGTTAAGTCCAAGTCAATTAATATTTACTATTCACTTGCCACGTGCTATATACAAAGAGATAATCCTGTGTTGAGACTAGTGGGATAATAAGAGTAAAGTGGAAAAAGGCAGCAGAGACATTTGGGTCCAGTGAGCTATTTAAGCAAAAACATCTAGGTGTGGAATGGTCCCATGGCTATGTGGTGAGCCTGTGTATGCGCCTGTGTCCACAGTGGTAGGAGAAGTAGTGTAGCTACAAGCATTTCTTTACTACTGGAGGGTGAAATGTGCTGTGGGTATTGCTGGGAGATAATGCTGTGGAGGTTGGTCTACGTTTTAAAAAACAACTTGGGCTTCCCTGGTGGCGCAGTGATTGAGAGTCCGCCTGCCGATGCAGGGGACACGGGTTCGTGCCCCGGTCTGGAAAGATCCCACATGCCGCGTAGCGGCTAGGCCCGTGAGCCATGGCCGCTGAGCCTGCGCGTCCGGAGCCTGTGCTCTGCAACGGGAGAGGCCACAACAGTGAGAGGCCCGCGTACCACAAAAAACAAAAAACAAAAAAAAAAAACCTTAAATTCAATATAAATGAAAGTCTTACGCTAGGGAGAAATTTTAGAAGTAGGAAGACATAGTTAACTTGTTATTGAGTTCACAGGCTTATTCATTTCTATATCTCACAACAAAAATTGTCTAACAATACAAACATTGTCAAAATAACACATTAATTTTTTAAAGTTTGGCTTTAACATTGTTCAATATACCTTCTTTGATAAATGTCAAAACTCTCTCCAAATAAACATAAAAAAGCCTTTAGATTTTCATTTATTCTAGGCTTTTCTTTGGAGTTTTCTTTTCCTCCGCACATAGTAATAAGTGAAAAGGGCCATCAAGAGACAAAAGTGAAGGCTTTCAAAGAACAAATCTATTCCTTAAATTGAAAGATAAGGTAATAAAATTTCTATGTGGAAAAAACCTGTCAACCTCATAGATCTGAATACTTTGTAGACTTTCCAAATGTGTGTAAGTTCTGCACAATTCAATAGTTTTTTACTCTATGAAAAAAAGAAAAATGTAGTACCAACAAAGTTAAAGCAAGTACTATATCTTACTTCTTAAAGCAATTTTTGTTTCCTGTAAAGGCGCTTAGATGAAATAGTGCATACTAGCTTTTCATCAAAGATACATGACCACTACAAATTGAAATCTGAAGCTAAAATCTGTGTTTCCAAAAATTTCCACTTACAAGGAGAATCAACCACTAGAAAGAGATCCTGAGGGCTTAATATTCTCTTAGCTGGACAATTTTTGTATTCTACATGATCATAGGCACTTCATACTAAATTTATTTTTATTTATTTACATTTTAGTACCAAATGAATTATAAGTATCCTATGTAAAACTAGGAAATTTTCCATATTCTAGAAATTTTAACTCTAAGAAACATGAGTATAATATCTATGTCTGAACCATCTTTCCTTCATAGTTACTTAACAATGGGCCCTTAATAAATAGTGAAAGACTGATCCTCTTGAAACGTATGTCTTTCTTATTGTAAAAATATTTTCCCTTAGATCCCACTTCCCCTTGAAGTTACAATTGTTCTTCCTTCATTTAATCCACAGCCAAACAGGCAGAAAGGAATCTACAGTCTTCTCTACTTTCTTACCTTTCACTTTTCCAACTATAATCTGGTTGCTGTCATGTAGCACTTTCAAAACATCTCTCATAATGGCCATCTAATTACAAAATTCAATAAACCACTTAGAATTCTTATCCTCTTTGAACTATCTGGAGTTGATATTCTTGGACACGCTCTATTCCTTTGACTTGGAGGAACCTTCACTTTGACAAGTCCCCTCCAAATTCTATTTCTTCTCATTTTTTTGTTGATTCTTCCATAATACAGTATTAAACATTGGTGTCTCCTAGAATTCCATCCTTAATTCTCCAATCTTCTTTCTATAAACCCACTCTTGAGTCATTCATAAACTGTACCTCACAAACTGGTCCCAACATATATCTTTAATCTCCCCCAACCCATCCCCCATTATATCACATAGCCTGTGTTCTATTCTCAACAACGTTCATCTTCTACTTTCAGACCTATTCTCTCACTGTGCTATTCCTCTTTCAAGAAAGGTTTTCAGACATTTCCTCCTGTAAAATAACTAAAATTTTTTCAAAATACTGTTAAAATATCACTTCATCTGTAAAACCTTTCTCTCTCCCACTAGTAATCATTAACTGATCTCTATTCAGTTGTTTTCCCACAACACTTTGGTCATATTTCTGTATAGCAATTATCAAATGGTATTTTAACTTTTTAAAATCCATTCATCTACCCAAAATGAATCTTAAACTCTTTAAAAGTAAAAACCTTATTGGAGTTAGTCAGCACAAAGAAAGCAGTATGGAATAAGAGTTATAACCAGGGCAAGGACTTTAGAATCAAACAGGTATTTGCTAAATCAGTTTTAGCTGTTATTAATTCTCCTTCTGAATATACATAGGGCCTCACTCATCATAGGTTATCAATACATATTTGATGAATGAATTAATGAGTGAATAACAGAATATCATTATCTCTTCTACGATTCTTTCATGGCTTAAATGATTTGAGGAATTCAGTAAGCATTACTCCTACCATCAGAATAAATTTTAGGATGTAGAAAACCAAAGCACAGACAAAATTTCCATTAAGCCCAAAGCAGATAGAAATAAAGATACACAAAAGTAAAAGGTGCTTGCTCTGAACCTTTCCGATTAACACATTTTTCCTGGCTGATTTTTTTTTTTTTTTTTTGCGGTACGCGGGCCTCTCACTGCTGTGGCCTCTCCCGTCGCGGAGCACAGGCTCCGGACGCACAGGCCCAGCGGCCACGGCTCACGGGCCCAGCCGCTCAGCAGCACATGGGATCCTCCCGGACCGGGGCACAAACCCGCGTTCCCTGCATCGGCAGGCGGGCTCTCAACCACTGCACCACCAGGGAAGCCCTTCCTGGCTGATTTTAATCAGAGGCTGATTATACCTTACAAGGTCAGGTGCCTCTGATGATACATGGTAAGAGTGAAAAGTGGAACAGAACATTACTGTGGACTGTTATGCCCACAAGAAATATTCATTCTGGTGACACAAGGGCATTCTCTAGACAGGTCATATTCCTGAGACCTATTTATGGAGGGGGGTGGTGCTGAAATGTCATGTATACTTTGCCTGGGAATTGTGAGAAAGGGACAAGAAATACAAAGACTGGGCCCCAGAGCAGGCATTACCAGGGTCCTAAAAATGAGATAACATAAGTACCTAGATCAAAGTTTGGCCAAGGATCACCCTGACCTTACTAACACTGAACTAACCATGAATCCATCATTTTTCACCTGAAGTGCTGGCAGACCTTTTGGTGTGGGATCCCTGCAGCTGATCTCCAGGCCTTTCTTCCACATGCCACTCAGTGTCACCTTCGAAAGCAAACTCCTTCAGCTCTGCCTCAAATCACTTTGGCTATACATTCTTTTCAGGATCCTATGGAATCCCCTAACTTGCATAAATCAGGTTCCAATTTATCTTCCCAGTTTTAACTCCTCACCCCCCTCCCCAATTCTCCAGTCACCCTTCATTCTAGCTGTATTAAACCACTCACAGTTCCCCAGAGAGGTCACTAAGTCTCACATCCATGTCTCTGCTTATGTTATTCTTTCTTTTCAGAATGTTCTTCCCGACCTCACTGAACTATCTGAACTACATGGACAACACGAGGTTGCCTTTTCTGTAAAGTCTTCCATGTATTCCTATCTCCCATTCTAAACAAATCACCTGCCCTGTTAAAACTCCACTGCCCTCTCTTTTTTCCTGTGTTCACACCTGCGTTAATACAGGTTAATTAGTTGCTTATGAATTTCTAAACCCATTAATTCGTGAGCTCCTTGATGTTTGGGTTAAATTTCATTCATCTTCACTTGTCTAGGACTTAGCACTCTTTCAGGGTCTTATAAATACTTGCTGAATGACTGGAGGAATTTAGGTTGGAGGCAAGGCAGAGGTAAGACTAAAGAAGGGTCCCCTCTCTGTCTTCAGCTGCATAAGGCACTAAACCTGAGTATGAACTAAGAAGTGTATCAATTTCTTAACAGGTCAGTTTATATACCCTTTACAGACTGATATTTAAAGGAGTATTTCTGGATTATTTTATGTAGGAACATTGGTTTAACATATTCAAATATCTTTTAGAAAAAAAGAAAGAATATCAGTTTCTCCTATGTGATTATTTTAATCACTTCCCATATTTTCACAATTATTGTGTAAAGAATAACATTTTCTTGAATAACAAAATAGATCATTATGAACAAATTGTAGAGTTTTGGAAATGAAATATCTGAATTTTAATATAATTGTGCGTTAAAACCATTACTAAATACTCTGAGACACCACCATGAGCTATTATTGGGTGCCAATCAGGGTTTCTGTTTATGACATGGAGTATTAAGGAAGATGTCAGATATGATCCATCGCTAAAGCTCAAATGCAACATGCAAAAATAACTTCATTGTTATGAAGGTTGATAGCTACCCCAAAGGTGGTCCCTGAGATTTCACAGAGGAAAAGAATGTATTTGTTATGAACAAATTGAATCAAGAAAGAATGTTTTGAAATGAAGTTTCTGGAATATTTTAGCATATACCTATTTCTTCTGTAAAGAAGTCTTACTGATTAAGGTAAGACAGTTCCACTGAAATCTTGGGAGCCAAAATAATGTGTTTTATCAGTACTTGAAATGAAAAGTCAGTTACTAAATAAAAGACACTATTCCAATTATAGTATCCAGTATAGTAATAAAGTCTAAAAACACCTGCTTCTGTCCTCTAATTAAAAGTCACTGTTCTAGCAAATGTATTTTTATGAGACAGTTCCATGAGCTTTTTCATTCCCTCCATTATATTTCTAGACAATCTAGCTAACTGTGGTGCATACACTTGTCGGCGAGCAAAGCAAAGGTTAAGTGTGTATGACACAGATGAGCCCCGAGATTAAGTATACGCTGTGAAAAGCATGTGGATGTTCATGATTTAAACCAATGAACTCTGGCCTGAAATGATGTCACACAAAGCTTAGCGGTAAGTGGAAGGTTAAACCTACTTGCATCTCGGCTCATTAAACGCAGTTAAAGTGCAAATCCCCTCATTCTGACAGTAGTGATCACAAGGGTTCTCTTTCTGGTCACAGCGCTGACTTTTAAACCCAACAGAGCATCTGCAGAATTTCAGTAAAATACAGCTAAATAAAGCATCTGACTTTTTTTTTTCAAATGTTTCAAATTCATTTCATACAGAAATAGTAACATATGAACAAAATTTGTCTCAGGTATGCTGACTTATTTCTTATATACACACTCATCATAGGCTATTCTGACAAGGTGGGGAACAGAATGCAGATGTGGATCAGATGTGGGCATCATTCTTCTGGTCAAGCAGTGATAAAAGAAAACTCAAAATAGAGATCACATAGACTGAATGGTCTTATTTCAAGCTTTCCATTATGGCCAATCAGGTATTTGAAAAGGGAATATATTAAATTCCAGATTTTCTCAGGAGCAGAGAATCTACAATACTTTCCAAACATTTAGAAACCCAGATTCAAGGTAATGTATTTCAAAAGAGACAAGGGCTTAATAGGTTTACATAATACAACACTCAAAACCTGATACAAAAATCAAATAGTATTATACTTTTGAAAAGATACCTTACATACTTTGAAAATAATGGCCCTAAGTACCAAAGTATTTATAAATATGATTATGTCTGGGTTTCACGTATCTATTGTAAATAAGGTCAATTAAATTAGAACAATTTTTACTGGCATTTCCAAGTTCAAAGGTCTCTGAATGTTTGAAATGGGTATGATGCTAAGAAGTGAATGAGCTTTTCCATATGAAATCACTAGCAAATTGATGAGGGAGGAGATTCTGTAGTACATGAGCCAATGAGGAACAATACTTGATCAGAGATGTCCACGAAACATTCATTTAAAATATGTTACGCCAAGAAAGGAGAAAAATAGAGCAGGGATTCCATGTACATCTAAAGTTGTTATCATAAAATGCCCACAACATTATAAAATACTCACAGACACACAGGTACATTTGTCTCTGGGTCCAGCTGGCACGTGCCACCATTGTAACAGTAGCCGTCACATAGCTGGCAGCTAGAGGCAATCTTTCCATTAGTGCAGCTGCAGCAACAAAGAAAAAAAAAATCTCTTTGTTTCTGGCGTGATTATTGTTGAGAGCTGACACAAATTCTCTAAAGATGAGAATATTCATCATAGAAGACTAATGCAGTGGCTGGCTAAAAGTAGGTTTTCAGAAAGAGAGACTTGCTGGAGGCAAAGATGTTTTTTAATAGAATGATGACAAATAAAATTTTTCCTTTGGTAATTTTCAAAATTTCAATCCATTTAATATAAAAATTTAATATAGCTAGACATAGGTGTGAAAAAATATACTCTAGTGTTTATCACTTACACTTCAGGGAGACATTAACATCAGTATTTTATTCCCTTTTCATATTACAGAGTTTGGTGGCATCTTTATTATTTATAAACCACATTATCAAATACTCTGGAAGCAAATGCTCAGCTATTCCTTCTAAACTGGAAAGTCTGGTCCAAAGAACTGTTATGAGTTTTAGACTCCACATTTTGTACGAAAGCATAGAACTATTCTGTAGTCACTTTTACCCCACTGTTTCTCCCTGAATATGTACTATAATTAGTGTCAAACTCTTTTTATTCTAAAGGAAAAAACATAACACTTCATTGCAAAAATAAACAGTAATATTATAGGAACAATATGCAATATGGCAACAAAGTAATGAGGTAGGCTTTCTTGGAAAATTTTTGGAAATGCTTCTAATTTATAGTACATTACCTGTCTGGGATAAGAATAAGCACGGTGGCTATTGCTACATGGGAAAAACAAGCATAATGATAAGAGGAAAATTACAGAAATTTCTTACTTGCCATGTTATATTTTTAAATAAATAAATGAATAAATAAATACTATTAGATCAGACATTGAAAATTGTTGGTGGAACAGAGAAAAGTACATTGACATTCCAAATTATTGAGGGAAACTCTTCTACGAGAAGTATGGTAATAGAATCATACAAGCCTTGGCCCAGATCAGAATTACAACAGATCATGTCAATATTCCGATTATGAGATCATGTTAGTACTAAGTGCTATGAAGTAATCAATGGTATCACAATAAATCTGGACATAAACTTGATAAAGAAATCAGGCTGCAATGTCATTGATTGATCACTTTGATCCTCTTCATGGTGGGTACCTATTGCAGTACATCCATCAAAGAGTAATTCCCAATGATTGGTTAGATATTTGAAATAATTGGTTAGCAATCCCATAGTTTATTTATTCTGTGCATATTTATTTGGCCTCTTGTGGGTGGTAGGGCTGCTGGAAATGCACTGAACTGCTTACACTTTCCCAGAAGTTTAATTTAAAGATTTTTTTTAAGAACCTGGATTTAAAAATCACATTTCTTTTCAAGATAAACAGAAGCAGTGAGTCAATTATGTACCAGATATGAAATGGAGACACGTGAAAGTGGAACTAAACATGGGGAAGATGGTAGTGGTTTAAAGTTTCCAAGATTTAACAAAGAATATCACACTCTTTATAATCTATAGAGCCATACGAATATGGATGCAAAGTGAGTCAAGTACGTATTTAATGGTAGTGGTGTCTGATATGTTAAATGGATCTGGGAGACTTTTTCTTGCTTTCCTCGCCCAGCCTCCTTGAAAATCGAAGAGCAGAAAGTTATAGTTTCATGTTCAATCAAAGGGACAACATCAAAGAAAAAAATTAGCTCATCATACATTAAAGAATTTTCCATAAAAAGATAACTATACACCAAATATCATCTTTTAAAAGAGAAAAATATTCTAATTATCGATTGCTTTTAAACTTCTGCTTCCAAGAGTTATAAGAGATGTTGCCCTGTTCTCCTTCTAAAGGTTTTATCTGAATCCTAAACTTTAGACAGAACTTTGTAGATATTTCAAATGTGAAATACAAGTTATCCAAATCATTGTAATATATCAGAGTACAACTTATATTTTAATGTAGGTTTTCATCATAATTTCATTTCTTAGAAATGTTACATGTGCGTGCATGCAGACACACTTTGTAATTAGCAGTTGTCCAGTAAAAAGAAAGAATTCTCATAACAATTTGACATCACAGTGGTATTATTTAGGCTATTCAAAATTATGATAAAGACTTTCTTCAACAATATTTACTGAGGAAGAGAGAAAAATACACAATTAGCTCGGTTTCAAAGATTATACTCAGTATAATTGACAGAGCATCTATTCTTTACTGTAGTTGACAGCTCATAGGCTGTGCATTAGAAATACGTGACTCTTTGGAATCGCAGGTATACATGCTGCTTGAATTTTTCCATTTCAGTAAAAAAATATTTAACTCAGTTGTGATTTTGTTTTAGTATCAGTTCTTTACCCATGAAATAGAAGTCCCAATATCACTGCAAGCTTTAGTTAATGCTAAGATGAAAAGTATCATAGAAATGAAAACAAACTTATCTAAAAGTTTCAAAATACCCAAAGAGTCCTGTTTGTACTATCATGTTCATATGTTATTATAGCCTATCTGATAAATCAAATATTATACGCTTATCTTTAAACTTCCATTATCAACTCACTGCTAGCAACTATTATTTATCCATTCTTACATATAGTTTTCCAGAAAGATCTTTTAAGAGTCAAGAACTATAATGTTGGACCTTCAAAAGCCTACTCAGGCTATGAGGTTCTAGTGTTTCTATGTTGGTGAAGCCAGTATTCTATGTAAAGGAGCAGGAACCGAGGGTCCTAAGAGTTCAGCCCTTCATTCCTCACGTGGAACTGCCCTGTGTGATGGAAACAGGGTGTGTGTCTCTGCATGAGCTTCTCCAAGATAAACTGGGTTGCAAACTATGGCTCATAGCCTTTCTTATACGATGGTCCATGATTCCCTGTGTGACTGGGATGGGGCTGTGAAGAAGATTCTACAGTGCATTCCTGACATGGTACACTGGACATAAAGAAAGATGTATGCTCAGTAATTAAAATCAAGTTCTGTCATGCTAAAGTTTCATCACAAAAAACCGATGAGCTTAATGAGCAAACATGATTTTGGTAGTTTATATGAAAATGCATTTTGCTTTTATGTACTTATCAAAGGCATATATTATAACTAGTCATATTTTAAATTACTTTAGTTAAAAAATAATATACTTTCAAAGGACACAATTTGAGGGTTTGAGTAAATGTCATTTATAGCTATAACACAAATCATACATGGAGTAATTCTAAAATGAGAGTAAATAAAAAAGAAAAAAATGTTGATGGTGTCTGTAATAAAATTTTATGGGGCCTTGTTTGGCAGAGCAACATAACTCAGGGCTGGCACCCTTGCAGAGCGGTCTTGGTGGAAGCTGTGACGTGAACCCTTTAAGGCGTGCTTTCCTATCACATATGCTCGTTTATTATACTCCTAGGGCAAGTGATAGAGTCCAGTCCTTTATAAGCCCTTTTTTTGAAAAGCCTGTTAAAAGAAGTTCAGAGTGAGAATTGATCTCTAACCCCAGTGGCATAAATTTGTTTCATGCTAGAAACATTACTAGCATGTTGGCATTACTCTTTACCTGCAAAGTTCTGTTTCCCATTCACTTGATCTCAAAGTCAAAGAGCAAAAGGCAATGTAATCAAAATCTAACTTGGACATTTTTGTTGTAGTTGCTTCCTAGGAAACATTATTCCTTCTACTTATTTTGTACAATAATTTTCAAAGTCAGATAAAAAGATTAAATTTTATTTCCATTAGATAGGTCTTTTGCTTCTTCCCCAAAGGATCATTTTGTAAAATCAGAAAGGCAAACACTCATTGTTGATAATAATGATGAAACAAGTAAAAGCCTGAGCTATTCTAATTTAGAAGTATTACACATAGCTTTCTGAAGGTATGTTGCATTTCACTTTTACTTGCTTACTATTAGGAATATTCTATATAGGCAATGATCTGACCATGTCATTACATGATAAATGTTCATATTACCCAGATGTACATAATAGGTTTTTAGTAAGTTTTGGTTTAATCAAAATGAATTGAACTCTATCTCTAGCCAAAAAAGAAAAAAAGAGAGAGAGAGAGAGAATGGAATGGTTGCCATACTGAATTTTAGAATAAAAATAATTTATATTGTTTTCACTGTTTATTTCTGGATTGCTACGTCCTTTTGGGTTCAAATGTTTTTATAAAGTAAGCTAGCTGTCTACTTACTTGCAAGATATATCTTCACTGTCTTTATTTATAATGCAATGTCCCCCATGGCACCTTATACATTTGTCAACCTCGCATTTTGGTCCTTCGTAGCGTGTTGGACAGACACATTCCACACTTCCGTCATCCCCAATGGTACAGGATTCAGAATTCACACAGTAGTGATGACATACATCTAGAAAGAATGCACAACATAGAAATGAAATTTCTTGAAATATTTCAAGATATATTTCTTGAGTCACAATAAATGTTACCTTTCACTTAATATTTTAAAATCGTCAGAGAATAGGTAGATTAATTTACAAAAAGCAGCGTGTAACTGGATGTAACCAGAATTCTTTAATAATGCCATTGGTTCCTCTTTTTGCCCGAGTTAGGCATCATTTCATCTTTCTAAGAGGAGATGGGTTATACTGATATAATACTAAGTGACAAACTCTTTTGGTTCTGAGTTTTAAAGTTTAAGTTCACAAGTTTCCTCAGTTTTCCTTCTAATGAGCAATATTAATGTTATTCTGAAATGAACAGAAATGCTCAAGATTTCTTTAGATGTCATTTATCTTTGTCCCTCTTTGCAACTCTTTTCATCCAGAGAACAGGGTAGTGAGTGGTGAGTAGGGGAATCCTACCTCTTCACTAGCTTTTGGTGTGGTGGAAAGAAGCCTCCCTCTATGAGCCAGAACAGGCCCAGTATTTCCAAACACCTGGGCAGGTAAGCAGACAGGAGGTGTGTCTCTCATGGAACCCTAATAGAAAGGTAGACTGGAAGACTAACTGATCCATCATAGGTAGAAAGTGATAACAGAAGTCTAGACTATTGCCCCCTCCTAGGTGAGAACCTAACCTCCCCAACAGTCAGAGGGAAAACCTCCCTGTAGCTGAGCCCTTTACTTTGGAAGATGTTTCTTACTGAGCGCTACAGACAATTTTCTCAACCACCAAGGAAGTCTTACTTGAATATTTCTATACCTCTTGAACGTCGGTAATAAAACAAAGACAATTTAATAATATAAGAACCACATTGACCTTGCAATTAGATATTCTGCCTGTCTTTTGAAAAACAAGTTTATATGTCTGTTGACATATCAATGTATTCAAATTTACCATATTCAAAATATTGAAATTTATAGTACAAATAACCGTAAGCAGAAGAACTGTTCAAATTGATCCCAGTCTTTGTGTTTGGAGCTGCAATTTCATTTTAGCTATCTAACCATGAAGCAATGTTAAATGAGATTAGCTGAGATAAAAATCACAACTTATAAACTTTAACCTGTGATAAGACAGTTATGGTAGGGAGAAAAATTAAAACGTAATTTATAATTTTCATGTTTGTGTATCTATCTAGCTGTTTATTAAATCAGACAGAAATTAAATTTACTGACAGGCTTGCTTCATATTTACGGAAATTTATTTCAAGCATTCTTCTGCTTGCTGTTGCTTTACGTCAAGTGCCCTCGTTGCAATTCCATGCTGAAGCTTATTACTAAGGGTCTTGGCTGTATGTAAGGAAAGTAGCACTTTCGAAAGGTGAGAGACGTGGAGATCTAAAAGTTAAGTCAGTGATAGTATCTGTCCATTATGATGTCTATCTGTAGTTGTTCTAGGCTTGGCAGGTAGAGTTTACACAGCACAGCTTCTGTTTTTATTTATGAAGAATGCATTAGCAGCAGCCTACATAATCATCTAGTACCATCTCCTATGCAGAAATCTCTAAAGAAAAATTTTCCTTCGTCAGGCTGCTACATACCACTTATTGACAGAGAGCTCTTTTAAGATTGTCTCTAATTGCTTTAAATTTCATTCTTTGGTCCTGGTTCATTTTTCTGATGGGACATAGAAGTCAGCTGATGTATCTGTCCAAGATCTTCATATTATGAGGTTTTTCCACAGTGGATAATTCATCAGAATCATGTAGGTAACTTATTTGCAAATAAAAATTCCAGTGTCTTTCCCTTTCATCCACCACCACCCCTGGATTCCAATTTATAGATCATAAACGAGGCCCAGGTGATTCCCGTGGGACTGGTTGAGTAAATAGAATTTGGGAATGAGGGAATGTAAGAAATCGGAAAACAATTTACTGATTAGCAAAGGGACTACATTGTCTCATAATTGTAAATAGATTTGATTTGACTAAAATAGCTTATTTCTTGACTAATTTGTGAGCCCTAATTAAAATGTAATTTTTAACCTAAAATTTTGAACCACTTTTTTTATAATCACATCACTGAGAAGACCTAAGAAACTCAAAAAAACTGGGTTAACATTCTGAGGGGTGATGATTGCCCTACACCATACTGTAGCAAGGAACAGTTTGCACTTATCTAGGGTGCTAAAGGTCAAAGTTAAAAACCTACCTACAATTTACTAATTATAACCAGTTTTGGTGCATAAATTAAATCTGTTTTAGATTAAGATTATAAAGATGTGAGAATATATACAACTCATTAGTTATCAAGGAAATACAAATTAATAGCTCAAAGAAATACCATTGCACACATACCAAATTGACAACAAATAGCAGAAACTCTCGTACACTAGTAGTGGGAATATAAACTGGTTCAACCAATTTGGGAAACAATTGACAGTATATACTAAATTTGAACATACCCACACTTTATGACCTAGATTTTTACTCTTAATATACTGTATATCCCAGAAGAAAGCATGTACATGTGCACACAAACATGTACATAATATGCACAGCAATATATTTTGAAATAGCCGAAAACAGAAAATAGTCTAAATGTCCATTGTAAGAAGAATGGATAAACTGTAGTTCATATATATATATGTATATTTATATGTAAAGAGTTAAATGAAAAATGAAGACATTACAGTTATACACAATGACATGGATGAATCTCACAAAAATAATATTGAGAGGAAAATGCTGGACAGAAAAATATATATACTACTTTTTTATTTATATAACTTCAAAAGGAAGAACTAATTTACGGTTTTAAGAGTCAAAAATAAGTTATTTTTGAGGGGCTTCCCTGGTGGCGCAGTGGTTGGGAGGCTGCCTGCCGATGCAGGGGACACAGGTTCGTGCCCCGGTCGGGGAAGATCCCACATGCTGCGGAGCGGCTGGGCCCGTGAGCCATGGCCACTGAGCCTGTGCATCCGGAGCCTGTGCTTTGCAACGGGAGAGGCCACAACAGTGAGAGGCCCATGTACCGCAAAAAAAGAAAAAAAGAGTTATTTTTGAGGAGGAGGAAAGGGATAGTGATGAAGAACACCAGGGGGCATCTGAGGTAATGATAATGTTTATTCTTGACCTGAATGTTGGTTCACACTGGTATGTACAGCTGGGGATAAATTATTGAACTGTATACCTGTGATTTTAAACATTTCTATGTATATTATTTTTCCATAGAAAGATTTTTTAATCTAATGGCATATAAGCTACAATGAGAATATTTTATAAATTCTGCTTAATTTGCTAAACAGGCTAATAGCTTTTCTCTTTACACATGATATTTTTTAAAGGAATTCATGGTCCACTTTTTATGCTTAAAAGGAAATTCTCTGGAGAAATGTCTATTTAGGTCTTCTGTCCACTTATGGATTGGGTTGTTTGCTTTGATACTGAGCTGCATGAGCTGCTTGTAAATTTTGGAGATTAATCCTTTGTCAGTTGCTTCATTTGCAAATATTTTCTCCAATTCTGAGGGTTGTCTTTTCATCTTGTTTATGGTTTCCTTTACTGTGTGAAAGCTTTTAAGTTTCATTAGGTCCCATTTGTTTATTTTTGTTTTAATTTCCATTTCTCTGGGAGATATGTCAAAAAGGATCTTGATGTGATGTATGTCAAAGACTGTTCTGCCTATGTTTTCCTGTAAGAGTTTTATAGTGTCTGGCCTTACATTTAGGTCCTTAATCCATTTTGAGCTTATTTTTGTGTATGGGGTTAGGGAGTGTTCTAATTTCATTCTTTTACATGTACCTGTCCAGTTTTCCCAGCACCACTTATTGAAGAGGCTGTCTTTTCCCCATTGTATATTCTTGCCTCCTTTATCAAAAATAAGGTGACCATATGTGCATGGGTTTATCTCCGGGCTTTCTATCCTGTTCCATTAATTTTTCTTTCTGTTTTTTGTGCCAGTACCATACTGTCTTGATTACTGTAGCTTTGTAGTATAGTCTGAAGTCTGGGAGCCTGATTCCTTCAGCTCCATTTTTCTTTCTCAAGATTGCTTTGGCTATTCGGGGTCTTTGTGTTTCCATACAAATTGTGAAATTTTTTGTTCTAGTTCTGTGAAAAATGCCATTGGTAGTTTGATAGGGATTGAACTGAATCTGTAGATTGCTTTGGGTAGTATAGTCATTTTCACCGTGTTGATTCTTCCAATCCAAGAACATGGTATATCTCTCCATCTGTTTGTATCATCTTTAATTTCTTTCATCAGTGTCTTACAGTTTTCTGCATACAGGTCTTTTGTCTCCTTAGGTAGGTTTATTCCTAGGTATTTTATTCTTTTTGTTGCACTGGTAAATGGGAGTGTTTCCTAAATTTCTCTTTCAGATTTTTCATCATTAGTGTATAAGAATGCAAGAGATTTCTGTGCATTGATTTTGTATCCTGCTACTTTACCAAATTCATTGATTAGCTGTAGTAGTTTTCTGGTAGCATCTTTAGGTTTCTCTATGTATAGTATCATGTCATCTTCAAATACAGATTGCCAACAAACATATGAAAGGATGCTCAATATCACTGATCATTAGAGAAATGCAAATCAAAACTACAATGAGGTATCACCTCACACTAGTCAGAATGGCCATCATCAAAAAAATCTACAAATTTACAAAAAAATCTACAAATGCTGGAGAGGGTGTGAAGAAAAGAGAACCCTCTTGCATTGTTGGTGGGAATGTAAATTGATACAGCCACTATGGAGAACAGTATGGAAGTTCCTTAAAAAAATGAAAATAGAACTACCATATGACCCAGCAATCCCATTCCTGGGCATATACCCTGAGAAAACCATAATTCAAAAAGAGTCATGTACAACAATGTTCATTACAGCTCTATTTACAATAGCCAGGACATGGAAGCAACTAAGTGTCCACTGACAGATGAATGGATAAAGAAGATGTGGCACATATATACAATGGAATATTACTCAGCCATAAAAAGAAACGAAATTGAGTTATTGTAGTGAACCTAGAGTCTGTCATACAGAGTGAAGTAAGTCAGAAGGAGAAAAACAAATACTGTATGCTAATACATATATATGGAATCTAAAAAAAAAAAAAAGGTTCTGCAGAACCTAGGGGCAGGACAGGAATAAAGATGCAGACGTAGAGATTGAATTTGACATGAGAAGGGGGAAGAGTAAGCTGGGACAAAGTGAGAGAGAGGCATGGACATATATATACACTACCAAACGTAAAATAGATAGCTAGTGGGAAGCAGCCGCAAAGCACAGGGAGATCAGCTCGGTGCTTTGTGACCACCTAGAGGGATGGGATAGGGAGGGTCGGAGGGAGACACAAGCGGGAGGAGATATAGGGATATATGTATATGTATAGCTGATTCACTTTGTTATAAAGCAGAAACTAACACACCATTGTAAAGCAATTATGCTTCAATAAAGATGTTTAAAAAAAAAGGAAATCCTCCACCCTTTAATGCTTTTAATATTTTTTGAAGCATGCCAAATGCACATTATTCAATTGCAATTGACTGGTCTCATGGCCTAAAAATGGAACCTAAAGAATGTAAAGAAATGTTTGCTAATATAAAATTGTGAAGTAAACAGATGTTAGAATATACAGTTTAATAAATAATTCTAAATTGCATGCTGTTAAGCCATGCCATGTTTTCCCTCTAAAATAGCCTGAAATAATTTTAGGCTCAGAACCCTTTCTCTACAGATATTCAAATGGAAGACATTTCACTTTTCCCAGTTTACATGTTTAGCACTTTATGCTAAATTGAAGCTTAGGGACAGAGAGCTGCTCACTATACTCCAGCCCTGTCAGAGTGGCTTCCCAATGCCTACCTATGAAAAATTTCTGACTATCTCCCACTGTTAGGCTTAAGATGTGGAACATGTAGAGGATGCTGAATTATATGTCTGGCTGGATTGTTTTCTGCATCACTGTTAGGATTCTTGGGCCCAACACTTTTAATATATATTCCCTCCCTCCCTCCCTCCCTCTCTCTCTTCCCTCCTTTCTTTCTCCTCTTAAAGCCTTCCCTATTTATTCAATTCCAACTCCAAGATTTCTGAACACAGGAGAAGGTAGATCTTACTTGATAGGGGACTTCAGCATCTCGTATTTAATCTATCACATAAGCACTGGATATTTGTAAATCGAAATAACTCCTTCAAAAGCTCTCTGATATTTCAAGTTTAATCGTGTCACATACTATATGCAAGTCCAGGAAAAAGTTTGAAACACCTGATGGTACTATTTGCAAATTGATTGACTCAACCAGAGTTCATGTTCTCTGCAATTGTCTCAATATCATGATAGGAATGTATAGTAAGTCATAGGAATGCTACCTTATTTCTCTCTCATTCTCTTTTCAGCTATAATCCACTTTGAATTACAAGCATCTATGTAAAATTTGTATAAATATATGCTGTATTTTTATCAGTGTCTCCTCTCTATACACTCTCAAATAATTACTACATACTCATATTTAAATTCTAACTATCTCTTCAGTTATTTATTTAATAAAAGGAATACTTCATTAGCACTTCCCAATTCAGCAGAAATTTAGCAAAGTATGAAGAAGAATATTATACGAGAAGGCTCCTATGGTATTCAATTAATCACTTTGGTTCTAAGGAGGCTTTCTTGATAAGCTCAGAAACAGAGAGAAGTCTAACCATAACTGGAAGAACAATTTTTTTATCCTAGAGCACTGAAAATAGTTATCCTACACAGCTTACCACTTTAAGCATCAAAAATGCTTTAAAACCATTTTGAAAGTAATCTTTCTATAAGATAGATATGCATGTTCTTAACTAAAATATATTGGTATTTTTATTAATGACTCATTTATCACTCTATCAATTATTTATGTGAAATTACCTTTGCAGAAGTTTCATAACCTTCTGCTTTTTTTCATATTTCAGTTTTGACTAAGTGAAATGTTACCGATTATGAAGCAGTAGACAAATCTAAATAAAAAACTTAATTCCTCCCAAAGAATAAGAGTTAGGAATGTTGGTGGTTGGTTAACACCAAGGTGTACCA
Organism: Grampus griseus; assembly: GCF_964374135.1. Classification (NCBI taxonomy): domain Eukaryota; kingdom Metazoa; phylum Chordata; class Mammalia; order Artiodactyla; family Delphinidae; genus Grampus; species Grampus griseus. The sequence continues at coordinate 89,101,823 of NC_139001.1, read as the reverse complement.
CAAAGGGATCATCTTCTATTTTCTGACACACAGACACACACACATACATGCACTTTCCCCAACACAATCATCTTTTTCCCCCCAAATTTTAAATTTAGCTTAATAATTATTGGAACTGAGAGAAAGTTAAAAAGAATGCGGTAGACTAAAAGAAGAAAAGTTAGAAGAAAATACAGGTGATGAGACATTTTGGTAGAGAGGATGAAATAGGGAAGGAATTGAAGATTGAAGGCTGAAGATAAAAGAGGCTAGTGAGATTGGCCAGTAAGTGTTCAACAGCAACAGTCTGGAATTTATGGAAAGAAAAGCAGGTGGAAGAATATAGTTGATCTAATTTTAAACACCATGATGATAAAATGGAAGTAGTGGATGTGTAATTATTTGCTGAGGACATGCATGTGTCTAATTGTATACTGGGAGCTGTGAGAAGAGTTCAGAAATACAAGACAGGACACCAGCTCTAGAGAGCTGATAAGCCAATTAAAAGGTTAAAACAAGAAGAAAAAAGCAATTAAAACTGATGTGAATAATGTCCACTGTGGCAAGAGCCTACATATATTACTACCAACAAAATCTTCCTTCCTTTGGAACATTCTAGCTCATAAGTTTTGAGCATTTTACTGACCTGAATGGCATAATAATTGAGATTTCTGTATATGGTAAGAAGGAGCAATAATGAAATGCAATTAATTTGTGCTAAGAAAGTAGAGATTACCATGAAATTATATAATAACATTTTATATTCACAATATAAAAATTATTATAACCTGTGTAGGGTAATTACACTAAGAACTGCATAGCAGCACCAAACACAATCATGTAATCTAAAGGACAATGATGGATATATAATTACAGAGTATTCACATGGTAATTAAGTAGATAGTAACTGGAGAATAAGTGAATGGCTATTTTCTGCAACAGAAACGGAGTAATTTTCAAGGCAGATCATTATTGCACTGTCTCTTTTTCTCTTTCTCTCTTTCTCTGTTCTTTTTAAGTAACCAGAAATACAAGGAGATACTTCTTCCTTTAATATTTTTTACAGTATCTTAATAGACCACATAAAAATATGTACATGTATGGGTATATATACAGGTTTATGAATATTCATCGGGAGCCAGATGCCTATAAAATCTCTAGCTGCATTTAACTTCTTTCCCAAATATTTCTTTCTATTGAAAAGTAATTGCCAAGACCATTTAGCTATTAACTCACATTTGCAACTGGGCTATTCACATTGTAATAGTTAGTGAAGTGTGAAATTTATTTAAAGAGAAGAAAACCAAACCAAAATATACTACCTAAACAGGAGCTGAAGATAGTAAGAATAATGAGTAAACTGGAGAGTACTTAATTGGTAATACAGAGTGGTTATACAGGGGAGACTAAATTATGCAATCACATGTATGTACATCAATTGTCCTACTTCACTGAATTTTGACCTGGCCTTTAAAAAAATGTGAAAAAAAAATGCTATGTGAATTGGCTTTAAGATTCCTAATTTAAATAAGCATTTGATAATTTAGGACCACACACACACACACACACACACAAACACACCAATAAATTAAAAGTAGGATGGTATTACTTTCACAAAGACTAGGTAAACCCACAGCACATACCCCCAGGCATTCTATAACTGAGCTCCAATTTCAGTGCAATTCATACTCCACCTTCACTGTTATTTGTCTCAGGAGTAGTAGGTTCTATGAATTTTGCTAATGTTCTCCCTGCCGGGATGTTTATAGCTGCTTCCACATATGTATAAAAGGCAGAAGAATTTCCAGAAGAGCCAACATGGTGTTTTATAAACTTTTGATGAATACTTATACTAGGGTGACATAATAAAAAGAAAGAAAAAACAAAATCATTGGCCAGAATATGAGGGACTTGGAGGTTTAATTCAGCCCTTCCTCTGACTAACAATATGACCTCATCTGAATTACTTGACTAACTTCTACAAGATGCCCTTTTGTCATCTTTGAACAGAGTCAGTATTACTAAACACACCTGAGATTATGTCATGATTCCCTGCTCACCCATCCATCCTCAACAATATCCTTAATACCAAAAAGGCCAATGAGAGCCTGTTTTGAGTAAAATGATGGAAATGATGATTATGATGATAATAAACACTTGTTTTTAGCTGTCTTCTACATGCCAGGCACATGTGTTGGCTTTAGTCTCAGCATTACATGGTATTACCCTCATTTTATAGGTGATTACTCTGAGGCACAGAGAGGTTATGCAACTTGCCAATGACGACACAAGAAAAAGTGAGAAGACTGAAATTCAAACCCCAATAAGTCAAACTCTAGAGAATAAACTCTTATTTTTATTATTCAATTACTCACACTCAAGAAAAAAAAAAATCCAGAAAGTAATTTGGAATACTTTGGTGTTCTTTTTTCCTTATGTGTGTCTAAAATTGAATGGGCCTCCATCTATATAGATATCTGAAGGTCTAACCACCATTCAGAATGCTAATGGACCCTGCAGTAGCAAGAGTAACAGACCCAGAAGAGCTTACCTGATGTCATACAGACCAGCAAAATTAGAGCTCAGGAACTCAATCTGGGCTCCTATATCTCATCGAAACATTCATTTTTCATGTGCCATTCTCAGCATTCCATCCCAACCCAAGTTGAACATTGGCCTCTCTAGCCACTAGTAATTGGCTTACAGCACTGGACTCTCTTACTTGAAGGGAACACATAACCATACATATGATATAGTCAATATCAGGCAGGATCAGCTCTGAGTCACTCTGGACAAATAGGAAACCAAAATACAGCCAAGAAATCTCAAAGTATGACATTCCTGAGTGTCACCATTTGCTGACACATCATTTAAGATGAAAACATTTAGAAGGTTTTCTGGAAAAGCTTTTAGATTCTTAAAAATGTTAACAAAAGTGATGGCAGCCTTTCTTCTCTGGAGTCAGTTTTTCATTTATCATGGTTTAGGAGGCAAAGAGATAAAGTAACTTGTATAATTAGCTTAGAATTTTATGATTGCTGTCTTTAAAGGATTATATTAAAAAATAAAAGCAAAGTTAAGAAATATTAGAATGTATTCTTTTTCACATTCCTCCAATGTTTCACACAGCCTAAGATATTTTAATAATTAAACTTATTGCATAGTCCTAAATATATCGTCTGTTTTCAGAACTGAGTTTAATAAAGTAGGCAAACACTGAATCCAGGTATGCCAATTAAATATTCACTAGGGAAAAATGTGTGCAAAACTCTGATTAGAGCTGATAAATTTTCATCAGAAAAGCATGTTTAAGAAAATTAGCATTTTCTAATTTATTACTAAAAATTGAAATATATCCCAAATATTTTATAGAGAAAACTGCAAAAATTTAGAGTGAGATCTATTCTGAGCAAACACTGCCATCTCGGAGTATCCAGGTAAAAGGAAAATGTAAGATTCAGAAAGCCAATTTAATAAAATTTTCATTTGAGTGAGAAATATGGGGTGGGATTTTAAAAGTACCAGCATTTAAATTCTCAACAGGTTGCTGTTTCAAAATGTATATTAACAATGATGGCATCAGTAATTTTAGCGATAGTCAAAATTAACTCATAAAACTATCATGGCAATGTTTTTTTCAAATATCAGAGAAACCTACATAACTTTTGTTTATAAAGGATGTTCTGGGTTGAGTATTCCTCTATTTTTAAAGCAATCCAGCTATAAAAGCTTTTAGCAAGTAAGTATAAAGTGGTAGAGAGTCATTTGAGACTTGAAAGCAAGTTCACTTGCAGATGACAGCTAAATACAATTACCAGATGAGGCTAACTCAAAACCATACAAGTGAATAAGCATATGATGGCTTAAACGTAGAATAAGAATGAAGCACACACATATATGTAGTAACTCCCTCACCATGAACAAAGCATTTACCATGTTTAGGCCCTAATTTCTTTATCAGGACATTGAATGGTACTAAAGTTCAATTCATTTCAGCCTAATAAAATTTATTAACATCAACTATGTTAATAGTATCTATAGTGTTAATATTGCCCTTACCCTCAGGGTGCCTATAATTTGATAGAACCTCAGGGCTAACACAACTGAAAAAAATTAAGATCAATAAAATATTTTAGTTAAGAACTATTTCTTTAAGACAATTCAGAGCACAAATTAATTAATAACTCATTTGTAGAAAACTAGAAAGAATTTCATGGAGAAATGAGAGGTGAACAATGCTTGGAATCGATCATGGAAAAGATCATCTCAGATAGGAGTATCATTAAGAAAGTTATCGTCATCATGTTGTAGCCTAACAAGAGGGCAGGGAATGTCTTACCTCATACTGGGAGAAGACATGGCCATCGTAGACAAACCCATGCAGTTCCTATATACATATTTTTTCTCCTTCTTTCTCTCTCTCTTCTCCATTCCAACTTTTCATCCTTTCTTTCTTCCAAGCTACTCACTTCAAAACTAAATGTTAAAGTAATGATTTCTGATATAATTAGATGTAACTTTCTCCTACTTTTCCTTCAATATGTTACCTTGCAAAATACATAATATATGTTTCTTTATATCCATATATCAATATCTATACAGATATATAGAGAGTGGTTTTTACACTGGTGTGATAAGTGATTACTATTTAATGAGAGTTCCCTAAAATATTGAGAAAGTCATCTTGAAAAGGTCACCTGACAGAGTAATATGTAGCAAATTATAAAAGATATCCCCTGGTCAAATGTGCAAGTTTCCTTTAGGTTAGATGTGTAGGCATAAAACAGATTATTCATATATAAAAATCGGCTTTCTACTTTACTTTCATAGTAATTCAAAGGTTACAGAAAATCACTTTAATTAGTAGCATTACACTTTAACATGATAAGAACTAGGCATTGAATTACTGCAATTAATCAATAAACAATTTAATCCAGTATACTTTTGATTTATAAAGAGTATTGTTCTTTGAAGACATTCTTGTAAATTGTTTCAACCTTAAGGCGATGAGATTAACTCATTACTCTTTTACGTACCTAGCTTACAAAAAGATACTGTAGCAATACACTTCTGATATAGTAACTAATGTGTTTTAGTTTCTATAGCCCCCTGACTCTTTTCTTCATTCAGACTGTATTAGGTACTTAATTTACCCTGCTTTATTTTTCATCATCTCATTTCTCACCACCAGACACTTAATATGTTTGTTTGCATATTTTTTATAAATACTAAAGTGTACCATGAGAGCAGTTTTTTGTTTTATTCATGACTAATTCTCAAGCCTCAGTGGCTGTCACACATTAGATGCACTATTTATATTTGTTGAATTAATGAATGAGCACTGCCCCTTGGAAAGCAGGGGACTTCAGAAGGCAGAGAACAAGCGTCATACTGTAGATTTTTTAGTTTTAAAACTCCAAAGGCAGTTACGAATTTATGTAAATATGAGATCAATCAAGGTTAATTTTACTTACTCTGGAAACTAACTGAAGTTTGCCAAGATATGTATGTGTGTTACAGTTGGGGAGAGGAAGGTGGGAGATGAAAGAGGAAATTCAGATGAGAAGCAAAGATAGATGCCATCCAGTCTCTGAAAAAGGGCTCTTGGATATCTAGTGCCTACATAAAATAGACATTCAGCTGCTGGATCAATGAAACAACTACCAGATACTCCAGACCACCAGGTGAATGAAAGATGTGACCTACCATTTTCCCAGAAATGGGCATTCCATAGACGTAGACTAAACTTTTCAGCTTCCAGTAGGTTTCATTTTGTAGTCATAGCCTAACCTATGTATGAAAGTAAACCTAGGAGACTAGTTCAAGATGGCAGAGTAGAAGGACGTGCTCTCACTCCCTCTTGTGAGAGCACTGGAATCACAACTGACTGCTGAACAAACACCAACAGGAAGACACTGGAATTCACCAAAAAGGATACCCCACATCCAAAGAAAAGGAGAAGCCGCAATGAGACGGTAGGAAGGGCACAATCACAATTAAATCAAATCCCATAACCACTGGGTGGGTGACTCACAAACTGAAGAACACTTATACCACAGAAGTCCACCCACTGGAGTGAAGCTTCTGAGCCCCACGTCAGGTTTCCCAATCTGGGGGTCCAGCAACGGGAGGAGGAATTCCCAGAGAAACAGACTTTGAAGGCTAGAGGGATTTGATTGCAGGATTTCGACAGGAGTTGGGGAGGCAGAGACTCCACTCTTGGAGGGCAAACACAAAGTAGTGTGCACATTGGGACGCAGGAGAAGGAGCGGTGACCCCATAGGAGACTGAACCAGACCTACCTGCTAGTGTTGGAGGGTCTCCTGCAGAGGCGGGGGGGTGGTGGCTGTGGATTACCATTGGGACAAGGACACTGACAGCAGAAATTCTGTGAAGTGCTCCTTGGCGTGAGCCCTCCTGGAGTCCACCATTGGACCCACCAAGGAGCCAGGAAGGCTCCAGTGATGGGCTGCCTCATGCCAAACAACCAACCCAGCCCCACCCATTAGGAGACAAGCAGATTAAAAGTTTTACTGAGCTCTACCCACCAGAATAACACCCAGCTCTACCCACCACCAGTCCCTCCCATCAGGAAGCTTGCACAAGCCTCTTAGATAGCCTCATCCACCAGAGGGCAAACAGCAGAAGCAAGAAGGACCACAATCCTGAAGCCTGTGGAACGAAAACCACATTCACAGAAAGAGAGAGAAAATGAAAAGGCAGAGGACTATGTATCAGATGAAGAAACAAGAAAAAACCCCAGAAAAATGACTAAATGAAGTGGAGATAGGCAAACTTCCAGAAAAATAATTCAGAATAATGAGAGTGAAGATGATCCAGGACCTTGGAAAATGAATGGAGGCAAAGATCAGAAGATGCAAGAAATGTTTAACAAAGACCTAAAAGAATTAAAGACCAAACAAACAGAGATGAGCAATAAAATAACTGAAATGAAAAATATACGAAAAGGAATCAATAGCAGAATAACTGAGGCAGAAGAATGGATAAGTGACCTGGAAGACAGAATGGTGGAATTCACTGCTGCAAAACAGAACAAAGAAAAGAGAATGAAAAGAAATGAAGACAGACTAAGAGACCACTGGGACAACATTAAACGCACCAACATTCGCATTATATGTGTTCCAGAAGGAGAAGAGAGAGAGAAAGGACCTGAGAAAAAAATTGAGGAGATAATAGTTGGAAACTTCCCTAACATGGGAAAGGAAAGAGATAACCAAATCCAGAAAGCATAGAGAGTACCAGGCAGGATAAAAACAAGGAAGAACATGCTGAGATACATAGTAATCAAATTTGACAAAAATTAAAAACAAACACAAATTATTAAAAGCAACAAGGGAAAAACGACAAATAACATACAAGGGAACTTCCAGAAGGTTAACAGCTGATTTCTCAGCAGAAACTCTACTAGCCAGAAGGGAGTGGCATGATATACTTAAAGTGATGAAAGGGAAAAACCTACTACCATTATTACTCTATCTGGCAAGAATCTAATTCAGATTTGGCGAAGAAATCAAAAGCTTTATAGACAAGCAAAAGCTAAGAGAATTCAGCACCACCAGACCAGCTCTACAACAAATGCTAAAGGAACTTCTCCAAGTTTGAAACACAAGAGAAGAAAAGGACCTATAAAACAAACACACAACACTTAAGATAATGGTAATATGAACATACATATTGATAATCACCTTAAATGTGAATGGATTAAATGCTCCAGCCAAAAGACACAGGCTTGCTGAATGGACACAAAAACAAGACCCATATAAATACGGTCTACAAGAGACCCACTTCAGACCTAGGGACACATACAGACTGAAAGTGAGGGGATGGAAAAAGATATTCCATGCAAATGGAAATCAAAAGAAAGCTGGAGTAGCAATACTCATATCAGATAAAATAGACTTTAAAATAAAGAATGTTACAAGAGACAAGGAAGGACACTACGTAACGATCAAGGAATCAATCCAAGAAGATGATATAACAATTATAAATATATTTTCACCCAACATAGGAGCACTGCAATACATAAGGCGAATGCTAACAGCTATAAAAGAGGAAATCAACAGTAACACAATAAAAGTGAGGGACTTTAACACCACACTGACACCAATGGACAGATCATCCAGACAGAATATTAATAAGGAAATGCAAACTTTAGATGACACAATAGACCAGATAGATTTAATTGATATTTATAGGACATTCCATCCAAAAACAGCAGATTACACTTTCTTCTCAAGTGCACACAGAACATTCTCCAGGATAGATCACACCTTGGGTCACAAATCAAGCCTCAGTAAATTTAAGAAAATTGAAATCATATCAAGCATCTTTTATGACCACAACGCTATGAGATTAGAAATGAATTATAGGGAATAAAACATAAAAAACACAAACACATGGAGGCTAAACCATACGTTACTAAATAACCAAGAGATCACTGAAGAAATCAAAGAGGAAATCAAAAAATACATAGAGACAAATGACAACAAAAACACAACAATCCAAAATCTATGGGATGTAGCAAACACTGTTCGAAGAGGGAAGTTTATAGCAATACAATCCTACCTAAAGAAATAAGAAAAATCTCAAATAAACAATCTAATCTTACACCTAAAGGAATTAGAGAAAGAAGAAGAAACAAAACACAAAGTTAGTAGAAGGAAAGAAATCATAAAGATCAGAGCAGAAATAAATGAAGTAGAAACAAAGAAAACAATAGTAAAGATAAATAAAACTGAAAGCTGGTTCCTTGAGAAGATAAACAAAATTGATAAACATTTAGCCAGACTCATCAAGAAAAACAGGGAAAAGACTCAAATCAACGAAATTAGAAATGAAAAAGGAGAAGTTACAACACACACTGCTGAAATACAAAGCATCCTAAGAGACTATTACAAGCAACTCTACACCAATAACATGGACAACCTGGAAGAAATGGACAAATTCTTAGAAAGGTATAACCTTCCAAGACTGAACCAGGAAGAAATAAAAAATGTAAACAGGCTAATCACAAGTAATGAAATTGAAACTGTGATTAAAAATTCTCCAACAAACAGAAGTTCAGGACCAGATGGCTTCACAGGTGAATTCTATCAAACAGTTATAGAAGAGCTAACACCCATCTTTCTCAAACTCTTCTAAAAAATTGCAGAGGAAGGAACACTCCTAAACTCATTCTATGAGGCCACCATCACCCTGATATCAAAACCAGACAAAGATACTACGAAAAAAGAAAATTACAGACCAATAACACTGATGAATATAGATGCAAAACTCCTCAACAAAATACTAGCAAACAGAATTGAATAACACATTAAAAGGACCATACACCATCGTCAAGTGGGATTTATCCCAGGGATGCAAGGATTCTTCAGCATACGCAAATCAATCAATTTGATACACCATATTAACAAACGGAAGAATAAAATCCATATGATCATCTCAATAGATGCAGAAAAAGCTTTTGACAAAATTCAACACCCATTTGTGATAAAAACTCTGCAGAAAGTGAGCATAGAGGGAACCAACCTCAACATAAAAAAGGCCACATATGACAAACCCACAGCAAGCTTCATTCTCAATGGTGAAAAACTGAAAGCATTTCCTCTAAGATCAGGAATAAGACAAGGATGTCCACTCTTGCCACTATTATTCAACATAGTTTTGGAAGTCCTAGCCATGGCAGTCAGAGAAGAAAAAGAAATAAAAGGAAAACAAATTGGAAAGAAGAATTAGAACTGTCACTGTTTTGCAGATGACATGATACTATACACAGAGAATCCTAAATATGCCACCAGAAAACTACTAGAGCTAATCAATGAATTTGGTAAAGTAGCAAGATACAAAATTAATGCACAGAAATCTCTTGCATTCCTATACACTAACAACGAAAAATCAGAAAGAGAAATTAAGGAAACAATCCCATTCACCACTGCAACAGAAAGAATAAAATACCTAGGAATAAACCAACCTAAGGAGGTAAAAGAGCTGTACTCAGAAAACTATAAGACACTGATGAAAAACCTCAAAGGTGACACAAACAGATGGAGGGAGATTCCATGTTCTTGGATTGGAAGAATCAATATTGTGAACATGATTATACTACACAAAGCAATTTACAGATTCAATGCAATACCTATCAAATTACCAATGGCATTTTTACAGAACTAGAACAAAAAAATCTTAAAATTTATATGGAGACACAAAAGACCCCAAAGAGCCAAAGCAACCTTGAGAACGAAAAATGGAGCTGGAGGAATCAGAATCCCTGACTTCAGACTATACTACACAGCTACAGTAATCAAGACAATATGGTACTGGCACAAAAACAGAAATACAGATCAATGGAACAGGATAGAAAGCCCAGAGATAAACTCACGCACTTTGGTCAACTTATCTATGACAAAGGAGGCAAGGTACACAGTGGAGAAGAGACAGCCTCTACAATAAGTGGTGCTGGGAAAATTTGACAGCTACATGTAAAAGAATGAAATTAGAACACTCCCTAACACCATACACAACAATAAACTCAAAATGGATTAAAGACCTAAATGTAAGACTGAACAGTATAAAACTCTTAGAGGAAAACAGGAAGAACACTCTTTGACATACATCACAGCAAGATCTTTTTTGACCCACCTCCTAGAGAAATAGAAATAAAAACAAAAATAAACAAATGGGACCTAATGAAACTTAAAAGCTTTTGCACAGGAAAGGAAAACATAAACAAGAGGAAAAGACAACCCTCAGAATAGGAGAAAATATTTGCAAACAAATCAATGGACAAAGGACTAATCTCCAAAATATATAAACAGCTCATGCAGCTCAATATTAAAAAAACAAACAACCCAATCAAAAAATGCACAGAAGACCTAAATAGACATTTTTCCAAAAAAGACATACAGATGGCCAAGGGGCACATGAAAAGCTGCTCAACATCACTAATTATTAGAGAAATGCAAATCAAAACTACAATGAGGTATCACCTCACACTGGTTAGAATGGGCATCATCAGAAGATCTACAAACAACAAATGCTGGAGAGGGTGTGGAGAAAAGGGAACCCTCTTGCACTGTTGGTGGGAATGTAAATTGATACAGCCACTATGGAGAACAATATGGAGGTTCCTTAAAAACTAAAAATAGAATTACCATATGACCCAGCAATACCCACTACTTGGCATATACCCAGAGAAAACCATAATTCAAAAAGACTCATGCTTCCCAATGTTCATCGCAACAGTATTTACAATAGCCAGGTCATGGAAGCAACCTAAATGCCCACTGATAGACGAATGGACAAAAAAGATGTGGTCCATATATACAGTGGAATATTACTCAGCCATAAAAAGAAATGAAATTGGGTCATTTGTAGAGACGTGGATGGACTTAGAAGCTGTTATACAGAGTGAAGTAAGTCAAAAAGAGAAAAACAAGTATCGTATATTAACACATATATATGGAATCTAGAAAAATGGTACAGATGAACTGGTTTGCAAGGCAGAGATAGAGACACAGATGTAGAGAACAAACGTATGGACACCAAGGGGGGAAAGCCTTGGGTGGGTGGTGGTGGTGGTGGGATGAATTGGGAGATTGGGATTGACATGTACACACTAATAAGTTTAAAATAGATAACTAATAAGAACCTGCTGTATAAAGAAAATAAAATTCAAACAAATAAAACTTAAAAAAAATAAAAATTAGAGAAAAAAATGTATACCTATTCAATAGACTATTTTCTTCAATAATAGAAATTGATCTCTGATCTATTTCCTTTATGTAACTCTATATAGAATTTCATTCTAAATTCATGGATCATTACAGAATTTATGTTAAAAAAAATCTCAGTCCATAAACATGAATGCTAAGACATTAATAAATTAATTTTGTATTATCCAAATTATATATTACCTGAATATATATTACCTAAAATACATATTAGAATACACATTAATTATATATTACAAATGATAGGTACTCAAAATATCTATTAAAATATAAATATTTGCATTTAATTGTAAATCTTAAAAGAAACTTTTTTAAAGATTACCTAACTTGAAATTCACAACTCTGAGAAGCAGATGGTTAAATTATTATAATTATTGTTTTTATAAATCATGTAACTGAGTTTCCCCTTTGATAATGAAAATAATTATGAAAATCCAAAGTTGTAGAATACTATTTGTTAGTCCACAATTGTCTACTCTGTACAATTTTAAATGATTCTGAAAGAATGTTTTAATTCCTTATTATCACCTCTAAACCCTAATATTTCATCCTCAAATCTGGATTCCATCTTGACAGATTCCAGTGAACTTAGAGTGTATAATCAATGAAGTTCCAGAAATCCACTGAAATTTTATGCAAACTGTTTTATGTATTTGTTTTATTTGACAGGAGATTCTTAAAAGGATCAGAAGCCTATACTACCTTTCAAATTAAGGAGCATTGATATCTGGTGTAGAAAAATTCTAGCTTAATTCCAGTTATTCATGATCTAGAATGATTCATGAAAGTGACCTGAGTTTTCAAGTAGTTAGTTAAACACGGTGCCATTTATGATGTGGTCATATCCACACCAATTTGTTTGTTTCTAGCACTATGTTGATTATATCATTCACTTGCAAGGAAAGCTTGCCCTCAGTTCATTACAATACAGATTTTCTTCTGAGTTCTTAAAACTAATAAAGTACAAACTATTTTATCAAACTGAAAATTAGGTTATTATTACCACAGTTTTAGTCATGGATCTTCAAATGGTAATGCAGATCTAAAAATTCAAATTTAGCTACTTGAATGTTGGATTGATTTTCTAATACTATTCTGGAACAAGTAACTTTCTATTTTTCAGAGTATCCTATACTTATGATGTATCTGAATCTTTAGTGCGATCCCCAATAAGTGGGCTTTTCTAATAATATTTCATTTTCATATAATTAATCATCTATATTGTGAGAAATTATTGGCTATCTCTGGGATCCCCTTTCTATTTTACTTTGCTCTTTTTAGTGTTACTTCATTTGTTAGAAAACAATGGATCTTAGTATATATCCATTTATTAAAATCAAACTTTATGAAAATTATATTTTTGCATACATGAGAATGAAACTGAATAAATAAAATTATGAATGTACTGTCTTGATTTAAGCAAAGTTATGCCCTTCTTTATTTAATGATTTACATATTCATAGGATAAATTATAAACGTTCCCTCCTTTCTTTGGTTTATTACATTCCGGGACTCAGAAGCTCTAAGCTTAAAATTTGGAGAATATTTTTTTTCTTACCATGAGAACCGGTGATGTTTGCCATACTGATATTTGCCATTTTTATCAATAATCAATATAAGTACGAACTTTTTCTTGCAGAATATTAATTACCAATTACCAAAAGAGGTTCTATGTTTTGATTGAAACAGAATAACAGCACCAGTTTATAGTGATGAAATCTTTAATACTTAAACATGAAGGTTATCATATTAACTATAAGATAGGAATCTTATTTAATTGTCTTATATTTAAAGTATTTAAAGATTCCTGACTCATGACATTTTTTCAAAACATGTCAGCTGACATTCCAAATCCGATATAAAGCATGATGTTTTAAAACTACTCTTAAATTTACATTTGATATAATTATTTAAAAAATAATGTTAGCAGATGCATTTAACTAGAAACAGTTTGCTTGGCTTGAGGTAAGCCCCAAGTAAAAATTTTTTTCAATCTGTGTGTCTGTCTGTGCATGATTTATGTACTATATGGTCTTCTCATACCCAACTCTGTATGTAGATAATTATGAATCCATTCAGTTTACTTAACACCAAGTACAACAGAATCACAATAATAGGTGGTTTCTGTTCATGCAAAACTTTGCTTTTTTTTCTTTTTTGAGGGCTCCCACTGGGCATGTTCAGTTTATTTCAATACAAATGCCTCTTTAAACAGTTACTAACCATTATTTGTGTAGCAGGTTATTTTCAACCTTCAGTTAGGCAGTTTTAAGGCTGTTTTTTGTAGTCCTTCATATTACTTTGTATATTCACTCTTCCTTAAGTTGGAAAAAGAAGAGCAAATACCTGTTGGTAGGGCTAATGTGCCATGAAAGTAGAAAAAGAAGTCATCTAAACTTGACAAGGTAACAGGTGATGCACTGTTTCAAGAGCATTGTGAGATTAGAATTGTCTCAAACTCAAATGAACCTGGCATAGAAGAAAGTTGCTGCTATAATGCCAGCAAAAGTAATTAAGCATTCTTAATTTTTTTTAGTTATACTTACCAAAATTATTAACTGTAATTACTAAAAGTTAATTACTGAAACATAATTACACTAAAGGTATAAGTTACATGACACAGAAATAAAAGTTTATTATTCATAATTAACTTTACAAACATGTTGGAATTTGAAATATAATTGTATAAAATAAGTATGCTTCTAAATAGTATGGCATAACACCCATTTCTGATCTCCAACTAATCATTTTTTGACTATATAACTCTTAAGTCACAGCTTTTAATCTGAAAAGACATATCATTTGGTTTTTTATTCACCAAAAATTAAGTAGGCAAGTATCTTCAAAAGAGCTTTTATACCAATGTATCTCTAATGCCTAGAACAATAAATGAGACCCAGAAATGTTCAATATATATCAGTTGATAAATTAATTTTAATAATCAGAATATATACTTTGACATATGACATAAATCTTCTTAGATTTAGTTCAGTTTCCAATAAATTATTTTTTATATTACCACATTTTTCCTAGATATTGTCCCTCTTATTATTTTTACATTTCCTTTAAATGAAGGCACAACATTATAGTAAAAATCTGTTTTTAGTAATTCTAGTTTTACTAAGGGATCAAAATTGTCTTCAACAATATTTTTATAACTGACAATTTCTTCTAAAATATGTAGAGTTAAAAAAAATTAATGTTATTACATTATCTTACCCTCAGCTCACTATTCTCTGTCCTGCTCACATGAGAAAAGTATTTATTTTCCTTCACACATGTTATTTCAAACATAATTGTATTTTTTCACTATATTTTTCAAACTTAAAACACAGGCACAAAATTTCTCATGGAGTGTAGCTCTTAATGAGCTAGTAAGTAAAGGTGGCCCAGAACTTTGGCCCTGCCTTTTCAGTGGGATCTTGTCAGAGAACAGAAAAAAACTGAGCCTAGCAGGCTGGAAACAGAATCCTGCTACTTGGTTTACATTCACTCACATACTTAACATTATCTACTAAGACCAGGCAGTGATTTAACTCCCAAGATTTGTAAGATATGCAAAACACCATGGCCTATTTCGTATTCTAGTGGGGTAGAGAGTCAAGAATATGAATGATGACATTAATACAGAGTGAAAGTGCCAAAGAGAAGTGCTGAATGGCCTACAGCAAAGGGAAGTTAAGAAGACAAAGTTGGGGAATTAGGCTTGGCAGATATTCAGGATACCATGTGTGAAGAAAAAGAGGTATGATCAATTAAAAGGGGCACATTTTGGACACAATGGACAGGTTTCCAAGGTTCAAGAAAAGGTACATAAGGGAATGTGTTGTAATAATCCAGGCAAGAGATGATGAAGGCCGGAATGAAGGCAATGCTTATCTTCTCACCAGGAGAAAAAGAATCGGGGGACAGGGCTCCAAAATACTTTAATACTCTAGGTGTGAATGTTCTAAGAATCTTGAATACTTGAATATCTAGGCAATTGCTACTCATAATTGATAATTTCATTTTTAAGTCATGGTCCTTTCTTGGAGTTCAAAGGTCAGTTCTAATTGGCCTTCATCCTAACTAAAAAGATTCTATTCTATTTTCCTGGTCATTATTAGTCTTTTGGTCTCTTCTGCTTGGGCCTGCCATAGTCTGAATCAAGTCAAGATGAAAATAATTATTAAAACCTCTCTTCAATGGAGTAGAAACTTGAAAAGACCAGGTTGAGCCACTGTGCCACCTGAGCTTTGAGTGTTCTCATAGTGAGTCTAAAAAGATGCAATAGAATGGGAAGGCTAGTAAACGACAGGAAAATACACCAGAAGCCTTGTGGAGTCAGACCTGCAAGGCTGTAAACTGTGGTTCCTATGTTGCAGATGAGGGAGAATGACTTCATCACATTTTTCGGCATTCATAAAGTTGGACTAATAATACTAACCTCATAGGGTTGTATAAGCATTTGTCATAATATCATATATTCATATATCAGATAAAATAATGTATAACAGCACATATCTCTGTGATCAACACATTATGTATGTTCAGTAAGTGTTATTTCTCTTGCCAGCCCTCCCCTAAGAAAATAAAATAGAAAAAGAAAAACTAAATTTCAAAAGGCTTTCCCTACCTGGGCCTTTGCAAATGCTGTTCCACTCAATGCATTGTCTCTTTACCTGGTTAGCTTTTCTTTCTTCTGGTCTCAGCTTAGGTGATAATTCCTTCAAGAAATCTTTTCTGTTGGCTGTATTCTGTGTTCTTTCTTGGGAGCTGGTCTTTGTGTTTCATTAAACTGGTCATTAAAATTATTATTTGTTTCCTATTTTTTGTGATAACAGTCAAAACTTTATTTACAACAGGTTGAAACTCAAAATAACTCAAATGTCTTATTCAAAGGACCACAGATAAATAAACTACAATATTGTTATACAATGGAAAACTACATAGCAATAAAAAATGGATGGACTACTGCTACATACAACAATATGGATGACTCTCATACACATGCTGTACGATTCCATTTACATAAAGTTCAAAAACAGGCAAAAAAACCAAACTATGGTGAGGTCAGAATAATGTTTATCATGGGCATGGGAGGTAAAGGTATTGTCTGGGAAATGGAAATGATGTATTTAGTCAGCTTAGTCACCGGGTGTTGGAAATATGCTACATCCTCATCTGGGTGGTGGTTACATAGTGCATACATACATAAAAATTCATGGAGATTTACACTGTACAGTAAAGATTTATGCACCTCATTACATGTTTTACCTCAAAGACAATTTTAGTGCATAAAAAAAAATCAGGGCACCTAAATTCCATCATTGGCTTTGACACCGATGGAGTATGTAGTATCTGACAGATCATTTCCCCATTTAAGTCTCAGAGCTTCATCCATTAAATGGGAATAACATCTTCACAAGGGGTTTAATGAAATCATGATTGTCATTAAACAGCAAAGAGATGTACTGGCAATGTCTGAGCTTTGGCTACTGTAACAAAGCATCACAGACTAGGCAACTCAACAACAAACACTGATTTCTCACAGTTCTGAGGCTAGAAGTCTGAGATCAGGGTGGCCATGTCAGGTTCTGGCGAGGGCCCTTTCCTGGGTTGCAGATGGCAGACTTCTCACTGTGTCCTCACATGGCAGAAAGAGAGCAAGCTGGCCTCTTCTTACAAGGGCACTAATCCCATTCATGAGGGCTCCATCCTTATGACCTGATCACCCCAAGGGCCCAACCTCCTAATACTATCACTTTGGGATTGTGGTTTCAACATATGAGTTTGGAGGACGCAAATGTTCAGTCCATTGTATG
Source organism: Grampus griseus (assembly GCF_964374135.1). Lineage (NCBI taxonomy): Eukaryota > Metazoa > Chordata > Mammalia > Artiodactyla > Delphinidae > Grampus > Grampus griseus. The sequence continues at coordinate 89,084,290 of NC_139001.1, read as the reverse complement.
CTTCAAAGGGGAAGGGGGAAGCTTCCCCCTTGTGGCCTCTTCCACTGCGGAGCACAGGCTCCTGATGCACAGGTTCAGCGGCCATGGCTCACAGGCCTAGCCGCTCCATGGCATGTGGGATCTTCCCGGACTGGGGCACGAACCTGTGTCCCCTGCATCGGCAGGCAGACTCTCAACCACTGCGCCACCAGGGAAGCCCTATTTGTTTCCTTTTCAGAATCATACATTAGACTGTAAGCCCTTTGAAGGCAGGAAATACCTCTGATGCCACTGTTTCCTCCATGCCTAACATAGGGAGAGGCTCATTGTAAACTCCAAAATATGTTCACTGACCAACTGACTAATGGAATAAAATTGCTCTGGAAGGAAAATGGTAAAAATAATCCCATTGTGTCTTCACATATGTTAGGTTCAAAACTATAGTTCATAACTTTTATAAGTTACTTGATAGACTATGGCTCTAATACCAGTTACCATAGATGATGTGTTTGGATTAGTGTCAGATACTCCAAATTTTATAAACTTGAGATACTACTTAATGTCTGTACTTACTGGAATCAGTAAGTGGGAGCAAGCCATACAGGTATATTTCTAATAAACTGAGTTCAAATTGACATTATAATGGTTCCTCAAGCAGGTCACTAGAGGACTTTGAAAACATCAATGAGATGACAAACAGATTGCCATTTGATTTGAATACTTGGCTCTTAGACACAGATTGAATTGGTCTTCATTGGCTCTTTTGCCCTAATATAATTACTGTTTAATTAAAAAAAAATGTCATGAAGAACCTAGGGGTAAGACAGGAATAAAGACACAGACCTACTACAGAATGGACTTGAGGATATGGGGAGGGGGAAGGGTAAGCTGTGACAAAGTGAGAGAGTGGCATGGACATATATACACTACGAAACGTAAAATAGATAGCTAGTGGGAAGCAGCCGCATAGCACAGGGAGATCAGCTCAGTGCATTGTGACCCCCTAGAGGGGTGGGATAGGGAGGGTGGGAGGGAGGGAGATGCAAGAGGGAAGAGATATGGGAACATATGTATATGTATAACTGATTCACTTTGTTATAAAGCAGAAGCTAACACACCATTGTAAAGCAATTATACTCCAATAAAGATGTAAAAAAAAAAAAAAAACCTCCAATATTGTTGACCTCATACTGAACACCCAGATTTAAATGAAAAATGCCATACTTATAATTTTGTTGATGTATACAAGGAATCTTTGCTCCAGAACTGCATGAAATGGAGTTATATTTGTTTGACTAAAAGAATACTTAATTTTACTTTTGCCATTATTTATTGCTGTCTCTCCTCCCTGGGCACTGGTGTTAAAATTAATTTGCTTTTCAGACCTCAGATTTTATATTGCCATTAGTGTTGTGAAATGTTTTTACTCAGCACAACTAAGAACTGATGTTTTATTTCCCACTAATGGACCTTTAATTAGGCACTGTAATGAACCATTCTGTCATTTCTTCATTTATAGAGAGAAGATTTTTTATATGCAAGATACAATTTTGACAGAACACCAGGTCCATTGAACCTTACCGACTCTCATCTAACAGATCCTAAATTTATTATGCTTTTGTCAGCTGTTGGATTTATCATTTTAATGATACTGTCCACAGACTTATTTTGCTGCCAAAGAACAGCATCAATGTTTGTTGATATTTTGATCAACAACTTCTGGGGTCCAATTCTGACTGTACTATTACTTCTCTGGGAGCTTGAGCAAGTTACTTAACCTCTGCCTAAGGATTAATTAGTTAATTTTAATAAGTGCTTTCTTGTAAAAGGTGCTATGATTGCTAATAGTGATAATAAAATTATAATGCAGCCTTTTATAATGCATCAGGCTACCTCAGACTGTGATTCTATTAAGTTGCTAACTAAAATATAAGCCAACTGAATTTATTCTTTTTAAGAATACAAATCATTATAATGATGGCCACATAGTATTTTTTTTAACTTCGTTTAAAAAAAATCAAATATGGTGATGCTTCACCTTAAACAAACAAACAAACAAAAAATGGCTGGTGTACCATGATGATGGACCAATTGGGAACTGAGAAACAGCTCCATACAAAAATACCATATGATTGTACCGTAATTAAATGTAGCTTTTGTGCATTACACTGATTATTCTTTTATAAACTTGCCTCCAAACTGCTTTCATTTACTTATCTATGATTATGTATTTGTTCATTTGTTTATTTGACCAATGCCACTGTTGGGTGTGGTCTCAAAGAGGTCATCCCAGACAAATAGAAGGAATATACACAACTAATAATACTATGTAAAAGTGAATAGAGCTAAGAAGAAATAAAGAAGCAGTGACTTGAAAATTTAGAAGACAGAGAGATTAATTCAAACTGAGGGTGGTTATGAACAACATCAAAAAGGAAATGATTTTTGAGCTGGACAGAGATAGACAGATAGGATTTGGTACTGAGAGATGAGGGTGAGGAGAAATATGAAGCAAGTGCATTTCAAAGGGAGACAATAGCATGAGAAAGTCACAATGCCAAGGAAGTTGACCTTTGGAGAAGCATGATCAGTGTGGTTTTACTAGAATAAAGGAGAGGGTGCAAAAATAGTTTGGATAGTAAGTAGGGTCTGCATTATGCAGGTTTCATGGTTGGCATTGCCCTGATTCGCTTGGACATCATTCAGTGTGGTGGGAAATGTGGAGCTGAAAAGAAAAAAAAAACCGTACAAGTTAGTAGATGGGAGTTGTGCTGGACTATTATGCTATGTTGAGAGGTGGGAGATGAGAGGATGCAAGCAACATGTGAGGAGGATACACACATATAACTGGACTGTATTTGCCAGATAAACTCTGCTGGTCTGTGATGCATATCACTTAAGAGATAAATTGGGTGAACAATGTGAAAAGGGCATTGGATTAGGGTAGTGGCATCTATATATGTTGAAAAGAGGCTGACCTAATATGAGAAGAATATACATATAGGAAAGGAAACACCAAATGTAAAATAGATAGCTAGTGGGAAGCAGCCACATAGCACAGGGAGATCAGCTCGGTGCTTTGTGACCACCTAGAGGGGTGGGATAGGGAGGGTGGGAGGGAGGCTCAAGAGGTAGGGGATATGGGGACATGTGTATGCATAAGGCTGATTTGTTTTGTTACACAGCAGCAACTAACACAACAATATAAAGTAATTATACTCGAATAAAGATTAAAAAAAAACACTGAATATCTTTGCTGCAGAAGTGGTCTCTTGCTATAATATCAGAGAAAAAATATTTAATATTATTTTTCATTCTCAAATAAATCAGTATATATAGTTTGATTCTATGTTGTTCCATGTACTTTCTACAATGAACAGAGACCTAGGCCACTCTCTGTGAGGTCCTTAAAGATATCAGATAATCTGGGGACCACAATGTTAAGTAATTTTTAAGGGTGTGGACCCTGGGGTTGGATTGTATGAGCTTAAATCTTGGCTTTCCCAATTAGTGACTGTGTGATCGATCTTCAGGAGGCTATTTATGCCTCCCTAGTAGCCTCCTCTGTAAAATGAGAATAAAAATAATAGCTACTTTATTCATAGGATTAAATGGATTAACAGAATTTATTTAAAAAAAAAGAAGTAATTACAAGAGTGCCTAGATGTAGAAAGATCTCAGTAAATGTGACTGAGATCGAAAATCAGTTTTTTGGGGGGGATAAAACAAAACTGTGGCTGCTGTTTTGAGAATAAATACAGAGGGTGCAGAGAGGAAGCATGGAGATAAATTAGTAATAATCCAGGTAAGAGATATTGGTAGCTTCTATAAGGGTAATGAGAATAGAGGTGATGAGAAGCATTCAGATTCTGGGTATGTTTTAAAGGTAAATGTGAGAATAAAGGTGGGGTATAAAAGAAAGAGAGGAGTCAAAAGTGACTCACGATTTTTGGACCTGAACAATGAGTATTTCCCTTTACAAACACAGGGAAAACTATGGTAGACAAATTTTTGGATGAGAAAATCAGGTTAATTTAGAGCCAGGTCAAGCTGTCAAATAGACACTTAGGTATAAACATCTGGGATTCAGGCAACAACTAGTTCAGCTAGAAATATAAATTTGGAATCATTCATATTTGGATGGTATTAAAAGCCATGCAATTAGTTGAAATCATCTAGGCAGTGGGTCTCAATCTTAGTCATATATGTGAAATACCTGGAAAACTTTAAATGTTATAGATGTCCTATTTCAGGCTACCAGGATCAAAGTCTTTGGAAGTAACTTGGTAAACTGTATTTTATAAAAGCTGTTGAGTCCATTCCAATGTGCAGAGTCGTATGGAAATCAAGGGGTGGGTGTTTTAGAGGAGTGAGCTGTGAGAGCCATGGATTGGGTGCTTAGTGCTTGAGTCCTACACAGGGGAGATAAGCCCCCTTGGTAAGTTGGAAGACCACTGGGACTAACAGGCTGTAGGAACTGCTGCTTTTGAGGAGAGTATGCATATCGGCTTACCCCCCAAGGCAGAGCAGAAATGGCAGATTGAAATCTCCCGGCTGGCTTTGTTACCACCTCTGTGCATATGCCAAGCCCAAGCTGAGCAAATGCTCCAGCCCTGCTTGCTGCATGTCACAGTGCAGCATTCAATCTGGTGCTGCCACAACTGGGGAGAAAAACTCAACTATGGGACACGGAGGCGACAGGTCACAGGGTGGAGCCCGGACGGGGCAGCCATGGCCATCGTTGGCAATTACTCAAGCAGTGCTTCAGAAGCCACCCAGATCTCCGACAGTGGCTGCTCTACCACAGCCCACACCCCACATATGCGGAGTCCATGTAGGCCTCACCTTCCCTGCAGTGTGATTCTACAACAGGGCATTGGCAATAGAGGCCATGGGGAGTGATTGGCTTTGAGGGACAAAGGGGACTTGGACTTGAAGCTGCATCTGAACAGAGTGAGGGAAGCAACTGCTGATGCCTGCACAGGCAGTGCATCAGAGACAGCTTGAACCTCTGTCTGAGACAGGCATGGGCTGAGAGCCCATGTGAGACCCCCTTGCTTTGACACTACCCTATTCTGGGCAGAGGGTCCCAGTGCTGGGAGAGGGGAAAGCACACACTTAAAGGAAACTGAGGTACCTTGGGGATGACCCTCATGGCTTTTGCTTCAGCAACTTGGGATCAGACCACAGCCCTGATAGGGCCAATATGTCCATCGAGCAGAGAGAAACTCTTGCCTTACACTCAGCTCCAGCTGAAGCCCCTCCATCTCCAGCCCCATCCCCTACCAAGGTGACAGCTGCCAGCACACCCTAAGGAAAGACATGACTTGCATACAGGACAAATCCAGCTCTGCCACCAAAGGCACTGAGCACACACAGTCTGCATAGAAATGTTTCCATATAAGAACACCCTCAAGACTGAAATAGGTAATTGTTTCACATAATTCATAGAGGCAGAGAAAGTTAAGCAAAATGAAAAGGGAGGGAAATATTCTCAACTGAAAAAGCAAGAGAAAAACCATGAAATAAAATAATGAAACAGAAATAAACAATTTACCAGATAAATAATTCAAAGCATTGGTAATAAGAATGTTAACTGAATAGGGAAACTAATAGATAGACACAGTGAAAATTTTAACAAGGAACAAGAAAATATAAAAAAGACCCAATCAGAAATGAAGAATTCAATAACTGAAATAAAAACACAGTAGAAGGAATGAACAGAGTAAGTAATAGAGAAGAATCATAAGTGATCTGGAAGATAGAAGATTGGACATCACCCAATCAGGGCAGCAAAAAGAAAAACAAGTTTTAAAAAAAGTGAAAGCAGTTTAAGAGAGCTCTGTGATAATGTTAAGCATACCAACATTTGTATTATAGGGATCCCAGAAGGAGAAGAGCAAGAGAAAGAGATTGAAAATATATTTGAGGAACTTATGGCTGAAAACTTCCAAAACCTGAAGAAGGAAACAGATATCTAGATATAGGAAGCACAGAGGGTCCCAAACAAGACGAAGTGAAACATAGACCTATACAAAGACAAATAATTAAATGGCAAAAGTTGAAGATAAAGACATAATTCTAAAGGCAGCAAGAGAAAAATAAAGAGTCATATACCCTGAAATGCCCATAAGGGTATCAGGAAGGAAATAATAAAGATCAAAGAGTAAATAAATAAAACAGACAAAAAACTAGAAAAAATCAATGAAACCATGAGCTGGTTTTTTGATAAAGATAAACAAAATTGATAAACCTTTAGCCAGGCTCACTGAGAAAAAAGAGAGGAGACAAATAAAATCAGAAATGAAAGAGGAGAAATAACAACCAATACCAATGACAAACAGGTACATGCAAACAAATTGGACAATCTAGAAGAAATGGACAATTTTCTAGAAACGAATCACCTTCCAAGACTAAATCAAGAAGAAACAGATAACTTGAACAGAATGATCACTAGTAGTAAATTGAATTTCTAATAATAATAATAATTTTTAAAAAAACTCCCAGCAAACAAAATCTAGGATCAGATGGCTTCATAGGAAAACTCTACTAAACATATAAGGAAGAGCTAATACATATACTTCTCAAACTATTCCAAAAATTGAGAACAGAACACTTCCACATTCATTCTAGGAGGCCACCATTACCCTGATACAAAAATCAGACAAAGACACTACCAAAAAAAAAAAAAGAAAGAAAGAAAGAAAATAAGACACCAACATCTTTGATGAATATCGATGTAAAAATCTTCAACAAAATATTAGCAAGCCAAGTCCAACAATATATAAGAAGGATCATACAGCATGATCAAATTGGATTTATTCCAGGGATACATGGATGGTTCAATATTTGCAAATATATCTATTTGATACACCACATTAACAAAAGGAAGCATAAAAATTACATGTTCATTTCAATTGACACAGAAAAAGCATTTGACAAAATTCAACTTCCATTCTTGATAAAAACTCTCATCAAAATGGTGGAAGAGGGAACATATCTCAACATAATAAAGGCCATGCATGGCAAACCCACAGCTAACATCATACTCAACAGTGAAAAGCTGAAAGTCTTTCCTTTAAATTCAGGAACAGAAAAGGATGCCCACTTTCACAACTTCTATTTAACATAGCATTAGAAGGCCTATCCACAGCAATCAGACAAGATAAAGAAATAAAATGTATCCAAATTGGAAGGGAAGAGGTAAAACTGTCACTATTTGCAGATGACAATGATACTCTATGTAGAGAACCCTAAAGCCTCCACCCATAAACTATTAGAACTAATAAATAAATTGAGTAAAATTGCAGGATACAAGATTAATATACAGAAATCTGTTGCTTTCCCATACACTAATAATGAAATATCAGAAAGAGAAAACAAACAAAAATCCTTTTAAAAATCACATCAAAAAGAATAAAATACCTAAGAATAAAATTAACTAAGGAGGTGAAAGACCTATACTTTGAAAACTATATAACATTGTTCAAAGAAATTGAAGATGATACAAAGAAATGGAAAATACCTATGATCTTGGATTGGAAGAATTAATATTGTTAAAATGGTCACACTTCCCAAAGCTATTTACAGATGTATTGCAATCCCTATCAAAATACCCATAACATTTTTCACAGAACTAGAACAAATAATTCTAACATTTATATGAACCCACAAAAGACCCCAAATTGCTAAAGCAATCCTGAGGGGGGAAAAATAAGCAAAGCTGGTGGTATAACCTTCTCAGACTTCAGACTATACTCCAAACTACAGGAATCAAAACAGTGTAGTACTGGCACAAAAACAGACACATAGATCAATGGAAAAGAATAGAGGGCCCACAAATAACTCCATGCACCTACAGTCAATCTACTACAAAGGAGGCAAGAATATACAATGGAGAAAAGACAGTCTCTTCAACAAGTGGTGCTGGAAAAGCAGGACAGCTACATGTAAAACAATGAAATTAGAAAACTGTCTCACACCATATGTAAAAAAAAAACTCAAAATGGTTTAAAGACCTAAATGTAAGGCCTGAAACCATAAGACTTTAAGAGAACATAGGCAGGATACTCTTTGACATAAATTGTAGCAATATTTTTTGGATCTGTCTCCTAAGGCAAAAGAAAATGGGACCTAATTAAACTTAAAAGCTTTGCACAGCAAAGGGAACCACTGACAAAATGAAAAGACAACCTACTGATGGGAGAAAATATTTGCAAATGATATGGCTGATAAGTGGTTAATATTGAACATATATAAACAGCTCATACAACTCAACATTAAAAAAACAAATGACCTGATTAAAAAATGGACAAAAGACCCAAAAATACATTTTTCTGAAATAAGACATACAGATGGTTAACATTAAAAGATTCTGAACATCACTAATTATTAGAGAAATGTGAATCAAAACAACGAGCTCTCACCTCACACCTGTCAGAATGGCTATCATCGAAAAGTCTACAAACAACAAATATTATCGAGGATGTGGAGAAAAGGGAACTCTTGTACACTGTTGGAAAACCGTTTCCACTATGGAAAACAGTATGGAAGTTCCTCCAAAAACTAAAAATAGAACTGCCATATGATTCTGGTCCTGGGTATATATCTGGACAAAATGAAAAACTGAAAAATATATATGCACCCCAATGTTCATAGCAGCATTATTTACAATAGCCAAGATATGGAAGCAACCCAAGTGTCCATCAACAGAAGAATAGATAAAGAAAATGTATATATACAATGGAATATTACTCAGCCACGAAAAAAGAATGAAATTCTTCCATTTGCAGCAATGTAGATGGACCTGGAGAATATTATGCCTTGTGAAATAAGTCAGACAGAGAAAGACAAATACTGTGTGATATCACTTATATGTGGAATCTAAAGAATAAAACAAATGAATGTATATAGCAAAACAGAAACAGACTCATGGATATAGAAAACAAACTAGTGGGGAGAGGAAAGGGAGGAGGGGCAAGATAGGGGTATCAGATTACAAACTACTATGTATAAAATAGATAAGCGATAAGGATACTTTGTACAGCACAGGGAATTATAACCATTATTTTGTAATAACTTTAAATGGTATAAAATCTATAAAATTACTGAATTATTATGCCGTACACCTGAAACTAATAAAATATTGTAGAGCAACTATACCTTAGGTTAAAACAAATGAGCAGGGAAATAAAGTTGTAGCTAGAAAGGGATGTGAGCACAAAGGAAAGTTTCTAAAGAAAGGTAGGTAAAAAGAAAAACACTGATAAGGCAGAAGAAAGAGGGGACAGTTGTATGAGAGGTGTCCATGAGTATCTAAGAGGGATATAATGTAGGAGTGGACAGTGTAGCATTAGACATCGCATGGGTCGCTAGTCATAAGAAGGAAGACAAAGGATGTGGTGTAGGACAAAGTAATTTGAGGGATCTGGTGGTGGGAGCTTGTGGCAGTTTTCTTTAGACAGCTTCTTTTTTTATTAATGAAATAGGAAGCAAGTTCCTAAGCTGAGAATAAAGTTGGGGCACAGGTATTGAAGGTTTGGGGGGAAAGGAGAAGATGTGACACAGACATCTAGCAGGGTTAATGGATTAATGAAATACAGTGGAAACCATAGTAAATGCCCATATGAGATTAGTGATAAAACCTCAAGTTAGACCAGTGTATTTTTTTTTTTTTCAGTTGCATTCTGCAGTGGGGTGCCAGTTCAGGACAGAAGAAGAACTGGATTTAACCATGGCTATGGTTTTCTAGAAAAGTACAAGAGAGGGGAGAGGGAGCAAGATTGTTAAGGGTGTATACAAGGGAATGACTGCAGTGATGGACCATGGAATCTAAGCTGGGAAAGGAAAGAACAGAATCTTTAAAATAAGAGATGGATGAAGAACAACGTAAAGAATTGTTAGATTTGGGGTGATAGGGGGTGGACTTGAAAAATAGGGCATGGCTGAAATTGAGGTAATGGAGGGAGTGTAGTTCTAGGTGATAAGACTACTTAATGTACAGCTCACAGCCTGCTGTCACACTGTCTTGTGGGTGTTGCTTTCACTTACAGTACTGACATCTGTCTCCAGTGTGTTCAGGCTGGCAGTCGCAGTAAGGCTGGTTCCCAGCAGTAACACTGCAGGTCCCTCCATTCTGACAAAAATCCTCACAGACTGTCTTACCACAGTTTGGTCCAGTGAACCCTAGTGCACAGCTGCAGGTGGGTCTCCCTATTGGGAAAAAAAGGTAATGAAAAGGCAATTAGTTGACAAAATTGTTTACTTATATGGAATCTTCACTAGGTAAGAATCAAGAAGTCAGTATTTGGGGCAAAGTCTGTCCACTACTTAATCTGCGACTTTACACAGTAACATGACCTCTCTGTGTCTCAGCTTCCCCACGTTCCAACGAAGCCTGGGTTAGAAGATCGCTCAGGTTCACTTCAGGTAAAATAATCAGAGCTCATTTTATGAACAATTATACATGCATACACACATTTTATGCTTTAAAGTGCTTGTGTTATTCTTTGTATTTCTGTTTTCATGTCCATTTTGCTTTTCAATTATTTTTGTTCTATTCATGTGGTAATGCAGATTGTGTTGGCCATTAGAATATAAAATAGAGACAATCATATTTCCCAGTGTTCAATCATCAGGTACCAATCACTGCTGTATCTACATAAAACATAAGCTTAGGCTTATTATAAATAAATATTTTAATAAGTTTAAAGTGGACATGTCATCTGTAATAAGATTTATGAATATTAGTTATTTTATTTGATATAAATACACATACTGAATTTAGTATATAAGCACTTACTGAATCCTATTTTATTTCATTTTATATTTTTATTCATGGTGAAGGACTGTCACTTGTAGTCTAAAGATGATTTAAGAAATCTAATGTTAATAGCACACAATAGCAAATCTGACAGATCATCTATGGATATTTTACTTGTTCTGTGGGAACTAACATCACAATGAAAGGTGAACAATCCTTTAAGGTGTTTTGAATGTAACACAGTTAACTGTTATATCAAGAATGAGTCTCTCTAACTGCCTGGACTGTCAAGAACTGAGTGGAAAATAGAGTCTAGAATTATCTCTGCAGGAGAAGTGAAGGAAAACAAAGCAAAATGAATGGCTACCATTTGTAATGGGGGCAGAATAAAGTTTAGAGGTTGTACAAATATAAACTAATAACATGAAAGGGAATAACAAAGAAATTCAGTTATTGATCTTAGTTAACTAGGACTCAGAAAATGTCATTTAGTTGTCTAGTATCAGAGAATATCCAACCATCTCCTCTCTCACCATTGTAGACATGCAACATAATTAGAATGGTCAGAAAAATGCATTAAGTGTAAGGCTTAAAACTTGAAGTGTAAAAGGATAAAAGTTTTTTTCTGTTGCCATAGATTCTACATTCTACTTTGAAGGACAATTCTATACATACATATTTTTGGAAAAGCATTCTTAAGTGAATAAAACGTCTCCAAATAAAATCCACCTGCATTTCCAAGAAAATGAATAAATTGAGCTCCACAATTTATTTATTTAGTTTACTTTGAAAGGTCTCCACACACTTACAAATGCTAGAAGCTATTGCTTCTCAAGGAAGAAAGATATATACATTTTTACAGTGGGTACTATTGCTTTAAAACTTATTTATACATGTTTTTAGTTTGGTGGCAGATAAATGCCTATTAATAGGTTAAGAAACAAGGTAAAATTTATATACATTAAAAGCTGTAATGTGTATAAAATAACCTCATATTTTTTTATTGCCAGAAAACAGCTTTAAAACTTTTAGCTAAGTATTTTTCTTATAAAAGAAGTGAGTTTTCTAGCTGTTGCTTACATACAGACAAATAGACACAAACGAGAATAATGGTAGAAGATGAAGAGGATAGATAATTGTTAGAACATAGTCACTAAGGAAAATGAAAGCCCTGAATAAAAGAAGTAATTCATCTACATCAATGAGAACCAGTGAACAACTTCCAGAGAAATAGAACATACAATCAGGAACACAAATTAACATGAGCTAAATGTGAAACAAACAGTACAGAAAGTATAAAGGGAAATCAAAATGCATTAGAACAATCAGAAAAAGTGTCATACAATGTACAACTTATACATTGTAGATTTAAGTTTTTCTACCTTAATTTCTAGGTGTTTTTCTTTTTGTTTAAGAAACTAGGAGTAAAAAAAGTGAAAAGAAGTTTGAAAGAAATAAACCCAACCTGTTAAGGCACTTGAAAATTCCTCTGTTCCAGTCGCTCAGAGAGAGGACACCATGCTTTCATCTCATCTACAGTTGTTTTGAAACTAGGGCAGAGTGACCAGGTTGTCCCCCAGCTAGAATATGCCTCTCATCATTTAGATTCCAGCTGAATTATTTTCAAAAAGCTCCTCTTTCTCTTCCTTTGAAGAGATTTATTTTTGGTAAGTATAAATCTTCATATTCAGGAGAATATTATGTAACTTGAAACAGTGTGGTGATACAGCAGATCTTTTGTTTGCTGATGGGAAATGAACCATCAGCTGCAGAATTTTATAACGGGTTCCAGCTAATATTTTCAAGAATCGCACTGGGTGCACCCTAACAAGTTGCACTGGATTCATTTTATAAATATTTTTTAGGTAGCTGAATTTGATTTTGACATTTGAAAAGGAAACAGCACTGTTACAATGACTAAGGTATGGATTTATAGCAGTGATGCATCCAGGGAGCTGCGGAGTTGACAGCCGGTAAAGGTAGCCCAATCAGAAAGAGCATCAATTGACCTGAGGAAGAAGGGGAAGGAGGGGTTTGCTGGCTCTAATCAGTCTAGTTCCTATAGCATTCTTAGCTAAGACTTTAACAGTGTAGGTTGTCAGACTGCCTGGATTCACAGACTATCTGTGCCAGTTACTGGTGTGGGACCATGCGCAAATATCAGCTCTCTGTTTATTTCCTCATGTGTAAAAATGGGGATAATAATAGTACCTACTTCATGGGGTTGTTGTGTAGAATCACATAGAATAAATGAGAAACATTTCTCACTGTGCCAGGCACATAGAAAGCAATCAGTTACATTTTAGCTCTGAATATTATTGTTATTCCTACTGAGATTCACCACTTACAGGTATGACTTACTCTGTGACCCTGTCTACAAAGGCACTGTAACATTCTAGAAAAATCATTCTGAAAATTTTCTTAAATTACACACTTTATCTCCATTATTTATTTAAGATACAATTAAATTTGAATTTGTTTATGTGGCAGTGCTGGGATAGAACAGGTATTCCCCACAAACTTCATCTCAAACTCCAACATTTTTAAACTTTGAAGAATGGGTCCTTCTGTCTTCTTTATCTTCTAAATATGCTTAATCCTACACATTAAAAGAAAGAACACACACACAACACAAACAAAAACAAACCTAATATTTGCCACATCTATCTACTTGTATAACTTCAAATTTTGGTACATTCTCGAGCTTTTTTCAAAAGAAAGCTACACTTACTGCTTCCAATTCTACCAATATATGACAAAGTAAAATCCTCGATCATAAAGTCACATTCCAATCCTTCACTGGGTTTGTAGTTTTTATTTTTTAATATACAAAATAGTGGGTCAATCTGTTGCGTCTCTTTGTTCCCTCTGAAGACAGGCCAGATCTCTCAACATGTAAGTACTGCTCCTACAAATCAACTCTGATTCCCTCTTGGTAAGAAAGGATTAGGAATGGAGAAGGTAATGTTGGTGTTGTCTTTACTGTATATCTGTGTACTCTTGCAAAGCTTACCTCTAATCTCTTAATTCCTAAATCTAGATTTCTCCTCAATCATCATCCTCCTCAAATTTTCTCCATAATTTTACATTTATTAATATCTACACTTGAAAATTTTATCTCCACTTGGCTTCTAAGACACTAGCATTGTGGATTTCCCTGTCTTTTTCTCTGACTGCTCTTTTATAATTGCCTTTATGTTCTCTTTCTATCTCTTTCTGGTGATATCATCCAGTTTCATGGCTTCAGTAATGATCTCCCTATATGAATGTCTCAGTCTCGATTTTTTGACTCTGGGCTCATTCTCCTTCCTAAATTTCAGACCTTCATTCTCACTCCCTGTTTTACGTCCCTGTGTGGGTATCTCTGCCTGTTCAACAGGTTCATCTACTCCTCCCATGACTCCCTAAGAGAGAAAATTCCTCTCATAAACATTGTCCTCAGTAGCACACATGATTTCACTAGACTGAAGGCTCTCCCAGTGCCATATTAAGTTCCACACTACACGTTAACAAAGTGCCTTGCTAGATGTATGCATATAATAAATGGAGGTTAATGTAGTTATATATTACTTCTGTTTATAGATAAATGGAAGCTTATCTCATATAAACTGTTGTAGCAAATTTTCATACAACATAAATTAATAATAAACTCTTGAAATTTAACTAGGTAACCAGTAATAGCTGATGTCAAACATGGTAAATACATAACTAGAATCACTAACCATCTATAGTCAATGATAAATATTAGTAATATCCGTTAGCACAACTGAAGATTATAATGTTCATAAGAAAAAATGGAAATGCCTTGGAATCTCATAGAGTTCTCTAAACTTCATTGTTCTTGCATGGCCCTTATATACCAAAAATCACGGTCTCAGTAAAAATGGTTGATTCTAAAATATTTCATAAGAATATTTAATAGTAATTAAATAAATTTGGTACAAAGTTAAATTACTTGTTTTTTTTTTTTTTTTTTTCCAATCAGGAAGACCTGAGAAAGAAACCTGGTTAGATATTTATTAATTGTGTGGCTTTGGAAAACTTAGACATCCTCACTGGATCTCCTTCTGGATCTCATTCTGCAAAATGGTGATAGCAATGCCTGCCATGTGCTGGTAAAACACTTGTCACAATGCCTGCCACATAGCAAGTACTCAATAATTGTAGGTTTATTAGTAATAGTAGCATTGGCATTATTATTACTCTTAGTATTGCTATTAAACAAATCCTCAATTTTGGTTGTTATTTAAACTTCACTGAGTACATTTGCCTTTGTTAAGAAACTCCATATGGAATCCTGATGCATATTTTTTTCCATTTTCATTCTTTTGAACAAAACATGCCTATAGGTAATCTATATATATCAGTTCAAAACAGTATATTTTAATATACATAACAATGAAATCTTTTCTATTATATAAGTAATTATATGGATATCATAAAGATTTATCACTAGTCCCTGTTAAATGAGCATTGAATTTATGTGACGTGGTTACAATTTACATCTAGATAAATGAATCTTTAACTATATGCTATCTTTAGTTATATACTCACAGAAATTTCTCTGATATGGGCAGACAATACTGATGATTTTCAGTGATAATAGACAATGTCTTAGAGAACTGACTTTTGACATAATCTATGTTCTCAGATGTTAGTTTTCTTACTTAATCATGCTAGCTTACATCTAAAAAATGCCACATAGAGTGTTTCAAATTAAATAAAATAATATAATTAAGGAAGTTACTAGAATCCTTGGCACCTGAATTGAGAATTCAATTATAGTAGTCACTATAATATGACAATAATTATGTTTGTAAAATTTTCAAAATGTTATAATTATTGAATTACTGCATACTTGCTAATAATTTTAGAGTAAAATTTGCTGGGTAGGTTTAAGTCAAGTAATATATCAATCAATATGTTTCTCAAAAGCATATATTTTCATTTGAATATTATTAAGGTGTATGTTGTTGGCATTTTTCAATAACTTGATTTAAAACTGTAAGTGTATCTTTAAAAGCTAGATTTATTTAATAAACAGTTTTTAAGCTGATTATAAAAATGCTACTCATCTGGGCTTCCCTGGTGGCGCAGTGGTTGAGAGTCCGCCTGACGATGCAGGGGACACGGGTTCGTGCCCCGGTCTGGGAAGATCCCACATGCCACGGAGTGGCTGGGCCCGTGAGCCATGGCCGCTGAGCCTGCGCATCCGGAGCCTGTGCTCCGCAACAGGAGAGGCCACAACAGTGAGAGGCCCGCGTACCGCAAAAAACCCCCCAAAAACCAAAAACAACAACAAAAAATGCTACTCATCAGTTTAATTTAATTGATATTGTATGATTTTAGTAGGCAAAATAACCTCTCTGCTCAATATTGGACAAATAAATTATAACTCTTTTTTCTATCTAAACACAACACCTGAAGATGTATGGTTTACTCAGCATTTTGTAGTAATTTTTAAGGGAAAAGAATCTGGAAAAGAATATATATATATATATAACTGAATTACTTTGCTGTAATTTCACTTTACACCTGAAACTAACATAACATTGTAAATTATACTTTAATAAAAAATAAAATTAAAAAATTAAATTTAAGAAAAAAATGTGGTTGATTGCGATGAAAGAATGCTAGTAAAAGTAATTACATGTGAATTTCTTAGGAGACCATGACTATACTTATTATTTCTGAGTGGTAGATATCTGCTAGTGAACATTATTGATTGGTTCTCTTTTTAAGCAATTTATTTGAATTCATACTCATTTTTCTATGTGAGCCATGCTGCTTACCTTGTTTAACTTGGTCTTGTGCTTGTAAATTTTTGTCCCTGGTTATAACATTTTATACCTAACTAGTTTTCTATGCATTCAGTCATTGTTTAGTTCAAATAGTCTGACACACACATTGAGTCTAAGTAATAAAAATATTTAATTGACATTTAAACTGCAGGGCATATTTATACACATTTACATTTAATGTTCTCTGAAAATGCTATCTAAAAGTAAGCATCTTTAGTAAAAACGTCTTTACTATTTGGACAAAAGCTACATTCTTTTTTTTTTTTTTTTTTTTTTTTTTTTTTTGCGGTACACGGGCCTCTCACTGTTGTGGCCTCTCCTGTTGCGGAGCACAGGCTCTGGATGCACAGGCCCAGCGGCCATGGCTCACGGGCCCAGCTGCTCCGCGGCATGTGGGATGCTCCCGGACCGGGGCACGAACCTGTGTCCCCTGCATCGGCAGGCGGACTCTCAACCACTGCGTCACCAGGGAAGCCCAAAAGCTACGTTCTTGTTCCTTCCTACAGAATAAAATAATAAGCCAAGAAACAAATCATCATAGCATCATTCAGTTACTTACTGGATTAAAATCCGAAAGCCTGTCTCCTGACCTCTAACCCCCAAGACTGCTCTCCTTGGTGAAATCTGTCTTCACTTCTGACTTAGATTCAAGTAATAAAAGTTTTGAATGCTTTAAAAAATTGCTAGTCTTTTTGATAAAGAGATTTGACATTCTACTTTTCCACTTAATATAATGTTTTCCTGGACTGAAAGTGAGTGCCCATTTATACATAATTTTAGCAAGTTGACTATAGCTGTTAGGTAGTCTTAAGTATTACAAAGATTACAGAGAACTATTGAGCAAAGCCTGACAAAGAAAATAAAGAACCGTGGGCTTTATCCAGCTCCCCCCAGGTACTATTTAATATATTCTGACATGTTTCAAATTATAGGTCACAATCTATTTATATTTATGGAACGTTCATTTTTAGCCAACATTGTGGAGATGAGACTGAAACATTTTTGTCTTTTCTGTGAATATAAGTAAGCCAACTCAAGCCTTCTGACATTAGCTTAGAGAGCTATAAGACTAAATGGTTCAGTACTGCTCTCACCATATGGTCCAAACGAACCAGTAACTATGACTCATGAAGCCAGCAGCACAGTTAAAGAGAATCGTACTTTCATTGTTATGAAGATTCAAGGGCCAAGAACAGTGCCTGGCACTTAGTAAGCAGTTCAATACATATTAATTATCATGATCCTGACAATGATAATAAGTAGTGTTATTTTAATTTCTGATTCTAACAATAAAGCATGGTTGAATATTTAGAAAATACAGAAGTATAATGAAGGACCTATTACATATGCAATTTTTTCATATTGGGCTCATAGTATACAAGCAGGTTTTTTCTTGTGCTTTTTAACTTTAAAATAAAATGTGAATATTTTTCTCTATTATTATATAGTTTAAAATTATAGTTTTGTTTATCGTGTAACATTCATCTTTTAGATATGCTATATTTTATATATTAACTACTTGAATTTAGGTTTTTATCTCCAATTCTATATTATGAACAATACTACATTGAACATTTTCACTTCTAAATATTTTATTTTTTATTATTATGTAACCTTTGGAATATATTTCTAAAAGTGACATTATTTAGTTAAAGGACATTGGAACTTTTTTGTTTGTTTTGTTTTTTGTTTAATTTTTGAATTTTATTTAATTTTTTTATACAGCAGGTTCTTATTAGTTATCCATTTCATACATATTAGTGTATTCAGTCAATCCCAATCTCCCAATTCATCCCACCACCACCACCCCCCTGCTGCTTTCCCCCCTTTGGGGTCTGTACGTTTGTTCTCTACATGTGTGTCTATTTCTGCCCTGCAACTCCTGCTGAGTAATTCAGAATTGCTTGCTGCAAGGCTTGTACCATGAACATTTTCTTCTGGTACTGATTTAAGGATGCTGGTTTCACCTGTGTGTGACTGGGCTCCTCCTCCCTCTTTTCCCACTTTTCTCTGTTTTTATATACGTTTGTGTTCATATATGTTCATGTTCTGCCACTTGCTCCTTATGTTTTTTTGGTTTTTTTCCATTGATTTGTCAAAGCTACATATTCCTATGTCGCTTATTTTTTAAACTATATGAACTATTTTATGTTTTCAATTTTATATTTTCGACTTATTCTCTTGGATTCTTAAAAAGCAAATAGGACCAAATATCCAGCTTTTACCACTTTCTAAATATAATCAATATCTATGTTAAGGGAGCTAAGACATCAAGCTTAATTTAAATTAAAAACAGCCCTCATTTAAATATAAAGTGAAAGAAAAACTAAGAGGGACTGTTTAAATGTATGTTCACCCTTTATCAAGATATTAATTAGGTGACTGTGTACTTTACAGCCCAGATACATATGTGACTTGAGAGACATCAGTATATATGTTTCATAATCTGTTTCATGCTGTTTCAAAGGTGCCCCAAATTTCCTAGCTTAACCTGCCTTTGAGCACAAACATTTTTAGGGTAGTCATATTTGATCATAATTGATGGCAGTCACATATGCTACCATCATATTTGGGGCAGTGGCCTGGATAGAAAGATCTTGAATAAATGAGATAGAAAATTATCTCCATCTACTTGGCTATTATAAGGGCCCTTTCCATTGCAGTGAGAAGATTTTGATTTTTTTCTTTCCTCAAGAGAGCCCTCTTTCCTCCGGCTTCATTTCTGGGAATAAAATCTTCCACTGCCAAAATACACAGATGTGGTGACAGAGGGCAACACAAAGAGAGCTTCTGCTGTCTTCTTGTTGAATTCATTTAAATACTTCAATACAAATGAATTGCCTACTATAAAAAATTGCACCATCATCTCTTCACGTAGCCAGTTTTACATATATTCAAACTTCCCAAATTAGAATTGCCTTCCTTTATGCATAATTCCAAACTTTGAGTGGGAGTATTTGAGAATATTTTCCCAAATTTACAAAATTTCTTGCTCCATTCCTCTAAATCAGTTGTGTAGAAAACCCTGATTCATTTTGATAGAAACATCAAAAGTCTAAATAACAGACCTATAAGAGTATGGAAAATACCACACAGAATGAACATAGAGAATAAATATTCATAAAAGTGAAGATTAATTGTACATATAATTACATAAATATCCATTACATCTGTGATGAAAAAATAATTCCATAAATTATACTCTACTTTCTACATAAAATGACTGAATAATTCAATGCTTTATTCTATTTTCCATTGCTTTGCCAATGTAAACTTTATCTTAAATGTAGCCTCCTAGGAGCAGGTCACAGAAATTAACTACATGGATCCTTGTTGATATAATCAATGTCAACCTATTTCATTTTGTAGTACCTTCTTATATGGATACAGCTCATATATCTAGTTTTCAGTTTTCTTTATTACAAAAAACCTTAAGGAATGAGGAAAAATTCATTCCTACATGTAAAATTTTAATTACGCCTCTCAGATGTGTGCCTTTAATTAACTGGTGACATTTCCTTTGTTCAATTATTATAGTTCTATACAACTGTCACAAACTTATAAAGTTTAATTAAGGCTGCCCCAAACCCTAGTTACATAGTGTCCACATAGGAGTTTGCCAAAGGCTTAACTGTAAGTAAACCGACAATGAATAAATCTATGAGTTGCCCACTGGGATTTGTTGCACAAATTAACATTTGTGTGGAGATAATGAGGTTCTACAGTCTATAATACCAAACAATGTTTTATAAAACCACATTTTTAAAAGTGAAAAATGCTTTGTAAATGACTTAATTAGCTATTATATTATTATTAATTATTAGATGCTATAAGACAATAAACTACATGGCTATATCTCAAGTTGAATTCATATGAGAACTCATTTATATTACTAATTTGAAATATAATTTTTTCTGAACATATTATCTATGTAAATCAAGATCTAATACTCTGGGTGCATAGATAAACTTGATATATTATGGATTTTAAGAATGCAGCAAGGTCTGGACAAATGATTTGAATGAAACATCAAAAGTTGTGCTGTATTTATATATATTTCAGGATCCATTAACAGGATAGCAAATTCAATGTTTCACAGAGATTTGTCCCTGTGCATTGATTGCAGGTTGAATAGGTAGCCATAGTTTGGAGTGCCAAACTCTTTATCTAGCTGGCTTAAATATTTCCAAAGGTAAATATAAGAAAATCATCTGGTCACAACCCAAAGATTTTTTTATCTTAATGAGAAAATTAAGTTAACAATTAAATAATAAAACTCTTAAACAACTCATTTGCATAAGAGAAGCTTCTTCCCTAAAGCTAAGTGGTATGTTTGTTGCTAAAATATAATTACAGGTCACACTCTTTTACTGTACATTCAATGGATTCTCATTTGCATAGTCAATGAAGGTCTCAGTACTACAGTTTTTCCCACAGCAATAGAATATACTTTATGGACTAGCTCCCCCTCAGGCAGAATGAATATATGTAGTAAGACTCCTAGTGCCTCTTTTAGTTCAATCAACCTGCTGAATATTTTTTCAGAATTCTATTGAGTAGTTACAATTATCTTAATTATCAATTAATCATAAGTCCAAAATATTTATAGGTATCAAACTATCAAACTATCAAAGAAGTAGTATTGTTTTTACTCTTAGAATGCAAATCAGAAAACAGCTTGCTTCTCCTGAACTCCATTGAAAATGCTGCTTCATGTGGCTCTTTGTTAGCATTATGCTAAATACTTCAAAGAATAGCTTAAGCAATAGAAGCAGTGAGAAATCCCAGTAAGAAAGAAATTAACCACATAGGGGATGTGAAGATCATATGGATTGCTTTTCTATCTGACTACCTAAATCTGCAGTTATCGTAGGAAAATTAAATGTACATAGATTTCACTCTAATAGTTGCATAATCTTCTTTGCACTAATACTGGAATTTGCAAATTATATTTCTATTATGTATTATGGTTAATTTTTTCCAGTGGGAACATATTTTAAATTTAATAGAAGTCAGTAAGAAAATATGTTTTAGTATTCACTTATGTGCTGTAGAAAACACTTTTTGCGAGCATAGATATAGCATAAATTAGTAAGAATCTCAAGTATATCCAAATATGTAGTAAACTGATGTTTTCAAAGCAATATGTTTTGAATATACTACATTGCAATGACAACAGAGTAGTTATGATTATAGATGGAAATTATGATGCTCTAAGATGTACTGATATAGTATGTATATATTTAAAATAAATCTAGTTTTTAATAACATGAGTTTTAGCATCAGGCAAACTTCAATTAAAAAAAAAAAACAGATTTTGGAGTCAAATAGATAAGGCTTCTAAAACTGATTTTGCCTCATCATTTTAAGCCAGAGTCAGAATATCTATAAGCACTGAGCCCTGTCAATGGCACGCACTTAACACAAGATAATCATCATTATTATTGTTAATTTTTGTGACTTGGACTTCGATTGATATACTCAATTTAGAAAAAATGCCACTGATTACGTTGAATTAATTATTAGATTTAATTTTTGTTAATGTATTTGTTAAGACAACAGGAATTATATTCATAGCATTAAGTATTTTCTGTAGATTTTTCACATATAAGGAAAATTACAGATGATCTGAATATACAATGCCACTCAATTATTTACCTAGAGCTGATGGCATGCAAGTTCCTCCATTCTGACAGTAGTTGCTACAGTGGTTGATTTCACATCTCTCTCCTGAATAACTAGGCCAACAGTGACACCTCAAATCACCTTTCTCATTTAAAATGCATCTTCCTCCATTTTCACAAGTCAGTTTGCATGAATCATCTGGTTATAAGAAGAAATGTACAAATTAGCATGCCATTCAGTAGGTGGTAGAATAAGAAAAATTCAAATAAAGAAAAATTAAATACTAAGATTCACTTTTTTCCATAAAATTCCAAAAATAAATAGCCCTAATATAAACGTAGAAGAAACAAAATACTATCTGAAAATAGAGAAATAGATTTCAAACATTGTTGAATGGTGAACACAAGTATTGAATTAACTTTTATTCTTTTTTAGGCTTAAAGCATTGTTTACCATTTCTTATATTTGTTAAAACATTAAACAATAAAACCAACTGAAACTTTCTAAAAATAAAATATTTTCCAACCAATATGGGTTTTTTCACGATATGGGCAAACATGGCCTAGTTTTTAGAAGTGTTTGATATTAAACCAAACCGAAATATGTAAGATAAATATATATACAGTCCCCTACATACGAACTTTCAAGTTGCGAACTTTCAAAGATGCCAACGTGTGTTTGCATGTCCTATCACATAAGTTAGTTCACGTGCCTGGTGTACTTTGTCACGTGCCTGTATCCTCTACAAGTGGTTGTGCTTTTGTGTACTTTACTGTACAGTATTGTATAGAGTACAGTATTTTTATTTCAAGCCCAGGATGTCCGGAAGCAAGCGTATAAGCAGCGGTGATGTAGCTGGTACTGAATGTCAGGCATGAGTGAAAAAGCAGCTTGCCCTCCGTCTCCTATTGCTGAAGATCCTTCAGCTCTACCCTTCCCCACCTCCTCTCCCTACTCCAGTCAGTTACTCTTCTTGCCTGTTCACTCGCTGCCGGCTCCTGTATGCCAGCTGTTATACTTACTGTACTACTATACTTTTCAAGGTACTGTACTGTAAGATTAAAAATGTTTTCTCTGGGCTTCCCTGGTGGCACAGTGGTTGAGAATCTGCCTGCTAATGCAGGGGACACAGGTTTGAGCCCTGGTCTGGGAGGATCCCACATGCCGCGGAGCAACTAAGCCCGTGCGCCACAACTACTGAGCCTGCCCGTCTGGAGCCTGTGCTCTGCAACAAGAGAGGCCGCAATAGTGAGAGGCCCATACACCGCAATGAAGAGTGGCCCCCGCTTGCCACAACTAGAGAAGGCCCATGCACAGAAATGAAGACGCAACACAGCAAAAACAAACAAATTAATTAATAAACTCCTACCCCCAACATCTTCAAAAAAAAAAAAAAGTTTTCTCTATTTTTTGTGTTTGTTTTTTATGTATTATTTGTGTGAAAATTATTATAAACCTATTTCAGTACGGTACCATATAGCTGATTGTGTTAGTTGGGTACCTAGGCTAACTTTGTTTTACTTACAAACAAATTGGACTTACGAACATGCTCTCTGAATGGAACTCATTTGTATGTAGGGAGTATATATATAGTATGTATAGTGCATATATATAGTATAGTGTACATATACAAAAACATGATTTTTAGTATAGGGAAACATTTAAATGAAAAGATACTCTTTGATGTACATCCTTATCAGCTATATATTAACACACAAAACTAAAAATTACTTAGATTTGATACAAGATGGTGATAAAACAGTGTCAGAAACATTTTTTTCCATATATAAAATAATTAGGCAAAATCTGCCTATATAATACATTTTGGCTGAGAGAAAGGAAGGATGGTCATTCCTTGGGGGTCACAAAATCATTTTTAAAAATATGATGAGTCTGATTTATGATAAAGATTGGTTTGGAATCATTTTCCACATTATTTTTCTGTATGTGTAGACATGGCCTTGCTCCATTAGAACTACTGCTCTACATAGAACAGGACATAATGTCCAATGGAATAAAGACAATTGACAATATTTTAAGAGCATTCTATTCAAAAAATACCTTTTTCTACAGTCATGCTTACTTTATACAAAATAAGATAAAATCAAAACAGCCTATATTGTTCACTCAAGATGCATTGGCACAGACATAACAGAAGCTTGAATAATTATCACTGCAATAATCACAAAAACATCTTAAAGAGCCTCAGTGACTTCAAATGACAACATAATTCAAGTATCATAACCACTGTCATAAACAGAGACCATCTATCAGCAGTGTCAGACAAATTTCGAGATTTTTGGCATTGCAAAGCAGTTTCCAATACTTTGTCATGTAGGGAGGCTTCAGGTTGGCATTACTAAAGTCTGCATTTGTAATATGAAGGGCTCTCTCATGAGGCACTATATACACAGAGTATAAAGAAAATGACAGTTGATGTAGTGAGACCTGTTTTTAAGTCCTAGCTCTGCTCCTTACTAGGCATACAAATTAACCTATCTGAGCCTTAGTTATTTCTACTTTAAGATAGCCTTAAAGACAAATGTGCAACTTAACTCATAGGTTTGTTGTGAATATTAAATTAAATAAGAAACTGGAAAGTAAAAGTCAAAATTATAAAACTTTGTAAATTTTTAAGTATATAAGTATATAACATACACACAAATGAGAATTTGAGTTCTAGCCATACTAGAATAGTATGAGGATGAAGACCTGTGATCTGGGTCTACAAGGTGTATTGTTAAATTTCAACAGGAAATTGAGGAACTTACTAGGTAAATTACCCAGTAACATTCTTATTCAGCATTAGGTATTGAGTGCCCATAAGGCGCACTGAGAATATAGCTCACGTGGAGTGGCATCTATGAATACCAGAAGGTGAGCATTGTTGAAACTGAATGAAAGTTACTGTGACTGGACCTGGATTACAGAGTGTGAAGGCAGGAACTGAAAGAGAGAAGTGAATTTAAAGAGATAAGCAGAGTGTCATAGGAGATCCTTGGATGTTGGACTTTGCCCCCATAGCAATGTTAGGTCTTTGAAAAGTCTAAAAAGTCCAAGAATGACTGTACTGGTAGGGGTTAAACTGAAAGCAGGGGGACTATTAGGACTCTGTTTAAATTGTCCAGGCTAGATAAGATGATGGTCTAAAATAGAGTAATGTGGGATAGATAATGTAGACATATTCTGAAGGTAACTAGAAGACAAAAATCACATCAGAGGGAAAGGAAAAAACAAGGATAATTCTTCAGTTTCTAACACGAGGCCAATAGGACCTGAAGTGTTGTTTTATCTTTGAACATATTAAATTGGAGATACCTATATAAATGCAAGTGGGAATCTCTAGCACAGAGTTGAATATAGAGGTCACGTTCTCAAGAAAGATCTCTAGTGAAACATGCTTGCTCAATTTAAAATTTACCAAAACATTTCTAACTCATTCAGCATGAAATATCCTAACTGGAGTTGTGAATGTGAACAATGAAGATAAATATTTAAGGTATTATGATCACAGTTAGGATTGTTACGGGAGGGCTCATTTTCACCTGTAGATGTTCTGTGTAAAAATACATAGGTATTCAAAATCTCTACATGTTAGGACAGGTGCATTTCTATAATGTGCCTCATTAGGCACCAGAAATTTAAAAAATATAACACTGCCTGATGAAATGGAAGTAGAGTTACATTCTTTCAAAACCTAACTGTAATAGTTCTATAATGAAAAAGGAAGCTGCTTTTGTCAATAACAAAATCACCCCCAGAAGCCAAGCTCCAGCAATTATAATCAACTATAGGGAAGAGCAGGTGAACAGTTCTCCAAGAACGCGTAACATTTGAATTCAAATTTCTTACATGAAGATTAAAAATACTCAGGGTGCTCATCATTTAACAATAGCAGCTAGAGAAAGGCAAGCAATTATAAAGAGCTGAAAAAGTTGGCTGTATCAAATGCTAATGTCAGGAAAAAATTAATTGGCTTTTATCTTCACCAATCAATAATTCTAAAATCCACTTAATTATATTCCTAACCGAAGTGGTTCAAGCCATCCATTACCAAGGCTCATATACAGAGGCCAGTGTGAATACTTTTTAACACTCAGATTGTTTAAAATATAAGATTTTCTTTTAAATCATAAAATAAACATTGAGGAGGTTTCTGTAACCCTGCCTTTCAAGCAGGATTGAAATAGTAAAACTAAAATTTATAAAAAAGTTTTAGATCTTTGTATATTTAGACAAAATGCTTCCTCATTTAAAACATAAAACTATACAATTTGGTAATAGCTTCATTTTCTTGCTTACTTCATGACAGATTTATTTTAGAGTGCTGTGTGTCTACTTTTTGCAAGGCATTGTGCTAGGCACTTTCTGTATGTTATTTCTAGTATTTCCAATGACTCTGGACATGGGTACTTTGGGTGACTTGGAGACACTGGAGTGTATTATGTGATGATTAAGAGTGTGGAATGCCTAGGTCCACCTTAGGGTACCACCATTATTAAGTATTGTTAGACAATTGAGCCTCTCCATACTTCAATTTTTTATGTGTAAAAATAGGGGCAATGACAGTATAATATCATTGGAGTTTTGTGAGGATTAAATGAAATTATATATATATCTATATAACATACTTAAAATATGCTTTGCTCATAAGCCTTCAAGGTATTTATTATTATTACTAGCAGTAGTAGTAGTATTTATTGTTAATCCAATTTCACACAGAAGGAACTGAGACTGAGGGAGTACAGGGCCAAACATATTAGTTAAGTGATAGATCTTGGCTTAATCCAAAGCACCACCTCAGCTCTACTCCAGACCATGTTCTTCTTGTATATTTGTTGATTTTGTATTATTGAATAAATTATTTGCATTAAGCAAAGAGGAAAAAGGGAGGTTATGTAGAAGAGACAGTCTTATTTACTCATAAAAGGAAAATAAGAAAAGCTGTCTGCAACCTGACCATAAGAAAAAAAAACACACTTATAATATCTGAACCAGTGTAAAAGTCACACTGGTAGCACAAGCTGTGTACTTCTGTGCAGAATACTCATCTCTTTCCCAGGGGTCTCTCCCACCCAAACAATAGTGTAAGTAGACATGGCACACAGGAGGCATCTGTGAGAGCACTGCTTATGGGTATATATGGAACTAGTGAAAATGAGGCACATCTTCCACAAGGAAGGAGTTGTTGACGTTTTTAAGAATCTGTTTCTGAGATGTTAAGTATAGAGTTTGTGACTGTGTCAGAGCAGTGAGTGAAAAATGTACCTGAAAATGTTCATTTAATTCTCTTATTCTACCATCACAATTGAGATCATGGCAACTCTAGTTGGGAGAATTGGTAGAGGAAGGGTGCATCCTAGTACCAGTGACAGCATCCCTTTTCAATGACTGGCACTAAAATACCCATCCAAAATACCAGTCATGATTCATATTTAGCTCTCCGTTAAGAATGTTCCAACTGCCACCCACAACAGCACTTTGCACATCCTACACACTAACTGGAATAAATGACTCATTATTTTCTTTACAGTCCATGCTTTCATGACTTTTCAGACAGTTTCCTCTTCTCAGTGTCCTCCTCCTTCATTCCTATTTAATCTAAATATAATCTATCTTTGCAGATCTTGTTCTAATGTCATGTTCTATAGGAACTAATCAATTCTCTAACTGGATAATCATCTAATTCCTCATAATATCATAAAGTCTGTCTCTTTTGTGGCTTATATCACTATTCACATAAGTATTTATTGGTGTTTGTGTCATTCATCATTTCATCTTTTCAACCTCTTCAGCTTTGCATATCAAATGATTAAAAATACATATTAAATGGAAGAGCTGTGACAGTTTTAGACACTGAGTGCCTTAGGAAAGGCAAAAGTCTTCAGCTGGCATAACCCCCAGCAGAGAACAATGAGACAATGATATGGGGGTATAGATGATGACTGAGGGCAAAGACACTGTGTTCACATGAGTTCATTTAAACAGAGAAATACAACCGGTGGGAAGCCCTGCTATGAAGAGATCCTAAGTGTGTATCTCATTGGAAAAATGTTTGCTGTGACCCTCAAGTGATTTTTGGAGCACTGCATTTTTGTCTGTGACATAAAATTAATGTGTTGATTTTCTTTTCTCTTAGTAGCATTTTTTTCCCATTATGGCTAATGTCTTGAATATGAGGAAACTTATTGAAAGTCTGCCTGGATATCCAAGAGACATCTCTTTCCCTTTCCCATCACACTATTTTCAGTTTTGATTTTTTTCATTTGATTTTTTTCTGTTTTGTTATTTAACACATACTAGCATCTGAAATAATATTTCAAGTTTTTAAATGTTTGTTCCAACCTCTAGCTTCTAAAATATAAACTTCTTGAATGAAGAAATATTTTCAGTTTTGTTTCTAACTTAGTCCTTTGTTTCTAAATTAGTGTTATGCTTTGCTCAGAAGCCCTCAAAATATTTATTATTATTAGTAGTAGTAGTAGTATTTACTGTTAATCAAATTTTACATAGAGGAAACTAAGATTTATTTTCTAAATTAATCATCAGTTTCTAAATTAGTGTTGGCACACAAAACATATATAAAGTTGCTAAATGAATAAATGGATTTGGGAGTTGGGTTTAAACTAATAGCAGAATGGCACCCTCAGAAATATCATTATCTTTACTGATACAGGAGCTATATAAACAGGTCTCTTGATTCTGTGTGTGACTTCAAAGTTCTTAATCTAGTCTTCGATGCACAGTAAGTGCTCAATGCAGCTTTGTGAACAAATGTAGAAAGAATTGACGGGAAGTCATCATCAGAGAAAAGAATAGTTTACACAGGCATTCAAGAACCAGTGATATCATGGAAATATCAGTGATGACTGAGTAGCTAATACTGCTCAGTTTCAGTAGTTGTGAACATTTACTGTATACAGTAATTCATTACTTACAGAATAATGAAGTTTACCTACCTAACAGGCTGTCATCATTGCAGGTGCCATTAATCAAATATTTTCCTTCTGGGCACACACAGGTGGCCCCAGAAGGATTCAGCAAACAGAGGAATTCACATACTAGATCCGAGCATGGATTGGGTACTGATCAAAACAAAACAAAAGAAAAAAGAAACACATAATTATAAATACAATAGGTTTCAAAAACATAAAATTCAATAAGGTGAAATGATGAATTAGCAATGTTGAAAAGAAATAACATCAAATTTTTACTGGGAGTATCTTATTTCAATATTCCAATTCTCCTTTATAGATGAAAAGAAATTACTACCCAACATTCAACATTAATAGAAACTTTACCCTACTTTACATTTCCCATGAGGGAGAAGAAATTATTCAAGCACATACTTTGTCACTTTTCCTTTGGCAAATTTAGGTAGTTTCAAAACTGGTTTAACAGACAGAAACAGCTCCCCCTGGTATTTACAAAGGCTTAAAATCCATATGTAGTTGTCTGTCAGAACACAAACAAAACATGGCTTTTTTCCCTAAAAACATGTTTAATATGGTGTGCTTTCCATCAGATAGGAGTTTGTGCGCATGGATAAATGGGTACCACATTTATTTTTGTCTACATTTCTATCCAATCGGTATCCTCTGCAGCCACAGCTGTTGCGTGGCTTTCCATGCAGGATCTGTCATTAGAATGAAACAGAAATGGTATCTAGGTAGTGAAATGGTGACTATGAAAGTGGCTTTCATTCTGTAACAACCAGTAATCAGACACCTATTATACTTAGGGCAGACTTTTATTAATTTATTTTTTATGAAGGTGGAGATATTTGACTATGAATATGAATCAAACAGAACTAGAGGGGCTTCCCTGGTGGCGCAGTGGTTGAGAGTCCGCCTGCCTATGCAGGGGACACCGGTTTGTGCCCCGGTCTGGGAGGATCCCGCGTGCCGCGGAGCGGCTGGGCCCGTGAGCCATGGCCGCTGAGCCTGCGTGTCTGGAGCCTGTGCTCCGCAACGGGAGAGGCCACAACAGTGAGAGGCCCGCGTACCGCAAAAAAAAAAAAAAAAAAAAAAAAAAAAAAAAAAACAGAACTAGAGGATGAGAGGGAATGTCCTCATATTAACCTTGGAACCATATGTGTCAGATCATTAGCAAAGAGTAGCAAAACACTGAATAGAATTTCAGGAAGGTTTTAGGGGAATATATGTTGTTTTAATCTGTTTCCAAAACTGATTTGGTAAATATCAGTTGCTACCTTTCCAGACCATCATACCAAATGAGATTAAATCCCTTTTTTTTCTTTTTGCGGTACGCGGGCCTCTCACTGTTGTGGTCTCTCCCGTTGCGGAGCACAGGCTCCGGACGCGCAGGCCCAGCGGCCATGGCTCACGGGCCCAGCCGCTCCACAGCATGTGGGATCCTCCCGGACCGGGGCACGAACCCGTGTCCCCTGCATCAGAAGGCGGACTCTCAACCACTGCGCCACCAGGGAAGCCCAATCCCTTTTTATTTGCCATGAAGAATAGTTATAAGTAAATCTGAAAGTTTTTTGAAGGGTGAACTCATACATAAACACAGATCATTAGCGTTTCAGCCACATTTTATTCCTTTGTTCTTCGATATTTTTTATGGCTTTGTTTGAAACAGATCTTTCAAAATAACTATGTCAATTATTTACCTATTTTTTTCTAGGAGAGAAAGTAACAATAAAAGTCATAAACCATGAGAGAAAATACAACCTTTGGGAACATTCTCCTCAGATACCTTTAAAGATGAAATGTTAAAGCTATGATTTTTACTTGGTTATGAGTGAGTGAAAAAGGCTAATGACAAATTTCCTTACTTGCGTGGTTTATCTATCAACCCACAAAGTTTTATTAAGAATTTAGAAAAACACAAAATAAGAGACAAATTTTTATAACAAAGTTAATTCTAATTCCAAGAAAATACAAACAAATCCTGAAATTTTCATACCTGTTTTAGCAAAAATAGCAACTATTGCATTATTTATTTCTTGTCTTTGGTAATTTGAAAAGTCTGGTTATACCAAAATTAAAGTGAACTTAACTTATTGGGGTTAAGCCATGTTAAGAATTTAAAAATACTTTATTTTGAGAGTCATAAGAAAGAAACTTTGTCAATATAGATAATAGTATAAAATATTATACTTACAGTCCAGTTGTTTATAGCGATGAGAAATCAAAACACCTTTTGTTTTATCAACATCTAAAGCTAGGTACTCTACTGAACCATGGCCAAATTTTTGTACTCGAAATACACCATTTTTAGGTCCTGCTCCATATATATAATCTTCGAAGACGTCAATCCTGTGTGGATGTAACAAGCCTAGAATTTTTAAAAAATGCAGTTGTAAGGGTTGCAATATAAATACTCAGACTTAAGAAAACTAAGTTTATCCAAGATCATATAGAAAATCTTATTCCTGTTCATAAAAAACCTTTCAGAATTAGAATGTTTTTAATATTAGCTGTAACATTGTTAGGATTAATTTATTAGCAGTAGAAATATGCGAGATATTAAACTTGTCACTCAGAACATAAAAAACACTTCCATCATCACTTTAATCATCATCACCAACACAAAGCATTGGCTGGGGGACATATTATACACAGTAATATTTTCTGCTGTACAGTTTGCAAACAACAACAACAAAAAGCCTACAGGCCAAAGTTATCCATTGCTCAAAACCAGGAATTTACAAAATTATCATTTTGTGTTCTGTATAAAATTAATGGTCAAATTAGATTACCTGAATGACAATTTTATCAATCAATCATGAACTGATTTTAAACAGTAAAATCCTCCTCCAAAATTTGGCATTACTATTATCTGTTTTAGAAATGGGGTTAAGAAAACAAGTTGGCAAATGGTAATCATACATATGACTAGTATGGCTGAGAAGAATAGTAATAATAATAACAATTTTTCATATTTTCAAAATGGCTATTATTTGAGAGAATTTATAAGAAATATAACTTTTGGTACTGAAATTTAAACAAGTAATATAACATTTATATTTCACTAATTATCTAAAGGTTGTAAAACATAAAATGCCTTTTAACATATATTTTCCTTCAATGTTCCTTGAAACAGTAAAATGTACACTTAAGCTAAAACAGGTAAATTTTTGCAATCAATTATGTGAATACGGAATTTTTTTCCATCTAGGGTTATCATACAAAAAACACACACTTCCAGTAAAGACACAGTGAAAGTCCAATGCAATTATTTTTCTTGAAACTTCTCTGATTTTGTTTAAAAAAAAGAAAAAGGAAGCAAAGCAATATTCAGTAAATAAAATATGTAAATATAAAAACCTCAAGTATATATTGTGAACAATTGGTGTTAAATAGGTAAGCAGTTTTGGTAGGAAAGGGAAAGAAGAACAGAAGGGAAATCAATTAGTTTCATCAGAAAGAACTGAGATTACCAGGCAAAAAAAGTGTGAGACACAGAAAGGAGTCAAAAATGAGAGTAAAAAATAGGAGGTAGACACAGAGATGGAGATATAAAAGGGTGCCACAAAAGAAGAGCACATGTAGATTCTGCAGTCACTTGTGTGAGAGGTAAGTTGTCATTTTTACATGTTGCTTTTCACATGGATGAGAATATCCCTATCAACTACCTAAAATAACAATTTTTACTATGATGTTTTACTATATACAATAACTCATTTCCTACTTATCACTGCAATTTGAAATAAAAATTAGCATTCACAGGCACTAATCTCGATTACTTGAAGTGTTCTGCTCAGAACAGAACATCCACGGAAGCAACAAACAGAATGAATATTTTTTGAATCCGGGTAGCAATGGACCACGTTTGTTCTAGAGTCAAGAAGTTCTTCTGGCCTGGCCTCTTTGTTATTCTAGTAAGAATGAAAATTGTAAGGAACAGTAAGAGCTATAAGTTGAAAAGAGAGAGAATTTGAGGAAATACAGAATGTAAAGCTTTCATATTATATTTATGTATCATTATTTAATACTTTCAGTGATAATTAAAAGCAAAAACAAGAGCACTTCACAAACCTTGTTTGCTGCTGACAGAGATTACTGAATCAGAGCCGTCATATAGAACGCTGCCAATAACAGAGAGCTCAAGGTCGGCCCAGTATATCCGTTCACTGAAATGATCCACGGCCAGACCTGCAAAATCAATACATACAAATAACAGCAATACATTTGAGATTATTTAAAATTATGTTTCTGCTCTTTTAATGTCTTATTATAATTGACATTTTTCTTCAGACATCTTAGAAATTACCCAGTCTATATCACAGTAGTGCAAAAATCAGAAAAACTGAAATAGCTTAATCCCTATCTGAAATACATGTGTATAGATTACATAGAATTTATTTAATAAACTGTGGCAAAAAAATCTTACTTCACATAGGGAAAGCCACCCTAGATATCTTTCCTTTCTACACTGCTTTCTTAATTATGGTTATTTTCTAAAAGAATTTCCCATGATACTTTCATCATTTAAATCACTTACCCAACCATTATTTAAAATAATTCAGTGTAATTAGTTATATTTTGAATCTTTTCATGAAGGTGCACTTCTCAGAATATAAAAGGTTCAGGGGCTTAATCATAAGATATTTTCATCCACTTGGAGTTAGTCTACAGTGTTATGAAACACCTGTGTGCAGGCTGAAGTATAAATTGACTAAAGATTGATGTTTATAGTAGGGAAGAATGAATAGTAAATTTCTTAATTAAGGTTCTAGTTGTATTGATACTTAAATTTTTCACTCTATTTTTTTAGTCTAATCATTAATTTGCTCTGAGACTGTTTGTCCTTCTTTATATCATCAGTATCTGTTAGTGAATACCAATGGACTAACATAATATGTAGTAAAAAATCATGTTTTGCTATTTATTCAACTTTTTATTTTGTATTTCATAATGTGATTGGAGTCTAGCCGGTGTCTTCTTGTGCAAATATCAACACATATAATACCTTAAGTAAACTTCATTCAGTATAGAAGAGTAAGATCTATGACATATGAATTATATAACAAATCCTCACTGCTATAGATATTCAATTTTTACGACATAGCTAGTCTTTAGATATGACATACTTTGATAGTACAATGCAATCAAAATACCTTTGGCAACTGAATGCTAAAGAGCTTTCTGAATCAGCTCATTCAATAAAAAAACCGAGGTACCTCTCAATGGCAAGGCAACTGAATGAAAAGTATTTTCGAGTTTACACTAATTGTATTCCTGTGTAGATGGGCCAAGATTAACAATCAAAATGAAAGCATATCATGCTTCATTTCATTTGGGAATAATTCTTCAGTTCAGTGTGTAGATCTATCCCAAATGTAATCAAACTAAATATAAATATTTCTCCTCAAGTAGAATATAAAGATGTTCTATGCCCAGTCAGCCTCTGAGAAATGAGTTAACAATTAAAACAAGTGGCCCATGTTTTACTAGTTTCTGCTCAATGATTAATTTGTTATTTGGAGTTATGCTGGGAATTAGGTTTTTGTTTCTTCATGTATAATTATGGGTAACATGAACCATAAAACCATCCAGCTTCCTGCTGCTGCCATTCTGTTTCAAAAAGGTGATCTCAGAAAGATTGAAAACGCTTTTCTTTCTCTCTCACCAGTGTAATACAATACTACATACTAGTACCTGGCAGTGTATGGTGCAAGAGAGGAGCTTTTTTTTTAAAAAAGCTGTTCCCAACATAATGCGTCTCTACATTTGAATATTAAATTTGTTAATCATATAAAAGAAGAAGACAATGGGTGTGTAATCTAATTTAATTACCAATATTGTTTCCTCAGATTCAGCAGCAGTAAAAATTTCTCAAACGTGTCATACATTGCATTGTTAGTCTAGGCTTTAGACAAACATCTTTATCATCTCCAGTCCCATACCATACTATTTTGGATTGAATTACATCTAGATAAAAATTATATACCAAAGCTTTTAGGTGAGTGGGATTTATATTCCCCCACATCCACAAATCAATGATTTTGATTTTTCCTTAAGCCCTTTAATAAAACAGATAGTCTTTTAAATTAAAAAGTTAAAAAAGGAATCAACTTACTTTTTTGTTATAGAGATGGGTCAAGTTTATATGAAAGAACAAGTTCATTTCTATATCTTTAAAAATATCACATCTATTTTTTGTCTTTAACAAAGAAGCAATAATAAAATGGGGGAAAAATCAATTCCCAGGAAAGTTATTCTTATCTGAACTGGGAATGGTGAATATTTGGAACCAAGTCAGTGTAAGTACAGAAAATTTAAAATAAAATGTTATACTTGTTCTAATCAAGCATAATGGAATCACAGTTTGGAAGTGTTATGAAAGATAAAGTCCCAATAAGTTTTAGGAGCACATGATAAAGACCCTAATTGTGTATTCATTTTCTAAACATCTCCCATGATATCAAGACTACTGTTACATTTTAGGGATTTTTGAATCTAACTTTTGTTGAACTCTGAAATTTTCCAAGATCTTCCCACTAGTTCCCCTATTTCCACTATGATCTAAAAAGAAGAAAGAAAATGGTAAAAAAATCTTATGAGAAATGACCACAGTACCAATGTGATATTTAAGAGAGAAAACTTGGAGAGAGAAATAAATTAAAATCACTACGTTTTCAGAAAGAGAGGAAAAGATTTTATACATTTTGTGTTAAAGGAAAGTCAAGATTTGTAAGGTAGTAACACCCAACAGGTGTGCACTACCCTATTTTTGATTTAAGAGGTATAAGAGGGGTCCAAAAAACTAAAAATACTTACCACTATGTCAAAGTTATTTTTAAAAAATTGTTAAAAGTATTTTTTGAGATAGGTTGCCTACACAGGGTCTTAGATTCCGAACTACATTAAAGTTGTTTTTACACATATATGTATATATATGTAATATATATATACACACACACACACACACACACACACACACACACCATACATGCACACACACATATCTACTTATGAATGTTAGTAAAATAATGTATCAAGGAATTGCAAAATAGTCCTTAAGTTTTTATCTATTTCATTTAATTAGAGATCTTTTGTTGGTCAATGACAAAGAATTTACTGAGTGAATCAAATAATTACCACTGGTCCAGGGCCAGTGTGTACTTGTTTATTCTCTCAGAAATTGCCACGATTTGAGAGGAGGGAAAGGTAACATAAATAAGCTTCTGGATATCAAATAATATGGTATTTAAATCAGACTCATGTAATTCTACATGCCCTTCTACTGCAGGGAAAACTGGAAAGTAACCTTATCTGACACAGAATTCACTAACTCAATACATATTTGTAAGGCAACTCTCTTGCACCATACACTGCCAGGTACTAGTATGTAGCAAAGAATAAAACAGATCATGTTCCTGCTCTCATGGAGCGTCCTACTCAACCACCACACAATTGATTGAATCAGAATATAGATTATGCTTCTTATATTTAATATAGGGCCTAACAAAACGAAGTGTGCCATTTGTTAAAAGAGATCTTAATACCATACCATGGGTTAGAGTGTTAAAAATTGCAGGCATTCATCTCTTCATTCATTCAACATATAATTAGTCTTAAGCACATACTAATTACAGGCACTATAACATTCTACAGGGGATATAACAAGAATATCCATTATGGTTTTGGTTTAACCTGTTATGGTCTTGCTGGGCACATAGATTATACATTAAGGAGTCAATGATCTACTATATCATTAAAGCAGTAGATTATGGAGTACCAAGTTTGGAGATAACGAGTGCTTTCAAAGCCCAGAAAATTGAGGTATTCTCATGAGTTTGGAAAGGAGGCAATGGCAGTGCTGGTGGTGAGCAAATACAGGGCTGTCTGGGTGGTGGGCTAACTATCCGATCAGTACAATTCCAACCCTAGAATGCACAGAGGTTATATAAAGGGACAGAGACAATTTTCTATCTATTCCTATTGCTGTTCATAATGCCGATATCACCTTCACTCTATTGAAGTACAGAGTATAACCAAATGTACTGCATCCTAGTGCACAGTCATTCATGGATGCATCAGGAAAGACAGAATTTCCTTTAAACCCCAAACGTAAAGAACAAGATGTTACACATGGAGGGAAACAGAGGCATTATTATAGTTACTGATTTCATATAATAACTTTGGAGTCAGGTCAAATATTTATAAACATACACCAACAAAAGAGAGAATATAGGTAAGTCTAAGATGTTTCTAGGAAGACGTGAGCAATGAATGTACATCCATGTAAGGATATCTTATAGAATATATTTGCGTAAGTGCACGTCCTCCCACATATAACATGCATATATGCATATAGATGCAGAATGACTAACTGCCAGCTTTTCATTGTTACTTTCTAGTAATGTGCTATTTATAAAATCTAAATTATCTATTATTTCCTAAAAATCTTCTGAGATTTGTTTTTGACTCACTTGTATATCAATAACATTTGGCATGCCATACTTAAGAGTTATTAAAGATAAAGACAACACTGAGTGATGTTTCTGCTTGATGGAATAAAATCCTGCCTAATTATATAAGACTAGCATTTCCAATATTAAGAAATTCACTTATTAAGCAGGTCAGCATGAAATAAAGCAATAAATTTTTACATGTGGTGTGTGGACTTTTTAAATCTTACAGAATTCTAATTGATATACAATGAGAAAATTAATCAAATTAACAAAATATACTAAATGACACTTTTAAATGTGGATAAAAATAATAATTTGTCCTCTTAAAACTAGAATTGCACCTGTGAGCCACTCAGCACTA
Organism: Grampus griseus; assembly: GCF_964374135.1. Classification (NCBI taxonomy): domain Eukaryota; kingdom Metazoa; phylum Chordata; class Mammalia; order Artiodactyla; family Delphinidae; genus Grampus; species Grampus griseus. Next base: position 89,046,374 of record NC_139001.1, on the reverse strand, counting down.
TAGGACTGGCAGTAGAAATACATTCACAGGACAACTAACTGCTGAACAATCATCGACAGGAAGACACTGGAACTCACCAAAAAAGATACCCCACATCCAAAGACATAGGAGAAGCTGCAATGAAATGGTAGGTGGGGAGCAATCACAACAAAATCAAATCCCATAAGTGCTGGGTGGGTGACTTACAAACTGGAGAACAATTATATCACAGAAGTACACCCACTGAGTGAAGGTTCTGAGCTTCACATCAGTCTTCCCAACCTGGGGGTCCGGCAATGGGAGGAGGAATTCCCAGAGAATCACACTTTGAGGGCTAGCAGGATTTGATTACAGGACTTTGACAGGACTGGGGGAAACAGAGACTCCACTCTTGGAGGGAACACACAAAGTAGTGTGAGCATCAGGTCCCAGCAGGAAGGAGTAGTGAACCAATATGAGACTGAACCACACCTACCTGCTAGTGTTGGAGGGTCTCCTGCAGAGGCGGGGGGCGGCTGTGGCTCACCGTGGGAACAAGGACACTGGCAGCAGAAGTTCTGGGAAATACTCCTTGGTGGGAGCCCTCCCAGAGCACCAAAAAGCCTGTAGGCTCCAGTGCTGGGTTGCCTCAGGCCAAAAAAAAACAGGGAGGGGACTCAGCCCCACCCATCAGCAGACAAGTGGATTAAAGTTTTACTGATCTCTGCCCACCAGAATAACACCCAGCTCTACCCACCACCAGTCCCTCCCATCAGGAAGCTTGCACAAGTCTCTTAGATAGCCTCATCCACCAGAGGGCAGACAGCAGAAGCAAGAAGAACTACAATCCTGAAGCCTGTGGAACGAAAACCACATTCACAGAAAGACAGACAAAATGAAAAGGCAGAGAACTAGGTAACAGATGAAGGAACAAGATAAAACCCCAGAAAAATGACCAAATGAAGTGGAGATAGGCAACTTTCCAGAAAAAGAATTCAAAATAATGAAAGGGAAGATGATGCAAGACCTTGGAAAAAGAATTGAGGCAAAGATCAAGAAGATGCAAGAAATGTTTAACAAAGACCTAGAAGAATTAAAGACCAAACAAACAGATGAACAATACAATAACTGAAGTGAAAAACACACTAGAAGGAATCAATAGCAGAATAACTGAGGCAGAAGAACAGATAAGTTACCTGGATGACAGAATGGTGGAATTCACTGCTGCAGAACAGAATAAAGAAAAAAGAATGAAAAGAAATGAAGACAGCCTAAGAGACCTCTGGGACAACATTAAACACACCAACATTCCCATTATAGGAGTCCCAGGAAGAGAAGAGAGAAAGAAAGGACCCAAGAAAATACTTGAAGCAATTATAGCTGAAACTTCCCGAAAATGGGAAAGAAAATAGCCACCCAAGTCCAGGGAGCGCAGCGAGTCCCAGGCAGGGTAAACCCAAGGAGGAACATGCCGAGACACATAGTAATCAAACTGACAAAAATTAAAGACAAAGAAAAATTACTAAAAGCAACAAGGGAAAAATGACAAATAACATACAAGGGAACTATCAAAAGGTTAACAGCTGATTTCTCAGCAGAAACTCTACAAGCCAGAAGGGAGTGGCACGATATATTTAAAGTGATGAAAGGGAAAAATCTACAACCAAGATTACTCTACCAAGCAAGGATCTCATTCAGATATGATGAAGAAATCAAAAGCTTTACAGACAAGCAAAATCTAAGAGAATTCAGCAACACCAAACCAGCTCTACAACAAATGCTAAAAGAACTTCTCCAAGGTCGAAACACAAGAGAAGAAAAGGACCTAAAAAACAAACCCGAAACACTTAAGAAAATGGTAATGGGAAAATACATATCAGTAATCATCTTAAATATGAATGGATTAAATGCTCCAACCAAAAGACACAGGCTCACTGAATGGATACAAAAACAAGACCCATATATATGCTGTCTACAAGAGACCCACTTCAGACCTAGGGACACATACACACTGAAAGTGAGGGCATGGAAAAAGATACTCCATGCAAATGGAAATCAAAAGAGAGCTGGAGTAGCAATACTCATAGCAGGTAAAATAGACATTAAAATAAAGAATGTAACAAGAGACAAGGAAGGACACTACATAATGATCAAGGGATCAATCCAAGAAGAAGATATAAGATTTATAACTATATATGTACCCAACATAGAAGCACCTCAACACATAAGGTAAATGGTAACAAGCTATAAAAGAGGAAATAAATAGTAACACAATAATAGTGGGGAACACCTCACTTACACCAAGGGACAGATAATCCAGACAGAACATTAATAAGGAAACACAACCTTTAAATGACACAATAGACCCGACAGATTAATTGATATTTATAGGACATTCCATCTGAAAACAGCAGATTACACTTTTTTCTCAAGTGCACACAGAACATTCTCCAGGATAGATCACATCTTAGCTCACAAATCAGGCCTCAGTAAATTTAAGAAAATTGAAATCATAGCAAGAATCTTTTCTGACCACAACACTATGAGATTAGAAATCAGTTGAAGGGAAAAAAATGTAAAATACACAAACACATGGAGGCTAAACCATATGTTACTAAATTACCAAGAGATCACTGAAGAAATCAAAGAGGAAATCAAAAAATACATAGAGACAAATGACAATGAAAACATGACAATCCAAAACCTATGTGATGCAACAAAAGCATTTTTAAGAGGGAAGTTTATAGCAATGAAATCCTACCTCAAGAAACAAGAAAAATCTCAAATAAACAACCTAACCTTACACCTAAAGGAACTAGAGAAAGAAGAACAAGCAAGACTCAAAGTTAGTAGAAGGAAAGAAATCATAAAGATCAGAGCAGAAATAAATGAAATAGAAACAAAGAAAACAATAGCAAAGATCAATAAAACTAAAATCTGGTTCTTTGAGAAGATAAACAAAATTGATAAACCTTTAGCTAGACTCATCAAGAAAAAGACAGAGAGGATTCAAATCAATAAAATTAGAAATGAAAAAGGAGGTTACAACGGACATTGCAGAAATACAAAGCATCCTAAGAGACTACTACAAGCAACTCTACGCCAGTAAAATGGACAACCTGGAGAAATGGACAAATTCTTAGAAAGGTATAGCCTTCCAAGACTGAACCAGGAAGAAATAAAAAATGTGAACAGACCAATCACAAGCACTGAAATTGAAACTGTGATTAAAAATCTTCCAACAAACAAAAGTCCAGGACCAGATGGCTTCACAGGTGAAGTCTATCAAACATTTACAGAAGAGCTAACACCCAACCTCTCAAACTCTTCCAAAAAATTGCAGAGGAAGGAACACTCCCAAACTCATTCTACGAAGCCACCATCACCCTGATACCAAAATCAAAGACACTGCAAAAAAAGAAAATTACAGACTAATATAGAAAAATGAATATAGATGCAAAAATCCACAAAATACTAGCAAACAGAATCCAACAACACATTAAAAGTGTCATACATCTTCATCAAGTGGGATTTATCCCAGGAATGCAAGGATTCTTCAATATATGAAAATCAATTAATGCAATACACCATATTAACAAAGGGAAGAATAAAAACCATATGATCATCTTAATAGACGCAGAAAAAGCTTTTGACAAAATTAAACACCCATTTATGATAAAAACTCTCCAGAAAGTGGGCATAGAGGGAACCTACCTCAACATAAGAAAGGCCATATATGACAAACCCACAGCAAACATCATTCTCATTGGTGAAAAACTGAAAACATTCCTTGTAAGATCAGGAACAAGACATGATGTCCAGTCTCACCACTATTATTCAACATAGCTTTGGAAGTCCGAGCCATGGCAATCAGAGAAGAAAAAGATATAAAAGAATACAAATTGGAAGAGAAGAAGTAAAACTGTCACTGTTTGCAGATGACATGATACTATATGTAGAGAATCCTAAAGATGCCAGCAGAAAATTACTAGAGCTAATCAATGAATTTGGTAAGGTTGCAGGATACAAAATTAATGCACAGAAATCTCTTGCATTCCTACACACTAACAACGAAAGATCAGAAAGAGAAATTAAGGAAACAATCCCATTCACCATTGCAACAAAAGGAATAAAACACCTAGGAATAAACCTACCTAAGGAGGTAAAAGATCTGTACTCAGAAAACTATGACCCTGATGAAAGAAATCAAAGGTAACACAAAAAGATGGAGAGATATACCATGCTCTTGGATTGGAAGAACCAATGTTGTGAAAATGACTATACTACCCAAAGCAATCTACAGATTCAATGCAGTCCCTATGAAATTACCAATGGCATGTTTTACAGAACTAGAACAAAATATTTCACAATTTGTATGGAGACACAAAAGACCCCAAATAGCCAAAGCAATCTTGAGGGGAAAAAATGGAATTGGAGGAATCAAGCTCCCTGACTTCAGACTATACTACAAAGCTACAGTAATCAAGACAGTATGGTACTGGCACAAAAACAGAAATATAGATCAATGGAACAGGATAGAAAGCCCAGAGATAAACCCATGCACCTATGGTCACCTTATCTTTGATAAAGGAGGCAAGAATATACAATGGAGAAAAGACAGTCTCTTCAATAAGTGGTGCTGGGAAAACTGGACAGCTACATGTAAAAGAATGAAATTAGAACACTCCCTAACACCATACACAAAAATAAACTCAAAATGGATTAAAGTCCTAAATGTAAGACCAGACACCATAAAACTCTTAGAGGAAAACATAGGAAGAACACTCTCTGACATAAATCACAGCAAGATCTTTTTTGACCCACCTTCTAGAGAAATGGAAATAAAAACAAAAATAAACAAATGGGACCTAATGAAACTTACAAGCCTTTGCACAGCAAAGGGAACTATAAACAAGATGAAAAGACAACACTTAGAATGGGAGAAAACATTTGCAAACGAATCAATGGACAAAGGATGAATTGCCAAAATATATAAACAACTCATGCAGCTCAATATTAAAAAAACAAACAACCCAATCAAACAATGCGCAGAAGACCTAAACAGACATTTCTCCAAAGAAGACATACAGATGGCCAAGAGGCACATGAAAAGCTGCTCAACATCACTAATTATTAGAGAAATGCAAATCAAAACTACAATCACCTGATATTGGTTAGAATGGGTATCATCAGAAAATCTACAAACAACAAATGCTGGAGAGGGTGTGGAGATAAAGGAACCCTCTTGTACTGTTGGTGGGAATGTAAATTGATACAGCCACTATGGATAACAATATGGAGATTCCTTAAAAAACTAAAAGTAGAATTACTATATGACCCAGCAATCCCACCTCTGGGCATATACCCAGAGAAAACCATAATTCAAACAGACACATGCACCCCAATGTTCATTACAGCACTATTTACAATAGCCAGGTCATGGAAGCAAGCTAAACGTCCACTGATAGACGAATGGATAAAGAAGATGTGGTACATATATACAATGGAATATTACTCAGCCATAAAAAGGAACAAAATTGGGTCATTTGTAGAGACGTGGATGGACCTAGAGACTGTCATACAGAGTGAAGTAAGTCCGAAAGAGAAAAACAAAGATTGTATATTAACGTATAGATGTGGAATCTAGAATAATGATACAGATGAACCAGTCTGTAGGCAGAAATAGAGACACAGAGGTAGAGAACAAATGTATGGACACCAAGAGGGGAAAGTAGGGGGGGCAGTGGTATTGGTGGGATGAATTGGGAGATTGTGTTGGACATATATATACTAATATGTATAAAATAGATAACTAATAAGAACCTGCTGTATAAAAATAAAATAAAATAAAATTCAAAAAAAAAAGGAAATACATTCACAGGCCAGATGCCATAAAAAAAAATAAAATTCGGGTTATGGAGTTATGGTGGGCAAGCTACAAATGCAAGGCTCTAGTACGTGGCATATTATTTCTATAATTATTCTTAGTCTCTTAGGTATTCAAGAAATTATACTAATCAATTTACATTGGTGTTAACTTCTGATATAAATGAATTGTTATAAATTCTCTGTAAGGTAAATATTATCATATGCATTTTACAAATAAGAACATTGGTGCTGAAAAGTTTATGCAGGTTGTGCAATTTTAACTCAAGCCTATATAAATGGAAGGCTTATACTCTTTCTAGGACTCCATATTTCTTCTGTCTAATATACTATGCTATGCCCAATAGGGTATACCATCTTCCTTTTGAAACTTTTCTGTCAGCTATTATGGCACTGAATTCTGTTGCTTTGCTCCTATTGCTCAAACACCTCTGTAGTCTTTATTTTTGATCCTGACTCTTCTGAATATAAGCATCTCACACATTTCTACCCTAAGAAGCCTCTGTTTTCTCCTCCCTTGTCTATCTTAAATCCAGCAACTTTAAATCATCGGTTTTCTATTGCCAGTTCTCTGAACTAAGTTTCTAGTTCTGCTTTGAGCTCCAGAACTAAAATCTCCAATTTCCTGTGAGCTATCTCCATCTGATTGACTTATGTTGGTCATGTCCACAACTACAACACATGACAGCAAGGAAATAACACTCCCTTCATAAATAAATTTCCCAAGAATGCCTGTCTCAGATTCCCTCATAAGAACCCTCAGACAGGCAATTCTATACATTGCTTCCTGACTCATTTTTTAAAATGAAAATAATGTTATGTATACTATGGCTATGTAAGATGTTAACGTCAGAGAAGCTTTTTTTAAATCAATTGTCCAACCTTTCTACTGAATAAAAGTATAAAATTAGTTAAAAATAAAAAAGTTAAGAAAAAGAAGTACAAAGTTCTTTAAAAAATAAAATAGTGTTTGAGCAGATCATGCCACTTTCCTCAAAATCCCCAGTGGCTTGCTTCCCTTAAAGCTAGAATAGAATCCAGTCCTTATCAGTGTGTTCCAGGTCCTGGATGATCTGACTTTGGTCACTTTGTCACTCTCACACCTACTATTCTCCCGAGTTGATCATATGCTTCTAGGCATACAGCCATCCCTTGGTGTCTGCAGGGGATTGGTTATAGGATCCCCCATGAATACCAAAACCTGCAAACGCTCAAGTCCTTTATATAAAATGGCATATTATAGTCAGCCCTCGGTATCTGTGGGTTCAGTAAATTCAACCTACCATGGATACGGAGCGCCAACTGTCCTAACATTACTGCTGTTTCTTACACATGCTAAATTCCTTCCTAACTCATAACTTGCCATTCTGTCTACTTGGAAAGCTCTTTCTTCACATAATCACATAGTTTGCTATCTCTCTTTATTCAGTCATCTTCTCAAATATCACCTTTCTAGAGATGACTACTTTGATAATCATAACTAAAATAGTACCTTCCCATAACTGCCCATCTCTTATATTTTGTTTTCTATATAGCTTTTATAATTACCTGACATGATGTATCCTACATATTCTATCCTATACAGGAAAGTAAGTTTCCTGAGAATTGGAACTCTCTTCACAAGGGCAGGAACTTATTTCTTCAGCATCTGGAACAATTTCTGTCACCAGGTGAGTGTTCAATTAGTATTTGTTAAATCACTGAATTGAGACACACCTACATAAATAAACTAAATTCCAATGATTGTTCCTTCCTATAAGAGTAAAAACAATCTACTTGGAGGAAAAGGCATAAGGCACATTAAAAGTAATAAAAATATAAGTACCAAATATAAAGTTTCAACTTTATATTGTTAAATAACATATGCTATAGAAAGCCTAATTGTTAAATAACGTATGCTAAGCCTAATTGCAAAATAACATATGCTATAGACAATGTATTGTGTCCTTTTTGATGGGGATGTAATGGGAGGGGGTGGGGGATGGCACAAAAGTCTCTGAGGCTTCTGCAGTATGAAAATATTTTATGAGGAAGTACTAAACTTAGACCTTACAAGACTGGTAAGATTCCTCTAGGTACACAAAAGTTGGAAGGGCATTCTAGATGAGGGATCTGGGAGGAAAATGGCATAGGAGAAAGAACAGGAATGCAGAAAAAAGACCTGAGCTCCTGAACCGTCCTGGAAGTACAGAGAGTATAGACTGGTAGTTTAGATGACATGGCTGGAAGGGAGATTAAAGCCAGATTGAAAAGAGCTGTGAGTGTCTTTCACAAAAGTTGTTTATATGTTCCCACCTGTCTATCCATTTAGTCTCTCATCCTCTAGGAATATTACCATCTATCTCAATATCATTAACACATAGCTGTAAAAACACCCTAACACAATGCTATAAACTGTCAAAATTTCATGCAGGTGAAATCCTACTTATAGCCTTATAACTTAGGTAATTGTCAAATAATATCCCCATAATATCACCAGCAGTATGGTAAGAACCTGACTTTCAAGTTGGGAAAGTACAACATGAAATGTTAATGACTTTTATAAAGTCATACTATAAATTATTTTATCTGCTTGTAAAAATGATTATATTGCCAACAAAACTAGAAAGAAAGGCAATACTATTACACTTAGCACACTACTTCACATTTTAGACTGTGTGGGACACATATCATACCTGTGGGTCTCTGTAAATTCTTTTGTACTAAAATTCTTCTCAGAGTACCGTCCATGGCCGCTTCTTCTATGTGGGAGTGGTCCCCAACAATCGTCCAGTACATCATCCTGAAGAGATAGGTCAAGTTGGTTAGCCTGGTGAATGTGCTTAGCCTGGTGAATGTGCTGTTACAACCCAAAACAGGGTCTCTTCAGACCCTGTGCATCAGAATCACCTTAGAGTCCCTGAAAATTGCCTGAAAAAGCAGATTTCTGGACCCAACTCTAAACCTACAGAGTGAGTACCTCCAAGAGGGGGCCCCAGGAGTCAACAATGTAAAAGTCGTACCTATTCCCTAAAATTTGAGAGCCACTGTTTAATAGGCTCACTTGATAGGCAAAGTTCAATTTTGAAAATTTCCTTAAAATTTTAGAAGAAAAATATTTCTAACACTTGAAATTATCTTCTTATCATGACAGAATATTCATTTTACTATAGATGATGCATCAATATGCTTTTGTTTTTGATATAGTAACTATTTTCTCAGACATAAATAATTTTCTCACTTAGAAGACACCACATAACATAATTCTAGTAAGTAAACAGCAGTTGCCTCTTTTTACTCAGGATCTAATGATCCACTTTATGGGTGATTAGGAGTTTTATTTAACATTTCCCTATTTCCTTTTTGGTCATTGCTTATAAATAAGAAATAAGAGAGTAAAAAAGGAAAAAATCAAGCCGAGTAAAGGGAATATTTGTGTTAAATTGTTTAAATTTGTTTATACATATGCCTCCATTTTTTATTACCAGAAATAGCCCGTCACTAATATTCTACACTTAACATGTTTAATATTATTTTTAATGTCTCAAAAATTCGATTTTAGATTAACTACAGTGGTTATGTTTTTCACATCAGTTTCATTAATCTGAATGCACACATAACATATACACTGAATGCACACATAACATACACTAAATGTATAAAGTAGCAAATGTTCAGGAAGAAGAATATATTTTGCACCACCATTTGGTGTGAAAAGGACATGCTTTTGTACAGAAGGGGTAGAGGGATTTTCAGAAGTCTTGTGAATCTATTATACGTTGAACACTCTTCCAGAAACAACACTACAGAGCATGGGTGGGACAATCTATAAAAATGGATACTCATATCAAGAAATATAAATAACCAGGTCATTAACCTACCCTCTTTTAGGATTTACAGCAATAGCATACGGTTCTCCAGCCATATTTGTTAAGAGTCTGGTGCAGTTGGGGCCATTCAGCTGTCCTACGTTGATAGAGTATCTCAGACTGGTCCAGTGAGTAGTGTAGTAACTGAACCAGTGCATTCTAGAATGGTCAGTCCAATAAATATTTCCAGCAACCCAGTCAACTGCAACATCCCTGGGCCTTTTAAATTCAGGACACTAAAAGAAAACAAAACAACAAACCACAGTATTTTCAAAAGCAAATTGGCGGAGTTTTCTATATCTATACATTGAGATTGTTTGGGAATCTTCTTAACATGGTCAGGTGTTAATTGTTACATAGATTTTTTAAATCCCCAACATACTTTATTTTATTTTTAGTTTTTATAGATGTATAATTTCACAAATCATAAGTATACAACTCACTGGAGTTTTACCTATCACTGCCTCTGTTTAACCACGACCCTACTAGAATACTTCCAGAATTGTAGAAGGTTCACTTGTGACCTCTCCCAGTAAGTATTTCTCTTAGAATAAGCATAATCCTAACATCTAAATCACAGATTAGCTTAAACAAATCCACATAAACAGAATCATACTCTTCTATTCCTGACTTCTTTGACTCAACATCATGTTTGTGAAATACACCCATATTGGTGTGCATGTCAGTTATTAATTACTTTTTATTTCTGGATAATATTTCAGAATATGAAATATTACTCATGAATATATATCAATTTGTTTACCATTTTACTGGTAATATATATTTTGCTTGTTTACAATTTTAGGCCATTACAAATAAAATTATGAATATTCCTTTACGTGTCTTTTGGTGGACACAAACTCTCATTTCTGTTGAGTATTTAATAAGAAATAGAACGGTTGAGTCTTAAGATATACTTATGATTGCTTAAATAGATAGGGCTGGAATTTTTTTTTCAAAGAGTCTGTACCAATATTCACTCTTTTCAGGAATTTAAGAAAGTTCCAGTTGCTCTACATCCTTACCATATATAATTTGATTTAAAATTGAAACAGAAAGTTAATACAAATAGACACATTTAGAGAGATACTATATTTAAATGTCTTTTGAGGAAAGTTACAATCTCTGTCATTTATATTAAATCTGCTAGCTTGGATTTTCTGTGCAATAGTATATTACTGAAATATTGTGAGACAAAGGTAAGAGGGTTCATTGGGAATAGACAGCAAGGAAAATAACGTATGCTGTGCCCTTCAATTAACTTGATCACTTTGAGCAGGAACTGTGTAGTAATTAATTTGACGTGGTCAGGTTTATTGTGCATAAACAAAAGTGAGAAGAAATTCTCAGGGGTATTATTATGAAGAATAGAAACAATTATTTGAAGGTCATTATAACTAGACATGTAGTCAATGTGTAAGAGCATTGTTAGGACCTGGTAACCAGTGGAAATATGGGTTTTTAACACATGACTGTTTCTTCTGTGATTTACCAGTGAACACATTTTATTAAAGAGTGGGCTTGGATTAAAAGAAAACAAACCGAACTTCTCAAAAAGAACGTGAGATGCCAAGAAACAGGAATAACAAGTCACTGTCTGCCGTGTGATTACTGAGATCTCAAAGAAGGAAAAATATGGCTTGAACTAAACACAGAACTCACAGAAATTTCTAATGACCTTTATTATCGATCTTTTTACTAATTGGTTTAAAAACTAAAATTATGAAATTTTACAGTAATCTACTTCTCAACTCTAATAAATACTCTCCATCTACCCAGTGATATCTCATAGCTAACTGAGGTTAAATAAAAGCACTCTACAATACAACATGGTCTAAACATGCCATATAAATAATATTCATAAATGGGTAGACTTTAAAGATTTGTCCTAGCCAAAACACAAAATCATTTTCAAGTGTTCCAATATTATGTAAATTAATTGTAATTCTTTTTTTTTTTTTTCTGATTTGGCAGCACTTAAAAGTAAATATATCAGACGAGGGGAAGATGGCGGAAGAGTAAGACGCGGAGATTGCCTTCCTCATTACAGATACACAAGAAATACATCTACACGTGGAATAACTCCTACAGAACGCCTACTGAACGCTGGCAGAAGACCTCAGACCTCCCAAAAGGCAAGAAAGTCCCCACGTACCTGGGTACGGCAAAAGAAAAAAGAATAAACAGAGACAAAAGGATAGGGATGGGACCTGCACCAGTGGGAGGGAGCCGTGAAGGAGGAAATGTTTCCACACACTAGGAGCCCCTTCGCGGGCAGAGACTGCGGGCGGCGGAGGGGGGGAGCTTCGGAGACAGGAGGAGAGCACAGCAACAGGGGTGCGGAGGGCAAAACGGAGAGATTCCCGCACAGAGGATCGGTGCCGACCGGTACTCAGCAGCTCGAGAGGTTTGTCTGCTCACCCGCCGGGGCGGGCGGGGCTGGGAGCTGAGGCTCGGGCTTCAGGGAGAGGTCGGAGTGCAGGGAGAGGACTGGGGTTGGCTGCGTGAACACAGCCTGAAGGGGTTACTGCACCACGGCTAGGCGGGAGGGAGTCCGGAAAAAGTCTGCACCTGCCGAAGAGGCAAGAGACTTTTTCTTGCCTCTTTGTTTCCTGTTACGCGAGGAGAGGGGATTAAGAGCGCTGCTTAAAGGAGCTCCAGAGACTGGCTCAAGCCGCGGCTAAAAGCGCGGACCCCAGAGACGGGCATGAGACACTAAGGCTGCTGCTGCCGCCACCAAGAAATCTCTGTTCAAGCACAGGTCACTATCCACACACCCCTTCCGGGGAGCCTGTGCAGCCCGTTACTGCCAGGGTCCCGGGATCCAGGGACAACTTCCCCTGGAGAACGCACCTCAGGCTGGTGCAACATCACGCAGGCCTCTACCGCCGCAGGCTCGCCCCGCACTCCGTACCCCTCCCTCCCCTCGGCCTGAGCGAGCCAGAGTCCACGAAGCAGCCGCTCCTTTAACCCCGTCCTGTCTGAGTGAAAAACAGATGCCCTCCAGCGACCTACACGCAGAGGCGGGGCCAAATCCAAAGCTGAGCCCTGGGAGCTGTGAGAACAAAGAAGAGAAAGGGAAATCTCTCCCAGCAGCCTCAGAAGCAGCGGATTAAAGCTCCACAATCAACTTGATGTCCCCTGCATCTGTGGAATACATGAATAGACAACGGATCATCCCAAATTGAGGAGGTGGACTTTGAGAGCAAGATTTATGATTTTTTCCCCTTTACCTCTTTTTGTGAGTGTGTATGCCTCTGGGTGAGATTTTGTCTGTATAGCTTTGCTTCCACCATTTGTCCTAGGGTTCTATCCGTTTTTTTTTCTTTAAAAAAGTTTCTTAATAATTATTTTATACTTTAATAACTTTATTTTTTATCTTACTTTATTGTATTTTATCTTCTATCTTTCTTTCCTTCCCTCCCTCCTCCTCCCTCCTTTCTTTCTTTCTTTTCTTCCTTCCTTCCTTCCTTCCTCCCTCCCTTCCTTTTTCTTCTTATTTTTCTTTCTTTCTACTTTTTCTCCCTTGTATTCTGAGCCGTGTGGATGAAAGGCTCTTGGTGCTGCAGTCAGGAGTCAGTGCTATGCCTCTGAGGTGGGAGAGCCAACTTCAGGACACTGGTCCACAAGAGACCTCCCAGCTCCACATAATATCAAATGGTGAAAATCTCCCAGAGATCTCCATCTCAACACCAGCACCCAGCTTCACTCAATGATCAGCAAGATATAGTGCTGGACACCCTATGCCAAACAACTAGCAAGACAAGAACACAACCTCACCCATTAGCAGAGAGGCTGCCTAAAAACATAATGAGTCCACAGACAACCCAAAACACACGAACAGACGTGGAACTGCCCACCAGAAAGACAAGGTCCAGTCTCTTCCACCAGAACACAGGCACTAGTCCCCTCCACCAGGAAGCCTACACAACCCACTGAACCAACTTTAGCCACTGGGGACAGACACCAAAAACAACGGGAACTACGAACCTGCAGCCTGCAAAAAAGAGACCCCACAGTAAGATAAGCAAAATGAGAAGACAGAAAAACACACAGCAGGCGAAGGAGCAAGATAAAAACCCACCAGACCTAACAAATGAAGAGGAAATAGGCAGTCTACCTGAAAGAGAATTCAGAATAATGATAGTAAAGATGATCCAAAATCTGGAAATAGAATAGACAAAATGCAAGAAACATTTAACAAGGACCTAGAAGAACTAAAGATGAAACAAGCAACGATGAACAACACAATAAATGAAATTAAAAATACTCTAGATGGGATCAATAGCAGAATAACTGAGGCATAAGAATGGATAAGTGACCTGGAAGATAAAATAGTGGAAATAACTACTGCAGAGTAGAATAAAGAAAAAAGAATGAGAAGAACTGAGGACAGTGTCAGAGACCTCTGGGATAACATTAAACACAACATTCAAATTATAGGGGTTTCAGAAGAAGAGAAAAAGAAATGGACTGAGAAAATATTTGAAGAGATTATAGTTGAAAACTTCCCTAATAAGGGAAAGGAAATAGTTAATCAAGTCCAGGAAGCACAGAGACTCCCATACAGGATAAATCCAAGGAGAAATATGCCAAGACACATATTAATCAAACTGTCAAAAATTAAATACAAAGAAAACATATTAAAAGCAGCAAGGGAAAAACAACAAATAACACACAAGGGAATCCCCATAAGTTTAACAGCTGATCTTTCAGCAGAAACTCTGCAAGCCAGAAGGGACTGGTAGGACATATTTAAAGTGATGAAGGGGAAAAACCTGCAACCAAGATTACTCTACCCAGCAAGGATCTCATTCAGATTTGATGGAGAAATCAAAACCTTTGCAGACAAGCAAAAGCTGAGAGAGTTCAGCACCACCAAACCAGCTTTACAACAAATGCTAGAGGAACTTCTCTAGGCAAGAAACACAAGAGAAGGAAAAGACCTACAATAACGAACCCGAAACAATGAAGAAAATGGGAATAGGAATATACATATCGATAATTACCTTAAATGTAAATGGACTAAATGCTCCCACCAAAAGACACAGATTGGCTGAATGGATACAAAAACAAGACCCATATATATGCTGTCTACAAGAGACCCACCTCAGACCTAGGGACACATACAGACTGAAAGTAAGGGGATGGAAAAAGATATTCCATGCAAATGGAAACCAAAAGAAAGCTGGAGTAGCAATTCTCATATCACAAAAAATGGACTTTAAAATAAAGACTATTACAAGAGACAAAGAAGGACATTACATAATGATCAAGGGCTCGATAGAAGAAGATATAACAATTGTAAATATTTATGCACCCAACATAGGAGCACCTCAATATATAAGGCAAATACTGACAGCCATAAAAGGGGAAATTGACAGTAACACAATCATAGTAGCTGACTTTAACACCCCACTTTCACCAATGGACAGATCATCTAAAATGAAAATAAATAAGGAAACACAAGATTTAAATGATACATTAAACAAGATGGACTTAATTCATATTTATAGGACACACCATCCAAAAACAACAGAATACACATTTCTCTCAAGTGCTCATGGAACATTCTCCAGGATAGATCATATCTTGGGTCACAAATCAAGCCTTGGTAAATTTAAGAAAATTGAAATTGTATCAAGTATCTTTTCCGACCACAACGCTATGAGACTAGATATCAATTACAGGAAAAGATGTGTAAAAAATACAAACACATGGAGGTTAAACAATACACTACTTAATAATGAAGTGATCTCTCAAGCAATCAAAGAAGAAATCAAAAAATACCTAGAAACAAATGACAATGGAGACACGACGACCCATTTGGGATGCAGCTAAAGCAGTTCTAAGAGGGAAGTTTATAGCAATACAGTCCCACCTAGAAACAGGAAACATCTCGAATAAACAACCTAACCTTGCACCTAAAGCAGTTAGAGAAAGAAGAACAAAAATACCCCAAAGTTAGCAGAAGGAAAGAAATCATAAAAATCAGATCAGAAATAAATGAAAAAGAAATGAAGGAAACAATAGCAAAGATCAATAAAACTAAAAGCTGGTTCTTTGAGAAGATAAACAAAATTGATAAACCATTAGCCAGACTCATCAAGAAAAAAAGGGAGAAGACTCAAATCAATAGGATTAGAAATGAAAAAGGAGAAGTAACAACTGACACTGCAGAAATACAAAAGATCATGAGAGATTACTACAAGCAACTCTATGCCAATAAAATGGACAACCTGGAAGAAATGGACAAATTCTTAGAAATGCACAACCTGCCAAGACTGTATCAGGAAGAAATAGAAAATATGAACAGACCAATCACAAGCACTGAAATTGAAACTGTGATTAAAAATCTTCCAACAAACAAAAGCCCAGGACCAGATGACCTCACAGGCAAATTCTATCAAACATTTAGAGAAGAGCTAACACCTATCCTTCTCAAACTCTTTCAAAATATAGCAGAGGGAGGAACACTCCCAAATTCATTCTACGAGGCCACCATCACCTTGATACCAAAACCAGACAAGGATGTCACAAAGAAAGAAAACTACAGGCCAGTATCACTGATGAACATAGATGCAAAAATCCTCAACAAAATACTAGCAAACAGAATCCAACAGCACATTAAAACGATCATACACCATGATCAAGTGAGGCTTATTCCAGGAATGCAAGGATTCTTCAATATATGCAAATCAATCAACGTGATACACCATGTTAACAAATTGAAGGAGAAAAACCATATGATCATCTCAATAGATGCAGAGAAAGCTTTCGACAAAATTCAACACCCCTTTATGATAAAAACCCTGCAGAAAGTAGGCATACAGCGAACTTTATTCAATATAATAAAGGCCATATATGACAAATCCACAGCCAACATCGTCCTCAATGGTGAAAAACTGAAAGCATTTCCACTAAGATCAGGAACAAGACAAGGTTGCCCACTCTCACCACTCGTATTCAACATATTTTTGGAAGTTTTAGCCACAGCAATCAGAGAAGAAAAGGAAATAAAAGGAATTCAAATCGGAAAAGAAGAAGTAAAGCTGTCACTGTTTGCAGATGACATGATACTATACATAGAGAATCCTAAAGATGCTACCAGAAAACTCCTAGAGCTAATCAATGAATTTGGTAAAGTAGCAGGATACAAAATTAATGCACAGAAATCTCTGGCATTTCTATACACTAATGATGAAAATCTGAAAGTGAAATCAAGAAAACACTCCCATTTACCATTGCAACACAAAGAATAAAATATCTCGGAATAAACCTACCTAAGGAGACAAAAGACCTGTATGCAGAACATTATAAGACACTGATGAAGGAAATTAAAGATGATACAAATAGATGGAGAGATATACCATGTTCTTGGATTGGAAGAATCAACATTGTGAAAATGACTCTACTACCCAAAGCAATCTACAGATTCAATGCAATCCCTATCAAACTACCAATGGCATTTTTCACAGAACTAAAGCAAAAAATTTCACAATTGGTATGGAAACACAAAAGACCCCAAATAGCCAAAGCAATCTTGAGAACAAAAAACGGAGCTGGAGGAATCAGGCTCCCTGACTTCAGACTATACTACAAAGCTACAGTAATCAAGTCAGTATGGTACTGGCAGAAAAACAGAAAGATATAACAATGGAACAGGATAGAAAGCCCAGAGATAAACCCACGCACATATGGTCACCTTATCTTTGATAAAGGAGGCAGGAGTGTACAGTGGAGAAAGGACAGCCCCTTCAATAAGTGGTGCTGGGAAAACTGGACAGGTACATGTAAAAGTATGAGATTAGATCACTCCCTAACACCATACACAAAAATAAACTCAAAATGGATTAAAGACCTAAATGTAAGGCCAGAAACTATCAAACTCTTCGAGGAAAACATAGGCAGAACACTCTATGACATAAATCACAGCAAGATCCTTTTTGACCCACCTCCTAGAGAAATGGAAATAAAAACAAAAATAAACAAATGGGACCTAATGAAACTTCAAAGCTTTTGCACAGCAAAGGAAACCATAAGGAAGACCAAAAGACAACCCTCAGAGTGGGAGAAAATATTTGCAAATGAAGCAACTGACAAAGGATTAATCTCCAAAATTTACAAGCAGCTCATGCAGCTCAATAACAAAAAAACAAACAACCCAATACAAAAATGGGCAGAAGACCTAAATAGACATTTCTCCAAAGAAGATATGCAGACTGCCAACAAACAGATGAAAGAATGCTCAACGTCATTAATCATTAGAGAAATGCAAATGAAAACTACAATGAGATATCATCTCACACCAGTCAGAATGTCCATCATCAAAAAGTCTAGAAACAATAAATGCTGGAGAGGCTGTGGAGAAAAGGGAACACTCTTGCACTGCTGGTGGGAAAATAAATTGGTACAGCCACTATGGAGAACAGTATGGAGGTTCCTTAAAAAACTACAAATAGAACTACCATATGACCCAGCAATCCCACTACTGCGCATATACCCTGAGAAAACCATAATTCAAAAAGAGTCATGTACCGAAATATTCATTGCAGCTCTATTTACAATAGCCCGGAGATGGAAACAACCTAAGTGTCCCTCATTGGATGAATGGATAAAGAAGATGTGGCACATATATACAATGGAATATTACTCAGCCATAAAAAGAAACGAAATTGAGCTACTTGTAATGAAGTGGATGGACCTAGAGTCTGTCATACAGAGTGAAGTAAGTCAATTACCTTATGCTAACACATATATATGGAAGTTAAGAAAAGAAAAATGGCATGAAACTAGCGGTAAGACAGTAATAAAGACACAGACCTACTAGAGAATGGACTTGAGGATATGGGGAGGGGGAAGGGTAAGCTGTGACAAAGCGAGAGAGTGGCATGGACATATATACACTACCAAATGTAAAACAGATCGTGGGAAGCAGCCGCATAGCACAGGGAGATCAGCTCGGTGCTTTGTGACCACCTAGAAGGGTGGGATAGGGAGGGTGGGAGGGAGGGAGACGCAAGGGAGAAGAGATATGGGAACATATGTATATGTATAACTTATTCACTTTGTTATAAAGCAGAAACTAACAAACCATTGTAAAGCAATTATACTCCAATAAAGATGTAGAAAAGAAATGATTTTAGCAATGAAAAAAAAGTAAATATATCAAGTGGTATGGGCTTGTCAGTGTAAGTCATAAATTTATACAGATGAGAGACAATGGGAAAATATAACCATTATAAACTGTGTAAAGCCTGCTGGAGCATATTATCATTTTTTAACACCACTAGAGCAATCTTTTAGCATGCAGAAATATGATATCAGTTGTCTAGCATGAACATAGAAAAAGACCTATTTTGGCTGTATCAGATGTTAATATACATACTTAATTTTCTATCCTATCGGTATTCTTGCTAAAATAGGACATATTTTATGCAAAGCTTCACTTTTTTGAATTTAAGATTTTTATTTTATTTCGCTCATGCTCAAAACTGGGCTGATTATCTTTCCATTCTATATTTCTATACCTGGACTGCTGACAATTAAAACCTCAGATTCCTAATGATCACAGAACATTCAGAAGTTTGATTTTGTGATACTTTTTCAGGTAAGCTGGCTGGTGAAAATTCTATTAATGGTGAATTCCAGAAGGATATATCAAACTTAGGTCACATTCCTAGAGTGAAGAATATGGCTTAAGGAAAGGGAAAAATGTTACTTTTCAATCCTGAGCATAAGAGATGCTGAAGAGTTATAGAGTCATTTAAATCTATACAGTTATTCTCTGGCTCCTTGATCAAGGAATCCCTAATGTCATTCTGGTATCAACTAAAGTAGTAAGAATATGGGATAAAGGATGGTCATGCCCAATAAATTCAACCTAAAGTCATGAATCATCAGTGACAAGATGATTCTCAGAGAATGATGGCGGCAGGGTGAAGATGTTACTAGGTGTTCATCCTCAGTGACTCATAACATACTGAATTCTCAATTATTCTCAACACTGAAAAGAGAAGAATTGAACAGAAGAAGAAAACAATAACAAGAGACAGCAATAGGATGGTCTTATTATTAAGGAAACTGTGGCGAAATTAGGAAATCACCTCTATAGTGAGTTCTATAGGAAATAAATAATCCCTTTCTATTGCTCACTACTTGACCAGGATTGTGAATAGCATTAGCCATCTAAAAGGGATTCTCATATTGAATGACTGTTGGTTGGAGAGTGGCAGGCAAATTCCTGTTGGGTCTTATGGAGAAATTCAAAATCAATCAGGTACATACAAAAAGTGGGAAAACACAGAAAAAGTAAACTGAGGTTCTTGGCATGGAGTGGAGACTGACAAGAAAAACAGAAACAGATAGTTAAGCCATTTGTCTCTAAAGAGACTGAAAACAAAACAACCAAACACATTAGGTTGGAAATAAGAAGAAAACATGAAACTCTCATTTGCCCCTTTGGCTAGCACTCTAGACAGACAGGCCAAAGAACTAGAGACACTAATGAGATATGTCATGTTTAAGAGACTGCAGAGGCGTGTGGTTACCCAGACAACAAAAGGCATTGCTCATATTTTTGCACAAAGTAGAAGACAAATTTTGACTGCTTCCTCCAGCAGATGATTTCTTTCCTAATAAGCTCTCTAAATACACAGCCGAAGTTTTGAGTCCTGAGGCATTCTTCTTCATAGAGATATATTAGTCAAATGAATGAAATGCTTAAAATCTTACAGAAAAAATGGCAGCTTGATTGTAACAAAATCAGAGGTTACTGCTTTAAACTACCAGTCCTTTACAGCTGTGGATTGTAATGTATCTGGCACAATTCCAGCTTCAATAAACTAAAGATATGTCTTTATATATGTCTTTATATATAAATACTGAAGACATTTGTTTTAAATCAAGGAAAGAGGAAAATCTATAAAAGGAGAATGAAAACATTCAAGCCATGGAAATGCTATCTTTTGTAAAACAAAATTCCTATAGTTAGCAATATAATTTAAGAAAATATAGTTAACACAAGGATAGATTGAAGTGGTCACATATTTCATTTGTTCATGATTTTTCATCTTTGTGTATATCTAAGAAAAGAAAATTCAGTTCATTTTGCTGAAGTTAATTATCTCCTGATGCAATGCTAGTAAAACAAAGATGTGAAGACACTGTAAAGAACTTGTGCTTGTGTGGTGGGGGGAGTCCACATTCAACAGACAACATCCTGAAAAGACCCAGATTTGTCTTTGGGTTACAGGGTCAATATTGTATGTGATTTTATCGTTTTTTAACATGCTCAGTGTTCTTTAAACTTATTTGTTATGATTTACCACCCACCCTCCATAAAAAGCAAAACCCACTCTCAAAACCTTCATTCACACTACCAGCTAAACAAAAGATACCATGGAAGACTGGAAAGCACACAACATTTGAAATCAGAAACTTGGTTTAAGAGCCAGTCCTAGTTTCTCTATAAATTATGTGGTGCATAAAAATAAAGGATTTGGATTAGATGATCTGTTAAAGTCTTTAGCGTCTAAACACGAAATTATATAACAGTTTAAAACATTATCCATTCTTTACAAATCTTAAGAATGCATCTAATGCTAAATATGAATTTTCATGCATTAGTAAGTGAAAAATTTGTTGATACTTATGAGGGCAATTTTGACATCATCTCCCTATGTGAAAGACCTGGAATTAAGAAAGCAAGGTGCCTTCTGATGTTTACAGTTTAAACAAGCACAACAGCTGAGATGTAAGGCAGAACTATCTGAAAGCAGAGATTGCAAAATGGTACACTGAGGACTAAATTTAAGTTAAAGTTAAAAAAAAAACTATTAAGTAGATTCTAACTTTAAAATTAAGAAGATATCACTTTAACAAATTAAACTTTTTTTTCTTAAAAATTAAGGATAAATAAGATAGTATATCAAAAGCAGGCCAACATTCCAGAGTAGCAATCAGC
This sequence comes from Grampus griseus, assembly GCF_964374135.1. NCBI lineage: Eukaryota > Metazoa > Chordata > Mammalia > Artiodactyla > Delphinidae > Grampus > Grampus griseus. The sequence goes on along the minus strand of NC_139001.1, from coordinate 89,024,717 downwards.
TGCTTCTGTTTTAATGAGATACATTTTCAGTTTGCCTCTCTCACCTGGACGCCTAATGTTCTGTCCAACCTGTTTCACTCATTTAACTTACCTATATAGCTGGTTTGCAACCCATGCTTTAAAGAGACAAAAGAATTCGACTTTAATGAATCAATCATGTATCTATAAGAAAGGGGGTTAAAACAGCAATAAACACATGGGAAAAGAAAAGTCAGAGAAACAAATGTTGAGAGTGTGTCTCCAGAGTCATTATGTAAGCATCTTGTAGATAAACTGGAATACTTATGTAGCAGATATGTAAATGTGTATGTATATATATATATGAATATGTACACATAAATTGGGCCCTTATAGTTCAATGTCTCTCCATCAAGTTCATTCAAATTATGAATATGTAAGTGTATGTGTACATATACATAATACTGAATTTTATATATCATTTTCTTTCCTGCTTCATTAACATTAGTTTCCTGCTGTTTCATTATACCCTAGATACACTAGCAATCCATTTTCTTTTTTTTTGAATTTTATTTTATTTATTTTTTATACAGCAGGCTCTTATTAGTTATCTATTTTATACAATTAGTGTATATATGTCAATCAAAATCTCCCAATTCATCCCACCACCACCACCCCTCATTGGAGTCCATATGTTTGTTGTCTATATCTGTGTTTCTATCTCTGCCTTGCAAACTGGTTCATCTGTACTATTTTTCTAGATTCCACAGATATGCATTAATATACGATATTTGTTTTTCTCTTTCTGACTTACTTCACTCTGTGTGACAGTCTCTAGATCCACCCAAGTCTCTACAAATGACCCTATTTCATTCCTTTTTATGGCTGAGTAATATTCCATTGTATATATGTACCACATCTTCTTTATCCATTCATCTGTCGATGGGCATTTAGGTTGCTTCCATGACCTGGCTATTGTAAATAGTGCTGCAATGAACACTAGGGTGCATGTGTCTGTTTGAATTATGGTTTTCTCTGGGTATATGCCCAGTAGTGGGATTGCTGGGTCATATGGTAGTTCTATTTTTAGTTCTTTAAGGAACCTCCATACTGTTCTCCATAGTGGCTGTATCAATTTACATTCCCACCAACAGTGCAAGAGGGTTCCCTTTTCTCCACACCCTCTCCAGCATTTGTTGTTTGTAGGTTTTCTGATGATGCCCATAGTAATCCATTTTCTAAGTCTAAACAGAATGTGAAATAATAATGAGGTCACCTTGTAGGCTACTTCCTGGGCATACAATTGACATTCTCCAGATGGTAGTCAGTCTTTTTGTGAGTCTGTGCTTTCAAACATTAACAGTTAGTTCAGTTAGGCCTTTTGGAAGACCTGAAAGCACATTATGTAGGCTGAGATCTCTAATACCTAAACCAGACCAAGACCAATCTTAATGATCACAATAATAATAAAAGTGATGTCTTCTTAATAAAGGAACTTTGATTCATTAGGGTAATTAAGGGAGGCAGAGAAAATAATGCATATTATAATTGTGAAGTTGCATTCTTGTAAATGAAGCATGATCTATTTATGGCTAGAAAAAAATGTGGGTGTATATGTGAATATTCATGGGTGTGAAAGAAGATGAGAGGGGCGTGGTAGGAGATGAGTCTAAACATCATGGAGAGACTTGTAAAACAATGATTTTTCAATGGAAATCCATTTGAATGTTTTAAGTAGGGAGATATGATGATGAGTTTAATGTTCTAAGATTATTTTGGCTATGGTGTGAAGAATGGCTTGGGGATGGGGACCAAGGAGATACAGGAAATTCAGAGGAGGCTTACTCAATGGACTCCAGAGGGGAGGATACAGGAAATTCAGAGAAGGCTTATTCAATGGACTCCAGAGGGGAGAATGTGAAAGTTTAATCTAGGCTTTTGTGAGACAAAAGTGGAAAAAATGGGATATATTTGGAGATAAAAATATTTAAACTTGGATGAATACCAAGGCTGAGAAGAATAACTTGTAAAGGATAACTTTCAAGACTGACAAGCTATTGCCATGTCTCTTCAAGATTTTCAATTAATTTATTGCTTCTAGTTTAAAAAATATGACCTACTTTATGACAAGGTCTGTTCTAGATGCTAGGATTACAGTAGTGGCCAAACAGTAGGGGAAAAAACAAAAACAAAAACAAAAAACCTGCCATCCGGGAATTTATTTATAGCAAGGTGAGGTAGACAATAGATAATAAACATAATAAATGAATAAAATATATGGTAGTGAAAAAAGATAAGTATTATGGAAATGAAAAAGAGCAAGGCATTGAAGATCCCAGGATGGGAATGGGGCAGTAGATTGCAATCATCAAAAAGTTATGTATTCAGAAGATGACATTTGAACAAAGACTTGAAGGAGTTCAGGAATTGAGTCATGTAGGATATCTGGCTGAAGAACATTTTAGGCCAAGAGAACATTTCAGGAATGGCCTTACATTAGGAGGTACTGATGGGTTTCAGAAATAGCAAAGCTTCTCTGGAGAAGAGTGAGTAAGGGGGAAAGTAGTAGAAGATAAAGTCAGAGAAGTAACAGGAGACCAGATCTTTTAAACCCTTGTAAGATATTATGAGAATTTCAGTCTTTTCAGTGGGAAACCACTGGATATTTTTGATTTGAGATGTGATATAATCTGATTTATGTTTTATATGGAGCAGTCTGGCTACTGTTTTGTGAGTAATAATGATAGCAAGGAGACCAATTAGGAGGGTATTGCACTAATTCAGAAGAAAGACGATGGTGGTTCAAAACTAGGTCCTTGCAGTCAAGCTGACGTAAGGTATTCAGCTCCTGGGCATACCTTGAAAGTAGACTCAATAGTATTGCCTGATTTTGGAGTTATGAGAAAAGCAGAGGGGCCAAAAATGACTCTAAGATTTTTACTCTGAGTGCCTGGAAAATGGAGTTGCCATTGAATGAGATTGGGGAAGCAGATTTTGTGGATCATATGAATAGTTTATTTTTAGGCATGCTCCACTGGGGATTTTATTTTTTAAACATCCAAAAGGAAAACCAAAGCAAGCAGTTGGACAGAGCCTGATATCAATTAGGCAATTGTTAGCATGTGGTTATATGTTAAACCATGAAACAATATGAACTCTACAAGGAAGTGAGGAGAGATAGAAAGAAGAGGATCAAGGTCTGAGCCTGGGGCATTCCAATGTTAAGAGGGAAGGAGAAAAGGATCTAGCAAAAGAGACTGAGAGGTGAGGAAAAAAAGAGAGAACAATAAAAGAAAAACTATACTGATGATTCATCTTAGAACTATTTTGTATTACAGGGTTATTATTACATCAAGTGAAGTAACAAACAAAAAATCGACTTAAAGTTTAACTGGAAAGACTGATACTGCTACTATGAAGAGAAAGCTTTCTCAACTCTGACACCACTGACATTTTGGTAAGGATAACTCCTTGTGAGAAACTAATTTATGTATTGTAGGGTGTTAAGCATTTCTCCTGGCCTCTACTCACTTGATACCAGCAGCACTCCCCAGCTGTGACAATCAAAAATATCTTCAGACATTACCAAATGTCCCCTGGGGTGAAAGATCATCCCCAGTGGAGAACCACTGATTGTAGAACCACTAAGTGCTCTCTGATGTCTGCTTCCTCCATGACTCTAAGCATTTGTCAAGGTCTTTTAATGAATTTTTGTCTCCAAATTTATTGAACACTTCTTTATCTTCCTTTACTTGATCTTTCGGCAGTACTCTAGAAATATAACTCCAAATTCTTTTTCAAAACACTTTCTTCTCTTAGTTTTTGTGACTCTACATTCTAGTTTTCTCCTAATGCACTGGGCACTCTTTGTCATCATTTTAATCTAGCCTCAGAGCTTCGTTCCAGTCCCCTCTTTACTTCCCTTGGTAATCTAACCTGGCTTCATGGTTGTAGATGTCTCCTCTATTTTTCTATTCTTTAATGTAAATCTCCAGTCCAGAGATTTAAGATAAAGCCTTGAATACATCACTGACTAACTGACATCTCGCTTGGATCTCTTACAGGTATCTGACTTAACATGACTAAAACTGAACCCACAGTTTACCATTTTCAGTATCCATCAAATTATAGAATCTGGAAACTCAGGTGTCAGTCTGCAGTCCTTCCTGTCCTCATTTTTCACATTCATTTTATTTGCAAACATTTTCCCTTAAAATTCTACTCACTACCCTCCATTTCACTGAGACTACAATAGTGCAACATACCACCATTTCTAATTGGGAGCATAGTCCTCCTATGTGGTCTCCTTCTGTTCCAGTCTTTTCTCCCACCAGATCCATTCTCCACATAAAAAGTGAAATAGTTGTCTTAGATATAAATAAGATGGCATTACTTCCTTCTCATCTCTTAGGTCTTAGCTCAAAATCTCCTTTCTTCAAATGTGCCTTTATTGATCATCTTACTCAAAACCTATAAAGTTTAAGTTTTTCTCTCTAAGTCCAGTTTTTATTCCCCTCAATACACTTTTCAAAACCGGACATTTTTTTGTATTTATTTATTTATTAGTTTACTTTACTTTGTCTTCGTTCCACAGAATATAAACTTCATGAGGACAAGATTCTATTATCTTTATTGTATCCTAAGAACCCAACACCAAACCAAACAAACAGAACTCTTTAAATAAAGCTATGGGTATGATTGAATAAAACTTGACTGGTTCACCTTAAAATGCTATACAATCTGATCAATAACTTAATCAGTATTATTAATTATATAATCATATGTTTTATATGGTCTTATAAGATTTATGTTCAGTAAATTTTGAATATTGATCACAGCTGTTTCAGAACCATTAACTCTAATCAGTATGTATTACTGAGTGACTGTCTTATGCAGTCAACAACAGTCAAGCCACAAAATGGTAATAGTGTAATATCTGATAGTTTTAGATCTCTTCCAAAGTAATTGTAATAAATGATTTTAGCTGTTGACTGGTTTGAATAAACTCAGATGGTTTTAAAAGTATTCTTGCTAAGGAAGTATAGACAGTTTCAATTTAGAGTTCAATGGTTGTCATAAATTTATAATTATGAAGAAAAAAATTTTTGAAAATAAACTATCAATTTTTACCACTACCCAAACATCCTAAAACAAGACTTTGAAGTTTTTGCTAAAATGTGTACACACACACACACACACACACACACACACATGTATGGGTTCATAGACATACCTATAAATTTATGTTTATGTGTGTGTGTGTGTGTGTGTGTGTGTATACGTGTGTATGAGATGTACACACAGACCCATATGTTGGGTATGAGGTTTATAGCTAGGACTCCAATTCAAAATTGAAACCTATTAAAGAAAACAGTTGAATATTTTGTTAAAGCTTTTCAGGAAAAATAATCAAATTTTTTGAGAAAAAGTTATGATTATTAATGAATAAAATTATAAGTAAATTTATACTGAACATTCTCTTTTGCATAATGGAGAATATGCCAAAAATGGTATCTCATATTCACTTCTTAAAACCAGGTAGATCAGAGGAACGATTTGTTTTGCTCAGGAATATTCAGCTATTTAACTGTAAAAATCTAATCTGTATATTTAAAGTCATTTTCATTTTTCTAAGCATTGACCTACTTTATAGTGCTTGCCATCATGCATCTAGCATTTCATACTAGAAATGATAAATGGCCAGAAAGTATGTACAATTGTTGTATAACACTATCATATTCTGTTGTAACTACTAAAATTCAAATTCTCATTATGCTTTACATATCAATTGAATTATGCCAGTCTTTTAAGTTTTAAATTAATTTTCTTAAAGGAAAAATCTATCCATTTTGTATAGCTCAGGGGGTTAGAAAATCATAAGTAATTCTACCTATAAATAACTTAGTCTGCATTTGAAATTTAAATTTGCAATCCTAATTACTATTCCAACCATTTTCACAGATTACAGAAGAGAATTCCCTTCCTTATTTCTAAAAAAATATCATGTTAAAAACTATCTTCCTTTAGAATGGACTTCAGTTAATATTTAGCTGTCTGAGCAATATTCTGATTTCTGATATAACATATTTTCTGCTCTTTGCTGAAATGAGAATATTCCAGTGTTTTCAGTATCTGTGAATATGCTTCCAAGATATCCTGCTATCACATGGATAACTCCTTCCATTTGCTTCACTGATAATAGGGTTATAACTAAAGTATCCATAGTTCGATTTGTATATTTTTCTTTCTTTTACCTATTGATTCAGAGATAGAAATCAATGCACCATATTCAGTGTAGGGAAAAATCTTAAGTTTTGTTTTCTGAGGAGTGGGGAATTCTCCGGTCAGTATAATTTAATAATTGTGCCAAAACTTAGAAGATGAAATAGAGTGCATGTTCATTAAACTAATGGATGACTATCTGGTGGCTGTTAAAGGAGCAAATATAATACTTTGCAGGGAAATTCATAAGGGTAGAAAATCAATTCTTTATATACAAGATGGATTTCAAAGAAATAAATACAAATTGTCCAGGTAATAACTGAATAGACATAAACTATGTCACAATTTTTGGGGAAATCATACATATTTACTATCTGGAAGGGACTTTAGAAATTTTCTACTTCAGTAAAGTAGTTAGCGTTCAGGTGAGTATGTTGAGGCTCAGAGATGTAGCAAGTATCTCAAGTTAAAGTCTAAATTGTGTCACATTATAGCTTCATGGCCATAGATAAGTCATTTAATCATTCTAGAATGCACATTGCTCATTAACTTAAGGTGGTGAGAATGGATTTATTCCATATTTATAATATTGAGATATCAGGATTACAAAAAGGTTTAGGAAGCAAAGTTAAATAATTGCCCTTATCAGTGTAGCCTTAGGTATTTTTATACATATATATAATGCACTGGTTGGAATTTCTATGGAATGCTTAATGGTTTAGAACATGGTGCTAAAATTCATGGCTCAGAGGTTCCAACCTTATAATCATGACATTTAGTTAGCTATGATGGGCTTCTAGAAAATGTACCCTACTGTTACCCACTTTTCTTCCTATTGAATACTGTTAGTCATCGGTAGGTCTAAGAAGAGAGTGAAAAACAAATAGAAAGTCTAGATTACACAATACATCTTATTACTACCATTAAAAGACTAATGATGTTTCAAATCCTATTAGAAAAAGGCTAATCAATGGCCCAACTTTGCATTGATGACGAAAGACTCTATACCACATTAATAAAATTAAAAATTAAAATATGTAAAATATATATTGATCCATTTATATATTTGAGTACATAAGAATAAATATTTAGCTATTAAACAAGTTTGGCTCGTGGCCTACAATAAACAGTTTGCTAGAGGCTACTGATTGTATTTATCCATCTCCCCAAGGACAAAGCTAAAAAATTATCAAATCATTTTTACTGAAAATTATATGAAAAATAAAGATATTTTTAGCAACTATCAAATTCAGGCAAGAGTAATTTGCAATTAATTTTTAATGTGAGAATATGCATTATAAGGAAGAAAATTTTGCCAGTCATCAGATCAACATCATCACCATCATTATCATATCATTCTGTTAATCTATACAGTACTTATGTGCCAAGAACTATTAATGCTAATATAAATATAGTGTGTGTGTGTGCACACGTGTATTCCTCACTAAAACCTCATGAAATGGAGAGTACAGAGAAGCTAAGAAGCTAGTAAGCAACAGGAACAAGATTAAAACCCAGTCAGTGTAATTTCACAATATATACTCTTTATCACTTCGTTAATACATGAAACTGTACCATAGGAACAATGTTTTTGCAAAGCAAACTTCTGTTTTAAAGATAAAGAAAGCTAAAGCTAGTCAAGACTGAGTCAGTCTTTTGGTCTGATTGGAAGGAGATGATATGTGAGTGAAGGAGGGCAGAGTGATCCACCGAAGTTCTTGGCTCTGTCCTAGAACTACCCTTAATAGAACTAAAGCTTTGTATAACACTGGGTTTGGGGAAGGAGGAGTTAAAGAAACAACTCTGATATATATGGATTTTTACTCACAGTTAATTTAATCTAAACTGAATTTAAAAGCTAATAATATAGCTTCTTTTAAAGCCAGCTTATTGACACCTACTACTGATAAAAAATAGTGTTCCAGATTTCCATCAAATGATATTCACGGAGTTCAAATATTTACGGTAGATACCTCTGAAAAAGGTAGTGAAGACTTTCAGATAGGTGTGTCTGATTTGTTTCAAATACAAAGCTTTAATTATTTAGTAGGATTAAAGTAAGTTAATCCTACTGTGATAGTATTTGACTCTTTGGTTGTATGGGAATGGGCCAGGCCCCCCCAAAATAAGTCTTTATCTGTTATTTCTCTGTCAATTTGCTTCAAAATATAAAATACATAATAAATTGACATGCCCTAAAACAAAAAGAATAACCTACAACCACAAGTCTAAACAAATGTTCTAGTTTATTTTTCTCAAAAGGAATAACCATGATAATCAATGTGTCCGTCATACACCAGTAAACAATATTGCTCTATTTTGGATGTTCCCTGAAATATAGTTATTAGGAGTCAGAAGAAATGATTACACTATCGAATTGATCTCTTGCCCTAGAAGAGAACTATATTTCTCATATTGTTAAAAATGAAACAATTTACCCTGTATATTTTTGAGTTTATTTTCTAATGTAAAAACAAAGTGATGGTTCCCAATATGATCTCATGATGAAAAAAACCCTCATGTTCATAATATATTATTAAATACTATAAAATACAAAAAGTTCTAGAAATTTTAGGTATTATTAATTACCATTCTTATGTAACTACAGAAAATGTATTAAAAGAAACACATAATATCATGCAATTAAAATGAATTGTACCCAGCTATGAGAATAAAGGAGTAGGGAAATGTTCTATTTCTATACAGGGAGAATACTGGGAGGAATCACTGAATATATTAATTACCTCTTATAATCAGATACTGTGATTGACAGATTAAAAAAACAGGGAAGTGGGGGAAGGTGTGAGCCTTCAAATATTCAATTTTATTTACTTACAATCAAGCCACTGTTTGCTTGCCTTTTTTCTCTGCCATGTATCCTTTTGTAGAAAATTCCGCCTGGATTAAACTGAGTACTCCAAATAATCATATCTCTCTGATAATATACATCCATCCCTGTTATCCTTGAATTATGTTCAAAATGAGAAATTTGTTGATGATCGCCACTGTAGTTGAATGGATATATAAAACCCAGGATATCAGTGTCATTAGCAATGTAGAGAACTTGATCTTCAGAGCCTGGAGATTATTATAATAAAATACAAAAATAAAATAAAATTCAACTAATGTAAAAGCAACGAATGTACTTTTAAATTAACTTGAATTGTTATTCTTAACACAGTTTCTTGCTCAATAAAAATAAACCGGCTTCATACCATCTTTTCCTCTTCATGACATTTCTAAAACACACTTAACTAAACATTTCTAAGAGTTATTAATGGAGGTTTTCTTAGGTCAAAGCTTACCTTATGGCTAGAAATTAGGTATTTGTAGTAGATATCCTTTTTATGAAAAGGGATTTCTATTTGGTAAGTCACAATACCTTATGTTTTAATGCTTTGGATGTGAATATTCAAATACCATGTTATATACTCACTAAGCCTCAGACATTCCTGAGCATTTAGTTTATGCACCTGAGTGATCATTACCTTAGGCTAAGAAATAAAAATTACAAGATGAAGAGTCTTCTTCTTCCAATATTCATATATGTCAAATGTTCTTTTATTTTTATTTTATAAAAATCAGTGTTTATTATATTAACATGCCATAATCTCAATATTTTCTAGAATCTTGCTAACTGGAACCATGTAGCCTGAAATTTTGACACCTACAATACAATACTGATGTAATCTGCATACTGAGACAAGTAAAACCCTAAAGACAATCCTGAAAATAGTAACTAAAATATTAATGAAACCGTAAAGAAAGACTGAATTGCATATATAATATCTGCAAATTAAAAAAAAAATAATACACGAGTTGTAGTTCAGCTCTATAGGCTCAATAGCTCTCACTTAGTAAATGGTTACTATGTGATAGGAGATGTATTAAGTCCTTGACAATTTATCTCCTCTTACAACAACCATGGAAAGTAAGGATTAGGCCTCCCATTTTACAGATGAGGAACTGAGGCTCAGAGAGTTTAACTTCCCCGAGGCCACACAATCAGGTGCAATGCTGGGATTCAAATACAAGTCTGTCTAATTCCATAGCCCATTCTTGCTTGATTCACTATATCATGTTGCTTTCCTCTTGTAATAACTGTCTTATTAACATTGTTAATCATGCCCTGTAGCTAACAATATTTAAATTACAATATTATTTAGTAAAAACATAAAAGCATTAAAAGCCATATCTAAGAAGCCCCAAATATATATCTGTAATTTAATTTTTTAAAAATGATATTCATAAGTAGAGGAGGTCTGAATTTGAAGACATAATTTTATTTTAAAACCTTTAAGTTCTTACTCAAAATTCCATTCTCCTTATAATGCTAACATTTAATTTAACTCGTTATTTTTATCCTAGTGGTATAATGTTTCCTCAAGTACACTGAGAGCAGGCCATAAAGAAAGATACTTCATATTCTATCACATTGACTTTTAAATTTTACCTCCTGGTAAATTGTTTCAAACACAAAAGTGATTTTAATAGTAGCCAGGTATTTGACAGCCATGTTTATAAACCTTCCCAGATTATATTAAGAATGATAATAAATAAATTGGACAATTTAACCAGTATTAAAAAGAGATTTATTTTATATTTTCAGGCATTAAGCCATTGCGAAAATGCAATATGAAACATTTTTTTCCCATAAAATGTTTACAGCAAATTATAATAACATTTAAAATAATGGTTATATATCCTTACCTTTTGCTATGCAGGTGTTATTTCTTTCTTGAAAATTCTGGTCGCACACACATTTATAGGATCCTTCCATGTTTACACATTGGTGGGAACATGTGCCAAACACCAAACATTCATTAAGGTCTAGAAAAGAAGAGCTCAAAATAGCACCATCATAACCCCAATTAGTACTGTCATTCTTTCCACTTTTCAAAAAAGACATGTATTTTGTGTCCTTCAACTTATTATTCCTATTTCTTTCATTTTCTTTTCAAACTGTTAAGTCTGTGACTTTCTATGTAATATTTTCCGGCCATAACAATTTTTTCACAAGTTTCACTATAATGACTCATCAATTGTTTGTGCATTGCTTGTTAATCCACTTAACACGTTGAAATATCCATTTCAAACTTCCCTAGTATTTTCATTCACTCAAATAAAGGTTGAGTTTTCTGATTACCTGCCGCCATACCTTTGCACATATCATATGATATTCCTGTGTCCTGTAATGCTCTTGCTTTTTACACAGAAAATTTCTACTCATCTCTCAAGATTCACCTGAAGTGAAGCCTTCCTTGGTCTTCACCAATATACAGTAATGGTTATCTATCTCCTAGATTCTCCACTTTTTGCTCTCTTGGAATTTCTATCTTATGCCACACATATGAAATATAGTTCATATGGTATTTCATGTATGTGGTCACATATTCATATCCCCTACTTGACTGTCAGTCCCTTGGGATCATAAATTAGTATTTATTCATTTTTTTATTGTCAACATTTTGCACAATTCCTGGCAAAGAATGAAGATATGGATACACCTCTAACACACTTCTGGCTTCATGTATACAAAGTGGCTATGTAACAAGAAGGGCCAAGTGAACAAACAACAACAAAATCTTGAATGCCTACATAAAAATAAATATATATAAATCATAAGTAATAAATAAATCTTAGGCAATATTCTATGGCTTAGCACATGCCTCAAATTTTAAAGTTTTAAGCAGGGCCAGGATTGAGGTCAGGTGATTCTGGTGAATTACCTACCTCCTCTACTTCTGCTTTCAATCAGCATAAATTCCTCTGCCCCCTTTATCACTTATAGTTGCCCTAATTACATAATAAATCTGTGAGATTAATCCTCCTCTTGAATTAGAGGAATTTAAGGATAAGCACAGCAATAGTAATTTTCTCTTGTTAGCACTCAACAGTGTTCCAAAGCCTCAGTGGTAGAGATGAGGACTTTCCCAGTAACATTTGTAAGTGACAGTGCCAAGGCTTAAACTCAGGCTTCTTGATTCTATTGTCTCTACTATGATACTTTGCCCAAAGTGAACTTACGTACTCTCAGGAGTGCAATTCTGCGTTTAATTGAAGTGTAGGCTAAAGAGACAAAACTGAATTTACTTGTTGACAAATGCTATACCAGGGATAAGTAAAATACATGGTATCAGCTCTCAGCTATCAAAAAAGTATTTCTCGAAAGAAGAAATAATCTAGTCGAGAAATAATTCACTTTTTTATTAAAATAGAGAAACTTAAGTTGTCAGTTTTCAGTTTTCCACGTTAATGAAGAAATAAAATGGCATGAATGATCTAAACAAGTATATAACTCAAAATGTTCATATATATGATGTCATTACAATTATTTCCCCTTTGGATGAGTATAATTAATTTCAATAATTCCATTTTGATTGACACAAAATAAAAATCGCTTTTATTTACCCAAGAATAACACAAGGAGACAATCAAGAAGAGAGCTTGTAGGTGAAAGCATTTTACGAGTTGAATTTGCCCTGGATAAGCCAGACTTGGATAATTTAGGTTTGGCTCTAACCACAATAATATCAATATTAATGGAGAAACTGGCAGAAAGTGCATATAGGTCTTTATTTCATGGCTCTGTAGTTAAAGACCTGGTGTAAATTATATTTACATATAACTTACTATGAGATTCTGGCTCCCTTACATGCTCAGTTTTTAAATGATCACAAGTAAGCTGACAGAGATTTATTTAAATCCTGTCTTTGAATTTTAGGAGACACTCTTGATAATATAAAGCACTGTTTAAGACGTGGTGTTAGGACAAAAGCCCACAATTCTCTAAAAGTGAATTACCTATTGCAGTATTGCAAATGCCACAACTCAAGAGAAGTGTGGGATCATAAACATGTTCTTTCGTGAAGGCCTCTAATTCTCCAACAGTTTCTGAACCAGCAATTTCGTTATTTGCATTTCAAAACACAATTGTAACAATACAATAGAAATTCCTGCAGGTCTGAATCTACTATACGAAAGGCTTTGTAAGCCTCAGCAACGGTTAGCTTAGCAGTGCAAACTGTCTCTTGACCCCAGGGACTTTTACTCTCATAAGTAAAAGGGTATCCCGTAGATATGCACCATTCTGATGAAAATCAGTCCCCTGTCATCTCACAATTTAGCAGCTTTGGGAGTCTTTTCTAACCTAAATATTTAAGAGCAAGCTGTTGAGGAAATGTACTATACCTTCACACTGTCTGTTTTTCATGTTTCTCTGAAATCCAGGCTTACAGCGACAGAAAACAGATGTTTTTATTTGATTACAATATGCATCATCTCCACATGGATTCACATTATCTTCACAGGTATATTCAGCGGGAGCTAGGATTTAAAAATATGATCAAAACTGATATAATTCTAATTCCTGAGTGGGAGTTTACTATTTTTCTTAATTTAAAATTACATTTATTATTCCATAGATAACTCTTTTTGAATTTATAAGGTTATGGTCTTCTCCCCATATAAGTCCTCATTTATTATAAAGGTATAGAAGCAGATAAAAACCAAAATCAATTACATTAGGGATAGTTTAGACCAAGCTGCCAACAGCTGATATTTACAGCTGTGATTGAGCTATACTACTTTCCAAAAGGAATTCGAGAACCAATGGCTCTAATGACAGTCTATCTTTACCATGATACAATGTACAAGAGTCACATTCTTCTCTAAGAACCAAAACACTCCCTAGAAGCTACCTAGAGATGTAGGCATCTCTTGCTAACTTAAACTTAGTATTCAGGAACTCAGTCAAGGGTACTACCATGTTACTCAAGCAAGAGGTTAAATTATCAGTTCCTAAACACATACAGGGAGCAGCATTTGAGTTGTAATATGCTCCAGTGGACATGGACTGCAATACAAGTTAGGACAGACTATGTGTTATTTGTAGTTTCCAGCATGGTAGTTGCAACTTCATTGCTTTATCTCCAATTCAGGAAAATATTTTAGAGTGCAAATAAAAGAGAGGGACATTATTATAGGGGTAACATTGAATTAGCTCTATTTTACTTAAATCTAATTACATGAGAAATATGAAAACCTTAATTATCAGAAATATAATGTTAATTCCCACTGATTCTTGACTATTTTGTAATTAATTAAAATACACCAGTGGAATTATATACACCACGATTGAGATATACATGGCCATATCCTGGTGGATACTGCTTCAACATCCAGTGAGGAACAACTTATGTATAAATGAGAACAAAATAAAAGACTCAAGAACTGGAACTATTTTGTGACTTTTACAAGCAATATGAATTTAAGGTCGTAAGTTTAATTAGTTTTCCCAATATGGAAAAATCAGATATCAAACATTAAACACAAAATTATTCACAATCAAGGTCTCATAACTTAAGTATCATAGCACTCTAACTGAATAAAATAATGATGTCGTCTTTGAGAATGACTCAGCAATGGATTAAGATTTTAAAACATTAAACAAATTATTAAGACCTTTACCATCATTCAAATGAATATCACTGTAAAATTCAGAAACTATTATATTTATATTTTATAAATAAAATATTAAGGAATATAGATTTCTTTGCTGATATCAAGGTCTGTATTTGGATAAAGTTTCAGCTTTAACAAATATACTCATATTTGTTATGTTATCAAATACTCATATTTGATATTGTAAAATCAACCTTTCCTACCTCATACTTTAAATTAATTAAAATGATATTCTAAGGTTACTTTGGCAAAGGCCTAAAGACAAGAGCAATCTTTTTTGGAAGAGCAATCTTTTCTCACAGCAGTAAAGAAAATTTTAGTCATGTTGAAGCAGAAATTGAACTTGTGTGTTGCTGCATTTTAACAGGAAACAAACTCACTTATTCTGCAGGCTTGTTCGTCTGAACCATCTCCACAGTCATCAAGCTGATCGCACTGGAGGTCCATAGGGATACATTTTTTATTACTGCAAGCAAACTCATCTTTTTTACAAGGTCTTGCTTTATATGTAAGCTTACCTATAGAGTTATTTAAAAAATGATCAGCACTTCACAGAATCAAAACAAATTTACTGAGTCTATAACAGGTTCAAGATTTTGCTAAACACTATGAAAAACATAGATCCATAATCCTTTATTTGAAGCTCTTGGGGCTAAATGAAAAAAACATTCTGAAATTTTTGATTCTTAGAAAAATAACACTGTATTTACCCTATAATAAATAACACTATATTTCCACAGGAAAATTTCTGAATATTCACCCTAAGTGAGATTTTTTTTTTAAAAAGTAATATAAACTACCTCAGACCAGTTCAAGTCAGGGTCTGTCACCAAATGGTTTTGCTGCATATTTTAGTAAAGCTTTTGGTTTTTTGAGTTTTAATTTCTGAATTGTGAAAAAGGGACTGTGTACGCATACATACAATCTATATAAACACTTTTCCCCCAAGAAGTTGTTTAACAGAATATTTTAAACCACTATATTGTTTCTCTCATGCAGTACTTTCTAGAATAAAGTACCTATAACCAATGGAGATTTACAGACCTGGAGGGAGCGGATAAAGTTGCACAGCTCTACTATGCAAATCAAATGTTAGTGGATTATCTTCATACACTGTATGAAGAATATTAAAATATTTTTTTAAATTTTTTAAGCCCTAAAATCATTGTATTATCTGTAGCTGTCACTGAATCAATTATTTCACATTAAAAAGATTTACCACCACAGGGATCTTCATCTGAGTTGTCCCCACAGTCATCAACCCCATTGCACATTTGCTCAGGCTGCAGGCATATTCTGTTATTTCTGCATCTGTGCGGTCTTGTGGGTGGGCAAAGAAATTTTTCTGAAAAAAAAAGAAAAAACAAAGCAGCTCCTTTGGGTACACTGACTTATGAAGAACCATCCTTCTTTTGTCTTCCTTTTATTTTCTTCCTTTTCAAATCCATAATCTAGCTTTTCTGAATATCTTTTGTTGTGGGAAGTGCTTACATGTAGATACTAGAAAAATGTGTGATAATAGAAGGTATGATCCTAGTTATTTATATTAACAACAGAAAAGAGTGCATAGCTGAAATGTTGAATGAAGTAAGAAAAAAAGCCAAACGTCATGGTTTTATTTCCAAATGCTTTATCTTAGCTGACTTCCCTTAGTGTACCAAATTAATTTATGCCTATGGTTTATACAACATGGCAGGACACAGCTATCTGAAAGAGCAATTTCACACAGAATAGAGCTTGAGCAAGCATACGTTATGGATCCAAAATTGAAAATAGGTCATTCAGCAAAAAAAAAAAAAAAAAAAATCCCAACAACACTATAACTGTGTTTCTTACTCTCTGTCTCCATAAACAAATGGGCCGATATGTATTTAAGGCAAATAAGGTGATCTTACTTATTCATTTTTAATGTGTGTGTGTGTGTGTGTGTGTGTGTGTATGAGACTTAAATAAACAATTAAAGCCAGGGAATTTTACACTTGTCCTTTCCATCACTATCGAATCTGAAGACTTCTACCCCTAAAGTAGGAAACATCTCTAATGTCTTCCCAATCTCATATGTGGAATACTGCACGGTGCTATCATTGGTCCCCTGATGTTCTCACTCTTGAATTCTCTGCTTAGATATTCTCATGCATTCTCATGGATTTACTTGACACTATATTCTGAAGACTTTCAATTTGCTATCTAATTCTAGCATCTCATAGTTAATTATAGGACGTTCCCTTGGGAATTTAAAATTCAACAAGTTCAAAGCTCAATTCTTCATCATCTTCCCTTGACCTCCTTCTCCTCAAACAAGCTCTGTCTTATTTCCATAGTTCAGTTTGTGGCACATAATAGCCATAAGTTTGGGATTATTCTAAATGCATCCTCTCACTATGCTTCAACTCTTATTAGTCAACAAGTGCAGTTGGTATTGTCCCAAATTTGCCTTCTTATCTCCATGCATACCAGTTACAACTCCAACAGCTCAGCTATTTATTATTTCTTACAGAGATGACTGTCATAGAATCCTTAATGTCTCAGTTTCATTGCCCAACCTAAAATCCTCCCAAAGCCACCAGAACAGCAATCTGATCATTTCTTCCATAGCTATTCATCACTTCCAGAATAAAATTTAAGATACTTTACATGGCATAATAGACTTATCATTATCTTGTCCATGCCACTCCTACAGACTCATCCCTTGTCACTCTTTATTAGCTCCTTAATATGCCATATTCCTTCTTGCCACCTTCCTTATTTTAATTAAAATCTGTTTTTCACTCTAAGCAGAGTTCCTCCTCTTCAGGTTTTTTGGAATGTCTCTTAAATTGCTCAAACCTCATGTTATCTCATATTTGAAGACATAATAATTTCCTACTATGGCTTCCAGAACTTTGTTACTATATATTCATATTCTATTTTTTTAAAATAAACTAAAAACAAAAACTGTTATTTTGAGGACCAGGCATTTGGTTGTATTTTTTTTCTTATCTCTATTTTCTCATTAACCTTATAAACATCACCCCCTCCCCAATTCACTGAAGACTGTAGCACCATCCCTCACAGCTATTTCTCTCCATCTAAATTATTCCAGCATCCTAGGTGACATCAACATCCATACGAGCAAACTAGCCAATAACTGCACCACTTAACTTCCTGATTTTCTCATACCCAATGTCCTTTTACTCTAATCCACCTAGGCCACCCATTCTTCTAGAAGGCTGTGGACATGGGTGGATTTCAACAAAATTATCTTCTTAATTCAGCCAATGACAGTTCCTGCTACCCGCAGATAAGAAACACTGACACAGCCGGATTTGCTATTTCCTCCAATTGCTTCATTTACAAAGCCACTAATTTTAAAAGTCTGAACAAAAATTCTGACAACAATTTCCAGTTAGCCAACTTTTTAATTCAACCAGTCTCATTAAAGATGCTTTTTCAGTTTTACCTGAAACTTTAGTCCATTGATACGTCTAACTCTTCCTTATTTACCATTGCCTTTTTCTCTTTACTTCCATTTCTGTTGACATTAGATTCCACATTCCATTTTTAATTTACTTATTTGATATTTATTGATAACCTTTATATGTTGGAAATTCTTCTAAGTACTTTTAGAAAATCACTTGTGTCCAAATAATCTGGATTCTCTGGCCCTTTTGCTTTTTTCATCTTAATTATCAGAATCCCAAACTTAGATGAATGAAACCATCTGCTATCCCAGTGTCTGCATCTGGGAAGCCCAGGAATGTTGCAGATGACCATACTGCAAGACCAATTGATATCACAAATATGAATATTTATCAATGCCAGGTAGGCCCTGAACACTACTTGGAAATCATTCATTTATATCTATATATTTATATCTATCTATAACTAATGTCACTCTTACTCTTTGCAGTAATGATTCAAATCTGCATTCCTTTTGAATCTCCCTACCACACCAACCTTTCACATTCTTTATATGAACACGCTTCCTTACTATACATAAGAAAGTGGAAATTAAAAGATTAAAAAAATGTTATTATATCATTAAATATGTGTACATCCACCTGCATCTGCATATAGTCTATCAACTCATTTCAAGGGGTCACTACCCTTATCTAAAACTGATTTTTTCACTTGCTCTGAAGCTTAATTTCCCCTGCTTCTTCAGGAACTATCCCATCTTTCTTGAAACATTTTATTACCTTCATATTTCTCTTGTTATACTTCCTTGTTCTTTTTGCTTATCCTTTTGTTATCACTCACCTGAGTCTCTGCTGGCTGTTCATATTTATCTAGATGTTGGTGGCCCTCAATACGCTATCCTAATCCCCCCCTTTTATGTTTACTCCCTCCCAGGCTAAATCTTACAAATTCCATAGTATTTACTACTACATTTTATGCTGACTCTCAAATTTATATTTCTAGACCAGCTCTTTAAGCTCTAGAATATCTAGCACCTACTTGAAATCAGTACTTGAATGTCTCCTCAGATGCATCTCAAGCCAGACTTCTAATCTTTACTTGCAAAACTGTTCCTTTTCCTGTGTTCCCCATCTATTCAAATGTGCAAGCGAAAACAGCCTACAAATTATACTGGGCAACTTCCTGTCTCTTGCCTCCTATAACTACTCCATTATTTAATCCAATTCATTTTGCTTTTTAAATCACATTCAAACTGTGTATACTTTGCCATCATGGTCTGTCATTATCTTAATCCAAGCTACCCGCATAGCTTGCCTTGAGCTCTGCAACTGTCTTAACTATTCTTGCCTACTTCTATCCAGTATTTGTGAAATATAAATATGACTATGTGCCTCCTCTATTTTAAATTCTATAGTACTTTTAATTGCTTTCAGGCTAAATCTAAAAATCCCTATCTAGACTCACAAGTTTCCATGTATCTCTCCTGTCTCTTCAGTTTCATCCATTATCTATCTTGCTCTGTATTCTCCAAGCACACATGTCTTTCAGCTTCTCTAGTAAACTATGGTTCGCTCTACCTCAGGGCCTTTCTACATCTTGTTTCCTTTGCCTAAAATGTTGTGTCATCCACTCTCACTCCATCCCTTTCACCTACCTGGCAGCTATAAATTTCTCAGACTCAAACTCAAATGTTACTTCTTATAATCCAAGATTGAGTAAAATCCTTCTGTTCTATATTTTTATAACTTATTATACTTTTTCTTCATTGCATGTATCATAGTTTATAACTATATATTTTTGTGATCATTAATATCCCTCTTCCACTAGACTCTCAGCTCTGTGAAGTCTGGGTCCATATCTGTTTCTCTCCTCATTATATCACCACAAATAATCACAGTCTCTAGCTTAACAAATATTTATTAAATGAATGAATGATACTTTTCCCCACACTGTTCTCTATGCCTATGGTGACTTTTAGCCTAGATCTTTCAAAACTGTAGCTTTCTGAATTCCCCTTCAGGCAGAGTTCATCTTATCCCTCTCTGCCTTGTCTTTACTTAATTCTACTATTGCTTAAAATATAACTTATGGAAATTATTATTTTCCAACCAGAATAAGATCTCCTTGTCAAAGAGAACCATGTTCTGTTCAGGTTTTTTTTAATCCCAATTACTTAGCACAGTCTCCAGAACATCATAGCTTGACTCAGTGTTGATACTGATGACTGAGGGGAACGCAAAAATATTCACAGAATTAAGCTGGATGTATTTTACAAGTTTTCCAGCAGCTATGCAGCATGTCCCTGAGAATCACTTCCTGGCCCTTGAAGTGGTTCTGGGGAGGGGGGTGACTCTGGAGCCCCACGTGGTTAATTAGTTTCCAAACATTTCCTATTACACTCAATAGTTTTGTGTTGAAGTGGAATAGAGAATAGAAGGAAAAAACATAGTTTATAAAAATAGTAGGTTTTGGCTTGATACTGGTAAACTCATATTTTTTCAACTATTATGATTCAGAAACAATACTATCTCTGGTCATTCTCTAGAGTTCACTTTGTAAGATTATGTAGAAGAACTGAAATTGAAATTTAGTTATATCACTTATCAGTTGTACCTACAGAGATCAATTCTCTAACTACTGTCTTTTTCAAATTTTAAAACATGTTTAAAATAAAGCTGACTCCTTGTTTCAGATTTTTTTCTGTAACATCTGTAGTCAATATCATCATCTATCAAAATAATTAGTTTAATTTGATATACCAAATAGAACATAGAATTTAAGAACATACACTCATGCTATGCTTTCTTTAATTCACCTGATGTGCTATTTAGTTATACCCAAAGTAGTAGTATTTTTCTTTAAATTAAAAGTTAAATTACCTTTTTTGCTGAGATTAGCAAAAGAATGAGATGAAGAAAAAAAGTGTTTACCAAATACAGGAAATCATTTAATTTGGTGATCTAAAGGCGCACATTTATATTTATAGTTCGCGGTTGCATAATCACGCTTGTGACTAATGTCAGAAGTAACTTGAATTTGAAGAAGAAATAAATTTTGTTAAGATTTTCAGATTTAAATGTTAAATAACTCCTAATTGCGGTTCTCCACCTAACATTTGTAAGATATATATAGATATAGATATAGATAGATAGATAGATAATGTCTGTATATCTCTATGTATATTTATTTCCCTTCTCTGAATAACCACAGTCTCAGCAGTGGGTGACTTGTGGAAGTACATGATTTGATTATGCACATTTTTTCCATGCTTATCTGTCAAAAAAATTATTTTAGCCTAAAACACCAATTGGGAATAAAGCCAAAGTCCTTATATGAACCTTACTCAATACAAAAGGTCAACTACTCTAAATCCTCCTAGACAGACCATAATCTATCTTTTGAATACTGCTGACATGTGCAAGTTCAGATTTAGGAGGGCTCTCTATAAAGTCATAAACTTTGAGCAGGGCTATCTCTTATTACCTGACCAAAAGCTGTATCTGTGGCTATACTTTATCTACCTAACCCCAGGACGGTAAAATTTGTGGTTCACCTCACCACGTCATCGATTCACGCTGGCGCACTACATCAGGAGATGAGAGTACAATCTAGAGCCACGTGAAATGCCATACCACACATGTCAGGGGCTTCGTCAGAGTTGTCTCCACAGTCATCTTCTCCATCACACACCCAGAAATGTAGTTTGCAGAGGGAATTATTGCAAAGGAACTCATCCGCTCTACATATATTTCCTCCTTTATTTTAAAACAAAAAAGAGACAGAGGGATATAGCATAATTAATTCCAGTCAGCAAAACACATATTCCTCTAATTCTCAGCTCAGTATCTAGTGTCTCATTTCCTTATTTTTTTTTTCCTGTATAATACTAGGAACATATAACGTCCAAACTTTTTTTTAAAAGGTATTCATTTTTAACTTTTCAAAACAATCTGATATCACACTCATGTCTATCATATTTTCTTTAAAAAATATTGATCATAAGATGATAGAATCAAGTTTTCTCAAATATAAATTCCCTTCCATTTCATATCATTTCTATGTTACTGAGTGTAAAGAAACTTAGATTTTAAATAGTATTAATTTTCTTTACTAAAAATTATGCTGTTCTGAAAAGAAAAGACACTTTAAAAATTATTAGATAATTCAATTCTATCTGGAAACTGACAGACTGATCCATTAAAAACAGAATGACCAGGAAAAAGTTTTTGCAGTCATAGAGAAACAGTTAATTTTATAACAGAAATATAAATTGGTGATGTGAGGAAATATTATTTATTCTTATAAAAATTGTGCAATAGAGTACTCTTTCTGTGCGTATTTTTTAAATGTTTGCATTCTTTCTCTCTTTACAGTTAAACAGAAAGCATTAATCAACAAAACAAAACAAACAAAAGCCCAGGACCAGATGGCTTCACAGGCGAATTCTATCAAACATTTAGAGAAGAGCTAACACCTATCCTTCTCAAGCTCTTCCAAAATATAGCAGAGGGAGGAACACTCCCAAACTCATTCTACGAGGCCACCATCATCCTCAAACCAAAACCACACAAGGATGTCACAAAGAAAGAAAACTATAGGCCAATATCACTGACGAACATAGATGCAAAAATCCTCAACAAAATACTAGCAAACAGAATCCAACAGCACATTAAAAGGATCATACACCATGATCAAGTGGGGTTTATCCCAGGAATGCAAGGATTCTTCAACATACGCAAGTCAATCAACATAATATACCATATTAACAAACTGAAGGAGAAAAACCTTATGATCATCTCAATAGATGCAGAGAAAGCTTTTGACAAAACTCAACACCCATTTATGATAAAAACCCTGCAGAAAGTAGGAATAGAGGGAACTTTCCTCAACACAATAAAGGCCATATATGACAAACCCACAGCCAACATCGTCCTCAATGGTGAAAGACTGAAATCATTTCCACTAAGATCAGGAACAAGGCAAGGTTGACCATTCTCACCACTATTATTCAACATAGTTTTGGAAGTTTTAGCCACAGCAAATAGAGAAGAAAAGGAAATAAAAGGAATCCAAATCAGAAAAGAAGAAGTGAAGCTGTCACTGTTTGCAGATGACATGATACTATACATAGAGAATCCTAAAGATGCTACCAGAAAACTACTAGAGCTAAACAATGAATTTGGTAAAGTAGCAGGATACAAAATTAATGCACAGAAATCTCTGGCATTCCTATACACTAATGATGAAAAATCTGAAAGTGAAATCAAGAAAACACTCACATTTACCATTGCAACAAAAAGAATAAAATACCTAGGAATAAACCTACCTAAGGAGACAAAAGACCTGTATGCAGAAAATTATAAGACACTGATGAAAGAAATTAAAGATGATACAAATAGATGGAGAGATTACCATGTTCTTGGATTGGAAGAATCAACATTGTGAAAATGACTCTACTACCAAAAGCAATCTACAGATTCAATGCAATCCCTATCAAACTACCACTGGCATTTTTCACAGAACTAGAACAAAAAATTTCACAATTTGTATGGAAACACAAAAGACCCCGAATAGCCAAAGCAATCTTGAGAACGAAAAACAGAGCTAGAGGAATCAGGCTCCCAGACTTCAGACTATACTACAAAGCTACAGTAATCAAAACAATATGGTACTGGCAGAAACACAGAAAGATAGATCAATGGAACAGGATAGAAAGCCCAGAGATAAACCCATGCACATATGGTCACCTTATCTTTGATAAAAGAGGTAGGAATATACAGTGGAGAAAGGACAGCCTCTTCAATAAATGGTGCTGGGAAAACTGGACAGGTACATGTAAAAGTATGAGATTAGAACACTCCCTAACACCATACACAAAAATAAGCTCAAAATGGATTAAACACCTAAATGTAAGGCCAGAAACTATCAAACTCTTAGAGGAAAATATAGGCGGAACACACTATGACATAAATCACAGCAAGATCCTTTTTGACCCACCTGCTACAGAAATGGAAATAAAAACAAAAATAAACAAATGGGACCTAATGAAACTTAAAAGTTTTGCGCAGCAAGGGAAACCATAAAGAAGATCAAAAGACAACTCTCAGAATAGGAGAAAATATTTGCAAATGAAGCAACTGACAAAGGATTAATCTCCAAAATTTACAAGCAGCTCATGCAGCTCAATAACAAAAAAACAAACAACCCAATCCAAAATGGGCAGAAGACCTAAATAGACATTTCTCCAAAGAAGATATGCAGACTGCCAACAAACACATGAAAGAATGCTCAACATCATTAATCATTAGAGAAATGCACATCAAAACTACAATGAGATATCACCTCACACCAGTCAGAATGGCCATCATCAAAAAGTCTAGAAACAATAAATGCTGGAGAGGGTGTGGAGAAAAGGGAACACTCTTGCATTGCTGGTGGGAATGTGAATTGGTACAGCCACTATGGAGAACAGTATGGAGGTTCCTTAAAAAACTAAAAATAGAACGACCATATGACCCAGCAATCCCACTACTGGGCATATACCCTGAGAAAACCATAATTCAAAAAGAGTCATCTACCAAAATGTTCACTGCAGCTCTATTTACAATAGCCCGGAGATGGAAACAACCTAAGTATCCATCATCGGATGAATGGATAAAGAAGATGTGGCATAGATATACAATGGAATATTACTCAGCCATAAAAAGAAACGAAATTGAGTTATTTGTAGTGAGGTGGATGGACCTAGAGTCGGTCATAAAGAGTGAAATAAGTCAGAAAGGGAAAGACAAATACCGTATGATAACACATATATATGGAATCTAAGAAAAAAAAATGTCATGAAGAACCTAGGGGTAAGACAGGAATAAAGACACAGACCTACTAGAGAAGGGACTTGAGGATATGGGGAGGGGGAAGGGTAACCTGTGACAAAGTGAGAGAGTGGTATGGACATATATACACTACCAAACGTAAAATAGATAGCTAGTGGGAAGCAGCCGCATAGCACAGGGATATCAGCTCGGTGCTTTGTGACCACCTAGATGGGTGGGATAGAGAGGGTGGGAGGGAGGGAGATGTAAGAGGAAAGAGATATATGAACATATGTATATGTATAACTGATTCACTTTGTTATATAGCAGAAACTAACAAACCATTGTGAAGCAATTATTCTGCAATAAAGACGTAAAAAAAGAAAATCTAGAAACAATAAATGCTGGAGAGGGTGTGGAGAAAAGGGAACCCTCTTGCACTCTTGGTGGGAATGTAAATTGATACAGCTACTATGGAGAACAGTGTGGAGGTTCCTTAAAAAACTACAAATAGAACTACCATATGACCCAGCAATCCCACTACTGGGCATATACCCTGAGAAAACCATAATTCAAAAAGAGTCCTGTACCAAAATGTTCATTGCAGCTCTATTTACAATAGCCAGGACATGGAAGCAACCTAAGTGTCCATCAACAGAAGAATGGATAAAGAAGATGTGGCACATATATACAATGGAATATTACTCAGCCATAAAAAGAAATGAAATTGAGTTATTTGTAGTGAGGTGGATGGACCTAGAGTCTGTCATAAAGAGTGAAATAAGTCAGAAGGGAAAGACAAATACCGTATGATAACACATATATATGGAATCTGAGGGAAAAAAAAAAAAGAAAAAAAAAGGTCATGAAGAACATAGGGATAAGACAGGAATAAAGACACAGACCTGTTAGAGAATGGACTTGAGGATATGGGGAGGGGGAAGGGTAAGCTGTGACAAAATGAGAGAGTGGCATGGACATATATACACTACCAAACGTAAAACAGATAGCTAGTGGGAAGCAGCCGCATAGCACAGGGAGATCAGCTCAGTGGTTTGTGATTACCTAGAGGGGTGGGATAGGGAGGGTGGGAGGGAGGGAGACACAAGAGGGAAGAGATATGGGAACATACATATATGTATAACTGATTCACTTTGTTATAAAGCAGAAACTAACACACCATTGTAAAGCAATTATACTCCAATAAAGATGTTAAAAAAAAAAAAAGAATACAGGGAAGATATACAGATTGCCAACAAACACATGAAAGGATGCTCAACATCACTAAATTTAGAAAAATGAAAATCAAAATTATAATGAGGTATCACCTCACACCGGTCAGAATGACCATCATCAAAAAATCTAGAAACAATAAATGCTGGAGAGGGTGTGGAGAAAAGGGAACCCTCTTGCACTCTTGGTGGGAATGTAAATTGATACAGCCACTATGGAGAACGGTATGGAGGTTCCTTAAAAAACTACAAATAGAACTACCATACGATCCAGCAATCCCACTACTGGGCATATACCCTGAGAAAACCATAATTCAAAAAGAGTCATGTACCACAATGTTCACTGCAGCACTATTTACAATAGCCAGGACATGGAAACAACCTAAGTGTCCATCGTCAGATGAATGGATAAAGAAGATGTGGCACATATATACAATGGAATATTACTCAGCCATAAAAAGAAATGAAATTGAGTTATTTGTAGTGAGGTGGATAGACCTAGAGTCTGTCATACAGAGCGAAGTAAGTCAGAAAGAGAAAAATAAATACCATATGCTAACACATATATATGGAATCAAAAAAAAAAAAAAAAAACCAAAAAGTTTCTGAAGAACCTAAGCGCAGGACAAGAATAAAGACACAGACGTAGAGAATGGACTTGAGGACACGGGGAGGGGGAAGGGTAAGCTGGGACGAAGTGAGAGAGTGGCATGGACATATATACACTACCAAATGTAAAACAGACAGCTAGTGGGAAGCAGCCCCATAGCATAGGGCAATCAGCTCAGTGCTGTGACCACCTAGAGGGGTGGGATAGGAGGGGTGGGAGGGACACACAAGAGGGAAGGGATATGGGGATATATGTATACATATAGCTGATTCACTTTGTTATACAGCAGAAACTAAGACAACATTTTAAAGCAATTATACTCCAATAAAGATGTTAAAAAAAAAGAATACAGGGACATTCTAACTTAAAATTAAATACATCCACCACAGGCAAAGGACCCAAAGTACGAATAAACTTTAGTTGTATGTCTAGATATGTAGCAATATATAGCAGAAACAGCAATGGTTAGGGAGATAGGAACTTGCTTTGTCTTGCTTTGGAAAAGTGTATTAATTTCTATGGGGCTCAACATCTTCATATGCTACAAAAGAGGTATGGTTAAGATTTATAAGTTCATATTTGTAAGGAGTACATGGGGAAACCACACAAAGAAACTTGATGGAAATTTAAAATTAAGATTAATAAGACTGCTCTCAGAGAATTATATTAATTTAATTATATTAATTTAAATTTCATATATAAGTAGTATCATTTCTATATTGGTGAGATTTGATGATTGAAGGTATTAACATATTAAAAATGGATATGTTTATTAAAACAGGGAGCTGGGGAATGATAGGGCTCATCCTTGCAAGCCTAGAAAATTCCAAGAAAGAAGCATTGTTCATTTTATGTATGTACTTTAGAGAGAATAATGAGTCTAGGCTTGTGAGAGTCAATAAGCTCTTCTTGTTCTGAGTTTTGACTTGCACACTAATCTCTAGTAATTCACTTCTAGTAGCAAAGATTTAACTTAGGAAATCACAGAATCAGATTTGGGTTGTAGAATGACAACACTAGCTACAGTGAGGAAAACTTAGAAATGAAGATAGGGAGTAGTAAAGCCAAGATGGGAGGAAAAAGACCAATTTGAAGAGGGCTTGCAGCAGTCCAGAAAACAACTGATGGAAACCTGATTTAGAGTAGCTACATTTGAGAGCTCTTCAGGAGGTAGAATCCTCAGGATCTGATGGCTAACTAGATGAGGGTGGTAAAGGAGAGTGAGTAGTGAAACACAGTACTACTCAATTTTTGGTTTGTTGGGGTCATTCAGTGAATGTTGGTGTCATTCAATAAATAAAAGATCACATTAGAAGGATCAGGTTTAGTGGAAATAATGACAATTCATTTAGGTTACTGGTAAGACAATCATGTGGTGATACTTAGCAGGCTAGTGGATAAATGTGTCTGAAATATGGGATAGGTTTCTGAGGTGTAAATGTAGAGTCGGGAATGATCAGAATACAGTTATTATTTGAAATTTAGAAGAGAACACAGAGAAAATCAGCATTTAAAGTTTGAATAGATAAAGAGGAATCTAGCAGAGACTGAGAAGAAGTAGCCAGAGTGGTTGGAGAAATACCTGGAAACTTTTCTAACAAGAAGTTAATAGTTAGCACATTTAAATGATGCTAAGAGAGTAGCTTTAGAGAAAGTGGTGGTGGGTTTAGTGAAATGTTTGTAGTTCATTATTATAGATGAAGAATTTGTAGTCCAGAAGTTTACCCTTAAAGGGGAGGAAGAAAAGAGGAAGTTAAGGAATTCAGTAGACAAGGTAATGTTGAGGATACAAAAGACAGAAAAGGTACTTCAGATAATGAGTTCCTTGAGAATCAAGAAAGTGTGAAGGATTTGAGATCTAAAGCAAAATAAAAGGATTATCCTTAGGCTGGAAGACAAGTCTTCCATTTCAAGAGAAAGGAAGGAGGAAATGCTAGGCACAGCTATATGTAGCTTAGTTAATTTTGTGTCTAGATGTTGAAAAAAGCTCATGATTTTTACTATTGCTGTGAGGTGGAATGTGAGAAAATAAATCAACTTTTTAAAAACCAGATATGGTTAATGGTAGAGAGAGATGATTAAAAACATATAGGTAGATTGCTTAGAATCTTGAGTGGTAGTTGAAGCTGAGGCCAGGAATTTATAGTGATACCATTCAGAACGGGTCTAAGTTTTCCTGCAAAAATGCTTAACAGAACTGGTGCAGCTTAAATTGACACCTCTGAGCACTAACAAAAACACAGAAAAAGGCAGGTCCTTGGTGAGTGCAGCAAGGTGAATGTCACCATGTGAGACTTCTGAAAGTACAATATCTGGCATTGGGACGCCCTTTTCTTTCAAACATCTGCAATGTTCAACTCTAAAAATGCCCTGATTTTTAAAATAATCTCAATTATCAAAATCAATGCAAGAAAATATATTACCATTTAGGAACTCTGAAAACAAAAAGATATAACATGAACAGCCTTTAGTATTAAAGATATGAATATTGGTTTGAGGTGAGCTTTAGCTTAATTCAATATCAAAATCCATAGAATATGAAATAGAGTTGTATTCTTTCAGAATAAAGATTCTAATGAATAAATCTCATCACATGTTCCATTCTAAAATGGACTAAATTCAAACAGAATTTGTGAACTCTTGACATCCTCTGATTATTTAAAAATAACTCTATTTGTAGCACATCAGTCTTGTTAAAAGGAAAAAAAAAGAGTTCCCAAAGGTATTGCATTACATAACATTACCATTTTCCCCATAAGAGTGTGGGACATGGGACTTGCCTGGCAGCCCAGTGGTTAAGACTCCAGGCTTCCACTGCAGGGGACACAGGTTCGATCCCTGATGGAGGAACCAAGATCCTGCATGCCACAAAGTGTGGCCAAAAATAAATAAATAAATAAAACAAAAAAAGTGTTGGATATGCCACTATTTTTATTAAGAAGAAGAGAAATATAAATGAAATCATAATTGTAGCAGAAAGGCAAAGGTTTTATGATAACCTACGAAAGGTTTCCTATTGTACTAGGAAGAATTTGCATTGCAAAAAATGCATTGGGGGGGTGGGGGGTTTCCAAGACATCTTAACTTAACAAGTTTATTTTGAAATGGCATGAAGCACACATAAACAATTAAAAACAGGTATAATATAAAGAGATTAGCTGGATTAAAATCCCAGTTCCCTAGTCATGTTCTTGATCAGGTCAATGGGAGGTTATTAGAAAAATAGATAAGTATATATTAACAACAACCTATGTCTAAATATAACTTAGCTCTTGGCAGTTTCATAGAAATTTGGACAAGTGAAACATCACAGAAAATAATCATCTAGAGTTCTCATCTTTATTTGGGTTGAGATAAGCTTAAATATATAATATTTTATAATTTCTATAATAATATACACATTTGAGCTGATAATTACTAAAAAGAATAACTATCTTTTCCAACAAAATTGCTATAAAGAATAAAGTTTGAAAGCTCAGGCCAAAACAAACACCAAGTTTCCTTAAGGCAACACGGTTTACCTTTAAAAATGTGACTGCTGGGCTTCCCTCATAGCACAGTGGTTAAGAATCCGCCTGCCAATGCAGGGGACATGGGTTCGAGCCCTGGTCTGGGAAGATGCCACATTCCGTGGAGCAACTAAGCCCGTGTGCCACAATTACTGAGCCCGTGCGCCACGACTCGTGAAGCCCTTGCGCCTAGCACCTGTGCTCCGCAATAAGAGAAGCCACCACAATGAGAAGCCCGCACACTGCAACGAAGAGTAGCCCCCGCTTGCCGCAACTAGAGAAAGCCCTCATGCAGCAACGAAGACCCAATGCAACAAAAAATAAATAAATAAATTTATTAAAAAAAAAAGTGAATGCTGCTTTTAATTCCATAGTATTTGGGATTTCAGTCCTTTTAAAGTAAACCAGTAAAATTGATTCACATTGAAAATGGTCCATGTTTATCCTACAGCTCTCTTATCTTCCAGCCCCCAGCACTTAGCCCCTGTTAGCTCACGTGTCCAGATTTGAGATGAATGGAAGTAACATTTAATAGAAGAGATGTTTATTCTGGCATTTTATCTCCTCAGTGCCTTGAAGTGCTTTTTCCCAATACCTAAACAACTTCCTGGAAGCAAATCAAATACTAGAAATCTGAACTTGGTCATGCCTTATGGTACATCCATACAGGATCAAACACTTTAACCAACAAGGTATTCCATTGGAATTTAATTACCTAGCAGCAAAGGAACCCAAGAAATGTTAGAAGCAGAAATAGGGAGGGTAGGGGAGCTTTGACATATTTCTAAATGGTTGAATTAAAAGCTCTCAACTCTCTTTTTATTCAGTAAGCTTAAACATTTAATAGTCATTTTAAATCTGAAAGTTATCTCAGATTTCAAATACTATAATGTTCAGTTTTTTACTTTAATGTTTGATTTTTTAACCTGGAATCCTTTGTTCAAACACATTTTTTTATGAAATCCAATATTAAAAAAGTAGCTAAATCCTAAAAGGATTGCCCACCACCACCCACCCTCCCAGGCACACACTGACTTTCCAGGTGTTTCTACAGCTGTTGGAGACATTTCACTGTGGCTGAACTTGATAGTATGAAAACATAAGCACAGAAATGTCCGTGGAGATAAGACAAGAAACTGGACTGCTTGATTCTCATCTCAGGAAATTCTCTGTGCTGTTACATAGTTCAAATCCCATCACCCCTTCCTTTTTTAATATTAGAAAACTCCTCAAAAGCATTGGAAAACTCCTCAACATGCATAATATTAAAACCAAGTTCTACAGCATGACTCCTCAATTACTTGTGGCTCCTAAACAGATCGTTTCCCTCACCTCTGTGACTTTGAACATAATTATCCCACTGCCTGAAATGTACTTCCACATTTTGCTTGCATACCTAATTTTTCACATCAAGAAACTCATATTCCAACAGGGAAGCTTAGTCAAATAATACAGAAGTGATTATATTAGAAGGAAGAACATGACAACAGGAATGCAATCAAATGGTTCCTAGGGAAACTAAAAAAAGACTGCAGTTTGGTTGAAGACACAGTAACTGAGATGGACTTAAAAGAATAGATATAATTTTTACTGGCAAAGGTATTGAGATGGCAAAGTAGTAGAATAATCAAGAAAGATGTTGAAAAGCATGGAGGATATTGCTTGAATATTATCTTCCAGTTTGGCTAGAATTTAGGGTACATAAAGAGGATTAGTAGAGTTATAAGACTGGAAAGGTGAAATGGGATCATTCTCTTATAACCCTGACTGCCAGGTTGTGATATTTGTATCTAACCAGGAAGAGCTTTAAGTAAAGATTGACAAAACCAGAGTTACATTTAAATAAGAGGAACATGGCAGCAGTGAATAGGATGTACTGGTGACCAGTTGGGTCACTAATAGCCCAGATAGGAAGCCACAAGGAAAAGAACAAGACTGGTGACAGTGACTTAAGCTGAGGGGATAGAGCTTATTAATTAGAAAATGGTAAATGATGAGTAGCTTAATTGTGGTCCCAAAGCCTTTGACTATAAGATTGTATATGAGTTGTTGGTACCAGAATGTCCACAAAGTTTGCTTTCTTTAGAGTAACCAATTACAGAAAGAGAGTGTGAGAACTTAAGCGAAAGTAGAAACGGCTATTACGGAAGTTTAATCTTTTGCAGTTTTTTATAAGGTACTGCAGATTCCAAATGAGAAATAGGATTTCTTCTACTGATATAACAATACTTTATCAGGTTTGGAATAGAAATATAGGACATCATAAAGTTTTGATCTAATATTAAAGAAAGTAGAAGGTATTTTTCCTTGAGCAACTAGCTATTGACAGAAGTAAATACTTTAGGCCCATTTAAACTGTGTAAACCCTGAATGTTCAAATGCCTTGCAACATATGTCAATATCTAATATCATCTCTGTTGATGATGTTCCAAATATTCTAAAATGTAAAGTTGATTGAGAGACTTTTATAAGTAGGTAAAAATAACTTTTGTATTTAAACAATATATCTAAATATATATATATTATAATATATATCGATAAGATATATATTTCATAATATCTTATGAAAATAATAAGAATGCTGCAATTTGTGATCATTTTAAGATTCACCCTATAATTCCTTTGCTTTCCACTCATTAACTCTAAAGTAGCCATAATTGGTATTTTTAATGTGGTGACTTAAACTAAAAAGTTATCTGTCAGGATTTTCACATAGCTGGAAAAAAACGATGCTACAAAACAGAAAGTTTCTTTCAGACTGACAAATAATGTAGGTCATTTTCTCAACTATATGGCAAGAAAGAAATTTGGGGCACAACCTATAACCTATATATGATCTAGCGTATCAGTAGGTGTGGTACAGTATACCATATGCTGTTTCTAGTCATTCAGAAACCAGGCAAGCAATGTGGAAGAGAAACGTGCCCAGAAAATACTTTGGTAGGAATGGCTATAGTGGCTACGTTCCCTGGATTCTTCTCATATCCCCATCCCTGACCCAACATCTAGTCCAAAGACATGCTCATGATAGGCACCCAAAAAACACTTGCATTTTGGTTGTCTTCGTTATATGAAGACAAATTTATACTCTTGTCTGAAAATGAGCCAGATTTTGCTTATTTAGAATAGGCTATTATGTAATGAAACTAGAAAAGGAGAATCATTTAATGATCTTATCCTCTGCCTCTAGCACACTATGTAAATATTCTGCGTAGCATCTTAACTGTCATTCTTGCCATTCTCTTACTTGCAGGAGCACATGCGCACACACACGCACACACACACACACACGCACACATACAAAGTACCTTACCTCTGTCACAGTTGTCTTCATCACTGCCATCCACACAGTCATGAATTCCATCACAAAGCCATCTAATTGGAATACAGTGGGCTTTATTTCTGCATCGAAACTGATCTTCCTTACACTCAGTCACACAGCCCATCTGTTCAAATACAAAAGGCCACTGCAGTTTTCATTAATGATAATGCTATCATCACAAGCAAGATAAACATGCAGCTGACAATACTGGAGATTGATTATACTGTGGGCTTTCTTTTATTTTTATTTAATGAATATCACCTCTGCAGATGACAATAGGGTTTAGTCTATGGACAGCATGAAGATTCAGGTATTTGCTGAAATTACTGTATTCAATGTTCTTGTCTTGACATTTTAGACAGTGCTAAGAATCAAGATTCTGTCTCTTTGTTTTTTACTATATTTGCTTTCTCAAACCTAATTCATGTAATTCAGAGATTTTAACCAAAAAATAGATTTTACCTCATCTGAACCATCAGCACAATCATATTCTCCGTTACATTTCAAAGATGCTGAAATACATCCTCCACTGGCACATATATATTCACTTGATGAGCAAGTAGGAGAAGCTGAATATAAAGTTGAAATTTAGATTTAGTGAACAGAATGAATGGTTGATAGATAAAAGCATATATAAGCATATAAAAATTATACATAGTAATGAAAACAGTTTAGATTATTTGAGCTATATTCAACATCTGATATTAAATATTGACTTAAGATGTGCTTTACAATATTATTGCATTGTATTAAATATACCTCATGATGTAATAGCCTGTTCAATAAGTATTCAACTCACTAGACTAAAGAAAGAAAGGGAAAGAAAAAAACCCTCTATAACCTCCATCTTTCTGATTTGTGAAGAGTTAAATGTATTTTTTTTACAATTTTCAATTAATTTATTTAAAAGACAAAAGCCTCAAATTATTTTTAAAACTGTAATAGGATTTAGTGACCTTTGGGAATGTTAATTCATAATGTGCATTGTATAAAGCTAAAAGTAGAAATCTTGGCATGGTCTCATAGACCCCATGATATCTATTTGGCTGTTTTGATATAAATGTCATATTTACATAAGTTTTAAGAAGTTTTTTTTTTTGGTTTGGGGTTTTAAATATGAATATATGTATGATTAACAGAGTCTGTAGAATTCGAAGTATTTCTTTATGATATGGAAAATTTTTTTTAAAAGTGGATAAATAAGTTACTACCAATACCCAATTTAATTAATTGACATAATAACGATGAGGCCTTTCTTTGTCTATGTGCTTGAGTTTGCTAAGTTTGTATTCAAACCTCTGGGGTTCTTGGCCTTATATTAGACTACTAGGTAGCCAAATGTACTTACATAATGACTTTGTGGTCTAAATTACTTAGTCCAGGAATGCTAAAAAGCTTTTCCCTTGGGATTTAATTTCTTTTAATTGGCAGTGTTTGCCTAGGGATCTGTATTAATAAGGAGTCTGGGAATATGTCTGGATTCATTAAGAAAAAAGATGTGATCAATTAGCAACATGGACCAGGGGCATGGTACTGGGACAATGGCAATGTGTGTGCCAGGTATCTGCAATTCTGACCTAGTCTCTCAAAGTAACCATGAAAGTGCTTATAACCATAGACATAGATTACAAACTGATTTTTTTCCCTAGTATTTTTTTCCTGTAGAATATTGTTATTAAAATTCCTAAGTATAAAAGTTAATTTAATGAGTATATTTAAAGTCATGTTTAAGGAATAGAAATGTATAAATTGGGTTTTTCTTCCTATACTCTGGTTTTGCTTCTTAATTTTACTTTTATTTTGGACCATGATACAAATAGAAATAATAGACATCCTTTTTCTCAGTTGGTATCACATTGAAACTATTATATTCTGTTTTATAACCTTAATTTTCAGAATTGAAACCTGACTTTTATTATACTTACAGTTTCAACATATTTCATGTTGCTGTCTTGGAAAAACAACTCCAAATAGTGTAGAAAAATATAGAGACCAGAAAACCAAATTTTGGGGAGTAATGCTTGGATCTTGAAATAATAACAATCTTACCCGCCAAAACACTTTCAAAACATATGAAGGGCACACCAATTAATTTGTCTACAGATATTTCAGATTATTTCTTAAAAACAGTAAATATGTGCATTATTTGCCACTGTTTTATGCATATCATTGCTTAAAGTTAAATTCTAACCAAGTTAAAATACTAGTTAAATGAAATACGGCCTCAAGAATTTTACCTGGCTCACAGTTTTTCTCATCTTCTCCATATTTACAGTCTTCATGGCCATCGCATTTCCATTTTGCTGATATACACTGACCATTGGAACACTGGAACTGATCTTTGGAACAACTTGTTTCACAATTTCTCTGTCAAAAACAACACATACATAATTAAAATTAATTTTTTAGACAAATGTCTTCAAATCCAAAAAAGACACATACAAGAAACTCAGATGGTCACATTTAAACTTGTGACTATATAACATTATAATCCTTTTCCACTTTCATTTGTCTCTTAGTCATAATAAAACAGAAATGTAAAAAGAACATAAATCCCATGGCTTTATCAACTAATTAAATTGCTCCGAGTGGCTCATTCTCCAATAGACAGTTATAGGGTAATGTAATTTTAATAAGTGTAAGTGACGATGAAGATTGTAGGGAAATAAAAGGGCTAAAAAATATTTCTAAGCAAGTACAGCTGGTTCCTTGGGAGTGGGGTGGAAGGATGAATGTGAAACAACTAAGAATCCTAAGGCAATTCTGTCTTGCCTTGGCAAAACTTCCCCTAATGTTCTTTCTTTCCTCTTATTCCCATTTTTGTTCCCTCTGTACCTGTTCTTTTACAGTTTGGCTGCTGGTCATATTCTTTTTCCACTCTCCTGACATTCCTTCCTGTAGAACTGTGAAATGAACTGTCACAATTGGTATTTTCTGCTAGCTCGCATACAGATTTTATTTGGAAGTCAAATAAGATAGTAGTGATACCTTTGGGGGCCTTTCAGTTCTTTATGTGAGATCAATGAAAGGGATCCACTAGAAATTTACTTTCCTTGAGTCTGATCGCTCTGGTTGAAATGGGAGGCTGCAGTGAAATATCTTGCTGGGATGATGTTTTCCTGCCGTTTAGCAATTTCTACTGTTGCCAAAATCTATTTGTCTGCTCCTTTCACAAAAGGTGCAGCACTCTCACAGCTTGTGAAACTCCCAGTGAATGAAGTATATCAAACTATTACTCCCTGCTTCTTCCCAGTTTCATCCCATGTAAGAAAGAAGAGTTTATTTTCTAAATTCCTATAGTTTTCTCTTTGCTGATGGCAGTTTAGACTGCCTGCTATATAACTGATTTTCTTCTTTCCTTCTTTTCTTCTTCCCTTCTTCTCCCAAGTATTGAAAATTTACCATTTACTAGAGTTTCTTAAGTAATAATGCAAAGAAAACTAAGATTATTCCCCGTATTTGATAAATTCTAATAGAAGACCAGCACCTAAACCAACAATTGCAATAAAATATACTGTCAAGATAAATGAATATGCTTTAAACATATGAATTCTTAAAGGTTTCACAAAAGGCTTCACAGAAGAAGTTTAAACAGAAATGGAACTAAGAAAAGAATTTTCATGTGTAAGGAGAATTAGAAATGTGCTGTATCTGAGGGGTAAGTTATGTAATGGTGCATGACATTGGAGAAATAGCCCATGCACTGGTCATGAGAAAGTAATTTTATATATTTTGTTCATCATCTTCCTCTTCCATGCCCAGTAGTATGCCTGGGACACATTCAATAAGTAAGCATTCAATAAAAACTGCTGAATAAATGGTTGAATGAATGAAGTAGCAAATGTAGAAAATCAGGAATATAAATTAACATTTTATGTAATTCAGGTCCACTAGGATAGGGATAATGTTTGTCTATGAATCAAGTGTCTAATATATGTGTTGATTATAACTGCTCAGTATATACTTATAGAATTAATTAATGTTTATCTCAGCAATAAGGCTAATTCAAGTAAAAGAGTTCAGTAACCAGTAACACTGGTCTATTTGTATTGACAATAACACAGAAGGTAATACTTCCAGACACTTTTTCTATCATCAGAAGATTTTGATTTATAATAGATTACAGTATAGTGGATGCAGTGTGTCTGTGTTTATATTTGTGGGGTATTTAATTATCTTAGACATTTAAAAACATACAGAAAAATAGAGAGAATAGAATAATAAGACCCATGTGCTCATTATGCATATTTAACAATTATCCACACTTGGCTATTCATGTTTCATAATCCTCTCCCCCAATTTATTTATATTCTGAACTTTAACATAACAACGATAGCTTCAGAAAATTAACAGTATCATGGAATTAACAAAAATTTCTTAAAGTTATTCCCAAACCACATTAAAAAGTTTCTTATTTTCTTAACTATATAAAAATACGGTTTGGTAAAAGAAGGATGTAAAAGATGTCTATACACTGAGTTTGATTTGAGTTTCTTTTAATGTGTAACTATTTTCCATTCCCCTACTTTTTTTAAATGCCATTTACTACTTGAAGGAACCAGGTCATTTGCTCTATAGAATGTCCCACATTCCGATTTTGGCTGAGTGAATCCTAAGAATGCTGATAGCTTAGCAACCTCCAAAGTAACAACTGAGCTTTTATTTGTTTAAGTATTATTATGAACTCATGTATTTTTGTACATTTATTGTATTTCAATATATTACAGTCATTTGTTTTTTCTTTCTGATGCTCAAATTGTCCTTTTTGTCAGTGGAAAGCCCTGCAATTTTGCTCCTATGTACTCTGGACACTATCCCAATAGCCTTGTTTTCTGGCTTGACAAGATGTTAGTGGCTCATTTTGTCAATTGCCTTTCTCAGACCTAGAATTAAACATTTCTTAAAGGGGTTTTGATTCTGTTAATTGGAAAATGTATTTAGAGGTCATGATGTGAATGTTAGAGATAGTCTTTAAGGCTGTGATGTCATTGGTTTTAGGATTTTTCAGTAGCAGAGCTAAGAATATATATTTTAAAAAGGAGAAAAATAAATCAAGATCTCAAACTGATACTTTTGAATTTAATTACAGGACTTTTATTTACTTTCATTGTTTCTATATTTGTATCTCCTTTATTTTACTTAAAAATTTTGAGTGTTAATAATATTTTAAAAATTTAACATTTGAACTATCCTACTCTTAAGATATTGATATATGAAATTCAAATTAGCAAAACCAATGTTATTATTTAACAACACATCTACGAATACAGTTTAAGATTCTTTTACATTTCTTTTTGTCCTTACAGTATATTATACTGGATGCAGAGGCCATATATTATATTTTAAAGGCACTTTAAATAATTCTTCTCTGTGTTTGCCACTAACTTGATACACAATTACATTGATCCAAGTTTTTGGTTTCTTTTTTTTTTGTTTTGGCTGGAAATTAACAAACAAATTCAGTTAACATTCATACAAAATTAATCCTCACAATTTTCTTTTGTTCCTAATATGAGAATATCCTGTATGTAATTATGCTTTCTAGCCATTTGTTCAGCTCACCTTTTTATTTGTTTGTTTGTTTGCTTTTCTTGTCAATGAAACCTGTCAAGCTAGATTTTAGAAAGGAAATAGAAATCAGCTGCCCATAGTGTTAGCCACTTCCTTACATATAGACTATACTAAATGTCTGTAAATGTAGAGAAAGACCACCTTTCAGAGAGTTAATTTAATTCCCTAGGGACATTATCATAAAAATGTCCAGATAATGGAGATATATTCATTCAGCCATCAGAGAACTATGCCCATGTACTTATGGCATGACAGAAACGGCATAGATAAGGATGTCTACTTTCATGCGAATAAGATTTTGAAAAAGAAGTGTTTGATTTTGTCTACGTATGTTGGACATCTAGTGAACAACATGCAAGATGAAATCACAAGCCTTAAGCAATATATCCCCACCTCTTGATGTTTCACAATTACACGGTGCTGATGGAACATGTCTTTTTTTTTTTTTTTTTTTTTTTTTGTGGTACACGGGCCCCTCACTGCTGTGGCCTCTCCCGTTGCGGAGCACAGGCTCCAGACGCGCAGGCCCAGCAGCCATGGCCCACGGGCCCAGGCGCTCCGCGGCACGTGGGATCCTCCCAGACCGGGGCACGAACCCGTGTCCCCTGCATCGGCAGGTGGACTCCCAACCACTGCGCCACCAGGAAAGCCCCATGGAGCACATTTTTTTAAAGAAAACAAAAACAAAACATTTTAATGATATGGATGAATTTATGTGAAATATATTTTCCTCACTGGAAAACATTTAATACAATTTTTGAGTAAATAGATACTAAGGAAATATGTAGCTGAGCAATGTAAGACTTGAACTTCCCTGTGCATTTTTAAAAATTTCATTTTGACTTGTTTTGTAAATAGCCCCATGAATAGAAATAGTATTTTTCATCTTCTCCTAAGTGACCTTTGCAGCCTAAAGGTTTAAGTTTTCTGGACTTCAGGTGAGAAATTAAGTGCATTGGTTTCCAAAATCTAGACTCTTTTATGTGATTAGGGGAACTTCTCCAAGATAGAGAATGGAGAAGAATTGTCCAAACTTGATAAGAATACCTGAAGGCTGGGAAAGATCTAGTTAGTGTGGGCTCTATCATTAATAGAGACATGCAGTGTCTCCCAAAGAGGCGGGTAATCAGTGGATACTTAAGGAAGCTGAACCTGAAACACAGAAATCTCTAGAGCAGCAGGAGGATTCCTTCTTGCCAAGCCTACAGTCACTGGGAGGCCCTTCGTGAGGGTAGGTACATATTCGAGTCAATATCGTCTAGTGAGGTCTAGGGAGTCACTGTGTACCAGGAGGAGCCATGGTGGCCACTGAGCTCCAGAGACCTCATTTTTCCTTCATCTCTGACTGGACTTGATTACACAAGTGCTATGTTCCTGATAGTAACACGAGAAATCATTAACAGAGAAAATCACTATTTTCTCATAGTAATCACAGTGATTATTACTGTGTGTCATGTATTATTTTTAAATCATCATGGAGTGATTAATATCTGTAACACGAATACACAGATGCATGAGTAATGAATTGCGTGAAGTTTTATAAATGTTAGCACAATCTAGGATTACAGAATTATCCAGAGAAATTCTAAACTTTTTCCCTTAACTGTGTGTATGTAGAGCTTATTATAAATGGATTGTGATTCATCATCTAAGCTAAGCTAAACCTGCGGTTTCATAAAAATTGATGACCCATATCTAAGTCTATAAGACTATATGTACTGAAGAAAGAGACTGGGGAGAAGAAACTGTTTAAAATGCATAAAAATATTAGTCCTGACTCTAAATACTGCAGCAAATTTATGAACAAATTCACAGATGGCAAGGGCATCAGCTATAGGGAATAGGGTTTCCAAACATCTTATTCCCAACCCAACCATTCACCACTTGAGGTAAAAGAGACTATAAAATTAACTGTCAATAGTAGCACAAGAGCTTTTCCCTGTGCTGGATGTGTGTAGCACAGCGCTTAGATATAACACTTATCTCAGTGTGTCAGGAGCAAAATGCATTCAGAGCTGTCCTTGTCACACTCCTTGAAATGAATAATAATTACAAATGCGAGTTTAAGGAACTGCTTTATTTTTTGTTTGATTTTGCAAAGATGCCTACCTCATCAGAGCCATCTGCACAATCAAAATCTCCATCACACCAAAACCTTGAAGAAACACAGTCCCCATTGGCACAGAGAAAATCTTTCACTGTACAGGTTTGTGGCTCTGGGGACAGAAAAATAGCACAGGGTTATTCTCTTATATGCAACTTCATTCTAAAATTTATATGACATACAACATGAGGTAGCATTAAGAAAATAAAGGTTAGCCAAGCAGAACCAATAAATTGTTTAGAAAAAATGTTTCATGAAGGATCTATGGTACATAATATAATGATTTTTCAAATTTATTTTTAAAGTCATGAATAGAAAGTGGCATTATAGAAACAAATTGAAAAAAAGACAAAAGACAAATAGTCTACTGTTTAATAAAAATGCAGCAGGAAAGTAAATTAAAAGGCATAAAAATCTACACATTAAAACAAAACAACAATTTTTTCCAGTTGAAATTCTAAGTCATTTTATGTATTTACTTAAAGCAAGTAAGACATTTTGTTACTCCCTGTGGGTACCCAGGGCTGTTTATTTACTGAAGATTCTAGAATTTGGTTCTTGACTTTTTATTATGTGTTCTAATGACTTTCTAATTCTTCAATTTTGTCCCCAGAAAATCCAGAGTTCCTAGAACTAAATTATACATGGGGGTATTACTGGACAGGACTGGGTGGGTAAGGATTGAAGAGGCAGGAGGAGACTCTTTTTTGAAAATTGCCTCTTTATTTATGCAATTGTTTGCTTATGCCCTACATAATTTACCTGCCATTTTAGATAATTTCCCAATTTAATTTAATTATGCTTCACCATATTCCACATAGGACATAAGCCAAATATTGTGACTTGCTATTTGGCTTCATTCCTATGTGGAATATGTTTCATCTGGACAATGAAGTAGGATTGCAGAAATTTGTTCCTGCAAGTAATCAATTCGACTGCTGGGCATCATCTATTGTTTGGTTTTGTTTCTCCAAAGAGAACTGATATCTGGTATGATGAGAGAACCCCTTCTTGTTTTCCCCCAGTCATTAACTGTATTTACAGCTGTCTCACACACAATAATATTCTTGTTCGGATGAAAGAGAAATAGGTAACTGAAATTAAATTTAAGGAATATTCATATGAAGCATAATTTTCTACATAAAGATTGTGCATAATTCAGCCTGTATTTGAATATTACTCTACACAATCACTAGGTTTCTAGCGAAAACATCTTGAATGTTTGCTATCATGAAGACTCCTACATTTCTATCTAAAGACCCCGTCTGAGAACACTGGAAGAGTTGTGAAACGTGGAATATGTATCAGAGCTTTTTGCTCTGCTCTGGGACTTTAAAATGTGAACTTCAGACTATGAATAAGATAAGATGCTTATCAATAGCATGATAAGGGGGGACCCCCCCTCATTTTTCAATACTCCTTTGTTTAGACAGCGTGACAAGAACAGTTTCTCTTTTTGACTTTGCACTATATTTACACATACTACATTTTAATTTTAAAAACTTTATTAATACTAATATTACTAATTATAACAATAATAAAAATTACCAGCTACTGATTTCTTGTTTGTTGTTAGGCACTAGGTGAAGTTAATGCCAAGTACTTGAATTAGCTTGTAAGTTAATATTTACAACTCTGTAAGGTAGGTGCTATCGTTGGATTCTTTTTTAGATGAGTAAATTGAGGCACAGAGAGGATAAGAAATTTACTCCAAATCACCCAGCAGGCAAAAGAGCTAGTATTGAACTTGAACCTAGACAACCTGATACCAGGGCCTATACTTTTACTGCTAGGCCATATCATTGCCTCCTATACCACTGAAGAAGTAATAAGTGCTCACCTATTTCAGGAATTGACATTAGAGCCCTGAAAAGTCAAGTTAATTGTCCAAGGCACATGTTTGGCAATGTCTATTTCACTTTACAATAATAATAAAAGAAAACCCTTTTTCTCTTTTTATCCATCCATACTGAAGCTGTTTCACCTTCCATCTATTTGCAGACACATGCAGTTTTATTCTCAGGGAAAAGAAATTATAGTAAAATAAATTAATTAATCAATGCTCAATTCATCAAACAATGGTAAATAACATTAAAATATTTTCATTAAATAATAAAGAGAGAGAGAGTACATCTAAAACATAGTATATTTAGATGTTTTAAAACAGCAGTAGAATCATTTTATTTCATGGACATGAGGGTATCCAAACAGGATAATTCTTCCTTTAATATTCTAATTTACCTTTATTCTAATTAAAAGCAAGTGTGTTTATCATGTGCTAAGCAGCAATAATTTCACAGGGTTTTACACACTGCTATGGGGAGGGCTGGATGTTGCTGATGCAGGGTTATAGAAAAGTTGTATAGCTAGTAGTTCAAGGCATTTGCCCAATAGTTCCACAGAACATCTGATCTATAGAGACTTGTCTTACAATTGTTAATTATTCCGTTCCAATATGTGTGCAAAGGAACTGAAAGACTTGCTTGGAAAAGCATTTTTCAATACAAATGGAAATTCTGTATGCTTCTACCATGTTTTTAAAAAATGCCAGCAAATCTA
This sequence comes from Grampus griseus, assembly GCF_964374135.1. Taxonomy (NCBI): domain Eukaryota; kingdom Metazoa; phylum Chordata; class Mammalia; order Artiodactyla; family Delphinidae; genus Grampus; species Grampus griseus. Next base: position 88,980,956 of record NC_139001.1, on the reverse strand, counting down.
CTTCTGAATAATAATCCTGAATTATTTATACATACACAAATGACATCAAGGAATGGGGAAGCTAATCTGCTTCTAACTCTCATCTATATGCCTTAGAATTTTTTGCTACTAGTTATCTCAAAAGAAATTCTCTCTTGAGGAAAATGTAATTTTGTTATGAGAGAAGATCCTAAGTGATTGTACTCTCTAATTGTTTATCTTGCCTTTAATCTTTTCAGAATAAAGTAAAAGACCAATTTTTAGAACTTGGTGTGATAGTTGGCACTTTTCTTGTGAAAAAGAACAAAAAAATGACTATACCTGAAATCTAACCCATCTTGAAAGAAAATTTAAATGTGACATTTTCCCTAGTATTTCTAAAATGTTTTTCCCACACTAACTTGGTCTGATATTACCTATTCCCCAGATCTAAAATAGATAGGGAATCCCATACATGAATGATTAACCAGGTTTTCCATAAATCTCATTTAAACATGCTAGATTCACAGCCAAGAAGCCTTTACAGGGCATGTTTCAGAAGGCTGATTCTATAATAAGGATAAAAAATAAAGGCATAGTATAAATTGGTCACTTCCTTTGATACTAGTGAAGGCACAAACATACTGCCTCAGAATTGAAACGAACTATGAGAGCCATCTTGCACAAAAGCTAAGAAGCTATATTCAGAAAATAAAAGCAACTTTCAAAGCCACAGAGTTAGTGGCATAGCAGAAAAGCTTCCAGACTCCAATTTCTCCACTGAGTATACTATCATAAACCCTCGGTGATAAGTTCAAAAGTTATATCAATGTGGGTGTGAGCATCTGAGGAGAATTTTTAGAATACAATTAGTATAACTGACATGCTATACAAAAAATCTTTTCATATAAATTCAGTGTGAAAGTACTAGAAATTCAAATAAGGCAGATGCAGCTTGTCTTTCTACATAAACCTTGATCTAGTTGATCAAATTATTTGATACTTTAAAATCTATTGGAATGCTAGTTACTTCTTAATAATGCAAAGATATGAAATAATTTTATTTTGCACATCAATTACTTAGAAGGCATACATGCTATATATATATTTGTTGCTGATGAAAATAGTAGAGATGTCAAGATTTCTCAAATATTTCCAAACCTTTGATCCAGATTACAAAATTACTCCAATAACAATGAAATTTTCTTATTTTTAAGAGCAGAAATCACTGCTGAAGCAAAGTGTCCCTGCTGAACACTTAACAAGGGAAATGATCATCATCAGATGATGAAATGACAATGGACTAATTATCTTATGTAGATATAAAACATTAGAAAGCATATTAAACTAAAACATAGCTGGCAGTTAATTGCTCCACTGCTATTCCAGCTCTTCCCATATCTATGGCCGGAATGTTTCCAATACAATTTAAAACATTAATTCATTATATATGATTCACAAACAAAGAAGTCCAAAAGAAAACTTTAAAATACATTGCTAATATTATAAATATGTGTCAGGCACTGTGTTAGACCATGGTACATAGCCCTACTCCTTAGACCATCTCCAGATATTTAAGTAGGAACTCAGATAAATGTGATAAAGAAATAAGTGAGGCAATGGAATGCAAGCGAATGTTGTGTGATAGTATGCAGGCCTGTAAAAAAAAAAAAAAGCATGTTGCTATTGTATAAGGCCAATTTACTATCTCTGGTATGTTTCACTACTTAATAAGAGCTAACAATAAATGACAAAATGTGCACTAAAATGCATATCGTTGACTAATAACATTTAGAAAACATAATAACATACCGCTGTCCTTTTGGGTATATTTTTGTCATCTATATATATTATAATTATATATATAAAATTGTGTGATGTATATAATATAGTCATAATTACAATATATATTATAATTATGTGTATATAATTATAATAGTTCTGTTGTAATTATATACATATTATTATAATAATTTCAATTGATAATAAGATATTGGAAATATCTTGAAAACATTTTAATACAGCAACAGTATTTTTTCTAAGGCTGACTTCTATGGGACTAGTCTCTTGGTATTCCCTATAGATATACTGTATTTTTTCTTCTCATTCTTCAGAGACTCAGCTTCTGTCTATGTGGAACTGGCATTTTCAATGCTTAAATCTTCCCATTTTTCTGGCCTAGTCAAGATGGTATCTTCAAACACCACTCAATGATGTAGAGCCCATGATCCTTTCTCTTACATATTCTTACATGTTTAACATGTTACCCACTCTGATACTTATCCTGTGTATGCCTTCTATTCTTCCATGTCACAACTATAATATGCTTCATTCCTGTTCACTGTCATCTCTCCTCTGCAAATTCATCAATATTACTTGTTTTAGCCACAAGCTCAGAGTGAGTAGGAACTAAAAGAGATACACACATAACTGGGTATTTTATACTGCAATGCTTGATACTGCAGTCAATTCCCTTGCTTTTTCTTAAGGGCCCTGTGGCTACAATGATTTATCACTAAGTTTCCACGGTGACAAGTGAGAGGCAATGTTCCTTCTCCTTGCTTTCTTGCATCAGAAGATGACTTTTAGGAGATGTCAGCAAAATGATATTCAGCCACTTAAGAAACCCCAGGAGACTCAGAAGTGAGCTTTCTCAACCCTTCATTCTTCTTTATTTCTCATTAAAGCAGTAACCTAACTTCTCACACAATTTAAATTACCACTTGAATAAAGAGTCTTCCAAGATGTGAGTCTCCTGTGTTGCCTTCCCACCTACCCTCTCTTGTTTTCAATATCCTTCAGTCACAGGCATTTCCTCTCAGGTATATTATTGATAACTAACACTAAATGTATCCAAAACTAAGCTAAGTAGTTATCTGTGCATTTAAGCTCTGAAATACAAATAAAATAAATTAAAAGTATAAAATAATTGTTTCTTTTTTATATTTCTCCTCTATTCTTACCACCATCACCCCATTAGATTTTTATTTTAATCACTGGACAGAATCTGAAAACATGCTATATAAAAATTGTTTTTTTAATTACTGATTAAAGGAATCTAGAACACTCTAATGACTCTCTGCAATACTCTTTACCTTTCTAAAGAGTACAATCAATTGGGAGATATCTATGTGAAGAGGGAGTAATAATAGTAATACTTTCTATATTCGAAGTATTTCATAATCATAATGATCCAGAGATTTCATAATTAATGTACCTGATACTCAAACACTATTCAGATTAAGTTCTGAAAGTTATTCAAAACATTAGTTGACATTTTGCAAACTGAACATCCAAGTGGTGTATTAAAGCTGTGACTCTACTAATCGTATGCTTTTAAATAATATATCCCCATGCTTTAATATAACAATTCCTATTTTGTCTCCTGTATCTTGGGAAATGAATGCTCTAAGTCCAATGCATAAGAGTAGACATTATTGTTATCATAAAATCCTTTTTGGAAGTAGCAGAATGTAAATATTTAATCAATGGAATTTGATTATTATCTTACTTTGAACATGATTATATTGTCTCTTTATTTAAACAGCAGCATAAGAAAGTGCCAGTAAGAAATACATTCAGAAATTAATGCTGGAAGATAGAGATACTATCACAATTTTACATACTGTCATGCTTCTTAGAAAATAAAATTGTTGGTTAATTAATGTCTTTTAAATTTATTACATAAAAATGCAGGAGGCAGATGATGATAATAGCTTTATTCTATTTTGAGAGGAAAGCATCCTGAATACATATGGTGTTCACCACTCCAGAGAGAATAAATGATATTTCACTGAAAGATGCTCTTGGGTGAATTTGTAGTGTAAAAGGATTTGAGACAAATAAAATGAATTCCATCCATTAAAGAATGATATGTTTTGTACTGTCTCCATATCATTCAGCTCTTTGTATGAATTTGCATCAAGGGCTACCTTCATTGCATACTAATGTGTTACATTAAACCTCATGATACTTTCATACTAATTCTGATAAATGTAAGAAAATGACTCCCAGGATGAGCATTTCAGTAATTCTACCGTTTGAGATTTAGGTCAATTTAGTCTGAATATTCTTGTTCAAATGTGAATATATGTATAAAAATGTGAGCTGCAGGACAGACAGGTTCAAATTCATACCTTAACCGAACTAAAAATTGCTATCCTGCTTATTGAATACGCTGTCAAGCTTGCAACGTTCTCAAGCAAGAGTTACTTACTACAGTTTTCTTCATCTGAATTATCACTGCAGTCATTTTGGCTATCACACCACCAGTGATCTGGAATACAGTTGTTGTTTTTACACTGGAATTCATGAGGACCACAAGTCTTTTTATCTGTAATGGAAAGAACCAGAATTTGCATCGTTGACTTCCATAAAGACATCCCTCACGACGTCCTCACTGCCATGTCAAATCCAGGGGACATGATATTTCCTCAGATCTCAAGTCAGTTACTAACTGAGAGCATCCCTAGGAAAAATTGAAGGCAAGTTCTGAATAAAATTTCATTGTGAGCTAATTACAAAGTAACTGATTGGACCACCACTCAAAGTCAACACAAATCGATCAGTAAAAATAAAGATCAAAATTATCCAAAACTATCTTTCTCTTTAGGACACTCATTTCCTAAGCCACCTTCTATTTCTGATATAAAGCAGCAGCTATAAAGGAATGATTAAACTCTGGTTGTCATCTTGTCTTCCTCCCTTATAAGTTCTTACTCAAAATATACCTGTGGTCAGCTGATCTAAACTCATAGATTGTAATAGCACCTAATGTGTACAGACCTTGAAAATTCTTAAAGTGCCATTTCACTTAAACCTCTAAATAATCCCACTGAGTATCAGGAGATGTATTAACTAGCCCTTCACTTTACAAATGACAAAACAGATACTCTTAGAAGTTTAAGAACTTGATGCATTTTCACTACTTTTAAATGGCACAGCCAATATCAAAAAAGCATGCTTTGACTCCTGATTTAGTGTTCTTTACAACAAATCTGTGTCCATAGGATCCAGAATCAAAATTCATGCAATAAGAATTTATGCAGAGTTTAGGTCATATATTTTTAAATTTTCATAAGAGTAATATCCAACTGTTCATAATCTACGGCAGCACTTCTTAAACTTTAATGTGTCTACATATTAATTAGTTGGGAATTTTGCTAAAATGGAGATTGTGATTGAGTAGATCTGGAATTCTAACAAGTTCTCTAAGTGACAACATCATCCTCGGTCTATGGCACACACTGAGTACCAAGGGTCAAAAGCATCAAGATGGTATAAATTCAAATACATAAAATAATAAGAGTAACAATGTCATTGCACAATTTAGGATACATTTTTCTTTCACATACTTAGATCAACTCCTTATTCTCAGCCATGTTAGAGATGGACAGTGAAGTGTTCAACGATTCAGATTAGTAAAATAAATTAACTAAAGGAGAAGATAAGCTATTTGGTGGTGCTTGCTACTCTTTACTTCAGAATGCATCTTATAAAATTCAGATTTAAATAAGATTATGAAAACAAAAGTGATTTAGGTTTAATTATGAAAATTAAGTAATGATCATATATTGAAGATCCAGCCCACCTCTTGCGTAAGCATTTTCATAAACATGATCACACTCAATCTTCAAAACATCCCTAAGAAGTACTATTACATGCATTTAAATAAATGAGAAAAATAAAGAGTTTAACTGATTTCTCCAATTTTACAATGGTCTTAAATGGCAAAGGAGGAATTTATATACAGATCCTTCTCAAGAAACATTTTGCATTTTGTAGAAATTCTCATGATAGACTTCAAATGCATTGTTCTACTAATAGGTATATATTATATATAGCCTAATATATATATATGCATATAGATAGATAGATATTAATAGATAGATAGAGAGAGAAAGAGAGAGAGAATATTTCCCTGCCTCTCTTCCATCCTGCCTGCCTACCTGCCTATCCGCTAATGATTACTCAGAACCTAATTTGTGTCACTGTGTTAGGGCTGTGTTTTGTAATATATCCTTTTTGCCTGTGTTATACCTCACTTTAGATTTAAAAATTGGTTTAAAATCTACAGAAGTTCTAATGTAGTATTATGTACATCTCAATCAAGCAATATGTTAGGATGATTGGAACTTAAATAATAAGCCTTGAAAATATGGGATTTGATACTGAAGTATTTAGATGGTTATTTCATTTTGTCAATTAAAACAAACTCCTCTGAAACTACTACTCTAGGTAACATTAGTTTTATTTATTCCTTGCCATGTGTTTCTTGCATTATTTTAGAATATTGCTTAAAATTTTTAGAATAGATGAATATAAGAAAGGGGAGTCTGAATCAGTCAAATAGACCATTTGACTTAGTATTACAACATTGTCCCCAAGCAATTCTCCATGACTACAAAAGGTTAACAATCAGTACTAAATATCAACACAATGTGTTTTTAAGTTTTTCCCCCCTAAATCCTTGTACTTTTGTTTTCTATGTTTAAATTTTTTTTTCATATTTTGTGTTTCAAAGAGACCTGCACTAATTTCTTAACAAGAGCAAGTTACAGTTCATTGCTAAGGTTTCAATTTGGGGCGTGCAGAAACAGTATGTGGAAAGGTTAATTGCCTTAGGTAAGGTTACTCGAATTTTATGTTTCTAAGTTATTTAACTTTTTGATCCATGACACTGCTAATAAAAATTACAAATACAAACTATATAAACTATATAGACTTCTTCTGCATTTAAAATCTCCCTTGAGGAGAATATATATATATATATACACACACATTATATATATACATTATATATATATATATACACATTATATACATATATATATACACACACATTATATATACTTTTTTTTAGTAAGGTGTAAAACAGCAGTTCTCAAATTGGCTTCACATTAAAATCACCTAGGGAACTTTAAAAAATCCCTTTGCTTAGTCCATATCCCACATCAATAAAATCAGACTCTCTGGGGTAGAACCCACACATCAGTATTTTTATTAAAGCAAGTTGAGTGATTCCAAGGAGCAGCCAATATTGAAAATCACTGGCGCCCCCAAAACTGATTGTAGAACAGAACATATATAATCCCAAATTGTAATACTTTCGCATAATTAAAATACTCACAGTATGTAGCACTTTCTATTAATTCATATTGTTAAGCAGCATTGGAACTATGCTTTATTTCATTTTTTGATACTATAAATTTGGAGAAAAATATAGTTTTCAAACAAGTTTGAAAACGTGTTTTCTTTGTTTAATACATTTTCATATGAATTGTAGATACTCAAGACAAATTTGATCCTCTCAGAAAGGTGGAGTGAAGGACCACCAAAACACAAAACTATATGTAATGCGTACTGCAGTACTATTGGTGCTTCTTTGTATATGCTTTGCCTATTTCTGAAAAGAAATAAAAGAATCTGGTGCTGTGATGTCTTGCAGAGCAAGAACTAGGGAAGTGGACTGAGAGACAGGGGTGAAAGAGAGATTTAAGTTTCTCTTTATACTAAAAGGAATCCAAAGGAGTCCATAAACTGCTGGAATTAATAACTGAATTTGAGAAGGCCATAGGATACAACGTCAATGTATATATTTAATTATACTTCTGTATATTAGCAATAACAAAACATTAAACTTAAAGAAAAACTTTTACAATGGTATCAATAAAACAACAAATATCTAGAAATAAAACTAGTGAAATTTGTGTAAGACCTTCATACTGAAAACTATAAAAATTGCTGAGAGAAAGTGAATAAAGTCCAAGAAAATGCAGTGCTATATCATGCTCATGGATTAGAAAACTCAAATTGCTATAATTTTCTCTAAATGAATATATAGAATTAATGAAACCCCTATAAAAATTCCAGCAAGTTATTTTTGAGGGAATAGGTTATCCTAATCTAATTACTTTTAAGAAATAGATTATTCTAAAATTATATTGAAATGCAAAGGATCTAGAACAATCAACTAATACTGAAAAAAGAACAAAGTTAGAGTATTTACAGTACCTTATTTCCAGTTACTATAAAGTTATAGTAATCACGAGAGTAGAGTATTAAGCAAAATGAAACCAGAAATATAAGACTACACATATAGTCAACTGATTTCAACAAAGGCTCCAAATCAGTTTAATAGGGAAAGGAAAGTCTTTTTAAGCAACTACTACTGAAACAAGTGGCTATCTATATGAAAAAGGTAAATTTCAACCTATCATACCCATACACAAAAATTAATCTGAGATGATCATAAATGTAATATAAAGCTTCTAGAATATAGGAAGATATTTTCATAATCTTGGAGTAGGCAAAGATTTCTTAGATAGAACACACAAAATAATAATAAGAGAAAAATTGGTAAATCGAACTTAACCAAAATTGAATTTTTTTATTCTTTAAAAGACATCATTGAGAAAATGAATTGGCAAATTTTTCTTCACATTCAAAAGTGAAATATTGGAAATATGGAGTTTCTGTTGTTCTTGCTAATGTTCTTTTGTAATCATCACTATCTATCTTCCAGTTCAGGAAACATGATGATTAAAGACAGTTCAGTAACATGCAATGACTTTTGTTACAAAAAAAGTGAGTAATATAGTCACAGAAACACTGAGGCAAAAAAAAACTATGAGAAGTTGAGCCTCCATCATGGTATCTCCTTGTTTCCTTGTGTTCCAGATGATAACGCTGTAGAGTCAGAAGTATGGTGTTAGAAGTGGAGTTAGAAGTGGAGCACCTTCTTTTGTAGAAAAGCTTGTCTCATCTTGGGGGCAGGATAACCATCTGTTAACTATCAAAGCATAACTTCTCTCTGTAGATGTCATTATGTTCTTTCTTTAAATCAACCTTATAGTTTTTATCTCTCACTCTAAATCCCCCTCCAGGTCTCTGTTAGCATCATATGGAAATGAATACCTATATATGCTGCTCACAAATATTCTAAACCTCGTTGACTGGTCATGAATTCTGGGACAGTGATGATACAAGGAAATATATTCTCTTCCTTATGTTCTATAGTAGGTAGGATTTATTGGCACATACTTTTTGGCTGAAATGAACATAATAGATATAAAACATTATTATTGACTTTTTTTGTCCTTTTGAAACTACTATATCCACCCCTGGTGAAGCTGTTATTCATGGGCTATTGCCTCCTCTGTCACAGGGGAGGACCATATGACCCAAGGTGGCCTCATCCCCTAGACCACAATTGGTCCACAACAGTCATGTTATTGATGTTTACAAAAATATTTTACAGCTTAAACCTGATAGATGATTATTCTTCCTTAGCATTAAAGAGGTATGGAGGAGGGCAGTGCAGAGATTGTATGGTGGCTAGATGTCCTAAGGAACACAGATTTCTATCATTCTGCTCCACCATCCATCCTAACTAATGGCTACCATTTTTCTTAGTCATTTCATGGCCCAAGGTGACTACTAGTGCTTGAGTCATCACCTTGCAGGCCTGAAGGAGTAACGGCAGAAAGGCAAAAGAAGAAGTCTTTTTACTTTAAGAAAGCTCCATTAAGGTATTCTTCCTGGAAGTTCCTCACAATACTTCTGCTTACATTTCAATGGTCAGAACTTAGTCATGTGACAATATCTAGCTTCAAGGGGAGATGGGAAATGTGATGACATTCTGAATAGCAATGTGTCAACAAAAGACTTAGTGCTCTGTTTCTAAGGGGAAAGTGAAAAAATGGGTATATTGATAGGCAATTTAGGAGTCTCTGTCAATACGTAAACAAGACTAAAGCAATTTGAGGTGATTTCCATGGCTGCTGAAAGAGAGAATATTTCTTTCCTTTCAAGATTGCAAGTATTATAACCTCAAGTTGCCATGGGTCATTTAAAAACCATGTAGAGAGTACCCATCTCAGAAGCCAACATAAGGAATAGTTTAGAACTGGAGAAAAAGAAGATAAGGCTCTTGTGACTCTATGTGAATACTTGGATCCAAATTGTGCCTGAAGTCAATTCCATCCACTCCTTGGAATCAAGGCAGAAAATTTATTTTCCCACTGGTTTGTGCTGAATTTCTTTTGTTTACAGACAAGAGTCCTAACTAATGCAAATACCATACTATATTTTGCTTAGAAATAGTATGGACTCTTATTAATATTTTTTTCTGTATGTGCTGATTTACATAATTCCCAAGCTATTTCATTGGTTTATAATTACCTGGGAAAATCAGTCTCTTTCCACAAGAAGTCTCAAAATCAGTCTCTATTGAAAAGTGATTTGTAAACTCAGGTTTCCATGAAAATGGGAAATGGTACACCTTTTTTTGAGCATATTCTCTACATGACCAACATGATTACAGCATTTAGTGATACTGATTATCTGGAAAACTGCAGGTTGCCTTGCATTGTAAAGTGTATGGTGGATCTGAAAATTAATTTCATGTTACTTCTCATCAATCAGGGTAATATTCCTCAATGAGCACTTACATGCACAACCTGTTCTTCTAGGGGAAGTGGCAATAATATGTGGATGCACCAACAGTTGAAAAACAATGCCAACTGCAGCATGTCCCCATGGGATTCTCCTACTTCCGTTTTGCTTTTGAATTATTAATTTTTTTTTAATTTTTACATTATTCTTCCAGGTAGAGAAGAGAAAGCTTTATAAAGTAAAACAAATTAACAATGACATGTTTTCTTTATAAAGAGATGAATCTATAATAAGCTAGCTCTCTAGAAGCTCCAATAATGACATTTTAAAAATTGCATGTCAATACAATGTAATTTTCAGTGGAAATTTTTTGAATTCACATTACGCAGTTTCAGAAAGTGTCATATTACATCCTGTAATGCCATCTATCGCATTTGACAAGAATTTGTGCTTTTTTTTTCTTATTTAGAAATTTGTATTATAATGTTATGGGCGTGAAATGAGGGGAAGTACTTATTATCCCATCTTTTGTCAACACCCTCTGTACGTCATCTGCCAAACCCCTACAAATCGATTCATCATTTTCTTTTCAACAGTCTGTAGTCATGACAGATTGTATGTTAATATTGTACAAACAAATTTACATTTGTGATTCACAGATGAAGAGGAACCCAAATCTCCATAATATGAAGGTATGAGTAGGGTATTTCTCTTCAGTTATTCCTGAGCCTTGGTTAGAGATTCTGGTAGTCACGGTCTAACAATTCTACTTACGCTCCCTCTTCCAGCTTAAGAGAAAAACAAAATAAGCCTCTTGCTGCATTTTTCTAAATAATGATTCTATGTTTTATTTTAAAAGCAAACTAAAAGCAAGTTGAGGCAATTAAAAAGTAAGTCTACCAAAATATTTCTTAATATACAGTTGATTATATTTGTCTATTTGGTCTGACCCTATTGATTAAGAGTCAACAGACAATTGCTCAATTTTGGATAGACAACAACAGACCCTGATTTGGTTTGGGCAATGATGCATACACAGTGGAAAGAAGCAGAGCATTAAAGGCAGAACTTGATTTGAATCTTAATTATGGCTCTTACTCGTGTGTAACCTACGGTAGTAATTATTTGTCTTCTTTCTGCCTCAATTTCCAAAAGGCTAAAAACTGAAGGAAAATACATAAAGCGTTGAAATGACACCTGGCTTCATAAGTAGTAACTAGTGACAATTAAGTAATAGTAACATACTTTGGAAAGTGTGTAATGAATTTAGTAAGAAATGTCAGAAAAATGTGTTAATGAATTTGTAGCAAACTATTCAAATATTTACCAAATTTTTCTTTTTTAACACTTCTATTTGGTGGTTTTCATTTGATATCATTTATTACCTTAATACTTTGAAAAGTCAAGGCCCAAATACACACACACACATATATATACACATATACACAAATGGATCCCTTCAATCACTTCATCACTTATTCAATATGCTCTCAGTTTTTCAGGATTTTGATATTGTCGAATTTTCTCACTATAATACTTTTAATTTGTGTATAAATTCATGGAGGAATGGACTAAATATAAATATTTTTAACTTTCTCGTATTGATAGTACTTTGACTTTAGTATTTCTAGTATTGAGTGGCATAATTATTTCTCATACAATTTTTTTTTTACGTTTTTATTGGTGTATAATTGCTTTACAATGGTGTGTTAGTTTCTGCTTTATAACAAGGTGAATCAGTTACACATATACATATATCCCCATATCTCTTCCCACTTGCATCTCACTCCCTCCCACCCTCCTTATCCCACCCTTCTAGCTGGTCACAAAGCACCAAGCTGATCTCCCTGTGCTATGCGACTGCTTCCCACTAGCTATCTATTTTACATTTGGCAGTATTTATATGTCCATATGTACACTACCACTCTCTCACTTTGTCCCAGCTTACCCTTCCCCCTCCTCTTGTCCTCAAGTCCATTCTCTAGTAGGTCTGCGTCTTTATTCTCGTCTTACCCCTAGGTTCTTCATGACCATTTTTTTGTTTTGTTTTGTTTTTAGATTCCATATATATGCATTAGCATATGGTATTTGTTTTTTTCTTTCTGACTTACTTCATTCTGTATGACAGACTCTAGATCCATCCACCTCACTACAAATAACTCAATTTCGTTCCATTTTATGGCTGAGTAATATTCCATTGTCTATATGTGCCATATTTTCTTTATCCATTCATCTGTCAATGGACACTTAGGTTGCTTCCATGTCCTGGTTATTGTAAACAGAACTGCAATGAACCGTGGTACATGTTGTGGTACATGACTCTTTTTGAATTATGGTTTTCTCAGGGTATATGCCCAGTAGTAGGATTGCTGGGTCATATGGTAGCTTTATTTTTAGTTTTTTAAGGAACCTCCATACTGTTCTCCATAGTGGCTGTATCAATTTACATTCCCACCAACAGTGCAAGAGGGTTCCTTTTTCTCCACACCCTCTCCAGCATTTATTGTTTGTAGATTTTCTGATGATGGCCATTCTGACCGCTGTGAGATGACATCGCATTGTAGTTTTGATTTGCTTTCTCTAATGATTAGTGATGTTGAGCATTCCTTCATGTGTTTGTTGGCAATCTGTATATCTTCTCTGGAGAAATATCTATTTAGGTCTTCTGCCCATTTTTGGATTGGGTTGTTTTTTTGATATTGAGCTTCATGAGCTGCTTGTAAATTTTGGAGATTAATCCTTGTCAGTTGCTTCATTTGCAAATATTTTCTCCCATTCTGAGGGTTGTCTTTTCATCTTGTTTATGGTTTCCTTTGATGTGCAAAAGCTTTTAAGTTTCATTAGGTCCCATATGCTTATTTTTGTTTTTATTTCCATTTCTCTAGGAGGTGGGTCAAAAAAGATCTTGCTGTGATTTATGTCATAGAGTGTTCTGCCTATGTTTTCCTCTAAGAGTTTTATAGTGTCTGACCTTACATTTAGGTCTTTAATCCATTTTCAGTTTATTTTTGTGTATGGTGTTAGAGTGTTCTAATTTCATTCTTTTACATGTAGCTGTCCAGTTTTCCCAGCACCACTTATTGAAGAGGCTGTCTTTTCTCCATTGTATATTCTTGTCTCCTTTATCAAAGATAACGTGACCATATGTGCGTGGGTTTACCTCTGGGCTTTCTATCCTGTTCCATTGATCTATATTTCTGGTTTTGTGCCAGTACCATACTGTCTTGATTACTGTTAACTTTGTAGTATAGTCTGAAGTCAGGGAGCCTGATTCCTCCAGCTCCATTTTTCATTCTCCAGATTGCTTTGGCTATTTGGGGTCTTTTATGTTTCCACACAAATTGTGAAATACTTTGTTCTAGCTCTGTGAAAAATGCCAGTGGTAGTTTGATAGGGATTGCATTGAATCTGTAGATTGCTTTGGGTAGTAGAGTCATTTTCACAATGTTGATTCTTCCAATCCAAGACCATGGTATATCTCTCCATCTATTTGTATCATCTTTAATTTCTTTCATCAGTGTCTTATAATGTTCTGCATACAGGTCTTTTGTCTCCTTAGGTAGGTTTATTCCTAGGTATTTTATTCTTTTTGTTGCAATGGTAAATGGGAGTGTTTTCTTGATTTCACTTTCAGATTTTTCATCATTAATGTATAGGAATGCAAGAGACTTCTGTGCATTAATTTTGTATCCTGCTACTTTACCAAATTCATTGATTAGCTCTAGTAGTCTTCTGGTAGCATCTTTAGGATTCTCTATGTATAGTATCATGTCATCTGCAAACAGTGACAGCTTTACTTCTTCTTTTCCGATTTGGATTCCTTTTATTTCCTTTTCTTCTCTATTTGCTGTGGCTAAAACTTCCAAAACTATGTTGAATAAGAGTGGTAAGAGTGGGCAACGTTGTCTTGTTCCTGACCTTAGTGGAAATGGTTTCAGTTTTTCACCACTGAGGACGATGTTGGCTGTGGGTTTGTCATATATGGCCTTTATTATGTTGAGGTAAGTTCCCTCTGTGCCTACTTTCTGGAGGGTTTTTACCATAAATAGATGTTGAATTTTGTCAAAAACTTTTTCCGCATCTATTGAGATGATCATATGGTTTTTCTCCTTCAATTTGTTAATATGGTTTATCACATTGATTGCGTATATTGAAGAAGCCTTGCATTCCTGGGATAAACGCCACTTGATCATGGTGTATCATCCTTTTAATGTGTTGTTGGATTCTACTTGCTAGTATTTTGTTGAGGATTTTTGCATCTATGTTCATCAGGGATATTGGCTTGTCGTTTTCTTTTTTTGGTGACATCTTTGTCTGGTTTTGGTATCAGGGTGATGGTGGCTTTGTAGAATGAGTTTGGGAGTGTTCCTCTCTCTGCTATATTTTGGAAGAGTTTGAGAAGGATAGATGTTAGCTCTTCTCTAAAGGTTTGATAGAATTCGTCTGTGAAGCCATCTGCGCCTGGGCTTTTGTTTGTTGGAAGATTTTTAATCACAGTTTCAATTTCAGTGCTTGTGATTGGTCTGTTCATATTTTCTATTTCTTCCTGGTTTAGTCTCACAAGGTTGTGCTTTTCTAAGAATTTGTCCATTTTCTCCAGGTTGTCCATTTTATTGGCATATAGTTGCTTGTAGCAATCTCTCATGATCCCTTGTATTTCTGCAGTGTCAGTTTTTACTTCCCCTTTTTCATTTCTAATTCTGATTTGAGTCTTCTCCCTTTTTTTCTTGATGAGTCTGGCTAATGGTTTATCAATTTTGTTTACTTCTCAAAGATCCAGCTTTTAGTTTTATTGATATTTACTATCGTTTCCTTCATTTCTTTTTCATTTATTTCTGATCTGCTCTTTATGATTTCTTTCCTTCTGCTAACTTTGGGGTTTTTTTGTTCTTCTTTCTCTAATTGCTTTAGATGTACGGTTACATTGTTTATTTGAGATGTTTCTTGTTTTTTAAGATAGGATTGTATTGCTATAAACTTCTCTCTTAGAACTGCTTTTGCTTTATCCCATAGATTTTGGGTCATCGTGTTTTCATTGTCATTTGTTTCTAGGTACTTTTTGATTTCCTCTTTGATTTCTTCAGTGATCTCTTGGTTATTAAGTAGTGTATTGTTTAGCCTCCATGTGTTTTCCTTTTTTCCTGTAATTGATATCTAGTCCCATGGCGTTGTGGTCGGAAAAGATACTTGATATGATTTCAATTTTCTTAAATTTACCAAGGCTTGATTTGTGCCTCAAGATATGATCTATCCTGGAGAATGTTCCATAAGCACTTGAGAAGAAGTGTGTATTCTTTTGTTTTTGGAAGGAATGTCCTATGAATATCAATTAAGTCCATCTTGTTTAATGTATCATTTAAAGCTTGTGTTTCCTTTTTTCACTTTGGATGATCTGTCCAGTGATGAAAGTCGGGTGTTAAAGTCCCCTACTATGATTGTTTTACTGTCAATTTCCCCTTTTATGGCTGTCAGTATTTGCCTTATGTATTGAGGTGCCCTAGGTTGGGTGCATAAATATTTACAATTATTATATCTGCTTCTTGGATCGATCCCTCGATGATTATGTCGTGTCCTTCTTTGTCTCTTGTAATAGTCTTTGTTTTAAAGTCTATTTTGTCTGATAGGAGAATTGCTACTCCAGCTTTCTTTTGCTTTCCATTTGCATGGAAGATCTTTTTCCATCCCCTCACTTTCAGTCTGTATGTGTCACTAGGTCTGAAGTGGGTCTCTTGTAGACAGCATATATACAGGTCTTCTTTTTGTATCCATTCAGCCAGTCTATGTGTTTTGGTTGGAGCATTTAATCCATTTACATTTAACGTAATTATCGATATGTATGTTCCTATTACCATTTTGTAAATTGTTTTGGGTTTGTTATTGTAGGTCTTTTCCTTCTCTTGTGTTTCCTGCCTAGAGAAGTTCATTGAGCATTTGCTGTAAAGCTGGCTTGGTGGTGCTGAATTCTCTTAGCTTTTGCTTGTCTGTAAAGGTTTTAATTTCTCTGTAAAATCTGAATCAGATCCTTGCTGGATAGAGTAATCTTGGTTGCAGGTTTTTCCCTTTCATCACTTTAAATATGTCCTGCCAGTCCCTTCTGGCTTGCAGAGTTTCTGCTGAAAGATCAGCTGTTAACCTTATGTGGAGTCCCTTGTATGTTATTTGTTGTTTTTCCCTAGCTGCTTTTAATATTTTTTCTTTGTATTTAATTTTTGATAGTTTGGTTAATATGTGTCTTGGCGTGTTTCTTCTTGGATTTACCCTGTCTGGGACTCTCTGTGCTTCCTGGACTTGATTAACTATTTCCTTACCCATATTAGGGAAGTTTTCAACTGTAATCTCTTCAAGTATTTTCTCAGTCACTTTCTTTTTCTCTTCTCCTTCTGGGACCCCTATAATTCGAATGTTGCTGTGTTTAATATTGTCCCACAGGTCTCTGAGACTGTCCTCAATTCTTTTCATTCTTTTTTCTTTTTTTCTGCTCTGCAGTAGTTATTTCTACTATTTTATCTTCCAGGTCTTCTGGATGAATGGGTAGATAAGACTTTGTTTGCCATCATAGATAGAAATATTGCAACTAGAACACAGTTTTCGTTTATCTTCTCCTCAATACCCTAAATACCTTAGAGAAGCCATAGTTTAGATGGTTTAGAATGCTTAGGAGAAACACTGTTTTTTATCTGGAGGAAAGGGTATATGAAGAAAAAGTATGTTTTAGCAATACCATTGTCTGGTGGCCAATCGCACTTTCTGCTAAGGTACTTCAAGTCTCTATTGTAATATCATGCCTTATTTTCATACGTAAAATCATTTCAACAGAGCACATTATGGAAAGTCACGATAATAACATAGACTCTATTTTTAAGGACCCAACTGACAGGCTGTAAGGAAATTACTGAAAAAGGATAAAAAGAGGAAGTGGAAATAGTTGTGCTAGATGATAGTGACCAACACTTTTCAATCTTAGGCTCTGATCTAATTATGTGGATATACAGTAGGATACCCTCTTGCCCCTTATATACTGATACAGTCTTCAAGATTCCCTTTTGTCAATTTTTTTTCCTTTAAAATGAATCTAATGCGTATTTAAATCTGATATCAGCTGAATACAAAGGTTTGGTTGTAAATCTATGGTGGGAGTAGAAGAGAAACAACACATTGAGCTATTCAGGGTCCCTCAAATGGAGGAATATCCTTAGATTCTTGAACCACAAAGCAGTAATGTCTTGTTCTGATACATGGACTTGAAATGTATGGTGTCAGTGCCCCATCTACAATCCTTGGTATCTGTCATGCCTGTCTATGCTAAGCCAATGACTTCTAACTACAAGCACATGTGACTCTCTGCTTGGTCCCAATCCGGAGGTGCTTTTTAGGCACTAATGCCCTTCCCTTCCTTGGAGCAGTGTTAAACCAATGACTGACAGGAGTTGGTGAATAAATATCTCAGCTCTGTCCTCTTTTTAGGGTAACTGAGTATTCTATATTATCTCACAGAATTTCCTGGTAGAATAGATCTCATTCCTGCAGTAACTTGCTCAATAATGTACCTTCTATTCCTCCTTCCCTTCCTTGGTTAACTGCCTGCCCATTACTGATTTCTGGAACCATCTCTCCAATAAACCACTTATACTCAAATTCTTGTGAATGCAAGTTCTAGTTCCAGGAAAACCCAACTTAAGAAAGGATGTATGTAGTCATTTAGTCAACAAACATGACTCAATGCCTATCATGTACTTGGCACTGTTCTGAGTTCATAGGGTTTATACCAGTGAATGAAACAGATATAAATCCCTACCCTCATTGGTTTATATGCTAACGGCCAAGTGCCGATTTGAGAGACTAGAAATAAAGAAAAAAAAAGTTTACGGAGAGTAAGGAGTGTATTAATGAGAAATAAAGAAGAGAAGAGGATAAGGAATGTGTGTCGAGAGGGAATTTCAAACAGGATAGTCTGAAAACTCTACACTAAGAAAGTGACCTTGAAAATTGGCAAAGAGAAAAGGATTGAGACATGCTGCCATCTGGGACAAAGGGTGTCCCAGGAAGAAATAGGACCTTGAAAGAATAAGCAGGCCTGGAGTGTCCAAGAAACAGCAGGGAGACAAAGGTGGCTAAAGGAGAGGAAACAGGTCAACTTCAGCAAGAGCCATGGGAGAGGTAAGGAAGATGGTCCATTTGTGCAGAGGGGCACACACATCAAGCAAGGCTTTGAACAGAACTTCTCTTGCTATTTCTCCTCCTTGGAAGAGAGCATATATATTTGGCCTCTTACTTTTATGACAAATGAATTTCAG
Organism: Grampus griseus; assembly: GCF_964374135.1. Lineage (NCBI taxonomy): Eukaryota > Metazoa > Chordata > Mammalia > Artiodactyla > Delphinidae > Grampus > Grampus griseus. The sequence goes on along the minus strand of NC_139001.1, from coordinate 88,962,309 downwards.
GTGCTTGTTTAGATTTATGCCAAAATAAAGACAGAGATTTGAAAGACTGCTAAATGATTACAACAATACAGAAACCCAGATCGTGGACTGCCATGGTGGATTCCTTGGCCTGTATATATTCTGGATAATTACCTTGTTCTCAGTCTCAGCTTTGTGTTTATATTTACAAAGCTAGCATGGCAGCATACACTGATAAATAGGTAAAAACAAGCCAAATTCATCTTTGAGAGAATACTGAGAATCTTATACAAAATGAAATGAATCTAGGGACAAGATTTATTGACTAGAGGTCAATAATTGGATTTACTGAATAAAAGTACCAAACAGGTCTATTATTTCAACCAGAATTGTATTTTATTTTTTATAGCATTGGCATTTTTATTTCATTGTAGTTGGTACAGTAAAATTTGGTTATCCAAAGAGATTCTTAAGTAAATATTGTTATGAGCAGTTTTTAAACTAATATTAGTATTTTCAGATTCCAGCTTGAATTTTATGTTTTAGTTTGAAAACAATAATAGCAGCTAATATTTATTGAGTGTTTTCTCTGTACTAAGTTCAAGACTAAGCCTGATTCATGTGATCCTCCCAGCAACTCAACAAGGAAAGTATATTGAACAGTGGAGAATGCTAAAGTTCACGTTATAATAAATTACTTGTCAAATCCCACAGCTCTTAAACTGTGAGACCAGGACTTGAATCCATATCATCTCATCCAATATCTACACTATAACCCATTCTGAAACTGGAACACAAATAATCCTTCCAAACAACGTTCTCCATTGCTTCCTTCTTTTGCTACTTTACACCAAGATCTCAAGTTTTATGGATTCTAAAAGATTACTAAAATTGTAAACATGTCAAAAGTTGTGCTACAGTTAATTCAAGAAAAACACAGTTGCCTTTACCATAAAACCCTGAAGCTGCAACAGGTCGGCATCAGAGGGAAAAAAAATTATACATTTAATAAGTGTAATTTACACTTAGAGATAAATATGGACAAAATTTTGAAGCTGTCAGTGATTTGTTATTCCTGAACTGTGTACATTTTTTCATCATCTGGCATACATTATAATTTGAGGAAAACAAGTTAACTCATTAAAAAAAATTATGGGGGTCTCTCTCTTTCTCTCTTTGTTTCTCTCTCTCAGGACAGAATATGCCCCTTACTTGACTTACAGTTCAACCAGATGCTACATATCAATACATGATCACATCAGCCTTTATTTTATCATTCCTCATTGGCTGCCTAGTCAGCAAGGTATTGATTTTTTTTTTTTTTTTTTTTTAAGATTCTGCTTACAGTACATGACTGTTTGCTTGGCTTTACTCCCAGATGTCTTTAAAAACCTTAATAGTGCACTTCCCTGTTAGATGGCTTTATTCACCTTTTAATAAGCCTGCTTGCCTCCTATATTAATACTGCATCTGCTCTAGAATCATATTTATCAGAGAGACAGGAGGCTATGAAAAAAATGCAAAAAAAACAGTGCTTGGACTGAATTTAATATGAGAATTTAAATAAAGGTGCCAATAAAATTTACATTTTAATACAGTCACTAGACATATGCAGAAAGCAAAGTATCTCAATGGAAAATATAAATCATCATTAGATCAAAAGTAAGCCAAAAAGAGCTCAAAGATGGATCCTTCTCAATGAATTTGTGTATATCACAAAGTTTACAAAGAATATGCTGAAAGTAAGACTTAAAGTTAATCTAGACTGCCTTAAGAAGAAATCTGGGGAAAAAAGTGCTCATGAAAAATAGAAAACCAAATGTTATGGAGGACAATGGATGAGACAACAAATTGAACCACACTAACTATGATGTACCAATATAACATTGTGGGCATTCTGTATCTTGAAACCAAAAGTCAATTATGTCTTTGAAGAGATGATAAATAAATTTATTTTGAATAATACCTTCAAGGTTAATTCTAAGCTGCTGAAAAACTAGATCCAAAGAATAATATTTGATGACAAACTGAAGGGACTATACTGATGGTATGCCAGCATACCCACCCTTGACACAACTTTATTAAACATTTTATTAAGAAATTACGTAAACATACGAAATGTGTTGTTGTCAAACTTTCAGATGGCACAAATCTAGGAGACATAGGCAAAATGTGAAAAGACATGGTTATAAGGCAAGCATTCTCAACAATCTGGAGTGAGGGTTTGATAGAGAATGAACTTTAATAGGTACAAAAGGAAATAACAAGGTATATGATGTAAAGGAGATTAAATATAATAGCCCTTTCAGCACCAAACAAAACTTTTTTTTCCTTTTTGCTGAGACCTGAGAGAAATTATTCTGAGCATCCTTTTAAAATAATAACCCCATTATCATTACTATATAGATACAATAATAAGTTTTATGTAAAATTCTATTATATTTTGTTAAGATATCTCGCATATAAATGGATGACGAGTTGCTAAGGTAAGGGTCAAGAAAGACTTAGATATCTTCTCAGATTGGTCTGCTGACCACGAAAGGTCATTACACAGATCGAGGTTCTGATTTTTGAAAAGAATTTGGACGTTAGTAATTATTCTTTATTATTGCACATTAAGAGCATAGTGATGTGATATAAACATTCAACTGGACAATGGGTAGGAAAAAAGTCATCAAAATTGACAACAAAATAGGAGAGGTGACAGATGCAGAATCACCATAATTCTGTGCTTTTTTTCACCAATACTGGATGAAAAATTTCCTTTTGGTAAAAGGAATATGCATATGGTTCCAAATGAAGGTAGAAGAGATTCAAATTTCAATCAACTAGGTAACATATTTGAGGTAGGGAAAAAATACCCACAGTTACTACTACTTTTACTGAGTGAGACATTATTGGAATTGGGGAGAAAAAATAGAAGGAATACGCTGCAAAGAGAAGCTAAGACGAACGAACAAAAATGAAGAGATGGGAGGAAGGACACGAATAGTGAAGAAGAAAGACAGAGGAGAGATAAACTGGAATTAAATTTCCTGGAAGAAGTAAAGAAAAAATTGTCTTATTCTATTCAAACTAAAGAATGTTTAATAGATTTATGAAGAAAATTGAGCTTTGTAGGTCTATGAATTAATGAAATTTATCAATCACTATATAAATGTGTTTTGGAGAACAGTTAAATCTGTTGAGGGCAAAACAGATACACAGAAAACTAAGATTTTCTTCTTTTCCAATGCTAATGAATAGACTGGATAATTCAGCAACAATGAGCCAAATTTTGTTCCACCAAAGAGATCTGAGCAAACTTTCTTGTATCTTGATGAAAACGATTTGATATAATAAAGAAGTCAAATGTCTACAAGATTTCTCTCTCTATATATATATGAGAAAAGATTTTATTGAATTCATAATTTTAATAGAAACTTTTAAAACAGTTTCAGTTAACAGTAAACTGATACCTTTCTTAATTACAAATGAATTCTTTGTGTTATATAATCGCTCTCCTTTTAGGCATTGAAACTAACTTGGATGGAAACTGATCATTAAGAAAACATAAGCAATTTAGATGGTAAATTTTGAAAAATATAATTATACCCCATTGGTATTATTATGTGGACTATAGTCAGATTCTTGTTATTTGCAGAGGATGAAGTTCCTGTCTGGGGGAAAAGAAATCTTATAAATAATCTCATCTAAGCCTCTACATTTAAGGTGTAGAAACAGCCTCAGAGAACTTATGTGACTTCTTCAAGTCACACTGGTAGTTAATGACAAAATTTTGATTAGGCACAGGATCTCTGACTCTAAAAGTTGGAATAATTGTGTGGAAATCTGATTTTCCCTGGGCCAGTCAGGCTTGTGTCCAATTCATTGGCCTGACTTTACCTTTCTGACTCTCTGTTTCCTCATCTATTAAATGGGAAGAATAATTAACAATCAGAACAATAATATCAATTCCACCTAATTTGAAGGTTTCTCTAAGGATTACAAGAAAGTGATGGACACATCTTAGGGCCTCAGTTAAATTTAATTATCTTGTCCTCTCTTCCTGTTCTCCCAGTTTCTACTTTTCTATCTTTTCTGATAATGGCCAGAAACGAATTCCACAAGTCAATCAAGACCATCTGTTCAAAATTCAAATGATAAATCAATAAATCTGAATATAGGTAAAGAGCCTGGGGGTACAATAGATAAATTTAGGAAAACTTAAGTATCAGTATCTCCCAAATCTCTGTTGCTAGTTTTTGGTTACCTTTGATTATCCTCAATAGCCAAACCCTCATCCTCTTTTAGCCCAAATCTTTAGCAAAGACCATCTTTCAATATGGGCCCTCCACTAAACACCAAGATCTGATTACAAAATAAAAGGAAAACGATGGACCCCAAAAGAGACAAATGCATCATTATGTTTCTCAAAAGAGTTGATCCTGTCTTCTCCAGGAATGATTTTCACTATAAATCCTTCACAAAATCCATTAAAGAAAAATTAATTCTCAAAGTTTATCAATTATTTCTCCACTTTACAAGTCTAATTACATTGGTTATAGTCAACTTCTGAGTAAGTTCACAATGTTTGACTTAAAATGGCTTTATATAGAACCCTCACTTTGGACACTCCTAAAGGGGCTTTTACTCATCTGAAAAAAATGAAAATAAAAATATATATGTAAATAATTAAGAAATATTACGGAAAATATATATCCAAATGGAGGTAAATATATCAAATCTAATCTAAATATACTAGATGAAAACAGCATATTCTTCTTCATATTTCTAAGTTAGCATAAATGTTCCATTGACTCAGTGTCAGAAAAAATATTTGCTTTCAGGAGGAGAGAACATTTAACTTAAACAGACCCATTATGTGTCAGATATAGTATAAATCGTTTTGAGAATGTAGTCTTACTTAATCCTCTTAATAAGTTTATGATAGATATTGCTCATTTTACACAAGGAAACTGAAGCATATGGACGTTCATACACTTAATATTATTATATGGTCAGTAAATCATGAGGCCAAATTATTTACTGATCTTTACATTCTATCATACTACTAGTGTGATAACTACATATGTATTCATATGAGTATTCTGAGGGTTTCTCATCATTTTAGATTCTGTAACTTTAATTAACTAGGTGATTTTCAAAAGCATTTATGAAGCCTGCTTATGCTATAGAGTGATGGCAGAATATTTAGTCTTGAAAATATGTTATCTTACATCTTAACGGAGTACAAACATTTAACAGAATATTAGGAACTGTGAATTTTTAAAAATATACCTTATAAACTGAAAAATACTGTAATAAAAATGAGTTTTAAAAGAAGCCCTAAAGGTGTTATTGGCAGGCAGTACAATAATGGTACATTGGTTGTATTATTTTAGCTTTAAAGAAAGAGAAATGTAATACACTTACACACACAAACAGAAACACACAATTCTATCACAATTGCACCAAAAATATTGGGTTGACATCTCCAAGACTGTATTCCAAAGCTGAAGAAAATAGTAAAGCCATCTTAATCCTTTATCTTCTGTCTTAAGTTCCTTATATACTCCAGATATAGTAACATTGGTTTTCCTTTCTCTGCCAGTGTTTAAGAATGTTTGCTTTAGAGAAAATCCCCTTAGAGACAGATCTGAACTGAGGTTTCCAATAGGAAATCTGTCACTGTGACCCTCTATTGTTTCCTGCTAAAATGCAGCACTTACTTAGGAAGGGACTAGTTGAATAATCTTACCTTTCTGTGACATGTGGCTACAGAGCCAAAGCTACTAATTTTTACTCTAAAAGCCTCTAAATAAGAAAACTTGCCATTTTAAAATTAAATTGCATATACCATTAAGAAATAGTTTTGAAGGAAAATGACATTTCTTAAAACTATTTGTATTCGCTTGGCAGATACTCACATACCAGGGACCATGCTCGTCATGGTGTCATTTGTAGAACTATTTGTTCTACATTAATCAAAATATCATCTCCACCTCAGCAGGAGATCTTAGCAGATAATTAAGTTGATCCTTTTCAGAAAGTTTGCAATGCTGTTGCCTATTTATTAATAAAAAGAGAAACCCATATCTAACAGGATTTAAAATCTCGTTAGTTTTTTAAATCCTTTAAAAAGATAGCTAATACTTTTCCTAAAGTATTCTCCAATGACCATCTTTCTTTTATATTAACTGTAGAAATCAACATCACTTCTGTATTCAAGGTTTGGAATATATCGCTTTTATCCCTAAAGACAGTTAAATCATACAGATTTAGTTTCAGCTTCTTCTTTTACTTCCACAACTCAATTCCTGGCCCAGGGCCTAACGTAATAAAAGTGAAATAAAAGAAAATAATATTAACCTTATCATTCAGATTTGATCAGTTTAAATAATATAAATAATCAGCATTTTCAGAATGTCAACTGCATGTAGTAGTGACATGTCTAATAGAAATGTGCCCTGGTGAAGCAATGCCTGTATGGAGAAGGAATGAGTTCTCACCGAAGAACAGCATGGGGATGCTTCCATTTCTCACCACAGCTCTCTGCCTTCTTTCTTGAAGCCTGACCTAGGCCCAGTAGAGAATCTGAGAGTCTGCCTATGCCCACATTTCCCCAGATTCTGGCTCCCACCCACTCGTGACTCTCCTGTTTTTCACTAAACTCTCCTCTAGTCTTTAAGGGATGGAGGCAGAAGCTGCACTGAGAATATAAATTACTGTAGTGGGCCTTGGTCCAGTTATAATAGTTGCAAATTCATGTTTGGCTGGTGGCCTTTCACCATAGACACTGATTCATTGGCCCTGAATAGCCCATGGCCTCCAGTGAGACACATTTGCACCAGGGCTGAATTTGTCTCCTTTTGTGTAAAGAACCGCCACTCTCAGTATCTTCCTCACATAGAAAAATTTTCAGATTTTGAAATAACTCATCTCATCTGACCTTGCCTATGGACCAAAAACATATAAAATACAGATGTGCTTAACAACTCAAAGGTATTTCACATCATTGCTACTCAAGGAGACATTTCTGGTTGCTAAATATAGGGCAAGAAGACAGGTTATAGGGTGACCATCCTCAAAAATAATGTGAAAGAAGGAGAAAATGCTCAGTCACTGATGATGTAGCCTTACTTACAAGCTTTATAATTTAGCCTGAGTACAGAGTCATGATTGGCATATTCCTAGAAAAGTTATCAACCTAGGGAATATACAATGAGTACTGTAGTAAGCTCCTCATTTATACATTTCTTCTAAATATATCAAAAAATCCCTTCAAAAACTGCCTATCTATCTAAAACGCCAATAAAAATTATTATATAAGAACTTACAATATCTGCTGTCCAAGTATTTACACCTGATAAAAAAAAAAAAGTGCACTCCTTGTAGACCAAAATAGGCAGTATACTCTTAAAGTTCTATTAGAATAAAGTAACAGTATGGTAAGAATTCTGTCCCTGTTTAGAACTATATTCAGTGTCTCTGTGTTATTCCAAAATCATTACTTATGCCAACTTCTTCAGATATGTGGTAGTACTGACTAAGCATTAACATGGTGGTAGAGACCTGGAGAAATAAAATCTGATTACAAAAACAGATTATGACTTAGTGGCTGGGACATTAATTTAGAAATGTCAGAGGAGGGCAAACAAAGCACTGAAAGTTTATCAAAGAAGTTGTGCTTCATATTTTAAAAAAAAAAAGATTCTTGGTTAGAGTAAGAGGCACCAGATTTACCCTCTCCCTGAAACAACCAAAAAAATAAAAGATAAGATATATGAAACAGTGGTTATCAAGACATTAAACATCAGGCAATAAAGTACAATGATCTCTGAGAGAAAAGAAACAAATGAGGTAAGCCCTAACAATCCTGGGTCTTATTGTCTTGAGAGAATTTCCAGGTGCAAGATGAGAAAGGGAAACACAGGGAAAGTCCAGTGGACTCCATGAGTTGACAAGACTGAACTGAGAGTCCAAGATCATGCAAGTACTCAGGACAGCCATGGAGATGAAAATGCTTCACAGAATGTGAACCCTGGAGATTTACAGAGGATCCTCCTTGAGTATATAGCAGAAGATGACTCCGTATGCACATATAAGGAAACTACCAGATGATAGCAAAAGAACCATCTGCAAAGATTATAGGGAGAGTATCTGCAGCTCACATAGGACCTGGAATGGTGCCTGTTCCCACTAGTAAAACTGGACAATCTTATAATGTACAGGACACTGGGTAGAATATTCAGAATAGAATGGTGTCAGCTCACTAGAAAAGAGTTAGTCCTAGAAAACAAAAACACTGCTCTGATTTCACCTAACAAATCATATTTTAAGAAAGATGATAGACTCAAACAGACATATTCACAGTCACCTAAAATGTAAATAGTCTAAAAACTCCAATTAAAAGTCAGAGATTATCAACTTGGAAAAAAATTCCCAATTCTGTGCTAACTCTAGGAAATACACTTTAAATATAAAGTCACAAATACATTAGAAGTAAAAGAATAGAGAGATATACCATGCTAATAATAAATAAAAGAAACCAAGAGAGGCTATAATAATATCAAAGTAGATTTCATAGCAAAGAATTTTACTAGGGATAAGGAAGTTTATTTCCTAATTACAAATGGAAACATAACAATTCTAAAAGGCATTGGTAACAACATTTCCAAACATATGAAGCAAAAACTGGTAGAACTGCAAAGAAAAATTCACAGTAAGTCAGAAATTTCATTACTCATCTCACAGTAAATGACAGAATAAGTACACAAAAAATTAATAAGGATATAGAAGACCTAAACAGCACTATCAACCAACTTGATCTAAGGATATGTATAGAGCACCCAACAACAGCAAAATATACTTTCTTTTCAAAGGAACGTGAAATCTTTATCAAAATAGACTAAATCATGAACAATAAAAGATGTATCAATAAATTTCAAAGAATTCAAGTTAAGTAAAGAAGAAATTCAAACCATGAAAAGTATGTATTCTGGCCACCAATGGAATTAAATTATAAACAAAAATATCTAGAATATCCCCAGTTACTTGGACACTAAATAACACATTTCTAAATAACCCATAGGTTGAAGAAGAAATAAAAAGTGAAGTTAGAACGTACAAGTTAGAAATGAATAAAAATACAACATATAAAAATGTGTGGGATGCTGCTAAAGCAGTATTTAGGTGCACATTAAAAAATGAAACACCTATATTATAAGAGAAGAAAGGTTTCAAATCAGTGACCTCAGCTTACACAATAATGAACTAGAACAAGAAGAGCAAATTGAACCTAGAGTAAGGAGAAGAAGAGAATGAAAAGACAAGGCATAGACTACGAAAATATATTTGCAAAACATTTATCCAAAAACTAACTTGGATTCAGAATATATAAGAATTTGCAGAATTCAATAATATAAAAACAAACAATCCAATAAAAACATGAGAAAATTATCTGAATACATACTTCACCAAGGAAGATATACAGACAGCAAATATGCATGTGAAATGATGTTTAATATCATTAATCACTAATGAAATGCAAATTAAAGCCACAATGAGATACCATTACAAATCTATTAGAATGACTAAAATTTAAAAGTATCAAGTATTGGCAAGGATGTAGAGGAACCTGGAATTCTCCAATACTGCCAGTGGGAATGGTAAAATAGTACAACCACTTTGTAAAAGAGTTTGATACTTTCTTAAAACGTTTCTTAAAAAGTTAAGCATATGCTTATCATGTGAACTAGTCTACCTGTAGAGAAAAGAAAGCATGTATCCACACCAAGACTAATACAAGAATGTTCATAGCAACTTGATTTGCAATAGTCTAAAACTTGAATCAGGGGATTAAGAGGTACAAACTATTAGATAGATATAAAATAAGCTACAAGAATGTATTGTACAACATGGGGAATATAGCAAATATTTTATAATAAATATAAATAGAATATAACCTTTAAAATTGTGAATCACTATATTGCATACCTGTAATTTATATAATATTGTACATCAACTATACTTCAATTAAAAAAAAACTTGAACTGACCCAAATGATCATAAATGGGTAAACAGATAAAAAACATTATATTTATCCATACAATAGAATTCTTCACAGCAATATAAAGGAATGAACATTCAATACAACCATCAACATGGATAATCTCAAAATAATTAAGCTGAGTGAAATAAGCCAGACAAAGTTAATACATACTATATGACTCCAGTTTTATGTAAATGTACACTAATCTACAGGGGCTGAAAGCAGGTAATAGAGGCAAGGCAGGAAGTGGGGTGAGGGAGAGGTATTGCAAAGGGAAACAAATTTCTAGGGGTGATAAACATGTTCATTATCTTGATTGTGGTGAGGATTTAATCACCTGTTTAACAAACCTGTTAACCCTTATCAAATTGTCCATTTAAAATATATGCAGTTTACTGTATGCCAGTTATACTTCAATAAAGCTGTTAAACAAACAAACAGTACTCACAGGGACGTGTAGTGAATATACAGAATTGTGAATCTAAGATTTCCTGGATACCATATAATATGTACCTGAAGATTCATACTAGTCATATGCTCTTTAACATTTATTAATACACTAGGCATTATTCTCTTAAGTCACCAACTCTTTGTTATTAACTCTACATTTTATTTTTTCCTCTCTTCTGACAAAAAAAGCAAGATTTCACAGAACCATTTTATTGTCATAAAATTTCATAGTATTTATTTAAATCTTTTATTTGTTCCCTTCTGTCTCCATTACAGAATGTGTAATTGTTTTAGCCTGTGTCAATACTAAATATGTAGCAAAAAGTTCTGAAAAAAGGGACAAAAAATATTTTCTGTGGGTCTATTATGTACTTATACATCTACTAGGTACTCATATACCTTTATTTCTTTTAACCCTCTCATCAGTTTTCTAAGGACAAAAGTATTATATCTGTTTACAAATGAGGAAATAGTAGAGACCTGAAGAATCTATCCACTTAATGAATTTTGAAATCAAGAATGGAGCTCTGTTGCTAGTAACACCAGAGTTTTAGGCTCTTTTCAGAAAGCTGCCTGATTGTACTGCCATAGCACACTTTCTTCCTACAGAGAGGAGGCACATCTCATTGTACAAGTTTGACACAACGTGTCAGTGATTCTCTATATTGAAATTCCCTTACAATTTTAGCCAATTTGTACACTAATCAAGCCCCAACTACTGAACTGATCAGGAAGAAAAGCAGTTCTTCACAAATATGAAATAAAATACATATAAACTCAAAGAAAGAAAACTAGATTCCCAAAGTTCAGGTTTAGGGGAGAAAGGTATTATATTCGGCTGAACCAAATAAAATCTGTATTTTTAAAATTTCCTTCCTTCACTTGTTCCTCAAATGTTTATCTGTGCCAGATTCTGTACTAGGTACTGGATATATTAGGGATTAGAAAGATATATAGATCCAGCCCTCCTGGAATTTATAATTTGGCAAGGGAGACAGTAGGCTTCATTAGAACCTTTAAAAATGCAATAACATAGAAGCAGTATTAGAATACAATAGTGGGCATACAGCAATGGAGAACAGGAGATACTCAGCACATATATAACTAAAAATGCCGCATACTGTTCCACAGATCTTGCCTAAAGCATAGAACTTGGGAAGGTTTCAGGAGAGAGATATACAGCTGATGAATAGAAAGGAAAATAGAACACATGCAGAGAGATTAAAGAAAATGAAATTATTTTGGCCTGAAGAAGGATGTAAAAAAATTTGAGTCCTTAAACAAATGACTTTAACCCAAAGGATAATGTTTGGTTATTCAATATTTCCATTGGAAATATTTTAAAAGGAAAAAAAATAGGCTTAATTTATAGTGTGATTCTAGCATATTACCTAGACAAAGAGAATTATTTTTGTTGTTTGTTTGTTTGATTAAGAATGATAGATGTGGCCCTATTGAAGTAGGTGAAAACCAGAGGACCTCTAATGATCCTTTTCCTTTGAAGATTCTATGAACATCATAACAATATACGCACTCTAGATGAAACTGCGTGGACTTGACGCTTTCAGCTCCATCCTTTATTGTGGTTTAGAAATGCATTCCGTGTTAATGCAGCAGCATGGTTAGTGAACACTTTCCATCTGTCAGTAAGATGCTGAAAATTACTAAGTCACAGCATTGAGCCAAAAAAATGAAATTGGGTGGATGAATAATTTTGTACTATAAAGAAGCAGTAAATTCCAGCTGTGAAAACCAAGTAGCGCAAAGAAAGCTCTGGGATTTAAGATTGGTACTGCCATCCCATTACCCCACACCCGATAGTTTTTGAAAAAGAGTCATCTTAACTGTTCCAAACTAGAGATTTTAGCATGTTCATTTCTTGCATTTGTTTCAGTGCCAAAAAATACAGCATGTAGTGCCAAGACTTTTTTTCCAGAAAAGAATCTAGATAATTCATGCCCAGTGATTACCAAATTTCATAAAATAAGAAAAAAATGCTTTCTTATATTAAAGTTTTCAAAAAATTAGAACAAAGCACAGTGTCAATAACCTTCACTTCTGCATGGTGAAAGTTTCTGAAAGTATACTAAGAGTAATACTAGCATGAGCAAATATTCTCTTCTCAGTAGTCACTTGTATTTTAATCTACTCTAATAATAGTTTAGTCACCCAAAATTAATAACCATTGATAACAATAATTCTAGAATTCATTTTAACTATTAATAGATCCTCTGTATTACTTATGCTTCATTTAGATTGGTAGAGACTTTTGAATAAGAATATAATGAAGATACCATTTTTAAAAGCACTGTTGCAGTTCCTTAAATGACTTGCATTATGCATAGAGTTAGACTCTGAGGAATGTCACCATTTCCTGAAAATACTCTTTGTACGTACCTACAGCAATTTCATGTATTTATAAAAGCTTCAGGAAGGAGAAAATGCATGATTTAAAAAATAAATCTATATTCATGTTCATTCAGTTAATCAAGTGGAGGACAACATTTTCAAACGTGTGACCTGCATAACATGGATGGCAAGCTGTGGATCACGTACTAGATGGCTCTAACAGTGAATAAGCAGGGTGTTACATAGTATTGACTGGCTGCTGAGAAGGTTACCCCCTGTTCAGTTCTCTGTCATTTTTTCTAGTTGCTTCATTATGAAAAGTTTGGTCATGGGAAAATAGGGCTTTGCTCAACTCACTAATCTCCCTTTTAACAAAGAGAGAATTGGATTTTGTTAGGCTAGTGTCAAACTAGAATTGTGTCAAGCTAGAATTTAATGACATTGTTTTGCTTTCAAATTGACTATAGACAAGGCATCCCTTCATTGTCACTCCTACGCCCACTCACTATTAGTGACAATGTTATTTAAAAAAATTCTATTTAAGTATGCATTTTTTTCTGATGACATTTATCCATTCCTATTTGTCTAGGATTATTTGTATCTGCATCTTAATTCCTTGCCTTACTGCACATTTAAGCCAGGTCAAGGAAGCTCTACTGAGTAATGGTTAAGTGCATGGGGCTGAAGACATCTCCTGTGGAACCAAATTCTGCTTACTCATTTTTTACCTGGGTAATCCTACGAAAATTACTTACACTCTCTGAGCCTTATATCCTTACTTATAAAATAGGAATAATGATAGTTATACTCTCTCACATAACATCCTCTCTCATAGGATTGTTGTGAGGATTAAATGATATAATCCACACATAATCCACACATAAAGTTTAGCACAATGCCTAGCATGATGAGCTTTCAAAACTATCCTTATTATTAGACTTTGAATTCCCTGAGTATATATAATGGCTTACTTAACATTTTCAGTAGATGTTTATTAATTTTTAAAATAAATGAATGTTATAAAGATACAAAAATCAAGTTTAGTTCTACAAGTAAAATATTAAAAAGGAAACAAGTAATACAATGTGGGCCCAAAGTATGCTGTAGGATGAACTGATTGTATCCAGAGATTTTAAAAGTCCTGGTGCTTTCCTCTGCAAAGAACAGGGGTGCTGATATGAGAGCCCCTTGAAATTCAGCCTTGTGCGTAATTTTCAAATTCCCTATTGGTAATACCAATATCCATTGGTAATATCTCTTGGTAATACCAGGCTTTTAAATTACATGTTCCCAATAATAATTTTAAGAAATATTAACAAATCTGATCTGCAATTACCTCTATTTGAATATTATGAAAGGGACATGGTAAATCCAGACAGAAAAAAATTTTTTGTTTATATTTTAAGTGATTGATTCTCAATTTTCTTCCCTCTGACTCAGTAAAATGTTCTTTATTTAAAAAGAACTGGCTGAATTGTCAGGGTACTGAGTTCATAAAATGATTTATGATTACTAGAGGTAGTTTCCTATACCTCTCTGATTCCCTGATAGTTATGCAGTGAGATTTTTACTGCTCAATGCCTCTTTATACCAAGAATCTTGTGGTTTTAAACATTAAAAGCCCAAACTGAAGATCTGAGAATCCAAAAGATTCTCTTCTTGAAGCAGTAATTATCATGGGACTGGGGATACGCTCATTCCAAGAACTCTAAGTTCATCCAAAGAACTTCTAGGATAGGAATCCATAAAGTAACATAACACCTCACCATCTATGAATAGTTTCTAGAAACAGACAGAAATATCCATATGAGGAATCTAGCTTACTGATACACAGATATAATTGTTAAGAGACATAGCTGTATGATCTTTTATAGAAAAACATGATTAATTGGAATTAAGTACTATATTGAATTTTCTGAGTACACTTTGTTTTTAGGATTCAGAAGTTAATTACAAAGGAGACTAAAATATAAACAGATTCGATGTTTGATTTTTTAATGTAATATAAGAATATTCAAAATGTGGATCTATAGCCATATATGCTATTAAATAATATGACATTTTTGCCAGTACTGTTTACTTGGTGATAGAAAAAAATCAGATTAATACTTTAGAAATGTCTTCAACAAGTTGAAACAGGTAAGATGTTACTCTTTCAATAGCTTAATTAATTAAAGCTGTATGGCAGTTTATAAAAAGTTCCCAGCATTGTGATATGGATTTTTTTATTGAGTCAGCCACTCAATATTTAATACTCAGTATTTAACACTAACTGTCAATACACTCAATTCCTGAATGATTGATTTTAATGAACTAAAACAAAATACCATACATTTACTTTAACATTAATATTTGATATTAGTATTTACAGCAAAATGGTTACTATAATATTATTGCAGGTATATACATATTCTGTAACTTTTATTAGTTTAAGGTTAAATATAAATATATGAACTTACATTAGAAATCTTGAGTAAGATAATACAATTCACGTAACCCAAATACCATTAATCAAAAATATTATTTGAAAACATATTAGATTTACTTGAACTTTAATAAATAGGATCAGTTTATATTCTGCTTTTTTTCAAATATTAGTCAAAACCCAGTAACTGTATCAAAAGGGAAGTATCTATATACTGGAGGTTTGTCTCTTTCTTAGAACACAGAATTTTGAAGGGAAGTGTTGTACTCATGTGGATAATATGATCCATAGGAATGAGAGATCTCTGGTCACAGGGTAGATCCACTCTCTATTTTATCTCTCTAGCCCTTAAGTAATATTTTTCATGTCAATTCTGCTTTGGGTCAAAGGAAACTCATCATGAAGAATTTCTGTTCATATTCCTTTAAAAATACCTCTCAAGAATTTTGGATTTGAAAACTAAAAATATTAATTAGAAGGTTAAGATTTCAAATGGAAATAAAAATAAGTAATAATTTACTCTGGCATCCATAACCCAGCAAGAGGTAACAGAGTTCCTTGTTTCACACGAAACCCTATGTCACCTCTCTTTCCACTCCCATTATTTACCACATGAACTCCGAACAAGGAACCATATATGAACAGTGGCCTGATGACATAAAAAATCTAGCCCAGAGGCTTTGCAGCCCAGGCATTGAATCTAACACTGACTGGAGAATAAGTATGGTTATCAGAATCATCATCTATACCACATCTGTCCCCTACATACATATCACAAAGCTAATAAATGTTACAGTCACAACTCTACAATAGGTCATTTTTTACGCATTACTATATTTTGTCCTGAAATGTTAATGGCTGAAAATGGATAGTCTTTTTGTAAACAAAGTCTGATACCACTTGGATCCTCAAACTGATCTTAACATATAAGCACAAATCTAAGTTTTCTTAAAGGAATAAACAAAAGTACCTTCTACATAGAGGTGCATTATCAGGTGTTGCTGTTGAGAAGAGGCAATACAATCTTTCATTTTACCTACTTTCATTCATTAATATACAGTATAATCCTATATACATGGTGCTAAACAACATTAAATAACACCTGAAAATATAAATGACAGAATATCCACTAAGGAAATTGCCAGCCCAAAAGATATGTGAACAGAATCTTATAAACTGAAAGAAACACACATATTTTTGTTCTAAAAGTAGGTAAAAGGAGGCAAATTTTTCAAGTTCTACATTTCATACTTTTTTTTAATACAGCATCTAATACGTAGGCTTCCTATGTACTGCTATAAATCTGTTATTGTAGGGATTTAAATGTTTTAAGAGATATCTTAGACCAAATGTTAAAGTCTATTAAAAATGGTACAGGTATATAATTGTGTAACTTTCTGTGCAAGTCTTTGTGTTTGAAATATCTTATAATTTAATATGTATTACACTTGCTTTAACTTAAAAAATATTTTTTTTTCTTATATTCTCATAGCTTGAGTAACCCAATTCAAATTTCCTCATCAGACATTTAAGGGAGAATAAAAGCAAGCATTGACGGGTTCTGTCTTTTGGTTTGAGTGTGTTCAGTGTCATGCTTGAAATCCAGGCTGTGGAAAGTACAAAGCTACTGTAGGAAGCTCAAGTTCCTTTCACAAGCCCCAGCTAGTGTGATTATAACGACTGCATTAAGTAAAAATAATTAGCCAAGCAGCAGGTTGGTTATAAATCAAGACTGTTCAAAAGCAGCAAATGACTCTGAACCAGCGTGAAAGCAAGACTCTCTTTGATGACACAGAAATGATGTAGAAGAAAGCAGGAAATGAGACCACAGGGAGGAGCGATGTGGCAGCACAAACAGCCGACTCTAGAGAGCAGAGTGGTGAGTTCATAGCTGACCAGGAAAGCCCAGGCATAAAACTGATGAAAAGGATGTTTCATAGGGATCTAGGGCACTGAGAATCTAAACTATAAAACAGGGAGAGAGAACATAATAGAAAGACATATTCTGATATCACCTTATGAGAGTCAAATTGCAGAAAGTTTCAACTCTGTTACAAAGAATTATGAATCTAGTACAGGTCCGTCAAATCCCTAAATGCTCATTTCATTCCTAAAATAGAAAATGGCAGGCAGAAGGTGAAGAAAGTTTGAAACTGAGATTCTTAATGAAAAGCCCAGAGCTGCCACAGTTGGAGTAGTCTACTGATTGTGGTCAGGCATTCAAATGTGGCGCTGGCCCAATATTGTAATAAATAGTGTAACAGCCTTCTAAGAGTAGTTAACATCAATAGTCTAGTAGAAGTGTGTATATCTACGTTTTAAGAAGCTTTCTTTTATTTGGGCATAGAGTGAGGAAAGAATAAACAACCTCAGGCAAAAAGAAATAATTTTATAATAACTATTAACAACTCATAAAACAAAGTTAAAACTACAGCCTTCCTTGGTATCCACAGGGGATTGGTTCCAGGATCGCTACGGATACCAAAATCCATGGATGCTCAAGTCCCTTAGACAAAATAGCTTAGTACAGTGGGCCTTTCCAGATCTGCTGATGTGGAACCTGTGGATAAGACAGGCCCACTGTATCCTGCTACAACTGTGAAGGTAGCATAGATTTAAATCTATATTTATACAAAAATAGAATTAAAAGGTGCTTTAAAATATTTTTCAATTTAAATCCAAACATGCCAAATGTAGCTTTAATGGACTCAAATACAACCATCTCAAAATCTAGCCATAATAAGATGGGAAACTATGCAGTTAATTTAATTTTTAAATTCAAAGTCTCACCACGACTAGATTACTGGACAAAGACTCCTAAACTATATTTAATCTACATCTATTCAAAGTGATTTCAAAGCCTCCTTATGCTAACCTGGAAATGATTACCATACAATTTTTTACAAATATTGAGCATTAGCTGTTAAATTTGCAAGTACTTATAAGATCTCAAAAGTTACACTGGGCTGACTGCAATAAACATGTGATATTTTGGTAAATATAAAAATCAAATAATTTTTAAAATATTTGCACATTACTGGTTATTTAGTTCCCTATACTACATGTGTACTGTGTTTGTGTTAAGTTACTGTGCTCTGTTTTGTTAGGCTTTTCTATAGTGACTGTCTCTCTCTCTCCCTCTCCCTTGCATGTGTGCTTCTACATTGGTTTTATTTACACAATTAAAAGCAAAGCAAACCAAACTGTTTAATTTAGGTCAAGGTAAAACAAACTATAATCCTGGAACTTTAGAAGTGACAGAAAACAATTAGATATAAAACTATAGATAAATACAAATATTGGTGCTGAAAAATAAGATGTAAGGGCTAGGTGAACTCCAAGAATAAAAAAGAATCTCCTCCTAAACTGAGCACTGGGCTAAGAAAGTACAGAAGGCAACTGAAATAAAAATGGGTTGCAAATGGAGGTTTTGCAACAACGAATGGGCCAGTTTCTCAACAGCATTTAATGCAAGTCTATACTACAACCTGGTAGGCCACTTGACATGTGAAATAGTGAAACACATCCCTTCTTCTAGACAAGGCCCATTCTCACCCACAAAGAAACATGTAACTCAGATTCAAATAATAAGGCCTTGGCTTGATAGGGTTAATCTTTAAGGAGTGTTATGTTTCTTTCCCACTCAATAAAGCATCAAACGAGGAACCATCCCACAAGGGTGTTAAAAGAATTAGCAAAAATACATGGCATTTATATATGTATTGAAGACAGAAGAAAGGGGAAAGAGGTGGTCTTTTAGCTCCTTCAAAAATAAGGATTGACAAATGCCATGCTAAAATATATGTAGAAGAAGTTTTTTTAAGTTAAATTAGCACCTGTCCACGGTAACATTTTAGAGTGGGTTTAAGATACATTAAATGGTAACCCTTATTCATCCTTTCCCCCATTTTCTGTATGTATGTATATATTTGTATACTGGTCTGGAACTTAAAGCAATAATTGTGGCTAGGAGAATTCTATATAATTTTATAACAGAAAATATTTAAATATTTTCTTTTTATATAGAAAAAATGATGTGGATTCATGTTATGGTCATAGAGCAGAGGCTTTGGTGTCAAATAACCCTGGATTCAAGTTCCAGTTATGCCACTTGTTAGCTGTAGGATTTGGGGTAAATTACTCCTTGGATCTCATTTTCCTCAACCATAAAATAGGGATAATAAGGAGATTAAATGAAATAATCGCTATAAAGCCTTTAACGCATTTCTTGGGCCATACGGTAAACACCACATAAATATTAGGCATTATTCTTATTATGATGATTAATAATTATCAGTTTGAACGGTGTAACATACCAAAACAGTTAAATCACATCAAAGTGATGAGGAAGAAGAGTAAAATGGAGAAAAAAAACACTTCATCCAAGAAATTTTTCAGATAGCTAATATAAGTCATTATTCCATGTTGCTTTGGTAAACAAAAATACAAAAGACAAGAGAGCAAAACAGCCAGTAATATAAACTCGTCTGCAAAAGTCCTTGATAAGTGTTATGGACAAACTGGTGATGGATGTGGTTTGATGCTTTGTGAATTGATTATGAAGGTCAATTCCACAAAGTGAGAAATGGTGGTTTTATGATACTATAAAGTGATAAGCCATACTGATTGCATGTCCTGAAGACACAGTTATATAGAGACAGTATTAGAAAAAAACCTCTTAATGATGTATTGTTGCCTGTGATTATACATATAGCTCATGAATACTGTTCAATATAATGGAATTTCAAAGAACTTAAATGATTTTCATCATTTTGATTTCTCCCAGAAGAGTTAATTAACAGTAGGGTGGAATCTAGCAAATGCATTTAAGACAATTTTTTCTAAGAAGGCTGAAGGTTCTGTCCTTAGTTTGGACAAACTCTGTCTTTTCTAATCAATTACTAGATTAACTGCTTTTTTGCTTCCCTAACAATGCCAAGTTTGGTGCAGTCACCTAAAAAATAGCCTCAATTAATGTTTTATAAATGTTGAAAAAAATGAGTTACACATGACAACTATTACTTTATTTCTGTTCCACTGTTGACACATTCAGGATAGAATCAAATACATTAAACAAAAATGAATACATATGTTCTCCATTTCTGCAATGTTAAGTAATAATAACTGTAAATAAAATAATTGATCTTAAGTGAAAATATTAATGTTTCAGAAACATGCTAACAAATGATTGCTGTCATCTACTAAAACAGAACAGATGCCTTTGTTATCTTTTTTCTTTTTCCCCACCATGTTTAAGAATGAACAATAATCATTGGATAAATGAACAATCATATTTAAGGAGAAAAATGAAGCCTAGAACAATATGAAAATGTTTTATTGTTTCTACTCATTAAATGCTAATAGCATGTGCATACGCTAACATAAGAAGACAGTTTTATCTTACCTTTCAGATCTGTCTTTTTAGAAACAGTTTTGACTTATGCTAAAGCAATTCTTAACCCTTTTGCCTTACCCCTCCATGCTTTTTCTAAAATAGCTAACCTGAGGTTATTGACTCTGGGAGCACAGAGGAAAAACATTCGCACGTTAGGCCCTAGTTGTATCAGAATTGTGTTCAAATTCATTTCACTATGGCCATCTCAGATGATGATACAAATGCAAGAGGTAGGATCCACCATCACAAAACACTCACCGCAGTTGGCCTCATCTGATGCGTCTGCACAGTCTGGATCCTCGTCGCAAACCCACAGCTTGGAAATGCAATGTTTGGTAGTTTTACACTGGAAATAGTCTGGAGAGCAGCTGTTTTCGGCTTAAGAGGAAAGCGTCTATTATTAAAATGTAGCTTTGGACAAAAATAGACATTCTAATTAAAAACCAAATAAAATTTTAAGTTAATCAATTGAAAATGTATAATCTTTTAATTAATAAGACCCTGAAGGTGATAAGTTTTAACTTTTAATTATCTATAGTGTATTCCTATTACCCGTTCCAGTATAAATAAATAAAACATATTTCTGCAAATGATGCATTTGATAAAAATCAGAGTTTTCAAAACCACCCCACCTTGATTAGATATCTTGAAACTAATTAAAAAATAAAGGATTCAGGGTCTTTCAAAATAATTTTTTTCAGATAAATAAATATAAGAATTTACACATAGGCATTTTTGTAAATAGAAAAAGACTAAAATCAGAAGATATTAGTGAATGGGAAAAAGAAAGGCACAGAATTTATCAAAACCTCTAGTTGTGTTGAGATTTTGACGGAAGAGGTGAACATCTGACTCAAACTATAAACTGCTTCACAAATCTTAGTCAGTTTAATGGATCAGCTTCTAGAATCTCTAACCATAAAGAACTGGTACTGACTTTATTCTGAATGTACCATCTTAATCAAATTGCTGGATGACTGCACATTATTTACTAATAAAAGTTTTAGAGGAATAAAATAAAACTTCAGTAAGACAGAAATGTTGACAGCAGTTCTGCTGAAAGCTTGAACTTGACAGGTGCTCTATGGTTCAGATCCTGTGTGTGTATGTACATGTACGTGTGTATGTGCCTGCCTGCCTATGTGCATGTATGTATATGATGTAAATTGTTCTGCCTCCCATTTTATGTATATTGATTTTTCATGGGAGATTGAAATAAAACGTGAACAGAATTAAAATTATTTTACAATTGTCTTTTGAAGTAGCTTGTTAAGATACATTAGAAGGAGTATTACTTACAGTTTTTAACAAGTGATTTTGTTAGGTTATTTTGTCCAGATTTTTGTTTCTTACCATACACTCAATATGTTATTATTAAGGAAAAAAATCTCTAATTAAAATGGAGTTCAAGTAACTAATTAAATCAACAGAAGAAAATTACCTGCAGCTACTTAATATGGTAAAAAAAAAAATCTATATATTTTTTAAAAATGCACCATAATCACCTGTAATTTGGTTTTGCTGCTTCTCTTAAGGATAATGTGGATGAATGCATGTTTTTTCATGTTTGTAATAATCTCCAGGTAGCTTTTAAGTAAAGATCATCCACGTTTTAATTTTCTATATATGTTTATACAGAGTTTCTTAACCATCCCAATAGACATCTAGTTGGAATTATTTGCCCATCATTGCAATTATATTTTCCACACTGTATAAATTTATGGTGAACAATAATAATCTTTAGACCAATTTCAGTTGGGAGTCAGAGGTCAGAGTGAACAGTTGGAGGTGACTTACGACAGTCCCTTTCATCTTCCTCATCTCCACAGTCATCCTGCCCATTGCATCTGAGGTTTACTGGGATGCATTTCTGGTTCTTGGTACACTTGAACTGACCTGAGAGGCAGACATGTGTGTCTAAAAGAGAGAACAAAAAATGTGGGCTAAAGCCTGTGTCTGAATTTAAATCAGTGCAGACATAATCAGTTAAGAATTAGATTCGTGTTCCTTAGTTAAGAATGTAATCACCTACCACAGTTGAGTTCATCAGAATTGTCCCCACAGTCATTCTCTCCATCACAGATGAAAGCGGGCAGAGCACAGAGCCCAGTTCCACACTGAAATCGGCCTGGCTGACATTTAAATTCCGCTAGAGGAGGAAACATACAGGTATCGTGGAATGACAATCTTAGCTCATGACTTCTTAAACAGAGCTTTTCTGACATTCAACATATTTATTATATTATTATATTAAACATATCCTAGAGCACAATGTGAATGTCTCACATCCAGAGAGCTATTAGTTTCAGATGGACAGTTAAGCTTTGAGCAGCTCAGATGGCCTCCAGATTAGATTTTATAAACTAACAGTAAGAAGAAAGATATTAACAACATATAAATATAAATATATATATTTAAAACATTTAAATTTCTTCTCATTTCAAAGACATGGTATTGAGTGGCAGAGCACAGTTCATTGTAATTTTTTTAAAAAGTTATTCCAATATCACTTAAAAAATTATTTATTTGATCACTTTGCTGCCTGTAATGTGTTAAGAGAGAAATATCTGCCCTCAATACATATTCCCCAGCATTCCTTAAAGCAAATACTTTCTATAACTATCACATTTTAAATCAGAATTATTGATATTTATTCCTATAATCTTATTAATATCTAAGGACAATGTCATAACTAGTAAAGATTTTTATATACCATACGTATGTTATTATAATAAATATCTCCTACATGGTAAAGCAGTTTTTGCTATATTCTTTGAGTTTATTTAAGCAATAATAACAATAAAGTAGGATCTATTGTCTATCTACTTTGTATCATGCACTGGGCTAGGTTCTTTCACATATAGTTACTAATTGAATCTCATTATAAACTTCTCACCTTGGGATCACCATGACCATTTTATAAATGAGGAAAGTAAGTCTCATGGATTCTAATAATTCACCCAAGAATATACAAGTTTCAAATGCCGGAGTTGAAGTTTAAATCCACATCTGACTCTGAAGTCTTCTCACAACTTGCAATAAACACTTATCTTTTCACTGATGATCCTAATGTGTGTTACTAATCACTGATTTTGAGATTAATAGTATGCTGTTTATTAGTTCAAATCGGTCAATCAAACATTAATAAATTATATTTTGAACTTCCTTTGGAAGATAAATTACGCTTTTATAATTAAAATATTAATTAAAATTTTCTTAACATGGAAAAAAACCTCAATATATGCATGGCTTCCATAGAAGTGAGTTCTAAAATGTTGAACATCATTTACCTTCAATATACAACATTTATTAATTAATCACACTAAATGTTTAAACTGGGCGATCCTTAATTTTCTCATGATCTAAACATGCATTTCCTCTATTTCCTGTTGCTTCATATACGAGTTCCTTTAATATTTCTTTGCGCATAATTGCTGTTGTATTTTTCAACACTTTATGAACTTATGGTGTATGGATAGTAATTTTTAGACCAATTTCAGTTCAGAGTCAGAAGTAAGACAGGACAGAACATTTTGAGGGGACTTATGACAGTCCCTTTCATCTTCCTCATCCCCACAGTCACCTTGTCCATTACAAGTGAGGTTGTCCAAAACTTTTCCGTAAGAAGGGCTGTAAATATTAAAGGAGTTCCAATGTCTGTTAAATAACTAGGAAGCCTATGTGACCTTTAAATGTGTCTCTAGAATGATTCTTGATGCATTAGGGTATTATAGGAAATATAATTACAAACTTATGATGCCAGAGAATTCTTGATGCATCACTCAACTATATTTGCATAAATAACATTATTGCAGTATGAAGGTATATGAACCTGGTATCAAGCTTTTCTGCTTTTTCAGGTGAAATTACAGGTATTGTCAGTGGCTCTTAATACCTGCAAATTTTGATGATGCAGCTACTCAAAAATGAAGTCTAAACACTTGACAGACACACGTACATCATTTTCCACCTCACCATGACTCTCAAAATAGTGTCATGCCTACAGATGTTCAAGCTGTTAACCCGTCAACTCCAAGAAATAGATCATTTACTAAAATATCACAGAGATAATCTCACCAATAAAAACACTTAGTATTGGTATTTAACCAGGATAAGGATCATACAGAGACTCTTAGATACCAGATGCCTCTTTGGTTCCCTTCAAAAGTCATTAAAGTTATATTTGTTCACCAAATATTCTGAAAGTGGGTAAATGTAAAAAGTGTGTTATACTAAAGCTGTAGTTAATTTTTCATATGAGTTTGGATACAGCATGAAATTCCAGTCAAGATTAAAATTAGAGTTCAGGAACTGTAAATATTTTAGAAGGGAGAGCACTGGGTGCTACTGACTTCGTCTGCAGGTCATTATGGGGATAATTCCTCAAAAAACACTATAGTAAATCTGGGCAGGAAAGGTCATCTTAATATGAGAACTAAAGTAACACATTCATTCTTATTTCTATAAATTACAAAAATAAGTTGTATTTACTATATCACAGAACAGTTTATTGTGAGAAAATTAATAAACTTTATTGTGTAAATCTCCATTGGCCACCATAATTTCTTATTCCTTGATATTTTTTTAAATCAGTAACTTAAGAATAATTCAGGCATAATAGTATACCTATGTCATACAGATACTACTCTTCATATACTTTCCATCACAGTGAAAACAAAAACTTTATTAAAAAAAATCAAAGGGTAATGGACCTTTCAGAAACAAAAATAATATTAGAAAAGCAATGACTTTTAAAACTTTTTCCTTCTCACTGAATATATTATTTACTGATTTTAAACATATAAATGAGATATGTGAAAAAACTTCAAATGTTTGATATACTTGGTAGTGACCAGAGAGGTGGAATACAGTTCATCCAACTAATTATCTAGAGGTCCTAAGTTTGAAACAGCTTTGTAATTATGTGGTGGAAAGTTCTGTAGCAGAAAGTAGCTGGCTTTCACTAAGACAGTATACTTCTTTCTTTAGTGCAAGCCTAAGGATCTTGAACTCAACTGTCAAGACCAAATCAAGGCAACCATCTACTGGGATGTTGAGGAATTATCATGATTGACTACAAGCATCTTCAAGTTGACAGGACAGTATTAGAGTGACCCATGGAGTGAACTATAAAAGGCTAACAAGGAAAAGTCTGCTGATTGTCCATTACAACCTAGGTTACCAAAGATAGCTTAAAAAAATAGCACCTAACCATGCCAACGACAGTCAAATGTCAAGACATAAGTGGTAGTCACTTTAAGGCAACTACTAAGAGCATACTAAATTGACTAACAGCCAACTAATGACTTACATTGGAAAAATCTGACTTTTAAGGAATTTTCAGTATCTTAATACTGACAGAAAAGTTGAAGGACTGTATCCCTTAAAGTCAAGATTTCAGTCATTGAGTGGCATTCTGAAAACTTGCCCATTTTTGCTTCTGATTTAATGATATCTTAAGTCAAAATCATGCTGATTTTTACTCTCCTGATTGCTACATGCAGAGTTTAGTTATTCTACAAGTAAAAAAAAATTGAGAAAGAGATGACGAATACAAAGTGCTGATGGTGTCATTGTGGATGTAATAGTGATCAGAGACATACACAAGACATTGCAACAATTTTTGCTGTATTTTAAACTACTGACATAAAACCTTTCTGTTTCAATTTTTGAAAGCTATCAGAAGGCAATACTTAAGATCTAGCTTCAATTTTCCGGGTCTGGGACGTAAGGAGCTCTAAATTCTAAATTCCTGCATCTGCCAGTGTACTCACGACAGTCATCTGGTTCGTCAGATCCATCACCACAGTCATCCACGGTGTCACATTTCCACCAGAATGGAATACATTTATCAGTTTTGCAACGAAACTTTGAAATAAAGGGGAAAAAAAAAAAGATTAAAGAACGCTACTCATATGTAACGGATATTTAAAAACTCACTAGGGCAGAGCAGCCTAGCCTACTCTCTTGCTGCAAATGTGAACTGTGGTGGTCTTAGAGCATTCCACAATGGAGAATAAGTGCACAACAAGCAGCAAAATGACCATCAGGAAAGCACACTGTTCAGGAAAACCTGGTGAAATTTCCTGAGCAAAGACAAACTCATGAATTTACTTATTGTCTACAGCTGCTTTCTCACCACAACAGTTTAGTACTGCTACACAGACCATGTGGTTCACAAAGCCTAAAATAGTTATTACCTGTCTCGCTACAGAAAACTTTTGCTGAACACTGAGTAGGGCTAAAAATCATCAGAGATACCAGGAAGAGGTATTGAGTTGAATTCATTTAGTTAATTTGAATTAATTTAACTAATTTAATTAATTTGAATTATTGTTCCTGCTAACTTCACTGGCCAACCATACACAGTGACCGAGAAAGTTCAGCCAATCTTAGATCTCAGACCACAACTTATCCTTTTCTCAGTAACATCCAGTTCCAAACGTACCCTCATAAGATAGAAGAATCTAAAGAAAATCACACTTTCCATACAGAGAGCACATGCATCTGAAATAGTTGCCGTGAATAAAAACAAGCGATAGTTAAATTTAGTAGATTTCTTCTAGTACTTCAATTTTTTTTCTTCTTCTGAAATTGAAAATATTAGGTATTTTCTAAAATGTATTCATTTTCTTTTTGAAGTGTTTTTGCTGTAATTCTCATGTGAGTGACTAAAAGCAAGATGACATTTATCTTAGCATGTTGCATGCCAGGCAGATTTGTAACATAGAAATATATAACCTAGGTTCAATTTGCTCTAATGAAAATGGATTAGCAAGCTAAAAATTTGTTCATTTAAAATACTGCTACTGTCTTCAAGTAAGACAGACTGTGATGCTAGCCTTTACTGAACCTATCTGGATATCATGGAGCTGATTCAGGGTAGATTTATATATATATATATATATATATATATATATATATATATATATATATATATATATATATATTTATATATTTATATTTTAAATAAGAGAGTAAGTTTTTTGCCAGTGGCACTGTAAGAGGGAATAGAGCACTGTGAATCCAAGGGAAGATCTCCCTGTTCAACTGATTTTCCCATATTTACTTAGCCTGTGGTCATGTTTGTTATGGCTTTCATAAATTACCAAAAGAAAAATATTACTTTGATAGATAGTGATTGTCTGGGGATATAAGGCTTACTCTGAAAGCAATTGCCGTGAACATTAAACATTTCCAGTCATTACAGTATATCAAAGTATATAAGTAAGATGATTTCAAGTCTCCTGAGTATATTCAAAGTCTTTCCAATCAAGATTTGAAAAATATCTAAATTTTTAATATTAAAAATATTTTAAAATTTACATATATTTACACATGTTTAATTTTACTAAATATTTCTGATTTAAATAAACACCCACTGTTGGAATGATAGATGATGACACAATGATTTTGCTCACCATTTCATTTTTAATAAGGACATAAAAGTGTTTTGAGTTAAGGGAAGGCCAGGGTAAAATATATTTATTATTACTCTTTATGCTAATCCATATTTTATTCATTACTCTCAGAGGAAGATTTCTTCTATTTTGTGTCTGGGCTTTTTTTTCATACTTAAATACAGTAACTTTGAAAAGATAAATGCTAAACATAAATACAAAACATTCTTCATGGTAAATGCTCTCCAAGACTAATAGCTTCATAAAATAAATTGCAGACTGCAATCATCACCCACAAGAAGAAGCTATAAAGAAACTCTTAAATGCATGTCTACTAAGTGGGTACATGGATAAAATGCAAATCCTACATATAGTGAAGTTTACTCAAAACAGGAAGAGTCTCCACTTAAAAATAAGTAAATTCATTTTAAATTTACTTTTATAGTTTTCTAATTAAAATGATTTAAATGTAATATTTGAAATGATTTGTGCCACAAGAATTGGACCTAACCTTGATTTTTACCAGATTTTCATATGTTCATTTCCAATCCTAATAGAATTCTTATCGGTGTGATTTGCCTATTTTGTTAAAAATCAATAATATTGGGGGGTGTATAGTTGGCTGCAGTAACTAGATGATAAACCCCAAATCCCTTAGTAAGATAAATTTAAAATGCAATATTTTTTATCAGAATGCTTAATGATATGATTCTGAAGTACATAAATTATTCACTTCATTTTAATATCTACCTCACTAAAAATTGTGCTATGAACTGACTTTTCTCCAAGAAGTATACAGTAGATCTTTTTTCCCTCCCATTGTATCAGAAAAGAATCGGAGATAAAATGACTGCATAAACCACAGGACTTACAGGGACAACCACTACTTGATTGTGTTAGCTGAGATGTTACTCTTCGTTAACTTTTTTCTTAAAAATGAGACAAATGAAGTGATAACTGTTTTTTTCAGGAAGTATTGAAAACAAAGATATCTGATCCATAACATTCTGTTGTTACTGTACTGTCTTGCTATTGCTTATTTTTTTTAATTCATGCAAAACACTATTGGGGGTATATGAAAAATTATAAATATTTTAGTCATGTTATCACTGGTACCAAATTGAGAGGTAATTTAGTTATATGAATAATACTTTTCTAGGTTGATTTAAGTTTTCATTTAATTGACTGATCAGACTTTTTGCCTTTGAATACATACAATCCTAGGTTTTTCTTATTTAATAATTTGAAACATCTTATTCCTTTTAGACTACAGTGAGGCTGATGTTTTACTATCTATGTCCTGCTGTTTGAGATTTCATCTGTGTGTCAGACATCCTTTGGCTTTACTTTATTTCCAGTCAGCTAATGAGGCTCACTACACTGTAAGGGGCTTAGGCAGGTGTCATTTCCACTAAGTTACCTATAGCCTCAGTGTTGGGCCTCAGCAGAGTGACCCTGGTCTGCTCCAAATCAAGAGAACAGAGGTTATTTCAGAATAAACCAGAGGTTAAATTGAAAATCTGTCTAAACTAAACAAAATTAACAGAAATTATAATTAAAAAATTTTTAAAGATGTGACTTCTCCCTTAAATTTTACCTCTAGTTTGCTTATTTTACCTCCCATAGTGACAAATTGCTAGTTCTCTAAAAATAATGAATTTTGTTCACATAAATACTTAGGAGAGTATAATTAAAACAACACAGTTGTAAAGAAAAAAGAGACTGTGACCTGTGCTTTCAACTAGACATCAGAACCTCCTGATGGCAGCTCACACTAATTGCACACATACTCAAGTATATTCTACTTGCACTAGAGGGCTAGGGTAATAACAACAACACTTACTATGACCCAGGAACTTTTCCCATGTAATCTTCATAATGGTGGCCTGGAAATATTATCAATCCCATTTAAAAGCTGAGAAAACTGAGGCATCAAGTAGTTAAGTAACAAAGCCAAGGTAATTCAGCTTATTTAAAGCAGTCAGAGTATGGTCAAAGTGAGTCTGGCTTCAGAGTCTATGCCCTTAACCACTACACATACTGCTTCCTGGAAGAGGTTGGATCTTTTTCGTTTATATGGTTCTTTATTGTATGAGCCTCATAGTCATAACTTAAGAGGCAAGTTGAGCTAGAATTAGCTTCTCTTTTTGAAAATAAGCACACCCTAAGAGAAATTCAGTCTCTTCCTATGATGTCACTGCTAGAATTGTAAAACCAGCAAATTCAAAACACAGAATTCTAAGAATAAATTTAGTCATGTTAAAAAAACAAATCACATTTCCTTTACAATTTTATCTTAAACAAGATAGTTACTCAAATATAAAAAATTAAATTTTATAATGCCATATGACTTTTGTCCAAATTTTGAAAGTAATAAAGTCCATGCAACTACCATTAAGTAGAAAAATTAACTTCTGAAATAGCTTCACTGAAAATAACTACATTTTGAAGAAAAAGAGATTTCAGAAGGAAATTATTTAGATCATATAAATTTTCAATAAAAATATCTAGAAAATTACTTTTTACAAACATATTTTCCATATCACTTACTCTGAAGAATGACAGAGAGGTAGAGATGGTGATACAGAGCAGATTATCTAGGAATATTTTTTTCTTTGTTTAAACTGCATATATCTTAGTCTTAACCCTATGCCTCAATCACCCTGGTATCTTGGAATAGGTCAAATTTCCCGATGATTCTGCTATGCCTGCTTACGATTTGCACCATTATTCTGTGTGGATCGGTGTAAGAATGGTTTCCATTTTTGTTTTTGTCTTCCTTTTAACCTCTATGTGTACTTCCTAAATTCCCATTTTAACAATATGTATCAAATTGCTTTTCCCTTACTCTGTGACCCTCTCTATAATGTATGGAATGTTTATCTAATGCTATGCCAAACAAAAAACATGATGTTTCAAAAACGGTTTACGTGAATAAACAAAACACAGGCAAAATCTTTATAACAACTTGCTCATACATGCCATGAAATGATTTCTAGACCTCCACTCACCTGACTGGCTGTGCAGTTGGATAAGCAAGTCCTGTTATCAGCTGCAAGATAGAAGTTGGTGGGACATGCACAGGTGTGAGTCTTTCCAGGGGCTAAAAGGCACAGATGACTACAACCTCCATTATTTGTCATACAGAGATGTTTGGAGACTACAGATGAGAAAGAAACAACAACAGAATGGGATAATCAAGGCCAATAATATAATATGGGATGAGAGATAGGACATTTAAGCTTCATAACTTGTATTTGAATACAACGTTGTAATCAAGAACTCATCAAGATTATAAATATAATTTTATTTTGTTAAAAACTCTACTCATCATCCTATGACATTTATTTTATCATTAAATAATTTTAAGAATGTATCTCCACAATAGAAAGTATTTTAGTAGGAAAAAAGTGTCCATCAGAAAAACAAACAGAGACTAAAAGTATTTTGGATGAGTATATACACAGGTTTAAAAATATAAATGTAAAATAAAATAATGAAATGATGGTCTACATGTAATAGTATAGTGGGTAGCAAAATAATCAAAACTTTATTCCATATGGCCTGATAGAATTCCCACTAGACGTATGCTTAAGCAAACTTGATACAGTTCTCATTTTTAGAGCCTCAGAGTTACATAAATATAGTTCCTTTCACCTAGCAGTCCAGAAACTAGGATCCTATAACTATTTTGTAAATAAATGATTTCAAGAATGCAGTCTTCACTTCTCCAACTACATGTATTAATGTCATTTCAGGTTAATATGATTTCAACAAATCCATAATTCTTGTACTATTATTGAGCTTCTAACCATATCCCTTAACAGCAGTATTTGATATCAACTGAATTTATTCTATACAATTATGCTAAGCAGTCAAATCTGATAATCTTTCTCAAAAATAAATTTACACTTAACCTTAAAGGAAACAAAAATGGAATGTTACTAAAAGATGTTGATGCACTTATGGAAATCATGGAAAGAATAATTACCATCAGGTTGTCTATAAGAATGATACACCTGGATATCTGTGATGGCATGCCATGAGTTAATCAGTGAGAGTCTGTCTGCTCCCGAGGTTTTATGGGCACGGCTGAGTGACTTGGTTTTCCCATCAGTCCAGTAGATGTAGTCTTCAAACAATGTTAGTGCAATCACCCCTGGAATATCTTGATTAGGGACTGTAATAGGAGATGGTAAGATTAATGTTCAGTCTTGGAAGACTGCCAGTTAAAATATTCAATACTACATGGGCTGACAGATACAACTGCTACAGAACTTCGTGTGAATAACTGCTGTGACAACCTGTCAGGCCGGCAAGGTTCTTTATTACCGGTTAAGAGAATGCAGGATCTGGCGCAGGAGGTTGCTTTGCTCAGATTTAGATTGTTTCAATCACTGGGAAGAAAATGAATTCAATCCTGCTTACAAGTAATGGCTGCTTCACCAGAAACAAATAACATCCAACATTTAAAACTTATATATATATGTATATCTCCATCAGTTGTTTCTAACTTATATCCTCCTTAAATCCACAGGTCATTGTACTGCTTTCTCCCACTTTTAAATGGATTAAATTATATATCCAGGATGAAATGTCTATCTACCTGGAGATAGAGTGACTATGACTACTATTAACCATTTTAGTCACTGAGATCTTATGAGTATTTTTGCTTGCAAAATAAGCTGGGATACGGATGGAGAAATATATAAATGTGACAAATAACAATGCATCATGCAGACTTAACAATTATAAAACTGCTTTGTTGCAGATTAAAATTGTTTTATAATTATACATTCATTAGAGGACTGGGTTTAAATGTAAACAGTAGATTGAGCTTCACAAATGTAAATTTTTCTTTCAAGAGATTCCAGGGTCCTATCTGGCAAATAAGATGTAATAAATTTGTTTGGTGGTTTGGAGTTAAATAATTTTAAAATGTGATAGAGGGTTCTTCAACTTTTTTAAAAAAAAGCAATAAATAAAGAAAATTGAAATTCCCTAATTTGCACAAACATTCCAATATATTTCTCTATATAAATTTTTAGATCTACTTTTAAAAATTCTGTAAAATGTTCATTAATGAGAAAAGGTACTATAATTCAGGTAATATGTACTTTTTTATATATTAGAACATAATGACAGAATTTATGTTTGGCATATTCCTCATTCAGCAGTAACTGAAAAACTACCAAAATTTAAAATATAATTCACTTTTTCTAGGGAGGTTTACAGCCTTATTTTTAAGATGCTGGGTAAATTTATATTGTTAACTAGAAGTAGAAATTTTAAATCTACCAAATTGTTATTTTTACTCAGATGGGCAAAATGTGATCAGAGAATTCACTATGACTCAGAAAATACAGAAATAAAAGAGTTAAGACTCCTTCAAATGGGTGACACTTTAAGCCATTGACTACTATAAATAATGTAGTGTCTAGCCAGAAATCCATCTCAGAAGAGATACTATGCATATGAAGGATATAAAAAAATCAAGAAAAATCCAGATGTGCACACTTCTGATGCAGATATTCAAACTGAATTATCCGTGTAATTCCCAGACATGGAGCCCATTGCCACAATGATAAGTAGAATTGAATAAAGAAAGATGAAAAGTAGGACATTTTACCAGAATGAATCATGTCTGAGTTATTTATGCAAACTATGCCCACTCTCCCCCTTTGACTATATAAATTCATTCCAGAAAGATAAACAAATGTGGCAAAATGTTAACAATTGGGTGACTCTTGGTAATAGGTGATCATTACAGCAATCTTTCAACATGTGTGTATGTTTGAAACTTTTCAAAATAAAATAAAAATACTCAGAAAAAATTGAAAGTCTCAGAAACATTCAACTCAGATTTCCTTAGATGTCAAGCAAGTAATTACATCATTAAATAGGGATTCAAAAATTAATCATCACTTTAAAATAATGTCAGTCCACCAGAGATTCAATTAGCTTCTGTATAAAAAGTGAAGTTATTGTAAGAACTTGCCTATTAGCATCTCAAAAATAGCACAGTCTGTTGAACTATTCAATAACTAGAGCTGACATTTATTCAGCCCATGGGTGCCAGAAAGTAGGCCCTTGGCTCTAATGGGTGGGGGAGGCCATTCTGGTCCCAGAAGGAAGAATTATCAGGCCCACATATCGATAGATCTGAGATTGAGAAACCCCATAGTAACATATCAACTTTGTACACCTATTTAATTTAATACTCAAAACAACTCTATCATGAAACAGTTGACCTCACTTTCAGATAAGAAAACTAAGATTTGGAAAACAAGTAATTTGACCAGAGAGGATGGAGAAAACTATGAAGATGCTGGTATCTGAATCTAAATCGGATTTGCCGGCTGCTGAGTTCTTTGCCACTTTACCTATCAGACTTTAAGAAAGCCGTCCTAGTAAGGTAAAGTGTGGTTATGGACTGAATTGTGTCCCCTCAAAATTCATATGTTGAAGCCCTAGACCCCAATATATCTGTATTTAAAGATAGGGCCTTTAAAGAAGTAAGTTAGATTAAATTAAGGTCTTCAGAGTGGGACCTTAATCCAATATAACTTCTCTTACAAGAAGAGAGGGACACCAGGGGTGTGCACATACAGAGAAATGGCCAGGTGAAGGCACAGCAAGAAGACGGCTATCTACAAGCCGAAGGGAGAGGCCTCAGGTGAAACCAAACCTGCAAACATCTTGATCTGGGACTTCCAGCTTCCAGGACTAAGAAAATACATTTCGGTTGCTTAATCCGCCAAGTTTGTGGTAGCCTTAGCAAACTAATACAAGTATATAAAACAATGGGACTAATTTCATAAGCTCCATGTGAATATCATTTTATTTAATTACTTGAATGCAATTACACTGTATATGATTTTCAGACATGAGACAATTTAAGCACAGGGCAAGTTTGCTATCTCTAAGTTTGTAGTTATTGGCCACCAGAAACCCTCTGTTATCAGGTAATCAATATAAGTGCATAGATATCAGAAAAATGAACTCTTATTTTTGGCACATAGCTGGATGTACAAAGAATGTAGAAAAGTCAGGTTAAAGTGAAGAAAAGTAGTCCATTTTCCCAGGAATTGAATCCGTTTGATTCAATTCCTTATTTGATACTGACAAAGAAAAACAGGACTAACACTAGGATCTTTATACAAGCCTATTCCAAGCCCATTCATTTGGTAAACATACTTATTTCCCAAACAGCAAGCATCAAACACAACCACCAGAGTATTCCTTCTAGAGAAAAGAAATGAAGTAAAAACACCAACTATGTTAACCAAAAGAAATCTAGTCTCATACATCTGTAACACTATAGTGGCTCCAACAAGCTACTCTCTAAGAGATAGTGACGTGTTCCCTAACACCACGACCAATGCCGATAAAAATCAAGTAAAATGAAAGAGAGCAAAACAAACAAACAAGAATCTTTACATATTGCCTTTTCTGGGGTTTGACTCATAACTTGGCAGTATGCCTCATTTCCTCTTTAGGACCTAAAATCTCCTTATGAGAGTTATTTGACTATCTGCTTAAGTTTCTGTGAAAAAACTGCTATATGGTAACTGATAAATGGTAAGTATAAATGCATGGATGCTGTGTTTGTTTTTCCATCAACACAAAGACTTCAACCTACATTGGGAGTAAATGAGATGTTCCGAGCCAAAGCATTATATATTTTGGTATGGGAAACGTTCCTGATTCAGAATGAGAAAAATAAACTTGCTTACTTTTGGTTGTATCTCTATTTATATACTTATTTTCACCTTATAGATATGTGTATATATGTACATCTATATGTGTGTATATACACGTGTGCGTGTATTAGGTATGTGTGCATATGTAACATATCTGTAATATATATATGCATAATATATACATACATGTATTATATATACATGCATATATTACAGAGCAACAAAAAAGATTAATCTTGTGATGTAATTTGGCAGTTAGTGGAGCTGACAAAATAGACAAAATATATATAAAATATAAACATGAAATGTGATGGTATATGTGAGAAATATTTAACACAAATTCTTACTAAGACATGGTTGAGTTTATGGAAAAAGCAGTCAATGTTTTCTCAGAATAATGGTTATCCTTTTCTAAGAGGAAAATAATATGGCCCCCTGTTATACATAAGACTGCTTTTGTTTGATTGAAAGAAAAATGCAAAAAATAAATGTAGGGAAACTTTCATTTTACAGGTATTCAGCAGACATACAAAAACGACACTAAAAACAGAACAGTTGTGTGGGCTGCAGTTTAACAGGTACTTATTATATATTTAAAACCTATTTTAAAGCTGCTTTCTGTAGTTAGGCCTCTATTCTGTACAACAGCGGTATTTATTGTACTGTTTCCAGCACTCCACTCAAGCACTAGGCTCCTAACTTTTATTTCATAGACTATATGTATCAGAAGAAAGGAGCTGATATTTGGCAAAAAATAAATCGAAGAAATACTCTTTGCGGAGTTTTTCTCTTTTAGTCAAGTAGGTTGCTACCCTGGTAAGGTTCCTAGTAATTACGATAAATAGAAAAAGTGGAAATCCAGAATATGCTTTCAGCTTAACTGTTGCCTCACAGTTAGAGATACTCTATTACGAAACTCTTGATTATTCATTTTTGGG
This sequence comes from Grampus griseus, assembly GCF_964374135.1. Classification (NCBI taxonomy): domain Eukaryota; kingdom Metazoa; phylum Chordata; class Mammalia; order Artiodactyla; family Delphinidae; genus Grampus; species Grampus griseus. The sequence goes on along the minus strand of NC_139001.1, from coordinate 88,925,658 downwards.
AATATCATTTATCATGCTAAACAAGTATATTCCTGGATAATACCAGTCTAATTATATATTTGGGACTAACCTAGTTTAAATACTTAAGAACAGAATGCACCAATGACATAGTACTCATCTCTTGTTGAGTTAAAATCTTATAGTTGGAGTTCTGGGTAAGATATTACATTGGGATAATGGCAGATTCAACATAGCTTTGCCCAGTGGGTTAGTACTTAAATAGAAATTTTACTACTAATGCCATATTTTTTTCTGATTTTTCTCGAAGATTTACTTCAAGGATGTAAATGTCATTTTAAAATATTATATGGAACAATTTTTAATTTTGTTATTTAAAAATTATTATAAATATTTTCAAAGGAAGAACAAAGTTCAACCACCAAATTCAGTAGTTATTTTTATTAAGGAATCAAGATAAGAGTAACTTGAATATTGATTTTTTTTCTTTTAGTTATAAAGAATTTATGTATTGTTTGGAACACCTGAATGATCCAGTAAAGTCAACCTGACCCTCACTCTACGGCTGACAGTTTGGAAACAATCTCCTAAAACTTTAAAGTTAATAAGCATATCAAACAAAATATTAAATTCTATCATCTTTTGATTTTTAATACATTTTAAGACTCTCTCTCCCATTTTTCTTATTCTTGGTGTCATTGTCCCAAGTAGTCTCACCTTCCCTCACACCTGAAAAATTGCAAAATTAGTCTAATTTTTCTCATTGCTTTTAAACTCTTCCACTCTTCCAACCTTTTTTTTTGTAACAGCCAAGCTTCCTGTAGTAAACAGAGAACATGTTTTTAAATGATAATTGAAAAGAATTTAATTGAAAGAAGTCAGTCTTATGTACGCAACTGGTTTTATTATTTTTCTCTTAATTATTTACAGAGGTGTGGCTAAGGAACCGATGATAAAGTTCTTTCCTAGATCTGATACCAGAAGCTGGTGAAAGCTGTAGCTAAGGAAAAAGCCACCTACCAAAAGCAGATGACATTTGGCAGAGGAACTCAGCCACTGCTAAACCACTGTAGTTGGTCATGGAGGGAAAGGGGATAAATAAATATTCTGGCCTCTTGCTTCCTCCATTGTCTAATCTCCTGCCAATGCTTTCCATGGTTTAAATCCAATCTGAGGCTGGAAGGTAAAAGAGCCGGGGTGATGCAGTCCACAGAAGTCCGCCTTCTAGCATACAGAGCATGGCAAAGAGGCAAAGATAGAATAACTAGAACTCCCTCCAGTAAATATTTCCAATATTTCTTCTATCTCGCATCTCTCTTCCTTGATCAAAAACCACCAATGACAGCCATTCCCTAGGCAGTACTGTGCAAACTATTTAGCCTGACTGAAACTTCTGTCTTCAGAAGAGAATATCAGGATCCTCACTAATCCTCTATTCTGAGAGACCTTGACACTAACAATTTTCCCTGATATCTTTCTAGAAGTCTAATTTACAATACGGTATGTAGAGAAGCCAGGAATTAAAGTAGTAGAACATGAAAACCAAAAAGGAAGATATAAAACAAAGAAAAACAATTAGCATTCAAAAAATGAGGTGAGATTAATCAAAGGCTACAAAAGGAGTGTAACATGATAAAATTAGATGATGGAAGAAAGTGATCTAACATGTCAAGAAAGTGGAAGATTCATGACAGTGGTGAGTACGTGGGTGAATAATGGTTTCTAGTTTATAGAGAGTAATGGAGAAGAGTGGGTTGAGGGGAAAATGGCCATAGTATACTAATTTCCAGAGAATGACTGCTGAGTCAGTAGCTTTAGTTACAAATGCCCCATCAAAAAGAGTATGCTTTATGTAACCTTAGTGCCAAGAACATTTGTTCTTTGTCCGTAATTGGGCATCCCCTTCAGTGTTACTGTTGGCAGAAGATTTTTTTAAAATAATTATTTCCTCAGAACCATCTACAACAGGCTACAAAATATTCCATTTAACATTTGCCTACATGAACATTTTTTCCTGCCTACTCTTTAATACAACCCTGCTTAATGGAAACAGTACTACAAATAAAATTTCAGGCATATGGATCCAAAATCCATTGTTCAAAATCAATAAAAACATTATCAAATGGTAGAAACACTAATAATAGTCAATATCACCAAACATGATGATAAAATGTTCAAAAGTTATTTTTTCCAATAAAAAGTATGATCTTTCAAAAAGTTCATCCATCACTGAAACCTTAAAGAGGAGGAAAAATAAAGGTCTTCCATTCAGCATATGTCAGAGTACATAGCAGATATGAGCTGATGCTACTTGAGCGTCTATTATATGAGGCTGCCTTTGGAATACCGACACTGATCAAATGTCCAGACAAAAGTTACATGTCCTTCCTTAATGCAGTAGTTTACACTGGGACACTTAAATGTGAAACTTTTTGAAATAAATGTAATGTATGATGGCAAAATATAGAAATTATTTAGAGCTCTTCTTTAAATTAAAACCATTATTAAAAGACAGAAGGCATCCTTTGCCTACCCTTTTCTGGTATTCCTTGCCTTTTATTGTCTACCTTGTCACCTCAAATCATATACACTCTCTACATAGATTAGGAATATTCAACTTCATATAATTTAATCCCTTCCCTTCCCTCACATATCTTTAAATTATTCATAATATAAGGTCATATATGGCCACTTTCATATTTAATATCTAAAAAGAGTATTTCTGCTAATGAATAGCAGTATTTATAAGTTTACAATGTAAATTATAGTTCATTTACTTTGAAAACTAAACTGTGCCTATAAATATCGTCTCTTGATGATGACACTGCTCTTCAATCTCTGAAGTAAACAAAACAACACTGTTTCATGCACTTGGTAAAGATATATTCCAGTTGCTTTGAAACTCTCTGGACTTTTCTACTGGTGATACAAACCTTCATAGATACTTGGAAATGTACTTTCAGAGCTGACCATCAGTACTAAATATAAGTTATGACATTCTACATACATATGCGTTAGGAATGTGTTTCTTAGAGCTTCCTAATGAAAGCTGAAGACTTTGAAAAGCCCTTTGCCTTTGGAACAGATATCAAGTAGAGCCATTTACATGAATTTAGTATCTGGTTGTCCCACATTCCTATAATTATAAATATGCTTCTAGAATAAAAACAGAAAAGAGTGTAACATATTACAAGCATTTTCAAACGTGTTCTAGTACTCCTAGGAATAACTAGGGATAAGTGAGTGAACTGAATGAACAGTCCTCCTCTCCCCCAGTTCCAACCTCAGTCAATTCCTTTAAGAAATGTTAAAAAATCACTGATTGATTAGAAGTCCTATTTTGTGGGTAAGAACTTTGAACTATAGTGTGGCAAAGCAACTTGCCTAAATTAGAGAGTAACCTAACCAAAAACTAAAGCTACTAATTCCCAATGCTGCACCATGTCATATTTGGGACGGATAACACTGTTGAAAGTGGCTGAAAACTCATATAGGGTAATTCTTTAAATTTATATTTTAAAAAGTATATGGAATGCATGTGACATTTGCAAAATAATAACCTGTTTAGACATATACACAATTTAACGTAACATGTTCTATTCAAGGGACAAAAATAAAAGATATGATTGACACTGAAATTCTAAAACTTTTCAGAAATGGCAGTTAATTTCAATTTATTTGACTGGTTCAGGAACATTTCTATAGTAACTGAATTTTATTTTGCTCCCTTCCATTAACTTTTATTGTATTGTAAACAGCAGCACATCAACACCATTGGCATAAAATAGCCTGTGAAGTCAACTGTTTGTAACGGACTGTGAATGATAGGAAATTTTTTTTCAAAAGTACTAAAATGCAATATCTTATCAAGAAAGAAACACTCTAGAATATTGTAAAATTGGACGGTGGTGTTTATTAGATTCTCTCTCTTTTTTCAGTGGGCTTTGGTGGATATTTACATTTTCTAAAGACCTAAATGCAACAGCTACTGACTTTCAGGATACAGGAGCACAAAGTACTCCCTTTGTCTTTTTCAGTGTGTTTTTCCCCCTTAGAACAAAACCCGCTAAATATATCTTTGCTATTTCACCAGTAGCACACTGAGATCTGGATTCTTTTCCCAACATTGATTAGATGATCACTGCATGGGTTATGATTTGGATTTTAAATCCAAGCACAGAACTGCCTCCTCACAACACAAACTAGATTCCCAGAGCAATAAACAAACTAAAGTGTTGGACTGTCAATACAATACTGACACTTCAATATGAGTATCTTCAGGTCTAGGAGTATAGAAACAAATGAAGAGTCAAAGTCAACATAATAGCATGAAACTTTAAAGAATTTTTCCACAAAATAAAAGTTCAGTGATAAGCTATAGTTTAGAATCATACCCAATGATTAGTTTTCTGAGAAATTAGCAGTTGTGAGTGTATATTTTTCCAGTGTGCTGGATAAAATATGTACATAGCCGACTGATTTAACACAAGGTTAAATCATTCAGTGACTCGAAGAATATTCTGAAAAAAAAAAGTACTAGAAGAAATAAATTTTAAAACTCAAGGTCAAGCAATGTTTTTCTTAGCTCACCCTTTTGTTATTACAGTTTACACAGTATTTTCAGTCTTTTTGTCAAAAAACTACCTCTCTATCTCAAGTTCAATGGCAACTCACAAAAAAATGAGGAAAAATAAATCTGAATTTATGTGCTTTGATACAAGCAGTCAAAATGAAATTGTGATCTAAATATAATTTTCTGGTATTTAATTTTCTTTTCATTAAATGGAAAACAAAATCTCTAAGTTAAGCAAGATATGCAGAGTTAGGGCTGAAATTTTTCTCAGAAATGTCTATAAAATGTAACCTATTTTATAAACAGTTCATTAGAGAAGGCTATACTTTCATGATGCATAAAATTAATAACAAAGGATCTTTGCTGTGTTCAAATTTCAGGAATTCCGTGACATAAATTTTCAAATAAGAGTAGAAGTTTTCCCATAGGCAGGAGATAAAGTTAGTTTGGAAAGAGCCAACAGAAATATCAAAATGTCCCACTAAAGCAAGGTGTACATTTTTAAGCAACATGATTGTTCTCTTCACACCTTCAAATAAACAAACACACACAAAAACTGGATTTAATGAGCTATACTCTTTTATTTACAGTAATTATATTCTAATGGCTTACGTTTTTGTTTATTTATTTCTCATATATTTTGCAATTTATCTATGTCTACTATTTACATTAATCTGAAAAAGTTCAAGTATGGATATACCTTTATATATATAGGTGTGTGTTTATGCTATAACTGTTGCTATTAGAAACTATAACAAGCAGACAGAAAAATCTTCAGTTAGTCATCTTTTCAAAAACAAGGGGGCCTTGTGGAGAATGGAAGAGGCTTTGGAACCAGTTAGATCTGGGTTCAAATTCTAACTATGAGCTATTTGACTTTGGACAAATTATTTAATCTCTTTAAACTTATTTCCTTATTGCAAAATGGCTTTAATGACACATCTCATAGTGTTCACTGATGGAATGGCTAAAAAAGCATGTATTGCATCAAGCAGTTTCTTGAACACAGTAGGCTTCTAATAAAAGTATGAGTTTATAAGGGGATGGTTCCAGTTCTTGGAACCACAGTATTAAGCTAAGAAAATTTCCACTGAAAGCCAATAATAATAATAAATCATACATGCAAAACATCTAATACAACATCATGCTCAAGAACATATGTTTTCTTCTCTCATTGATTTGGTAAGTTCACAAGTACTCAACTTTAAAAGATATTAATAACTTTTGCAGTAATAATCAGGGAGAACTGAGGACTGGATAGGTGATTTGAGATTTTAACTAAGGAAATAAATCTGGTTATTACAGATTTATTTGTAAATAAATTGGAGACTAACCTGAAATTAAAACTTTGGGATTTGGCAAAAATTCTAAAGTGATCCACCTAACTGGGAGACTTAGAATTTTAGTTCTGGAATTCCCCTTTGATGCCATTTTTTCCAATACCCTTATTTCTATGGATGAGGCAACTGAGACCCAGTGAAGCTACACATACATTTCAGGGTGAAAAAGCTTTCTAACAGTGGATCCCACCCCAACCCACCCTCACCCTTAGGTTCCCCAAGCTTCTTTTAAGATGCTAAGGGTTTTCTTTCTCCAGTCTGAGAAGATCCTTTTACTCAAAGATTTGTGCTCCAACAAAGTTTTAGAACTTCTTATCCAACATCAAAGCCTAAAATTCTCTGAGGAGGACTGTGGTTTGGGGGTGGTAAGAAATCAGTCCCAAAAATATAGGCCTACAAGAAGAATATTATTATTTAGAATCATTGTGTTTAGAATATATTTAGAATCATTCTGTTTCTGTATAAAGACAGATTTAAACTTAAAAACTGAGCATTTCAATCTGGAGAACATTTTGAAATGCCAAGTTTCTCACTGGACCTATTTTATATCTCAAGGAATAGTAGGAGGAGAGAGATTCACTCATTTGCAATCTTTCTTCTAGGTAAATTATCAGGTATTCAGAAAGGCTTTTTAGGTAAATATATGATAAAGAATGTTTAACCATATCCTTAGAATTTCTTTGATGTTGACCCTTTTGTTAAATAAATGTACCTCTCATCAAGACAGAGCTTTTCAAGAAGAATCTCTAAGTTATGCTTAGTCTAGTACTTTTTATTTCTTTAAAAAATGTACAAATATATTTGAAATTCATAAGTTATCCAAACTGTGAGTTATTTCCCCCTGGCTAAGTAGATAATAATATAAATCATTCACTTAATATTTGCAGCTCAACCACCAATATTTCTGCTGTTTTAAGTTTACAGATCTTTCCTCTTTATTCTGCTAAATAACTATTGAATGTAACATTTTATCCCCATTCCCACAGCTATAATCACTTCAAGTGTTTTCTCCTAAAATATTTTAACAGCCTCTAAATTGGTTGCCCTTCCAGGGTCTTTCATTTTCCATGCTGTTGTCAAATCTAATAACAGCACTCTATCAACTAAATGCCATCAATGTCTCCCTATGACCTATATGATAAATTCCAAATTACTTAACATACAAGGCCTGTCACAATCTGGCCCCAATTTGCCCTTGTTCATCTAGTGTCATTATCTTCCTCTTACACAACTTCCAGTTTACAAATTGTGTAAACCCCATACTGTTTCAAGACTCTATTACATTTTTGCACATGCTGTTCCCTCTGTGTGATGAATCCTTCCTTCATTTCCCCATATGGAGAGCTTGTCCTACATCTTTCAGATTTTTCAAAGATCCCATCACTTCACCAAACACTTCCCTAATCCAGCCTGCATTTTGGCAATACTGTACATATACTGCTAACACCAATCTAATTTATGTTTTTACCTTCATATCAGTCTCTTCCCCCCACTAAACTATAGGTGCTTTGAAGGCAGGGACTTATTCAGCTTTGTAACTCCAGGGCCTCACATAATGCATGGCACAGAAAGAGACAACAGTAAATGTTTGTTGAATGAATGAAGGAATGAATGGGAAGATCTAAAAAAAAAGAAATCAGAGAAATTTAAAAAATGAACAATGAAACTGTGATTTAACTGTCTCTCTCAGTTATCCAGTAGTATGCATACTATTCTACAGTATTATTATACCATATTATTATATAATTATTGGAGTAAAAACCAGTAGAATAATATACACAGGCATTAGGGAAAGATTCATGTAACTAAGATTACACCTAAATGTTCCCAAGATAGCAAATTGACTAATTCTCTTTTTTTTAAATTTTACGATGTAGTGCTTGGACTTGTTAAGAAGGTGGGTTGGGGTAGAAGAGGTAGCAGAGAAAGACGGATGTAAGTTCTCAAGCAATTTTCCAGTTACATGGTCCTCAGAGGTAATCTGATCTATCGCTTAGGCACAGAACTCAGATCTTTTAGAAACTCTTAGGCTGGGCAAGTAATAAAATAATGCTTCATTTATGGAAATGCTGTATGGTTTAAACCACAACATGTTTGGGGGAAAAAACCTTCTAAACTGTAAAGTGATACTCATGGTTTAGTTTTTTCTCCATTATTAAACTTTGACTTATTAAAAGAAAAACGTAATTCTGAAATTTTCATACACCCTTTATACTCTCAGATTACTTTGTCATGACTGGCATATCCCATTCTTTTGATGAGCTCTGGCTCTAGTTTTAATAAAAAGAATAAATGAGAACAATAATACTAGTCTGGTTAAGAGAGAAGAGAGGTCAGTGGCCAAACTAATACAAAAGTTACTAATGTTATAATAGTCTCATTTTCCACCTCCAAATATGCAACTAGAAAACCACAGCTTTTTTTATGTCTTTATGGGGACAATGCAAGGAGTAAAAAAATCCTATTCCTCTTTACAGACATTGCAAATGAATGACTCTTTTTTCATTGGTTGTGAAATTGGCGTAAGTCAGGCTGTGTACAGTTAGTAGCTCATTAGTAACTACCAGGTAATTACTGGCTTGCATTCAGATATTGACAGATGCCTAATAAGACACTTAGTGAATTTTTCATTAGTCTTTCTGAAAAAGCCTTCAGGAGAAAATATTTCTGAAGGCAGGAACTCTTTTACTTTCCTTTTCTCCCCCCTTGAGCCTCAAAGTATTTTCAAAAATCAGATTTTTAAATGTTAATAACATCATGCCTGAATATCTTTCAGCCAAATATTTTACTCTTCAGTAAATTTAGTTTCACTTCTCCTTGCTATCTATGTCCATCTACCCAAAGTCATCACCAGTACTGTGATTGAAAGACACTTAATTTACATGCATTCAATTTTGTATTAAGTTTTCAAAGCATTAGTCATCCACATATCTGACATAATTTTAAAATAATGGGGAGGGGATGGAATCAATAGTTTCTAATGGACATTTTTAACTAGTTTTTGTTATTCAAACAAAAGGCTCAAACAAAAATAGGCAAATATTTGATGCTAGAATATATTTTAAATATTTACCTATCTAACCAAAAATTGTTTAAATTTTATTGTACAGTGAAATTTTAGCACAAAGTAATACATTCACAACAACTTAGCACGCTAAAAATACATGCTAAAAATGGTTATGTGGTGAAAATACTGATTGCTACAATAAAACTCAATTATATCATCTACAAAAGTTGCAGAACATTTCATTATTGATTCTTCAAAGGAGATATAACTGCTGAATGCTAAGTGTAATTTTGATTTGACAACATTGCTTTTGCTGTAATTAAAACCCTAAAGTGATCTTTAAATAACTCTTCATTCCAATTGCATCCTGATGAGTTTCTTTATAATTGGAATGCCAACACCTAAATAAGCGACTCATCCGACACTTGTCATACTTCAATGTTCCCACCCTTAAAAAAGCACCTCTAAAAGCTTTCTGTTGGCATTTTTAGTTAGACATATTTATTTAAACAACAACTGAGAGAAACTTGGGCAGAGTTAAGGAGTGATGTGACTTCAGTGATGTATACCTCCTTTATTATTTATTTTTTTAAATTTATTTTTATTAAGGTATACTTGATTTACAATATTATGTTAGTTTCAGGTGTACAACACAGTGATTCAATAGTTTAACAGATTATACTCCATTTAAAATTGTTATAAAATTTTGACTATATTCCCTGTGCTGTAAAAATATATCCTTGTAGCTGTTTTATTTTATACATAGGAGTTTGTAACTCTTAATCCCCTAATTCCACTTGCCCCTTCCCACTGTTAGTTTTTAATTTTTTAAAATTCAGTGGCTTCATTCTTCTCTACACTGGCATACATTTAAAGGGCTTCACCTGACAGGATTAAATTATCAATAATTCTCTCTTCCTTGTCATTTCACCTCTTTCCTTCTTCCAGGGGTTTTGATCTAAGCTTACTGCCAGAGAAGAAAGCAATCTCTTAAGCTAAGCCATACAAATGTATGGCTTTACTTGGGATCTCTCAGTGAAACTTTACAGTCTCTCAGTACTTTACAAGATATTTGAAGATGAAAACACCTAATAACAAAGGTGACATTAAGTCACTACAGATTAATAAAAATTTGTTCCTCTTCTTCATTCTGGGAAAAACCTAATCTTTAAAAAGCTACCTGCATCTAAAATATTTTGAGTGTTCATGAATTGTTTGTGGTTTCTGTTATATTCATGTCATCTTCACCTGGATCCCATTCTTTTTTATTATGTCCTTCTCCTTTGCTCTTGTTAATTCCCTCATCCTCAGCTATTTTTTCCTCTAAGACTTTTTGCCCATCCCTAATTCTAGCATTACCTCCCCCATATCAAATTGCTTCCTTCATTTGTTTTATATTTAGAGTCTTATAATCTACTCAGAGTTATAAAAAATAGAAAAATAAAGTACCTATAGAATTTATATTCAAATAATTTCCTAAACGTTACTCTAATTTGAAAGCTGTTTTTCATGTTACTTTTTGTTGATGCTGTTGATTACATAACAATAAATTTAATCATGTATGTAGTCTAACTGATAACTTTTAAATATTACTTCACTGTCTTTAAAGAATTATACTTTCACTTAGTATTTAAAAAAAGAAACCTATCAGATTGCAATAATAACCTTATTTTTATAAGCAAGTATTCTGTTTCAGTTCAATTAGGATATATGTATATATTAACTTATAAAAATATCATTCATTTACTATAAAAACTATTTAGAAAAGTACAATTAGAGAAAACATTCACAATGTCAAAGTGATTTTATGTATGACTACAGAAGGTCTGAATAAATAGATCTAATTCTTATTTACCAATATTGTCACAAAGGAATATAATAATGTAATCTTAAATTAAGAAATGTATTTGATGAAAGTATATAAAATAAATAAATAAATATATATATATATATATTTTTTTTTCTAAATGACTATTTTATGCACTGGTGAAATACTGAATCATTTGTGCTATGGGACCAACCTTTATGTCTGTGAGATCCATCCATGTTGCTAAATTCAATATGATTTTCATCAGCCCAGTAGAGTCTATGGTTGACATAATCTATTGTTAGTGCCATAGGTCTAGAAATCTTGGTTTCTACGACAACACTCTGATTGGTTCCATCCATTCCAACACGTCCAATGTGAGGATACTCACAGCAGTCAATCCAATATAAATACCTAAAAAAGAAAATCAATAGCCACGTTGTTTATAGACACTCAGGGAGTAAAACATCTTACAGTATTTCTCTTATTTGCTTAGTTATTCCCAAATTAATTCTTGTATCTCTCTAATTGCAGCTTGTAAGAAGCATACTTCAATGCAAACTTTTCTTATGCTTTTTTTTAAAACATGTAGTACACTTTGAAATATCCATATAATTTTAAACATATGTTTCCTTTAGTATACAACTCATATGTATATAACATTTCTGCAAGTGTTAACAAATAATAGATGCCCAAAACTAAAGAGGTAAACCTTCAAAATGCATCTATAATGTTAGAGGAATAAAACTATCTAAATATTTTTTTTTCTTTTGTGTTTTACCTATGAAAAATTAAAAATGAATTACGGAGAAGTACATTATATTTTTTTGAATGTTCATTGTTCAGTGTGGTAGCCACCAGCCAATTGTGACTCTTTAAATTTAAGTTAATTAAAATCATATAAAATTAAGTAAATTCCAAAAGTGAAAAATAATTTCCTCCATTAAATCTGCAGTACTATTAACAAAGTACTGCAGATTCTTAGAGGTCAATAGTAATGTTTTTGAGGTCATTAAGTAAATTATGAATTTCAAATGGTCTGAGCTCCATGTAATAGCAAATATCTTTTGTTTGTATTCTGAACATTTTATTTGGCTAATCTTATCATCATCTTGAACCAAGATACCACAAAGAAGAGGAAGAGCATATTTCATGGAGTCCAACATCTGTTACATCACTCCCAATAAGTTCACTGAGAGTTTGAGGTCTGAAATCCTCACCCTGACACTCAAATTCTTCATTACTAGAAACAGACTTTTCCAATTTACTTCCCACTATTGAAATGTATGAACTGAGGTCTAGTTGGAGTATTTATAGTCCTACATTTTCACTTTTTTGCTTTTATCATATCATTTGCCTTGCTCCTGCCTCTTCAATACAGATATTATGATTCAGACGTTATTCAGTGTCCCCTCTGTTCTCCACAAACTCTTTTCTGATTTGCGTCAGTTCATGTTTTTCAAGGTAGGTTACAAGATTATATATATTTGAGAAATGGTTTGTTAAGCAAAGTAAGCATCATCTTGTTAATTATAGGATTCTTCAGAGCTTTTAATATGCTATATGATATAATGACTCTCTAAGAGGGAGCTAAAATATCCTTTGTTTATCATATAGTTTTGGGTAACTACATTTATTTTCCTAGAGCAGTTCCTAGGAAACACACTTTAGGAAACTGTGCTTTAGCACCTTCCGGTCTACAGAATTTCTTTATCACATGTATAACTGAACAACACATATATCATGCACATAGGAACCCACAAAGCAGTAATGATGTAGGTTCTCAGGCTTCAGAATCAGAGAACCTAACTCAATAAATCAGTTGGTGAAACATCTCTGATAAACCCCAAAGCCGTGCTTAAGTGGATTGAGAAACATATCTTGAAACAATGATTCACTGAGGCTATATAATATGTGTCAGACATTGCTTAGTACTGGGAACACAGAGGTAAACAGATATGATTTTTGCCATCAAAGATCTCTCAGTGAATACAGTAGAGGTGAATGTAAAACAAATGAAAAAATTAAAGCATGTTATGATAAAACTACTTTACCATGGAGGCACAAAAGAAGGAATGACAATTTTACCCAGATGGAAAAAAGCATGAAAAATCTTATCTTCATTAACTACCTTATAAATTTCTTGATAACAATGATCTTTTATCTCTTTCAGAATTTAGAATAAAGTATAACTTAAAGATTTTAATGCTGCAACAGGTCTTGAAGATCATGTAGTTTCAGGCCTTCATTTCACTGACAAACTGAGACCATAAAATATTATGAGCTTTGTCCTAGTCTGTTATGATAGTGATAAAGCTGGAACAAGGGCTCAGGTCTCTAGATTTATAGACTAGCTTTTTTTAAATGTATTTTTTTATATTTAAGATAAAACTCATATTCCATTAATAATGTTGTCTAGCTTTTTTTTTTTTTTTTCTAAGCAACACTATGCAGAGTCTTAAAAGCAAAAAAGGCCTAAAAACAGGTTACTTGGGTTCATATTCCAGGTCCACCCATGTGAACTTGGCACTTTAGTTAGCCTCCCCTGAGCCTGGATTTACTCATACGTTCAAAAGTGATAATAATAGTTTCTACTCACAGAGTCCTGTAAGGATTAAAAGAGAGAACACAGGGAACAAACTTGGAACATTTATGAACATGTAGTTAAGTATTCAGCAAATATTAACTATTATTATTTTACTTGCACTAGCTACACAATATATGCATTCATATTAGTTTAGTGATAACTGTCTAATAAATTACTGCATCTGGATTGTATGTATGTTATTACATGATTTGCCTGGATTTTATCATGTGTGTTATTACCTGATTTGCCTATTTAAGTACCCATCAATTAGAAGAATATTATAAAAATGTTTTACTGTATTGAAGGAAAGCATAGTTTAACTGTACTCAGTATAAATGAGCCTTCATAAGCACAGAAATTACTGTGCATCTCTCCTTATGGGTAGCTAACTTGTGATGACTAAATTTCATTTCCTTTTCCATAATTAAGCCTCATTACTATACATTTAAGTTTCTCAAAAAGCCCATACTAGACATTCTGGTCATTTTAACATCTAAAATGCAACCTGCCAAATGTTATCCAAGTAAAAAATTTGTTGTAAATAATTAAAGCTGAAAAATGAAAAGTTCAGTGAAAATGTCAAAAGGAGATCCTTAAATTTCACCCATATAATATGTAAAATTTACCTAAGATCACATACGAAAAATCTCAGCTCCAAATAATAGCTATTCTGTAAGTTATAACCAAGAGTAAACATATAAAAGAATGTCTTCTTGTAACCATAACAACAGGCTTTTGTGATTCCTGAGGATGTCTTTTATAGTTGAATCTGATACATTTTATTTCTTTAAAACAAATTAAAATAGAAGTCTGCTATCAGTTTTCACTTTTTTTTTTCCTGAATTCAGGGAACATATTTAGAGAAATTTCTTCCAGTTGGAATTATTTCTGATTTTGAACTATAAAATTAATTTTTAATGTTCATTCCCTGTGTGTTTTTGCCTAAATATGGGATTATAGGCTTAAAAATTGGTAGGAAAAAGGTGGGGATTTTTAATGTGACTGGTTAGCTTAATGAAATATTTCTGTTTTTCCCCACAGCAATAAAAAACAGAGTTTTCTTTCCTTATACGATTTTCATTCCCTCACAACAAAGGTTCCCTTTGTTATGACTCTTCTCTTTGAAACATGCAGGTTGTTTTCATACCAATAAATTGGTTTCTGCATAGATGCAGGTGCAATGCCCCTGCAAACTACAATCCTATGGTTTGTGTATATCCAGTAGCCTATTTATTATTACCTTCAACAGTAAATTTAACAGTTTCTGTGTTAGGCACAAGCAGTAATTAAGCCATGGCTTTTCTGTTAAAGGAATTCGCTTTCTAGATGGAGAGAGAAACATGTACACCAATAACAGTCACGTAATGTTACATGTTCAATATGTGGTGGCTACTGAGATGCAATTGGGGAACTTTCACAGAGGAAGTGATATTTTTTGCTGTTGTTGAAAAAATAAGAAGTTATTCTAACTGGAGGAAAAGCACAGGGGCATTGTAGAAAGTAAGAATAGCATCAGCCAAGATATAGAAGCACAAAATGTGTCTTTTCCAAATGTATTTGCACTTCCAATATCCATATTAACAATAGTGGATAGAGATTCTGAGAATATAAAGTGTCCTTCGACATACTCTCATTAAACGTATTTCAAAGTCAAAACAGAACCCAGTATTATTTTCTTGTGATATTGCTAATAGAGTATTAGAAAAGGAAAATAAATAAAAATATGTTTTAAAAATAAGGCATGCATATAGCTGATTCACTTTGTTATACAGCAGAAACTAACACAACACTGTAAAGCAATTATACTCCAATAAAGATGTTGAAAAAAAATGCATGCTTATAATGATTAGGCAGTTTTATTTCCAAAAAAACTCATATTATTTGTAGTAACTTAAAATTTTATAAAAAGGCAAATTGTTAAAATGGAAAAAAAAGTATTTTTTTTCTTATGCCCTGTTTGGATGGCTCTTGGAAAACCTGCTCACAACCCAAGATAACTTTGTTACTGGAAACTCTAATGTGATACATGTAATAGGGAAAAGAGCTGACCAAAATTTGGAAACTGGATTAAATCCCCAGTTTAATATTGTATTACAGTACCTAAATGATCCTGAGAAAGTCACTTAGCCACTCTGAGGCTGAATGTTCATACTTGTACTAAAAGTATAATAATAAAAATACTCATATCTGTTTTAGAGACTCTGAGTAAACAGTATAAGCATCTAAAGTGATAAAGCACAGAGATAGTTTTCTAATTCATAAAATGCTATAGAAGTGATATTGATCATCATTATCATTATTATTATTATATGGGACCCCCAATCCCAGTAGGTCCTTCCCCTTTCTTATATCTGCCCCTTTTCCTCTGTTCCTCATATTCTGAGGAAATCATTTTTCTATTTACCTGTTTGCCCAAGCCATAAGCCTCATAAGGTTTGTTTTGTTGTTGTTGTGTTGTATTACATTCTGATTTATCCCTAGCTCTTTTTTACTCTATAAAGTGAACTGGTATCAAAGTTCTGCAATTTTATATACTTAATTTACTCCCTTAGTATGACTTATTTTCAGTTCCTTGGATATGCCTTCCTTTCCTATGTGTCTTTGTTTTCCCATAAAGCTTCTTCTTTTTGCCTGAAATGACTTCTGCTCTGAAATGTACCACATAACCCGGCTAATTCTTACTTCACCAGTCTTGTCCTGGAAGATTTCACTGACCCCATTTGAGATAGAAACATTTTCTGTTTTCTCCACTTCATGAGTTATTGCATTATATGATAATTTTTGCTTATCTACCTACTCACTGGACTGTGAAATACTTGGAGACAAGGGTTGTGACTTTTATTTTTATATTATACCTAGAACAGTGCCAGATATACACTAGATGCTAGAGAAATATGAGTTGAATAAATGAATGAGCAGATGAATTTATTTTCTGTTAAACAGTCATATCATACATTTACTTTAATGTCTATCATAATGGTTTCTTGTTATGCTGAAGTGACATCTTAAAGATAAAATTATGCTCAGCACAGTTTTAACATTATATTTTCTATTCTACTTTAAAATGCATCTATATCTATGTCTCTTCTGTATAAATGACAACTTTTATAAACCTTAAATGTAAATGATATTAATGACCTAAAACTTATGATTAAATAAATTTTAATTTATTTACATTGATTTAGTACATTGATTCCCAATCAATAACAGAATGATTGGGATCATTGGATTTCAGCTGAACTTAAATGTAATAGCCAGGAAAATGATCTGTCTACTTGTATCTTCTTTACCATTCTTACTAACCAGCATATCTAAATCGGTACTGTGACAACTGGCATACTACCATTGTAAGAAAGGACCCCCAAGCTACCTTCTAAATGTTTACTCGCTTTACTGCATTAGATACTCCAATGATCTTTATCTTCCCTTAAATAATCCTTACCCTATTCCTCACTAAATATCGCGACAGAAGTCACCTTCTCAAGGAAAGAGGGGTCAGTAGTATTGGCATATTCAAAACATATGCAAATCACAATGGCAATCTGACATAGAAAGGTTCAATTGCATTTTTATTAATCTTACAATTTGAGCTGTCATTTTTGAAGCAAGATTGTACAATATTTTAGACAGCTATGGCATTTTCACCCTTAAGCTCATCTCATAAAAGCTAAAATCCAAGTCGCCCTATTGTCTCACTCTGGGGAACTAGGAAAACAGTATGAACAAAAAAGGTGTCATTAAATTTTTTCTGTTGGAATCTGTTTATCTGCTATGTGGCTTTAATTGTTTCATAAAAAGATCTAATTTTTATGTTTCTTGGGTTATAATCTGCCATTCCATATCATAACAAAATAATATTTAAAAACGAAATCAAAGGAGTCTTCCATAATATCTACAATAATTTAGTACTTCATTGTTTAAGTTGACACTTTTGGTGGATGGGTTTATGTTGACGATAACTTAAGACTGCTGTCAGTTTATGGGATAATAACCATAACCTGGGAGAAATAAAACTTAAAGCTAGATCCAGCTGTGTTCACTATGCTAGCATACAGTTTTTGCTTTATAACTAGGAAATTCCATAATACTGTTATTATTAACAGATAATGTTTCTTTCATTTGGAAAATGAAGCATCTTGAAAATTATTGGATGAGAAGCTAAGATAGCCATACCGATTTTGAAGAAAAGGACAATGGACACACTAAAATAAATATCTTCTGATAAAATACCAAAGGACTCAAACATTCATATTCTTATGAATGAATAATGACGATAGCCAAATTTAGTATATCTGGCCATTATTTCTTGAAACATCTATAGAAACAGACGCTCTTGTAACTCTGTTTCAGTTAAAATAGAATTGACACTCTTCTGTTACTATGGTAAAGAAAATATTTTAAAAGGTAACAAAATAGTTACATAATTATATTGCAAAAATTTAAAACTTGCACCATTACCTTGGAAACAGAGTAGTATTTACAGTACAAGTCTTCTACTATTAGGTACTGCTTTTACCCAAATTAATATTTAAAATCAAGCTCCATGCATACTATGATATGATCACTTTGCCAATTATAAACATGAGACCAAAAATCAGAGATACAATATATTAACAAGAAGCAAAATCTAATTATTGCATATGGCATGATAAAACTGATTTGGTAAAACACTTTATAGGAAATTAATTTAGACAGCAGAAAATTTACAGCACTAGAGTTAGCATAATACTTGTTACTGTAAGTGTTTCCTATTTTTAAAAAGCAAATTTAACAAACATGTTCAATAGGTTGAACTTCTACAGAGATCATTTTGGAGTACGTAATCACTCAAATTGTAGTGTAAAAAAAAAAAAAGAAAGACATGCCTTCTCTACCTACCAAAACAACGTAATTGAAAGTGAATGATAATGGTCATAATATAGAACTTTAGCAAACAGGTTTTGACACCTAAATGTGTGTTCATCCCTCATCTGAGATATCCAGCCAGATGCCCTTGATCCTTATGATGACTTGTTCTTCTTTCTCACAGAGAAATGCAAATGAAACCCAACTCTAATATGAATCTTTCCTGATATTCCCCCTATGCTTTTCCCTCTGAATGCATAGATAATGCACCCTGTTATTTATTATTCATGGATGCTATTTAAGTCTCCTGTTCTAAAGTGGTTCAGGAATTACATCATCTCTATTCATGACTACTACAAATACTACAAAACAGGATCCAAGAGTTTGTGCTTCGCCTGTCTTTCCTCCAAGATTTAAACACATTAGAATTTGGATAAATCTGTATGTTTTATTCATTTCAACAATACATTTATTGATTAGTTATAAAAAGAGTTATGTTTAAAAACTTAAAAAAATACTTGCTCTAAAATCCCATCACTTTAATTTTTTTCTTAAAAAAATTTGTGATAGTCACATTTCTTTTTTTTTTTAAAGTTTTTTTGATGTGGACAATTTTTAAAGTATTTATTGAATTTGTTACAATACTGCTTCTGTTTCATATTTTGGTTTTTTGGTCACGAGGCATGTGGGATCTCAGCTCCCCAACCAGGGATCAAACCTGCACCCCCTGCATTGGAAGGTGAAGTCTTAACCACTGGACCACTAGGGAAATCCCTGTTATAGTCACATTTCTCTTTTTGATTTCTCAATAAAACTTTCTACACATTTACACTTTTCATGGGTTCCCATGTTAAAATCTATAGACAAGGATTTACCATATTGGACATAATCCACAGTCTTAATCTTTAATTTAAGATTTTCAATGTTTGTTACAAACCCAGCACGAGGATCTAAAGACAGGTCCCTGGGAAACTTCAGCCTTTTGCTAACCAGTATAGTAGGGTATAAGCCATTGAGTTTGGATACTTCAATGATCCTTTTTTCTGTGTCAGACCAATAGAGGTTTTTTCCAATCCAATCGACAGCAAGTGCACTGGGGACAGCTGTGTTATGCACTACCTAACAAAATAAGAATTTAAAAAGTTAACAGTGTAAATGCCTAGAATAAGAACTAAGCAATTGCTTCTTGATTTTTTTCAGAGATACAGAATTGTATTTAAACATTTGAAATGGGATTTAGATAAGCACAAAACATAGAACAATTTACCTAATAAAATTACTTACTTGTTTATGAGGAATTACCCAATATGTAATCAGACCCCTAGAAATTCCATAAAGGTTTAAGAAAGAAACACCAAAATAAAAGGCTCTTGGATGGTTACACAGTTGTTTATCACATTTTCATTAGAGTTTCCTTCTCCTCTCAAAATTTTGGGCAAAAATTCTATCACAGGCAGAGACACACAAGCACAAAAATTTATTGATGTTATTTATTAATAACAGGTTCTTGGGGAGATACCAATAGCATTCACCACTCCCCCAACTGTTCTTGCCCTATTTAAATTATCTACTACAAAGAGAGAAAAAAATACAAGCAAGAACATACATTAAGTATTTCACCCAACCAAAGGGAAGTAAAAATATACTCATTCAACTGCTGTGCTCAATTGTAACCTATGTCAATATCAAATATAATAAGGATATAGGCTTTGTATGCACAAATATGCTGCATATAAAATAACCAATAGCAGTTATTCTGAACTCCCTGTACCCAACCTACTGATTGTTTTGGCATTTTATATATATATACATTACAAGGTTTCATTAATATTTTCAAAACTGATTGCTTCCACCAAAGCTTTCTATACAATATTATAGATGGCTACAAAAAAAGTTAAAGTAATTGAGTTCTATCTACTTGAATTTGAACTTCTTTATAATACATTTTACTACATATATACAGTACAAATAATTTTATTTTAAAACTCAAGTTAGCATAGAAATGGTGCCAAGTAGTTCATATCTATAAGGTGACACGTGTTTAATTACGATGCTGCCTACTCAGAACATTCATGATTTTACACAAATGCATTCAACTAATTCCATCTATGGAAAGTTAATTTTAATAGTGCTATAAGTTCAATCTACAGTCTAATAATTATTTTTTTCAACTACAAATTCTCAGGGTGAACATTTTCTTTTATATAAATCAACACAATCGAATCTCAGGCACTAATCATTCAAGCCTTAAGCATCCATCACATTTTCTAGGGTTGTGAATAAGGTTTCAAATTTTATTTATTCAATTTGATTTTTACCTTATTGCAAGTAATAGTGTCATAATGAAACATAAGGATAAAAACCTCCAATTTCATATTTAAAGTATATATTAACCTACACTGTACAAACGTGAAATTCAAACCAACCTAATACATTCTATGAGTTGCATCATTACCATCAAATAACATTTTCTGTTCAATTCAATCACACAAATAAAATATTGAATAATCCCATCATTGTAATATGTAATTACCTTAATATCACTTCCATTTAAACACATTCTGTTTATGCGACTGCCATTGGGTCGACTAGAATCAATCCAATAGATAAATTCTTCTCTGTAATCAAAGTCTATACCAATAACATTGTTTAATCCCTAAAAATAAAAAAGAGTATGTTGGAATAATAGTTAATAGAAATTGTTTAAAAATGATTAAGGAATTCATAAGAACCAGTATTTCCCTTTGAATCTAAGTACAGTTTTACAATAAATAGCATTTGTGAGAATACCAATTCTTTATAAAAGCATTATATATTTACATTTTTTCTACACCATACACTTAAGATGTTACATAATTTATTGTATTTGAAAATATTTTCCAAGTAGGAAAAATTTTGGAATGTTTATAGCTAATGGTTTAAGTAAATAGCCAGTAACGTGGAAAAAAATGCTTTTAGAGAGATAAAGGAAAAGAGTCTCACTTTAAGTTAATATTAAATATAAATTTGATGCCATTATGAGTATACATCTAAATTGGAAAGGTAGACGACCCCCAATAATTTAAGATGAGCTCTTGATAGATATGTGATGAAAGTCAGAAAAGAAGGTTTAAAAATTTTACTTTCCCTAAAAGCCTTTGTCTCAACAAAACAGCAACATTCTCTTTTTTTCTCATGCTTCAAGTAGCCCATTAGGCAATACAGTGCCATATTAGAATTTAAAAGTTAAAACCTTAGGTGAGTATTTGACCAAAGAGGAACTAGGTAGTCAACAACTTTTTATTCCACATGGTAGAAATGTGAGGAAATCCCTCCCTTCAGACTCACAATTAATGCATTTTTTAGCAGGTAACAAAATTGAACATGAATTCAGCTGATGGGTTTCTGGATACTACAGTTCTTTGGTTTGGCAGTTCCACTGTTTCAGTGATTTGATCTGAGGATTGTACATCAGGATCTGAGAATTTTCTTAGCTGTTGAGTTTTCCAAATGATTGCTTAGGGATTGGTTTAATTCTGACCTATTGTTACTGCTCATAGATTTACTACCCCAATGGACTAACAAAACTTGGATCAAGATTTCAATTGTGTTAACTTGCTTTAAGAGTTGAATATTTTATTAATATATAAACTCGTGCTAAAAAATAATTGACACCATAGACACTTGGCAAAGCCCCAGAGATCTTTGTCATATCTCTGTATCTGATGTAAGCTTTTTACATCAATATTCACCCTAAAGTTGTCATTGTCTCAAATTGTTTTAGGGGTCGCTTAAGAGTACTTATAGTCCTATAAGTAAGGATTAGCATCTTCAAGGAGATAGTTTTGTTTGTTTGTTTGTTTTGTGGTTTGCTTCGGTTTGGTTTGGGGAGGGATGGTTGTTCCCAATTCTGAGTTCTGTTTCCACATCTATACTCAGAATTCAAAATTTTATAATAACACTGAATCAGAGATATATATATATATTTTTTATAAAACTCAGGCCAAAGCTAAATTAGTGCTGTCCAGATTTTATTTCTTTCCAATGATCTCCAAGACTAAGGACGACCTATGTATCACTATTTGCAACAACTCAGAGAAGGTTCTTGCAAATACTGATTTTTTCTTCTCTTAGCCAGGCTAAATTCTAGCAGTGATGGTGTTAAAATCATAGGTTCAAATCTTATGCTTTTATTTGGCTTAAAAGGAGCAATCTCCTTTTCTTCAGCTCTAGATTATAAAGTTAACCTGCAATCACTTAACCCCACTATGCCCAGATGAATAAATGCAAGTATAAGTCTTACTGACAGCATCACTAATCAAGAATAATGATTATAAATGCTAAAAAAAATGCAACTAATATTCAGTCTCAGATTCAAAAGACTCATTAATTATTCATTCACACCCTAATAACTGGAGAACTACTTAACTAAATACATGTAAGCATTCATATCTAAGAAGTCATCTATGCACAATCAAGGTTCTAAAATATAAACAGAATGGATTCCAAGTTCTGTAGAGGGTTTAATAAATTCATTTCAATGGTAGTCTACAGGGCTTCCCTGGTGGCGCAGTGGTTGAGAGTCCGCCTGCTGATGCAGGGGACACGGGTTCATGCCCCGGTCCAGGAAAACCCCACATGTTGTGGAGCGGCTAGGCCCGTGAGCCATGGCTGCTGAGCCTGCGCATCCGGAGCCTGTGCTCCGCAATGGGAGAGGCCACAACAGTGAGAGGCCCGCGTACCGCAAAAAAAAAAAAAAAAAAGTAGTAGTCTACAATATTCTTTCTGTTCAAATGCTTTTCTCACTGGAAGAATAAGGTAAATGGGTTAGGGTTCTGTGATGGCCTGGCAATTCAGATGGGTATATTAGACCTCGATAGGGAAAAGGTGGGAGAGAGAGTTGTCTCTGACCTTAGCAAAGATTCACCCACAATCCCCAGTCATGGCAGAATTATCCTATTCCTTTCTTTACAATAATCAATTTAGATAATGAAAATCCAATTCTAAATTTAGCAAGTCAACTACAATAAATTAAAGCCGTGAATGCAGAGAAATTGAAGGTCTGAATTCTGACATATCTTTCCAGCCAAACTGGTCATTTTTCTACAGCTTTACCCTTAATCCCTTCAGAAAAGAGTGTAGAGCTCTCTCTACAGAATCATATGGAAGGAACATTAAAACAGCCAAGGGCATGGTCAAAATAACGTCTAAAAACTGGAGTCATCCCAGTGGTTTCAGAGCTGAAAATTGGTTTCATCAAAATCCTATTTGCTTCTTTTATTTCTGTGGCTGAAGATTTGCACCCTTTGGTTCAAGACGATTAATTTAGGAAATTGTGTTTTGTTTCTCTATACAATTTTACTGGAATAAAAGTCACTGCTAGAATTGAATTGGATAACATATTGGAAAGCTACTTGATTAATTTTCATTTCTAAAATCCATGTTATTAAAGTACATTTTCTGAATGTGTTGTACGAATTTAAGTTATAGCTGTCTTAGCTACAACTATGTTTTAGAATATATAGGGTAAAAACATTCTACCAGTTGTTATAATTTTATGCTATAAAACTTCATGAGATTGTTACTAAATACGATAAAGAGAATAAAATTTAAGATATTAGGATAAATTGTTCTTCCTAATTATTTACACACAGAATTCCCAAATAATTAAGGCACAGATGTTGTCTTTTCATTTATTTTTGACTGAGAGAAAATGTGGAGAAACAATTACTGCTATTTTCTACTTCACTCTGCATATGTAGACAAAATCTTTGAGGAAGAAATTGGTTTTTACCACCTTGAACTCCTTGAAAATTTCTGTAATGCCATGATGAAATTGTGGTTAAAAATAAGTTTCCTAACAAAAAGGACATATTTCAAGCAGCCCACAAGCAAAACTTTAAGGCTTGTCTTTAGTTTCTTGGGTCTTTACATCCTTATTCCGTGGTCACCACTAACAAATGCTCTCCAAAGACACAGGTGTTCAGGGTCCTTGTGCATTTCCTTATCTTCCTAACTACCTCCTTATTTCCATAAACTACACTAAGAAACTGTTTGAAATTCATCCCCACTTATGTACTAGTGATTGGCAATAGTCTACAGTTATATCACCAGGAAAAAAACACTATAACAATGTGAGCATTAAAATGGTTTGGCTGTATGAAATAGACTTACATCATGCGTGGAGATAAAAATCATTTTGGTCCCTTAAGAACAATCCCTGATAATGTATTAGCCATGAAAGACAAAAAAAAAAAAAAAAAAAAAAAAAGGATAGCAGTAGAAATGTCTTGAGCCACAGGGTTGGAAAATAAAGCCAGGAGCTACCACTGAAGCTCTGTTATAGTTCTTTCTTGAAGATCATAAATATTGTTGCTATATTAGTTAAATTTGTGGTTCAGCTGAGCTTATAGAGTATTCTAAAAAGAAAACTTTCTCACTTTGAGATAGCACAGTCTAAAAGGGAGAAATGCTAAAAACAAAAGAAAGCAAAACAAAAAACTTATTAAAGAGAAAATAAACACGTCCCATTTCCAGAGACTATACAAGAAAATCAATAGCTTGCACACCTAACTTGGAAGGTCTAGAAAGGGTATGGAGAAATATACTTAAGAGAAAGAGGTAATTTTCAATATTTTGTAAGTTTGATATATGCTTAAAGTTATACTGCACTGGAAAAAAAATAAATTAATGCAGAAAACCATTTGGGAAACGAACACTTTTCCATTTTAAAGCAGTTATGTAAATTTAAACTATCTCCCTATGGGTATTACTCATCTCTTAAAGAAATAGTCATTTAATTCTTATATTTTAAATAGACTTCTGTTTAGTTTTTACAAACAACATGAAAATATTTTGTACTTTACCCAATCTCTTAAGGTACATAATTAGAGAAAGAGGCAGTATGAAACAGTGGGTATTTGTGGCACACTCCAAACTCAAGAGCAAGAATCTAAACCTCACAGACATTCCTGAATAAGACAAGTATGTATGTGGTAAGCACACGGAAAGTTTGAGGATGCTGGTGAATTAAGAGCACGGGCATAAATCACAGTGGCAGCTGCTACCCAGCTTGGATTGTGTCCATTCAGGGATGTGAACCCAGAAATGCTACACCTTCCTATTTTTTCATGAGTAGCCAGAAATCTGGATTTTCATGTGAAATTTTAATTTTCAATTTGTGACTTAGAAGCTGCAAAATCCAATTCTGTGGGGAATAGTAAACATCACACTTGCTAATGAATATCTGCACTTAAAGTAAGACTAAATTCTTAAGCAATATGAATGAAACTCTAACTATAGCAATGGAGGTACCCAGGAGTGAGTGGAAAATTATCTTTAGTTAAGTATTCTTTATGTTGCTGAAAAATCAACACATGAATGGACTTCTTCATCTAATGCCTAGTGCTGGCATAAACATACTACAAGAACAAGAAATATCTTTATTTTTGGCACACTTGTTCTAGAGAGTGCTATCACATATTCATGTCACTATTGCACAGTTTGGGGCAAAGAGAAATTTGCAGCAGGACAGATACAAGCCACATCTTTCCAAAGAAGCTACTTCTGACGATCAAAGATATGCTAAAACTAACTGTGATTTCTCTAGTCAATGTAATAATCAGTCTAGTTTTAATGATTTGATTTTATGCTTTCACTGCAGACTGGGAGGGAAAAAAAAATTTGAGGGAAGCAATTCACATTTCCATCCTGTCATAAATGGAAATCATTCCTTTCATCTCAGATAGTATATATGAGTAAACTCTGACAACAGAACTTAAGCAACAAAATGGATCAGTAGCCCAGATTCTCTTGAAGTAGGTGGGTTGAGGGATGAAAAGGGTAAGGCTGAATATATGCACCTCATAACCTTTTAACCATGACTGGATTATAATCGTACTTTTGCTCCCTAGCTAATTCCAAATTTTAAAGGCTAAGGATCATCAATCCCATATTATTCCTTAGTTCTAAGAACAGAAACTTGAGGTTCTGGAAAAGATGTTTATTTTTAAATCCCAAGGGCTGTGGGGCTGGGGGGACAATCTGGGTAATGCACAACTACCTTAAAAGAGAATTTTATACCTTCCCTAGTCTAGCTGTTCTTAAGAGAGTTTTTTTCCTTGCATTAGCTATGGTTTGCATCTTCTACTTTCTTGGATATGGTGTGATGTCACAAGTTGGAGGCATCACCTGGACAATTCAAACAGAACAAAGTTTATGGCAATCTTATATGCATACATGCATGGATCCCTGAATACATGCTTCAGAAGTACTAATTATGAGGTATTGCTACAGC
Source organism: Grampus griseus (assembly GCF_964374135.1). Lineage (NCBI taxonomy): Eukaryota > Metazoa > Chordata > Mammalia > Artiodactyla > Delphinidae > Grampus > Grampus griseus. The sequence continues at coordinate 88,899,266 of NC_139001.1, read as the reverse complement.
TCTAATGCATATCTAGAGTGACTGTATTAAATACTATGAAATCATCATGGAAATGTCATACCTGTTTTAAAAGTGTGTAGTTGGAACCATCAGTGCTAATTTTCCTTATCTCATGATGATCAGCAAGAATTAGAAAAGGTTCTTCATCTAAATACCAAGACAAGAAACATATTAGACTTTAGTATTTATGATTTTCAACTCTGCTTAGTCTCAGTTTAGTTACTACAGCGATGCAAGTTCAAATGCAGTGCCCTCTGGTAGATTAATGGTTAAAAAATTCTTCCTGAGCACCTCTACTGATAACAATATGAAAAGAAAGCAGATGCCTGTGCAGTACAGAAAATCTAGACAATTCCAAATCCCTCTCTTTCCCTCAGTCTTCTTGAATATTAAATTATCTAATTTATTTGAAATTAGCAGAAAACACCTGCTGTTAAAATCTTATTTTTTGTTGTTCCTTTTCTTTAAATTGGAATATAGTTGATTTCCAATGTTGTGTTAACTTGAGGTATACAGCAAAGTGAATCAGTTATACATATACAATATATCCACTTTTTTTTTTAGATTCTTTTCCCATATAGGTCATTACAGAGTATTGAGCAGAGTTCCCTGTGCTATACAGCAGGTTCTTACTAGTTATCTACTTTACATATAGTAGTGTGTACATGTCAATCCCAATCTCTCAAATGGTACAAATGAACTTATTTACAAAACAGAAATAGAGGCACAGATGTAGAAAACAAACCTACGGTTACCAGGGGGAAAGGGGTGGAGGGAAGGATAGAAATCTTATTTTCAAATGAATTTCAGAGAAGGATAATCTGCACCTATCTTAGAAACCTACAGTACAGCTAAACATTCCTATAACCAGAAAATTCTTTCTTGATAATCAAATAACCAGCTTATGCTCTCAGAATAACTTCAGTGAAAACCAAGAATTTCACTGCCTACATACACGTTTTTCATCTGCCTGGAAGCTTCTCTTAAGTAAGAGTCTATTTCCTTCTTATTTGTCCAACATGCTTTAGTATATTATTTGTTCTAGAATCTAGGAAAGATAATAAAAATAATCTAACCATGCTTCATATATGTAAAGATCAAACTCCTTTTAAACATCTTTGTTTCTAAGATGCATTCATACACTTAGATGCCTCGTAAGCAAATTTAATGTCAGCATAGATTAGAAAAAAACAATGAAAAAGGTAGCCACTTTACATGATTAAATGAGGACTTTATTGTAAATCATTTATTGTTATAGAGTTATTGTCCTGTTTATGTTCAAATTATTTGAATTATTATTATGAATAATATTATTTGAATTATTATTCAAATTATTTGATTTGAATTATTATGATGTTCAAATTTATGTTCAAACTTATTACTTTCTTCCTTTCAGTCTTTAGTTTTACAGTATATGTATAATACATAGGGCACTGTACTCTGTTTTAGCATACTCTGTGTCAGAGATTAGAAATGTGTGTCACAGATGCTCGACATCACCTTCTACCAGTGATGGCAGCACCTCTAATCATTCCAGTCTTCCTGTTGAGGTTAAATAGAGACTCAGAACTCTACTCAAAAGAGTTGTCTCTCAAGTTAAAGTTGCTTTGCCCTCCTATCGATATAGTTCTACATTCATAAATGTTATTAATCAGTCATGTTCTACCTCAATACTTAGGCAGTTCTGTTCTTTACAACTTAAATTGTAAGACCTGAAATTTGAAACTCCTAGAGGAAAACATAGAGAAAAATCGCCTTTACACTGGTCTTGGAAATGACTGTTTGCCTATGACACCAAAAACACAAACAACAAAAGCAAAAATCATCAATGGGGACTACATCAAACAAAAAAGCTTCTGCAAAGGAAAAGAAACAATCGGGACTTCCCTGGTGGTGCAGTGGTTAAGAATCCGCCTGCCCATGCAGGGGACACAGGTTCAATCCCTGGTCCAGGAAGATCCCACACTCTGTGGAGCAACTAAGCTCGCGAGCCACAACTACTGAGCCCTCATGCTGCAACTACTGAAGCCCACGTGCCTAGAGCCAGTGCTGCGCAACAAGAGAAGCCACCACAATGAGAAGCCCGCGCACCACAATGAAGAGTAGCCCTGCTTGCTTCAACCAGAGAAAGCCTGTGCGCAGCAATGGAGACCCAACACAGCCAAAACTAAATAAATTAATTTTAAAAAAGAATTGACTATTAAGGAAAGTTTAGAAGAAAAAAAAATAAACAATCAACATAATGAAAAGGCAACCTATGGGATGGGAGAAAATACTTGCAAATAATATATCTGATAAGGGGTTAATATCCAAAATATATAAATAACTCATATAAATCAATAACAAAAAATAAACAATCTATTAAAAAATGGGCAGAGGAACTGAACAGACATTTTTCCAAAGAAAGCATACAGATGGCCAATAGGCACATGAAAAGGGGCTAAACATCTCTGAACATCAGGGAAATGCAAATCGAAACCATAATGATATATCACCTCACACCTGTTAGAATGGCTGTCACCAAAATGACAAGAGATAAATGTTGGCAGTGACTGAAGAAAAGACAAACCTTGTGCTCTTTTGGTTGGAATGTAAGTTGGTGCAACCAATACCGAAAACAGAATGGAGGTTGCTCAAAAAATTAATAATAGAACTGCCATCCAGCAATCTCACTCCTGGGTATATATCCAAAGGATGTGAAAATAGTATATCAAAGCTATATCTGTACTCCCAAATTTATTGTAGCATTATTCACAATAGCCGAGACATGGAAACAACCTAAGTGTCCATCAACAGATGAATGGGATCTGTATAGCCATGAAAAAGAATAAAATCCTGCCATTTGAGACAACATGGATGGTGCTTGAAGAATTATGCTAAGTGAAACAAGTCAAACAGAGAAAGACAAATACTCTATGATATCACTTATAGGTGGAATCTAAAAAAGCCAAACTCATTGAAACAGAGTAGAATAGTAGTTACCAAGGTTTGCATGGTGGGGAACATGTGGAGATGTTGGTTAAAGAGTACAAACTTTCAGTTGGAAGATGAATAGGTTCTGGGGGTCTGATGCACTACATTGTGATTATAGATAACTACACTGTACTACACACTTGAAAGTTGCTAAGAGAGTAGATCTTAAATGTTCTAACCACAAAAAAGCAGTGGTAATTATGTGAAGTGATGGAGATGTTAGCTACTACTACCATGGTAATCATATTACTGTATATAAGTATATCAAGTGAATGCATTGTATTACCTTAATGTTACACAATGTTATAGGTTAATTATATGTCAATAAATTTTGGGGAAAATATCTAGCCTCCCTTTAGCAAAAGATTTATTATTCAGGGACACTCATATTTATATTAAAATTGTTATTAGTTTCTATTTATTACTTTTAATGGAAAACCACTATATCATGGATACATGATGTAACAAGACCCAAATAAATGATTAGCATTCACCTCCTTTTCATAATCCTTTGTGAAAAGTTTAAAGTAATGGAAACACTAACTAGTTTTTAGATTTTATCTTTTCTTCTTATCCCATGTCACTAAATGAATGATGTAGTAAGCAGTGAGCTGGCAAAAAAAAAAAAAAAGTAGGCTGGCAAAAAAAACAATGGGCTCCAAATAATACACAAATTTATTCAGAGACGGACATTCCAAGAATAAGTGAGTGGAATGAAAAACTGAAAAGAGTTATTTTTCTCCATAATGTGCATAATTTTAACCAGTTAAAAAACTAACTTTTAAATTCCTATCCCTTTTATTTATTTTATGAAAGTAGATGAGAAAAATCTAGTTTGTTTTTTTTTTTGCGGTATGCGGGCCTCTCACTGCTGTGGCCTCTCCCGCCGCGGAGCACAGGCTCCGGACGCACAGGCTCAGCAGCCATGGCTCACGGGCCCAGCCGCTCCGCAGCATGTGGGATCCTCCCAGACCGGGGCACGAACCCGCGTCCCCTGCATCGGCAGGTGGACTCTCAACCACTGCGCCACCAGGGAAGCCCAAACATCTAGTTTTTTAAATGTTGCTCAACATAAATGTACATGAGAAACTGGCAATGCTATTTAATTGATTATACTCAATATCACAGTAAGAGGAATAGAAACATATTATGCACCATTTTCTGCCCATTTTAAGTTATTATTATATATTACTTTGTATCATTTTAATGTTTGATTTTCTCCCCTGATGAATCATAATTTGTTTTAATATTTTATTGAATTTTCTAATTCACAAATCAAACACACTGCTTGAAATAAACAGAAGTTTAATAATACTTGTTGAATCACTGGAAGAATTCAAATAGTCTTATATTCCTGATTTTTTGTTATTGTTGTCATCATTATTACTATTATTATTACTGACCCGTTGTTCTCCTTGGCACACATATATGAGTGTGTGTATGGTGTAGGGGAGAAGGAAAAAAAATATTAGGACGCTGTCACAACAGGCTCTTTAATAGCCTTGGCCAAACCTGCTCCCAAGAACCTGTGATACAGGAAGCAGTGCTAGATATAGTTTTTACTTGTTCTCAAAATCTAGAAAACACTTAATAATTCACAGGACCACACTGGAATGGTACTAAAAACAGAGCAGTGTGTGGACAACATGCAATATCAGAGTGACAAATTTCCATATCAAGGTAAGTAGAGGAGAATTTTGACTTCTTAGAAACAGCAATGAGGAATGAATTCAACAAGAATAGCTACAAAATCAGATCCATATGTGTAACTAAGGCTGACTCAGTGGACAAGTTCAATTCGATACCTGAGAGTGATTTGCAGCCATTTGGGTTATCAGGTTGTATTTCATATCCATCTGTACAGAGGCACCTGTAGGTCCCATATGTATTGATGCATTGCTGGCTACACGGAAAGCCCAAAGAGCATTCATCAACGTCTACACATGTTTTACCATCATCCTTCAGTTGAAATCCAGGCCAGCATTTGCACTGGAGAATGAAAAACAAGCATAATAAATTCATATCATTGTCACTGTCTCTTGCTATTGGATATCCATTTAGCGTGATTCAAGCAAGAAAATCAGTTAATAATAGATAATGCCAAGTCTTTCTGTCCCCCAGAAATTAAACTTTAATAAGAACTACATATATTACATACAGTTTAAGTTAAAAAAGGATTCTCTCAAATATCATCATTTGATCTTCTGAGGTTGACAAGATTACAAAAGCTAACCAACATAAATCAGCAAACCATGTTGGCTAGAGAATGGCAAGGAAAACAAAACTAAACCATCAGCTTCTTCTGTATTTTTTTTTCTATTGCATTATATTGTGTTTTTAGAAGACTTTAATAATCATAAGCATTAACCCTTAAGTGGAGCTCTGAGAATTACTAATATTGTCACGTATGTTATTTCATTAGAGTCTTAACAGAAATCTATAATATAGGCACTATTATTAGTTAACCCATGAGAAACCCAGAGGCACAAAGGTGAAATTGTGTAGATAAAGCCAGAAGGAGAGCTGATTCTCTCTGTAATTTTTAACAAATAATAAGGCTCAATTAATATTTATTGGCAGGGTCTGAGTCCTTAACCAAATATGATGTCTGGAGAAATAATAAAATTAACATAGTTTCCCCTTCATAATTAAATCAATGTGCATCATCAAATCATTTTTTTTCCATCATCTCTATCATGTTCTATATGACCCTCTAATGATTATGTAATATTTACTAACTGCATATCAGTTCTCAGTACAATGTCATACCATATATGTCTTTGCATTCCTGAAAATAAAAAGGGGTGGTGATTGGTCTTTCAGTTTTATATTCAGTCCCTGTCAAGTAGCATACGGAATTATAATTATACAACACGAACCTATAATTGGCCAGATGATTGTGAACATGTTAACCTTCACCAAGACTATTTAGTGGCCTTTGAATAAAAGAACTTGTGAGTACTGAATAGGATAGTGAATTAGGTAGGAACTCTTAAGTTGTCAAGAAAAACTAGTATTCAAGAATTATTCATAGTAAACATTTGAGCCTTTGTATCTATTGGGAAAATATTAGAGAGAGATATGTGCTTATTATTAAATAATGAGCAAACAATTAATTGAGGGGTAGAATTTTTTTAAGTACAAAAAATGGTGTTCATTATGTGGAGGAGAAGGAGCATCAACTTCACCTGAAAGTGCTCAAAAGATAAATGAATATCTTTTTTTTTTTTTTTTTTTTTTTGCAGTACGCGGGCCTCTCACTGTTGCGGCCTCTCCCGTTGTGGAGCACAGGCTCTGGACGCGCAGGCTCAGCGGCCATGGCTCACGGGCCCAGCTGCTCCGCGGCATGTGGGATCTTCCCAGACCGGGGCACGAACCTGTGTCCCCTGCATCGGCAGGCGGACTCTCAACCACTGCGCCACCAGGGAAGCCCTGAATATCTTTTTCTAAGTCCTTTAACAAGAAACAAATCTCTTTAAGCTCTTAGCACTTTTATCATTAACAATTTACACCAATATTTATCTAATAATCCTAAGATTATTAGATACAATAATAATCCTAAGATTATAAAGAATTTTTTGTAATCCCCAGAATCCACTAGCAAGCCAGCAAATCAAAGCAAAATCCACAACTTAATTTTCCAAATTCTCCTCATAATATTTGAGCCTGTGACAATATTACTTTTTTTTTTTTTTTCGGTACGCGGGCCTCTCACTGTTGTGGCCTCTCCCGTTGCAGAGCACAGGCTCCGGATGCGCAGGCTCAGCGGCCATGGCTCCCGGGCCCAGCCGCTCCGCGGCATGTGGGATCTTCCCGGACCGGGGCACGAACCCGTGTCCCCTGCATCGGCAGGCGGACTCTCAACCACTGCGCCACCAGGGAAGCCCAATATTACTTTTTTTGAGAAGACTCATCCTACTACCTGATGAGGAAGTCAGGGGAATTGGTGTTTATCCTATGTCAAAAAAAAAAAAAAAAAAATAGAGAGATGCTAAATGTCACTGAAATATATACTTAAAAGTAGTTAAAATGATAAATTTTATGTTGTATATTTTACCACACTTAAAAAAATAAATAAATTTTTCAAAAACAAAACTGAAAAGCTACAAAAAGATATCACTGAAAAGAACTGGAAATCAGACATGTGATCATGTGGAACCCAGAGACACATAAGCAGACACAGGGTATAGTTGAATTCAAGGGGCGCTTCAGGACAGGTGAAAGGACATTTTATAGAATGCATTAAATTCCTCTCAAAAAGAGTACTATGAAAAGAAATAGTGTCCGAATTCTAATATGGCTTCTGAAAATTACTTTGAATGGCTAATGTCAGGCTTATAGAACTACTATATTAAATAGTTTGGATAAAAACATATTTGTGGAAAATTAATTTCTTGAAGGTAAAAGTTACCAAATGCAATGAACATTTCTGTAAACAAATGAAATTAGGATGTTTAAGGTGTAGAGTAAGTATTTTTAATGTGTTTATTAAAAGAGAAGATTTTTTTAAAAGATAATATCCTCCCCAGTCTTGTTAACCTTGTTTTAACAAAAACATTTTTTGCTCCCAAATAATTAAAAGGCATTTATGGGAAATTCTACTAACCTAACATTCATAAATTGAATGAAAAAATAATAATCATTTGTGTCAGAGATATAAGATGAGAGATTCATCTATATTTAATAAAAAAAAAATTTAAAAATGTTTCATTTTCACTTAAAAAGAAAATTTTTATGAAAGTGAGATATATATATTCAATGTCATGTTAATATTTCTCATAATCAAGAACTATTTCAAATTGTCTTGATTTATATTAATTTTTATAGAGAAACATATAGCTACCAGAAACAAATATAGCTATCCAAAGTTTTCCTATTACATTCAGAAAAATTTGCAGCTTTTTAGTGATATTTTAAAATACTGGTTATCTTATACACATTAAAATTATTTATCTCCCAAAAGTACATTTATTTTCACATGGTAAGTTACCATTCCATCCAAATAAGATTCTTGCTTAGTTGTGTTATTACTCCCTTTTGAATAGTTAAATCAATTGTATTTGTTTTACAGCAAATTGTTCATAGTCCAGAAGGTCTAAATTTTGCTTTTATAAGCAATTTTCATTTTATTGCAGAATTTGAAGGGGGAGTTGTCATGTTCTGCTGATAATGTAATGAGAAATAGTTTACTGGATAGTTTTCCCCATTCTCTGAAAAAGAGAAACCCACCAGCTAACACATTTTTCCCCCAAATAGATAAGCATTTTGTTGTATATAACATTTTTTATTCAATCTCCTATAAATAAATTGTCAGAAATATAACATATTATATATATGTTTTAAAATGACATATATAATATAAATATAACATATATATCAACACAATATATAAAATATTTGTTTTGAATCTTTGCTTATATCTCTTATTTATGATTCTCATCCTAGCTCCTTTCATTTTTGAACTGGTCTTGCTTCCCCCAGTAGATGTTTTATTTTATTCATTAGTTTTTTGTTTTGTTTTGTTTGTTTGTTTTTTGCGGTACGCGGGCCTCTCACTGTTGTGGCCTCTCCCGTTGCGGAGCACAGGCTCTGGACGCGCAGGCTCGGTGGCCATGGCTCACGGGCCTAGCCGCTCCGCGGCATGTGGGATCTTCCCAGTCCGGGGCACAAACCCGTATCCTCTGCATCGGCAGGCGGACTCTCAACCACTGCGCCACCAGGGAAGCCCTATTCATTAGTTTTGACATGTTTGTATATTAAGGAACATTATCCACTGCAATTTTGTCAGGTATCATATACATTGCCTTTTGAATAATTAAACAGTTTGTCTCTTTTACCTAGAATTCTCATTTCATTCTATGACTCCTTCAGAGAAGTCAGAAAATAATTATATTTTAAAGGTATCAATAAACAATTATTTCTCTGTGAGGAATCTTATAAAGTAATTAAAATAGTATGATTTATCATGGCTTTCTGGGTGAGATTTACTTCTACCAAAACTAGTTTTCCAAATATGGAATCTCTGGGCACTCAGTATTTCTTACATGCAGGCATTAAAAAAAAATTACACTGTACTTTTGATGTTATGTCAAAAGGTGACTATTCCATATTCTATAATTTTTAGATTTTACCACCAAGATTATGACAGATTAAAAATATACACAGGATAAACACAAATCTACTTTGAAATTTAAATTTTAGACAGATAGATGGATAGATATACATTCTATATGATAAGAATAGATTATTTATAACATGACAAAATTTAAACTATTACCTTTAATAATTCTATAATACATTCCCTGACTTTTTTGGAAACATTTCTATATTGATTGTACATAAATCACCAGTAACATTTTCTCTGCTTCATTGGGTTTCAAAACCGTTACTGCCAAAATTAATTACCTCATATATACTCATCACATTAAGAGCTGTTGTTTGGTGAATTTACCATTAGATAGAACTGACTTGTCATAGAATATCAAGGCTGTCAAGGAAAAACTGAAGCATCTTTGTAATACACACTTTTTTTTTTCTCTAGCATCTTTTAAAGAAAGTCACTTAGTTCCAACTGAAATACTTTTAGATGTGAGAAATTTGGCAACTCATTCCAATGTAGAGAATTCTAATGTTCAAAAAGTCTTTCTTATACAGAATCTACTTCCCAACTCCTATTTCCAACATTTGAAACAACTCAGAAAGGTATGCTCCCTATTCCAGTACTTCATATATTTAAATACAACTGACTAGCCATTTTTCTCTTGGTAAAACTTCTTCCAAAGGTGTGTTTTCCAGACCCCCTTATGCCACTGGCTGTACAAATGGGGATACAGTACAGTTTGTCAAGGTTCCTCTTAAAGTGTCATGTCCATAAATATACACAGTACCCCAGGTATGTTCTGATCAGTGCAGAACTCAGTAGAACAAAATCTGAACTCTGTACTACTCCTAACTGGATTAGACTGCCTCTGTGGTTCGTAAAAGCCATGTCCTTTTGCTGATTCATACAGAGCTACTGTCCAGTTAAAAACACTAATTTCCAGCTGAATTGCTTTTACTGAGGTTTTCCCACATTTACATAATTGATTTTAACCTAATGCACCACTTCAATATTATTTTTTGTATGCATCTTCCGTTCCAACATATTGAAACAGAGATGTTTTCAAAAGCTATTTGTGTCAATCAATTTTGTCAGTGAATCACATTCTTCAGGAAAATGGGACTAACAAAAAGCAATTAGAATGTTAGGCATGATTTATTTTTAGTGTACCTGCACTCAGTCCTAATAATTCATGTGCTCTGTTTTTTTTCTTCCTGTTTATATGAAAAAATATTGTATTCTCCAGTGTTGTGGTACATAAATGATTAGCCCATTCCACTTCAAGGATGTATGAGAGGGGAAACGAAGGAAGCAACGGGAATTTAAGAGAGTTGCATAAACATTTATGCAGCTATTAACAGCAGTTACCTTCCTCAAACACTGGTCGTCCTTTGCTTTTTTCTTTATGATCAGCATTTATTAGAAAACATTTTGATTTTTTTGTCTCCATGAGTATATTCTCACAATTTATATACCACACTATTATTATGGTTTGCACACACAGAAACTCTCCATTTAAATAGTTTTAACTAATGATATTATAATGACTTTAAGTTTTACAGCTATATTGGATGAAATCATTTTTATTGCCCCAAATTCTAACCTGTCAGATGATTTTCTGTCTTTGATGCGTGCCTACCTTATAACTGGCTGGAAGGTCCTGACAATCTTGAGAACACCCACTGACTTTCCTACTCAAGCATTCATTTACATGGCAGTTTCTTTCATCTGATCCATCACCACAGTCATCCTTATTGTCACAAAGACCTTCACTGGGAATGCACCTGCCATTTTTGCACATAAAAAATGAACTGTTGCATGACTGTTCTGGAAAAAGAAAATAAAACAAATGGAACATAAAGAGCATGCCATTGTTTTATACTACAATTGTTGAATACATTCACAAATATGATGACTTGTCTGTCAAAAATTATAGTAAATATATGTACATATAAAATGCTTTATATTCAGTGTAATATTTTATACATGAAGAAAATCAAGGGCAAACTGTACTTTCATGTTCAACACACCGCAAATCTAGCTTTACATTGAAATTTAACAATCAAAATAAGCACCTATACTAAAATTAATGGAGTATTTCTGTCTTCATCTATACTGTGAAGAATGAGTTCAAAAGTGTAATGATAGCTTGACATTTCCCACAAGCCAAAAGTCTCCGAGAAATTATACGTCACTAAAAATTAAGAATCTGGAAGAGCTAGATATTCCTAAGTTCTTTTTCTTCCTGGATATATAACATTGATATTTTTAAGTCCAGGCATAAAAAAGATACTTGCGGTAAATCATAGTTGTCACAAATATAGCTATAGAAAGGAGTTCAAGTTTTGCAGCTACTCACAATCTGATGATTTAAACATTACTCATTACCATACATGATAAAAGAATGCCTATTAACATGTAAACTACATGAGAAAAAAAGTAATTGGGTTTATTCTAAAATGTATAACTATGTATTCAATCTTTGGAATAGTAAAGTGTAAAATAGACCAAGTTTGGCTATGTATATATTTCTGTTCAAATGATATGCAATTTATTTCATTTTGCCTAAGTCTGAATAATATTGACTCTATTTCAGTAAATCTCAATTTCTTTTATGATTAAATTTTCAAGTAGGTCCATACAAGAAAATTATCCTCACATAAAATAATATATTAAGAAAAAATGACTTCTTCAAAGGAGGAGGATGATGAATTCATCTGGTTCATTGCCACAAATCTTCATATTTGGGGCACAGACTTACACTTCTATAACTAGCTCCAAAACAAAGTTGGTTACTAGGATCCTGCATGGTATCAATAGAAGCATCACATGCTTAATTATTTGCATTTCCTCTCACTGAATATTATATGAGACTAAAAAACAGAGTCACAATATTGCCTTAAAAAAACAAATTTTGGAATAAACATAGTATTATATATTTTCTGTACCTGCACTTTTACACTTTGGGTTTATAGGTGCTTCATCAGAATGGTCTGGGCAGTCAAAGTCTCCATCACACTGCCACTGAGTATTTAAAAGACATCGTCCATCAGCACAACTAAATTCTTCGGCATTGCACTGTCGGTATCCTGGAGACAAAGAAACATTCCAATTCATATAACAAATATTCATTAAAACTTTATTTCATAATGTACACTAAACTTAATTAACCATGTGAGTTACCCAGGCCTCTTATGGGAAATGTTTCTCATTTCTTTCTAGGGCAGTTACAATAATTGCAAGAGATATTTGTGGTTGGAAGTAGGATTAAAGTCCAGAAAACAAAGTTGGAAACGAGGCACTCTTATTTTGTTTCTAAGTAAGGAAACAAGAATGCAACACAAGTATACAACCTCTGTTCACTTATTATCTGTATCCTAAAGATTTCCTTTAGAATGGAAAACAAAATGAAAGCTACTCAAAATTATTTTCAAGACTAAGCTTGGTTAGGTACAGTACTAGAACATATGGATGAACTGATTCTGGGTTATAATAATAATTTTCAGAAGCTATAATGTCACGTTTATGTTTGGGAAGCAGCATTAAAAGTGTAAAGAAATTGTTAAAATGAGAAAATTAAAATCCAATTCATAGAGCAATAAGCACAAAACTGTTGTAATTATCCTACATATTGATTCTTAGAGGCATTAAAAGGCTTTGTTCAAAACACAGTATCCATCAATCAGTTGTTAATGTTCATATCTAAGCTGGTTTGTAAGTAAAACTCATTTGATTTTGAATATTATGAAGTTTTAGATTGGTTTTTTTCCAGAGTTTGTTAACAATAAAAAATGTCATTTCTATTATAAACTTTCTGGTAAATGTAGGCAAATATTTTACTTTTGAAGAGAGAATGTAAGATTTTTATGGTTTAAAAATAAAATTTCAGCAGAAAAAAAGATTCAACAATGATTATGTAATTGAGACGTTTATCATATTGCATGGCAAAACTAGATAGCTCTAAAATATCCCCAGTTTCCCTAGTATTCCTTCCCACCCTCTCATTCTTCACTAGTTTCTCCTCTTCACTCAATACATATGTTCAAGTCTCTCCTAGTCCAATAACAACAAAAATCCATCCACATAACTCTTAACAAGACATGTCCCTTCTTCCCTGCTCAGTCAAGTCCCTACTCAATCTTCCTTTCACTTACTTACCTCTTTGCTCTCACTTACTTTCATTCATTAAAGTCTCATTTCTGCAACATCTACCTGCTGAAATTCCTCTCAGAGCTAATAAATATCAAGTGACAGTTGGTAAATTCATAGGTGTCTCTGGCTCCTACCTGCTTCACTGTCCTCCAGTGCTTGATGCTGTTGTCCATACTACCTTGGAAATAGTTTCCTGACTTAATATTCATAATCCACTCTCCCAGGCTTCTTTCTAACTTTGCTTTTGCTATTCCCTTTTCACCCTCTTTCTGTATAAAGTTTTCTTCTGTTCTACTCTAAAATGTTACAGGGTAAGCCCTTATTTCAGTCTTCAGTATATGGTTTTCCCCTTTTCCTTTCTACAGTGTTGGGTATTATCATTCTTTGTCATATTTTGAGTATCACCCTTATGCTGATGGCCACCAGGTTAATATTATTTGTCCTGATAATACTCTAGAACTAAATTTTCAAACACTCACTATACAGCTTCATGTGATTGTCTGATTAACACTTCATATTCAAAATGTCCAAAATTAATTATTTGTTACATTTCTTCTCCCACACCAGCAAAACTGCCCCTTAACCTCATTCTAAAGCTCATTAACAGCAACACCATCCTCCAAGTCATCCAAGCTAGAGATTCTACTTTATCCTCCATCTGTAACTGATAGATGCTGCATAGGGAGGGAAAAGGGAAGCTAAATCTACTACCTTTCATAGGTATGTGTGGATTTCACAGCTTTTCATTTTATATTTATTCATGTATACATTTAAATATTTTACAAAAATACTATGTTCACATATTTCAATATCAACTGGGAATTTTTAATATACTAATTTTTATCACAAAAGTTATATATGTGTTCATATATAAATTATATAGATATGATGGTTAGATAAATATATATGTGACAAGATAAATTTCATAATAATAACATTAAATTTTAACAAGTAAATACATGTATAAAAAGATAAAGCAAAAGAAAAATGTTAAGTATCTAGATTCTCTGATAGCTGTGAACTGTATTCTTTTTTCCTCACTCAAATATTGATTTGGCTGTAAGACTGAACTAACCAGCTATATATTGTCTTTAAAATAAAAGGTATTTCAAAGTACTTAAAACCAAACACATTTTTATCAACATTTTCCAGTGTGGTTCTTGATAAGAATACACTACAACAAGTAGGCATAATTTTCAAATAGGTGTGTAATTATGGTAGAGTTTAAAGAGGTTATATGTGGTGTGTCTATATTACTGAAGTTACATGTTCTTAGTGAGATTAAGAAATGTATTTCTTTGTTTTTGTTATTTATTTATATATTCCTGGAGTCATTTTAAAAGACTGTTACTCAGCCTGAGAATCTTCTCCATGAAAAGTTTATATATACTTACCACACTGCAGTGACTCATCAGAGCCATCTCCACAGTCATCATCATGGTCACAAACGAATTGCTTGGGAATGCATACTTTATTATGGCACATGAAAGCATTTTCATCACATGTGTTATTGGGAGCTAAGAAAGACATCACAAGAAATTAAGTTAGATGAGCACCAATTTTATCTTCCCCTACTTTATGAGTTTGGGAAATGTATGTTATTGTACTCAACACACTCAATAATTCAAGGTTATTTAAAAAAGGAAACTTAGCTAAACATTCAATATATCAATTAATAATATATATTAATATATGTATTTCATTATAAGTAGTATTTGAATATATGAATATAAATATATATAATTCAAAGTTTTAGTGTTAATATGTTCAACAATTCTAGAGTGACCTTGAAATTTCAGGCCATTTAGCAATTTGTAAGTTTGCCGAAGGATGAATTCAAAGGTTCATATGTGATAAAAAATCACTCAACTATAATAATGTGGCTGGGTTTTTTCTCTCCTCATGCTTGTAGTAAAGCTAGTAAAGTGATAAAAACCTGTTTCTTTGTGAAAAATGGACCTGAAAAGACCACCAAGTGCTAATGCTCATGATGGAAGTGAAAAGAAAATCAAAAGGGCTAAGAAAGTTATTGTTTTCAAGAGGAAGATAAAACTTTGGGGTGACTTCAATGGGGTCTTAAAATAGGTTAAGATCTATGTTGAGATGAGCCCAACCATAAGTACCACACTAAATTAGGAATATCGATCCATAAAATGGAACTTCAATCCTTTTGGAATACTGATCCATGAAAGTATTCTCTAGCAAGGGTCTTAACCAGCAGGAAAAATGGCTGATTAAAATGTGCAGTAAAACTTCAGCTGACTCGTACAGAGGAAATAAGCTTTAATAGTATATGTATAGCATCATAGAAGTTTGATCATTTAAATATTTTAATTACTTTTCTTACATGGAAAGGGTAAATGCTATGATATGACTCAAGGTTTGGGATATTTCAAATGTTAAGAATCTGCTATATGATGGATGTTAACTAAGCTTGTTGTGGTAACCATTTTGTAATAAGATATAAGCATATCAAATCACTATGTTGCACACCTAAAACTAACACAATATTTTAGGTCAATTATATCTTAATTTTTTTTAAGTGAAAGCAAAAAGAATCCTCTACATGTTATTACAGTACACTGGAAAGGGGGAGGCTTTGCAAAAAGTTGCTCTTCAACTCATATTTTATTCTAAGGAAGCTATTTACCTTCTTGGTGCATCTGTTTATTTATCTGTTTAATGAGGATAATAAAACCTATCTGATAAATTTTCTGCAAGAACTAGATAAGATACATGAAGCAGATCGGCTCATTTTAGGTACTCAGTACATTCTTAGTTGCTGTTTCAATTCCTATCTATACAACAATTATCTTCGGAAGATCCCCAAAAGCACTTCACCGAGATACCGTGGAAATTCAATAATGTAAATAAAAGCACCTACCAAAATAACTGATGTATAATGGGCACCTGAAAAAATTTACATGCCTTCCAATCTCTCCCCTTCATGTCTTAATAGGCACTTTGCTCTACCTAGAACACTTCTCTTTCTTCTCTTTTTCCTTCACAACTGAGATAACGTTATTACTTTTCTTGAAATCCTTCCATGAGACTTCTAAGGTTTTTTACACAATATTTATTTGTGATGACCTAGTATCTTTTCTATGTATCATTCTGACACTTAAGTTATTATAATTATTCTTTTACATGCTTATCAGCTCCCGATCCCCAAACTGCCCCACACTACATGAAAAAAGGAAATCTGCTTTCAAAACTCAGTAATGACTAAA
This sequence comes from Grampus griseus, assembly GCF_964374135.1. NCBI lineage: Eukaryota > Metazoa > Chordata > Mammalia > Artiodactyla > Delphinidae > Grampus > Grampus griseus. Next base: position 88,882,811 of record NC_139001.1, on the reverse strand, counting down.
AAGAGACATGAGCAGGTGAAACAAAAAGGATTACTTAAATTTAATCAAGTGTAACTAATTTTAAACAAATTTATTTTCAAAAATGATACAGAAGCCACATAGGAGCAGCATTCAAAACTGCCCATTATAATCAGAGTAAAATTCAGTTACTAATCACTACGCTAACTTTTAACTGTGTGACAGCTTATATAACTCAAGTGAATTATGCCAATTCTAATGCATGAATTATTCTTTAAGATACTAAGCAACAGAGGCTTATTTGGAATTAATGCTTTCATGTCACTTCAGTACAATTTGTTGTATTTTAACATAATTTACTTAATAGCACCCATGTGGTCCAGAAGTGTTAATGTGTCCTGGAGCATTAACTTGCTACAATAGCAACAGTATACAGGGACCATCTGGATCCCTGAATTGATGCATAATCCTTTATTATGTAGCCCTCAGTGGCCCCATTGACCTTTACAGGCACACATATCAGTTTCAAGATCAAACTGATTTATTCTACAATAGCATGAGCTCTGTGCACACAAGCCTGCCTCAAAGTCTTCTTTTTCCTTCTCTGCTTTAAATATCCCCCATATACACACACCCACATATACACACTATTACATTATGGCTTCAATTACAGTTTTAAAGACCTGAAGACAGGTCATCAGAGAGACGACTGGTAGACTTCACTTTAATAAGCAGAGTTCACAGCACTGTTCCTAATAAATTGCTCAACAGATCCCCTATGTGACCTTGGGATCAGCATTCAAATACTCAGTCCCTTCATTCTCCTGATCATGCAAAGGAACTTATCTAAATTTTTACTATTGAGTAATCCCCTGAAAATTTCCTGAGGTGACCTAGGGTTAGAAACTTAGTAAACTGTCTGGCCTCCAAAGTTGTTCCTCTGATTCCCCAGCTTCATTCAGCTATATACATACTATTTTTACCTGACCTAAGGGCTAATATCCTATCCGTAGGACTAATAGGTGTTTACTGACCTTCTTATCAGTAGTTATTTAGGATCACAGCAGGCATTTACAGAGTATCTGTAATAGACAATCTAAAAGCCTTCAAGGGGAGTGTGGGGTGGGAGGGTGGAGGAAGATGCTAAAAAGGAAGTAACAAACCCACCACACACACATACACAGCGTAGTTAAATTATCTCAGGAATGAAGTGAAAAATCTTTGTGCATCAAAACCAGTTTTAAAATGGGTAATCCCTCTGTTCATGTTGGAAACACTCTGAACAGTGGTTAGAGGGGTTGCTGAACTCTGTGATGACGACATCCCACCTGATTAATTCTGATACTACGTATGAGTCCAGGGATTGGGAAAGTGAGAGCAAAGGTGACATGGTGAGTACTACAAAAGCAACTGTCTGAGGATGCTGCAGCAGCTTTCTTTCATAGACAGCCCCATGAGTGTTCATACCACAGCCTGCTGTGGAGAGCTCATCGCTTCCATTTGGACAGTCCCTTTCACCATCACACAGCCAGTGTCGGGGCACACAGGCATGGGAGCCCTGGCAGCTGAACATGTCAGGCGCACAGGTGATGGCACCTGAAACCCACCAAAAAAAATGCCATTAAGATCACACACAGCAGGTCCGCTGAGAAAGATCTATAATTTCATTTCCTATAGACAAGAAGGGAAGCAGAAGAATGCCACTGACAAGGAAAAAACTGTAGTTATTTGGAATCATCACATATTATCCATCCCCTATGGACAGTTTCCTCTCAGAATTCATTCCTTCTCAGTAGCAAGTACTATATTTCTTAAAGCTACGTGGCAGAAAATAATGAGTATGTTCTCCCTGTAAAATGTAGCAAAACATAGAAATCTCATTGTGAATAAACTGAGATAAAATTTCAAAAGGACTGAACCTATAAGGATAATAACAGCATTTTTATTGCTTAATCTTTGCTAAGCACTTAACACATTAACTAATTTAGTCCTCACAATCGCCCCAAATGGTAGAACTATTATTAGTCTCATTTCACAGAAAAGGAAACTGAGGCTCTGAGATGTTGGAAAGCTTGCAGGAAGTCACAAATTGCAGAGGGAGCCACATGTTGAACTGGGAGTCCAAAACCTTTTTGATTCCTAAGTATCTTCTCTTAACCAGTAATATCATTACTGTTCCTCCCCACCTTGTGTTGTTGAAAAGTATAAATGTATGCATGTTCCCTTTGCTTTTACACACTTAATAAACAGAATCTACCTTTTCTTCGCTCTATCAATTCAATGTTCCTTCAGTTGCATGATGTTGTTTTCAAATGTATACAGGAAAAAAAAAGAAATGCTTGTTGACTGTAAATTCAAAGGGTCATGGGTGGTTTCTCCTTGTTTTTCTTTATATGGGCATAGGGTAATCGAGTAAAATTAGAAAATGATTCATTCTCCTGGTATTTCCCAAGCCCCAAGTACAGTTATACATGTTGAATGGTTTATTTGTTATGTATATAAAATATTTGTTGAGTAAATCAGTAACATGCCCCCAAATTTAACTTCCCTTTAATTTCACTTTCTTGTGACCAAATGCTACCCATAGAATAGATGTTAAAAATCAAGTTGTAAGAATTATTAAAAAAATGTTAGTATCTCCAAGAAGAAAATATGACTGCCTAGATTGATGGATAGTTGTTTCCAAACCTTTAAAGCTACTTTAATTGGATTACCAATTATCATCTTACTTTTCAGCCACAGAGTTTTTATGAGAAGAACATGTATTTTAATGCCATGTTATCAATATGGGAGTACAGCAGGGTGACAAAGTGGAACCTCCTGGTGATCTTTTTCAACATAAACATGTCTCTTCCTACATATACTTTAATTGGGAGGACAGAATGGCAAGTGAATATTGAAAAGTCCCCCAGGTAATTCAGATTTGCTTATTTGTTGAGTATCAGTGCTAATAGAATGAGTTTAATATGATATCTATTACTGGAAGAAATTATAAAGAAAATCTATTAAACAAATGTTGCTTTAATTTAAAAATGAATTTACTTGCTACCTATTGTCTTTAGTACTTTCTATAATAAAATTCTCTTCCTACAAGTTATTTTTACATTATTCCTCCTTATCTATTTTTTAAGCTTGTCATAAGAACATAGAGTGTCACTTTCACTATTAGACTCTCAGTTAGTGCTTTAATTTCCATAATATTTTTATTATTTAGCTGGAGATGCAAAAAATTGCATTTTTTCTGCTACGGAAGTTTCGATACATTTAGCACCCCTTGTCTACTTTCTTATTATCACTCCAGTTTATTCCCAAGGGAGGCATAATAGATATAGCATTGATTTTACTGTTGAGAAATTTAACTTTGTATGACCTTGCAGAAGACTAGTGTCTGAGTTTCACTCTAAAATGAGGGTTATGACTAGATAATTACTAAGATACCTAAAACTATAAAATGGTATAAAGCTCTTTGCAGCTAATTTTCTGGCTCCCTTTAAAGTGTTTCAACAGATTCTGTGTTAAGAGCATACCAAAACATCATTGTCAATTTAAAAGAAAATGAGCCAAGGAAAAAACTCATGGCTTCCTTCCATAATTACCACTGTCATCTGGAGACACATTGCCTTTCTCAGGGACATGAATCCCAACGGAGAAGGAAGACAAGCTGAAGGAATTCTACCAGATCCATCTTGGGTACCTACTTAGATATAATATTTGATTGGTGAGAATTACTATCCAATTTAGTAAGTATTTCAGAAACCTGAATTCTGTTCCTAGTTCTGTCATCACTGATTCACTGAGTGACTTCAGGCAAATTTATTAACCTCTGTGAGTTTTTCTTTCTTCATCTATCACATGACACAGGTGAACTAGACTATGATTTTTATAAGTGAATCCTCAAATCCCAAGTCAGAACCACTATGTGCTTATGAAGAAAGAATATGTCTATATCAGAATATTTGGAGATGGGGATTAAGAATCTACATTTTTAACAAACTTCTGAATAGGATTTTTTGTACACTAAAGGTTGAAAACCACTGAGATAAATTATTTATAAAGTTCCTTTCCAATCCTAAAATATTAAGTCCAATTCATTGACTGATGCTTGGTCTAAAGCAGTAATTTTTATGTAACAACAGCTTGGTAGCATATAAATTGCAGCCTGTGATTATATTAAACAGACTGGGTGTTTTGATGGCAAGTAAATATGTTCATTACCATTAAATCCTTTAAAAAACTTATCAGGGACTTCCCTGGTGGTGCAGTGGTTGAGAGTCCTCCTGCCAATGCAGGGGACACGGGTTCGTGCCCCGGTCCGGGAAGATCCCACATGCCGCGGAGCAGCTGGGCCCGTGAGCCATGGCCGCTGAGCCTGTGCTCCGCAACGGGAGAGGCCACAACAGTGAGAGGGCCGCGTACCGCAAAAAAAAAAAAAAAACCTTATCAGGACATTGATAGACTTTGACATGACAATACCACTCTAAAAAATAAGGGAGGGAGCAGGAGAAACACAACAAAAGAGAATGGGAATAAATTCATTTATATAGTACACATTGGCCATGTCAGCTGATCATGATAATTACATAAGGTAGATGTAACCATTTAATAGGTAAAGAATTTGAGGAATAAGGGATAAAATGGACCATCCCATGATCACACAGCTGGAAAATGCAGACGCGGGAGAATTCAACTCTGTATGACTTTAGAGTCTTTACCACTTCTATTATACTGTGTCCACTTAAGAAGGATAGAGGTGTCAGGGGAGCCATTTAGTGTAGAATTAAACAAAGGGTCAAAAGCAAGATAATTTTAGAGACCAGAAACATGTTCAACCTGCTGTAAATTGGTAGTCTTTTTGTTAAAATTAAACAGGGAACTCTACTCAATACTCTGTAATGGCCTATAAGGGAAAAGAATCTAAAAAAAAAAAGAAAAAGAGTGGATATATGTATATATATAATTGATTCACTTTGCTGTACACCTGAAACTAACACAACATTGTAAATCAACTACACTCCAATAAAAAATTTTTTAAAAAGAAGTATTTAATAGCAAAGAGAAACAAAGTAATTAAAACAGACTGGCCAGTCATCTAATTAATTAATGATTTTTTTTTCCTTTCAGAGGTTTTCGATAGTAATCTTTCTACATTTATCTTTATCTGTTGTATAACTAAATTGTTTCAGCTGTGTAAATAAAAAGTAGATTTTAGGTGGCTTAATACAGGAAAATAAATTGCCTACTTTCTGAGGATATCTCCAATTTTATGATACATACAGAGAACTTCATTTTAGTGTGAACATTATAAATCTTATAGTCCTTTTTCCATGATAGTGACCTAAATAGCAGGCCACAACTCCTGAAAATTTAAAAAATGTGTTAAGTACACTTAACTCCATAAATGAGCCTTATTCTATGACTCAGGTTCTTTTCTCTCTTAAATGAGAATGATAGTAGTTATGAAATAGGGTTGATATAATGAACAAAGAATATATAGCTATAGGTACAAACATACATATGGAAACTGATCAGAAAGATAGACAGATAGACATGTAAATAATTTAGTAGAATGCCTGGCCAACCATAACAAATATATGGAGATTAGGTTGCTTCCTTCTTCTACCTCTTAAAAAATTCATTTAATAATTAAATTTAAATTATTTGTTAAATGTCTGTGATTAATTAAAAGCAATCACGTTGGTTTTTAGCCAATGTAGTTGACGTATAGTAAACATAGACATTTGGCACTCTACCTCTAATCCTATAAAGCTGAATGTTTAAGTACATTTTAAAATCATATACATTAGCCTGCTTCCTTAATTTCCATTTAAAACAATTAAATAAGCGTAATTACTATAATACACAAACACACACCATGTGTGGCTTATGGCAGTATAAACCTGCATAGTAAATTTGGATGGTGACTTAGCAATACTTATCAAGAGCAATGAGAAAATTTTCAGTCATTTGATCCAAGTAATCCCAATCATTGAGATCCATTCTAAAGAAGTCACTGAAGACTAGAAATACAATTTGCAAATACATTCATTGTGTCGATACTCAGCAAAAAACCCTAAAACTCTAATAGTAAATGTATATATGAAAAATTGTAGACTGATAAGTTGTCATAAAAATAATAAAAACAGTTACATCGAAATGTATATACATATAAGTTTAACAAAGTAGAAGACAAAGTTTTCTGTATACTCTAAAACAACAGAGCATATGTATCATACTCCTAAAAACTGAATAAGAACACAAAAGAAAAAACTCACCACAAATGCTATCACTTTCATCTAATCCATCTCCACAATCAGCCTCTCCATCACAAATCCAGTGTTTAGATATACATTTTTGTGCAGAACATGCAAATTGGTTCCAAGAACAAGAGGAACCTAAAAAAAAAACAAAAAACAAGCAAAAAAACCCATAAGAATGTTTGTTTTAGGTGCAAAAGAAAAAATAAATCCTTTGAGACATTCTTAGGAAAGATCCAACATGAGAAAGTTCTTTAGACTTTGCTAAAACCAGCCATCCCAAATAAAACAAGCCAGAGTCCTCTTCTCTATAACAGTGCTATAAAATTTTGACCACGGCTTGCATATTCCCTCTGAGTTATCCAGGTTATACAACATTGTTCCTTCAACATAATCTCACAGGGCTTGACTTTGAGCTAGTCAATGTGCTGGTCACTCTCCCTAAGTACATTACTGTCTTTTTCTAACATGTAGGGTACAGATATAAAATAAATATTCCAAGTGTGGTCTAGTCATTTTTTCCTAATTTTTTTTTTTTTTTTTTTTTTTGCGGTACACAGGTCTTTCACTGTTGTGGCCTCTCCCGTTGCGGAGCACAGGCTCCGGCCGCGCAGGCTCAGCGGCCACGGCTCACGGGCCCAGCTGCTCCACGGCACGTGGGATTTTCCCGGACCGGGGCACGAACCCGTGTCCCCTGCATCGGCAGGTGGACTCTCAACCACTGCGCCACCAGGGAAGCCCTTTTCCTAATTTTTAATCTATTTTTGAACAGTTGGAGAAAAAAATTACATCCTAGGCAAGGTCATAAATATGGTGAACTCACCACCATATACATTTGTTTTTAAAGGTGACGTGACTCAGGGGGTTTTAGCTTGATGACAAGCCATCAGTTTTGTACCTATACATACTTAACACTTTGATGTTTTCCTTTCTCTCCCTTGGGAACACTTAAATCTGACTAATAACATCCATATTCATTGGCATGGTGGCTGGTATTTTATTACCAAGTTATGCATTTATAATTGTGTATTCCATTTATTTTCAAAGTTTGTGATTGCTCTCCTCCACTCTTAGTCCATTTATCACCAGGAAACACCCAAGAATAAAATCCTACCAAATTAATATGTTCAAAATGTAAATGACTATAAAAATTTGATTTTTATCGTATAAACTATTTAAAAACTTTGCATTTTTATTTCAAATATTTACTAACATGACCTGTGAAAAGAGAGACATTTAGAAAAACTGAAGCCCAGAAAAAATAAAATTAAAGAAGATACAACCATATAATGGCTTCTGTTCCAGGAAGTATGACTCTACATAAACTATTTGTAAAGTTCTCTGTTAATCTTGTTCAGAATCTGGCTGTAATGTAGAGATATATGGCATCTTAATCAAACAAAATGCACCTTCATATTTCATGATGACATTTACTTTTATGGGACTTTGGCATTTCTTAGACAATCCATTTTTAATCTTTTTTCCTACTCTGTCTATTCATCACAGTGTTTGCTATTTGTGTTAAATGAAGAGTGAATATATGCTTTTTATGCTTTTTTAGGAATTTTTTTGGCCTGAAAATCATAAAATCCATAAATTTTATAAAAATAAAAATTTTAAATGCTTTCTTACCTTGCCAAGTGAAATGAAATGTACACACACAGAAATTAGGATGTGGATAGTGATAGACGACAGTTTGAAGAAATGCAAGTTTAACTATACTATTTAAATCTATACATGTAATTAATAGAAACATTTAGGATAATAATAGTCAATAAGAGGTAGGGAGACTATAATGAGTTGTGTGAGCTAAATCCTTATTTTTCACAGTAGAAGGTAAATACATTAGCATCTAAACTTAATAAGTCAGGAAATGAAGGTATAAATATATCATTTAGATTAATGGAGGTAACCACTAACAAAAATAGAAAAGGTTAAAAGAAAAGGCTGTATGGGAGATTGTTATTCTCCATTATAAGTTCTTCTGTTTTATTTTAATTTTTACCATTTTGTGATATTTAATCAAAATAAAAATTGATGTTAAAATCAATTAGCAATATTTTGTGTAAAATCTCTATGTAAGAGAATATCAGTATATAAATAATAATACAGTTTATAAAAGTAAAACAAGATATAATGTCTCACCACAGTGGAATTCATCAAGTCCATCCTCACAATCTTTCTGACCATCACATACCCAGGTATTCAAAATGCATCTTCCACTAGGACAACCAAAATAATTTTCTTCACATCTGTGTTTGTTTTGAACTGTGATAAAATATAGAATTTAATGTCAAATAAATTAAATTAATCTTAGACTTATGCAATATAGGTAGATATCAAAACAGTAATACTCCTTGAACTGGAAGAGGTAAATAACAAGAAAACTTAAATAAAAAGAGCTGAGCTGAGGACATTAAAGAATGTCCAGGCCATGAAAACCAAGGAAAAGCTAAAAAACTGGCATAGACCAAAGGAAATCAGGGAGATATGATAACCAAATCCAATCTAGGATTGGATCCTGGATCAAAAAGAGGATATTAATGGAAAAGCTTGTTAAATCCAAATAATGTGGAGTTAACAAAAATAAAATAAAACATTTTATAGATGACTATAAAATGAGTACAAAGGCTAAAGAATCGTTTTAGGTGGAAAATATTCTTAATTCCATACTTATGAAAAATAAATTACATTATAAAATCATTAGTAGATTTTTGCTGAGAAAGTGTAAACTTGGTGTTCCATACTTAGTGGGTACATATGTTTTGACAAGATTTATATATGTATTCTCTATTTTAAGGAAGGAAGAAAAACAAGTTGCAGTAGAATCTCTAAAATTGTCATACCTAACAAAAATATCATGAGAATAAAAAGTATCTGTATATAAAATTATTTTGTAAATTATATATTTTTCAGATGTGGAGTATTGTTATTATCATAACCTCCAAGAGCACATAGAAAATACTAGATTTTTCTCTTTATTGGATGTCATTCATCCCCTTGCACCTTCAGGTTTACATAGATTGTGACTGGCTCACAGCCAATCAGGAAATAAATCTTAGAGTACACATGGCATCACACCATAGTGATACATTATGACTATTTTAAGGTAACAAAAATTACCTCCATTCTATTTTTTTAATGCCAACTTTGTAGATCTAATTAAAGATGAAAATTACTTTTTGAAGGGATTCATCATTAACACAAAAAGTCTTGATTGTGCTGGATGTCTTATTTTTTCTTAGGATATTGCCTAGATATAACCTAAGATATTTAGACTAACCTTTTACTGGCTTCCTGTTTGTCTGCCCACCTGTTTCATAAGTGTATATTAATGCCCCTTTCCTACTTCCCCAATATAATCACTATTCTCTATTAATGTTGAAAGTTAGCTTTCAAAATCACTTATTAATCCTAGAAATATATAAAGACTACAAATAAAGTTAAAAATACATATTTACAAGCTTAATAGATACCTAGTTATACTGCCTTCAAAATAATTTAAAAAATTAACTATAGCCATAATGAGATAAAGAATTGTTGCAGAAGAAACATTGGAATAAGAATCTAAACACCCAGTTTCCAAGAGTCTAAAGCAATTTTCTATATTTAATGTTTTATATAATGAAGGATAAATTTTAAAAAAAAAAGAAAAGATGTAGATGTGCAGTGAGCCAGTGCCTCCAGAGAAGTTATCCAGTTCCTCCTAGGATACAGCGAGTCTTTTCAAACCCAAAAGGAACATCACAGAGTGTCACACACTGATGAGCAGTGGGGAAAAGAAAAAAAGGAATCTGCTATTTCCCAGTTAATTGATTGATTATGCACCATTAAGAATAGCAATTCTTTAGAGTAGATCGTGTGTGTGTGTGTGTGTGTGTATTGTATACACTTGTGTGTGGAATACCTACAAATATAATTTCTTAAAATGTTTCAAAAACTTATTACACATCTACTAAGCATGGAAAAAAGTGATTGTAGCAGCAGGGTCAGGAGAAGGAAACAGCCGTATGAGAACACATGTAATGGTATACTACAAGCATATCTACTTTCAGTTATAGTAATTTAACATCTTTCTTTCTGGTATTATTATATATTTCTAAAATTTGTTTCCTTAAATAGTTAGAAAGAAATAGGTTCATGACCTTCTCATGGAAGGCATTCTCCTAAGAATGAAGATGACACTTTTCAGTGCTTGTGTAGGTAACGATGGCTAATATATATAAATATACCAGTCTGACATTGATCCAGTAATGATAACTATTATGTTACCCATACTAGTATGCCAAAAGATTGTGTAAGCTGCATCAAATAGCCTAACTTGACAATACAAGCTGTATAATAACAGGAGTAAAGCCAGTGGTGAGAAACATAGTCTCCCTCCCTTTAGTCTATAGATAGTTTTCTCTCAGTATATACTACTTCTGTGAAAACTTTATAGATTACACATTTTAAGACGTAATCACCAAATTTAAAAGGATTAATGAGGAACTGAACATGAAAAAAGAAATTGATCCAAACATAGAACAGATTTCTCAAGTATCATTCCATAAGTCATTAAAAAATATAAAGTGGCATGTCTAGCACAGGGTGATTATTTTTAATTTAGTCTACAATATTTGTTTTAATCTGAGCCATTGAGTATCAAGAATGAAAATTAATAAGTTTATGCTATACATCCAGCCCCTAAATCTTCAAGGCAAAGACTGTTTTGTCTTCTAGAATTACCTGGGCATTTTAATTCATCTGAATAGTCTCCACAATCATTAGACCCATCGCATATCCAGGTTGGCAGAACACACAGTGAGGTAGAATTACATCTTATGAATCCTGTGGTTTTCACTCCAAGTTTATAGAAATATGTACAGTCCGTATTATCTATAAGGAGGTCAACAGAAAAATGAAAAACACCTCATCTGCAAAGATTATAAGCCTTCTATGTAGGTAATAGAAACAAGAAAAGTTAACCTCATTTGAAGAAGTAAATATGCAATTATCCTACACAACAAGGGTTAATTACATATCAATTCTGGACAAGGTTCAGTGAAGAGTTAGACACTGTTCAATGTAATGCCAAAGGTACACAGGCATGAAGAAACAAAATGTAATGGAATATCTTACTGCAGTTCTTTTCATCTGAAGCATCTGCACAATCTAGGTTCTGGTTGCATCGTGCTGATCTTGGAATGCACGTCCCATCTGCACAGCGGAACTCAACAGTGGCACAGGTTGAAACTAGAAAAACAGGTAAATAAACAAATGGATAGACGAGATAGAAAATGGCTCCCTGCTTAACATTTTGAGTACTTTAATTCTTACAATTTTGTTTGGTTTTGCCTTTTTAACTCTGGGCAGTCAAACTTGACACATAACCCCCAACAACAAGCTTGGGTTAGATGCCTCATACGCCTTCCCCTGTCATGCTGTTCTTCCCTACATTGTAGTACTTATAATACTGCATTGCAGTGTCCTGTTTATGTATCTCTCCCCCCATTAAATTGTAAGCAGGGACCGTGCCTTGTTTTCCCTATCATACCATATCAGCGCTAAACCAACAACAACAAAAAAATTAAATGCTGCTGAAACTTCTCTCTCCTTCCAACTTCAAAATACAAGGTATGACACTAAGCAAATGCCTGATTGAGTGCATACAGAGAAATCCTGATCTGTTTGCTAAGAAGTGAAACATTCACTGCTATGATAAAATGACACACAGACAGAGTCAGAGATTGAGACGGAGAAACCAGAGTATTTGCTTTATTTACTCAAAGAGGGAATAGTTCAGCACTGCTAGAAAGTCATCATGCTAAGTTATCCCCTTTCACATGGCCGTATTACTAACATTTGGTATAGGAAATATGGATTCCTCATGCCAAGAAACATACAAATGTGGTATGACTTGTCTCTGTTGTTGGAAAGGATTTACAAATCCCTGCTATGCTTAGATGAAAATCAGTTTTGATATGCTACCATCATTACATATTCTTTGTACAGAATAGCTTATTCTTCATCATACATTCCTTTTTACTTTGCTTACACGTTCATTACCATATAATGGTTTTCAGCAATATGTTGTGAACAGGTGCATGGCTTGTTTTGTGTTAGATTAACTTAGGTGAGATTTTTATTCCAAATTCAAATTTCCACAGGTTGATTATGTTAATGTACAACCTGAAGGGCTCTATGATTATGCCACTTTTACTAGGGTTGATATTTTAAAGAGCCTATTTAATTATAAATATAAATTATATCAATTGGAAATGGTTAAAATGCTATCTTAAAATATGCAAATTTTATTCAAGGGTGTGTATGTCATTTGTATTTCATAATGCACTGCTCTTATTATATTTAATTGTATCTTGCAATTGTATCCTTATTTGTGTTTAAATGATGATTTGAATAAATGTTTTATTTATAATTTGTAATTATAATTGCTTCACTGTTTTCTTCATTAAAAATAACATCATTTGAAACAGATAATGCCATTATAAGTAGAGATAAATACACTGTTCCAAACAGGAAAAAAGTAGGTATTTTTCTTTTACTCCTAAATAAAGCAAAATCTCTTCCATATTCTTTTCTATTACATTTCACATTCAATATTTTTCAGTGGAAACGATAAATGGAATATATAACAGAAAATAATCATGACAAGCATATACATTTTGTTTCTGACTTTGCTGTCTATCAGCAGTCTCCTATTAAGAGGTTGTGTTCCAAAAGATTCCTCATAATTCTATTATTTAGAAGACAGAATTCATTTCTCTGTGAAACAATATTCTAGATAGTGGTAATATTCCTAGACAAGTCTACAAAGATTTATCTCTAAGCTACTTGATGTGCATTATCTAATACTTGCAGTTAGAGTTTGGGATACCAGAAATCCTAATTCTGAAGCAAAGGGGGCAATCACAACCCATTCCACCATCTCCATCTACCTCCAAACTTCCATAGAGAATCTTCTGTGTACATTGCAGGGAGTCCATCTGGGTGGGTATTGGTGGCAGATAAAGTGAAGAGGCAAATTATGACTACATGAACATGGAGATGGCATGTCAGACTGTTAAGACGACTGGAGATTCAGGGATTTCACAGTAATGGAGTTTCAAAAATGGTGCTGGGGGCTCAGGTGGAAGTAAGTGTAAAGAATGGCTTATAAGAAGAGTGGAAATGTGGAGCAAGTAGAAAACGGTCTTGGATGGAATTCTAGGAATAACAAAGAAACAGAGGAACTCTAACCAGACGAAAAGAAACTATAACTTTAAAGTTGAGAAGAGTGGTTAGGAAATAGTATTTAAGAGAAAGGCAAGGGAAAAAATGAGGTAGGGGGTCAGGAGAACAAAAATAAGGCTACTGAATCTTGGTGAGGAGGGCCTATTAGAGTGGGTGAGATGTGCAAATAGGAACCGATTGTCCCTTTACTTCTAATCCTATCTCTATAGATTCCATGACTTGATACAGAGTTTGGGAACCACTAGAGGGTTAAATAGGGTGATAAGTGGCAATGGAATTGGACATGTCAAGTGGTTGCACAATTCCATAAGCAGCAGGATCAAGGTGGTTGTGGGGATTAACGTCTCCAGCATTTGTAGACAAGGAAAGAAAGTCCTGGAACAGGAGAAATCCATGGGAATAGTGACAATGTCACTTCATAAGTAAGCAAATGCTTCTTCTGCCAAAACCTCTACCTCTCTAGTCCCTCAATCATGTTCCTTTCTTATGTTGCTTTGGTCAGTCAAGTATTGAAATGTGTTTCACCCTCAGGGTGGGTCTTGAGGGAGAAAGGTTATGGGATCTCTAATTTGTCAAGTGAATATGAAAGCCTTCTGACAACTTTTCTTCAGGCTAAAAGTCCTAGAAAAAAGAGAACAGAAAATAATGTAGTCCAAATAAAGGTAACCTGAGTGGGAAATACTAGACTCTTCCCTCCAGATAGTACAAAGGAAAAAGTACACCTACAAAATGTGAGTGGAAATATACCACAGCCACACCAGGAATAGCAACGAGATACAACAAAGGAAGATCTGACAGGGATGGTAGCTCAAAAGTACCAGCAAGAGAGAAAGTAAAACCATTCTTTCCCTCATATAGTTTCTTAATTTTCCTATTTAATCCACCTTATTTTCTCCATATCAGTTAAAATATTTAATCAGGTAGGAAAGGTATAAAATCGATTAGTCTTTCCCTAGTTCTTAGGATGTTCCTTGTAAATAACCTAACTCAACGTTTTCTTTTCCAACTCTCCTACCCAGCCTGTAGCAAAGGGAAAGTGACAAGGAAAAAAATACATGAAATGTGCTGTCATATCTCTTCTGTTTACTTTCAAACCACATCTTTTATTGAATTCACTGCTTAGGCTCTAAGGATATGCGAACCTGGAAGGAATGATGATTTCCTCTGCAGGCACGCTTATTCTTTTCCTTTAGCTTGTTGTTTGTGGAATCTTCAAAGTTTTGCTATGAATTTGGGAAAAAAAAAAAAAAGAAAAACTCACCAGTTCCCTCTCCTCTAGGTCATCTCAGAAGTACTTAGCTCTCCAGTCCATCTAAAGGTGTTCAGATGGCCCAAGGAAGTTCATGTACTTCTCAAAGGGAGTATATTCATCTCAACAGGGAGCGAAGGAGGGACATTATGCACTCTCTACAAATCTATTCACTCAAACTCTGACACAACCAGAAGAGGAATACAGAATGATAAACTTTCTGAACAACTCCTTAGATCCTCACCAGCTAGCCTGATGTCTAAAGCTCTCAGTCATGAAAGGAACTGCTACAAAGGGGCAGTAATAAAAGATTGATGAGGATTTGGGGTTTTGCTTTGCTTCCAAAGGATAGGAAACCAAAAATAATTCCTTGCAATATCCATTTCCACTCTGTAAATAGATTCTTTGACTTGTGGCATTAAAAAAGAGTAATGTTAATTACTATTAACATCTAAATTAAACAAACAAAACTGTAATAGTACCTCAAATAATTTACGGATGATTCCACCATAGCCTCTCTCCACAGCCTATCAAAATCTCTCTGTATTTATTGACATTTTTATTGTACTGTTTAAATTGTGTTATATTTTACTTTATTTACATTCAACAATAACATATGGTTTGTGTGTGTGTGCATATATACATACAACAAAGCACTGCATCCCTATGTTGCACTGACTACAGAAACAAAGAAGGAGTGACTGGAAGAAAAGGCTTGGAGAAATCATTCATTTTTCATTCTTCCTGAGCCTGTTCATGTTCCTTTTCCTTCATTATCTTTTAAGTGCTGTAAGTGTCCATGTGTTTGACGGACACAAATCTGAATTAATGCTTTATAAGAAACTGGCTTATGGAAAAAGGACCCAAGTAAGTCCTTCCTCTATAGCATGAAATGTGCCCTACAAGGATACCATGTGAACAATCTTAATATGAGAGAAAAATCAAATCTAAAAGATGCAAGTGTAATAAGTAACCTTTCATCTAAAAAGCTACCCATTTGTTTATCCTAAGGAAGCTAGTCCGTTTACTCAAATTTATTAATTTTTAGTATGTAATATAGCGTGTGCTTGAGCATTTGCAGTTTCAAATGTACTACATTAGATAGGAAGAAATTCAAGGCATAAGATTTTGTTGTTGTTTCTTAAGATATCCAATTGTCATGATCTCTTTACTATTATTATCACAAAAGAAAAGTTTTGACAGAAACTTGATTCTCAGAGTAGTTCTGTCCCCAAGTATATGGCTGAGACGGTTATAACACAGAAATCGAGAGCTTAGATTTAAAAAAGGGGAAATAACATTTTGAGTTATTTTATTGTTATTCAGCTGCTGATATTGATATCAGTAGGCAGAATGAAACCTATCTACACTTTTGGAAGACTTATGGCTTCAACCAGCCACATAAGAGTTTAATAAACACATATCATGTACTAGGTACTATATTTCATAAACCCAAACACACTAATTTACTTACTGCTTTTCAAAAAAAACGTTTTCCAAGAAAATCCACAGTAACTGATTACATTTCTGTAGCTCTTTTTATGAATTTTGTTTTAAAATCTACTTTCTGTATTTATTACTCAGTTCCTTCACATTCTAGCTTGATATTTTTATTTTTATCCTAGCTTAAAGTTTTCATTATATTCTCCTTTCCTGCTTATAAATAACTAATAGAACATACCCATTTTCTGGTCTCCTTCTAGTTTCCTTTCCTCCTTTCTTCCAAATGCTTATCCATTTCCCTCTACTTACTCCCGTATCTTACTACATTTTATCATTTTTAATATTTTAATATTTTATAAATAATATGAAACAATAGTTGACTTAATTTTCAAATGTACTTGACACTACAGTGTCAGCTTAGATAGTAAGCTACTCAAGTGTTTGGCCAAGGTCATATATAGTCTAAGTCAGCAGAGTAACTTCTCAGTCCTTTATCAGCTACAAAATAATTTGTACACATTCTACCCACTTCCTCAACTTTTTATAGCCTTCTCGTTACAACTGTACTTCACACATCTTTTCTTTACCATTAACCTTTTTTAAAAATAATCTGTATTCACTGTCTTTACTCTTGCACCATTCATATTCTGTTTCAATCCAATGTGATCTGGCTTTTCCTTGCCATTGCACTGAACTGACTCTCTTGAAGGCAAGCAAGAGATTGTCTTCTATTTGCCAATTACAGTGGACACTCCAGTCTATGCATGCCCTCTTGCCTTCTCTGTAATGCAAACTTATCCTCCTTTCTTGAAAAAATAATTTCTTGTGAAGCTCTTTTTATTAGTCCTGTGGGACTTTTCCTTTTTATATTAGTATCTTTCATTTTTAACAGGTCATTCTGATGCACTCCCTTAAAACAACTATTACACCATACATCCTTTGAGCTCTCTCTCTTTAAGAAGTCCAAAATCAATACTTCTGACCTAAACCTACTACCTGAGCTCCAGATCTATATTTACCTATATACCTTTCAAACAGTTCCATCTGAATGTCTACAGGTGCTCCAACCTCAGAATGTGGACTATTCTTATTATCTTATCCCCATCTAACACAAACAAAAGGCACACAAAAATAAATTTAAAAATTAATGAAAACAAAATTTTAAAAGCATACAACACACACACACACACACACACACACACACACATGTATCTCCTCTATTCCCATGCTTCCTCCATGTTTATTACTGCAAAAGACTTGTTATGCTACCTTTTAAAATGCTGTTATATCTGTCTCTCTCCTCTTTATTTTTAGTTTTGGCTGCTGTAACATGCTACTGTTTTGTCCTTCTGATCTCAGTATTAGAGTTTTCATTCTAAAATCATAGGGTTTTTTTCCCCTTTTTTAAACTTTCTGGTGACTGCAGGATAAAGGTCATGTTCTTTAACATGGCACCAAAAAAAAATCTTCATTTCCTGATTCTTTCTTCTAACTTGCCTCATTTTTTTCACCACTCCCCAATATGCAATCTGGCTCTAACCATATCAAATTACTTGCAGTTTTCATTATTGGTCCTTCTACTTGGAATTCTCTTCTATTTTGATCATTCTACCTTATTTATACTTTAAGACTCAGCTTAAATTTAATCTCGTCTATGAAACCTTTCAGGATACTTCCAAGCCCAAAAAAACAAAACAAAACTGTGTTCTTAATAGTGCAATCATAGCACTTTATATTCATCTTCACCTGTTTAAATGACTATCTTTCACTTAGAGTTTGCACTACTTGAGGGCACACACAGAACTCACAAATTTTTTGTCTCAGTCTTTAATGAATTTTACCCAATAAAGTATTTCAATGGATGGAAAGATTTTTAAAGGTAAATTGGTTTGGAAAGATCTGTTGGATCCAGGTTTTAGGAGACCTTAAATGTCAGACTAAAAACTTGTCACTTATTCTGCAAACATTGGGATGCTTTATCTGGGAAGTGATAAAAAAGTAAATGTTTACATAGCATTTACTATATGCCAAGTTCTATTCTAATACTGATATACTTATTTAACTATTGTCTCTTTTTCTTAAAGCTTGGGAAACTGAGCCACGGGTTGGTTAAGTACTTTATCTAAAGTCATGCAGTTAGTGGTGGGGCTGGGGTTCTATCCCAGGTAGTCTGGTTGCTGATGTGTCACAGTCGTTACTATGGTAAAATGTTAAATTGTTTTAGCACGACTAAAAATTCAGATTTACTGCAAAGAGTAGAAACAGGGAGACCAATAAAAGGGCTACTTTGTTAACCCAGGCTCAAAGTAGATTGAAGGGGAATCTATCTCAAAGAATTGGAAGATTTGTTGATGATTGGACATGTGGGTGATAAAACATGGTGGAAGGAGGAACCAAGGATAGTACCAAGGTTTCCTGTCCAATAAGTAGGAAAATGATGAGAGCATGGTTAGGAGAGAGAATTAAGGAATGAAGGGGGACATTTTGGAGCAGTAGATTCAGTATTATACATTCTGGTAGAAATGTCCCATAAATAGGGTGGTTGAACTGAAAAGGTGAGAAAGAATTTTGAAGTGAGCAAAGAAAGAAATAGAAACAGAAAATATAGTCATAATTTTCAGTTGACTCTAGTAACTCCCCTCCAATAGCATTTACCAAAGTATGGTCCATAGATGCTAACTGTTGTTATGTATCAAAAGGGGGAAACCATAGTGCTCTCAGGAACACACTTTGGAAGAGTTTAGGAAACACTTAGCATGATAATATTCCGAGGCTGATACAATATGTGTTTACCTTTACAGTCTAATTCATCAGAGTTGTCTCCACAGTCGTTTCCACCATCACATAACTTGCTGTGAGGAACACAACGACGATTGTAGCAGGGCTTGAAACCTCTTCGACAGCTTCTGTTTTCTTACACAGAAAAGAAAAACACATACTTGGAGGGCTTATAGAACTATTTTTACAAAAAGAAGATCACAGATGATACCTCATTCACAATAACTGGATTGTGGGTCTATAAAACAAGTGCCGTGTGGCATCCAAGTTCTGGGTTAGAATATCTGTGCATTATCAAGTAGTTCATGCGGTAAAAAGCCTTTCTGACTGTTTTAACCTCAGTGATTCATACTCGGAGACCTCGTCAAACTATACTCACATTATTGTTTCTGGCATTTCTGTAAGCTAGCATAGAAATAAACATGTATCACATATTCAAACCTGAAGAAAAGAATCTCTACCTCCAACGCAATAAAGACACACTAACACCTATCCCCTCTCTCCTTTGTACCCCACAAAGATTTTAAAACAAGGAAAAAAGTGTCAAAACATGTATCCCTGAATCAGTGAATCCAAGAGTCACCTACTTATCCATAAATTTCTCTTAGAAATCATCTTAAAATGTCTATCCAAATTTTCTAAGCAGAATAATAATTGCCTCTGAATTCTATTTACCTTAATGAGAGTCTCCTGACATTTTCTGATTTGGGGCAGAAGGTACCACTCACAATAATAATAGCTGCCATTTACTGAAAAGTAATTTTGTGCCAGGCTCTACATTGAGCATATGTAAATGTACATTTGTTTATTTAATGCTCCCAACCATCACCCCATCTAGATTTGCTTGGTAGTGAGAAACTAAAACATAGAGAAGTCAGTACCCTTGTTCATGCTAGTCACACACTAGTATGTTTGGGAACAAAGATTTAACCTCAAGTGTGATTCTAAACTCTGGAATCTATACCTGAAAGTGTCAAACTATAGCCCGCAGGCCAAATGCAGCCTATCAGCCTGTTTCTATATGGCTATGAAGCTAAGAATGATTTTTACATTTTTAAAGGATTGTTAAAAAAATAGAATATGTGACAGGAGTATATATGGCCCACAAAACCTATAATACAAGCTGACCTTTTATAGAAAAAGTTTGCTAACCCCTTCTCACACAAATATTACCTGCCTTCTAAGAAGATAAAAATAATGTGAAATATATTCTCAAGCCAATTCATAATAATATGAATTTGTAAGTTGATTATTATTACATTTTTATATGCTTTAATATTTTCATGGTGTACAGGATATAGCTGTTGATTCAAGCAAACATGTCATTTGAGGTAAATTCCCTAAGATTTCAGTTACATATAAATTATGGACAAATTACATTTGACTGTCATTTTAACCAAGGGTGTTTATTCTGCAATGTAAAAGTGTGACATAAATTTCCCAAAATCCATCCTCCTCTTGTTTTAACTTTCTCTAATATAAGAAAACAAAGGAGAAAAATAGAAGCCAAATATAGCAATTCCAGATATAGATTCCTAAATTTTGCAGAGCATATAATACCGGTACTATTGTATTACAGCACAAAAATAAATCAGACTAATTTAGAAATAATCTGGATCAATTCTATAATAACTATTAATGATTGCATAGACACAAACTTTCAGGAAAAATATTGTTGCGGCGAAGGCAAATAACAGTTGCTTACTAGGGTCCAAAAGCCAGTCTCTACTTCGAAGGGAGAAGGAAAGGTTGACTACCACTTGGTGTCACCTACAGAGGCACAGATGGTGGAATTCCATACTTAATGGGGACCATGGCTAAAGCAATCAGCCTTTGTACCTAAGGACACTAGCTCTGGGACAATCCTGGAGGCAAAAATAGAATGAAAAAGACTTTGATATCAACACAACAACATGCTATTGACTGATGGGGGACTTTTGCTGCAGAAGTAAACCTGCAATATCTACCCAATAACTGATATTTCTGACATATTTTTAGGAATGTGAGCCTAAAACTTTTTGCTAATGATGAATAATGAAGCAGCTCAAAAGACAGGCTCCTGCTGTATTTAAATTTATACTTCATGCATGGAAAACCATGAGGAAATTCTTCAATGAATATCATGTGTTTTGGGTAGGAAATATGGTACCCCATTTGAATAAGAACAAAGCCAAATAATTTGCCTTAGATCTCCATGTTAATGAGAGGCATTAAGGAAATCATACACATAAACCAAATGGAGACAATCACACCAAAAGCTATAAAAAGAATTACATTCTGAAATGAGTAAGTCATACATTGGAAACTCACCACAGTAGAGCAGTTTTTCATCAGATTTATCCTTACAATGAGGAATGCCATCACAGGTGAGCTGGTAATCAATACATTCTCCATTTCCACACTCAAACTCTGAATAAATATTGCAGGAAGAATTTTTAGCTGAAAGGAAAAAAGCCAACGTTTCATACAATAACAAACATTTTTGATGTCATGACAACTGTTTCCCTTAATCTTAATTATAAAAATAAACTAAAATTTATCTAAATATAAAATTAATAAAGGACAGTGGTTTATGGCATTTCTTTACAAAAAAAATTAAGACGGACACTTTTTATTGTGCTGTCTTCAACCTCCCTTTGCAAATTTTTGGGAATTGCCTGACTTTATTTTTCTTTTATGCCTGTTTGTGTATTTTGTTAATTATTTGGTGACTATACATGCATGGAGAGAAGGAGGGGTTTAAATCTGGGAGACTATATTTATGAATTTTGCTTAACAGTGTATGTTAAAAATAAATTTTTAAAAAGAGCCAGTTAAATAAGTTCTGTACATACTGAGAGTGTTTTTGTATTTTCTTATTGAAATCTCAGGTATTCTTCAATACACTGAAAATTTCCAGTATATAGAGTTCTTATCTTTGAATGCTTGAATTTATTCATTACAAATCTCACCTCCAACTGGTCTTCCTCCCCAACTACCTGCTGAAGAAATCTCTGTAGCAGTTTCTATCAATCAGAAGTACTGGAATTGCTGAAATTACTTTCATCAGCCTCTTGCTCTATCCATGGTGAGAAGTACCAGGGAGCAGACCCTCTCTTCCTGCCACACGTGATCAGTACCTACTCCTTGAAATGCATGGGAATCTGTAGGATGTACTGGTGGAGGACAATGATAAACTGGAAAGCATGTGCACCAGATGCTTATGGGCTCCAGTGGACTACTGCCATATTGTCCCACTTCTAAATGTCAGGATTTTTATAAGAAATTAAAAGCCTGAGTTTTTATGTGGTTTGCCCAACTTGTGAGCTTTTCTACAGTTAGGTTTCATCCCTGGAGTGCCAGTATGTTACCCTTGTCTTAGAAAGACCTCTCTTGGGGAAAACAGACTTATTTTTATTCTTAAATAATAGATTTACTAGCAAACTTTTGGGATGCAATGTTTTGGTTGTATTACATGCTATTTGCTTGCATGTACTCATTCCATTGCTTGTTGAAAAACTGTACAGTGAAAGTCAGTCATATTAATTATGTTGGAGGTAATTAGAATTCATTTATTTCTACTAATGCAGGTAACACAACTTAATTTTACAATCAGTTTTTAGGATTTATTTCAGGAATAATTAATTAAACAGCCACAAATACTGTTTAAAGTTTCCAGTGTTTTATTCTTTATTATCCTAGAATTTAACTCATTTTACTAGGATATCTATCTTATCCACCTATTAAAGACTTATAATTTAACTCTTTAAATGATAGCACCCCTCTCTAAAGGTAATTTTATTTTTCTTGGTGCAGTCTAAACTTCACTGGTCAGTAGCGAAGGTAGAATGCCATTTTAGAGGAAGCAACAAGGAATTAAGAATCTAAAAATATCATTAACTTTAAAGAATTACTGTCTTTAAGAAGAGTGCTGACATTACTGCACACAATCACCTTAGATCATGAACTGAACAAAATTCATCCGTTTACTGAGAGTCCATTAGAATTCCTAACTTATTTTGTCTATTTTAAACATATCCTGTTTAATTTCTCATTTCCAGTGAAAGCTAATTGTTATGATGGCAAATACCATATTTTGCTTTTATAATCGTTGTGCCTTTAAGGAAAAAATGAAAATTATTCATGATAAATATGGTTTATCATGAAAAAACAAACATTGTATGAGCACAATTCTTGCTTAGGTATGTTCATTTGAAGAAATAGTATTGAGTACTTTCTTCCTCTTTCTAGAAACAAAAAATGTGGTTCAGCTATCCTCAATTCTCTTACAAGGTAATTGCTTCATCTAATTATATTTGCTATTCTTATTTCTGTTATGGGTTTTAATAAGGCTAGCAACGTTGTGTAAAATGGAATTGCCTAATCTTTCTGTCAAGAGTTATGACAACAAATGGCTTTTCCCTCCTTTGCCCTCGGGTAGGTGTTAGTAAATGGTCCTTCACCCCTGTAATGCTGCCATTAACATTCATAAACTGCTCTGGGTGAACTAATTCAGAGGTCGACACAGATATGCCAGAAACATCCTCATTTCCTAAAGATGGACTTGACAAAAAGAAGCCAAGAGTTACTTTTCCATCTCTCTGCTGGAGCACAGGATTTCAATATGAATGCACAGCGGATACAAGGTACTTCTGTAAAGGTATGTCAGCTCTGAGGAATGCAATATCAGTCTACAGTTCTATGTGAATACAACTATGCTTGTTTAAAACTATAGTTTTCTGTCTGATTCATTCCCTCTCATGAACAGTGAGAAGCAGGTGGCTTAGTAGGGACAGATGTATCTAATCTATTTTTCAGCAATGACAGGCATCCGTTGTATACAAATAAGCCTTGCTGTTCTGACTAAAGGCATTGGTTTACTACTGGCCTGTAGTGACCTGTGAAAGAAACATGAGTGATTCTAATGCATGGCTAAAACTCCAGGCTTACAGATAGCATCAGATCCAGGCCATTATAGCTGAAACCACAAAGGCAAACTGAAAGAGAGAGTTTAAGCAATTGCGTGAGCAATTCAGGGAAGTGTTAGGTGATGAAGAAATGTGGGAATTTGTGGCACGAATTATTGAAATTTGCTGTCTTCTGAACAATTACATCATTCCCTTGTTTTCTTTGGCACATTCTTAAATAAAAGTCTTTTACTTCTTTTGCTAAGAGATGCCCTTTTGGGTTCTGGTACCAATTTGCAAAGTGAGAAAATACGTATATGTTCTTGCATTAGGTGCAGTAGTTTTCAAAGTAAAGAAAACGATGACAAAGTGCTCATATTAAAATAAAGAACAGGCAAAAGAGAACATCTTCTTGGTATATAAAGACCAAAAGAAGACTAAAAATGAAAAATACTGACAGCTTATGATACTAATTTTTATAACGTAGATATATCCAGTCCTATTGATTTTCTAAGATGAAATATATGAGATGAGGATACAGATGAGGAGAAAAAAAATGTCAAAAATTGACACATCCTAAGAGTGAGTTCATCAATTTCCAATTTTCCAAGATGCTTCTCTCCAATCTTTCTTACTCATGAATAGTCTTAATATTAAAGAGAAATTAACCCTTTTTATGTTGCTGGCTAATTTTTCATGGCAGTATTGGAATACTTGAACCCTTATTTATAGTGGAAACAGTTTTGGAAACTTAGCTGTTAGTAAGTATTTACTGTAATGGTACTAATTAAAGATTGTAATGCCTTTGGGAGATATAAACATCATGCAAGGCTGCAACATTACATTTTTAATTAACAGTTTGGAAATGATTACAAATAAACTGTGTGAGCCATTCTTTCTCATTTACATAGTCTGATGGACTGTGAATAGGTTTACTACAAAGCTACTAAGCTACTGCCTATACACTGCTTTATTTCAGCTTTAATTAATTTCGCTATTGACTGAAACCTCAAAGTCATAAACACAAGTTTTCAGATGATCATTGCTTGCAGGTATTTCTCTAGCTAATCCAACATCTTCCAGCCCAGAATCAGGGGGACACAACATTTGTCACTGTTTGGGTTATCATTACCTATCACATGGTGCTATAGGTAGAATGGTAAACTGAGTTCTTTTTAGAAGGGAGAGATAAGACAACCAGGCCTCTAATAGTACAACTTCATAAATATACTCAAAAAATTTCAAGGTCCATGTGTGCCATTTTGAGCAGTTATATCACATTTCAATTATCTTTACTTACTCACACATCTGTTGTCATTCAGCAATATTCGATCCCCCCTGCAGGAACAGTTCACTCTTCCATTAGGAGTTAAAAGGCACAGGTCATGGCAACCTCCATTCAGTAACGCACATGGAGAAAGTTCACCTGCAATGAACAGGTTTTACTGGTGACATTTTATATTGAATTCCTAGTCTATGTTAATATAGATTAACAGTAAACTGTTAGACAGCCTCAATCTCTCAAAAATATCTCATGAACAAGGAAGATTTGGGATTTTTAAACAAATCTAAATATTCCAAAAGATAAGAACATTAAAAATATGTAACAAATCTCTACATTTTCTAACATATTTGTCATTCAATGCACTAGTACCTCTAGAAACCACATGCGTACTGCAGACTGCAATTTTGTAGGTATTCCAGTGATTAAAAAAATTTTAAGGCCAGATGCAAAGCTTGTTTATCAACAAGTATTATTTTCTTGGAAACGATCTGAATGTTCAAAAATATGAGGAGTGAGCAAGTATGAAATAGAAATCCAGAAGCAAATAATTAAAAATGAATTGTTCCTCTGGTGGTAAATTAAGAACTACAAAATTTTCCATAAAACTTTCAGATAATTTCAATATATTAGATAGTCAAAGCCTGAACACTAGCCCCAGAAACAGTAAGAAAACAAAATACAACTAAGTATTACTAAAAACATAAATACATTTTTTGAGAGATTATATAATTGAGAAATATATTTGTAACTTACAAATAAATATTGTAACTTACAGCTATTGGTGTCATTGGCAACAGCTATGATACCCATTGGTTGATGTGGAATATCAGAACGAAGAATTTTTGTATCTCCTCCCGTGTACTTGTTGGAACGCAGGATAGCTCTTCTTCCCCAGTCTGACCAGAAGATATAATTGTCATAAACAGCCAAACTGAGAAAAGCCCCTGGCCCAGACTTGACAATCACCTGGAATAAAGTAAAATATCATATTTTTTTAAATGAAGATATCCTCATCTGTTTTTGCTCAAAAGAAAAGAGATTAAGATTATTTCTGATTATTGAAATAATCAGATAAAAATACATTTCACTAAATGTATTATCATAATGTGTTTATAGTTTATTTTAAATGTCTTAACCATCCTTAGTTTTTGCAATGTTTACTTAATATTTTGCAGTATATTTCTATTTAATAATCATTCAGTTTGTTTAAGCAGCTGTGTCTATTTAGCATTATAAACCAAAATCATCATTACAACAATATGAGACTATTAGTACTAAACATTTATTTATCATTATTAAGAAATCTTTAGATATACAGTAAACACTAAGCTCTCAGAACTATATACAGAATATAAAGTTCAACTGATCCAGGTTATTCCTTTAGGAAGCTTACAACATGAATAAGTTAACCAGATATACATGTATTGGCAATAAAAGTTTAAAAGCAAAGACCAAAAAGTTTCACTCAGACCAAGATGAAGTAAAAGGGTGTAGATTATCCTTCTCAATAAAACAACTAAAAAAAAAAATATATATATATATATATATATATATATATATATATATATATATATATATATAGAAAAATAAAAAAGGAGGCTTTTCAACACATTGGATATCAGGTAAGGAAGGACAGTGATTCCTGAGTAACAGGAAATAAACCAAGTGAGTCCCATAACCTCCACAGTTTATAGCCTGAGACAGATGCCAGGTAGCAACGCAGTGCAAAGAAACCCAACAGAGTCCAGGGAACTCTCTGAGTGGATATAGCTGAGAGTTACGGGAGGGTAATATGGTTAGCTCTCACAAGGCAGAGTGTTGGAGAGAAGAAGGCAACAGAGAGAGAACTCTGGATATCTGCACAGGGTCCTCCTGGAGTATTAAGCACAGTATGTGAGACAGTTACTGCAAGCTGGTGAAAGAGTCATGCAAAAGGATTACAGAGAAGAGTTTCCAAAATTTACATGGGTCCAAGAATCACACTTGTTAATGCCAACCAGACTTAAAATCTTTGTAATTCATGGGACTCTGAGTAGAGTACTTGGAAGGATCTTGGCTCAGCAGCGGGGAATAATTAACCCTAAACTCTGTTCTACTCCAGTCTCTCAAACCTTAACAGCAAATCCTGAAAGGATCAAACTCTTTCCAGGTAGCTTAACTGTTTCCCAAAAGAATGCTCAAGAATTTTAATGGTAATATGTAAAATTTTACCACTAAACTACTATGGAAAAAGAGATGAAAAGTCGCAAATCTGTGACTTCAGTTTCCACCTTAAGAAAGTAGAAGAGAAAATGTAAGTTAAATCCAAAATAAAGGAAAACAAAATAAAAATCAGAAGAGAAAGCAAGGAAATAGAAAACAGGAAAAAATCAGAGGAAAATCAATGAAACTAAAAGATGGCTCTTTGATATCAATAAAATGAAAAACACATAATGATGAAGTGAGTTTTATCCAAGGAATACAGAGTTATTTAACATTTTAAAATCCTATCAGTATAACACACAAAATAAGAAAACTCATATGAAGGTCTCAGTACAGAGAATTTATTGGTTGGATCTAATATGCATTCCTGATAGAAACTCAGACTAAAAATATGAATAGAAATAAAACTAGGAATGAGACAGGAAAAATCATTCTTACTACTTCTACCCAACATTGTCCTAGAATTTCTAGCCAGTATAATTAGGCAAGAAAACAAAAATAAAAAGCATTCAGATTGAGGATCAAAGTCTGATCGATCACCTAGGCTTGCCTTCACCAAGAATCTTGTTAGGTCAGTTTAGTGCATTTGGGGAAGATGTTTCACTTTTTTTTTGAATTTTAGTTTGCTCATCTTAAAGCTGGGGCTGTCCCTTACCTCTGATATTTCCTCTTAGTAATTATCCATCCACTCACAGCCCATTCACTCCCTGGCTATAAATTTCTACTTTCCCTTGTATTTAGAGTTGACCTCAATCCCTCTCCTCTACTGCAAAACCCCACTGCAGTTGTCTCTATATACCTATCCTGATAGTCCTGAATAAAGTCCCCTTTATCATTTTAACAGGAGTCACGGATATTTTTTCCTTAACACATTCAATGTAATACTACTGAGAAAAAAAAAAAAAGGATGAATTATTGATGTATGTAACACTGTGGATAAATTTCAAAATAATTATGCTGAGTGAAAGAAGCCAGACAAAAGGGAGCACAGGTATATCATACCATTCATATAAACTTCTACAAAATGCAAACTAATCTGTAGTGACAAAAAAAAAACCAGTGTTTCCTGTGGACAGAGTGGGAAGCAGTAGGGTGGAAAAAGAAGGATTAAAAAGGCAAATGAAGAAATGTGTTGGGGTCATTGATATGCTCATTATCTTGATGTGATGGTGGACTCACAGATAATATGGGTGTTTGTGTGTGTGTGTGTGTGTGTGTGTGTGTGTGTGTGTGTGTGAAGACTTTTAAACTTTAAATATTTACATTTTAGTGCATGTCAATCAGATCTAAATAATTTTTTTTAAATAAAGGCCAAAAATTTCTTTAAAATATTTTCAGAAGTAACATTAGGTAAATATATGGGACTGCAACTACATTTGGAAGGACAGGATACATCAGAAAATAGATGTTTTTACTGTCTAGTCATTTTACTTTGCTTTTGCTTCTAAATCTAATCCATAGGTGACCTATCCAAATAGTTCCTCTGAATTCTTTAGCAAATTAGTGAAGGAACAGAGGGATGGTTTAAATGTGAGCACACCCTTGTTAGTTGAATGAAATGCTCAGATTTCTAGAAGAGAGAAACTAACATGAATTTTCTCTTGTAGCAAAGAGATGAGAAATAATTTTAGGAATCGAACAGTAAACATACAAAAGAAGAGAGGAAAAAAAGGACCTTAAGCCTTAGAGAAGCGAAGAAATCTACAAGATTTTGCCTCTAAGGCAGCAAGAACTACAACAAACAGCTTTAAAGGCATTGATGTAGTTTATTTTATTTTGTTTGGTTTCATTTAGAAGAAAGCTTTGCCTCCCTACTGTGGACAAATTACATGAATAGAGACATCGTGGCATACCTAGAATAAAGAAATGGGCTTTTTGCCTTATCAACATCCTAATCAGGAGGGCTTGATAATCAACATCCAATTCAGAACTATAGAATTTACTCAGTTATCTCCATTTTAGAAAACATTGTGGTATAATGGGAAGGGCTCAGAAGGCCTACATTCAAATGGCAGCATGGTCATTCTTGAGCAGAGTAGATTTGGGGAAGATGTTTCACTTTTTTTTTTTATTTTAGTTTGCTCATCTGTAAGATGGGGCTGATTAAAACCTGCTTCAACAACTTCACAGGGCTGTTATAAGGATATATATAGAAATATTTTGAACATCTTATATTTATACATATCCATATGTATATATACATATATGTTTGTATTTATTTAATTTAGCTGTCAGAGATAAGTTTGATATTAATTTTTGTGATTTTTGCCTCCAGATCTGTTATAAAATAATTATTTTTGTATAAAAATCAAATTTAGAAACCTCAATAGTAATATTTTTATAGAAATAAATCAATTTGATTATTTGCCTTGGAATATTAAATATGCCAAGCAGAGACCTAGTTACATTACTTTTCCCTGTAATCAGAAAAAATAAATAAAAAAGGAATTTTCACAGGAATGATGATTGCATGGGAATGGTCACGAAGAAACAAATATTTGGAAAATACCCTTCCTGGCGCCACATGTTGCCTTCTTAGGAATTAATACATTCTAAGATTAAATCATTTACTGACTACTAAAATTGATGTGGTTTGGAGAAAACAGATAATCTTTGGAATGTGGTAGTTTAAAAAAAAAATAGTCCCCTCTCTTTACCCCATCCTATATCAAATTCTAAATTATTATGAGGTAATTAGCAATGTCATCTTCCTGATTTCCCAAATTTTTCCTCAGTCATTCTGAATTAACTGGTAATTACCCTCTTATAAAAACAATTACTTCATTTTTATTCTGAATATATAAGTATTTTCTGTTCTATAGAGCAATATTTCTCAAGTTTTAATGTACATGCAATTCACTTTGAGATTTGTTAAAATTCATATTCTGATTTACTAGGTTAGGGGTGGAACCTCAGATTCTTCATTTCTAACAAACTTCCAGGTGTTGTTGATGCTGCTGTTTGGGAGCTCACTTTAAAAAACAAGAATTATAAAATAGAGAAAAGTACAAAAGAAAATAAATAATAATAATGTTAAATAAATAATAATCTTACCACACAGATCTAATTACTTATCATTTTGGATTAAAGAATATATATTTACTTTTTTCTTTACAAATTGACAGGCACATGAGCACTCCAAAGTTTCTTGAGATATAAGTAAAATCAATTTTAAAATCTTCAACCTCTTTAAAGAGGGGAAAAAGATGTCTTTCTTGATCTGTAATACATTAGAACATCTTATATTACAGAGGGACAAGATAATTTTTCCATATGTTCTCCTATTCTTAGAACAATTTTACTAATCTAAGTGCAGGTCATGTTGCTGCAACCTCCACCCTTTCAAACACACACACACACACACACACACACACACACACACACACACACACGAGCATGGGGAAAACTAATGCTAAGTGTATGAGTTTAATACTAATGCTAAGTGTCCGAGTTTAATATTCCTCATTTGTATTTCTTTGGAAATAACATGTTATTCCCTAGTCAATATTTCATGAGTATAAAAGATCACCTGTAACAATGTTATGGACTGAATGTTTGTGTCTCCCCAAAATTCATATGTTGAAATCTTAACCCACCATGTGATACTTGTAGGTGGAACATTTGGGAGGTAATTAAGTTTAGATGAGGTCATGAGGGTGAGGTCCCTGTGATGGGATTAGTGTCCTTATATGAAGAGGAAAAGATCTCTCTTGTTCTCCTTCATGTGAGGATACACAGCAAGAAAGAAGCTACTGCAAGCCAGAAAGAGGTCTGTCACTTGAGCCCAAATGTGCTGGCATGCTGATCTCAGATTTCTCAGCCTGGAACCCTGAGAAATAAATGTCTATTGTTTAATCCACCCAGTGTATGGTATTTCGTTAGAGCAGCCAGAGCTGATTAAGACAGTTTTACTTTTTCCTTTTTGAAGAGCCAGGCTTTAAGATTTATATCTGCTTTAAATTTCAGTAACTATTCTTTTGAATCAACATAATAAAGATTGCTTGTTAAGAAAATAACTTCTATACTGTGCTTTCTGGGAAGATTTTCCTGAGAAAAGGAAGGATGAATAGGCGATAGGATGGGAAAGAGAAGGAGAAGCTTTTGGCAGAGGGAATACATGGTGCAAAAGGCAAGAGGAAGGGGGAACATGAAATGCTGGGAAAAGGAGCAAAGGTTAAGTGAGCATTATTAACACTCAGACATCTGGGGAGAGGATCCCATGATGAGCCTGGTGAGAACGGCCAGAAGGGCAAATATGTAGGACCTTCCTTCCTATAGGCCAAGGTTGTGAGTCTGAGTTCTGTTCTGAAAGTAATGGTAAATTTAAAAAAAAAATTTAAGCACTTTAAGGTCATTATTCGTTAGTAAAGATTATTTTGCCTCTGGTGTAGAGATTAGATCAGATAAGAACAAAAAGAGTTTCAGGGACACCAGTTAAGATCAACTGCATTTTTCCAGACAGAGGATAATACTTATGATATTTTGAGCAAGAAAGGTGAAGAATACAAATATTAGGGGAGTATTTACAAACTAAGGACTCTCTATTTCCCTTTCTAGCAGAACCCACAGGGGTTTTCGTCACTCATTCATTCATCCAATTGTCATTTTACCATTGTTTTAGTAAATAATAAGAGCTAACACCTCATGAATGCTTACAACATACAGGATGTATATGTATCATACCAAATTTAATCTCATTCTACCCTATATGGTAGATACTATTCCAATCCACCTTTTATTGATGAGGATTGCAGCTTAACAAGCTTATGTAATCAGCCCAAGGTCACAGATTTACTCAATGCTTTGAGGCTATTTCAGACCCAAAGCAACTAAGATTTGAATTAAATTTTATATATAAAATTTGCCTTGGTTAAAGAGACAGGAGAAACTCTTTGATATTAGCAGATGTGTACGTGCTGTCCTTATTATTACATCTATGCTCCTTCAAGTTAGGAGTAGTAGTAATCTCTTTGATCCCCTTTTCTATTCAGTATATTTTATGTGAACAAAATAGACATTCAGTAAACACTGCTAAATCACTAAGAATGAAAAATAAATTATGTTAGTTAAACATAAATAAAAATAGTTGTTTTTTTATGGATAAGGAATAGTCATTCTTATGACAATGAAAGTTTTTCTATGTTGTTACCAAAAGTCATTTGGTATATAGCAACTTTTATAAATTTTAATACAGATTGAACTTAGTAGTTTACTTCTTTACTTCTGTTGACACACAGAAAAGGGAAAAAAGCAACATTAAACTCAGTCTATAATTAAGCATGTTACTTTCATAGGGTACAATAGGTTCCACTAAGAATTGAGCTGACTTTAGACATTTCACTGGTTAGAGTTCAATGAGGAAAAGAGAAGTGAAATACACTAAATTACACTTTCTCATCTCCCAATTAAACATTTTTATCATAATTTCATAAATACTGTACCTTGCAAGCCTAATCAGCATCTTTATTTACAATGCAAAAGCTTTGTCCTCGTAAATTACACTCTACCATGTTATGTGGTAATAATATACCATTATGGCATAATTTTCAGGCACTTTAACCTTGAACCTATAAATAGGTTCATGTTTCAAAATAGTCATGTTCATTCAGATAATGCATTTCTTGACAAAGTCACGTAATCTCACATGTATCCTCATAGATGGACAATTAAATTGGTAATCCACAACTTCAACTTCAATTGACTTGAAGTTATATGTCAGGGAATTTAGTCACTAAAAATATGCCTTTCCTATCTTGAAACTTCACCGGAGCTTTATTGGTAGAAGCGCGGCAACTAATCAAGGAATAAAAACATTCAGTTTTATAAGCCAGACCATATTTCCAACACCCAGATGCTAGATGTTAAACCAAACAATTTAAAAGCCAAGTAAACAAGAAGCTTCCCAAACACCCCAGCTGATTGCCTCACTGACAAGATCATAAATGATCATTATGAGAAATGACAACTTGGCCCCTGCCATGGCCAGGCATGACAAAGTGTTACAGATTGCAGAGAAACAATTGCAGTTGCTTTAGCCTGGGAGAGAATGGTGATGTGGTAAATCAGCAACTTAAAACTGAGAAATATTTAACTTAAGAATAGATGGCGACAGATACACCAGAAATACATCTACGCGTGGAACAACTCCTACAGAGCATCTACTGAACGCTGGCAGAAGACCTCAGACCTCCCAAAAGGCAAGAAACCCCCCACATACCTGGGTAGGGCAAAAGAAAAAACTAAACAGAGACAAAAGGATAGGGACGGGTCCTGCACCAGCGGGAGAGAGCTGTGAAGGAGGAAAAGTGTCCACACACTAGGAAGCCCCTTCGCGGGTGGAGGCTTCGGGAGGCGGAGTGGGGGAGCTTGGGAGCCGCGGAGGAGAGCACAGCAACAGGGGTGCGGAGGGCAAAGCGGACAGATTCCAGCGCAGAGGATCGGGGCGACCGGAACTCGCCAGCCGAGAGGCTTGTCTGCTCGCCCGCCGGGGCGGGCGGGACTGGGAGCTGAGGCTCCGGCTTTTGTCGGAGCGCCGGGAGAGGACTGAGGTTGGCGGCGTGAACACAGCCTGCAGGGCGTTAGTGCACCGCGGCTGGCCGGGAGAGAGTCCGGGGAGAAGTCTGGAACTGCCGAAGAGGCAAGAGACTTTTACGTCCCTCTTTGTTTCCTGGTGCACGAGGAGAGGGGATTAAGAACGCTGCTTGAGAGAGCTCCAGGGACGGGCGGGAGCCGCGGCTAAAAGTGCGGAGCCCAGAGACAGACATGAGACGCTAGGGCCGCTGCTCCCGCCACCGGGAGGCCTGTGTGCGAACACAGGTCACTAGCCACATGCCCTTCTGGGGAGCCTGTGCAGCCCGCCACTGCCAGGGTCCCGGGATCCAGGGACAACTCCCCCGGGAGAACGCACAGGCGCGCCTCAGGCTGCAACGTCTCGCAGGCCCGCCCCACACTCCGTGCCCCTCCCTACCCCCGGGCCTGAGTGAGCCAGAGCCTCCGAATCAGCGGCTCCTTTAACCCCGTCCTGTCTGAGCAAAGAACAGACGCCCTCCGGCGACCTACACGCACAGGCGGGGCTAAATCCAAAGCTGAGCCCCTGGGAGCTGTGAGAACAAAGGAGAGAAAGGGAAATCTCTCCCAGCAGCCTCAGAAGCAGCGGATTAAAGCTCCACAATCAACTTGATATACCCTGCATCTGTGGAATACCTGAATAGACAACCAATCATCCCAAATTAAGGAGCCCTGTGGATGAAAGGCTCTTGGTGCTGCACCCAGGAGTCAGTGCTGTGCCTCTGAGGTGGGAGAGCCAACTTCAGGACACTGATCCACAAGAGACCTCCCAGCTGCACATAATATCAAACAGCAAAAATTTCTGAGAGATCTCCATCTCAACGCCAGCACCCAGCTTCACTCAACGACCAGCAAGCTACAGTGCTGGACATCCTATGCCAAACAACTAGCAAGACAGGAACACAACCCCACCCATTAGCAGAGAGGCGGCCCAAAATCATAATAAGTCTACAGACACCCCAAAACACACCACCAGACGTGGACCTGCCCACCAGAAAGACAAGATCTAGCCTCATCCACCAGAACACAGGCACTAGTACCCTCCACCAGGAAGCCTACACAACCCACTGAACCAACCTTAGCCACTGGGGACAGACACAAAAAACAACAGGAACTACGAACCTTCAGCCTGCAAAAAAGGAGACCCCAAACACAGTAAGATAAGCAAAATGAAAAGACAGAAAAACACACCGCAGATGAAGGAGCAAGATAAAAACCCATCAGACCTAACAAATGAAGAGGAAATAGGCAGTCTACCTGAAAAAGAATTCAGAATAATGATAGTAAGGTTGATCCGAAATCTTGGAGATAGAATGGACAATAGAATGGACAAAATGCAAGAATCAGTTAACAAGGACCTAGAAGAACTAAAGATGAAACAAGCAACGATGAACAACACAATAAATGAAATTAAAAGTACTCTAGATGGGATCAATAGCAGAATAACTGAGGCAGAAGAACGGATAAGTGACCTGGAAGATAAAATAGTGGAAATAACTACTGCAGAGCAGAATAAAGAAAAAAGAATGAAAAGAACTGAGGACAGTCTCAGAGACCTCTGGGACAACATTAAACGTACCAACATTCGAATTATAGGTGTTCCAGAAGAAGAAGAGAAAAAGAAAGGGACTGAGAAAATATTTGAAGAGATTATAGTTGAAAACTTCCCTAATATGGGAAAGGAAATAGTTAATCAAGTCCAGGAAGCACAGAGAGTCCCATACAGGATAAATCCAAGGAGAAATACGCCAAGACACATATTAATCAAACTGTCAAAAATTAAATACAAAGAAAACATATTAAAAGCAGCTAGGGAAAAACAACAAATAACACACAAGGGAATCCCCATAAGGTTAACAGCTGATCTCTCAGCAGAAACTCTGCAAGCCAGAAGGGAGTGGCAGGACATATTGAAAGTGTTGAAGGAGAAAAACCTGCAACCAAGATTACTCTACCCAGCAAGGATCTCATTCAGATTTGATGGAGAAATTAAAACCTTTAGAGACAAGCAAAAGCTGAGAGAGTTCAGCACCACCAAACCAGCTCTACAACAACTGCTAAAGGAACTTCTCTAGGCAAGAAACACAAAAGAAGGAAAAGACCTACAATAACAAACCCAAAACAATTAAGAAAATGGGAATGGGAACACACATATCGATAATTACCTTAAATGTAAATGGACTAAATGCTCCCACCAAAAGACACAGATTGGCTGAATGGATACAAAAACAAGACCCATATATTTGCTGTCTACAAGAGACCCACTTCAGACCTAGAGACACATACAGACTGAAAGTAAGGGGATGGAAAAAGGTATTTCATGCAAATGGAAACCAAAAGAAAGCTGGAGTAGCAATTCTCATATCAGACAAAATAGACTTTAAAACAAAGACTATTAGAAGAGACAAAGAAGGACACTACATAATGATCAAGGGATCGATCCAAGAGGAAGATATAACAATTGTAAATATTTATGCACCCAACATAGGTGCACCTCAATACATAAGGCAAATACTGACAACCATAAAAGGGGAAATCGACAGTAACACATTCATAGTAGGGGACTTTAACACCCCACTTTCACCGATGGACAGATCATCCAAAATGAAAATAAATAAGGAAACACAAGCTTTAAATGATACATTAAATGAGATGGAGTTAATTGATATTTATAGGACATTCCATCCAAAAACAACAGAATACACATTTTTCTCAAGTGCTCATGGAACATTCTCCAGGATAGATCATATCTTGGGTCACAAATCAAGCCTTGGTAAATTTAAGAAAATTGAAATTGTATCAAGTATCTTTTCCGACCACAACGCTATGAGACTCGATATCAATCACAGGAGAAGATCTGTAAAAAATACAAACACATGGAGGCTAAACAATACACTACTTAATAACGAAGTGATCACTGAAGAAATCAAAGGGGAAATCAAAAAGTACCTAGAAACAAATGACAATGGAGACACGACGACTCAAAATCTATGGGATGCAGCAAAAGCAGTTCTAAGAGGGAAGTTTATAGCAATACAATCTTACCTTAAGAAACAGGAAACATCTCGAATAAACAACCTAACCTTGCACCTAAAGCAATTAGAGAAAGAAGAACAAAAAAACCCCAAAGTTAGCAGGAGGAAAGAAATCATAAAAATCAGATCAGAAATAAATGAAAAAGAAATGAAGGAAACGATAGCAAAGATCAATAAAACTAAAAGCTGGTTCTTTGAAAGGATAAACAAAATTGATAAACCAT
Organism: Grampus griseus; assembly: GCF_964374135.1. Taxonomy (NCBI): domain Eukaryota; kingdom Metazoa; phylum Chordata; class Mammalia; order Artiodactyla; family Delphinidae; genus Grampus; species Grampus griseus. Next base: position 88,845,697 of record NC_139001.1, on the reverse strand, counting down.
TAGCCAGACTCATCAAGAAAAAAAGGGAGAAGACTCAAATCAATAGAATTAGAAATGAAAAAGGAGAAGTAACGACTGACACTGCAGAAATACAAAAGATCATGAGAGATTACTACAAGCAACTCTATGCCAATAAAATGGACAACCTGGAAGAAATGGACAAATTCTTAGAAAGGCACAACCTGCCAAGACTGAATCAGGAAGAAATAGAAAATATGAACAGACCAATCACAAGCACTGAAATTGAAACTGTGATTAAAAATCTTCCAACAAGCAAAAGCCCAGGACCAGATGGCTTCACAGGCGAATTCTATCAAACATTTAGAGAAGAGCTATCACCTATCCTTCTCAGACTCTTCCAAAATATAGCAGAGGGAGGAACACTCCCCAACTCATTCTACGAGGCCACCATCACCCTGATACCAAAACCAGACAAGGATGTCACAAAGAAAGAAAACTACAGGCCAATATCACTGATGAACATAGATGCAAAGATCCTCAACAAAATACTAGCAAACAGAATCCAACAGCACATTAAACGGATCATACACCATGATCAAGTGGGGTTTATTCCAGGAATGCAAGGATTCTTCAATATACGCAAATCAATCAACGTGATACACCATATTAACAAATTGAAGGAGAAAAACCATATGATCATCTCAATAGATGCAGAGAAAGCTTTTGACAAAATTCAACACCCATTTATGATAAAAACCCTGCAGAAAGTAGGCATAGAGGGAACTTTCCTCAACATAATAAAGGCCATATATGACAAACCCACAGCCAACATCGTCCTCAATGGTGAAAAACTGAAAGCATTTCCACTAAGATCAGGAACAAGACAAGGTTGCCCACTCTCACCACTCTTATTCAACATAGTTTTGGAAGTTTTAGCCACAGCAATCAGAGAAGAAAAGGAAATAAAAGGAATCCAAATCGGAAAAGAAGAAGTAAAGCTGTCACTGTTTGCAGATGACATGATACTATACATACAGAACCCTAAAGATGCTACGAGAAAACTACTAGAGCTAATCAATGAATTTGGTAAAGTAGCAGGATACAAAATTAATGCACAGAAATCTCTGGCATTCCTATACACTAAGGATGAAAAATCTGAAAGTGAAATCAAGAAAACACTCCCATTTACCATTGCAACAAAAAGAATAAAATATCTCGGAATAAACCTACCTAAGGAGACAAAAGACCTGTATGCAGAAAATTATAAGACACTGATGAAAGAAATTAAAAATGATACAAATAGATGGAGAGATATACCATGTTCTTGGATCGGAAGAATCAACATTGTGAAAATGACTCTACTACCCAAAGCAATCTACAGATTCAATGCAATCCCTATGAAACTACCACTGGCATTTTTCACAGAACTAGAACAAAAAATCTCGCAATTTGTATGGAAACACAAAAGACCCCGAATAGCCAAAGCAATTTTGAGAACAAAAAATGGAGCTGGAGGAATCAGGCTTCCTGACTTCAGACTATACTACAAAGCTACAGTAATCAAGACAGTATGGTACTGGCACAAAAACAGAAATATAGATCAATGGAACAGGATAGAAAGCCCAGAGATAAACCCACGCACATATGGTCACCTTATCTTTGACAAAGGAGGCAGAAATGTACAGTGGAGAAAGGACAGCCTATTCAATAAGTGGTGCTGGGAAAACTGGACAGCTACATGTAAAAGTATGAGATTAGATCACTCCCTAACACCATACACAAAAATAAGCTCAAAATGGATTAAAGACCTAAATGTAAGGCCAGAAACTATCAAACTCTTAGAGGAAAACATAGGCAGAACACTCTATGACATAAATCACAGCAAGATCCTTTTTGACCCACCTCCTAGAGAAATGGAAATAAAAACAAAAGTAAACAAATGGGACCTAATGAAACTTAAAAGCTTTTGCGCAGCAAAGGAAACCATAAAGAAGACCAAAAGACAACCCTCAGAATGGGAGAAAATATTTGCAAATGAAGCAACTGACAAAGGATTAATCTCCAAAATTTATAAGCAGCTCATGCAGCTTAATAACAAAAGAACAAACAACCCAATCCAAAAATGGGCAGAAGACCTAAATAGACATTTCTCCAAAGAAGATATACAGAGTGCCAACAAACACATGAAAGAATGCTCAACATCACTAATCATTAGAGAAATGCAAATCAAAACTACAATGAGATATCATCTCACACCAGTCAGAATGGCCATCATCAAAAAATCTAGAAACAATAAATGCTGGAGAGGGTGTGGAGAAAAGGGAACCCTCTTACACTGTTGGTGGGAATGTAAATTGATACAGCCACTGTGGAGAACAGTATGGAGGTTCCTTAAAAAGCTACAAATAGAACTACCATATGACCCAGCAATCCCACTACTGGGCATATACCCTGAGAAAACCATAATTCAAAAAGAATCATGTACCAAAATGTTCATTGCAGCTCTATTTACAATAGCCCAGAGATGGAAACAACCTAAGTGTCCATCATCGGATGAATGGATAAAGAAGATGTGGCACATATATACAATGGAGTATTACTCAGCCATAAAAAGAGACGAAATTGAGCTATTTGTAATGAGGTGGATAGACCTAGAGTCTGTCATACAGAGTGAAGTAAGTCAGAAAGAGAGAGACAAATACCGTATGCTAACACATATATATGGAATTTAAGAAAAAAAAAAATGTCATGAAAAACCTAGGGGTGAAACAGGAATAAAGACACAGACTTACTAGAGAATGGACTTGAGGCTATGGGGAGGGGGAAGGGTAAACGGTGACAAAGCAATAAAGAGGCATGGACATGTATACACTACCAAACGTAAGGTAGATAGCTAGTGGGAAGCAGCCGCATAGCACAGGGAGATCAGCTCGGTGCTGTGTGACCGCCTGGAGGGGTGGGATAGGGAGGGTGGGAGGGAGGGTGACGCAAGCGGGAAGAGATATGGGAACATATGTATATATATAACTGATTCATTTTGTTGTGAAGCTGAAACTAACATACCATTGTAAAGCAATTATGCTCCAATAAAGATGTTTAAAAAAAAAAAAAAAGAATAGATGGCTATATTTAACTTGCCTGAGTGAGTTTGCAGAACAAATATAAAATATCTAAATGTCATTAGTGTCCAACGAAATTTGAAAAGAACAACATTCACAGCAGTCATCTAAAAGACTGCCTATTGTGTGAGAGGAGTTACCAGCCTTTGTTAGAGAAGCAGACCCTTCTGAGAGAGATTAGAGAATGAATTACTTTGATTTCACACTCTCTCTTTCTGATCTCTCTGTTGATCACACTCAACCAAAGGCCAGAGGACAAGGAAGCCATTTGACCACACAGGTAAACCTTCAGGGGGAAGAGAACATGGAGGAGGATGGAGAAAATATCTGTAGATATGCATTAGAGAAGTAGTAGAAAGAACCCTATTCTGAGACTCATTATTTTTCCTGGATAGCTTTTTGGCTTCTTGGGACTCAGACTCTTAATCTGTAAAACAGGATAATAAAAGGTAATGACTCAGCTCCTTTCCCAAAGAAAGAGGATGGATAATATATTCCCTTAGGTCACACAGAAAACTAATGAGAAGAAAAACTGTGATATTCCTGAAGTGTTAGAGCCACTCCTGAATGGAATTTGAGCAAGTTTCTAACATTATGATTGTCTTGGCTTCACATTTGATTATAGTTATTAAAGTTATAGCTTATCCAAAATTCTGATTTAGATATATTTAGACAGTTTGAGATTCATGAGCTGATTTGTATCAATAAAGAGTAAACGTTAAAAAAAAAAACTAAATATATTTTTCAGTTAGCGCCTTCTGCTTTGAATTCCTTCCAAAACCATTCATTGTGAGACCCAATTCAAGGGTGACTTCCTTTGGGAACCCCTTCCCAGCTTCCCAAAGCAAAATGGCTTCTTCTTCTGCGTATCCAGACAGTTTCTATACACATTCATTATAACACTCATCAGAGGATATCATAAGAGCTTGTATTTTGTTTTTGTTTGTTTGTTTGTTTTTTTGCGGTACGCGGGCCTCTCACCGTTGTGGCCTCTCCCGCTGCGGAGCACAGGCTCCGGATGCGCAGGCCCAGTGACCACGGCTCACGGGCCCAGCCGCTCCGCGGCATGTGGGATCCTCCCGGACCGGGGCACGAACCCACGTCCCCCGCATCAGCAGGCGGACTCCCAACCACTGCGCCATCAGGGAAGCCCAAGAGCTTGTATTTTTTCCATAGATAAATAGATTTTTATCCATAGATAAATACAATAGAACATTTAACATTCAATGATTTTAACATTTATTTATTTTATTTATTTATTTTTGGCTGTGTTAGGTCTTCGTTGCTGCGCTTGGTCTCTCTCCAGCTGCAGGAGCAGGGGCCACTCCTTGCTGAGGTGCACAGGCCTCCCACTGCGGCGGCCTCTCCCGTTGCAGAGCACGGGCTCTAGGCATGCGGGCTTCAGCAGTTGTGGCACGCGGGCTCAGTAGTTGTGGCCCACGGGCTCCAGAGTACAGGCTTAGTAGCTGTGGTGCATGGGCTTAGTTGCTCTGCAGCATGTGGGATTCTCCCGGACCAGGGCACAAACCCGTGTCCCCTGCACTGGCAGGCAGACTCCCAACCACTGAGCCACCAGGGAAGCCTTCAATGATTATTTATTGATCAAATCAATAAATAAATGAGTGATTAAAAAAACATTTCCCCCTGTGTTTGTGTTTATTTCTTTCCCTGTGTTTGTGGTTATTTCTTCCTCTTCTTTTTTTTAATGTACATTTACATGAACTTAGAACTCAACTTTGTACTTTATTTGCTTATGTAAAGAAAAATAAACTTTTTTCTTTATAAAATTGTATTACCAACATTTATGTTTTACTGAAGAATGGTAAACATAATCTCAGGATCACATTCATGCCTTTGACAAATATTTCAATACTGTTACTCTCTAGGCCATTGTCTAAATACAGCCCTCCTTTTTAATATTTTAGTAGAAAAAGTGAAGAGCTAGTCAAAGTAATATGTTAAGTCAAAACCTCCTATATGGGCTTCCCTGGTGGCACAGTGGTTGAGAGTCCGCCTGCTGATGCAGGGGACACGGGTTCATGCCCCGGTCTGGGAAGATCCCACATGCCACGGAGAGGCTGGGCCCATGAGCCATGGCCGCTGAGCCTGCGTGTCCGGAGCCTGTGCTCCGCAACGGGAGAGGCCACAGCAGGGAGAGGCCCACGTACCACAAAAAAAAAACAAAAAAAAAAACACCTCCTATGTCCAAGCCATACTGAATTACCAGTCTTAATTTTTTTAATTAGGATTTACTGAATATCAAAAAAAATTAAGTATTACTTTAAATGCTACATTGTAAGAAGTTAAAAAATTGTCCTGCATGAAAGGATGATTGTTTGTATGCATGAATATTTGTTTTTCAGTGTATGTGATTATGTGAATACAACTGTCAAGGGAAAGGCCAGAAACAGATTAACTTAACTCTTACTACATTTAAAAAGAAAGGTTAGCCTAGGACTATGAGCCTAGACTTTGGAGTTAGAATATTTGCAATCATGTCTAGCACGTCCTCTTATTGTGTGACCTGGGGCTTATTATTTCACTTCTCCGGGCCTCTCTTTCCTCATCTTTAAAATGACAAAAGCGGAATTAATATTTATCATAGAATTTCAGAAAATGTTAAATGATATTCAGAAAATACTAGCATGATTACATAGTAAGCTTTCATAAATGTTAGCTATAATTATTTTTGCATGAATGCAGTAGGATTTAAATAGGTTTGTAAAGGTGGGTTTAGAACCTTAAATACACTTTGAGTTTTATTTTTATTTTTTAAAATGTTACAAACTATTCTAAAAACTATTCTCTAAACTTTTAGAATAGATTTCCATTTGTAAATTTAATGCTTTTGCAACTTCTGAGATTACCATGTCATTAAACCTATGCTTAGAGGTAAAATTAATGTCTGCTTTGACAAAATTCTTGAGTTCTGTTTTTTTTCTCCCATGTCATCTAGGAAGTTCTACTAAGGGTTACAAATATTATTATGCCTACCTATTAATTTTGAGGTAAAATTGAAAAGCAGTGATTTTAATTAAGTAAGTCATATGACATGGACACTGGCCATCTTGAAACTCCTATCACCTTCAGTATTGGAACTGCAAGTGATGGAGTTAACACTGAGCAGGTGCAAGATTTACAATTCTGGAAATAAAAGATTTTATTGTGTATGTAGGGAGAGGGATGTTCATGCTGTTCTGAACATTCTTATGATTACTAGCCAAAACAAACAAAACAAAAAACCAAACCTCATTTGATTTGTTAAATATCGCTCTGACAAGTGACAAAAGATTTGTGATGGAAGGTTATATCGAAAATGTTTACTTAACCATTTTATTTATATAATATAAAAATTGTATGTATATAAAATCATAATATAAAATATTATTATATTATTGATATGCTGTACCTTTTAAATGTTACACACATAGCCACAGGCTACTCCAGGGTCACTTTAATAAATATGGGCATATTTATAAATGTATATGTAATGATGGAAAGGTGAGTTATTAAAATGCATTTGAATTTTCATAAATATGTGGCAATGTCATCCTAAAATTCTTCTTGATTAATCAAATTAAAAGACATACTTAAAAAAAAAACCTAAAACTCAGCAAAAACTACTGTAGGATCTAGCTGCATGACTTTGTATACTTTCATATACACACCTTCCTTAATTATGCATATTGTTTTCTATTTCAATCAAATTAACTAGAGTATAATTTACATACAAAGTGAATTCAACTTATTTTTAACAATCACAAAAATTATGCACACACTCCTTCCCACCTCCAACTTCCAACCTCACATCTTTTTCCTTAGAAGCAAACACTGTCATCAGTTTCTTGAGTGATATTTTTTCTAATGCTGTTTATTTTTAGAATTGCAAAAAGTCTTGCACGGTTGTTAAATCTGAATTCCTATAATCCCTCAAATTGAGAAATATGCTTTAAAAATGTGTCCCAATAAAATTCATTTTATTCAATAGGAGGCTATTAGATGAAGCAGAAATTCAAAACAAAAATTTAAAAATAATACCAATGTAAAAACAAAGTGAGTAAATGTAACAGCCTTCTTATATCTGGAGGTCAGTGTGTCTGTTAATCTTTTTCAAGATCCTCCAAAGTCGTTGAAATGGTGTATAGTGCCCTATATGACCTGGTGCCCAGTTACCTCTCTGGAATTATCAGCTACTAATCTCTTCCATGCTCACTTGTTCTCTCTATTCTGGCCACAATGGTCTCTTGATTATGTCTCACATATACCAAGCACACAAAGTCTTCACATTGGCTGTTCTCTACGCCTGACTCTGCCTCCAAAACATCCATATGGCCACCTAGCTCATCCCTTCAAGAATTAGCTCAAATAACACTTTTTCAATGAGGGAGGTTTATCTTGAGTTTCCAGCTACAACCTGTATTCCTCTACTATGTCACATTCAATTCCTTTATGCTACTCTACTCTGTACTTACTAGGTTTACTGCTTATTATCTGTCTTCTCCTACTGGAACATAAGCTTCCTGAAAGTGGGTATCTTTACCTGTTTTGTTCACTGATGAATGTTAAGCACTTAGATCAGCATCTGGCACATACTAGACACTTAATGATATCTGTTGAATGAAAGAATGAATTGGTTGGCCTTCAGGGAAATGCAAATCAAAACCACAGCGAGATATTACCTCAAACCTATTCAGATTTTTATAAACAAAAGACAAATAATAACAATTCTCGGCAAGGATGTAGAGAAATGAACCCTCATACACTAGTTTTGAGAATATAAAATGGTGCAACCACTATAGAAAGCAGTCTAACAATACTACAAATTGTTAAACATAGTTTTACAAAACACAGTCTAACAATACCACAAATTGTTAAACATAGTTTCTATGTGATACATCAAGTCCACTATTGGTATAGAGAAATGAAAATTTGCACATGAATATTCATAAATATTCACTGCAACACTATTCATAACAGCCAAAAAGTAGAAATAACCCAAACGTCCAGCAACAGAGGAATGATTAATGGATAAATAAAATGTGGTACATCCATACAATGGAATATTCTTCAGCAATGAAAAGAAATGAAGTACTGATGCATGCTATAACAACCTTGAAAATGTTAAGTAAAAGGAGCTAATCATAAAGGACCACATATTGTATTCTATATATAGTAGATATCCAGAATAGACAAATCTACAGAGACAGTAAGTGGATTCATGGTTGCCTAGGAATGGGAGGATGGGGATCATAGATTGATGGCTAAGTGATACACAAGCAAATGTTAAAATTCAAAGATTAGGGCTTCCCTGGTGGCGCAGTGGTTGAGAATCTGCCTGCTAATGCAGGGGACACGGGTTCGAGCCCTGGTCTGGGAGGATCCCACATGCCGCGGAGCAACTAGGCCCAAGAGCCACAACTACTGAGCATGTGCGTCTGGAGCCTGTGCTCCGCAACAAGAGAGGCCGCGATAGTGAGAGGCCCGCGCACCGCGATGAAGAGTGGCCCCCGCTTGCCACAACTAGAGAAAGCCCTCGCACAGAAACGAAGACCCAACACAGCAAAAATAAATAAATAAATAAATAAAAATTCAAAGACTATTTATTTCCACCAGCTACTTATTAACTTCATAAGGGAAAAAAAAAGTAACTTTAAAGTGAAATTAGATGTCTGTCACTTTAACCAAGTGATCAAACCAAGTGATGATAAAGAAAACATCACCATTAATAGGACATATCAATATGATGTTCATCTTGATATAATACTATAGAAAGGGGACAATATCACTATTACTGTTTCTCTCCCAAAAATTTTAACCAGAATTTAGCCATGAAGAAATAACAGACAAATAAAAATTGAGGGATATTCTAAGGAAAACAGAATAGTACCCATCAAAAATATTTTCTTAAAAAGCCAAACTAAAACTAGGGCAATGTCTCAGATTAAAGGCAAATAAGGAAACATAACATCCAATTGCAATGTGTATTCCAGGATTGGAAACTGGTTTAGAAAATAGACTTTAGTGTTACAACTGAAGAAATGTGCAAAAGACCTGTATATCAATTAATAGTTTTATATCAATCATAATTGTGTTATAGTAATAATTTTATTATTGGTGAAGGGTGTAAGGGAACTCTATATTATTTTTTAATTTTGTGTAGGTCTGAAATTATTTCAAAAATAAAAAGTTAAAATAATTACATAATAATGTGAAATACTTAAAATATATTTAACAAAATATGTACAAGACCTGTACACTGAAAACTGACAAACATTAATGAGAGAATTAAAGAAGACCTAAGTAAGTCAAAATATACCATACATATCAATCATAAAATTCATTACTATTAAGATATCAATTCTCCCATAATTTATCTATAAATATAGTGAAATCCCAATCAAAATCCCAGCAAGGGCATTGGTTGAAAAATCTCAAACTGATTCTAAAATTTATATGGAAATGAAAGGAACCCAAAATAGCCTATTCATTATATTTACATCATTTTTGACAAAAATACAAAGTTAATTCCATGAGGAAAGTGTGGCCTTTTTAAGAAACCAAGTTGGCGTAATGGATATATACATGTATGTGAGTGTGTATGTACAAAAAGGAAAGAAAGAAGGAAGGAAGGAGGGAAGGAGGGAGAGAGGGAGGGAGGAAGACTTCCAGGCCCAGATCATTCCAATGGTGAATTCTTTCATAGAATCATGAAAGAAAAAACACCTACACAAACTTTCTCAGAAAATAAAGGAGGAAGAAACACTTTCCAGCTCATTTCATGAGACTAGAATAACCCTACACCTAAATCTAACAAAAACAATATAAGAAGAAAAAAAAAATTACAGATCAATATTTCTTACGGAGACCAATGAAAATATTTTAAACAGAAAAAAAGTAGTAATTCAAATGTAACTTCATGTTAAAACAACGATACATGATGATCAAGTATGGTTCTTCTCACAAACACCAGGTTGCTTTCATATTCAAAAAGTAATTAACATGTAATTTGACAAAAATCAACACCCATTCATGATAAAACAATTAGCAAATTAGAAATAGAAGGTAATTTCCTCAAACTGATTAAGGATATCAATGAACAACTTACAAGGCATCTTAACACTCAGTGGTGAAAATCTGAATTGTTTCCCCTTAAATTATAAAACTTCTGGAAGAAAACAGAGCAAAATCATTTTGATCTTGAGATGGGCAAAAATTTCTTAGATAAATGCAAAAGCGTGAACCATAAAAGAAATAATTGATAAATTCAAATTCTTCATAATTAAAACATTTTTCCCTTCAAATACATGATTAAAAAAAGAAAAAGGCAAACCACAGACTCGGAGAAAATATACACATTGAATTTATCAGGCAAAGTACTTGAACCCAAAGTAAATTTTTAAACCCAGGACTTCATAAGATGGCAAAAAATCCAAGTACATAAAAATCAGTAAAAGATGATTTTACTATTTACAACTATTTCACAAAGAAAATAGACATGTGTCTAGTAACAACATGAAAAGAGGCTCAACATTATTAGTACAGCAAAATGCTAATTAAAACCACAAAGAGACACTAATATTCACTCCAATGTTGGTGAGACTAGAACTCTCATATAATGCTTGCAGTACAGTAAGATGATACAATCACTTTGGAAAACTCTTTAACTGTTTCTTAAAAATTAAACATGTACCTATCAGATGCCCCAGACAGTAAAAATGCATGAGGAAAAATTGTGGAGTAATAGAAATGTGCTATATATCTTGATTGTGATGGTAATTATATGATCCTATACATTTTTCAAAAGTTATCAAACTGTATACTTATATTTAGTGACTTTATCTTATGTAAATTAAAACTCAATTAGATTCTATTGATTCTCCCAAAAAATTGCAAACATTTTGACTGGGTAATTTGATGAATTAAAGAAGTATTATTCTTAAGATACAATAAGATTATTTTGTTTATAAAAACTGAAAAACAAAATATAATTTCCTATCATTTAGGGTTACATACTAAAATACAGATAGAATATTTTAATGGCTAAGATTTGGTTCAAAATCATCCATAGACTAGAAGTGGGGGGTGGGGTATTTAAGAAATAAAACTTTCATACATCGAGAATTATTGAAGCTAGGTGACTGATTTGTGGAATACACTATACTATTACCTCTACTTCTTGTAGCCTTTTGAGAATTGTTATTTTAAAAAGTAAAATAAAATAAATAAAAATCTAAGTGAAGTAACTTAAATTTGTGTTATCTTTATAACTATCCCATAAGATAAGATGGTATCTTTTTTTTTTTTTTTTCCCTGTGCGTGGGCCTCTCACTGTTGTGGCCTCTCCTGTTGCGGAGCACAGGCTCCGGACGCGCTGGCTCACGGGCCCAGCCGCTCCGCAGCATGTGGGATCTTCCCGGACCGGGGCACGAACCCGTGTTCCCTGCATCGGCAGGCGGACTCTCAACCACTGCGCCACAAGGGAAGCCCCCAAGATGGTATCTATTTTTAACACCAGCAAATTTCAAAGCGTTTAAGTGATTTCTTAAAGGTTAAACACCAAGTAAGTTCCAAAATCAAGTTTAGAATACAAAGTATCCTATATCCAATCCATGACTCCCTAAATATTACACACACACACACACACACACACACAGATGTAAGATGACAGATGGAGGTTAATAAAGACTCCAAAGATAATTATCAAGGGAATAGGTGGAGTGGTCTTAGAGGCTGTTAATAGTGAAGGATTCCATGAAATAAAACTCATTTTTTTCTATTGTATTCAGCGATTACTTAAAGAGGTCAAGCTATGTAAATACTTTTTCCTTCTGTCTGTCATGATCATTTTTTAAAGTTTTCCAATGAAATATTATTTTAGAAGGCAAAACTAATCTGAAAAGCAGCACGGTTCTGAGAGTTCACAATCCTACAGCTCCACTGCGGGAAGCAGGTTAGTGTCTTCCTAATGTAGCAATCACTTTCCTGTCTACTATTATCACTTTATTGATTTAAACCTATAGAACAGGGTGTTACTCAGAAAATGGAATGTTTTTATTAAAAAGATTTAATGAGAAGATTGATTCATCATGCCTGCATTTTACAGGACTTTCGGTGGTGTTTTAATACTAAGAGTGGTGCTTTCCTTCTTGAGTGTATCTGGAACTACGTTCAAAACAAAACATTCAGTTTGAAACTACTGTGACCACTTGTCATACCTGAATCCAGGGCAAATGTCTCTTAAATCAAAGTACATGCTTCACCCATAATTTATCAAAAAACAGGAAGAGTGAGAAAGATGAATGGATTGAATTGGACAGCCCAAAGCCTGTGGTCTGTTGTTTTTGATGCACTAGTAACAATATGATGCTTCTTCATTAGTAATAAAAGTGTAAAACTTTGGAGGAAAGAGGAGTGGACAGGACACCAATAGAGAGAAGGCTGCTTTGGATGTCATACCAATAATTTGTTTTTCAGAGTCAGTAACATAGAGTTAACTCATTCTGTATTCATTAAAGAGCATTTTATTCAAAGAATAAGCAAATTTAAAGCATGACTGGACTTGGGTAATAAAGCTTTGGGTAGATGAACATAATATCATATTACAACATAAACTCTTCTTATATCCTTTGATTCTTATGAATTAACATTTTCTATTGTACCAATTTTTAATGAGCCTAAACCATTCAAAGTTTTCTCCAAACTTTTGTTGTAACCTGGGAACAAATTAGTAATCCTTCAGCAATATATACCATCTTACACATGAAGCATGCTAGACTGTTAAGAGAGATTTTCTGTTAGAATTTCATACCGTTTTAATCAAATAAATAATACATATGCTATTTCCAAATGTTACAGGAGGAATTTTCAGACACATTATCAAGTTCATTTTCTTTACCACTGTGTATGAAATTCAAAGCGCAAACACTAAAAATATGAATACTCATGTAGTCGGTATAATGATTTGTATTCTATGCTAGGAGCAAAATAAGTCAGTGAAAACTGCTTCATGTTCACTACTAAGAGATCTTGCTGACCTACAAAATACCTAACTTCTACAGCATAAAAATTAAGATATTTTTATTCTAGTTATCAATGGCTCTTCTTCAAACAGTAAAATTTTTGATGATGGAAATATAAATACATGCAGAATCACATGTATTTCTTCCCATACATATACTTTAATTAAAAATAGAAAGCAGACCAAAACATAGATTCTTATCATTCTTTTAATTTAATTTAATTTTTATTTAATTTATATTGGAACATAGTTGATTTAAAATGTTGTGTTAGTTTCTGCTTACAGCAAAGTGAATTAGTTATACATATATACACTCTTTTTTAGATTCTTTTTCCACACAGGTCATTACAGAGTATTGAGAAGAGTTCCCTGTGCTATACAGCAGGTCCTTATTAGTTATCTGTTTTATATTTAGCAGTATGTTTACGTCAATCCCAATCTCCCAATTTATTCCCCCCCCTTTCCCCCCCTGGTAACCATAAGCCAAAACATAGATTCTGAGAGTCCTTGTCATGCAAGATCAGAAGAAATATCTCAAATGGAAGCTGGACTGCAATGTAGGAAAGATCGAAGTTTGATCTGTCTAACTTAAAACTAGTAATAGTAAATGTTTCAGAAACACTGCTATCCTGAAAGACCTAATCATATATTTTTAAAAGTTCATATTTCAAGAAACATTGGTGTAATTTGATGCAATATAAAACGATAGTATTACTCTATGATTTGTGTGTTTTAATTTTCAGAGGAAAAACTAAGGCACCAAGAAGAGAACAGTTTTTTTTCACCCCAGATTCTAAGTGAGGTAAAAGTAGCCAGAAAAATATGGCAAACATACTCCACTTCCTTCTAATTCTTTGTTGTGTATATGCATATTCATTCAATTATCTTTTATATACAAATTTAATTGTTTTATATATATCATTTTTAATTGAAATTTTTAATAACTATAGTATGACCCACAGCATAATTTAAGCCATGTGATAGTAAAATACTTGAAAATGAAGCTTTAACAAACTTCTAAACAAAAATTACAAAAACTTCTAGATTCTTGTTCTGTTCCAGATAGGATACTTTTAGATTTAATGAAGGTCACTCCATAGAAGAAAGGGTAGAGAATAAGAGGCCAATCTCCCAATCCTGGAAAGTTGTCTTTTAGAAAACAAAAGACAACAGAATCTACATGAAGCCACTAAATCAACGGCTTCCAAGTCAGTGCATTGTTGAAAGGCTTTCGGAATAACCAGTTTCTGCTATTAAAAATGATTACCCAATTGACTAGTTCTCACTCCTGTGATTTTTCAAGCAGGCATTTCAACCCAGAGGCTTTTGGGCTAACAAATTCTCACACTTGGAAGTATTTTGCCTAAGGACAGATTAGAGTAAAAATAATTACTTAAGACACACATTTTAAATAGCTTTACTACTAATGCCTCTTATGGCCTATAAATGAGATCTTTTATAATAGAAAAGAAGAAAAATGTGGGGATGAAGGGAATGATTTCCATTTTTTGTAGTTAATTTAAAATTCAATGCTTTACTCTCTCTACATGTTAATATGTATTTATCTACATTTCAAACTCTGACACTTTGCATCTACTTCCCTGTAATTGATTTAATTAAGGATTTTAAAATATATATAACATTTAAATATTCTATGAAATGCCATGCTCTGTTCTCATTCAACATTATTGCTCAAGTCATTGTTTATTTTCGTGTCATTTGCCATGCATTTTAAGCTATTCAATAGACTCATATTAAAGATAAATGTTTGGAGACACCATTTGTAGAGACAGCCCTCATATATCCTCAACATGCTTTTGCACTTTGGTTAGTTATTGAAACCTTATTTGGTAATTTCTATAAGCTAGTAGCAGCATTTTGACCACTGTACTCAATATGGTATAAATGGTATGAACACCTGCACAAAGTTATAGTTTTTCCATTTGCTCAAAAAAAACAAAAGACCCCCATAACTTAGTAATGAGAGGGTGTCAATGAGTTATGAATAAGTTCTGTGTAAATGAAGGCAATGTAATCAGCTCCCTTGTACCAGGCAGGTATTATGTTTTTCCACAAGGATTCATTTTAGTTAATTTAAGGTGAATCATTAAGCATTACAATTTGGCAGCACAGAAAGATGACAAAAAATAAGCATTTACAATTGTTCAAGGACGTGCTCTGAACTGTTCAGTATACAAATCACCTCTTGGCATTCGTGTTAGGTAATAAAACTTTCTCCCTTTAACTGAATTTGGATAACTAACTGGTGGCTTTAGTATCACCCAAATGTTAATACCAATCGTAAGTCATTGGAAAAAGTCATTAAATAAGCAATATTTCTCAATGGATACATTTTGAGGCATTAGATGTGGACATAATAAAAAGGAAACATTCAGTACTCATAGAAAAATTTAGATGGTAGCTTGTATATAAATAAAATAGAACTTTCTCTAAATACTTCTGGCAAATTATTATGTTGACACTTTCTAACTTAACCTTCAGCTTTTCACTTTAGCCCTGATGCTTAGCTATGGATGGACAAGTCCTATATTTGGCCCTGGGATACTTTTATAACATAGAACATTGCTTATTCTGTAATGAAGTAAAGTTCTAAACTATATAGATTCTGAGGAGTATAGGTATGAATTAGCTCTACAGCTATGAGCAAATTTTGAATCTCTGACTTGAGAGGACTTGTTTGGAAAATATCTAAGAGATCTTCTAGCTCTAGCAGCTATATTATCCAAACTAAATTCTAACTCTTTTTAGACAGACATAGAGCCTTATGATGTCTTCCTGATTTCTCAGACATGAGCAGTCCATATAGACATGATTAATTAAGTAAATTAACATGTTGTGTATGTTGTATTATTGATTCACATAAAGTTTGTTTTCCAAAAGATTAACTGCATTTATGTTAACCATGCTATGATATCTCATATTTAAGTACACCTTACTTTTAGTTCCAAGTATTTCATAATTGATTACTTTCAATATTCTGTGTGCATTTCATTAAGAAAGCAAGGGAAAGAGTAAAGGAAAAGGATTAAAGGAAAAGGATTTTAGCCCAAGAAAAAGGCGAAAAAGAATCGAGTCTGTTTGGCATAGGAAGGGGACTTTAAGGGAAGCATCACAAGATGAACAAGGCTCTTGATCATGGTACTCTTGATCCTTTGAAATGATGTCTCTCTGCTAAACCAACAGTAAGTGAAAACTTCTGTTTTAAGTCCCCATATTTTTGATGCTGCAGATGTCCCAGGGAAATGCTTCCAGGACTTCAAAGCCTCTGGGCCCATGTCTGTGTTTACTTGAGTGTTTGTGCTAATTGCTGTAGCTCAGATGCTTGGGGCACAACTTCTAACTCTATACTTTGTTCCCCAAAACAATTTCACTGTAAGTTTTGCAGAGAATACATTGACTCCCAAACTTTCTTTCCTACTTTTTTGCTTTCTTTGTGAAAATATGAGTCAGAGAAAGGACACAAGGAAGCCAACTAACACAACTGCTAGTAATGCAAGCCAACCCAAAAAATGTTATAAGAAGCAAGTATTCTATTTCCAGATGGTGGTTACTCATACTTTTATGAGTATAAATTCACAAAATGTAACCATGCCATCAAAACATACAAGACTGTCAGAATCCAATCATTCTTGAGGTCACATTTTCAAAACAATTTTATCACCATTTATATTCTAAGATGAACTTCTAAGAGCATCCATTTGCTACTAAACACACTCTTCCTATTTCCTGCCCCAAAATTCCCCAGGAAGAATTAGTTTACACCCATATCACACTATCTCTGGTTATTGTTTAGTTCAATGGTTTGTGACTTTTTTCATTATAATATTGTAGGGGAGCAAAATTTGCCACCCCAAAATGCCTCTTTGGCATGTGAATTATTTTGAGCTGAAAACACTCAAGGTCCAAAAGACTCAGGAAAATTCTTTGACCTTCCCCTTAACTGTCTAAAGAAGGCAGACAGAAGACCTGTTCCAGGAAGGGAGCTATCACCATAGATAATGATAGCATGAACTAGATGTGTAGACAGGGAAGGACCTAGCAAATTCTGTTAAAATTCCTCTTTGTTTCTTATTGTCTCTGCATGGCCCAGCAAACATTTGTTTACCAAACATTTGCTTTTCCATCTCCAGGTCAACTGCCTTCCGCCCCTTTAAATTCTCAAACCACGACCCCCCAACATCCTTTTTTTGTCTTTAGCTGAAAATGATATTTAAGATGAGGGTTTCAGCCATTTTAGCAAGTTAATTTCCTGGGTCTCTTAAATGTATACATGTCATTAAATGTTTGTTTGATTTTCTCCTATAAATCTGTCTCAGGTCAATTTAATTCTTAGACCAGCCAGAAGAATGTAGAAGGGTAGAGGAGAATTTCTTCCTCCTAGACAATATCATTACCCTAAATGTGGTCTATACCTGAAGGGACTGACTGTGGTTTAGCCCAGTTCAGTTTTAGACTGATACTTACTTCAATAGTTGAACCTCAGTTATACTATTTACTCACCTCATTCTTTTGCTTCCAAAAATAAATACATTGAAGCCTCTCTTTCCTTCCTTATAGGATTCTATTAGTTTGTTTGCTTTTCCTAGACTACATAGTCTCCCCAATTTATTAACTCAGGATATTTTATTTCTTTTAATTAAACTTATTGCATTTCTCTTCTTCAATGTAAAAGTTTTCTGTTTTGAATAATATGTCTTTGCAATTAGTATTGAATGGACAAAAGATGTCACACACATTGCCACACAAGTGTAGTTCCATGTTCCATCCTACCCAGCCTGTGATTAACAGAGATTTGCTGCTGAAAAAAATAGAGGTTTCTTGAGATAGCAATTTTGGAAACTGAGCAGAGTACACTGCTGTAAGAAATCAGATGCTCTTGGCATTGACCCATTTGCTCAAATATTTGAATTAGTTTAAATTTCCAGTGCTGTCTCTCAAGGTAATGAGCCTTGTAATGTCATGTTTTTGTAACATTCCTGTGATGACACCTTTTATTCGTGTTGCATAACCTTGTCCAATATAGACTTTAGGATTTGCTAAGTCCACATTTACTTGATTTATTTTATTCCTTATTTTCAAGATTTTGATCCAAATGATTTCTTATCCTTCAAATTTTTAGTCATTTGTATTAGCAGAAAAAAACTATGCGGTTGAACATAATTACATCAATTTTAAAAATCTTAAATACATAAAATTTTAATAGATAAATAAACATGATTAACTATTTTATAAGGATGATTTTAGCCTTCTATAATCTTACTCAAAATAAATGATGTTTAAAAATTTAATCATAAAAAAATTTCTTCATCAATAAGAAAAATAATGACTTTAAACTTTATAATAAAAATTGGAGAGTCATGCCAGCTCAAATGTTCACGATGAATATTTCTAACCTCTTAACTTGATCTTTGAAAATTACCAGTGAACAATAATTTTGGTGATTAAAACAAAAAAATGAACAAGTTTTAGAGACTGTATTGTTACGGAGGAAAACACAAGTTGACAGAGTGTAATTATGTGGTTTAAATTTTTCTCTCTCCAAAGACATCTATTCTATCACAGCCAAGACCCTCGCAGTTCTTCACTTTCATTCTCATCTACAAAGCCACAATTCTTCAGTTGAGGGTGGATGAGTTTAATCAGTTCTAATACAACTGATGTGTTGATGCTGGTCATTCAACATGGTATCATGCAAAGTACTATGTGAGATTGACAAGAGAAATGAATATTGAATAGGAAAATACATTACTTTATTGCTCTCCTCTTTCACTCTTCCTCCAGCTACCCAGGCCTCCTCTTACTCACCAGCTATAATCCCTCCTCAAGATCTTTGCATTTATAGTTCTCTCTGCCTAGAATGAGTTTCCACTAAATACCCCTTGGCTAGCTAGCTCTCTTTATTCTCTCAGTGAAACCTTCCCCAATCACTCTCTCGAATAATCAACGTCTTTTTCCCAAGATGATTTTTTCTAAGTATTTATCACTGCCTAATTTACCGAACATTTATGTAATTACCTTGCTTAATGTCTGCCTTCCCACTAGAATATAATTTCTTATAAAGGCAGAGAATTTTGTCTGTTTTGTTCACTGCTCTACTTTGACAAGAGAAAGGAATGGGGGGGGGGGAGAGTTTGATAGGGCCAAAGACACAAAGAAAAGAAGGAAGGGGAGAGGGAGGAAAGGCAAAGGAGAATATTAAACTCTTAAAAGTGGATAAGAAAACTGCATAATATGACTTTGAGGGAAAATAAAACTTCCTTGGATTTCTCGGTGCTCCTGCAAAAAGCCTCCTGAGACACAGAAATGTATACAATATAAATACAGAGAATGTTTGCTTTCACTTTCCCCAGAAACATTGTACTTTTCACATTCCATGAAAATTAAATTAGTAGCTGTTTTCTAGCTAATTTATGTGATCTGAAAGGGTAATACAATTTATTTCCCCAAGAGGGCCAAATGGCAGCCCAACCAAGGCCCTGCATTAAGCCACAAGGTACAAGAAAGACTTGACCACTATCCCTAAATGCCAAAAGGGACAAATCCCAACATTTTGCCACATTTCTGGGCTTTAAAAGTTGGAGACTCTTAGGCCCTTGAAAATATGTATTTACACTTCAGAAGGTTAGGGTGAGATACCAGGAACATTTCCATTCAGTCTCAAAGGAGTAAAATTTTTGTTTTTCCCCTCACTCTTGTTGGGAGGGAAAGGAGATGGCTCTCTCTGTGCTATTTATAAATGAATAAAATGCATTGCTCTCCATTCTTCGTTTATGGGATGTAACTTGCCACCCACTTTGAAAGACTTTTATCAGTTCTCATTGTTTGGCTGCTAGTCTAGATGTTAAGGACCAATTCTTTATTTTTATTCTGGCTATTGATCTGGTTATAAGTATCAATAAAAAACTATTTTCCTTGACTCAATGTCTTGTGTTTCTACAAAATTCATACGTATAAGTACATAATTCTGCAAGTGAGGTAACATCTCAGAAGCTTCACAGTTCTTGACAAAACAAAGAATGGGAATATTAAATGTTGATGAGGGACAAAGAAATTCTTCTGATCAAATAATACACGTATTTCACACAGCTCTCCAGATAGATAAAAATTGCAGAGAGAGTAGATCACACATACATTATTACAAGGCCTAGTGTGTACAACTGCAGAAATGCTCTCAGGATCCATGACAAAGCACGGTTTCAACCGTGAAAGAAAAAGAGATAATTTACACCTCAACAAAAATTCTAAGTTTAAGAAAATGATTGGACTCATGAGAGAATAAATACTTTCCTTTTCAAAGTAGGCGTATAACAGCCTATTAGGTAATTACTTTGATTTTAAATGTCTGTAATACCAATTTCCATGATAGCTCATAATGGCTCAAAGAATAAGGAAATGCAGCTGAAGTCTGTCATTATGTATTTACACAGTCAAAAAAAAAAGAAGAAAGAGTCCTACAGCTTGATTTCACAAAACATAATTCATGTGAGTTCGTATTTTTTAAAAATCTTTTTTTTTTTTTATGGTACGCGGGCCTCTCACTGTTGTGGCCTCTCCTGTTGCAGAGCACAGGCTCCAGACGCACAGGCTCAGCGGCCATGGCTCACTGGCCCAGCCTCTCCGCTGGCTCGCTGGCTCGCTGGCTCACTGGCTCACTGGCTCACTGGCCCAGCCTCTCCACGGCATGTGGGATCTTCCCGGACTGGGGCACGAACCCACATCCCCTGCATTGGCAGGCAGACTCTCAACCACTGCGCCACCCGGGAAGCCCTAAGAATCTTTTTTAAACAGTCCTTTGAGAGGGACTGGAAGCAAGAAGAGCACTGGGATTTCTCAATTTAAAAGCTATTACTTCAAGAGTCTATAGGGAAGGCTGCTTCAGAAACATCTTCCTGCATTTGTCAGTTTGTTTTCTTTCTTACTTTCCAAACTAAGCACTTGAAAATGAGGAAAAAGAAATAAAATATCATGAAGCCCAGCTGTCTACAGAACACATGTTTATGTCAGTCATCACACTCATGATCTATTGCAGTAATAAATCAAAAGAAACACACCAGTTGTGTAATTTATTACAGCAGTATATCAGCAGGGTGAGGCCTCCAGGAGCTGAGTTACAGACATGAACCTTGCATTGTTGCTTTTATTTACTTCCTCTATTTAAGTTTGATATAAGAAGACAGAGTAGGAGGACCTGAAGTCAGAATTGAAAGCTTCTTTCGCATAATTTTCTAAATGGCTTTAGACGGATAAATCAAGGTAACATTATTACTTTTCCTATGACTTGTTTTTCTATGGTAATTATTGATAATTAAGTCTGTCTTCCTTTCATTCAATGAACATTTATTGAGCTAGATAAAAATTACTTCATTCACCACGTCTGTCTCATCATAAAGCTGGGCCTGTTTGACAACACAGGAGCATTTGTAGTCAAATTCTGTTCTGCACTGAAACCACGCAGGACCCTGTGGGGCTCCTGGATACAAAGCCTTTCCGTGCCCCCCCCCCCCCCCCGTTTCTTGCTTGTAGGAAATGGGCTTCATTCAGCCTCCATGACCTTCCCTGAGTTCCAAAGGGCAGGTTCAAACAGCTGCTAATCAGGGAAGGGAGGGAATGCAGAAACGAGGGAGGAGCAGTTAAGAAACAATAGTGCAGCCTTGGCAGGGTCCTGGTGCTCCTCGAGGAATATACAGAACAATATCTTTGACTTTTTCTGCACGACTAAGACGCCACCCAAGCGGAGGATGGCAAGTTTAGGCTGAGCACAAGACTCCTGGAGCACCGGCCTGCTACCTCACCACCAACCAATCAGAAGAAAGTCACATACTCTGCAGCCCCCACCCCAAATTTTGCCTATAAAAACTTCTCCCCCAAAACCATCAGAGAGTTCGGGGTTTTTGAGCATGAGCCACTCGTTCTCCTTGCTTGGCCCTGCAATAAACCATACTCTGCTCCAAACTCTGAACTTTTGATTTGTTTGGCCTCACTGTGCACTAAGCACACGGACTTTGTTCAGTAACACCATTTCTCCACGGCTACCCCTTACCTTCCTCCTGCCCCATACCGATGCTGCTATTTCCCCTTCTAGAAACTTCAGGATTTAAATATTTTTAATATATTTAGAGTAACTCTGCCACATAATGTTTGAGGATTGCCTCACTACTTGTACTGTACGTTACAGATATCTATAGTTCAATATAAAATTTTGTAGATAATAACATTTACACCTTTGCTACTAAAAGCATGGAAACTTCTAAGGAATATATAATCTCTGGCTCCAAACCAGACCTACTAAATTAGAATCTGCATTTTAACAAGATTATCAGTTGATTTGAATGAATATTAAAGTTTGAGAAGCATTTATTTGTTAAGTAACACATTCCCCCAATCTTAGGTTTGTATATCTTCTAGTCTAAGAACAGGATCAGTGCATTTAAAACACACTAAAAAATGCTAATGCTTTCCTAATGACAAAACTGTTCAGAAAAAAGGTAGCAAATATGCAAGGCCATTCATTTTTGGAACGATCATGGACTTGTAAGATGATACACTGCAGATGAAAGAACTTGGACCCTTGTGTCTTATGAACGTGGTTTAATTTCTGACCTCAAATTGGCTAACTTTTCAGGGCTTCAACTACTTCACTGGCAAAACTGAAATAATAATAGCTGCTTTGGTCATAATTATGTCAAATGAAGACTAAAACAATTAGGCATGGTAGCTATTATTAAATGCTATTATTAAAAACCCTTTATGAAACAACTGAAACACACAAGAGTACTGTTTATACAAATTAAAAATTTTCAAGGGTCAGAATAAAGCCTTTGTGACAGTCCCTTGTCCTGAATGAGCACTCCTTGTTAGGACAATGTTTCCCAGTCTTTAGTCACTTGAATGCTGTTGTATTAAACATGCCTTACTTAACACATCGGGATACTCTCAGCCACAGCTGGCTGTAGAATTCATGACCACTTTTTGTTTCTTCCTTTCTTTCTTTTTTTGGTTATAGTTAATGTGATAAACAACTTCATATGGGCACAGTGCTCTCACTTCATGCCTGTGCCTAGAGGCTCTGACCACTCCCCAGGATGGTGGGAAATTAATAACCCATGGGTCAAATCTCTGACCAAGAGAAAAGGGCCAGCAGATATATTTATCTCCTTTCCTTGACACTACTTGCCAATGGACTATACTAAAGTGCAATAGATTATATGGTCTCTCTGAAGATGGTCTCAGGAGATGAAGAAATCCATTGCACTTGATACTAAGAAGTAGCCAGCTCTGTAGCACACCTCTTCATAAATGTTCTTCCTCCTTCTCAGCCCATTCTTTTCTTCCCTCACTACTACTTCCTGGGATTGCATGTCTAATAAGGAATCAAAATATAAACTCTTGCTTCAGGCTCTGTTTTTTTACAAATGTGAATGGAGAAAAATGTTTTCACATTTTTTTTCCCGTATCTGAATACAACTTCTACTGTCATTTATCTTGAACTGTTCATTAAATTGACTCATTATATAAAGGGAAATTCAGTATCGGTTAAAAGAAATAGAATGCAAATCTCAAAATATCTACAAAGAAATGGAAACAATGCTATCAAATTACAATTAAATACCATTACCCACCAAAGTTTAGTCTGAGTTCTCTCCCCTGCCCTTTCTGTCTCTGTCTCTCTCTCCCTCTCTCTCTCAGTAACAGCAACACAGGGGTGTTAAATATATATAGCAACAAACTTAATTTTTCTTCCAAAGTCAGAGGATTGCAAAAACACTAAGAATAGAATGGTTTTTCACACTATGTCATTAACTTTAAATTGACGATGTTTCTGTGTATCACCCAATAACAATGATAAGAGTTCCATATTTGGGGGAAAATGTGCTAGGCACTGTGAAGACCAAAATTGGGATAATTCCTATGCCAATTCTCCTAGAAATTCAGAATCAGGAGAGCGAGATCCAAACTAGGATTTTAAATATATAGATATAGACATACAGATATAGATATTCTCATTTAGCATATATTCAATTACACATTGAGTAAACTCTCCTTTATGTTTCTAACAGCTTATTATGGTAAATCCCAATTTTGATTACACATGAAAATCAACTGGAAACTAAAATTAAAACCCATGCCTCTTCCAGGAATTCTGATTTAATTGTCCTGGGGTGGAGCGTGGGGGAGGGCTCAGCTACTGTATTACACAAAAGCTCCCCAGGAGATTCTATTGTACATTTGGCATTAAGAAATTGTTCTACTTTTTCTAGCATATCATTGACAAATTAAGAAATGTATGCTCTTTTCTCTTGCCCAAGGCAGTGTTATTCTGGGGTGTTTATTTTTTATTCAACTAACAAGCCCTGTAATGTTCCTTCCATTCAGCAGCCCCAGTGGTAGAAGGCCGGGTCAGCTGAATAGTCTCAGTTTTCCAAAATGGCCAGTAGAACCACATGAAGTGATTTGCCCTTCCTTCCTCACTTGTGCTCAGCTCCAGTGCCTAATTCTGGAGAAAAACACCTGGATACTTTGGCCCTCAATGTCTGGAATTTCCATCTTAGCAGGATAAACTATTGACTATACAAATTTGCAGCTGCTACATTAGTGGTCATAGGATTCTGTTTGAATCCTGGTGGAAATACTAGCCTAAGAATCTGAAGTATTGCTTGTTATTAACAGTTCCCCTTTTCGTATGAATAATTTAGTCTTACTTCCAAGATATACCTTTAGTTAACATTATTTACATTTCCCCTCCATTTTTCTTTATTATTTCTTGATCTTTAATAATTACACAATAACTCAGCTCCTGTATCTTACTAACTTCATTTAGTTTTAAATATTAGCTTGTCTTTTTAGTAATTGAACAACTTAATTGAAAATTATTAAATGTATTTTACATGTTGATGGCCAGCCATATTTCTTTTGATGATTTGTTCATATCTGCCAGTAGAAATTATTTAGCATTTTAATTTTCATTAGCTTTTATATATTCTCAAAGGTTCTCATGTAAATAAAAGATCTCATTACAATAATCTTGCATCTTAGGGCCACAGCAAACATCTATTTTTCTGGCTAAACAATTTTGTCCCCTTACACTAAATCAAAGTACTGTATAACTTAATAGGTTGCCCTAATGACTTGGCTGCTGGGAAGCTCAGGAATAAATTTACTCTTTTGTTATTTATTTACAGTCATATTATACCTGAGCTTTTATTGTAAACTACTTTAAATAATTTTTTAAATAGTTGAAATAATAATTAGTTAATTGGTTTTAATCAGTTTGCTGGCATTCTAAATGTTTTCAAGAGCCAAACACAGAAAGAAAATTCAAGATATTGTCTCAAGCTTAAATAAATTCATGTTGACTTACATGCACGTAAAACTAATAAGAAACACATTAAAATCAGCTAAAGAACAATTCAAAAGTTTAATCAGGAATTCAGAGAAGAGAAAAATTCATGTAAGTTAAATCAGAATTTCCTGAATTTAAATATAAAAATTTTTAATCTCTTACTCTTCCCATATCTACTAATTTATTTCACCAAAGAAAATATGTTTTAAACTTTTTTATTTGCTTATCCTTCTGTTCAGTTTGCAAAGAAAAATAATCTGAAAGCATTATGCTCATTTATACATATAGATATAGAATAGGTAGATATAGATATGGATAGATACACACACGTGTGTGTGTGCAGGATGGCTTTCCTTAGCTATCTGTTCTTTTCATCTTTGTATTTAAATTTCTACAATGAGGCAGGTGGGACAGGTGGCTACTTTTGAAAATTCTGTCTAATGCCTAACAAATTGAAATCTTCCAAGAAATATTAAATCAATCCATCAGTATCAGCATCACATGCTGAGGGAACACCTGTTATTTTCTGGGTGAATACACTAGTTGCCCTGGATACTGACCATTATTCTCCTGCAGGAACACATCTCTATGGAGAGAGTCCAGCTTCAGTAACACTTTAATTTGCACGACTAACCAAGCTGAACCATCACTGAAATGTATGTGGATTTAAATCAAAGGGATTGTGGTAAAACTAAACACCATTAACCCTACTGCAATAACATTCTTACCTTACGAAATAGGAATATCAGTTGTACAGCTTTCAGAAAATTACTCTGGATGGCTGAGGCCTTTGAAATATATAAGTTTTGATTTTGGTCTATTTTTTTAAGTAGTTTACTTTTTCATTTTTTTCAGGGAAACATTGTTATAATTTTTCTTTCAGTTTATTCATCCATTTACTCATTGCTTCAGCAAATATTTGCTGAATACAGCAATGTACCAGACTTTGGGCTACTTGCTTTGGAGAGACAAAGATGAAAAACAAATTTTACTCTTCAGATGCTAGTAATCCTATAGAAGAGGCAATGAGGTAATTTATGATTTAGTCTAATTGATATAATTCATGCTCATATAAATTTATATGTGTGTAGTGAATATCGTTATACAATTTTTAATTTAGTTTATTTTTTAATTTTCATTATACAAGGGGAGTTTTATAAGATTTAATATTTGTCGACTGTTGTCAGGTAACAGGTTGCATATAATAAAAGCTAATTCTTCAAAATATCCTCTGTGAGGCATAAACTATTAGTCCTATTTTACAGAAGAAACTAAGGCACAAAAAGGTTAAGAAAATGCCTCACGAATTAAACAATATGTCAAGGACGCAAGTTTCAAATACATGTCTGTTTCTACAATCTAACCTTGTTAATTTCTGCCACATCATACTGCTTCTTGAAAGGGAGTATGTTCTCTTTTGTTATTAAAACTGTTAAAATTTAACTGTTTGTTAAAATAAACAATATGTGGCATCATTTATTATGCATATTAATGTGTGAAAAGATATATCCAAAGACTGATCCAGTTGAGTTCCACATAACCAACGGTAGAGTCATAAAAGGTTAAATTTGGAAGAAAATTTTGAACCTAGCTCAATATGTAGAGCCTGAGATTCAAAAAGATACACTTAATTGCTAAAGATCATACATCTCTTTATAACCAGAGCCAGGAATTAAAACAATTTAATCTAACGCCAATTTCACATTTTTCCCCCTCCCTTCTTATTCTCACTCAGGCACCTGTATTTGGCAATGTCATAATCACCATATGTACTTTGTTGTATTCACTCGGTGATAATGTGTACACATCATAGAGTTAAAGATGATAAAATTTAGACAACACAATTCATCATCTTTATTTCCACAACCTTTGTTTCTCTCACATGGAGGACCAGTGTTTCAATGTCTTTGGATTCTAGTAAATCATGTCACATCATGTGTGATTTAATAAATCTTACCTCAATTAGATCTACTGTCAATACACAGACAAACATTTTGCTGTTTTAGAGACTTGTAGAACATAGCTTATATCTTTAAAAATATTTTATAAAACAATAAATATGAGGCATATCCTTTTTTCTATTTTGAATTTCTAAAAATCTATAAGCACACTGACTTCCGCTTCTGGGAAGATGGAGTAGACATATTTTCTGGATTCCTCTCACTAAGTACAGCTAAAAAACCTGGAAAATATATATAAAACAAATATAAGAAGACTGAAAGGTGGAGAGGAGAAAGCAGCCCAGCTATGGACCTCGGGACTAAGGAACAACACGGTGGTGAGTTCCGGGGGTTTTATTTTTGCCTCATATATCCCAGACTTGGAACTGAATAAGCTGGCAACCCAGAAATGCCAAAATGCTAAATGCACAGAAAAGAACAGAAGTCTACTCTCTGAAGCCAAAAGACCAGGCAAGATTCTAACTAGTAAGGTAGAAAATTTTAGACAGTAACTGCTCTACTCTAGGCAAATACCACATTAAAAAAAAAAAAAAAAACTGTGACCCATCCACACCCCCACCAGCAAAGGCCAAGTTGGGAGACTGGACTTCCACCCACACCTGGCAGTAATGCCGGACCCACGCCCTCCCCACTAGAGTGGTGTCAGAAGAAGCACAGAGGAGAATCTGGATTTCCATGTCATCGGTGGTAATGAGGTCACCTCCACAGTGGTGACAGTGGACACCCAGTGGGGAGCTGGAACTCACATCCCCATCCAGAAGTAGAGAAGTCCCAATTCTGCCTCAGATGTCAACCAGAGGCTAGGTGAGGGACCTAGGCTTCCTCCTCCACCTGACGGTAACAAGGCAGGAGCTCTTACTTTCCTCTGCCAGAGTGGTGTGTCAGAGAAAGCCAGTTAAGACAAAAGGCTTCAATAAGATTCAGAACTTCATACAGTAAAACAACAATGTCCAGGTTCACTGGGTGACAGTGTGTTAATTTGTTCAATCTGTGTTTTTCACTTCATAGATACTGAATCTCCCATGAAATAGGTATATTTCATGTCATCATTTTTAATTGATTCATAGAATTATATTGTCTTATTCTTTCTTTTATTACATTTCTATTTATTCATTTATTATCCTTAAAGATTAGAAAGTTATTAAGATTATTTAAATATTAGGAAGTTGTTAAGTTCAGATTGTAATCTGAATAACTATTAATATCCAAGGACACTTGAAATGTATAGAAGATAATACTGGATATAATAATCTGAATATTGAATGGTGCCTCTTTAATTCAAAGATACATCAAAGGCAATAAAACACCTGAGTTTTCAGCAGCCCTACAGGATTTGGTAGTCAATGGACTCATTTGTAATATACCTGACTGCACGCCTGTTATACAGCAGACAATGGATACAGTCGGTTCCTTATATTCCATTGGCTCATCTGTTAGAATTCAAGTTCACAGAATGCTTCCACTAACAAACAGACACTCTTCCTTCTTGGCTATGGTCCATCTAGCTGTTGACAGGCCCAGCATCCCATGTGTTTGAGGCATTAGAGACAGAGTAGAAAGATCACTTGCTGTCAGGAGACTTTTCTTCATATTTAATTTAAAACAATTTTCCATCTTAGTGATGTACAATGGAGGCAGTCACATTCCATGTAAACTGAGGGATGGCTTCACTTCATTTTGTTTAGAATTTTATCAAGAACTCATTACCAATTTTGAAAATACATCACCCAGGGCAGCACTGCTCTCAGTACTTGAGTATCCAGTACAACACACCTGATATGAGTCTGCCTTCACAGCTGTCACATTCATGATGATTCCAGGCATAAGTGAAAAGATCTTGATCACTTCCTCATGTTTTCTCTCTTATTTTTGTACATTTACATATTGGAATATGTCCTATTTTATTATAAATTACTTTATATTTATTTATTTATTTATACTTAGATATTAATTTGAGTTTTGAAAAGTTATCTACCTATATATAGATATAATACAAAATTTCATTTTCAATAGGAATGGGAATGTTATAGAACATTTTTAAAATAAAAAAAGGGACATTGGGGGACTTCCCTGGTGGTCCAGTGTTTAATACTTCACACTTCTACTGCAGGGGGTGCGGGTTTGATCCCTGATTGGGGAACTAAGATCCCCACCTGCTGCACAGCTCGGCCAAAAAATTAAAATTAAATAATAATAAAAAAATAATAATAAACAAAATAAATAATAACAATAATATTGGCTTTAATAAAGAGCTGGGAATTATAACTGACATTAGATATTGGACACAGGAACATTAGAAATTAATGTAGCCTTTTGGGGTCTGAGTTTCCTAATTTGTGAAATAATACTGGATTATTCCAGTTAATGGTGGAAAAATTTCCAGTTCACTTAACTTTTTAGTGACTACTTATGCTGACATTGATTTTTAAATCAAACATTTAAATTGTTAAATTAAAATGTTTTACATGTTTTATAAAGTTGAAACCACAGTGCCTTTTCTTTGGTGACAGGATATGGTTTTGAACTGACTAATTCAAACTTAACATGTCGTCAGAAAATTCACTTTTCTGGGCATCAAAACTTATTCTATAAGTTTCAGAGTTCGGGCTCTCTAGGTTTCATAGCATAAATAAAACTATATTGTCAAAAAGAGTAGATAGCATAGACATTTATAGATTAGGTAGAAGACATAGATGGATGGATAGATAGATATATAATAGAGAGAGAGAGAGAGAGAGAGATGATAGATAGATCTATTTCTTGATTCATTTATGGAATGAAATAACTGATTCTATAAGGAGAAAGAAAATATTTGGTGCCATAAAAAATAGGACATCAAATATTCTTGTGTTTGATCTTACTTTTAATTGACTAATTAAAAAAAAACTATTTTTCCTATTGTCAGTCAAAAGAGTTCATGTCATCAGAATGTGTTTATCTAGAAGACAGATTATCCTGTATCCTTCTCATTCTAAAGATAGGTCTTAGGACTTATTTTTTCTGCCTGGGAATACACTCTGAAAAAAAACCAAACCAAACCAAAAAAAAAAAAAAAGAACTCTGGACAAAGTTTCTAAAAGAATGTCAAAAGTAAGAAACATCAGCAATTGCAATTTCTAGGAATATAAACAACATCTCTTCTGGAAGGGTTTGTGTCACTCAGGTAGCAGATGCCTTCCAAGAAATGATTAACACTTACAGGGTAACACCAGAGAGAAAGGCTATAATCATGCTGTCTTAGCCCCTGTCAACATTAGTTATTGTTTCATCTACTGGAACAACAGATATAGAACAGAAATAAAAATAAAACAGAATGAAATTATTATCTGTTTTTTTCCCTAATAACTAGATCACACAAAAGCATTCAATTGTATATGGTTAGACAGAGAATGCTTTCCTCAATAAAATTTATAGGTAGGACCACCATACAAGTTAATGTGTATTTAAAATTTAAAAAAAACCCAGCCAATTATTGTATATTTTTATCAATACAGGTCAGATTTAAACTGTGTGTACCTGTATTTTATTATGACCTCACTATAAGATGAAACAGAAAAATAAAATCTAACTCTGAGTTTGACAAAAGAAATTAAACCTATGAATGAATTTGTTTAGCTAAATATTATCACATAACTATAATAGAAAAGGTAAAATGTATTTTAAAAAACACATTTTTTTTCTGATTTCTCTTTTGATGTTTGAAAGGATCTCTTTCCCTAATCTACTGATTAGTGATGGGTTCTATAATATTCCTCTAATAAACTAAGTGACTGGTAAATAGTATATCAGTATTTTTCAAATCCCTACAAACACTTAAGCCCATGGCATACCATGTTAAAAAAAAAAAAAGATTTCCTGATAAGAACAAAGCTACATAACTGTGTTCCATTCTAAAGATTTATAATGTACATGAGCATTTAAAGGCTTTAAGATGTAATGCAGGAATTAAGCCTATCAGACTGTTTAAACCAGAGTTTAAAAACAGTGCTTGACCACAGTTTAATTCCTATGGAAATTCAAGAGAAGAAGGGCTCTTCAAACACACTTTGGGAGAGGAATAGCACTGTACTGACTTTGTAGGCTCAAAATGCCTAGATTTACAAGAATCTCTCCAAACTTTATCAATTAACTTAATAAACAGCTTGCTTTCTTTTCATTAAAGAAGATGCTTTCTCAAATATTTCAGATTTTAATGTCTAGCTTCTTTCCAATCTGTCACCTCCCCTGGGGATATCTGATCTCTCTATATGCTCTATGATCATCTGTGTCATCCAAAGCTAGAAAATATACATCTATGCAAAGGAAATGTTTCTTTCTGAAATTATTATTTCTCTGGCCACTCATTTATATTGCATTGTCTCAGTTCTTTTTGACTTTATAAATTAAACAATGTTTTACAACTCTTCTTATATTTCTTGGCATTTTAAGTCTTTCATAGACTATTTTAACCTTCTATATTTTTACTTCCTAAATGTCATTCTTTTTAACTCCATGATTATACCCCATCACACATTTCTGCAGTGCCTTGTATAGTGTATTCCAAAAATGTAAAAATGAAATTCATTATGTTGGTTACTTGATCTATTTTAAATATATATGTATACATGCATGTGTATTATATATATATATGTGTGTGTGTATATATATATATGTAATTGGATGGATATATATCAATTACATTAGTATTTTTGCCCAAGGGGAACCATATAGGAGTGAGGAACAGACATAGTAGGAAACACACACACACATAAACAAAAGGGCCTGGTACAGAGAGATCGAATGAAGATTAGAATGAATGAACTGGTTACATGCAAGTTTTTCAGATAAGGAGCTCTTAGGTTCTGTGAGGATTTAAAAAGAAATCTGTTCCAGAAGGTATCCTTTGATTTCCAAGACTTCAACTCAAGTGGATAGGCACAAATCAAATTAATAATTGATACTGTTCACACTTTTGTACATGTAATTAAAAATATAAAACTGGGGAGTGAATGGATAGGGTATTAGACAAATTGGTCCACTTTTTCAACAGTTATCAGATAATAGAAGAGTTTTTAGAGTTTCTGAGACTTCTATAATATTATGCCATATCCCCAGAATATTTTTTTCAGAATAAGTAGTATTTCTTTCTTCCTCAGGAAATATCCTTTTTTAAAATCTTGAAACATAAGCCAGATTGCATATTTAACCTTTTCTAAAGATAATAGGAGATGATCTAGCTCCTCAGTTATACTCTCAGCCTCAAAATTCTACGCTTATATTAGTAAAAGATTATATAAACAGCTGATTGTTCACGAAAACAGGCAATTTAAAGTGTAATAAGTATTCAGAAATTCATGTCAATTAAAAAATGGAATTCAGGAACAGATAACAAGTTCTAGTTGTAAAATCATGACTAAAATATAGGAAACAATGGATATCACAAAGAGTATATAAGTTGGTGGTAAATTCAAGGTACCCATGATCAACACTGGCAATAGAATCTGGAAAACCAGCAAAATAGTGAGATTCATGTAAGAACGTAATAAACATTGAAATATTTTCCCAATTTTTAGGCCCAACCAGTAATTTTGATGGTAAAGCTGATTTACTGGAGAAGAGGAAAAGGATTATGTAGTTCTAACTTTGAGACAAAATGGATCAATGTTGTATGGGGGAATACACCCGTATCCTTTAAAGTAATGTTCTCTACTCAACATTGTCATCTCTACAGGACAGAAATCTTTCTGTCCAGCTTTACTGGCATATAATTTACATATAACATTATGTAAGTTTAAAGTATAGAACATAATGATTTGATATATGTATATACTACAAAATGATTACCACAATAAGTTTAGTTAATATATCCATCACTTCACATAGTTACAATTGTTTTTTGGCGGTAAAAACTATAAAAATATACTCTCTTAGCCACTTCAAATGTACAATATAGCATTGTTAACTACAACCAGCCAGAAATTATCCTGGTTTAGACTAGGATGGGAAATGGAGAGCTGGAATCATAACTGTGCATATTTTTTTAATGTCAAAAGAAAGCCTTTGAATTATTTAGATCAGAGCGATCTGATTACTGGATCACCTTGAGTAGCTATAAGTATCATACATAACAGTAGACTGAGGAGGGAAAAGAAAACCATGTATATAAAAAATAAGTTAAAGTGGACAAAATGTTGTTAGAAGGAGTTACAGAAGCATTTTCTGTATTAGGCCATAATACAAAATAATACCATATCCAGGATAATGATTTACCTATTTTTCAAAAGCATTACCCACTAAGTTCATTTAGGATTTCTTTGCTGTATTCTGAGCCATATATTTTCACACTATATCCTCATAATAACCCTGAAATTTGCATGTCGGAAAACTAGAATTCATAAAGACTAAGTAATTTGCCCTAGGTCACATGGCCTTTAATTGAAAAGATAGACCAAGAATTTAGGCAAAGAATTCTTTGATCAGAATTATTACCTTTAGCACAAACTGAACTCATCAGATCTTAGCTGATTATTTCAATTTTCCTTAAGCACTCAATTGTACTATATCACTGCTACTTGAAGTATCCACTCCACAATTAGATGAGGTGCCTATACTAGAATGTAAATCAATGCATTTGTTCCTTCTTCAAGAAACTCACACACACATACATGCACACACACACATATACATATCTATATATACACACATATATACATATAGGCAATATATGTATATGCAATATGCACATATATGTATATATACATTTAGTTAGTTGCCCTAAGATAAATATCTATGTTACACTATATAATATAACGTGTGTATATATACATATTTAATATTATATATGTAAGTATAGATATCTATATCTATATTACATATAATATGTAGATATATACGTACAGGTATATACTCAATTGAATTAAACAGTGTGTTTAATGGTATAAATCAGGTGTTAGCAAATATGGCCTGCTGTTTGGTTGCCTGCTTCTGTAAATAAAGTTTTATTGAAATACTGCCACAGCTATTCATACGTATTCTCTATGTTGCTTTAATACCATAAGGCACTGTAGTTGTGACAGAGAAAATATGGCCCATGAACATGGTCCTTCCAGAAGCTCAGTGGAAGAGCTAAGAGCCTCAGGATCATTTTGTCATTCAAGCATGCACTGGTGAAGAGGGGCTGGGGTAGATTCCTCCAGTGGTGTAACAAACCAGACCCTACCCTTCTAAACCCTGAGTTTTCCCAGATGCCAAGGGCTACCGTCCTCATAAGATAAAGTGAGGCACTGGACGTTCACCATTCTACAGGCCCTAAATATCTCCTGTAAATGTTCTCCAGGGGCAGCATAAAGACACTCCCATTAACATATTATTTGGAATTCAAAGAAAAGAGACAGAGAATGAGCCTGTGAAAGGAATTCCACTCTTCTCTCTTCAAAGCTTCTGAGGTTGCTTTGAGGACCCAAACACAGACAGAGGATCATTTCATTACTTTCCAATGTTCTTTTATCCTAGGGCAGCTAACCAATTTCATTTCACATTTTAAAAAATTATAAATAACAATGAAGTTTACGCAAATCACTCTAACAATACCAATTCAATTCATAACTAGGAGAAAATCAGTTATTGTTTCTCCATAAGAGTTGGACTGTCTCCATGGTAGCAAATGCACTTAAGAAAGTTTTCAAAATTTTATCTGCTGTTTTGTTTTTCACTGAACAGATTAATCAGTTGTATTGGTTCGAACAATTAGCTATTTTGAAATCCCTTAATATGCATATTTTAGGCACTATAAAGCATGTATTTTCCAAATGTATCATTTTCCAAATCCATAATCAAGAAATTCTCAGTTAACTTACATGTCTCTGGGATCCATCATATTCACACCTTTCAATTTTTCCTAGGCTGCCATCTGAGAAATACAGCTTCTCTGCACGGTGGTCAATGGTGAGTCCATTTGGAGTGAGTATGTCTGTACTGACCACCACTTGAGCATTTTTCCCAATCAGAGTAGCTCTCATGATACTTGGATGCTGCTCATTCCAGTTGGTCCAAAACATTAAACTAATTAAAATGAAAATTGTGGTAATAGATTAAAATTTTCATTACCAGTAACAACATTAGTAGAAACATGGCAATGTCAAATTATTTAAAAAGAAGCAAAATTATTTATCTCATATTCTATGACCCTTGAGGAAGTTTTAGTAATAAGGGGAAATATGTATATTATAGTTGCATATATTTTTTTCTCAGTTTCTTAAATGACCTGGAAAATATTTCTGAAAAACAATTATCTCTCAAATAGTAACTTAATTAAACTGAATCAGTTTGATGCATAGTAAAGATTTATTTTAATCAGGGACAAAAATAGTTATTTTAAATTTTCTATGAACTTCAAATATACTCTAACTTATTATTATAATGCTTCAGCAGATCCTGTGTTGTTATCATTTTGGACATCGTTCTTAACCTAACAATATTTCTCTCCTTCAGTTGGTGAAAATCAAAATCTCTCTCTCCTTCTAGGTTTGCTTTTTAAATTCTGCATTCTTCTATGTTTATGTTTTAGAGCAATTACTAAACTCCTATATTTATTTAGTCTTTTTTCCCTCCTTTGTTTATCAGTGTGATTTTTCTATAAATTACAGTCCTGTTTCTAGAATTCCAGGGGTCACTCTCAAATCCTTAAACATAGTATCTGTTACTTACAGATTTTCTAGAATGTTTTAAATCAGTGTTTGTCAAACTATTCTTTGAAGAAGGCCTAGGAGTCTATGGAAGCCTTTAAAGGTCACTGGAAGAGTGGAGAGGCTATAGGGTTCCAGTCTCCAAGGCCTGCTTTTACTGAAACAGCTCTTCTTTCTCCCCCTTTATATTTAGGAGTATCCCTAAGAGTTTACTTGAAGATCAGTTTTTGAACTGAAGAAAAGAAGAAAAGAATGGAGGGAGGGAGGGAGGGAGGAAGGGGAGAAGGAAGGAAAAAGGGAGGAAGGGAGAGAGGGAAGAAAGAAAGGAAGAAGGGAAGGAGGGAGGCTCACAGGCAGGCTGCTATACATTTTGAAAAAATATGTTTAATAAATACAGAGAAAAACTAATTGGAATAATATTTCATATTTACAACAAGATTGCATATATCATTCCTATGTAAAGACATGTAAAGACAATGTAGGATTATAGCCAACATAATTATTCAATATATGTTTTTTAAGTATTATGCAAAAACTTATTACTAGACAACACTCAACTTCACACACACACAAAAAAACCTTTCTACTTGCTAATTAAAAAAAGTAACCCCACCAATTAGGGAAAGCTGGGTTATC
Source organism: Grampus griseus (assembly GCF_964374135.1). NCBI lineage: Eukaryota > Metazoa > Chordata > Mammalia > Artiodactyla > Delphinidae > Grampus > Grampus griseus. The sequence continues at coordinate 88,808,978 of NC_139001.1, read as the reverse complement.
TATGCTCTTTATTAAAATACTTCATAGCATTTTTTTTTTTTTTTTTTACTTCATAGCATTTTAATCTATTCTGTGGAACATAAAAGTGTTCTAAGTGAGAAAGTGTCAAAATAGTTTGTCCTATGAATCAGTAAATTTGCCAAAAAAAAAAAAATGGCATTCCACTTTCTTAAATCATGCAGCAGTTTTAACCACATCTTGTAACTTTTAAAATGAAAAATTTAGTTTAAAAAGTTATCCAGGGCTTCCCTGGTGGCGCAGTGGTTGAGAGTCCGCCTGCCGATGCAGGGGACACAGGTTTGTGCCCCGGTCAGGGAAGATCCCACATGCCGCAGAGCGGCTGGGCCCGTGAGCCATGGCCGCTGAGCCTGTGCGTCCGGAGCCTGTGCTCCGCAACGGGAGAGGTCACAACAGTGAGAGGCCCGTGTACCGCAAAAAAAAAAAAAAAAGTTATCCAAATAATATGAGGTATTAAATACACAATTTATTTGCAATATTTTTCTAGATTGTGGGCTTTAGAAGTACAGAATTTCCAAGGTATTAGTACTTCTTTAGTTTCACCCTTTCACATATAAGAAAACAAAGGCCAGAGAGCTTGAATATTAGTTATAGTTACAGAGCCAAGTTTTGAACTCAAGTAGTCTTTCATCTAGAAATTGATTTGATTTTAAAATTTCTGTTAATCAACTAACATATGAAAGTGATTTGAAGGTGTCATTAATATGTTTAATGATAAAAATATTTTTATACTTTAAACTTTAATTACATATAATTTTCCAATTAAAATACTTTAGTGTGTTTAAATCTAATTTACAGTTCACCATATATAAGATGAAAGTGTAATTTTAGACTATGTAACTGATAATTATAGGATAAAGCACTTATCAATTAAAATTAATCATGTATAATATCATCAGTGGTCTCCCTCATGTTTACCTGAAAATTGTCTTATAAATTCCTTTGATCAACTTTAGGATATTTATTATTGTCCTAAGACTCTCCTGGTGGATCAGTGTAGCTGACTCAACAACAAGCCCTACTGATAGGGCAGTGGTGTGAGCAGAACTAGCTCTGCCCAGGCATCTAGAGGCCTGTGTCCACCTGAACTAAGTAACCAAATCTGTGTGAGGAGTCAACCTTCTCTTCACCTGCATCTCTCAAACTTTAGAGTCTTAATTTATAAGTCCAATATGTTTAATTAAGCAAAGTAAGTCAATTCTCATCTCTAGTTCTATAAGAGTATCCAGATTGAGTTATTCTCACACTGAGTAATTCATGTGCTCTTTTCTTCTCTCAAGTGATCAGGGTTAGTGTTTATCAGTCATTGTTTTTTATTCTTCCATTTTTCTTCAACACACCTAAAATAAGTTCTTCTATTTCTGCTCAGTGAAACCAGATTGGTCTAATTTCTGTGTCCTTGTTTCGTTTAAGAGTAAAAGCACTTTCTAGTAGTTAACAAATATTCCTACCATATTGCATAAGAGTGAAACTCCATAGACATATTTGTTTTCTACTTAACCTGAGCTTCATTCTTCAGTTTTCATATAATTGTGTTCTTTATAGCATCCCCCGAAACATAACTTTTTTTTAATTTGTTTTATTTTTTATACATTTTATACTATAGCCTGAACATTTTTTCTTGCCATGAATTCTTCATAAGTATTATTATAAATACCTGCACAATATATCATCAAACCAATGTGGACCATGTAGACTATTGTCAAGTATCTCATGTTGAAATTACAGCTGCACACAAAGATCTATTGCTGTTATTTATTTCCTCTGTATTTCAATTGGACAGATCCCCAATTGTTAAAATTACTTAATTGAATTACAGAAACACCTTTTAGGTTTCAATACTTGTTAATAGTGTTATTTTTGTTTCAAATTTATGATTTCAATCAGTGATGCATTAATGTCTTTTACATATATGAAAAATGTCTATTCAATCACAGTATTGTCTCTATTTTCCCTTTCATCCTTTAATTTTGTTTTTACTGAATCTCTCATGGAGGTGATGCCTGGCATTTAAAGAGTTCAGATTTCAATTATCCACATTTATAATAAAAAAGAGTCTTATAAAAAACAGTTTTATGAATTGTGAAAAGAGAACTTCAAAGGAAATCTGTATTTTTAATGCTAATTCTCTTTAAAATTAATATAGCTTTGATAGTCTTTGACTTATAATTATAATGAAGAAATACAAATTTCTTACTTTTGGCATTCATCTAGGGCTAGCACATGAGGATGGTCATCCTCTGACATGGCAATGACGGCTTCCCTATCAAATGCTCCAGGCCGAGTCTGGTCCACTGTGTGCCTGGTGATAGATGAGGTAGTGGAGCTGGTCCAGTACAGTGTATCCCAGGCTCTGTGATAGGCAAGTCCTTCAACAGAACCCACATCTGATAGGGGAAAGAAAAGAAAAAAATTATACTTTTATCTACAAAAGACTTGGCTTCTGAACAGAAAAAGCAAAAATATAATAATTATGATGCCTATGTAATGCTACATAATGCCTACAATGACAGCTGATTACACACTGTAAAACTGAGCTGTGAACTGCTCATGGAGAATTTATACAAAAACATGTGTTAAAGACTGAATATTCTTATCCAAAAAAACCTTAATTAAGTAATTGCCTTTTATTTAGGAAAATGGTGGCTCTCTTTTATTTTGACATTTTAGTAATTAATTTTCAAAAAGTATCCAGTGTGCAAGAATTTAGCGATGCTTTTGAAAATCATATGTCAGAGATACCATTTAAGTACAATCATAATGAGTTTTATCTTGATACTATATCTAGAGACATCAAGGAAAAACAAACACATCAAAAACTACAACAAAGTATCAAAAAGCCAAAATACAACTCTACACTTGCAACTATCAAACCATGGTAGAGAATGTTTTAATAAGTTAATGCAATGATTTTTTTTTATTCTATTCGACTAATGTGATACAAAAACAAAAGTAAATAAAATTAATTGTGACCTAAGGCATGCTTTAATGTTGACAGAAAAAGATAAATGGTAGTACCCATAGTCTAATACATAAAAGTGACAATATGAAAAACAAAAGTACTTCTTTCTTTTTTTTTTTTTACATCTTTATTGGAGTATAATTGCTTTACAATGGTGTGTTAGTTTCTGCTTTATAACGAAGTGAATCAGTTATACATATACATATGTTCCCATATCTCTTCCGTCTTGCGTCTCCCTCCCTCCCACCCTCCCTATCCCACCTCTCCAGGCGGTCACAAAGCACGGAGCTGATCTCCCTGTGCTATGCTGCTGCTTCCCACTAGCTATCTACCTTATGTTTGGTATATATGTCCATGCCTCTCTCTCGCTTTGTCACAGCTTACCCTTCCCCCTCCCCATATCCTCAAGTCCATTCTCTAGTAGGTCTGTGTCTTTATTCCTGTCTTACCCCTAGGTTCTTCATGACATTTTTTAAAATTGTGTTTCCAATCACTAGGATAACATAAGTGACTGGTTTATTTTTCATAGAGGTGCTTTGAGTACATCTTTAAGTATAACCAAATTATTAAAGTTTTTCCTTCATATTGTCTGTTTTTCTCAGAGTTAGTACTCTTAGCATATTTAATTTAAGAAAGAATATATATATGTATATAACTTTGGCAGTCATCCTGAGAAATTAACATTATAACAGGCAGAGTCTTTCTATTGCTTTTCTCTTAAGGAATCTCAAAAGAATTATTAAGCTCTTCTGGAAACAGGTAGATGAAAAGAGCTGTTTTCAGGTTTGAGATGGGTAAATGTTTACTTTGATGGTCAGTAAGATTTAGTGGGAGAGCAAAACAATATTAAAACCTTTTGAACTACATTTCTTGAATGTTATTAAAATTGTGTCCTTTTGTTATTTTTCTACATGCAACAGAGGAAAATCCACTAATGATAAAATTAATATCTGCCATTTATTGGACACTGTCTTTCTGCTAGGAATTGTGTAATTGGTTTGCATACATCACTTTATGTGTAAATCTACTCTGTGAAGTTAGTTTTATTGTTCCTCTTTCCTAAGAAGAAAACTGAAACCTATGGTCACAGAACTAATAGTATTGAAGCAAGATTTTTAACACAGGTCCATGTGCTTCTGTAAGCCTACATTCTTCAGCACCATTATTTAGAGATGGATTTATAGCAGCTATTGCTTATTCTCAATGTACATCAAGCTGGAACCAAACAAATGATTCATTAGATTCAACTTGTCTGACTCTGGGTGAATTGTATCACTAGTAATTTACCATGAATAACCTCTCACACAGTCAACAAAACTACTTATAAGAAATTAATGTGGGTGATTAGTATGGAAACCTAGGCCAGAGATGATGGAAGAAAACATTATAAAACACAATCATAATAAAATCCATTAAGCTTTGCTTATATGAATCATATGGTATTCCTATTTGAGGTGAGTAGGTGGGAGGTTGATAATGGTCAAAAGTATTTCAATTATTAATTAATAAATCATCTATTCCACTGTATTTTTAGCACTTTCACATCATTTCAGAAATGAAGCCAACTCTATTTGTATTATAAGCAGCATTCCACTCTTTCATCATCCACAAATAGAATGAGAAATGGCATGGCTCTGAAAAAATCCAAGCAAATCAAAATTATTAATCCATCCTCATTTTGTATCTTCCCCTTCTACTGACTTTGACAGATCTTCTTCATGGCCACTTTTTCCTGCCAAATCAGGAAGAAACCACTTGGTATTACCATTGAGATGAAGCAGATGCTTCTTTTCTATGGCTGACATAGTTCCAAGTTTACTAGAGTACATAATACATCTCACTGTCCAGGTATAATCTCTTTTGTTTTATTTTTTTGTAATAGATGACAACCTGACAGTACACTTAATCATAATCTGGTGCTACATTTTAAAATATTTATCTCTTAAAAAGGTATTTAGGGGACTTCCCTGGTGGCGCAGTGGTTAAGAATCCGCCTGCCAATGCAGGAGACATGGGTTCGATCCCTAGTCCGGGAAGATCCCACATGCCATGGAGCAAGTAAGCCCATGTGCCACAACTACTGAGCCTGTGATCTAGAGCCTACGAGCCACAGCTACTGAGCCTGTGTGCCTAGGGCCCATGCTCCGCAACGAGAAGCCACCGCAATGAGAAGCCCACGCACCGCAACGAAGAGTAGCCCCTGCTCGCTGCAACTAGAGAAAGCCCGCATGCAGCAATAAAAACCCAACACAGCCCAGAACAAATATAAATAAACTAATTAATTTTAAAAAAGGTATTTAACTCCCTATAAAAATTATATTTGTCATTAGCAAATGGCCAATTAAAACATAAATGACACACCATTATATATAAAATAGATAACCACAAAGACCTACTGTATAACACAGGGAACTATACTCAATATTTTGTAATAATGTATAAGGGAAGAAAATCTGAAAGGGACTATATACATATATTTTTTAAAATCATGAAAATATTAAATTTTAAAATCATGAGAATATTTTAGTTGAGATAACATAAAGACATTAATGTCTATTTTATGATAGATATTCCTTCATATTATCTGTTTTTCTCTGAGTTAGTACTCTTAGCATATTTAATTTAAGAAAGAATATATATATATAACTTTGGCAGGCATACTAAGAAATTAACATTATAACAGGCATCATGTGATACGTGTGTGTGTGTGTGTGTGTGTGTGTGTGTGTGCATGAACACTAAAGTTCCTGAATCAGTTGAACAGGTAAAATAAGTACTTTGAGTCACTGGTCCTGGCAGATAATACGTAGTCTGAAAACTAAAGTAAAATGCCTATTTATTCCATCAACCAGTCCTGAAATATTGAACAGAGTAAATTAATACAGAGTTAACTCAAGGATGTAGAATACAGCGTTGGACCTCAAGGATGTAGAATAGGCATAAGTCAGAAAATAACTATTATGGTGCTATTTTGACAGGTAGCCAAGGACTTCATAGAGAAAACACCTTCATCTCATCACCACTGAAGAAGAGAAAACAGCTCCTTCCTGCCTGTGCAGTGTTGTAAAGGCAGGATAAGAGTCTACAAAATGGGAAAGCCAGTGAAGTATTCTTGGGAGGGAGCCACATGTATAAAACATTGCCAGTCATATGGCTGGAATAACCATCACAGATAAATCCTATCACAAAGTTAACAGGAAATAATATTTATCCCAAGGACATGCTACAACTGTAATGGCCTCCCTGTTGAAAGTATAATATTCTCTTATTCACTGGCTTATTTTCTAAAGCCAAAGAATATCAGAAAGTTTGTTGCTGGAAATTATGTCAGTAGTATGAAGCGTCTCAATCTTGTCTGGAGGATCTCAAGACACAGAGAAGCAGGCTCAGTTTACAACCCAGGGACAGAGCTTAAAATAAAAAGTTTCTGGACACAACATTCCACATATATCTTACTATATAGTTTCCAGAGAAACAAGATTCTGGGTCCAGTTCACACTCCAGACCTGATGCTGAACTCTAGAGAGTACACATAGCCTTGTTTTACTTTAAGCCTAACAAAATATTACTTAAATTTTGCCTAAACTCACCTTTTTCTAAAAATCCTCTTATAATTACTTTTCCTTCTCTTTTGGGATAGGGGTGAGATAAGCTACAGCTCTTCTGGTGTACAGTTTCCCTCATTACAATGAGCCAATATTTGATGTGGCTAATCTACAGGTTTACTTGACAAAATCGAAAAGACTTTCATCATAAAAATACTCAACAGACTAGGAATAGAAGTGAGTTTCCTCAAATTGATAAAATCAACCTATTAAAACAAACAAAAAAACAAAAAAGGCTTATACCTTACTTAGCCATGAAAAAAATGAAAGTTTTCTCCCTAAGACTAGGAACAAGATAAGACAGTCTACTCTTGCCTCTCTATTCAGCATTGTACTGGAAATTCACTCAGGGTAATTGGGAAAATTTTTTAAATTAAAAAAAAAAAAAGATAGAAAGGAAGGAAGGAATATCATCCTTCCAATCTGGAATATCATTCCAGATTGGAAAACAAGTAAAACCATCTCTTTTTGCAGATGATATACCCTTAGATATACAAAATCTTAAGCAATTCAGTAGAAAATTATTCGAATTATAAAAACAGTCAACCAGGTTGCAGGGTACAAAGCAACATACAAAATACAGTTGTATTTTTTATACAGTAGCAATGAACAATCAAAAAATGAAATTCAGAAGACAATTCCATTTATAACAGCATTGAAAAGAGTAGAAAATATGACAGGCAAATAAAGTTAGAAATAACTTTAGCAAAAGAATTATAATCTTAAAACTTCTGCATGAAAAACTACAAAACATCATTGAAAGAAACTAAAGACAAAAAATGGAAAAGTAACTTATGTTAATGACTGGAAGACAATGTTATTAAGATTGCAATAGTTTCCAAATAGATCTACAGATTCAGTGTAATTCCTATCAAAATCCCAGATGGCTTTTTCCCAGAAATCAACAAACTGATCCTAAAATGCACATGAAAATCCAAGGGACTTAAAATAGCCAAAACAATCTTTAAAAAGAAAAACAAACTTAAAGGAGTCAAACTTTCTGATTTTAAAGTTACTACAAAGGTACAGTAGTCAAGATAGTGTGGTACTACTGTAAGGACAGACATATAGATCAGTGAAACAGAATCAATAGTCCAGAGATAAAGCCTTATTTTTATGGTAAATTGATTTTTGAAAAAGGTATCAGAAAAATTCAATGGTGAAAAAATAATCTCTTCAACAAATGGTTTACAATGACTATATATCCACATTCAAAAAAATAATGTCCTCATACCATACACACACATCCATTCAAAATGTATCTTAGACCTAAATGTAGAAGATAAGCTACAAAACTCTTAGAATAAAATAAACGTGGGTGAGGCAAAGCCTTCTCAGACATGACACCAAATGCATAAATGACAAATGAAATATAGATAAGCTGGACTTCATCAAAATTAAAAACTTGTGTACTTCAAAAGACACCACAAAGAAAGTAAAAAGTCAACCCCCAGAATGGGAGAAAATATTTGCAAATTATTTATGTGATAATGGTCTTGTGTCCAGAATATATAAAGAATTCTCACAATTCAATAATAAATTAACAACACAATGGAAAAAATGAGCAAATAATTTGAATAGATATTTCTCCAATGAAGGTATACAAATGACTGATAAGGACATGAAAAATGCTCAACATTATAAGCCATCAAAGAAACACAAATCAAAATCATACTTCAGATCCACTATGATGACTGTAATCAAAAAAGATAAGTTTTGACAAAGAAGTGGAGAAATCGGAACCCTCATACATTGCTGGTGGGAATGCAATATAGTACAGCTGCTTTGGAAAACAGTCTGGCAGTTTTCAAAAATTTAAACATATAGTTATTACATGATCTAGCAATTCCACTGTTACATCTATCCAAGAAAAATGAAAACATATATCCACATGCACACAAATGTTCACTGCAGCTTTGTTCATAATAGCCAAAGGCAGAAACAGCCCAAATGTCAACTGATAGATACAAGTGATTAACTAGATGGGTTATTTTTACTTTTCTAACTATTGAACTGGTGAATGGATTGCAATAGATTTCTATGCAGATTGCCTACTATAAATTAGACTTGCCACCCCTTTGTCTGGAGACTTTAGTCATTTTCAGGGGTTTTTTATCCACATTAATTTGTATTAATTAAACTGTATTAATTATTAATTCAATAAAATGATTATCTAAAAGATCTTTTAGATATAGGCTTTTTAAAAATCTCCTCAGATTATTTAAGGTCATTAACAAATCACACACCGAGACTGACATGTACCAGTAAAGGGTACTGGCCAATGTCTGACCTGAACAAACGACATCCATTCAGATTGACCCAGTACAGACTGCCAAATATGTGGAATGTCAGCCCTGATCAACCCTAATTACAGAATAGCTTTTACCTGTAGACTCTGACCTAAATTTTTATGTTCTTAAATCCTTTAACTGTTAAAAAGCACAACATTTTTTTAGTCTAATTTACTAAAAACTAAACAAATTAAATATCTACATTACAGTCTAAAAATTTAAACAACGAACAGTTCTACTGGAAAAAATGTGTTTTTTTGGTAATTAACCACCCAAACAATAGAGAATCTGCTGAGAATTATTAGGAGTTCAGTAAGATGGCAGGCAATAAATAAATAAACCAAAACCCATAGTTCTATTATGTGCAAAGTAACTAGCTAGATATATAATGGAAAGAAGATGTCAATCCAAGTAGCCACTAATGATGTGGGTTCCAGTGAATGAACATGTTAGGGAACCATGGACCAAAACCACCTGCCCTGGCCAGACACAACAATAACTGCTTGCATGAGTTTCCTCACAACAGGAGGTCCTGATAAGGAACTCGGAACTAACAAGCTACCACTAGCCAGAAGAATTTGGGAGGGGCCAAAAGGAAGGAGGAGACACCAGCCATAATATGTCCTGCCAACCTCTCAGAAACCTTCAACTGGAATCCACCTTGGCTGAGAGATGTGAGGGCCACCAGAAAGGACTGAATCAGATCAAATATGGGTATAAGCAAGATGATTGGCCAGAGACAACCTGGAAACTAACCCCATTACCATAAAACCTGAGACTGTGAGCCATGTGGCAGGGCAGTTCTCCTGGGTTCCCTTACCCTGCTGCTCTCCGCCATGGTGCTCCTTCCCAATAAAGTATTTTGCTTTGTCAGCATGTGTGTCTCCTTGGACAATTCATTTCCAAGTGTTAAAAAAGAGCCCACTAGGGCTTCCCTGGTGGCGCAGTGGTTGAGAGTCCGCCTGCCGATGCAGGGGACACGGATTCGTGCCCCGGTCCGGGAAGATCCGACATGCCGCGGAGCGGCTGGGCCCGTGAGCCATGGCCGCTGAGCCTGCGCGTCCGGTGCCTGTGCTCCGCAAGGGGAGAGGCCACAACAGTGAGAGGCCCGCGTACCGCAAAAAAAAAAGAAGAGCCCACTCTCGGGCCCTGGAAGGGGTCCCCTTCCTGCAACAAACATCTATAAAACTGCATCACCCTTCACCATCTGAATTCGACTCTTCTTGTGCCCAAAGTATTGCAATAAAGCTACCTTTCATGAATGTGGATCCGTTAACTTCAGGCCCTCAGCCCTCTAACAAGAGGAAACCCAACCTCTCTGGAAGACTTTTTATTTTTGCAATCTATCTCTAACAAAGACAGGCTTTTACTATCATCCCAAAGGTTAATTCCCTAGAACTAGAGTATCTCAAATATTTCCATGTTAAAAGAGAGTCTTAGTTTACACTGCATAACAAAAGAGGCCTATTTACTCTCATTCCCAGAACAAAGGAACAATTTGCCGTAAGAGAGTATGGAAGCAAATTGAAACGACTTGAAGCTGTTAAGTAACAGTGTATTTTTTTTTCTTAATCTTACTCCTTGTGTTTTGGGGTTTTTTTCCAGATTTAGAAACATTCAAAGTCTGAATATCAACCTGAACTCCTGACTCAGCTGAAAATTATATTGACTCAAACAGGTCTCAACAAATGCCTCTATCTTGTGTCATCACTAATGTAAGCCAAGACATATAAGAGATGAAAAAATTGAGCATATGGGTAATTATAGTTGTGTCATTTTGTCACCAAGGCTATTGCCCCAGAATCATACCCCTGCCCCTCCCTCAAATGGAAACCAATTGCTCTTATCTAAGTTCCAGGGGGAAGCTGCAAAGAGAAAAACAAGAACTGATTATAACCAGCTAAGCCCCAAATGGTGGAAGATTTCATTTCCAGTAGACCTTGAGCCTCATTATATGGTCACTGTAATACATTAGCATGCTAAATGACACACCCACTAGCACCATGACAGTTGACAGTTGCCATGACAACAGGAAAAGCTCAAACAAGGAGTGAAAAGGAGTGTTGCCTCTGCTCCTGTACAAACCACACCCCTGTTCTCAGATAAGTCATGAATATTCCTCCCTCTCTTTCCAAATCCCTCTTTTACCTCGACCCTCCTATGTATATGGTGTCTCAGCCCAAACTGAATTGAGAAGTTGATGTGCAAACTAAGTTCTCAATTCTCCATTCTCTACCACTGAATAAAAATTATGCTGTTCCAGTCTCAGCATCGGTTTTGTGATTGGCTGTGCAAATCCGAGCGGAAAAAGAATCTCTCCAACAGAGACAAATGGACTTGGCCTCAGCTAGGACCCTGGCACGGGTTCAGGCAACCAGTTCAGTAACAAATTCTTCAGGAGTAATTGGAGATAAGCACTGACTCAACCTAAATGAAGCCAACATTGGTATGCCAAGGGCTCCCAGGGAAGGACAAAGACCCTATGGTTTCTAAAATCCTCAGTTATATCATACTTCATCCTCCAGGGCAAGGTGAGGAGATCTGATATGTACAGACTTTCTTTGAGAAATATAATTGCAAGGTGACTTGGAACTCATCCTCATTTCCTTTGTGAGAAAGTGAGGTAAGTCATCAGGCCAAAATCATAAACCAGAACATTCTTGAGAAAGAGGTGTATCTGCCCATCCTCAGGGGTCTGGATAAGATCCATCATTTCCCTTAATGAATTCATACTCTGTAAAACAATCTCAACTTATAAACAATTCACTTATAAACATTTAGCATAGACAATAATTTCTTCATATGATATGAGAGAAATCAGGAAAGTTTTCTTACCCATACTAAGACCCTGGTAACTTTCAAGTTTCTCTAAGTCCATTATTAGATATGTGTTCCCTTGGTTTAAAGCCTTTTCCAGGTGTTCTTGCTTTAAATACGCTTCAGAGGATAACTTCCTAAGTTAGTAATGATTAATGCTTTACAATGTATTATATTTTATTATTTTTAATGGGCCATAAAATGTAGACTTCCTTATGTAGAAAAAAGATGATAAACAACTTCAAAAATACAGTCTGGAAAGAAGCATAGAAATGAGGGCTTTGGTAATCTAGAAATAGTACAAGTACAGTTGACCTTTGAACAACAGGGGTTTGAACTGCGCAAGTCCATTTACACCCAGATTTTCTTCACTATGTATTACAGTACTACACAACCTGTGGTTGGTTGAATCTGTGTATGAACCACCTATACGAAGGAGAGAATGTAAAGTTATACGCATATTTTTGACTGCTCAGACGGTTGGTACCACAACCCCCATGTTGTTTGACGGACATCTGTATAGGAGGATTCTTAACAGAAATGCAGTACTATACCCAGTTTACCAGCTATTCTTTGGTGATAAATTAGTAATTTCAAGAAAAAGTATTTACTGTACATTTGTTGATTGTATGTGTTTATGTAAGTAATAAATATGGTGCATACAATTAATTGGACAGCACACACACACACACACACACACACGTTGCTTTTGATGATTTTATGATTCCCATTCCAGAATGGACAACAGCCCTGTAAACTGAATTCAGTCAAGAGCAGTTACAATGTTGTTGACTTCTGCACCAGAAATGTAACGTTTTATCCAGCCATTAATGTATGCATTTCCTCCTTCTTCTCTTCCCCTTCTTCCTTCCCCCTTTCCTCCTCCTTTCTTCCTCTCCTTCTCCTCTTTTTCTTTCCTTCTTTTAATTTCCCCTTCCTTCTTCAGATATCTGGTCTAGCATCTCTGATAGCCTTTTTTTTTTCCTACATCCCATTGTTTGGTTCTGATTCACAGTTTCACTTGCTCCTTCAGTATTCTCCCATGTCCTACAGCCATTATCTCTTGTCTGATTCTGCCTTCTACCTAACACACACACAAACACATATATTATAATAACCCTTTAATTTGAGGATTTCAGACCTTAATATCACTCTGACTTGAATACATGTTACCCTTTCTATGTCATTCTGATTCACAGCATAATTACCTGCATTAGCTTTATCTCTCCCTCTAATTGATGGACTTCTATGGAGCGGAGAAAATATTATTCCAGCCATCCCTTTGTTCCTCTGCAAGTTCTTGGCATTTTGAAGCTACTGTATCAGTTGATTGGGCTTAAACTTATGAGACTCAGTACAAGCTAACATTTCATATTCTGTTGTCAAATTTGTTCCTTTACAATCATATATAAATAATGATCTAATATCAATGTATTTAAGCTACATACAGATAATTAAAATCGAGTAATTTTTTTCTAAATCACTACAATGCTTAGAACAAATAAGTGTAAGTAACAAACTAGTTTTGTTTTTAATAGCTTTAGATAATCAAAAACAATAGTAAATTATCTTGATTTTTAGATACCAAGGCTCTTGTCCTTTTAAAAGAATTTTGTATATATAACAGCTTGCCTCTTTCAGAAAAGCTGAAGTCATTTTTTTGGAGTATTGAACAACTAAGCAAAGATATAAAGCAACATGTGTATTTGAGGGAATATCTTTTCAATATTAATTAGAGGATGAAATTCTTCACAGAATAATATAAATCTGCATAGTAATTTGACTTTAGATTTTAGAGCTATTGTTATCAAGAATCCAAGAAAAAGTAATGAGATTAACAGATTAATTAAGAGACTAATCTTTCAAAAATGTTTAAGCATTATAACTGTACATTGCATGAAGATATTAACTATTTAAGAGTATAAGTTATCGTATCAAGTGGATAAATTTAAGGGATCAATGTCATAATAATCCTCTTGTTTCATATATATATATTATTTATGGGTCACTCCATTTTTAATATTTTAAATATACTATTTATTCTTTGATAAAAACACAAAGTTAGATGGAAAAAATAAAACTGTGGAATCAATTAAATTATTTGCAATATTTCCAGAGCAGTTGTTTTAATATTATTCTATAATAATAATAATTTTAATAATAATAATATTAATATTTAATAATATTCTGTTTCATTCAGAAACATATCCTTTAGCTTCCCACCAAACCTACAAATCTATCTCAATTGTATCTGGTTCCCTCCTGTTGAGAAGTGTCTGTCTCCCTATAGAGAGGAAATCCACTACTTGTGCTCTGGATTATGCTGTCTTCTCTCTCTCCTTCTCAAGGATGTTGGTCATTTTGTTTTCTCTGCTCTTTCCTACAACATAAAGACCTCCGTTTTATTGAATTATCTGACTTCTATTATAACAACTACACTGAAACTACTCTTTTCAAGATAACCCGCAATTTCTCTACTGTTAAATCCAATGCACATTTTCTTCATCTTACCAAGTTACTTAGCAGATTTTCACTGTCTTCCTTCCTCTTGAAACCTTTTCAAAAGTTGTTTTGTTTGTTTGTGTTTTTTGGCATGCTCTCTCCTGTTTTTCTTATATCTCACTGGTATCTCCTTTCCAGTATCTTTGTTAGCAACCCCTCTGACCAACATCTAAATGTAGGCATTATCTAAGGTCCTCTTCTCTTTCTTTTCTACTCTCTGTTATCTCATTTATTCCCATGGAATTAAATACCATCTACATGCTTACATATTTCTTTTTCTTTGCCCTTTGTTTATTTCATAATCTACTAGAATGTTGTTTGTTATTTGTATTCTTTTTGTCTGTCACCCCACTATAATGCACAGAACAAGCAACTGAAATTATTTGTGGAATAAATACATAAATTTCTGCTACATTAATACACTGAAGGCAGTATCTGTATATTTATGCTTTAATTTTTATATGCCTAATTGTTAATTTATTTTATAAGACCCAGAATATTGGAGAAGCATATAGGATAATAATTAAGAGCACAAACTCTGGGTTCAGATAATGGCTTTGCACTATCACTTTACAGGCTATATGCCCTGACCATGGACAATTCATTTATCTTTTCTGTATTTTCATTTCCTCCTCTGTAATATGAGAATAATAATAGTATTAAATTAATAAGACATTGGGATGATCATATGAGTTAACATGGGTAAAGTGTTTAAAACAGTGTCTAGCACAAAGGGCTTAATATGTTGGCAATATTATTATTATTGCATTGCTCTACACAAGGCTATAGCCAATTATGCTTAACAATGTTGATGCTTTGTTGGATAAATTATCATCCCCATTTTTCCACAAGTGTAATACTAGAAATATTAGCTATTATAGGAGTGGGTTTTGAATTCTAAGAGGCTACAATCTGCATTTGTATATATAAGTCTCCCCTTATTAAAGAAGTTTAGCTCTAGTTTATTTATTCCTCATCCCTTGGAATAAGCTAAGCTATCCAAACCACTTACTGTATATTTGACTCTTATTATTACTGGTAGGATGATAATGTAAATATTTGATAACCTCATAGGTGGAAAAGTGATGGGACTATTAGAAAATTTAAATACTAGAATATATTAAATTTTGATAACAATGTGAAAGAGACAAGGACAGAGATCTGTAAGGAAGAAAGTAAAGACATAAATAGAGGTGATTTTTTTTTCAAATGGGCAATTAATGAAGCAGGAAAAAAAAGAAAGGCCATATCAGATGACGAGGATCAGAGAGAGAGAGAGAGACAGAGAGAGGAAGGCTCAATTCTTTATGGCCAGGTTTTGCAAAGAAAAAGGATGGAAATTCGTATTAGAACTAGAAAGGAACTTAAGAGATGGATAGAAACATTTGATCTCTAGGAAATAACAGAGTGTTTTGACATTCAACTCAATATGACTAGGTATTAGAAAATTTATTTAAATAAATGAATATTATTCTCTGATACTTTAAAACACGTGCTATATTCAGAATTTTACATTTGTTCCACACATATAATAAATTCATTACATAAAAACACTATATATTATACGTGCACACAATATTAAAATACTGTAATGTAAGAAAAAAACACTTGGCCTGCCAACTAAAAATATCAGTAAGAAAAATAAAGTCTCATCTTATAAGTTATTCCCGCTGAAATGTGGTTTAATTAAAAAATTTAAATTAAATTAAAATTAAAAATGTTTAAATGGAGTGGAAGGTATATAATCATAAACACACTTATCTAATATTTAAAGCAAAATAAAAAATGTTAAATTCCCTGCAAATACCCCAATAGCAAATAATTATAATAAAGGGAATTATTTATTGAGTACTTACTGTATGCTCAGCCCTGTAAAGAAGGAATACACAAAAGGCGGACCCTAGAATCTACTAGAAGAAAATACCCCTTTTTATCACTAACATGCTATTAAGTGCTAAATTATGTGGTATAGATTTTTTAAGTATAAAAATTCAGGGAGTTACATGTGCTTTTTCGAATAAGCTTACATCACCACATGTACCACATTCACTTCAGTTACACAGGCATTCATGTTAAAATATCTTCAATTTTCACCTACTCCCTAAAGCTAATCATTTGAGTCTATGCAACCTATTTTTTTTTATATCTTTATTGGAGCATAATTGCTTTACAATGGTGTGTTAGTTTCTGCTATATAACAAAGTGAATCAGCTATACATATACATATATCTCCATATGCCCTCCCTCTTGCGTCTTCCTCCCACCCTCCCTATCCCACTCAACCAGGTGGACACAAAGCACTGAGCTGATCTCCCTGTGCGGCTGTTTCCCACTAGCTAACTATTTTACATTTGATAGTGTATACATGTCCATGCCACTCTTTCACTTCATCCCAGCTTACCCTTCCCCATCCCTGTGTCCTCAAGTCCATTCTCTACGTCTGCATCTGTATTCCTGTCCTGCCCCTAGGTTCTTCAGAACCTTTTTTTTTTTTTTAAGATTCCATATATATGTTAGCATACAGTATTTGTTTTTCTCTTTCTGACTTACTTCACTCTGTATGACAGACTCTAGGTCCATCCACCTCACTACAAATAACTCAATTTCATTTCTTTTTATGGCTGAGTAATATTCCATCATATATATGTGCCACATCTTTATCCATTCATCTGTCAATAAACACTTAGGTTGCTTCCATGTCCTGGCTATTGTAAACAGAGCTGCAATGAACATTATGGTATATGACTCTTTGAATTATGTTATGTTTTCTCAGGGTATATGCCCAGTAGTGGGATTGCTCAGTCCTATGGTAGCTCTATTTTTAGTTTTTTAAGGAACCTCCATACTGTTCTCCATAGTGGCTGTATCAATTTACATTCCCACCAACAGTGCAAGAGGGTTCCTTTTTCTCCACACCCTCTCCAGCATTTACTGGATTTGTAATTTGTAGATTTTTTGACGATTTTTTGACGATGGCCATTCTGACTGGTGTGAGGTGATACCTCATTGTAGTTTTGATTTGCATTTCTCTAATGATTAATCATGTTGAGCATTCGTTCATGTGTTTGTTGGCAGTCTGTATATCTTCTTTGGAGAAATGTCTATTTAGGTCTTCAGCCCATTTTTGGATTGGGTTGTTTGTTCTTTTGCTATTGAGCTGCATGAGCTGCTTGTATATTTTGGAGATTAATCCTTTGTCAGTATGCAACCTATTTTTAAAATTTCTATTTCTCACCAGCATTAGTGTCTACAGTCACCTCTGAGCAAAGTATTAAACCTCTCTATTTCCTCCCTTTATCTCCATCCTTATCATTTTTAGTCACCTATAATTATTTATCAGAACTTTGGTTTACTTATCCTCACCATTTCTCAACTGCTACAACTTTCTCTACATCAACACCAGCCCTGGGTTTCAATTGGTTCTCATTCTCTTCCACCTGTTACCTTCTTATTTGTCAGCATTTTCATGAAAACTGAAGTTAATAATTGTTTGCACCTCCAAGTTTGAGCACAAAATCTGCCTTTCATCATACAATTAATTACTGTACTCAAGGACTATGATATCTGCCCTACCAAAAACTAGACAATAGGGTCAATCACTTTAATGATGTCGTTACTACTGGCGTCAGCTTTTATGCCTTTCTGGACCTTCATCATAATTCCTCCAACGCTGTACTTCTCTTTCAGAAATGGAAGATTGTTAGAGGAAAGGACAGAATCATGGGCCAAATTCATCTGGTACAACTTTAGCTTAGCCTTTTGTTCTTCCTGACACATTTCAGTGTTGCCTTGGTGATTTATATGCCACTCTTCACAGTGTCTCATTCTCTTTTATTTCTTCCCATAATTCTCTCCTTGCTTGACTTTCATGATTATATACATTCTTGTCTCTCTCCCTGTCTATTCCTATTCCCCCCGCTCCTAATCCCCATTATGAGTGTTCCCCAAGGCTCTTAGTGAATATAAAACAGCTTAGCAGGATGACCTGCAGATGACCCCTGACAAAGATTGTCTCCTAGCCATGTTCCTCTGAGCCCTTTTCTGGACTAAGCCTCAATCTGGGCCTACAGAAATGACAAACTCTCAGCACAAATGAGTTCATCTACACCCTGCCCCCCACATTAGAAAATTAAACAAACAGTAACCTATTTTCTAACAGCTCAAGGCAGCATCCCTAGGATGACCCTAGACCCCCTTAAAGTACCTGCATGAGAAAACTCAAAGCTGCTAAAAGAATCTACTGCTCTTTCCTGCCAACACTTGCTGATAGGTCCCTGCCCACCCTTCCTCAGAGCATTTACTAAAAAGAGCTTACAGTTGTGGATCCTTCCTCTGTCCCTTTTATTATACACATATCTCCTATAATTCAAGAGTGTCTTTCTCAAGGATCTGAAAGCTCTTCCTTTGAAATGTAATCATCAGGCAGATAGGAGCTCTGTCTCCCAGTCTCCATGGGAGAACAGAATCCTAACTTTGATAACTGCCAGTTAGCAGACACAGCTAGCCTAGTCAAATTCACACTGACCCATCCTTTGTAATTTTTTTCTTCCCTTCCCTGTTTACCCCACTCCTTACTCTGTCATTCTCCCTTTAAATTATTCAATCACCTCTGTACAAATCATAGTTGAGTTCAGTTCATGCTGAACCCTCTTCCTTACTGCAATAGTATATTACTAATTAAAATCTGTCCTTACCACTTTAACTAGTGTCCAGCTTTGTTTATCTTTGCTCCCCAAATTTCTATTGCGAATTCTACATACTTGTCTCTAACTCCATTTTCAGAAGAAAACTTAGGAGATTTAGAGTGCTTCTTAACTCTACAGAGTAATCTTTTTCTCCTAATAGTATTATTTGCCCCTCAAAAGAAACCTCTTTATTATAGTTAAATAACTAGATAAACCACTTATAGGAAGTGTTGCAGAGCTGTCTTGAGTAGCATATTTGAGGTTAAAATAGATTGTCTTGAATATCAGGGTTTTTGTTTTTGTTTGTTGATAATAAGACCAGAGAGAGCTGAGTTGCTTAGGAAAATAAAGTAGATTTCTCAGTGCTATGTGATAGAAGAGATGAAAATGTTATGAGGTGATAGCTAAAGAGAGAAATTTGGGGAAGGAAACACTAAGATCTTATTGGGAATTTCCTGTGTGGTGTTCAATGAAACCCCTGGTTTGCAGGTTTCCATGAAATCCCCGATAAAATATCCACTTCTTATTTAGGCTTGTTCACTGGAAACCTTAGTAGGGATATGGACTTAAGGAGGATTCAAGGCAAGAGCTTAAAGCTGTGCTTGGAAATTCCAGCATGTCTGGGTTATGGTTATAGATTTAGATTATGTTCTTCTACCATTAGATACATATTTTTTTTAAAAAAAGGATACCATATATGCACTTTTGAATGAAACTTTTCTCTAAGCAATCAAAGTTAAATAAAATGTGTGTCATAACATCCTTCTCCTAGTCCTCCAATCACCAATTCCATTTATCTTGAAAAAATGTCCTCAGAAAACTGTCTTCTCAAGATGCCTTCCTCATATTAGGCTCTTCTCTCACCTCTTCTCACTTTACAGTATTACTTTGCCTATACTTCTATTTTCATACTTATTAAGCTGGATCATAATAATGTTAAGATCTATTTCTCTAACCATGTTGCAAGCACCTTAGTGATGACTTATTTATCTGAATAAGCACTGTCTTTCTGGGATTGACCACTTAAAATACAGAAATAGGTTTTATATGTCTTAGTCACATTTGTATCTCCAGAACCTAGTGATGGTAGGTAATAAGTGTGTCTCATGTTTGCTGAATTCCCAAATAAAATGCTCAAAAATTAATTTTTAAATTAAGCATAGAGCAGTGCAGTGTGTGGGAGCTAATCTAATTTTTAAACTCTTCTTTACTAAGACATTCACTAAAAATAACCAAATTATTATTTAAAAATCACTCATCACAAAATTAAAATGATAAATGTATTAATAATGCCATTCCCTTGGCAATATTTTCTTTACATATTATCAAAAGTCAGTAATAGGCTCTCATGTTCAGACACACTGATCTATTTAAAACAAAACTTTTTTGGGGAAAACAACATAAAACTGTGGTTTGGGACAGAATTACTTCGGAATTTGTTACTCGTACTATATTTTCTTTGTTCTCACGTCTAACCTTTCTCTCCCCTGATTCTATTTTTTTTCTTTCAAATATGAATGTGGCCACTGATTGCTCACAGAACATCCTCATGGCCCCTCTATTTCCCAACTGCTTGTAATTTAGCTGTATTCATATGATTAATTCTGGCACATAACTTCTGGTGATGAATGGGAAAGATGTGTATCATTTTTAAGTTAAAGCAGAGAAGAGCAGGATAAGTTCTCTACAATTTTTCTTGCCCTGTCATGATCTTGGAAGCCACTTGACATGGTAGACAGAATTGGAAGCAGTCTACATGGCTGAGTAACTTCATGAAGGAGGGCTGCCTCATGGAGTCCTCCAACTCGCCTCAGAGTTTGCATAAAGCAGAAATAAATATGTTAAACTCTGCCCCCCCCCGCTGAAAAAATAGAATATGCTACTGAAACAGACATTAAGAAAATTGTTTCCTTACCTAATCTTAAATGCTATCATAAAAGACTTTCATGCTTCAATACTGTCAGTTTAAATAATCTCTTTGTTCGGTCTACAGTTGTTAGTCTGACAGTGTTCAGTCTTTAAAAATCATTCTTTAATGCCAAAATTCCATTTCTAAATTGTAAATTCGTCAAGGAATCAATATCTGGGACTACACAAACTGAAACCTAAGAATTTACCGTTACAATCCATTTAAAGAATGATCTGATGATGGGCTTCCCTGGTGGCACAGTGGTTGAGAGTCCGCCTGCTGATGCAGGGGACGCGGGTTCGTGCCCCGGCCCGGGAAGATCCCACATGCCGCAGAGAGGCTGGGCCTGTGAGCCATGGCCGCTGAGCGTGCGCGTCCGGAGCCTGTGCTCCGCAACGGCGGAGGCCACAACAGTGAGAGGCCCGCGTACCGCAAAAAAAAACAAAAACAAAAACAAGAATGATCTGATGTGGTGTCAAAATTTGCATGCTAATTTTCTGAAGACATTTCATTTATAAATGATTCAGGTATAAGTTATTAAGAAATAGCATTGCTGCCAAAATGTATTTGTTAACTACTATTTTAACAATTTACTGGCAGAAAATTATTTTAACAAGCTACATTAAACTTTTTAGAAACCAAAATTTTATCCTTAATAGTTTATGAAACACATCCAATAATTTTATCCTCCGTTTATACTATCAGTTCACATACACTATGTCCTGAACTTCGATTTCTTTCATTATTCAGTGATTACAAGCCCTGAATGCCATTTGTCCTATTAAATTACTCTGTGAAAACTGAAGGAAGTAGCAACACTACCTTCCATCTATTTCAGTCAAATAACAATAATAGTTAAAATTTATAAAGTGTATATTGAGAATACGCATGCTAACTAACCTATCTCACAGGTTAGCAATTTTGGGACTCAGAAGTCACAAAAATTATAAAATATCTAATTAATAGCTAGCATTTACTAAACGCTTACTATGTGCTTGCCATTATTTTGAGAGTTTACATTATTTAACGTAAGGACCCAAGTATCTGACCGGTGACAGCTCTGTCCTTTCGGTCTGACTGCCCAAGTATTTTCTCTTTCTTACATCAAACTCCTAGAACAACACAAAGGCAGAATGTGAGCATCTTAAGTGGTATATTGCTTTGAAGAATACCACACAGAAATCTGCATTTCAAGTAAAAGGTGATTAAACAGAATAGAAACCTAGGGGAGAGTTATACTAAGTTAGAAATAAGGTATGTTAACCACTGATCTAGTTATAAATAGATCTATTATGGAAACAAAAAGCAATGTGTCAGTGTGATCCAGACAGGTCAATATATCCTTTTAAAGACTAATTGTTTTTCACAGCAGAAAAGTAAGATGTGACTTGATGTTGGGGACTCTTCTTTCTGATCTTCTTTTCTCTTTTCTGACACCATGTTTTTCTTTGCACTTCAAGGGACCCAGGGAAAAGTAAAATTTCAGATAAGGCTGTATATTCACATAATCAGCAGTACATAGCCTTAGCAAACATAATTTAAAAACAAGTAAAGGGCTTTCTACTCAGATAAAGTGATAATAGTTAACATTCATACTGTCGAGAAAATAATTATGATTATTTTTCATAAAAAATTAAAATGTAAGTTCTCCCTTGAAAAAAATCTACCATTACTCAGATATTCATTTATTGTTTCCTTTAACTAACCAGCTGATCCTCCAGAATCTTACCTAAGAAGGAAGATTTTTAAACTCATTGAGGACTCTCTTTTTATTCTTTAAGTAGGAGAAAAAAACACAAATATACATAAATGCAGAGTAGAATAAAAGTACACTACAAGCCTAGGAAATTCTGTGAGCTAAAATCTAGTTGCTGTCTTCTAACCTTTTAAAAATATTCTGTGTTAAATTTTTTTTCTAATTTGAGTTTTCTTTCTGAAAGTATACACTAGTTTTAATATTTATTTATCAACATCATCATTATTTACTATTCAGTGATAAGTGGGAGAAAGATATAAAAATATTTATGTTCAAAAGTTTATTGCATGTATGCATATATTACTGGGGAAAAGGGGTTTAAGAAAGACATTTTGTTTTAAAGGATAAGTGAACAGATTAAGATAGGGAAAATGAGTTTGTTTTTTAAGTGAGTTCCATACCAATAAGGGTTCCACAGAAAGATTTGGAACTAACAGTCACAAACATCAAATCTCTCAAAGAAAAAAAGATGGCATAATGTAAAAATGAATACCTTCTTACTGTTTTTTTTCTTTGCATACATGGAAGATGCAATAAATATAGAAAACTTCAAAGCTCTCAAGAGAAAGTTAAAAAAATAATTATGTGACAGGGAAAAGATTCAACTGAAAAATTCAATAATCCTTTACCATTCCATCAGACAGTAAGAGTTGAGAAAATAAGTAAGAAATAAAGATATGCCTTATAGAGAACAGAGGAAAAAAAGTATTTTTTTTGTCTCATGCCAAAACAAGGTAGAAAAACAAAAGAGAAAGAATAATAAGAACAGAAATCTTGCTAATATTCAGGACAGAATAACTTCAGGCATATAACTTAAGAATCACTGGCAAAGCAGATGATTTTCAAAACATATTTGTAAAAGCTTTTTTCCTTGTTGATGAGCTTGAGGTCAGGAGTGCTGGGGAAAGGGTAGGGAACTGGGAAGCCGGTTGGAAAATAGTCCTCTCCAACAGGGCTGAAATAACCGTCATATAATTTTAAGTTAGAATTGGGGGGCTGGCCCTTTAAGATTGTAACAAAATGAAAATCTAAAAAGATACGGCAATGTGGGTGGGGAAATACTTATTTTCTATTTATAAAGATTATCCAAAGACATGTAAATAGCTCTCCTGATGGAAATGGGCATATAAGATCAGTTGCACCTATGTGACCTCTGATTCCTGTACACCCACCCCGTAACTCATTTCTCACCTCAAGTATCTAAAAATTGAACATTTTACTATAATTGAACATGGCTTGTTTATGTAATTTGAAAAGCATTTATTGATAAGGATTCAGAATCTGAGAGTACGTATGTGTGCGTGTCACCACCGGCAAGGCCCATTAACAGTTCCCAGGAAATAAAAGTAGAATCTGGGTAATACAATAAAGTCTAACCTTTTTTTTTTTTCTTTCCTTCGCACCGTGTCTAGTTTCACTTGCGCATAGCGGGCCGCTTGCAGAAGGCTCACACCTGACTCCTCAGACCAGAGTTCCTTGTGTGGAACGGCTTCACGAACACCTCAGCTGAGGTCTGTGCGCAGAAGCGCCCTCACGACATCTCTCACGACACCTCTCACGACGCCGCAATTCAAGATGGCGGCGGGCCGTGGGCAGAGACGCTGCACACCACACTGCGGACGATCTGGAACCTGAGCAGCACAGCTGCTCGGGCCTTCAGAAAACGCTGTCTCCTCACCGCTGAGGAGAGCCCTAAAAAGCCGCCCCACCCACGGCCTTTTGGCGAAGAGCCTGGACTCTAGAGCAGGAGCTCACACCTCTCCATTCTTTGATCCACGAGGGAAGCTTTCCTTTGCTTCGGAACCAAACTCGGTCTCATTTTACTGACGCAAGTTACACCAGACAGGAGGACCAACTCAAGAGGGTCGGTAACGTACACACATACACAAGCCTATATAATATTTTTTTTTGCAGGAAATGAATGAATCACAGAAATGGCAAAGAAGGATATAAAAAGGAATGAAATGGCAAAAGGTCTGTAACACTGAAAACCATGTGAACCTCAGGGCTGTCGAGTTCCTGAGCAAAGACTGAAAACTAATTTTTAATTCATTGGGTGTTGCTGACTGACTGACCAGGAGGGAATTCCCGTATTGCGTTGTTTCTCATTTATAAAATGTAGTTAATAACCAACAGTTCCTTAACGGCCCTAGGTATGTCACAAAGATAAATGCGATTATTTCTGTATAAAGTTTACGGTTTGTTAGAAAGAAGTATTACAGAAATAAATGTTGGCATTATTATGGCAATGCAGAGGCTTTCAGTACATTATAAGTAAAACAACACTCCATCTTTCTATCACTTTAAGGATTATAAAAGCTTCACAGAGAAAATGAAGAAGGTATTTAAATCTTTGAAATAAATAAAAATGTGCCAAATAAGCAAATATGATAGATTGATGGATTGGTTCAATAACTACTCCATGCCTTCAAAGTAGGCATTTTTAACATTATAAATTTATCCTATATGTTTAAAATCTATCAGGATGCTGCAGTCAGAAGTTTACATATTTTTCTTTCTTCTTCTTTTCCTTGTCTTTTGCCCGTTCTTCCACTTTGATTTTTGAAATCTGAGTCATCACAGTAAATCATATTCACTCTAAGGGTTAAGAGTCAACATTTTGAGAAGATAATGAACCTTGATGAAGTTAGGAAGGTAGCCCGTCATGTTAGTGCAAGGCTGTTTGTCCACGCCAAGCCAACCGGAACATTGTGGCATCAAAAATGACAGCTGTCAAGTTGTTAAAGAGAGGACAGGGGAATGAAAGCTGTAAAGTTCAATGAGATTAAGTCAGAATCTGTTTAGGCTATCAGTCAGTGTCATTTCTGCACAACTGCTTAATTGTACTACATACTTCCTAGAGGAAGCTCCCAGAAGGCTTGGTGATCTCTTTAGAAAAATGGTACAACTATCCCCTTTGCTTAAATGTCTAGAACAAAATAACGTTGACAGAATATGCGTTAGTCTGCTTGTAAATTAAATTTTTTTTTCTACACTTAGTTATGTGGAATCACTAAACTTCATTGGAAAATGTGTTCTAGTTTTTCTATGGATGTTTATTCTAAGTTTCTAAGTGTCAGAATCAACATGAGATTCTATAAAGTTAGTATAAAGGTCTTCAAAAGATAGTGATGCCACGAAGATTTCCTAAAAAAGAATATTTTCATTATAAATATTCCATGTTGTAAGGTATGAATCATATATTTGAGAGCAGAAATGTGAAATATAAATAGTAGTTATTGAAATGATTCATCCCCTAAAATCATTTAGAATATTGTGAACCAGATTTCTTACATATGAAAATCATCCTGCACTCTAAAATTAACATAAAATCTAATGAAAAAAATAGGAATGTTGATGAATTTCTGGGGTGGTTTTAATAGTGAATCACCATTAAACAGTTGCTGGGTTTTCTACTTTCTATATTAAAACTTGCTGCTCTGGCATTATTTTCTCAAAGCTCTGCTCCTCTACTGTATTCTTAAAATGAAAGTGCATTTACATTGGGTATAAATTAATAGAATTTTTTTTTTACCACTTACAGCAAGTACTGATGTTATCAAATAATCCATTGAGTCAAGAAAGCATGAACAGGGATATAAAGGAACACACTTTTTTACTGACACGCTGAATTAAAACTCTGAAGGTATTAGATGCCTAACATCTCGATTAAATTTATTCTACCCATGAAGCAACAGTTTATGATTTTCAAGTGAATAGCACACTTAAATGAAGGGAGCATTAATACAATATGATATTAATATACAAATATGCACATTATTCACCTGCCACTGATGTTCTGAATTAAATCAGTAATGGGGTGTATAACTGATTAAATATCTACACAACAGAAAGCAACAGCTTATGATTTAAAAAGGCACTGGTAGAGTGATCACATCATTACACTGCCAAATGCTATCTATCACTTTTACTGAACTTAATGAAGACAGATTACATCCCACAGATGAGATGCAGCCTATAAATACTGTCATGCTGATCTTCATCTGACTTTCCTAGAGAACAGACAAGAAACAAATCAATAATTGCAGAAGTCATACTAGAAATTCAGTGTTATTCAGCACCAAGAAGAAATCTTGTAGGACATTATAGCAACAAATAGCCCTAAATTCAATGAAATCTGCTAATTCATGCTTTCCCTTCTAAGTTAACTTATTTTCTGTTTAAGCTTATTTACTTCATCAAGTTTAAGAGAAAGCATCTTAAACTTGATGCTTAAAGCATCACCAACCACTTTTACATTTTAAACCAAAACTGTTTAAGGGCCAACAAACTTCTTTTGCAACAAACTTTCTTCACTAAGTGCGGTATGCTTCTTGACTTAAGTTATGAGCTCATACAGGTAATTACAAATGTATGACATAGAATATTGGTTTTAAAGTCACTGTCTTCAAACACTGAAACAAACTGAATACCATAAGAATATGCATAAACAATACATTCATTTTACAACTTCTGGGTTGTTTTAATAGTGTTTCTCCATTAAACACCTACCTGAGTTTGTATTTACCATCTCATTTAGCTTTCACAGTTTACCTTTGTGGAAACTGCCTGTCAATTGCTTCAGTACTCCAATCACTGGAGACCAGATTGCTTTCTGTCAGTCTGCTTGTATAATGTTATGGTAATAGATAACAGGTGGTCAGTATTCATCGGCTGAGGTGAAGATGATGTCTCACAAGCTATAAAACATCTGAGAAAATGCTTTAACAGTTCACACTTACTACTAATTGTGCCATTAGAACTTTAATTAATTCTTTACCCTTCCACTATGTTCCTTAGATGGCCATAAGGCAGGAAATCATTCAGAACAGAAAGAAACAATCTAAAGAGACAATAATGAGGTGTAATAAAAGAAAGAATGAGTGGCAGAATGGCTAACATTTTGCTCTGAAACTACAGCAGATTTTGATTGCTTAATCAGTTCTGTATTTGATAATGCCCCTAAAAGGGAATCATTTTTTAAAGAGCACCTTAATTCTGAGAACATGTTAACCACTGTCTACATTTAAACTGACTATCCTCAATTACTAACTATATCTTTGAAAGTATTTCAAAATACTTCCCTTCTGATTTTAAGGCATCAGTAATCAAATCCTCAGAAAACAGAAATGGATAAATGAGACGTGAAAAAGCTTTCACTCAAGGAAAATCTATATATTTTAAAAATATGGCCTTAGCACAAATTGCATAAAAGGTGGAAACGGGGCATTAGGCTCAATGTCACTGAACTAATGTTTAAGCTCAGGTCAATTTTGACGTTGGCATCTCTGGTATCTAATTTTCAAATACAGTAGCACATCTTTAGACACATGACATGGTTAGACAGTTCTACATATCAGTAACCTCTGATACTTTGAATTTTGTAATTTTAGTTCTTACAATTTGCTTGCTATCAATTTATTTAACATATCTACAGTTTATAATTCATTTGAATAAAACTGAATACAAGAGCAATAAAATTGATATCCTTAAGAAAAATCAAAACTAGAATATTTAAGAAAAACTGTAGATTGTGTTTAAAAAATAAAAAGACTAATTTTCCTTCTTATCTAGTACACTAAATAGAAATTGAACAAATATTTATCAAGACAAATGATATGAAAAGGATACTGCTCAGCAAAGTCCAAATAGTCATCTAAAAAGGAGTCTAAATTTGCACACAATTTTAATATATTATGCTACTATGAAGAACTTTCCATTTTGCTTCCAACTAAAAAAATATTTTTGCTTTATTCTCTTAAAAACTCTAATGTTCAAAAATATTTTTAAAAAGGTTTTAGAAACTAGCAAATGTCCAAGCTGCTTGCCGAAGCACTATGACTCCAAAACTAAGTTGGAAATGTAACAATGCAGTTCTCAACCAACTGAACCTAGCTGTGATCGAACCCATTACAAATGTAATTTGTAATTACACAAGAGGAGTAAATCTCAGATGCAACTTGTTTTCTCACTCCCAGGAAGATATATGCCAAATTTCTGGAGAGATATCAGTGTCTACAAGGTTTAAGTCTTTAGGTCTAACCCAAGGCAAACAGGCTGTATAGACCAAGCAAGTCATCAAGACTTTACCTCTGGATTCCGAAGCTTGTTCATGCACCCCACTCCCCTACACTTTACAAATTAAACATTATTAGTTAACATTGATTTGGAATTGCAGTGCCACCTACCTGTTCATCCTACTATTGGGACCTGGCATTTAGCAATTACCATTTTAGCATCAAATGTGACACAACCCCTCAACTATGATTTATCTAGTAAACCTCTCTCATCACACTCCCATTCCCACCCCAGATTAATATCCTTTAGAATAGTTATGAGATTCTTATCTCAGAGGAGTGTTCCCACCTGCCAGTTATACACTTAACTTTTAAAGGGACTGGGGATATAGCAGTTAAGAAGAGGGTTTTCCATGGGGTTTATGCTCTTTATGGAGGAGAGAGACAATAAACAAACAAATTGGTAATGTGTCAGTGATAAACAGTTCTATGAAATACTGTTTCAAAAGGTTCTCTTATAGTGGATGATCAGAAAAGGCATGTTTTAGGAGGTGATCTAAAAGACAGGTGGGACAAATTGTGAGTTCTTAGGTAAGAGCATTCTAGAAAGAAGAAACAGCCCTGAAATGCCAAAGTCCTGAAATCAGATTCTTTGGGTTATTCACAGAATAAGGAGGCCAGCTGCCAGAAAAGAGAGAGCATGAGAAAAAGTAATAGGATATGAGGCTTGGGGGTAGGGAGATGGAACCATGCAGGGCCTCGTAGGTATAAAGTGAGAAAACTTTGGAGGGTTTTTTTTTTTTAATTTATTTTTTTAACATCTTTATTGGAGTATAATTGCTTTACAATGGTGTGTTAGTTTCTGCTTTACAACAAAATGAATCAGTTATATATATACATATGTTCCCATATCTCTTCCCTCTTGCATCTCCCTCCCTCCCACCCTCCCTATTCCAACCCTCCAGGCGGTCACAAAGCACCGAGCTGATCTCCCTGTGCTATGCGGCTGCTTCCCACTAGCTATCTACCTTATGTTTGGTAGTGTATATATGTCCATGCCTCTCTCGCGCTTTGTCACAGCTTACCCTTCCCCCTCCCCATATCCTCAAGTCCATTCTCCAGTAGGTCTGTGTCTTTATTCCTGTCTTACCCCTAGGTTCTTCATGACTTTTTTTTTTTCTTAAATTCCATATATATGTGTGAGCATACGGTATTTGTCTCTCTCTTTCTGACTTACTTCACTCTGTATGACAGACTCTAGGTCTATCCACCTCATTACAAATAGCTCAATTTTGTTTCTTTTTATGGCTGAGTAATATTCCATTGTATATATGTGTTTTGAACTGAAGTGTTAGCAATTGTTTTGTCTATGGTTTTAACAACTTGACTGCTTTGGGAAAGGTTGCAAACAGGTCAGCTGGAAAGCTATTACAACAACCCAAGTCATATGATAATGCTTGGACTAATTTGTAATCAATGGAGTTAGTAAGAAAAGATCAGATATTGGAAATATTTCAGAGCTAGATACAATAGAAACAATAAGACAAAGTAAAAATAATTTTTAGAAGTAGTAGAAGACACCAAAGGCATGATCCATGAAAGAAATAATTGATTCAATTAAATTTAATTAAAATTAATACCTTTTGCTCTGCAAAGTAATCAAGAATAATATGAATAGTCATAAATCATGTTGATAGTATATATGCTTGATATGATGTGATGAAAATGGCATTTTACATCTGTGGTCTTCCTCTCAATTACCAATAACTCTAGTCTTACCATGAGAAAAAAAAGACATCAGACAAATCTCATTTGAGAGACATTCTACAAAATACCTGACCAGCATTCCTCAAAACCTTCCAGATCATCAAAACAGGGAAAGTCTGAGAAACTGCCACAGCAAACAGGCGTCTAAAGAGACATGACAACTACACGTAATGTGGTATCCCAAATAGGACACTGCAACCGGAAAAAAAAAGTACATTATGTAAAAATGAGAGAAAGCTAAATAAACTATGGACTTTAGTTAATAATAATGTATCAGTATGTATCAATGATGGCTCATTAATTATAACATATATCTTATTACTAGTAGTAGAAACTGGGTATGGGATAAATGAGAAGTCCCTGTACTACCTTCTCAGTTTTTCAGTAAATCTAAAACTTCCTATTATTGATAAAAAGGTTGCAGGATCAATTTTGAGTTCTAGCTTTCTAAGTTTCTATTTTTAAATTATAAACTACTTCACCTCTTGATGCCTTATTTTTCTCCTTATAAGACAAGTATGATAACAGAAAATATATCTTATAGAGTTACCGTGCAGATTAAGTGCTATGTGAAGCTTTTAGTAGAATGCCTGGAACATGACAAAAACGCAAAAGGAAAATAATTATTACTATAGCCAACAAGGAGAATATGTGAGTCATCTAGGTTTTCCAGTCAAGGAAGAGAGAAATTTGTGATGAGCTCGGTATAAGAGCAGTTCCACTTGTATTGGGCTCAGAGTTAAAAACATTCTTTATTACATTATTATTTTTAGTAGTGGCGTAGTCACATTCGTTCATTATCCTCTTTTATTTCAGTGTAACTTAGATAAGAATTACAATTATTTTCCTTAGATTTTTGGTTGTAATAACTTAAGAGCTGAGGTACTTGAACTTCATTATAAAGACACTCTCAGGAGCAAATTGTTTCATTGCCTAGAATGGCACACTTGCCCATCAGTAGTCTGTGAGTCTTCTATCCTATATTATATACTCTGTTCTGTGACCTTTTTATAATAGATGAAACCTTCGTTGGATAAATTACTAGTCATGATGAAAAATATGGTGCAAATAAGTAAAGAAAGATGAGTTTCATACTTTTTGTTGTCTGGAACATATACGTATATATCTAAGAGAGGACAGCTTAGACACCTGATTAGTAATTTAATAGGATTCACTCCTGTATTTGATAATGAAATGACACATTGAGTACCATAAATCTGGCAAATTTTGGTCCGTCCTCTTCTGCATGAATCTACTTTAAGTCATTCTTAGTAATCTACACTATCTTTACAGACTGGCTATTTATTTGAGGGTATTTTATACAAAACGGAGATAAATGCAGACCCACTGTTAGAAGCAACAATCTCTGGCAGCCAGTATTCTGCAAATAAGTGGTACTGAGCTGAGATTATTGCAGTCAATATATTAGATGAAACCAGGAGCTTTGTGAACCACTTTGAAAAATAGTATTTCACAATCAAGAAATTTCCTCTAGATTCCACCTGCAAAAATCAGTATTGATTCTTGTAAAAAGCTTCTTGAACACTTAGCATGGAAGAATCAATGCCTTTGACAGATTATGTATATAGCATGGCATGCATTATACAGTTAATTCAGTAATAAGCATTAATTCCAGGTCAGCAGACATTCATCAGCCAATGCTCTCATGAAAACAACTGTCAAATGCTTTGCATAAAGCATGGCCAAAATAATTTGAGGATCACTGTTGGAAATAAAAATATGATTTCTATCATTTCTTTATAGATAGAAAATGTATTTGTGCATTTAATTACTCATTATAGATGTATTAGTATTTTCTGTCATCAACTCACGTTGTAAGTAATAAAGTCACAATATAAATTCAAATGCCTGTTCCTTAGGAGCTGCGAGATATATATCTATATATCCATTTCTATCCATATCTGTCTCTCATTTTATTTATATATATGTAAACATATATATATGCTCTTGTACATAAAATTCTTGAAAGAAAGTAAAGGTAACTGAAAATAGCATAAAATATGTATTCAATTATAAATAATTGCTATACTAAAACAAATAATATTTTACATTATTTGTCTAATAAGATTTAAGAAGCTAAATTTCCTTGAAGTCTGGGCAATAAATGCATTAGCCACAGACACATCCTACTTCTCTTCAATATCCTGGAGGAAAATCATTTTATTAATTTGGTGGGAAATATACAATATGGCTGTGAGATTCCTTGCTGAAGTCTAAAGCCACTTGGTTGAGAAGATGGTCCAAGGAATGAAAAGAACCAGAAATCTTGTGGAAACATAACTCAACATTGGATCTGGCTCACGAACAGCATGTTTTATTAGTGGATTTGGATAAAAAAGGGAAATGCTATATCATGTTTCTCAGAAACAACTACAAAGTTATAGAATTCCTACACAATTTAGTGATACAAACAGGATATGAGACTGACCAGAGATCATTCCAGGGGCAGAATTTTAGGAAGTTAATTTTGTAGCAAATGGCACCAAGGTTCCAGCGACAGATACAAAGGAATGATGCTCTGGAAAGAAAGTAGGGAACAAATTGCTGTTAATTAGAGGATGGATGAGAGTCCCAGCCTGAGATCAGATCTTTAACTCCACGGTTTATCTTCCACTGCTCATGCCTCAGTCAACATAAATTGTAATTTCAGTAACTTCAAGTCTCTTTTCAATTGCCCATATCAAGATGAGGCCTTGGGGAGTATGTAACTTCTGATTCTGTGCTTGAATGTGCTTAGAGATATTTCTTCAAACCTATCTGATATGCATTTCCATACATTAGAAGATGACGTATGCTGTTAAACAATCCAAACAGTTATCTTTGGCCCCAGAGGATTTCTGCTTCTGCATAAGTGTTATTTTAGAGTTCAGATTCTTTCCGCAATTTGTTGTCTGTCATTTTAGTTTTCCTGATCAATGGAAAGTTAGTCTGGCTCCAGCACCAGATGCCACTGCTGTAGACCTTCCTGGGCATCAGCACCTGCTACAGCCTCTTAGAGAAGATGGGACTGGCTTTGCTCCCCCTCCTTCACCTTTGAGCTGCTGTTGCACGGCCCAGTAGGTATTTTACTAAAAGCTTAAGTTTCAGCAACACTTTTTTTACACTGGGACCCTCTAAAAATCCAATTAAAAAATAGATATATCTGAGATCCAGTAAAATTTGACCATACTGAAAATGTGGGTTAGAAAAGTCTTCCAACACTAA
Organism: Grampus griseus; assembly: GCF_964374135.1. Classification (NCBI taxonomy): domain Eukaryota; kingdom Metazoa; phylum Chordata; class Mammalia; order Artiodactyla; family Delphinidae; genus Grampus; species Grampus griseus. Next base: position 88,775,424 of record NC_139001.1, on the reverse strand, counting down.
CTTTCTAAAATTAATTCTCATTTGTGTATGATCAAAGCATTAGGATTTGGCATTACTTTTCTAGACAAGAAGTCATAAACGTAGCCAAAGACACCTGCATCATATAAAGTGATGTAGTTTGCCACACACTGTAATGGTAATACCTCAGAGCTAGTAGAGTATCTTCCTGATCCTCAGACAGTAAGTTGTGTTTTATTTTTCTGTCATTTTGTGTGTAATTTTATTTTGTACCATATTCTAACATAGATACAACAAAACTCTGACTTAAGGTGAGGAATGATATGTGTTAAGAATCATTTTAATTCTCTATAAAGCAGCAGCCCCCAATCTTTTTGGCACCAGGGACCCATTTCGTGGAAGACAATTTCTCCATGGATGGGGAGGGATGGTTCAGGCAGTACTGTGACCGATGGGGAGCAATGGGGAGCGGCAGATGAAGCTTCACTTGCTTGCCCACTGCTCACTTCCTGCTGTGCGTCCCGGTTCGTAACAGGCTGCAGACCGGTACCGGTTCCCGGCCCCCGGGGGATGGGGACCATGCTACAAAGCATTGTGATATGCCTAGTGGTTTTAAGCATGGACTAGCATTTCTGGAGGGGCGTGTTCTAATTCACTTTATTGTCACAACTACTGTATGCATAGGTGAAATTCTTATCACCAATTTAAGGCAATTCAATGGTGAGGCTGCGATTTAAACCCCATGAGTGATGATTTAGTGGGTGGTATCTGCAGTGGAGAATGGCACAGGGTAAAGTATGAAAAGATTAAAAACTCTCTGAGGATGGAAAATGTTACATTTCTAGCACCAGGCACCATATTTCAAAGTAGCTGTTGTCTGATATTTTTTTCCTAAATAAAAATATATTTAATTAAATGAATGGAAGTAACTGATTGTCTGCAACACTGGTTATAGTGTGACATAGTGGTATCTTCTCAGTTTTGATTGGCCACTGGGCTTGAGAAGTGACTCAACTGGTGTACTCTATAAGGCATGTGTAAATGATCAGAACCTAAGTATCTTCCCCATTAAGAAAAACAAAATGACATGGAGTATCTCTTGACCATTCCTTCTTGTTGTCCATTGGAGAAAATATTATGCATTGCAACTTTAGTGATTATTAATTAAAAAACTAATCATTCCTGATCTTGCATGTTTTTGGTCATTGTGGAAACTCTTAAGACACTGCAGGATCCTAAGGCATTTTGTCTCAGACCTTAGGCTGTAATACAAATCCTAGGCTCCCCTTGCATGAATAGTCATGCTGGTTCATTTAAATGGCACTGACAGCTCATGAGCTTCATACTGAGAGGCCAATTTGAAATAAGATGTTTTCTTGTTTCACTATCTGAACATTGCTTACTGCATTCTAAAATTTATGCAGGGTGATACCCCGAGCTATGACAGTTTTAAAAGTCTTCCTTTTCTACTTTACTTTCCCTCAGTATCTTTTCCATGAGAGAAGCAGAGTAATCCTTCTAAAACAAGGTTAGATTATTTCACACTTCTGTCCCAAACCCCATAGTAGCTTCCAGTTTTACTTATAATAAGTACAAAGTCCTTAGTGCGGTGGTAAGACCCAAGATGGTCTGGTCCCATCACCATTCTGACCTAATCAACTTCCGTTTTCTTCTTGCTGACTCTTTCCAGCCACATGGGACTTCTTGCTTTTTCCTGATTCATCAAACAGGCTTCCAGCTCAGGGCCTTTGCATTTGTTGTCCCTCTTGCTGGGACATTCATTTTTCAGCTCTCCTCATACCCTAGAGTTTTCTGCTTGAATACTGCATTCTTAAAAAACACTTCGCTGACCACCCTGTTAGCTCCTGTTAACACTATTTGATGAATATATTTGCCAGTTTATTATCTCAGTCCTACACTATAATATGAGCTCCAAAAAAGCAGGGAGTTTTCCATTGCTTTATCACTAGGTCCCATAAGAGAGAGAGCCTGATACATTATAGGCATTTAATATTTGTTAAATGAATAAATAAAATAATAAATTGATCTTAAAAAGAACACAAAAAAACTAAAAACCCTTCTGCACATTTTCTAAAACACTATCTTTTATTTCTGCTGACCATGAAATATCAGCCACATGTTATGGATAGAACTTGTGTTCAATGCTACTCTTTTTGTTAACATAATATATAGCCATGCGCCCTCACTTACCAAGGCCATTTTAATGTCAAATTGGAACCATTCAAGAGTCTTCACAGTAAAACTCCACAGAAAAGACAAAATATAATTCATCTTCTATGCTATCCACAAAATTGCAGTGCTCAAATGGATATTAAAGCTATGTAATCTAAGTAGCAAAGACTTTTGCAGACGGCTGTTCTTTTTATGAAATTTAAATCTTGGAACAATGATTGATAGGGTACAGGGAAATTAGCCTTCCCTAGATTTCACAAGTTCATCAAAAGCTTTATTCTTTAATAAGCAATGGCAATGAATAAGAGTTCTTATTGTGGCAAAAGTCTAAATGGACAGATTTTTAAAATAAAAAGTTTTACTTTTAAGTGTCCCTGTGTGATTCCCTTTAAAATGGCATAGAACCCCTTCAACATCTGGATGCCAAGGAATGAGCTTACTGGAATAAAGCTTTCTAAGATTTTCCAAAATAGTCATTAAGTTCAATTCACTTCTATGATAACTATCACAGCTAGACCTGATGACTTTATAGTGACTTTATCTATCTCTCAGAGGATTTTAGGGATCTTGAAAAAAAATGTTCTTAAAATCCTATACCTGGCTTCCCTAGTGGCCAGTGGTTAAGAATCCACCTGCCAACACAGGGGACATGGGTTCGAACCCTGGTCCGGGAAGATCCCACATGCCACAGAGCAACTAAGCCTGTGCGCCACAACTACTGAGCCTGTGCTCCAGAGCCCGTGTGCCACAACTGCTGAGCCAATGTGCCACAACTACTGAAGCCCGCACACCTCTGGCCTGTGCTCTGCAACAAGAGAAGCCACTGCAATGAGAAGCCCGGGCACCACAACGAAGAGTAGCCCCCGCTCGCCACAACTAGAGAAAGCCTGTACGCAACAATGAAGACCCAAAGCAACCAAAAAAAAAAAAAAAAAATCCTATACCATGTCCTCTGTGTTACTAGACTGTAAGTTTTGTGAGGGTAGAGACCTTCAGTGTCCTGCTCTGCATTGAATCTCCAGTGCACCTAAATAGTAAAGTTATGCATAAAATACTAGTGCCTTTACTTCCTGATAAGTGACCTTTCTTTAATTTGTCAAAGACATACATAAGTCTACAAAAGAAATGAAGTTTTGATTAAGTAAATACAATGAGAAACGCAGTTCAGTTTTTACTTAAAAAATAGGCTTTGAGGCTTACATTAGAAATAATATTTCTAAAAGCCAAACCTAAAAAATCAGATAAACTGGGTTTATTTGAAGAAAAGAAAACGTGTTCAAGATCCAGAACAAATAATGTAGCAAATTAAGTTGATGTCAGAGCAATAGATTTGGAAGAGAATTAAAGATGAAATAGATGAGCCAAACTCCCTAGATAATTTGATAAGTGTTGTTGATTTTGGCAAAGGGGGTGAGTGACATAGACCTTCATAGAAGTTTCTGAGGCTGATGATGAGATCCATCATCTGGATAGACCAGGGAGTCAGCATTGAGAATAGCCTCCACTCACCTCCTTTGCCATTTTTTGTCAGTGCCAAAGAGCTAATTGAAAGCAAGGATAATGCCTGAAAGCCTTGCCTTGCCATTCAAGTGAGAATCGCATAGCCTGTACAGAGAAGCTGCCTCATCTGTTCAACTCATCCTACTGATTGGTGCCCACACATCACCCAGAAGAAGTAGAGTGTATGCCCTGAAATTTTGGTGAGCCCCATCTGAACTGCCTACATGGGCATCTAACATCCATGTCCTAAGACATTTTTAAGTCCCACAGTAAAGAAATATAGAGTCCTAGGTGATCACCTGGATTATGATAATGTGGAAAAGAAACCTGAATCATCAGTACCTTGTGAGACCAGAGAGTGATAAAATCCACCCCCAGTATATCTCACATGGTGAAGGCACTAAAAATATTTTCCAATATTCAGGGCATATCTTCTTTTTGTGACATTTAACTCATATTCATACATAAATGTTGTTCTGGACTATCAATCTATCTGAAATAAACTTTTTTTTTTCTTTGTGTTCCATCTTGCTGTATAAATGTTCTAAGGTGGTTGTGAGCACTTGTGAGTATTTTATGTGACTAAATAGGCATATGTATAGTTTTATTTACCTCAGTTTACCAGGAAGGATAAACACAATTTTCATATTTAATTAAAGTCTATAACACAGACAAATTTTACAATTCTGAATATAAAATAAGTAAAACTATACTCTTTCTCCCCAAATAGGGGAAAATGTATATATATCCAAGATGGCCTACCTTTCCTTAATACTGGCATTATAATTAGGTAATATCCCAAACTTTTTCCTCTCCAAACATTTTCTTCTTAATAGTTGGTGCTATTAAGAAGGTAGCTATACCACAAACTTTGCTCTCTGGCTATACTTCATCGTTCATATCATGAATAAAAAGGATATATTGACTACCTCCTCTTCACAAGGTACAGGAAAAGACATGGAAGAAATCCCATTTTGAAAGACAGAATAAACATATTGTACAAAACTTTATTTTTGTAATATATAATGCTTAAAGACAAGAAAAATGTAATATGATTATTGGCAGTTACTACACTAATTATACAACTGCCATTAAAATATGAATTTAAAAAATTTAATGGTAGGCTAATGTGAACAAGAGTAACCTAGTGAGGCCTTAGAAATCCTCCTGCTTGGTTAAAATGAAAAACAAAACAATTTGCTTCTATTTTGTGTAAAATGCGGTCATCCCAGGGTTCCATCTTCTCACAGAGAAATTCATCAGAATTACACAATTTTGTTACCTACTTATTAAACCTGAATATACATGATCACCATTTCAATGTGAAATTTTCATAGATATTGAGCTTATTAGGATATAACATAGAGTGTGTTCCATTTGTCTAACCTAGTAAACTCAGAGGGTATGAATCATATTTACTCAATGGTTTTATCTTATATGTCAGAGAAAATAGGGTGGAAAGGTAGGAGATGTGATGTGGGAAAGGTATGTCAAAATAATGTTGAGCAGTCTGTAGACATTTTTCAAAAGCTTACATTCAGTAGAGCATGCTGGATTTTGGACTTTTCAGCAACTTTCAGTTCTAGTAATATTCATAAACTCATTTTGCAGCTTTGCTCTTTTTCTCCCTGCATGCTGATTCCCCAGCTGTTTAATTTTTTGCTATTACTTATTTCAAAAGCATCTCAGCTTTAAAACACAGCAATAGTAACAGAACTAAGTGCCAGGGCACTAGCATCACACTTGGCCAATGACTTACATTCCCGTAAGAAGATATTGATTATATATGAATGTGTAAGAAACCTGTCATTTTTACTCATCTTTTCTTATATTGGGCAGATATAGTTATTACTATAAAATTGTTTTTAAAAAGCCACTATTATGCCTTTGTGGGTTTTGTTTATTATTTTCAAAGGACACATAATAACATCAGTCATTTCATGCACTATGCAAACTGTGTACATCGTCTGGTACATGACCCTGTTTTTTGCCACAATGAAATGGGTATTTGGGTGTTTACAGAGATTCTAAAGCGGCCACTCAGTATAAGTATTTTTTGTTTGTCTTACTGTTATTTTTTTTTCTAATCTAAGTATGTAAATTATCTGGTTAAAAGAAAAGCATTCTGAAATATTAGTGAACTATTTCCTGTCTAAGGTGATAAATACAAAATCTTCCCCATAATTGCCTCTTGGATTTCTACTATTTCTTCACATTTCTTTTTTTTCTTTTTTTTTTTTTTTTGTGGTACGCGGGCCTCTCACTGCTGCGGCCGCAGCGGAGCACAGGCCCCGGACGAGCAGGCCCAGCGGCCATGGCGCGGCATGTGGGATCCTCCCGGACCGGGGCACGAACCCGCGTCCCCTGCATCGGCAGGCGGACTCTCAACCACTGCGCCACCAGGGAAGCCCCTTCACATTTCTTTATAACAAAAATGTTATTTGGTTTCATGACCCACTCCGTTGACCCCCTCTCTATTTTCTCTATGAGTCAAATCCTGACTTCATTTCTAACCAGACAAACACCATAGAGAACCATTTTCAATATGCTTTTGTTAGCATCCTAGAAATCTTTAATCATCCATACTTCTATTGTCTATTCATTTCTCTGTGTTTAATCATAGAACCAGGTTATTGGATCCAGCAGGATTGAATAATATGGGAAAAATCACATACTCATATGCATTGGCCCCCTACAAATCCATACACTGATTTAAAATTGTGGATAAGCTGAGACATGAAGAAGACTTGCTTTCCCGTTCCAGTTTTACAACTGGATCATGAGATCTATGACTTGATTCAGAACTTAGTTACTAACCTGCAAAACTGGGAATAATATCCGTCTTCTAAAAAAGCTGTGAAAATTTTAATTGAAATAACACGTGATGGAGGCATAAATTCATTTCTCTCATCTCAGATTCACTCTAGGAAACACATGTTTTGAATTGAAAGCTATAGAAAACCAATCTTTCAATTTCTTAAACTTTTAATGTCTCAATCAGTTGAAATCATATGTCCACAGAAAAACTTGCACACAAATGTCCACAACAGCATCATTCATAACAGTGAAAAAGTAGAAATAACCCAACTATCTATCAATCGATCAATAAATCAAAATGTGGTATGTATATATAATGCCATATTATTTGGCAATAAAAAGACATGGTTGCAACATGAAGGGAATACACAACATGGAAGGAATAAAAAAACATGTTAAGTAAAAGAAGCCAGTCACAAAAGACCATGTATTGTATGAGTCCATTTCTATGAAATATTGGTAACAGCCTAATCTATGTACATTAAATGTAGATTCGTGGTTGTCTATGTCTGGGTAAGCTGGGGGAATAGTGGCTGCAAATGGGTAAGGGGTATCTTTCTGAGGTGATGAAATGTTCTAAAATCGAAAATGGTGATGGTTGTACAAGTCGGTAAATAATACTAAAAACTACTGAGCTGTAGACTTTAAAAGGATGAATTTTATGGTGTGTGAAATATATCTCAATAAAGCTGTTACTTTAAAAAGTTGGCACAAGTAGCAGAAGCCCAGCAGTAGATATCTATGAGAGAACAAGAGGAACAAAGCATTAAAATGATAGATAGACACAAGGTGGTAGCTGAAATTATTTGTTTGAGAGCAGTAGTGAAATAATTTTTTTTTTCCCAGAAAAAATAGGCACAGATGAAGGGTATGTATGTTTTGGGGAAAGAGGTTGGTGGTACATTATAGGGATGTAGCTACAGGATTGATGATGTGGAAGAGCAAGAAAACACTGCCTATTACACTCTTTAATATGTTTAATATGGAAAAAGGATTATGTGTATACAGATGTATTTGGTAAAGTGCTATGCTCACTTTAAAAGGTATTATTGTTCTCTTGGCAATAGTCAGGAAATTTTTAATTGTCTCCAGCTGAATTCTTCTTACATCTGTTGTAGTAGCTGTTCCTCCTCTACTTTCCTCAAGTATTCAAATAGAACCCCAGTGTTTTATTTTATAACAGAGAAAAATGAGCAGGATGCTTACATCTAGCCATCCTGACACGATGATAGTTTGATTGAATCAGCAGGAAAAAATTAGACACGTTAAAAATAAGCAACACAAAATAAAAGTGATAATTGCTGAAACCATAATCAATAAACCCTACAATAAATTAAAAATGTACTTAAGAATTAAATCTTTTTAAATAACGCTGAATATTATATTGACCCTCAAAAATTAGATGTCAGAGATACAATCAGCATAAATGAAATGGGCATTGATGGAAACTATATACAGTAAAATTTAAAGTTGACAAAAAATTAAGACTATGATAAAATTAAGATCTGCAATTTGTGACCTTAGAAAATTGATCTTGTTAGAATTAATGGCTACACATGAAAATGCACATTTTCACTATCTGTAATCTATATGATATATATGATTGGACAAGATCTACTTAAAGAATGAAATTTTCATTATATAATTTACATGAAAATTAATAAATACCAATAAAAATAATTCATTAAAAAATTTAAAACATGAAAAAGAATTCTGAACATTTTAAGAGCACTTGATAGAAAATTGATCAAGGAACTTCTTGAAAAATTTACATCTGTCAAATTGTTTATACACATAAATATAGAGCCAAAGTATCTGAGAAGTTAAAAATGCGTCTAAATGGCAGAGTGAAAAAAAATATCTGTTACTTTATATAGAAACCTTATGGGATAATGGTTAAAAGCTCAAATTCTTTTTTTAAAAATTTTATTGACATATAATTGTTTTACAATGTTGTGAAAGCTCAAATTCTGATGTCAAATAATCCTGAGTCTAAAGCTTTGCTCTACCAAACATGTGACCTTAAATAATTACTTAGCCCTTCCAATCCTCAGTTTTCTCAGCTGCACTATGGCAGTAATACATTATTTATCCCATACTGTAGTTATGGATATTAAATGACATACTTGAAATAAAGTGCACAGTGTAGTGTCTGGTATATAATGAGCTTCCTACTTTGGCTAAATAGACAGTTACCATTAGACATAATGTTTATTAACTTCCTGTCTTTCCACTTTAAATTTTTTAATATATTCAATCTCCCTCTCTTCCACCTTCTCTGAGTAAGAAATTTCTCTCTCTCTTTCCACATTAACCTTTTTCCAGTACCTTGATTTCAAACTTCCTTACTTTTTTTAGGACATGGTTCAATCATTTGGCCCAATTTCTAAAACCAGAGAAATTTGCTGTTCGTTTTCTTATTCACACTATAGCTCCTGTAATATGCAGGAATATAGTTTCTTATTATATGCTATTATAATTATATAATTTTTAGAGTTTGAGTAGACTCACAATCTATCATAAAGAGTCTGCTACGTAATAATACCCAATTTCTTTATATGGTGTTCAAAGATCCATTTTTGTAATTCTATCCTCCCAAACAGACCAATAGAGAAAACAACTATTTCTAAATGTTCCTAAATGTCAACTCTTCGGAGTCTGACGATAGCTCTCATGCATTAGTTAAGTGTTTTCTTTCCCAGGATAAATATTGCCAGTTCTTACAGAACACAATTTTAAGATAACCCTGGTATTTAACTGGAAGTACTTGGGTCTGTGAATATCCTTTAAAAACGTAACGGATAGATCTGACCACCACAGGTTTGAGCACTGGGTACAGAAGTTATATTTTGAGTTCCTACTATTGCATAGCAATGTGCTACTCTCAGTAGAGCATCTTACAGTATGTAGTACTAATTTAGTGGATGAGGAAACTGAGTCAGAGTTAAATAACTTCTCTAAGATCTCGCAAATGGCCAGATTCAAAGTCAGATCTGTCCAATGCCAAAGTCCATGTACTTTTTTATACCCAACTGCCTCCTCTATTCTAGGCACTTTTGCTCTATAAATGCAATCTGTACATAGCATTAGTATTTTTTAATGTTAACAAAACTTAAATTCTTATTTTTAATGTTGAAACAAAAAGCAACTATTTCTCTTTTATGATTTACTTTCCTCAATGTAGATTTCTATGTTTATTTTTTGAAATCGAATTACAGCTTTTGGCATCATTCCTGGATAGATATATACATAAATGTAAATGTGTTTGAAAACACACATACATGTACAATGTATGTATGTATAGATGTGTGTGGAAGACGTGTGTATATATGTTTTGTTCTGAGGTATACACACATATCTCCATGTATGTACATTCCTGTATATATAAAACAAATACATATATGCATTGAAACATTACTTTCTTGGTGTTTCTTAATATCTTCTAGATAAATGAAGTGATTAAATCAAACTTCTGCTTTGAAGAAATAAAATCTGGTACTTTAAACACTAATAAGAAAATGTGCTATAATTAAGTAAAATAATTTTCTAATTTTTCTTTGCATTTAAATGAAGTGAAAATTCTGAGATTATAAATCAAAACACGTCCTATTCATTAACAGCCTGCAAACTTATTTTTAAAAATCTGCCTTTAAATGCTTTCTTAAAAAGTGTCTAAAATCTAAATGTCTAAATATCTTAAATATTTTAGAAAAATTAACATATTTCTCAAGATTATTCACATAAATTTATATGACCAGTGGGCACAATATTTTTCTGAGTGCTGAATAATATTTCAAAATGGTATATAGTAATAACACTTCTCAATGTCAAAATATGGCAAAAGATATATATATATATATATATTTTTTTTTTTTTTTTTTTTTTTTTTTTTGCAGTACGCGGCCTGTCACTGCTGTGGCCTCTCCCGCCGCGGAGCACAGGCTCAGCAGCCATGGCCCACGGGCCCAGCCGCTCCGCGGCATGTGGGATCCTCCCAGACCGGGGCACAAACCTGCATCCCCTGCATCGGCAGGCGGACTCTCAACCACCGTGCCACCAGGGGAGCCCAAAAGATATACTTTTAAAGATGAAAACTCTAAAAGAAATTCTACCTATTTTCTCACACATATGATATATCTATTCTAAGTGAATTTTTAGCCCTTTAAAAACCTGTATATAAAGAAAAAATTCTGAACAAAAAACTTCAATGACATTCATTAATTTTTCAGTATTATTTTGTCTAATATTAATTTTCTGATGAATTGGGAATATTAAAATGGGCCTATTAATTAAGATAAACACTATTTTAATTGTAAATTGCAATCAAATATTAATTTATTATCTATTTACTATTTATTATCTATTACTATCTCTGGTAATTATTCTGGGAACAGGCCCTCTATCTAAATTATTTTAGACAGTTAGCGGGAAGTCAAAATTTCTTCCTGAGTCTTCTGTTGTTGTTTTCAGCTTGAAATAATTCACATGCCAGAGACATTTTGGGGTGGTAAGTTTTGCTCCCCTATAAGACCTTTATCAACCATTCTACTTAAAGGTATAATGAATCCTTAGAGAGTTAATATTGTTACACACTCACAAACACCCACATATACATACAAACTTTCACACCTTTCAGGAGTCCTGAAATAGCTTTTTATATATATTTATATTTTATGCTGTCAATGAATCATAGGACTGAACTTCAAATTCTCCTCTTTTTTCTATATAGTTTTTCTAACAACTGTGTTAGAGCCTCTCATTTATTCATTTATTCAACAAATATTTATTGAGTGTCTACTATACATGAGCTGACATGTAATTTATCATGCAAACCAAGACACTTTCGAGAGTTATGAGCAATCATGTCAGGTCATCAGGCACAAAACAGGACTGTCCAGGCAACTGGGGAGTAAGGGAATTCAGTCAAACCATATGCTAGTCACAAGTCAGACATGGTTCCTGCTCTTGTGAACCACACAGTCTAGCAGATAAGTTAGACCCAAATCAAAAAATAAATTAAAAAAAATGTTCCATGTATCAAGGAAATAAATGTGATGCTGAGTTGTGGAATGGGGTGGTGAGTGTGAGGAGAGTTGGGGTGATCAGATCATTCTCTGGAGGTAAAGTTTAAACTGAGATATGAAGGATGAGAAAAGGACTGATGGTGGAAAGCAAAGGGTGGGGCAGGATTCAGAGGTAACCTGTTGGAAAAGATACTTCCAGGCAGAGAAAATCATACATGCTGAAGTCAGAAGGAAGACAGCCTGAAGACCTGAAAGAAGTCCAGTTGGCCTTGAGAATCATACAGAAATAGTTTCAGAGGCCAGGAACCAGATTATGCAAAGTCTTTAAAGATGTAGCAAGAAGTATGATTTTTTATTTGATTGCAACGTAGAGCCTTTAAGGAGAGAAATGACATAATCCAGCAGGCATTTTGCTCTGGCTGCTTTATGGAACACAATTTATAAAGTTAGGGATAAGAGTTGGAGGATGTCCGCAGTTGTATTTCAGACTAACGATTATAATGATGAGCCAGACAAGGATATTGGCATGAGATGGGGAGAAATGTACTGACTCAAGATTTGGGGGGTAGAATTGAACAGATTATATATCTAGAACCTTGACCTCCAACATACTCTGAACTCTGGGCTAATATTTAAAACTGTTTTTTTTTTTTTTAAAGATGTTGGGGGTAGGAGTTTATTAATTAATTTATTTTTGCTGTGTTGTGTCTTCGTTTCTGTGTGAGGGCTTTCTCTAGTTGTGGCAAGCGGGGGCCACTCTTCATCGCGGTGCGCAGGCCTCTATCACAGCCTCTCGTTGCGGAGCACAGGCTCCAGATGCGCAGGCTCAGTTGTGGCTCACGGGCCTAGTTGCTCCGCGGCATGTGGGATCTTCCCAGACCAGGGCTCGAACCTGTGTCCCCTGCATTAGCAGGCAGATTCTCAACCACTGCGCCACCAGGGAAGCCCAAAACTGTTTTTAAAATATCTTTAGCATGGATATTTTCTAGGTCCATCAAACTCAACAAATCCAAGACTAAACTCAAGATAATGTTCTCAAAACCCCTTTGTCCCCACTCTGGTATTTCCTACTCAGTAGTGATTTCCCCACTGAATTCAAAGAAGAAACCAGAGTTACATAAAAATATCCCCTCCCTCCACTTACCACATTCAAATGACCATGGATTCCTGTCAGTCTTATTCTCTACATTTCTGAAATGCAGCCTTCTCTTTGTTCTTCACCCTTGGCATTACATCCTTTATCTATGTTGTGGAAATTATACTTTATCAGCAGCAATTTCAAGGAAAGAAATATTGAAGTGTTTCTTCAATCACACATTCTAATTTTTCTCCTGTCTGCATGCAACTGGCTGTAACAGTTGGAGCTAACTCTGTAGTTGAAAGGTCTGGAGAACACCATTTTCTTTCTCTCAAAAGCTCAGGGCATTGCTTTTGATCTTTGTTAAAAGATAGGAGTCCACTGCTAGTCAAGTTGTGCTTCCTTGATTTTTCTTTTTGTTATATTATATATTAATATAAAGCCATAATACTTAGCTTAGAAACACATAATTTGGATGCTGTCTATCCTGGTATCAGAATCACATTGGTTTTTCCTCTCCAGACCCTCTGAATCTACTAAACCATAATAATTCACGCTCATCTAAAAGGAAAATAAAAGCTATATGTGTTTACCTGGCAATCAGCTTTACATTTTTTATATTCCCTTAAACAAGTAAAATATACATCTGGATGGTTATGAGTTTGGTGACAAAAGGGGAAGTATATTTGTATTAATGTGTTTATGCTATATATTTGCAGACGGAAAATAAAGAAACTTCAGGACAAATCATTCAATTTATTACATAGACTTTCATAAAATGCATGTAAGTGAAACCCATTTTTGTTTTTCATTTGCAAATAAACTACTGCTTTAATGTTTCTCTCCTTTGAGAAATATGTACTTTTAGATTCCCCTCTGCTCTCATAAAGAACATATATATTACACTAAAAAAAATAAACTTTATAGTAGAAACTATTTTTCTTTACAGCAAATATAAAGTTTTCTCAAAACAATATTCCACTGGCAATCAAAGACCTTTTTGGTTCTAATCTCCGGATAAGTCTTTGCATTTTCTATTTTCTAATGTAAAAGGCAGAGATCAATCAGAAACTTCAGAAGAAGGGATGAAGGCAATTCAACTGGCACTGAGAGAACAAGTTTAGGTAAATCATTTTAAAGACTGGCCTGATAGTATTAAAACTTACAGGCAATAAAACTAGAGCATTTCGTTAAAAATGTATATTCCTTAGGTCAAACTAGGACTAAAGAACCAGGGAAAGAGAGCGTACCATTGGACTGACGTTTATAAAAGCCTGGGAACTTAATTTAAATGGTACCTGATGAAAGCCCCTGATGCAGTGTCTCCCACTAAAATGACCTGGAAAAAACTTAGGGGAAATACAAGACAAAAATTCACACCACCAGTAAATTCTAGTGATGCTCGAAAACTTGCTCCCAGTATTAAGGAGAGATTTCCTGTGATTACAGGGCCAATGGGCTGGGCTAAGAAACACAACCAATAACCGGCATGTTTAGCCAGAGGAAATAGAATAAGGGTGTTAAAGTAACATGAAAGTAAGATACATTGGGAGTTCCCTGGTGGCCTAAAGGTTAGGATTCCACACTTCCACTGCTGTGGCCAGGATTCAATCTCTGGTTGGGGAACTGAGATCCTGCAAGCCATGCAGCATGGCCAAAATCAAAAGTAATATGCATTGTTTTCTCAAGACCATTGTCTCTTCCCTAGTTCAGAAATAGTAAGTCCATATGAATAGCAAACCCAGCAGCCACCCATTACTGTATGAGCATTACTACTTAAAGAGTAACTTAACTCTTTTCCCAAACAATGGGCTTTAATAGTTTAATGGGCTGTTTTGTTTTGTTTTGTTAATGGAATGTGGGTAAAATAGATGAAGGTGGTCAAAAGGTACAGATTCCTCGTATAAAATAAATGTCATGGGGAATATAATATATAGTATGGTGACTATAGTTAATCCTGATCATATATTTGAAAAAAACAAACAAACACTATTTTTCTTCAACAATTCCAGGAAGCAACTGAAAAACCTGGCAGTAAGTTTATGAGATGAAAACTTGCAGAAGTTCATTTTACCTTGGGAGATGTAGTTCCCCAAATGGTAAATTTGGGGAAAGGAAGAAGTGAAAGAAGAGGATTGTAGTTTTCACCAATTCAAAAAACCAACATATCATAGAAGCAAGTTATTTTGATTAGAAGAAAACACCACATAGTCTAAAACATGTAGATGAAGTGTCTCATAGACGCTGAGAGTGGGGAGAAGAGACGTGCATCACCCTGCCTTTCAGCTAAAAGTCTGAGGAAGTCATTTGAGTAGAATCAAGGGCAAAAAATATATTATGATTATCATCAAACAACAGGTTTGCCTTCTAAAGTAGACAAATAATTGGAAAATAGATAACATGGTTCTAATATATTGTGTCTGCCTGTAATTAAAGCCCCATGTATTTTTTGGGGGGGAGAGGGGTTGTGACACGTGTTCATATTTAAAACAAAATTTTCTCAATGTTTTTGTCAAACAGACCCCATTAGAGCACTGCTTTTGTTTTTCTTAAGTTTGTTTTTCCCTTCTGAGAAGATCTCTTCACAAGCAAGGGCACCAAAAGCACTTCTTTTTGGTGAGTCTCTTAAAAATACATCATGAGAGAATTTTCAAACACTTACTGTGAGTTGACCCCTCTTGGCACTCATGATGTCTCTCATTATCAGCATTAAAACATTATCCATGGCTGGTTAATTCCTCAACTTTGATAAAAGTCTACCACAGAATATCATTGCCCAACTTTATTTGTTGATCACTGGACACGTTTTATTGGTTATTATTTTACATTATTTCTACTGGGTTTTCTTCTCCCTGTAAACAGGCTTCAGTCGTCACTAGCTCTTTAAAAGCGCCATGATCAAACCCACTTATAATAACGGTCCTTTGCCACACCTGGCCTTGTCTCTCTGCCATGCTTTCAAAAGACTCTACTGCAGTGAGCATGCATCAGAATCACCTGGAGGGCTTGTAGGAACACAGGCTGCAGGGCATCAACCCCACAGTTTCTGAGTGGTAGCTTCGGAGCTAGGCTGAGAATTAACATGTCCTAACAGGCTCCCAGGTGATGCCAATACTGCTGATCTGGGACCTCACTCTGAGACTCAGGGCTCCACCAGCGTGCCTTGTGCCTCATGCCTTGTATTCTTTGCCAATTTTCACAGCTAGAGCCACTTAACATGTTGATTCCGCCCCACGCACGTAATAAGGAATACAGGCCTTTCATTGGTTCAGTACGACACTTGGCTTTACGGCGGGTTTGACGTGGTTAGCAGAGCTGAGCCTTTGCTGAGTTCCCCAGCTCCCATGCTTCATCCCCTTCTGGATTCCTTGCTGGGCCCGCTATTTCCTTTGGGACTAGGATACTTTGATTTCCCTTGCTCTGTACCTTCTAGAAGCTGAAGATGAACAGGTAAGTTCACTGGGAATCTACCTGGTTGCCTTTTGGACGTTTGTGACCGTATGCTTACCTTGACGGTGATTTGCCTGCACTGAATTCTTTCCATTGCTTGTTGTTAAGACTTTGAAGTTTGTCTTTTCTGTGCCAGTGAGTCCAGTGTCCTGGGTATGGTGTTCCCGGACCTGACTTCATATACCCCAGGCTACCTTCTTCTCTGCTTTTTAAACATGGATTATTTATTCAGTTGAACAACATTGTTGCGATTTCTATGTCTTCTGCCCATTCTTTCCCTTTCTGGATTTCTGTGTGTTTCCAGCCCTCTCAACCCCAGGCTCCATCTTCCTCACACTCTAAGACTCAGTGGTGGCTTGGTCTTTTTTCTCTATGAATTATTACTCTTCTGGTAATATCATGTTCCTTGGCTAGAAGGTTCTAATGCCACCTACATGCATGACTTAGATACAAGTAAATCAACTGTATTTTTTCCTTTTTAAACCTATGCAAAGTATATTCTGAGGATCAGTGGCTTTCAGCATGTTAGGTGAGCTTGTTAAAATTCAGAGCTTCAGGCCCCATCTCAGATGTACTGAGTTAGAATCCATGGTGCAACGAGAGCCCCAGGTGATTTTCATGCACATAGACGGTATGGCATCTACAGGATGAACTGCTCTCACCTGAGATTAATTGTGACTCTCAACCTTGCCAATCACTGTTTTTTTCAACTTCCTTATGGCCACTGTGTAATTTTACAAACCTGTGTTGAGTGAGTTCCCCCTGACAATGTGAACTGTGACCAACAACCCATGATTCTGCAGGAACCCAGAATCTCTCTGTGTACATCTCACATTTGTTGTTTCTTGGTATATCTTTTGCACAAGGTCTTTTCAACTATGTCAGTATACTAAAGGAGTATTTCTTCATGCTTTTAGCCATGATCTGATGTGGGCTTGGATGACAGGCAGCCTGAGGGTCCAGAGTGGATGGGTACAACTCAAATTCAACAATAAATTTTAGGTGCTTAATGTAATGCTGGCCCACAGTAGGTGACCATCCAAACATCTCTCATCAGCATTTATTATGGAGAAGGTGTTGAAAGTATATCAGGCTGGGTTAACTAACTCCATCCCAGAGCTGCTGTGGTGGGTAGGGCTAGCAGTACTGGTCTGGACAGTGACCAGTGAATGGCCTTGTTGCCAGAAACCCATCCCTGAAGGAGCAGGTCTCCAGCCAATGACTGAGTCCAAAAGTCATGTCCAACCAGTGCAGGGAGGAGGCTAATAAGACATATCCAGAGTGTCAGAGCCTCAGTCAAGACTGCCTACATTCAGGATGGGACTTACAGCCCCAAGAGGAGGAAACTGCCACATTAACCTGGAGACTCAGGTGGACAGGCCCTTATTCACAAGCAGTGCCATAGAAAAAACATGGGTTCGAGAATCCAAGCTGGATTTGTGTGACCATGAGTAACTGTATCCTCAGATGGTCTTCCTAGGCAAATGAAAATGCATGTCCAGGGTCTAATAGAGGACTCAAATAGTAGATGCTTAATTAAATGGTAGTTACCATTATGTTTATTATAGAGGAAATCATATTTTTATGTGAGCCTATGGACCTCAGGGCTGCTCCTCGTTCTTTGAATTCTGACTCAATTGGTTGGAGGGTTGGATTGCTAGTGTAGTATCTTGTTCAGGATCTGAGCAGATGGAAGCATGCATGCTCAAAGCACAAGTGCTTAGCTAGATATATTAGAGGACTTTTTTTTTTTCCTTTTTTGTTCTCTTGCAATTTGATGAATATCTTTAGTGTTGTGTTTGGATCCCTTTTTCTTTTTTGTGTGTATATCTATTATAGACTTCTGGTTTGCGGGTCCCATGAGGTGGAAACATTACATAGGAAGAGTAAAAAACAAAAATTATAGGAAGAAATTAGACCCATTCTTAGATTTATTCTGAACAGTTTTTATATTCAATGGCTATATTTATAAGAGCTTCAAGACAGGAAAATAAAATTATATGCAAAGTATGGTATAATAAGAAATATAGATGGTCTTTGTCCCTGATTCCTTGCACACAACTCCTAAAGTCCTTGGAATTTCTTGAATGATAGTACTTTTTGTTACTCATAAGGAGTGCTTTTGAGCTTTTTTTTTTTTTGCGGTACGCGGGCCTCTCACTGTTGTGGCCTCTCCCGTTACGGAGCACAGGCTCCGGACGTGCAGGCCCAGCGGCCATGGCTCACAGGCCCAGCCGCTCCGCGGCACGTGGGACCCTCCCGGACCGGGGCACGAACCCGTGTCCCCTGCACCGGCAGGCGGACTCCCAACCACTGCGCCACCAGGGAAGCCCTTGAGCTTTTTTTAGTTTATGCTAATGAGGCAATTTAAGGTGGAGGCCTCTGGATAGTCTTTGGATGGGGCTGGTCACAAGAAAAAGCAAGTGATCAGAGGGTTGGAACTTTCAGCCCCACCCACTGACCTCTGGGAAAGGGTGAGCTGCAGATTAAGTTCTATAAAAACTCTTGAACAAGGAGCTCTGATGAGTTTCTGGGTTAGTGACTGCACTCACACATGACAAGAGGGTGGCACATTCCAATTACATGGGGACAGAAGTTCCTGTGCTTGGGACCCTTTTTGATCTCTTCATCTGGTAGTTCACATATATTCTTTATAGTGTCCTCTATAATCAAGTGGTGAATGTAGGTAAAAGTTTCTCTCAGTTCTGTGAGTCACTGCAGCAAATTAACTGAACCAGAGGAGGGAGTTGTGGGAACCTCTGATTTATAGCCATTCTGTCAGAAGCACAAATAACAACCAGGACTTGTGATTGGCATCTGAAGTGGGGGAAATCTCGTGAGACTAAGGCCTTAATCTGTGGGATCTGTTGCTAGCTCCAGGTAGATAGTTTTAGAATTGCATTAAATTTGTAGGACACTCACTCAGTGTCCACTGAGAATTGGAGAATTTCTTGGTAGTGTTTGAAAAAAACATAACATGTTGGACAAAGGAACCAAATTCACACTGATTTCACACAAATTACAGCACCAAATTTTAGAAGAAAATGGAATGTTATAAACAGGTTTGGGAGAAAAAGAATAGAAACAAACATTTTAGAATCAGGCAGATTTCCTTTCATGTATAGAGCAACTAGGTCCGTGAGCCACAACTACTGAGCCTGCGCATCTGGAGCCTGTGCTCCGCAACAAGAGAGGCTGCGATAGTGGGGGGCCTGCACACCGCCATGAAGAGTGGCCCCCACTTGCTAAAACTAGAAAAAGCCCTTGCACAGAAATAAAGATCCAACACAGCAAAAATAAATTAATTAATTAATAAACTCCTACACCCAACATCTAAAAAAAAACACATACACTCAATACATACATGCACACACACATGAATTTTAAAAATGAAACTATAGTAGAGATGACAACAAGAATTTGAAGTTAGAATTTTGATAAACTAGTAATAAATAACTTATCAGACTTGAGAAAGAGGAATGCTAAGGGTATAATTATTTTTTCCTTTGCAGAATCCTGGAAAAGCCCAGGAATTAGACATAGCAGGTATCACTGGTGGTAGGGTTGGGTGGTTCTGTAAAGCAGGATTGGTTGAAGGTCTGATTGAGAAGCACTTGCATATACAGACAGAAAATGGGACGTTTACTGTGGAGAAGCTGATCCAGAGGAAATCTGGATTTTGAAAAACCAGAGCTGTGGGGGAAAAAACCAAAAGAAGAGGGGAACTAGGGAAAAAACATCCTGAGCAGAGACATCCCACTCTGGCTATCAATGTACAGCTAAGTAACCCCATCCATTTGAGGAATAGCTCCAACATGGAAGGCCAGACAAAAAGAATAACATATTGAAAAGGAAGATGAAGAAAACAAATACAGGAAATCAATATAAAGTTTTAAAACAAAATGCTATAAGGAATATTCTCAAAAGAGCTTTAGGAAATTAAAATATGGTAGCAAAAATTTACAAATCAATAGAAAGATTGGAAGATAAATTTGAGGAAATCTCTCAGACTATAGAGCAATAAAGCAAAGAGAAAGTAAGCATTTTGAAAAATGTGAGGTTGCAAAGTGTTATGCCCTTGACTATTTTGGGGAAAGCTACTGAGAAGAGAACATATCTGTTAAGAGAGTATGATGGTGCAATAGTGATAGGTACTATAAACAAAGGAGAGAAAAAAGGGTGATTATTAAATTCATGGAGACTAGAAAGTTGTATAAGACAGGAAATGTAATCATAATATACTAGTTTAACCACCATTAAAATTTATATGATAATAATAATGTAAAGAGTGACTATGGAATTAAATATAATTGTAATATAGCCATATAGAAAGGATGGGATAGAAGGTACGTATTAGGCCAGGAAGTCAGCAAGCTATGTAAGAAAGCCAAATATTTTTGTTCATATTTGGAAGTGAAAGATAATCTACGAAACTTAATTGTAAAGAAAAAAAAAGTATTATATATATGGAGATAAATATGACAAGAAACAGCTGAAAGAGTTTAAATTAACTGCACCTGGGAAATTGCAATGGGGATTATGAAACAATGAAAAATTGATTGCTATTTTTATAGAATTTATAGAACTATTTGATTTTAAAAGTATAAATATATAAAACTTTGATTTAAAAAAGTGAAATTTAAAAATGACACCTAAAAGAAACAAAATAAAACGTTAACAAGAGGTATATCCAGGTGGTCAGATTATGAGTGTTTTTAATTTTCTTCATTATACTTCTCTGGATTATGAAACTATCCTTCAATAACCCTGAATTACTATTATAAACAGATTAAAAAGACAGAAAAAACTGAGGAAACTCAACAATTGTGATTAAAAATAACTTACTGTTAGCAAATTTTTAAGTTAAAAAGATGACTAATTTCTTAAAATATATATCTTGATATTTAACATTTTATGAGAATTAATATGCATGTAAAGGAAAAAGGCCTCACTTTTTATCAGATATTTTAATGACTGTTAACACTTAAACTTTGAAAATTGATTAGACAATATGAATAAATGGGTTTGACATCTTGTTAAAAAAGAAAACTCTTTCATTATAATTTTTCTTTATACTTTTTAAAAATGTTGAATATTAATCTCACTTCATCAGGTTTTCCCCTGCAAAGCATAGACTGAAGTTATAAATGGGATTTCCCAGGCTTACTTCATTTTGACCATATGTTTAAGAGAAACTGTGCTTACTCACAAGAGACAAAAAGGGATGCTAAGCAAAAAAGGATTTGTTTGACATCTGAAATGTATTGCAAAAAGTCTCTTCCTATCATAAAGTAACATCTGCTCTCTGTGTAGTTCACACAACTTGTTACTAGATTGTCACGTAAAATACGACTGCCACGGCATTGCTTTTCCCACACACCAGTAAATACAATCATTATTGTCAAATGATACCATTAAATAAATTCTACCCAACATTTCTGAAACCAGGACAGTAGTCCTGGGATTAAATAAGAGTTTTATGGGTTCTTAAATTCATTTGGATCATACCCATAAAGTTTTTCATATTTCTCTCTGATTCCATCCCCCCTGAATTATGCTTAAAACACAGTAGATGCTAAACAAATAATTGATATTATATTTGGAAATAATATTATTTTTTATTTGGAAATATTAAGAATGTCTTGATTGGTCAGTAAAATAAGGTTTATTTAAGTTATTACCATCTTTAAGAAATACAATAGTGATTTCCACATTCTGTATTCATTGACCTTGATGGTAATCATTTGTTTTAGCTCCTATATTTCTAGCAAATAAACTTTTAATTATCCTGATCTAATAATTTTCCAAGTTCTTATAATAGTCAGGGATACAAAATCTCAAAATACCTCAGTAACCCAAGCCAGAGTTTTAAAATGTTCATAGCAAATTTATCTATTTTGTACAATTAAACTAATTCACTAATGTCACATGCACTTCAAACCTGGTCAGCTCACTCATTTGATCCTTATATAACTACTGGTCCTTTGATAGCATCTTTTCATCCTGGCATTATATTTCCTTTCTAACTTTCTTTCTAACACTGGTGTGGGAGAAGGTCTCTATCATTTAGTCTTTGACACAGTTGTAAAGGCCCATTGAGACCTCAGAACTTGTCTAAGTGGAAGTTAAAAAAGGTTTATTCCCTTTTTCTCAGTTTTACTGGTAATTCAAATATTTCATCTAATCACTTTAGTTCAATTTAGTACTTATAAAGTTTTTTTTTTTTTTTTTGTGGTACGCGGGCCTCTCACTGTTGTGGCCTCTCCCGTTACGGAGCACAGGCTCCGGACACACAGGCTCAGCGGCCATGGCTCACAGGCCCAGCCGCTCTGCGGCATGTGGGATCTTCCTGGACCGAGGCACGAACCCGCGCCCCCTGCATCGGCAGGTGGACTCTCAACCACTGTGCCACCAGGGAAGCCCAAAATTTTTTTTTTTAATTCACTGTGATAAATGCTAAAAGATAAAGCTCTTACACTTAGGGAATTCATAGACTAGAACTGGAGATAGCAATATTCAAAATACTGAAGATTGTACAGTTTTCAAATACATATTAATTTCTGAATATATTACATTTTTAACTTTTTCCTGTGGAAATTTTCATGTAAACACAAAAGTAAAGAGAGTATTCTGAACCCCCAAGGGCTCATCTATCAGTTTCAATTCATATCAACATATGGTTAACTTTGCTTCATCTGTAAGATCCTACCCTTACCATTCCCCCACCCTCAGTGCACCTCTGGATTATTTTAAAACAAATCCAAGGCATCATATCATTTCATCAGTAAATATTTCAATTTCTACCTCTAAGAAGTAAATATTCTTTTTTTTCTAACAAGTCTATTAACAAATAATAAAATATGCTTAGAAGAGCAAGAGCTCTAAAGCCGTATTATCCAAGTAGCTTCATTACTTAAAAGAGAGATGAGGGAGAGAGAGACTGGTTGTGACTTCCATAGTCTGACTCCTGCTTTTATACGTGTTTTTGCAGATCTTAGATGGTGAAAAGAGGGCTTTCAGGCCTTCATGCTTCTAGTTTCTCTCACCCTGTATATTTTCAGTCTTGTGAGTGGTAATCCCTGTTCATACTCCTACCAGCTGCTTCTCAGTCATTTCCACTACAGTTCCTCCAGCTAGTAAATTATTCTGTCCTTTGGGCTTGACTCTGTTGTTTCATTTATTCATGAATTTGTTTAAGTGAGTGATTCCCTTCTAGGCTAATCATTCTTAAGGGGGGAAGAAAAGAAGCTCCTTGAGGGCAAGGACTGGGTTTTACTTATCTATATTCCATCAGAGACCAGATGAATAACTGACTTCAAAAAAGCACCCCATATATATTAACTAAAAGAATAGGCAAGACATAAACTTCTCTCTTAACTAAGTTTAATTCTCTAAGGGACAGGCTTAACTGGTTATATCTCACTTGGTACTTTGGGTACTCAATAAATTTCATATTATAATAATTCTGGGAAGGCAAGTCATCTATGTCAGACCACAGACAGGGATTAACCATGCTTTTTGTATTGCCCACTTCTCAGTGATTTTAGTATTTTCTTGTCACTGCCACAAAAGCCCAGACCTACTGTTAAAAATGGAAATCTGCCAACAGATTCTCTAATGTAAAAACACCTTGGCAGGTTTTGTGACAAAATATGATAACTTGAGATGAAGAAAGTTAACATTTTTTTTTCTTGTATTTTAAAGAGATGTAGTAATTCTAGCAAAATTGTGATTGCATACTATTTTGGCAATATTTCAGGACCCTGCTTTTACGATTTGCAGGAAATGAGAAAATCACAATGTCTATTCTTAATAATAAGATGAATTATGCCAGGAAAACACTAAAGAAAAATTATTGGTTAAAAGGCACAAATTTCCAATTATAAGATGAATAAGTTCTGGGAATCTAACATACAGCATGGTGATTGTAGTTAATAATGCTGTATCATACACTTGAAAGTTGCTAAGAGAATAGATCTTAAATGTTCTCATCACAAAAATGAAACGGTAATTACGTGATGGGTTAGAGTTGTTAATGCTAAGGTGGTAATTATTTTGCAATATATGTGTGTCAAATCAACACGTTGTACACCTTAAAGTTACACAATGTTATATGTCAGATATGTCTCAATAAAGCTGGAAAAAAATCCAAGCTTAAGAAAAAAATGTTACCAACAAAACCACAAAGCATATACATTTAAGAAAAATGGCAAACTAAATGCCCCTGTGACAGCTAAATTAGGATCAATTAGAAAGAAAAACTGACAATAGAATAATCAGAACCGAGAATAGAAATTTAGGTAATATATCAAAAATTGTTTAAATTAAAACTAGGCATATTTCCTTTCTGTATCTTATATTTTAATTTCAAATTTTTTATAGAGTTTCCATACATGGTAAGTTATTTTACCCTGTGAAATGCAGTAGGGCTGATAGACACCCCTGCCAACATGATATATACAAAGAACTTTTTACAGAAACACACATATACATCCCTTTGGTAAGAAACATTATGTATCTTGAAAAATATAAACATACAGAATATCTTACTGAATTTTTACTTTAAGTTCACGACAAGAGAAATTATTCTATGGTAATGTAAAGTAGGCTGCTTGGTAGAAACTGATTTTCCATATATAGAGAATCGTTATAATTGCCTTATTGATGAAGAAAGGGTGAGAGGGGCCTAGAAACTTGCTCATTTCCTCATCATTTTACATCATAGGGCCAGGGTAAATCTTGGGAAAATTTCCTGCTACTTAGTTAATTTTGTCCATTTATTAACTTAACAAATTTATTGAGGACTTCTCCATGCTGATTGTTGTGTCTTTCATGAAGGACATACAATGAAACTTTGCTCCTTAGTTCAGTGGGGATGAGAGTCATGAAAATAAGGGCATTAACCTGTGAGGGCAAGTAAAAGGAATAAACACAACTGGGCACTATTGGGCATATACCCTGAGAAAACCATAATTCAAAGAGTCATGTACCACTATGTTCATTGCAGCTCTATTTACAATAGCCAAGACATGGAAGCAACCTAAGTATCCACTGACAGATGAATGGATAAAGAAGATGTGGCACATACATACAATGGAATATTACTCAGCCATAAAAGGAAACGAAATTGAGTTATTTGTAGTGAGGTGGATGGACCTAGAGTCTCTCATTCAGAGTGAAGTAACTCAGAAAGAGAAAAAGAAATACCGTATGCTAACACGTATATATGGACTCTTAAAAAAAAAAAAAAGGTTCTGAGGAACCTAGGGGCAGGTCAGGAAATAGACACAGATATAGAGAATGGACTTCAGGACACAGGGAGGGGGAAGGGCATGCTGGGACGAAGTGAGAGAGTGGTGTGGGCATATATACACTACCAAATGTAAAATAGATAGCTAGTGGGAAGCAGCCGCATAGTACAGGGAGATCAGCTCCATGCTTTGTGACTGCCTAGAGGGGTGGGCTAGGGAGGGTAGGAGGGAGGTGCAAGATGGAGGAGATATTGGGAAGTATGTATACGTATGGCTGATTCACTTTGTTATAAAGCTGAAACTAACACACCATTGTAAAGTAATTATACTCCAATAAAGCTGCTAAAATTTTTTTAAATAAAAAAAATAAGTTATAAAGGATACCATATATCCATAAAAATACTCATTTTAATAGTGTTACTTTTATATTCTGAATTTTCATAATTAACACAGAAATGTTTTTCAAACATTTCAAACCCACAAAAATACAGGGTTAACATACCTTTAAATTCACCTAAATTTTTTTCTTTCATATACAATTTGAAGTTTGAAAATAATAAAGATTAAATCTCTAAATATATTTACTGATATAAAATTGTACATTAAGATCAAATAAGATTTTTTTATGCAGTAGAGTTTACTTCCTTACTTCCTTACTGTATGTATGTATGTATATTTGTGTTTATTTATTTATTTATTTTCCTTCCAAGGTGGAACCTTGGCTCCTGGGGGTTCTTTGTAAGTTCCATAGCAGTCTTCAGTGAACTGGAACATTTGAGATAATGGATTGTTTATACACTATAAATCTACTTTCAGTGAGCTGGGAATGTGGTAGATAATAGGTTGTTTATGATTTGCAAATCTGTTCAGTGAGCTGAAAATTTGTCAGATAATGGGCTGTTTATGAATTCTAAATCAATATTCAGTGAGCTGGAACTATGTTGGATAATGGGCTATGTATGAGTTGTAAATCTGTTTTCAGTGAACTGGAAACATGTTAGATAATGGGTTGTTTCTGAGTAGTAAATCTGTTTTAGTGAGCTGAATACATGTGAGGCAATGGGTTGTTTCTGAATTGTAAATCTGTTTTTAGTGAACTGAAAACCTATCTAATAAAGGACTCTGTACATTATAAATCTGTTTTCAGTGAGCATGAAATGTGCTAGAATAATGGGATCGTTTTGACTAGAAGATTCCACTTTGCTTGAAACATGTCACCTAATAGATTAGGAGTGGAAGATCTATGTTCAGCGATATAGAGAATGATGCTACTGTTTACATAAGCATCTTAACTTTATTTTCAGCATGTTGTTCTCTGCTGAATAATGGTTCTACTAGATTATGGGTAATAGAGTGGAAAGCTACTAAAGATCTGTTTTCAGTGATGTGGAGCCAGACTAGTGTTTGAAGTAAAGTGAGATTTGTTAATTTTTAAGTTACCAAGTTTCCCTGGTACTCAGGAAATGCTATAAAATATAGAAGCCATGGGTTCTAGGTTAAGTGGACTTATATTCAAACGTAGGTATATGGCATACAAGAAACAGGGACTTTTCAACAAAGCAAACAGTGAACACTGCATTTAGCATGGGCTAAGATACAAAAGAAGATACCTGAACTCTCAGTGGGAAGAACAAATATAAAACAATAAAATATTAAAAAAGTGTCAAAATATATGGTCTAAGCCAAAAACAAACCAAAAATCTTTACGTTAGGGTTAAGAGACTAATCAGGAAATGGTCACTGGATGAGAGGCAGGTAAAAAATAAAAATTAACGAGTCAAGAAAAATATATTTTTTGATAACAGATTGACTTCCAATCTCATATCCAACCTTTAAATATGCAAATTTTGTCAAATGATTTCATATTTATTGATAATTATTATTTGAGGTTTCAGGAATATTGGGGGAAATAAATGTAAATTATATTAGTAGTCATTATTTAAACTAACGCGTAATTTTTCAGTGTGATAAATGCTCCTGGAGTTCTTCAAAAAATATGTATTATTAGAAGTCTCTTAAAAATTACCATTCACTAATGTCCCATCCCCTTCCCTGAAATCAATCAAACAAACTCCTGTTCTGTAAAGACGATTATTTTGTCAACTTTCAAAGCTATTTCTTCTAAGATTGGTCTTAATATTTATAAATAATGTGCTTATACCTCGGTGGTTTGAATTAATTCTAAACAATCTAGTTAGATACCTACATTTCTTTTATACTTCCAGTATTTTTACACGTCAATTGTGTTCTTCACTGTAGAGCCAAGTATTATACTAGGATATGTTTGCTTCCTTGTACTTTTGTTTTTCTTGTAGTTAAAAAGGATCTTTTTGTACTTGCTTCATTTTCTATGTACCTGTCTTTAATTCTTTATAAATGGTATATCAGTTAAACATAAAATTACATTCAAGATGCTCTTGGTTTAATTTACAGCAGGCATTTTCTATGCCTGAGGCACAGTTTTTATGTTGGGACAAGATTTTGGTTGTTCATATGGGTTATATGAGATTCTCTTATATCCTGAAGACCACGTCTTTCTCTCTTGTTTTATTTCCTTCCTTTGCAAAATGCACATTCTTCTGTAGCTTTCTAAGAAAAGTACATCAGAATTAAATATTTGACCATTCAAGTCTGAAAATGTCTTTGCATTAATTAATAATTTGGCCAAGCATATAATTCTAACTTGAAATTTTTCTCCAAATTTTGAAAGCAGTACTCCACTGATGATGTTAAAAAGTTAAATTATATTCTAAGGCTTGTTCTTTAATATGTAATCATTTTTATTGTTTTTGTAGAGGCTCTTGAGTTTTTCTTCATATGCAGGGTTTGTTATTATGAATTTTTTAATTGAAGTATAGTTGATTTATAATATCATGTTTCAGGTACTCAGCACAGAGATTCAGTTATACATATATATATATAATCTATATGTATATATAATGTATATTCTTTTTCAGACTTTGCCCTTAAAGCTTATTACAAAATATTGAGTATAGTTCACTGTGCTGTACAGTAGGTCCTTGTTGGTTATCTAATTTATATATAGTAGTGTGTATATGTTAAGCCCAACCTCCAAATTGATCCCTTCCCCCCTTTCCCCTTTGGTAACCATAAGGTTGTTTTCTATGTCAGTGAGAATATCTTTCTGTTTTGTAAATAAGTTCATTTGTGTCTTTTTTTTTTAGATTCCATATAAAAGCAATATTATATGGTATTTATCTTTCTCTGTCTGGCTTACTTTACTTAGTTTGTTAATGTCTAGGTCTATCCATGTTGCTGCAAATGGCATTATTTCATTCTTTTTTTATGGCTGAGTAATGTTCCATTGTATATACGTGTGTGTGTTTGTGTGTGTGTGTGTGTGTGTGTGTATACCAAATCTTTATATATACACCACTGTTGTGTGTGTGTGTGTGTATATATATATATATATATATATATATATATATATATACACACACACACACACATACACACAGACCACATCTTTATCCATTCATCTGTTGATGTACATCTAGGCTGCTTCCATGTCTTCAGTATTGTAAATAGTGCTGCAGTGAACATTGGGGTGCATGTATCCTTTCAAATTATAGTTTTCTCTGGATATATTCCCAGGAGGGGAATTGCAGGATCATATGGTAACACTACTTTTAGTTTTTTAAGGAACCTCCATACTGTTCTCCATAGTAGCTGAACCAGTTTACATTCCCACCAACATTGTAGGAGGGTTCATTTTTCTCCACACCCTCTCCAGCATTTATTGTTTGTAGACTTGTCGGTGATGGCCATTCTGACTGGAGTGAGGTGATACCTCATCATAGTTTTTTGCATTTTTCTAATAATTAGCTATGTTGGGCATCTTTTCATGTGCTTGCTGGCCACCTGTATGTCATCTTGGGAGAAATGTCTTAAATCTGCCCACTTTTTGATTGGGTTATTTGTTTTTTTGATATTGAGTTGCCTGAGCTGTTTGTATATTTTGGAAATTAATCCCATGTCAGTTGCATCAAAAAAATAAAATACCTAGGAATAAACCTTCCTAAGTAGGTTGAAACACCTGTACTTCAAAAACTGTAAGACACTGATGAAAGAAATTGAAGACGACACAAACAAATGGAAAGATATACTGTGTTCTTGGATTGGGAGAATCAATATTATTAAAATGACTATACTACCCAAGGCAATCTACAGATTCATTGCAATCTCTATCAAATTACCAATGGCATTTTCACAGAACTAGAACAAATTTTTAAAAAAATTTGTATGGAAACACAAAAAACCCTAAATAGCCAAAGCAATCTTGAAAAAGAAAAACAGAGCTGGAAGAATCAGGCTCCCTGACTTCAGACTATACTACAAAACTATATCAAAATGGTATGATACTGGCACAAAAAATAGACATATAGGTCAATGGAACAGGATAGAAAGCCCAGAAGTAAACCCACACAGCTATCATCAATTAATCTATAACAAAGGAGGCAAAAATACACCATGGATAGAAGACAGTCTCTTCAATAAGTGGTGCTGGGAAAACTGGACAGCTACATGTAAAAGAATGAAATTAGCATATTCTCTAACACCATACACAAAAATTCAAAATGGATTAAAGACCTCAATGTAAGACGGGATACTATAAAACTCCTAGAGAAAAATATAGGCAGAACACTCTTTGACATAAATTGCAGCAATATCTTTTTGGATTCATGTCCTAGAGTAATAGAAATAAGAACAAAAATAAACAAGTGGGACCTAATTAAACTTAAAAGCTTTTGCACAGCAAAGGAAAGAATAAACAAAATGAAAAGACAGCCTACAGAATGGGAGAAAATATTTGCAGGATTTGTTATTTTATTTCTTATGCTAAACACTGAGATTTTACACTATGGAGATTCATGTCCCTTAGACCTGAAAATTTTTGTTATATTTTATCACTTCTTTGTCATATATTGGATTTTATATTGTCATATATTGGATTTTATGCATTAAAGTTTCAAGTCTATTATCTTTTTTCCTGACTTTCATCTATTTGTCATTTCTTCAGTTTTATAAACATTTTCACAACTGTATTTCCCAAATCTTCAACTGAATATTTTTTAAAAATTTCTATCATATATTTGATTTCCAAAAGACCTTTCTTGCCCACTGATTATTCTTTTTTAAAAAAATTAATTATTTTGGCTGCATTGGGTCTTTATTGCTCTGCGTGGGCTTTCTCTAGTTGTGGTGAGCAGGGACTACTCTTGGTTGCGGTGCATGGGCTTCTCATTGCAGTGGTTTCTCTTGTTGCAGAGCATGGGCTCTAGGTGTGTGGGCTTCAGTAGTTGTGGCACACAGGCTCAGTAGTTGTGGCTCGTGGGCTCTAAAGCACAGCCTCAGTAGTTGTGATGCACGGGCTTAGTTGCTCCATGGCATGTGGGATCTTCCCGGACCAGGGCTTAAACCCATGTCCCCTGCATTGGCGGGCAGATTCTTAACCACTGCGCCACCAGGGAAGTCCTTGATTATTCTTTTAAAATAACTATTTGTTGATTTTATTGATGCATATCTTCTTGGAATGTCTTCATCACATTTTAAAAAGCTTCTACCATGCCCTGCTTATCCATTTTCTATAGCTAACTTTTTGTCATTTGTTTGGTTTTGGTTTCTCTTTTTCACTTTTGAGGCATTTCTCAAATATCTGGTGATATTTGGCTGTCTATTCATGCTTAAGTGTGAGTTATTAAGAAGATTAGAAGCTCTATGTCAAGTATGTATTTCACAGTAGGTGTTCAGGCCTTCTCTATAGGGAATCTCAAACAGCAATATCTTGAGTTCTAAACTCTCAGACCAATCACTTTCCCTGGAGAAAAATTCTTCTATGTTCTGTGTGAGCCTATAGTCAACATCAGGTGTAGAGAAGTGAGACAGAACAAACTTGGAGACTTCAAATGTTTTGTTTTCAGCCCTGTCACCTCATTTCTGGAAAATCAGGACCTCAAGTCCACAGATTCACATATGTTCTTCAGGGTGAATGAGCTTACTTGTTGTTCCTATCCCTCCTTATAGTCACTTTTAATTTGAATTTCCTCTAATTTGTTAAGGCTTTTACTAAATTTTTGCCTGCTGTCTTCCAAATTTGTTTATAGTTCTCATCACTGTTTCTCCTTGTTTCTGTTTTTTCACTTTCTCACCATCTGTTTTTGTTACCTCCTACCTACCTTTCTTGCTATGAAACCCATTGCTTCTTGTCCTTTTCCATTATCAGAGGTAGAAGTTAACATAATCATTTCACATATGTAGTCTTATACAGAAAATATTGAAATCAAGTAGCAATCATTACTAAGAAATTTAAAATGGTAAATATTAACAGTTTAGTTATCTTCTCAAGTTTTATCTGAATATTTTTCACTTTAACAATTCAGTCGTACAGGCCCTAGGTCCAGAATAGTATTAACAAAAGTGCTAGAAAATATAAAATTAAAAATAGGAGATTAAAGCCCTCCACTTATGTTATGGGAAAATTGTAATTAGATCACTGGAAGCCAATAATGAATGCAGTTACATTACCAGTGTTTTAAGACTATGGGTATACAGAAACAAAATTAGTTTAAAAATTGTCCACTGAATTAAATCCTATAAGTGAGCAATCTAAATAGTTCTGAACTTATTTCTCTGTGAAAATCACCCACTGTTTTAAAGATTTAGGTTGGAAATAATTTTTATTTATCTTATTTCATATATATTTCATATGTATATTGTATTTATGATATTCCCCAAAGGTATTTCTTAGATTTAAACTGTCCCAAGTCATGATAAACATTAAAAAAAAATGAATAATCTAAGTTATATAACATGAAAATACATATAAGAAATAAATTTAGAATATTTACCTAGTTGAAACAGTCTATGTAAGTAACCTGGGTAATTATCTCAATTCTCTCATTTATCTCCTATTCCTGAATATTGTGTTAAAAACTTGGATGTAACTCTATCTTACAAGAATAGAGCAATACTATAAAAATTTTATTTTAATATAATTTAGAATAGGAAAAAAGCTAGAAGCAAGACCATTTGTAATCAATGAGAATTAATAAAATATAGTACATTCACAATATATATTACTTGGCTTTTTAAAGGAATAAATACCAGTTCATTTAACTATATTTATATGAATATTTCTTGAGAGAGAAAATTAGAGATTATAAAATAGAGAGGAACAAAACAGTCCACAGCTTTTATTTGTATAATTATATAAGCATAGGTGTTTATATAATATGTAAATTGTTATATAAGTTAAGGAAAAATACTTAGGAATACATATCTGGTATTAATATGAACTCCCTTGAGATGGAAGAGGGCAATAATGTAAGGGAATTAAAAATGAAGAAAAAAGTAATTAAATTATAACAACTCCAGATGGAATTAGAAGATAAAATTTATAAATGATAGAGAATAAGAGTTAATTTGAGGTATTGGGAAAAGTCTTGGAATTTGTCTAATTCTCTGTTGACATTAATGAAAATATAATTTCAACAGAGGAAATATATCATTTTCACTGAATAGATACAAACAGAAAGAATCAAACAGGAAAAATTCTGAAAATTTCACAGTATTTTCTATAGCAAACTATTTTTATCTTGTCAGTGAGTATCAGTTGTTAAGTAAATTTTGTGATGCTAATCATTTCAGAGTTGGAGAGTAGTAACTTTTATTTATTTTTTGCCTTTTTTCATTGAAGTATAGTTGATTTGTTGATACAATGTTGTGTTAGTTTCAGATGTACAGTTTCAGATTCTTTCCCCTTATAGGTTATTACAAAATATTGATATTCAGATTCTTTTCCCTTACAGGTTATTACAAAATATTGAGTATAGTTTCCTGACCTATACAGTAGGTACTTCTTGGTTATCTATTTTATATATAGTAGTGTGTATATGTTAATCCCAAACTCCTCATTTATCCCACCCACCCACCCACCACTTTCTCCTTTGATAACCATAAGTTTGTTTTCTATATCTCTGGCTTAGAAGGTAGTAACTTTTAATAATGACTCATTGAGTATGTGATTTATAAGTGGTTAAAGAGCAGTAGTCAAGAAAGTACATTAACTTTGCAGAAGTAATATTAAGCAAAACACCATGTAGCCTTCAGAACATGATAATAATTTTCATTCAAGGACATATTAAATGGCATGCTAGATACAAGACTATAAGTTATCAACCAAGTGTTATTACTTTCTGAACTTGGTTGAAACTCCAAAGAAGATCCTACTAAGGCACTAACAAACAAAAGTTTAGGATAAATTACAGGCTATTGTACACAGACCATATCGAAAATGTGCTGGTAATCATCATCAATGTGTATTCATCTAGAAAAATTATACTACTTTAGTGGCTTATGCCTAGATTCAGACATATCTAATATAGGCATAACTGTCACATAATATGCCACTTAAGTACAGGAGCTATGGAAATTTTTCTTGTAATAAAAATTATTTTTAATATCTGACAGACACTGAATAACACTGACTGCTTTGGCAAGTAAGATCTGTCGGTTTATTAATCATCCAAAATAAGAAAATTCAGGGATTCCCAAATGCCTCAAGAATGAATACTATCTAGGAGAAAAAATAGTCATAAGTTGAAGATAGTCATAAGTTGAAGGTAGTCATTCAGGAATTTTCCTCTTCAACTATCCTCTCCAAATTAAAAAAAAAAAAAAAATGAAGAGAAAAGAATGCCTCTTTTTGAGAAAACAGCAAAGCACCTTTTGCATATTTCAGCATCATTCTGATAAGTAATGATGTCAAATGCTGAAACCATTTCTCTCATTTTAGACCCTTATTTTAGACCCTTATTTAGATAAGAAAAACTAATTTCATTCTAATATAAGTAGGCGCTATTGAGAAATAGACTAATGAATCCATAGTTTGTACAGTAACATGCTATTCATCTCTATGTTCAAGCTGGAAATATATTACAAAATCCTTACATTCAAGATTGCTAGATGTTTTATAATATATCTCCTGGATAATCTAATGTAATATCCCTGTGTAATGGCTTTAAACAAACAGAAAAACATTAGAAAATATTCAAATACTGTTATCTGGAATGTTCTTTCTTAAAAAGATTAATCTCCCTGATACAGTAAAACGAAACAGTGTGTTGTTGCGCTTCACTGTAATTTCCATACAGCTAATGTAAACTTCAAAAATAATCACTTTTAGATTTAAACAACCAAATCAAGCCCAAATGTTTGAAAAGAATCAGTACTCTGTATCTTTGCTACAGATATTAAAAAGCTTTGGAACCAGGACCTGATTAATCGTTTCAACTCCTATTGTACTACATGAAAATAGCAAGGAAGTTTGTTTACATATTGATATATTATTCTAAAGGAAGGTCATGTTATGACATAATTTGACAATGTTGAAATGCAGATGCTTCATTTGGACATTATTTTTATTCATAGAAAGTTGAACTAAGTTGTCAAATATTTCCTTCTCCTTTGACAGCTAAAATAGCATGAAAATGTGGTAACCGAAGATTCATTCATATTTAATCATTTCAGAAGAAACTCTATCTCAAAGAAAAATAGTTTTAGAATTCGCATTGCAAAATGGATTCAAATTTATACCTGGTCCAGCTTTTTTTTCTAACTCAGACTCTAAGGAAATAGGCAAGCAACAATAATATTTATAACTGTGACAGCATTCCTATTCCACCAAGTCAAACTTCTGATAAGTAATTAAATACTTTCATAAATGTAAGTCTTAATGATTTTCTCCTTTTCCCATGAACTACTCCAGTGGCCACTTGGGCACATTTTCTTTAATCAGAATATTTGAAATATGTCCTTTATTGCAGAGTCTCATGGGAACTAAACAAAAATATATTTCAATTTCCAGGCCATACACTACTCTCCCTGAGAAAACAACCTGATATGTAGGTTGTGTATACATGATGGCAAATGCCCTGTGAAGTAAGGAAACTCTATACCATGTAGACAACAGGATGCTAAAATGCCAGATATGCACAACAACTTACTGGAGAAGTTTTCATTTTAGGATTTTTTTCTCTTTAAATTTCCTAGATAATCTGCTGGAAAGTAATGAGTTTTCCACTCTCCTGCTTTGTGGCAATCTATTTATCTTATAAACCTAGAATTTTCCTTAAATCTTGGAGAATCTCACTCTAGCTGTCAACTTCATTCATTCCAAAGGAGCACTTCAGTGGAGTAAAAATCTTTTAGTATGAGCCACTTATTACACACGCACAAATAAATAATTGCCTCCTAAAATATAGGGGTAAGTTGGGGGAGGGGATGTTTCAACTTGTGATGAGATATCTGTGAAGAAAGACTTAACATGTTAAGTCTTGACCAATACTGAAACTCCTTTGTCTGATCCAGTTCAGTTACAAACCAAAAAGTAAGAGACTCATACAGATAACTCAAGGCTTGAGAATGTCACTTGGCTTAGGACTAATATTTCATTATGATTTTTGTTATTACTTGAGCAAAAAGATGACAAGGATGATACTTATATAATAAGCTCATGCTCAGAAATTGAAAAACTCAGTCAAGCATCCTGATACCATCAAAATACCATTTCCAAGGATTGCTTTCAGAAAACAACTCAGAATACAGTTTATTTAAAAACCTTGGCTTTAAAACCAGGACTACTTAAAAAAGTTTTCCTAAAAAGTTTAATTTTTCTGTCAATCTAAAAAGTTATAATTACCTTAACAGGGAAGTTGGTTTTGAGATGAAGAAGAGAAAAAATCATCAAAAATGAAATTTTGTTTTCCTATCAGAGAATTACCCTGTGCCAACAACGAAGTCAAATGAAGCTAGCACACACTGTTTGTAATGTACCAAACCTCCAACTCTCTTCCCCTTGCATGAAGGCAAACATTTGTTAAAAGTCTCTTGCTCAACTGCACAAGACAGAACTTATCATTACAGTTTCAGCAGAAATTTGGATGCTAAGGCCACTGGTGTATTTATAATGAGGAATTAGATAGGGACCAGTTTCCAGAAAATAAGATGCCTTGACATGCTGTGATTCTAGATAACATCTACTTTCCAATTGATGAGAGAAAGAACAATGCTTGTTTTGCTTTTATCACCATGCCTGGGACAGAGCAGGCAAGCAATAAATATTAATTGAATAAATGCATGAAAAAATGCAGTGTAGAGAGTCTACTTAGTTGAAAACTAGAAAAAAATACGTATTTTTTTAGGTTTTTAAGCTATGATTGCCTTAGCCTCAAAACCATCCTTCAAATACACCCTTCGGATGTCATGCATCCTGAGACATTAGGCAATGGTGTTGGACAATTTAGAATTCATTTGCACTACAGAAGACAAGTGTTTACCTAAACAACGATTGATACATGAGCCTAAGTCTTGGTTTTCTAAGGCTTCAAGCTAGGATTACTGCTAATGATGTTTACTCTCCTCTCACATACCTTGTATAGTATTGTCAGACTTTTTAAAATTCAGTTGCTTTTCTTCATATAATTACTTTGTGGACTATGGTATCTTTGTTTAGCCTACTGGAAACATTTGAAAACTCTGTGACCTGTGTTTTAATACCTTTCAGAATCCATGTGTTCCCTTTTCCCTGTAGCACATAAATCTTTTTCCAGTTTCACATATCTTTTCACTGTCTTTAGCACATACAATTCAGCTCTAACTATATATCTTTACTTGACTCTCAGAATTGAAAGTGATTTCTCCATTCTCTCAGAGCACATGCTTTGTAGCTCCCTTAGGACATTAATTACATTCTGCCTTGTTTTACAGTCATTTACAAATTTGCCTTATTTTCTTCTATATGAAACAAAGCTCTTGAAGGTAGAAACCGTAGCATGTTCATTTCCTAGTCTATTCTGTCATGAAGTACGGTGCTTTACAAGCAGTCAGAACACACAAGTTTTTTAGTGACCTAAACAATACACATGAAAACTGAAGAATAAAATCAGACTTTTTATTGCCTGGAGTATTAGAATATTTTAGTTCAAATATATGTATATATTTACTATATATTATTTTTCTTATTTGAAATCATATTTTTGAAGTTGTACCTGAGTTAAATCAATAAAATCAGAATAAATGTAGTAATGGAGACTTATTATAGGCTTTTTTTTTGGTAACCTGACTTACACTGACTAAAATTAAATGATATTATGATCCTTAGAAAGTCACAATCCATTTCAATATTTAAAAAAATTTATATCTGTGAACTATTTATTATTCTGAAACTGCTATTTTTCATATAGACAGCCTGGTTTAAAATATATTCTATAAATTCAGCTAAACATAAACTGTATATATTCATCCAAGTTGCTTGTAAATTCCTGTCTCAGAATTTTTAGTATGTTCCTATAGTTGGTATACTTACCTGGTCACCATATGTTTTAGAAACAAAGCTAAAATAGTTTCTAAGGAAAAGGGAAAATGAAGAATGCCATAAAGGGGTCTGTGAAACAGATTGACACATATACAATGAAAGATAATAAAGATGAATTTTCCAGATATGTTCTCTCACAAGAGGAAAGTAAAAATTTGGAAGATAAACATTATTTTAAAGATACTGATGTGAAACCAAAAGATAATGGAAGGAACAAGAAACGGGAATGGAATGGTAGATTGCTGTTAAGAGCTTTGAATTCCAGGTAAGGAGTTGTCTTTGGTTGAGGGTTTTTGGTCACAGGGTTTCTATGAGTCTTTTTTTTATTATTGAATTATAGTTGATTTGCAATGTTGTGTTAATTTCTACTGCACAGCAAAGTGATTCAGTAATACATATATATGCATTCTGCTTATTCTCTTTTTTCCATTATGGTTTACCACAGGATATTGAATGTGGTTCCCTGTGCTATACAGTAGGACCTTGTTGTTTATCCATTCTTTGTATAACAGTTTGCATCCGCCAGCCCCAAACTTCCACTCCATCCCTCCCCACCTCTCCCTTGGCAATCAAAAGTCTGTTGTCTATGTCTGTGAGTCAGTTTCATAGATAAGTTCATTTGTGTCATATTTCAGATTCTACATATAAGTAATATCATATGGTATTTGACTTTCTCTTTCTGACTTACTTATGATAATCTCTAGTTCCATCCATGTTGTTGCAAATGGCATTATTTCATTCTTTTTTATGGCTAAGTAATATTCCATTGTGCATGCATGCGTGTGTGTTTGTGTATCTTACATCTTTATCCATTCATCTGTCGATGGACATTTAGGTTGTTTCCATGTCTTGGCTATTGTGAATAGTGCTGCTATGAATATAGGGGTGCATGTATCTTTTCAAATTATAGTTTTGTCTGGATACACGCCCAGGAGTGGGACTGCAGGATCATATGGCAACTCTATTTTTAGTTTTATGAGGAACCTCCATACATTTTTCCATCTGTATGTCTTCACTGGAGAAATGTCTAATTTTTCTGCCCACTTGTTGATTGGGTTTTTTGTTTTTGTTGTTATTGTTGAATTGTATGAGCCGCTTGTATATTTTGGAAGTTAAGCCTTTGTTGGTTGCATCGTTTGCAAATATTTTCTCCCATTCCATAGGTTGTCTTTTCTTTTTGTTTATGGTTTCCTTTGTGTACAAAAGCTTGTAAGTTTGATTAGGTCTCATTTGTTTATTTTTGCTTTTATTTCTATTGCCTTGGGAGATTGACCTAAGAAAACATTGGTATGGTTTATGTCAGAGAATGATTTGCCTATGCTCTCTTCTAGGAGTTTTATTGTGTCATGTCCTATTGTTTAAGGCTTTAAGCCATGTTGAGTTTATTTTTGTGTATGATGTGAGGATGTGTTCTAACTTCATTGATTTACATGTGGCTGTTTATCTTTCCCAACACCCCTTGCTGAAGAGACTGCCTTTTTCCCATTGTATATTCTTGTCTCCTTTGTTGAAGATTAATTGACCATAGGTATGTGAGTATATTTCTGAGTTTGCTATTCTGTTCCATTGATCCACGTGTCTGTTTTTGTGCCAAAACCACGCCATCTATTTTTAAAATAAATTTTTTTGGAATTTTATTTTTTTTTTATACAGCAGGTTCTTATTAGTTATCCATTTTATACATATTAGTATATACATGTCAATCCCAATCTCCCAATTCATCCCACAACCACCCCCCCACCTGCTGCTTTCCCTGCTTGGTGTCCATAAGTTGGTTCTCTACATCTGTGTCTCAATTTCTGCTCTGCAAATGCGTTCATCTGTACCATTTTTCTAGGTTACACATATATGCATTAATATATGATATTTGTTTTTCTCTTTCTGACTTACTTCACTGTGTATGACAGTCTCGAGATCCATCCACATCTCTACGAATGACCCAATTTCATACCTTTTTATGTCTGAGTAATATTCCATTGTATATATGTACCACATCTTCTTTATCCATTCGTCTGTCAATGGGCACTTAGGTTGCATCCATGACCTGGCTATTGAAAATAGTGCTGCAGTGAACATCGGGGTGCATGTGTCTTTTTGAATTATAGTTTTCTCTGGGTATATGCCCAGTAGTGGGATTGCTGGGTCATATGGTAATTCTATTTTTAGTTTTTTAAGGAACCTCCATACTGTTCTCCATAGTGGCTGTATCAATTTACATTGCCACCAACATTGCAAGAGGGTTCCCATTTCTCCACTTCTTCTCCAGCATTTGTTTTTTGTAGATTTTCTGACGATGCCCATTCTAACTGGTGTGAGGTGATACCTCATTGTAGTTTTGATTTGCATTTCTCTAATAATTAGTGATGTTGAGCAGCATTTCATGTGCTTCTTGGCCATCTGTATGTCTTCTTTGGAGAAATGTCTATTTAGATCTTCTGCCTATTTTTTAATTGGGTTGTTTGTTTTTTTAATATTGAGATGCATGAGCTGTTTATATATTTTGGAGATTAATCCTTTGCCTGTTGATGCATTGCAAATACTTTCTCCCATTCTGAGGGTTGTCTTTTCGCCTTGCTTGTAGTTTCCTTTGCTTTGCAAAAGCTTTAAAGTTTCATTAGGACCCATTTGTTTATTTTTCTTTTTATTTCCATTACTCTGGGAGGTGGATCAAAAAAGATCTTGCTGTAATTTATGTCAAAGAGTGTTCCTCCTATATTTTCCTCTAAGAGTTTTATAGTGTCCAGTCTTACATTTAGGTCTCTAATCCATTTTGACTTTATTTTTGTGTATGGTGTTAGGGAGTATTCTAATTTCATTCTCTTACATGTAGCTGTCCAGTTTTCCCAGCACCACTTATTGAAGAGACTGTTTTTCCTCCATTGTATATCCTTGCCTCTTTTTTCATAGATTAATTGACCATAGGTGCATGGGTTTATCTGTGGGCTTTCTATCCTTTTCCATTGATCTGTATTTCTGTTTTTGTGCCAGTACCATATTGTCTTAATTACTGTAGCTTTTTAGTATAGTCTGAAGTCAGGGAGTCTGACTCGTCCAGCTCCGTTTTTTTCCCTCAACACTGCTCTTGGTTATTTGGGGTCTTTTGTGTCTCCATACAAATTTTAAGATTTTTTTTGTTCTAATTCTGTGAAAAATGCCATTGGTAATTTGATAGGGATTGCACTGAATATGTAGACTGCAGTAGAGTCTTTTTCACAATACTGATTCTTCCAATCCAAGAACATGGTATATCTCTCCATCTGTTGGTATCATCTTTAATTTCTTTCATCAGTGTGTTATAGTTTTCTGCATACAGGTCTTTTGTCTCCCTAGGTAGGTTTATACCTAGGTATTTTATTCTCTTTGTTGCAGTGGTAAATGGGAGTGTTTCCTTAATTTCTCTTTCAGATTTTTCATCATTAGTGTATAGGAATGCAAGAGATTTCTGTGCATTAATTTTGTATCCTGCAGCTTTACAAAATTCATTGATTAGCTCTAGTAGTTTTCTGGTGGCATCTTTAGGATTCTCTATGTATAGTATCAGGTCATCTGCAAACAGTGACAGTTTTACTTCTTCTGTTCCAATTTGTATTCCTTATATCTCTTTTCCTTCTCTGATTGCCTTGGCTAGGACATCCAAAACTATGGTGAATAATATGCCAAGAGTGGACATCTTTGTCTTGTTCCTGATCTTAGAGGGAATGCTTTAAGTTTTCACCACTGAGAATGATGTTTGCTGTGGGTTTGTCATATATGGCCTTTATTACGTTGAGGTAGGTTTCCTCTATGCCCACTTTCTGGAGAGTTTTTATCATAAATGGGTGTTGAATTTTATCAAAAGCTTTTTCTGCATCTGTTGAGATGATCATATGCTTTTTATTCTTCAATTTGTTAATATGGTGTATCACATTGATTGATTTGCATAT
Organism: Grampus griseus; assembly: GCF_964374135.1. Lineage (NCBI taxonomy): Eukaryota > Metazoa > Chordata > Mammalia > Artiodactyla > Delphinidae > Grampus > Grampus griseus. The sequence continues at coordinate 88,733,836 of NC_139001.1, read as the reverse complement.
ATTGAAGAATCCTTGCATCCCTGGGGTAAATCCCACTGGATCATGGTGTATAATCATTTTAATGTGTTCTTGCATTCTGTTTGCTAGTATTTTGTTGAGGATTTTTGCATCTCTGTTCATCAGTGATATTGATCTGTAATTTTTTTTGTTGTATCTTTGTCTGGTTTTGGTATCAGGGTGATGGTGGCCTCATAGAATGAGTTTGGGAGTGTTCCTTCCTCTGCAGTTTTTTGGAACAATTTAAGAAGAATCGGTGTTAGCTCTTCTCTAAATGTTTGGTAGAATTCACCTGTGAAGCCATATGGTACTGGACTTTTGTTCGTTGGAAGTTTTTAATCACACTTTCAACTTCATTACTTGTGATTGGTCTGTTCATATTTTCTCTTTCTTCCTGGTTCAGTCTTGGAAGGTTATACCTTTCTAAGAATTTGTCCATTTCTTCCAGGTTGTCCATTTTGTTGGCAAAGAGTTGCTTGTAGTAGTCTCTTAGGATGCTTTGTATTTCTGCAGTGTGTGTTGTAACTTCTCCTTTTTCATTTCTAATTTTATGTGAGTCCTCTCTCTCTTGATGAGTCTGGCTAAAGGTTTACCAATTTTATTTATCTTCTCAAAGAACCAGCTTTTAGTTTCATTGATCTTTGCTATTGTTTTCTTTGTTTCTATTTCATTTATTTCTGCTCTGATCTTTATGATTTCTTTCCTTCTGCTAAATTTGAGTTTTTGTTCTTCTTTCTCTAGTTCCTTTGGGTGTAAGATAGATTGTTTATTTGATATTTTTCTTGTTTCTTGAGGTAGGCTTGTATTGCTATAAACTTCCCTCTTCAAACTGCTTTTGCTGCATCCCATAGGATTTGGACCATCGTGTTTTCATTGTCATTTGTCTCTAGGTATTTTTTTATTTGTTCAGTGATCTCTTGGTTATTCAGTAACGTATTGTTTAACCTCCATATGTTTGTGTTTTTTACGTTTTATTCCCTGTAATTGATTTCTAATCTCATAGCCTTGTGGTCAGAAAAGATGCTTGATATGATTTCAATTTTCTTAAATTTACCAAGGCTTGATTTGTGACCCAAGATGTGATCTATCCTGGAGAATGTTCCATGCACACTTGCGAGGAAAGTGTAATCTGCTGTTTTGGGATGGAATGTCCTATAAATATCAATTAAATCTATCTGGTCTATTGTGTCATTTAAGCTTGTGTTTCCTTATTAATTTTCTCTTTGGTTGATCTGTCCATTGGTGTAAGTGAGGTGTTAAAGTCCCCCACTATTATTGTGTTACTGTCAATTTCCTCTTTTATAGCTGTTAGCACTTGCCTTATGTATTGAGGTGCTCCTATGTTCGGTGCATATATATTTATAATTTTTACATTTTCCTCTTGGATTTATCCCTTGATCATTATGTAGTGTTCTTCCTTGTCTCTTGCAACTGGCTTTATTTTAAACTCTATTTTATCTGACATGAGTATTGCTACTCCAGCTTTCTTTTGATTTCCATTTGCATGGAGTATCTTTTTCAATCTCGTCACTTTCAGTCTGTATGTGTCCCTAGATTTGAAGTGGGTCTTTTGTAGACAGCATATATATGGGTCTTGTTTTTGTATCTATTTAGCAAGTCTGTGTCTTTTGGTTGGAGCATTTAATCCATTCATGTTTAAGGTAGTTATTGATATGTATGTTCCTATGACCATTTTCCTAATTGTTTTGGGGTTTTTTTTGTAGGTCCTTTTGTTCTCTTGTGTTTCCCACTTAGAGAAGTTCCTTTAGCATTTGTTGTAGAGCTGGTTTGGTGGTGCTGAATTCTCTTAGCTTTTGCTTGTCTGTAAAACGTTTGATTTCTCCATCAAATCTGAATGAGATCCTTGACAGCTAGAATAATCTTGGTTGTAGGTTCTTCCCTTTCATACCTTTAAGTATATCATGCCACTCCCTTCTGGCTTGTAGAGTTTCTGCTGAGAAATCAGCTGTTAACCTTATGGGAGTTCCCTTGTATGTTATTTGTCATTTTTCCCTTGCTGCTTTCAATAATTTTTCTCTGTCTTTAATTTTTGTCAATTTGATTACTGTGTGTTTCTCCTTGGGTTTTTCCTGTATGGGACTTGTGTGCTCCCTGGACTTGGTTGGCTATTTCCCTTCCCATGTTAGGGAAGTTTTCGACTATAATGTCTTCAAATATTTTCTTGGGTCCTCTATCTCTCTCTTCTCCTTCTGGGACCCGTATAATGCGGATGTTCTTGCATTTAGTGTTGTCCCAGAGGTCTCTTAGGCTGTCTTCATTTCTTCTCATTGTTTTTTTGTTTAATCTGTTCTGCAGAAGTGAATTCCAGCAGTCTTTCTTCCTGGTCACTTATCCATTCTTCTGCCTCAGTTATTCTGCTATTGATTCCTTCTAGTGTATTGTTTATTTCAGTTATTGTATCATTTATCTCTTTGTTCTTTAATTCTTCTAGGTCTTTCTTAAATATTTCTTGCATCTTCCTGATCTTTGCCTTCATTCTTTTTCCGAGTTCCTGGATCATCTTTACTATCATTATTCTGATTTCTTTTTCTAGAAGGTTGCCTATCTCCACTTCATTTAGTGGTTTTTCTGGGGTTTTATCTTTTTCCTTCATCTGGTACATAGCCCTCTGTCTTTTCATCTTGTCTGTCTTTCTGTGAATGTGGTTTTTGTTCCACAAGCTGCAGGATTGTAGTTCTTCTTGCTTTTGCTGTCTGCTCCCTGGTGGATGACGCTATCTAAGAGACTTGTGCAAGTTTCCAGATGGGAGGGACTGGTGGTGGGTAGAGCTGGCTGTTGCTCTGGTGGGCAGATCTCAGTAAAACTTTAATCCACTTTTCTGCTGATGGATGGGGCTGGGTTCCCTCCCTGTCGGTTTTTTGGCCTGAGGCTACCCAACACTGGAGCCTACCAGGTCTCTTTGGTGTGGCTAATAGCAGACTCTGGGAGGGCTTACGCCAAGGATAACTTCCCAGAACTTCTGCTGCCAGTGTCCTTGTCCTCACAGTGAGACACAGCCACCCCTTGCCTCTGCAGGAGACCCTCCATCACTAGCAGGTAGGTCTGGTTCAGTCTCTTATGGGGTCACTGCTCCTTCTCCTGGGTCCCAATGCACACACTACTTTGTGTGTACCCTCCAAGAGTGGAGTCTCTGTTTCCCCCAGTCTTGCTGAAGTCCTGCAATCAAATCCCGCTAGCCTTCAAAGTCTGATTCTCTAGGAATTCCTCTTAACATTGCTGGACCCCAGGTTGGGAAGCCTGACATGGGGCTCAGAACCTTTACTGCAGTGGGTGTTCTCCAGTTTGTGAGTCACCTACCCAGAAGTTATGGGATTTGATTTTATTGTGATTGCACCCCTCCTACCATCTCATTGTGGCTTCTCCTTTGTCTTTGGATGTGGGGTGTCTTTTTTGGTGAGTTCTGGTGTCTTCCTGTCAATTATTCTAAATTTATTTATGTTTAATTTAATTTTTAAATTTTTGACTGCATTGGATCTTTGTTGCTGTGTGCTGGATTTCTCTAGTTGAGGTGAGTGGGGGCTACTCTTCGTCGCAGTGCACAGGTTTCTCATTGCAGTGGCTACTCTTGTTGTGGAGCATGGGCTCTAGGCTCGTGGGCTTCAGTAGTTGTGGCACACAGGCTCAGTAGTTGTGGCTCACAGGCTCTAGAGTACAGGCTCAGTGGTTGTGGTGCACGGGCTTAGTTATTCCGTGGCATGTGGGATCTTCCCAGACCAGGGCTTGATCCCGTGTCCCCTGAATTGGCAGATGGATTCCTAAGCACTGCACCACCAGGGAAGCCCTACCATGCCATTTTGATTAGTTTAGCTTTGTAGTATCACCCAAAGTCTTGGAGGGTTATGCCTCCTGCTTTGTTCTTTTTCCTCATGATTGTGTTGGCAATTCGGAGTCTTTTATGGTTCCATGTAAATTTTTGGATCCTTTGTTTTAGTTCTATGAAAAATGTCATGGGTAATTTCATAGGGATAACATTAAATCGTAGATTGCTTTAGGTAGTATGGCCATTTTAACAATATTAATTCTTCCACTCCAGGAGTATGGAATATCTTTCCATTTCTTTGAATCATCTTCAATTTCCTTTATTAATGTTTATAGTTTTTAGCATATAATTCTTTCACCTCCTTTGTCTAGTTTATTTGTAAGTATTTTATTATTTTCGTGTGATTTTAAAAGGTATTTTTTTCTTTTTTAACATTCCCTTTCTGATATATCATTGTTAGTGTAAAGAAATGCAACTGATTTCTGTATGTTAATTGTGTATCCTGCTACCTTGCTGAAATCATTTATCAGTTTTAGTAGTTTTTGTGTGGAGTCTGTAGCGTTTTCTATATATAGTATCATGTCATCTGCATATAATAATTTTACCTCTTCCCTTCCTATTTGGATAACTGTGGTTAGGACTTCCAGTTCTATGTTCAATAGAAGTGGTGAGAATGGGTATCCTTTTCTTGTTCCAGATTTTAGTGGGAAGGCTTTCAGCTTTTCACTGTTGAGTATTATATTGGTTGTGGGTTTGTCATAAATAGCTTTTATTATGTTGAGATATGTTCCCTCTATAGCCATTTGGTAAGAGTTTTTATTATGAATGGATTTTGAATTTTGTCAAATGCTTTTTCTGCATCTATTGAGATGATCATGTGGTTTTTGTCTTTCCTTTTGTTGATGTGGTATATCACATTGATTTGCATATGTTGAACCATCCTTGTGATCCTGGGATGAATCTAATTTGGTCATAGTGTATGATTTTAATCTGTATACTGGCTTATTTAAGTGATTTACTTTCTAATTGTGATCTTCCCTTTCCTATAGCTTCTTGCTTTTTTTCTATTTAGAGAAGACCTTTCAATATTTCTTTTAGGATAGGTTTAGTATTGCTGTATTCTTTTAGTTTTTGTTTGTCTGAAAAATTCTTTATCTCTCCTTCTATTCTAAATGATAATCTTGCTGCATAAAGTATACTAGCTTGCAGATTTTTCCCTTTCAGGACTTTGAATATATTTTGCCACTCTTTTCTGGCCTGCAGCATTTCTGTAGAGAAATAAGCTGCTAGCCTTATGGAGGTTCCCTTGTAAATAACTCTTTGTTTTTCTCTCACTGCCTTTAGAATCCTTTCTTTACCTTTAACTTTTGCCATTTTAATTATAATATGTTTTGGTGTAGGTCTTTTGGGTTCATCTTGTTCGGGACCCTCTGTGCTTCTTGTATCTGGATATCTATTTCCTTCTTTAGGTTTGGAAAGTTTTCAACCATAATTTCTTCAAATCCATTTTCAACCCCCTTTAGTCTTTCTCCTCCTTCTGGAATCCCTATCATGCGTAGATTGGCACATTTTATATGATCCTGTATGTCTCTTATATTGCTTTAATTGTTTTTCATTTGGCTTTCTGTCTGGTATTCCGATTGGGTGATTTCCATTATTCTGTCTTCCAGATCACTTATTCATTCTTCTGCATTATTCATTCTGCTATTCATTGCCTTTAGCTCAGGTTTTGTCTCAGTAAATTAATTTTCTAATTTTTCTTGGCTCCTTCTTATTACAGTAATCTGCATTTCCATTGATAGCCTTTTTTACTTCCTTTAGTATTTTCATTATCTTCTTTTTGAATATGGTGTCTATTAGACTGAAGAGGTCTGTTTCATTGTTGTTTCAGGAGAATTTGCTTGGTCTTTTAACTGCGAGTGGTTCCTCTGATTCTTCATTTTACTTCTCTCTTATTCTGTGAGCTTAGGAGAAATGATTATCTACTGTAGTCTTTCAGGGCTATTTTTATGTGAGAGCATCCCTGTGTGCTTCTGTGGGTTTAATTTTTTGGTGCAAGGCCTATTTATAATATGGATTCCTGCTGCCTCTTTCCTCAGTGTGTGCTGGCCATTATCCTATTCATAGGGGGTATGCAGATGTGGTGGCTGGAGCCCACAGAGGCAGTGCCCTGTTAGCTGAAATTGCAACCATGGAGAAAGAGGCTGCTATAGTGGGCCCCACTCCTCCCATCGTGTGCCCTCCAACAGTGGTGCCTCGCCTCTATGGTAGGCCAGGTCTCCCTCCACATATACCTTTGGCCATGGCTGCACCACACTCCAGCCCCTTCAGGCTATCTCTGTGCAGCCAACCCCAGTCCTCTCCCTGGGCTTCAGCATCCAGTCCCCACTTGTATTGAAGGATGTCCGTCTCACTCTGGGGAGCAAAAGGCAGCAGCACAATCAGTCTGTGCAAGTCTCTCTCTGTTTGGCAAGCCAGTTGATGCACTATCCTCCAAGGTTCCAAAGTTCCCCCTCTGTCCTGGCTAATCTCCACACAAGTGAGGGTGCTTCCCAGAATGCAGAACATGTCCTCTTTCACAGCTCCCTCCCAGGGGGTACAGGTCCCATTCCAATTCATTTCTCTCTCTCTCTCTCTCTCTCTTTTATTTTCTTTTGTCCTACCTGATTACATGGAGATCTTCTTGCCCTTTCAGAATTCTTAGGTCTTCTGCCAGCATTCAGTAGGTATTCTGTGACAGTTGTTCCACATGTAGATGTATTTTTGATGTATTTGTGGGAGGAAATGAGCTCCATGTCCTTCTACTCCACCATCTTGATAGCTCTCCTATGAGTCTTGAATAGGATGTTATTGCAGTGTTTCATATGTAGAACAAACTTGGGTATCAGAATATCTGCATTCAAGTGTTTGCTGTGCTATTCACAAGCCATGGATATGGCAGTGGTAATTTAATGTCCCAGAATTATTTTTATTAGTAAATATTAATACCTGCTTTTTGTTTCTTATAGTAATCTAAGAGATTTTGAATGAGACAATAAAGGCAGTAGTTGTATAAACCACAATGTTATATTTTATACAAAGTAATATGGTAATAATCAAACAACTTTATTAGTTCTATAGCTTATATAGCTCTGTTAGGGTGGATCTGATAGCAAGTGAAGGGAAGACCACATAGGAGGATTTTGTAATAGTTCTGGAAATAAGTAATTAGAAACCAGAAGAGTTTACAAAAAAGAAAAGAGAGATAGCAGTAGAGTATGAAATTAAATGGAGGTTGCAGAATCATGCTCCAGGACTTCATTTTCATTTTTCACCTAACACTCAACCACTAATAATTAAGCACCTACTATGTGCTAGGTATGCTGGTGATAAAGGAACATACAATCATTACTTTTTTTTTTTTTTTTTTTGGTGGTACGTGGGCATCTCACTGTTGTGGCCTCTCTGGTTGCCGAGCACAGGCTCCAGATGCACAGGCTCAGCGGTCATGGCTCACAGGCCCAGCCGCTCCGCGGCATGTGGGATCTTCCCGGATCGGGGCTCGAACCCGTGTTCCCTGCATCGGCAGGCGGGCTCTCAACCACTGCACCACCAGGGAAGCGCCCCAATCATTACTTTTACTAACACATTTTTATACGTAATAAATCATTTAAAAAAAATCAATGTAGCATGGAACTCCTTTTACTTCTTTATCATTAGTCATAATATTATTGAATAAGTTTAGAAAAAGTGGTCTAAAGATTAAGATTTTTTTCCTCAGAACTGTTCAGATGGTTACAAATTGTCCATGCCTTATAAAAATGTCACTCATAGACAGTGATAGTCACACACATATTAATTTGTTTCACTGCTATAGTTTTTCCAAACTGAAAAATATTTAACCACCAGCAAATTGGAAGACTTTGCCTTTATCTAATCTCTTTGAAGACTGTAAAATATCATAACATAAATCTGTTTTAGGAATAATCAGTAAAGATTGTTTAATGTTAAAAATTGGCTCAGGAATTGATTCTGGGATCAAACTTGTGGCATGAGTTAGGTAAGCCTGTCTAAGAATATTTACCCATAGAAATTAATAATACCTTCTCTAATTGGTAGATGTTTAAATGGAATAACACATAAATAATAAAATAATGAAAATAATGAGGATCATATTTATATTGAATATATCCAAAAAGGACTTCAAATTAAAAGCAGCAAATTGATTACATGTACTTATATTCATTCCCTCCTGAAACTTCACTTAAACATCAGTTAAATGACATTAAAGGGATTTTTTAAAGTAATAAGCCCTAAGCATAAAGAAAATGGGAGAAGAAATAAACAATAGAAAGCAGAGAGAAAACTTGTCAAGTAGTTAATGATTTATCAGACCCAATTACTCTAAATGGTAAGATAGAGGTGAGGAAACTCAACTCCCCAAAACTGATGAATAGGTAGCAATGGATACCTGTAAAAGTGGAGATAAACTTTGTGCTAAAAATGTAAAGATTAGTGGAAGGTCTATTTAGGAGACAGTACGATCCCCATATTCTCTCCTGAATAGCTAGACTTTGCAGATTTTCCTGATAGTGAATTTTTGGTATTCTTTCACTAGAAGGTAAAACATAGGGAATTGAGGAACCACAATAGTTACGGGCAGCAGTAGTGTGCTTAAAAATAAGGAGATTACTTGAAAGTTGACACTTTGTATATCAGGACACCCCTTCTCTCTCTAATTGCCTCTAAAAATAATGACAGCTAGAATTATATCTTCCAGGCAGTGATTAGAAGAGTTTATCCAGGATACTGTTAGTAGCCTAAGAGAAAAGATCTATAGATTTGGGAACATTGGGAATTCCTTGAAGACAAAAAGGTCCAACCAGATCATTCATATTTGACAAGCACCCTTCTATTTGCTTGCCTGCTATACCTACAGAACTTCCAATCATCTGTTTAGTGTCCCACACTAAACAGAGTTTCAGACACATGAAGAAAATCTTTAATAGAAAATTAAGAGACTAATTCAAATAAGAAAGATCAAAGAACTTAGAAGAAACAAACTATACATGGAGACAAAAAGTTCAAAAAAATAATTGTTTACATTCTTGGAGAGATAGGAGAGCTATTGTGTCCATAAAATAAGAATAAAGTGATATAAAAAAAACTATCAGAAAATGAAAAGAGCTCCTGCAAATTAGGGGAAAAAAAAAAAAAGCAGAAATGAAAACCCTCCTGGAAGAGCTGGAAAAGCAGGACTTCAACAAGTCTTTTAGAATTATATGACTTTTTAAAATATGTATAAAATGGTAATTAGTTTCCTCTTGCAGTTATAACAAATTACCACAACTTTGGTGACAACATAAATTTATTATCTTACATTTCTAGAAGTTCAAAATAGGTATCACTGAAATAAAATTAAGGCATAAGCAAGATTACATTTCTTCTGGCAGCTCTAGGAAGCATCTGCTTCCTTGCCTTTTTCAACTTCTAGGGGCCACCTACATTCCATGCCCTCTTCTTTCATCTTACAAGTGCATCACTCCAAACTCTGCTTCCATCCCTATATCTTCTCTCTCTAACTAATCTTTCTGCCTCTGTCTTATGAGAACCCTTGTGATTACATTGCACCCACTAGATAATCCAGGATAATCTCTTCACCTCAAAACAATCACATCTTCAAAGTCTCTTTCACCATGTGAGGTAATAAATACACAGGTTCCAGGTTTTAGGACATGGACATCATTGGAGTCCACTATTCAGCTTAACACGGTTGTCTCTGGCACTCAAAGATTCACATCCACACCATTTGTAAAGTAAATATATCCCATCCTAAGGTCACTAAAAGTCTCAATCTGTTTACAGAATCAAGTCAAGTTCAAGATCTCATCTACTTGAAAATCTAAAATGTCACCATCTTAATCAGCTATGTGTATAATTCTGGGTATGATCTATCTTGGTACAAAATTCCTTTCTATCTGTAGGATGGTGAACCTAGAAAATAAATTGTCTGTTTCCAAAATACAATGATAGGACAAATACAGTGATAGGATGTATGTCAGTTACATACATGAAATGTCAGTTACAGATATTCTCTTTCAAACAGGGAGAAAATGGAATGATAAAAATGAGTGACCAGTCCCAAGCAATTTTGAAATCCAGCAAAGCAAGCTCCATTAGTTTTCAAGGCTAGGGAAAAAATCATCTGTGGCTTAAGGCTCTTCCCTTCGTAACTTCAACTCCGCCCTCTAGGACATAACTCCGTTTTCATGTGTTTGTGGATGAACAGAATTATGAACCTATTCTGGCCTATAGAATTTTGGTAGTCTAACATTCTTTTATTTCCTCCTTTCTTTGTCACTTTCAGTCCAAGCTAGTGGTGTTTCTGAGATAAAATAGTCTTAAAAACCTTGTGGTTCTTCTGTGCGTGTAATGGGATTTGCTCCATTGGACAAGATGCTCCTGCACAGTTATTTCTGAGATAATTCCATCCCATTTTTTGGCTTCTACTGAGACGACAGTTGGGATCTGTGAGTCACATGACTGATCTCTTTAAGAGTCCTCTATGTAATGAAATACCTTTAATGTTTTTCCCTTCTGAGGCACCAATAGAAGACTGTACAGTCATATCCCTGGCTTTAGAACACAGTTTTCTGATAATAAATATCCTAATTTTAGTGTCATTTACAGTTTGGATAAGCTGAGAACTTTCAACATGAAGTCCTTCTTCCTTTTTTCTTAATTTTTCCCTCAATGTATCTCTTTCCTTTTGCATTTTACTATGTAAGCAGAGAGAAGGAAACAGACACACCCTTCAATAATTTCCTTGGAAATATCTTCAATTAAATATCCAAGTTCATTGCTTACACATTCTGTTTTCTATATAACTGTAGGAAACAATTGAACTATGTTTTCTGCCACTACATTACAAGGATCTTCTTTTTTCCGATTTCTAATAACGTGTTCTTCATTTCCTTCTGAGCCTTCTCCAATAGTACTTTTAATGTCTGTATTTCTAGAAATAGTTTGTTTATGGTGATTTAAATATTCTCTAAGACACTATACATTTTCCTTACCATACTCCTCACTTCCTTCTGTGCACTCATTAGCAGAGTCCTTAACACCCAAATATCTAGCAACAGTCTATTCAAGACAATGCTTTTTTTTCCCTGTTACTGTGCTCAAAATTCTTTAAGCTTTCATCAGTTACCCAATTCCAAAACCACTTCCACATTTTCAGGTATTTATCACAGTAGCATCCGACTTCCAGGCAACAAAATATGTGTTTGTTTCTAATTGCTTCTGAAACAAATTACCACAAATTTAATGATTTTAAGCAAAAAAAATTTGTCATTCCACAGTTCTGGAGATCAGAAGTCCAAAATCAGTCTCACAGTCAAGGTGTCAGCAGTTCTAGTTCCTTCTAGAAGTTGTAGGGGATAATCTGTTTCTCTGTATGTTCCAGTTTCTAGAGGCTGATGGCACTCATTGGTTTATGGCTGCATCACTCCAATATCACCTTCCATTACTACATCACCTTCACTCTCTGCCTTCTTTCTCTCCTATCTCCTTATAAGGACTCTTGTGGTGTCATTGGGCCCACCCAGATGATCTAGAACAATCTCCCTTATTTAGTCACCCAATTGTAGATTTAATCACTTCTGCAAAATACCCTCATAGTGACATCTGGATTATGTTTTGATTGAATAACTAGGGGCTATACCTTAGTCAAGCTGACACATAAAACTGACCATTAAACTTGAGTGAAATCTTTATAAACTAAATTTAAAAAGAACAGTGTTAATAGTAATAGTAGGGTGGTGGTAAATTAAATAAAATTGTACCAATTTGCTAAATTCATCATTTTTTAAGTTAATGTATACTATAAGAAATTTAAAAATCCAACACGGAAATCTATGACTAAAAAGTAAACACTTTCTCTATAAAGTATATTTGTTATATCATTCCACATATAATTGTGTTTATTTCATGCTATTCTTAGTATGCTTAAAGTCACCAAAGAATCTACAATTATGACTTTTTTTTAGTTGAAGTATAGGTGATTTACAATATTGTGTTAGTTTCAGGTGTACAGCACAGTGATTCAGTTATACACACATGCACACACGTGTTTGTGTATATATATATATATATATACACACACACACAACACACACACACACATACATATACAGCCATGTATTTATTCCTTTTCAGACTCTTTTCCCTTATAGGTTATTACAAAATATTGAGTATAGTTCCTGTGCTATATAGGAGGACCCTATTGTTTATTTTATATATAGTAGTGTGTATCTGTTAATCCCAAACTCCTAATTTATCCCTCCCCACCTTTCCCTTTTGGTAACCATAAGTTTGTTTTCTGTGTATATGAGTCTGCTTCTGTTTTGTGAATAAGTTCATTTGTATCTTTTTTTTAGATTCCATATATAAGTGATATCATATACTATTTGCCTTTCTCTGATTTAATTCACTTAGTATGATAATCTCTAGGTTTATCCATGTTGCTGCAACTGTCATTTTCCCCTCTTTTTTATGGCTGAGTAATAGTCCATTGTGTATATATATGTATGCATATATGTATATGTGTATGTGTGTGTATGTATGTGTATGTATATGTAATGTGTATATATATATATATGTATGCTACATCTTCTTTAGCCATTCCTCTGTCAGTGGACATTTTGGTTGCTTCCATGTCTTGGCTATTGTAAATAGTGCTGCAGTGAATATTGGGGTGCATGTATCTTTTCAAATTATGGTTTTCTCCGGATGTATGCCCAGGAGTGGGATTGCTGGATCATATGGTAGCTGTATTAGTTTTGTAAGGAACTTCTGTACTGTTCTCCATAATGGTTGTACCAATTTACATTCCCACCAACAGTGTAGGAGGGCTCCTTTTTCTCCACATCCTCTCCAGCATTTATTATTGTAGACTGTTTGTTGATGGTCATCTGACTGGTGTGAGGTGATACCTCATTGTAGTTTTAATTTATATTTCTCTAATAATTAGCGATGTTGAACATTTTTTCATGTGCCTTTTGGCCATCTGTATGTCTTCTTTGAAGAAATGTCTATTTAGGTCCTCTGACCATTTTGTGATTGGGTTGTTGTTTTTTTGATACTGAGCTGTTTGTATATTTTGGAGATTAATCCCTTTTTGGTCACATTGCTTCCAAATATTTTCTCCCATTCTGTAGGTTGTCTTTTCATTTTGTTTATGGTTTCCTTTGCTGTGCAAAAGCTTTTAAGTTTAATTAGGTCCCATTTGTTTATTTTTGTTTTTATTTCCATTACTCTATGTGATGAGTCTGAAAAGATATTGCTGTGATTTATGTGAGAGAGTGTTCTGCCTATGTTTTCCTCTTGGGGTTTTATAATATCAGGTCTTACATTTAGGTCTTTAATTCATTTTGAGTTTATTTTTTGTGTATGGTGTTAGAGAATATTCTAATTTCATTCTTTTACATGTAGCTGTCTGGTTTTCCCAGCACCAATTTTTGAAAAGACTGTCTTTTTTCCATTGTATATTCTTGCCTTCTTTGTAATATATTAATTGACCATTAGGTGCATGGGTTTATTTCTGGGCTTTCTGTCGTGTTCCTTTAATTTATATGTTTATTTTTGTGCCAATACCATAATGTTTTGGTGACAGTAACTTTGTAGTAAAGTCTGAAGTCAGGGAGCCTGATTCCTCCAGCTCCATTTTTCTTTCTCAAGGTTGCTTTGGCTATTCAGGTTCTTTTATGTTTCCATGCAAATTGCAAAAATTTTTGTTCTAATTTGTGAAAAATGTCCTTGGTAATTTGATAGGAATTTCATTCAATCTGTAGACTGCCTTCAGTAGTATAGTCATTTTGACAATATTGATTCTTCCAATCCAAGAACATGGTATATCTTTCCATCTGTTTGTGTCATATTCAGTTCTTTCATCAGTGTCTTATAGTTTTCAGAGTACAGATCTTCTGCCTACTTACATAAGTTTATTCCTAGGTATTTTATTCTTTTTGATGCAATGGTAAATGGGATTGTTTCCTTAATTTCTCTTTTGTATCTTTCCTTGCTAGTGTATAGAAATGCAACAGATTTCTCTGTATTAATTTTGTATCCTGCCTTTTTACCAAATTCATTGAGGAGCTCTAGTAGTTTTCTGGTATAGTCTTCAGGATTTTCTATGTATAGTATCATGTCATCTGTAAACAATGAGTTGTACTTCTTTACCAATTTGTGTCTATGTTCATCAGTTATATTGGCCTGTAATTTTCTTTTTTTGTGGTATCTTTGTCTGGTTTTGGTATTAGGGTGATTGTGGCCTCATAGAATGAGTTTGGAAGTGTTCCTTCCTCTGAAATTTCTTGGAATAGCTTCAGAAGGATTTGTGTTAATAACTCTTCTCTAAATGTTTTTTTTTTTTTTTTTTTTTTTTTTTTGCGGTCCGCGGGCCTCTCACTGCTGCGGCCCCTCCCACTGCGGAGCACAGGCTCCGGACGCGCAGGCCCAGCGGCCATGGCTTACGGGCCCAGCCGCTCCGCGGCACGTGGGATCTTCCCGGAACGGGGCACGAACCTGTGTCCCCTGCATCGGCAGGCGGACTCGCAACCACTGCGCCACCAGGGAAGCCCTCTCTAAATGTTTTATAGGATTTGCCTATGAAGCCATCTGGCCCTGGATTCTTGTTTGGTGGGAGTTTTTAATTACAGTTTCAATTTCAGTACTTGTATTTGGTCTGTTTATATTTTCTGTTTCTTCCTGGATCAGTGGAGATTGTACCTTTCTAAGAATTTGTCCATTTCTTCCAGGTTGTCGGTTTAATGGCACAGAGTTGTCTGTAGTAGTCTCTTACGGTCTTTTGTATTTCTGTGGTGTCCATTGTAACTTCTCATTTATCATTTCTAATTTTATTGATTTGGGTCCTCTCCCTTTTTTTCTTGATGAGTTTGGCTAAAGGTTTATCAATTTTGTTTATCTTTTCAAGAACCAGCTTTTAGTTTCATTGATCTTTTGTATTGTTTTCTTTTTCTCTATTTCATTTATTTCTGCTCTGATTGTTATGATTTCTTTACTTCTACTAACTTTGCGTTTTGTTTGTTCTTCTTTCTCTAGTTGCTTTAGGTGTAAGGTTAGGTTGTTTGAGGTTTTGCTTGTTTCTGAGGTAAGCTTGTGTCACTATAAACTTCCCTCTTAGAATTGGTTTTGCTGCATCGCATAGGTTTTAGATCATTGTGTTTTTGTTTTCATTTTTCTCTGGGTTCCTCTTTGATTTTTTTCAGTGACCACTGGTTGTTTAGTAGCATATTGTTTATCCTCCATATATTTGTGTTTTATGCATTTTTTTCCCGTGTAGTTGATTTCTAATCTCATAGTGTTGTGGTTGAAAAAGATGCTTGATATGATTCCAATTTTCTTAAATTCACTGGGGCTTGCTTTGTGGGCCAGCATGTGATCTGTCTGGAGAAGGTTCCATGTGCACTTGAAAAGAATATGTATTCTGCATCTTTTAGAAGGAACACTCTATAAATATCAAATAAGTCCATCTGGTCTAACATGTCATTTAAGGCCTGTGTTTCCTTATTGATCTTCTGTCTGGACTGTCTGTCCATTAATGAAAGTGGGGTGTTAAATTCCCCCACTATTGTTGTGTTGATTTCTCCTTTTATGGCTGTTAGAATTTGCCTTATATACTGAGTTGGGTACCTATATATATTTACAATTGTTATATCTTCTTTTTGGATTAATCCCTTGATCATTATGTAGTGTCCTTCTTTGTCTCTTGCAACAGTCTTTATTTTAAAGTCTATTTTGTCTTATATGTGTATTGTTACTCCAGCTTTCTTCTGAGTTCCATTTGCATGGAATACCTTTTTACATCCTTTCACTTTCAGTCTGTATGTGTCTCTAGAACTGAAGCAGTCTCTTGTAGACAGCATATATACAGGTCTTATTTTTTTATCCATTCAGTCTATGTGTTTTGGTTAGAGCATTTAATCCATTTACAGTTAAGGTAATTTTCAATATGTATGTTCTTATTACCATTTTGTTAATTATTTTGGATTTATTTTTATAGATTTTTATTCTTCCTTTCCTCTTTTGTTCTCTTCCATTATGATTTGATGACCATCTTTCCTGTTGTGTTTAACTTCCTTTTTCTTTTTTGTGTGTATATCTATTATAGGTTATTTATTTGCAGTTACCATGAAATTTTGATATAGCAGTCTATATGTATACATGATTTAAGTTGCTCATCTCTTAATTTCAAATGCATTTCAAATATCTTGCATTTGTACACTCCTCCTCTTATAATTACTGGTTTTTATCCTGCATTTGTACACTCCTCCTTAATTATCCTGCATTTGTACACTCCTCCTCTTATACATAATGGTTTTCATATCACATTTGTGTGTAAATGATTTCCTACCTTTACTATATGTTTGCCTTTACCAGTGAGCGTTCCCATTTTGTAATTTTCTTCTTTCTAGTTGTGTGCTTTTATTTTCTGCCTAGAGAAGTTCCTTTAGCATTTGTTGTAAAGCTGGTTTGGTGGTGCTGAATTCTTTTAGTTTTGCTTGTCTGTAAAGCTTTTGATTTCTCCATCAAATCTGAAGGAGAGCCTTGCTGGGTAGAGTATTCTTGCTTGTAGGTTTTCCCCTTTCATTACTTTAACTATATTGCACCTCTCCCTTCTGGCTTACAGAGTTTCTGCTGAAAAATCATCTGATGGTCTTACGGGGATTGACTTGTATGTTATTTGTTGCTTTACCCTTGTTGCTTTAAATATTTTCTCTTTGTCTTTAATTTTTGTCAGTTTCATTACTCTGTGTCTCAGTGTGTTCCTCCTTGAATTAATCCTGTATGGGACTCTGTGCTACCTGGATATGGGTGACTGTTTCCTTTCCCATGTTAGGGAATTTTTCAGCTATTATCTCTTCAACTATTTTCTCAGGCCCTTTCTCTCCCTATGGGACCCCTATAATGTGAATGTTAGTACATTTGATGTTGTCTCAGAGGTCTCTTAAACTGTCCTCATTTCTTTTTACTCCTTTTTCTTTATTCTGTTCCATGGCAGTGATTTCCACCACTCTGTCTTCCAGCTCACTGATTCATTCTTCTGCCTCACTTATTCTGCTATTGATTTGTTCCACTGTATTTTTCATTTCAGCTATTGTATTCTTCAACTCTGTTTGATTGTTCTTTATATTTTCTAACTCTTTGCTAAAAGCTTGTAACTTCTTGCTCTGCACATCCGTTCTTTTCTCAAGTTCTTGGATCATCTTTACAATCATTACTCTGAACTCTTTCTTGGGTAGATTGCCTGTATCCACTTCACTTAGTTGTTCTTCTGGGGGTTTATCTTGTTCTTTCATCTGGAACGTATTCCTTTGCCATCTCATTTTGTTTAAATTTCTATTTGTATTTTTATGTATGTGGTATGTAAGTACCATTTCTTGACGTTGGATAAATGGTTCTCTATAAGGGATATCCTATGTGTCCCAGCAGTGTACTCCCCTCTCTTCACTCAAGGGCCTAGGACCAGCTGGGCTAGTCCTAGGTTCTGACTTGTGTTTGCAACTCAGTTCACCAGGCCGCAAGATCTTAGGTTTCTTGCTTCTGGTGACTGCCCCCTGGTGAGTGAGGCTGGGCTAGAGGCTTGTGTAGGTTTCCTGGTGGGAGGGCCTGGTGCCTTTGCACTGGTGGTTGGAGCTGAGTCTTGGCACTCTGGTGGTCAGGGAGGTACCAAGTGGTGTGTCTAGAGGTGGCTGTGGGCTCAGGACATCTTTAGGCAATCTATCTGCTGATGGGTGAGGCTGCGTTCCTACCCTGTTGTTTGTTTGGCCTGAGGCATCCCAGCACTGAAGCTTACAGGATGTTGGGTGGGACCAGGTCTTGATGCCAAGGACCTAAACTATCTAATTTCAGCCAGAGTTCACATAGGTCCCTGCTCTGTCTGCCACCACCTTTTATGACCCCAAACAGAGCCACAGTCACCCCCTGCCTCCCAAGGACACCCTTCAAGACCAGCAGGTACATCTGGCCCAGGCTCCTGTGGAGTCACTGCTTTTACCCTGGGACTTGGTGCATGTGGGACCTTTAGTTCACCCTCCAAGAGAGGAGTTTCTGTCTCCTCCAGTCCTGTGGGGCTCCTGCAGACAAGCCCTGCTGGACCTCAAAGCCAAATGCTCTGGGGGCTTCTCCTCCCAGTACCAAACCCCTGAGCTTGGGAGCCTGGTGTGAGGCTCAGTGTTCTCACTCCTGTGGGAGAACTCATACAGTATAACTGTTCTCCAGTTTGTGAGCTGCGAACCTGGGTCGTATGGTATTTGAGAATATCATGAGTGTGCTCCTCCTACCTTCTTGTGGTTTCTTCTTTATGTATTTGGATGAGGAATATATTTTTTGTAGATTCCACTCTTTTTTATTGATGGTTCCTTCACAGTTAGTTGTATTTTTGTGAGCTCATGAGAAGAGGTGAGCTCAAGGTCCTCCTACTCTGCCATCATTTTTCCCTCTCTCCTATGGCTTCTTAAAGCACTGTTTTTATCATCCTCATCACTGGCCCTAGGATGGCCTCCATTATGATATGTTTTAATAAAATATAAATTTATTGTCTGAAAAGTTATTTAAAAATAGTTATTTATTTAGTTATTTAAAAATAGTTATTTAAAAATAGTGAGACCACTATTCAGCTCTCATTACAGACTGTCACCTCAATGTCTCTGTTTCTAATGTAAGTTGGAGTTACTGTTTCAAAAAAAATACAGAGAAGTTGATCTCCTTTTTAAGATGTGATAAATATCACTAGGGAATGTAGAATAAATAAAATAAATGTAAATAGCCTTGATATGAAAACCCCATTAAGCTTAAAATCAAGGCCATGTTTTCATACAAACAATAGCCAGTGTTCTGTTGGAACATTTCTGTGTGAGAGTTTTCCCAAAGTTTACAAAGATTAACATTTAATCTCTTAAAGCTGATTTATTCAGATAAAGAAGTAGGTGTATAATCTAACTCCCACAGCAGATAATCATATTATAATTAAGTTCTAGGTTAAAATAAGTATACCATGTGTAAAAAACCTCAACAAAATATTAGCAAACCAAATGCAATAATACACTAAAAGGATCATTTATCATTATCAAGTGAGTTTTACCCCAGGGTTGCAAGGATGGTTCAATGTCTGCAGATCAATCAATGTGGTATATCACATAAACATATTGAAGAATAAAACTCATATGATGATCTCAATAGATGCAGGAGAAGATTGTGACAAAGTTCAGCATACATTTATGACAAAAAAAAATCTCCAGAAAAAAGGTATGAAGGAAACATATCTCAACATAATAAAGGCATATACACAACAAGCCCATGTGTAACATAATACTCAATGATGAAAAGATGAAAACATTTCCTCCAAGATCTGGAACAAAACAAGGATGCCCACTCTCACCACTTTTAGTATTGGAAGTCCTAGCCACAGTCCTAGCAAACAGACAAGAAAAAGAAATAAAAGAAATCCAGTTTGGAAGGGAGAAGTAAAACTACCACTGATTGCAAATGACATGATACTATAGAAGGACAATTCTCAAGATACCACGAAAAAAGTACTAGAACTCATGAATGATCTCAGTCAAGTTGCAGGACATTATACAAAATTAATATACAGAAATCTGTTGCATTTCTATATACCAACAATGAACTATCAGAAAGAAAAATTTTTTCTAAGATTCTATTTACAATTGCATCAAAAAGAACAAAATACATGGGAATAAATCTAACTAAAGAGGTAAAATATCTGTATTTGGAAAACTATAAGACAGTGAGGAAAGAAATGAAGATGACACAAATAGATGGAAATATATATAATGTTCATGAATAGGAAAAATTAATATTGTTAAAATGACCATACTACTCAAGGCAATCTATAGATTCAGTTCAATCCCTATCGGAATACCAATGGCATTTTTGGTTTTTTCATAGAGCTAGTACAAATAATTCTAAATTTTGTATGGAAAGACAAAAGTCAAAATAGTCAAATAGTCAAAACAATCTTAAGAAAGAAGAACAAAGCTGGAGGTATGCTCCCTGATTTCAAACTATACTACAAAGCTACAGTCATCAAAATCTTACAGTACTGGCACAAAAATAGACATATACATCAATGGACCAGAATAGAGAGCCCAGAAATAAACCGACATTTTTATGGTCTATTAATGTACAACAAAGGAGGCATATGATGAGAATATACAATGGGGAAAAGACATCCTCTTCAGTAAATGATTTGGGACAGTTGGACAGCTATATGCAAAAGAATCAAACTGCATTACTCTCATGCCATGCACAAAAATAAATTCAAAACAGATTAAGGAGTTTGTAAGACATGCAATCAAATAAAAGTGGACATTTTGAGACTTTCTTCTCACAAAATTGCTCTTTTCATTACAATTTTCACTTTTTGAAATTAAATAGGTATTATAATTTCAGATTGGGGAAAGGTGAAAAATGCATATGAGATTTGGGTTTTTAAAAATTATTTAAAAATAAATTTAGCTAAACACAGTTTTAAAAAGGTAGCTAGATTTCTATTTACCTAACTTATGGTCCCAAATAGCCATCAGTTAATCATTTATTCCCTTATCTTACATAGTACACTTCTCCTTGATCACATAGATTGTGAGATACAAAAGATCATAGAAAAAAATTAAACTCTTTCACGTACCAAATATTTGTTGTGTACCTATTGTGTACCAAACACTATCCTAAACATTAGGGATAGTGCAAATAGCATTTTAAGTTTTTAGTTAATATTTCAAAACATGATTTTCAAATAAAAATATCAATGTACCAAAACCAAATGGACCATCATTGCAATTCTTTTTCGGTGAATATCATGCAGTCATACATACAATGCTGCTACTTCCTAGGAAAGAAAAGCAGCTTTGTAGATATCTAGCAAAGATCTTTAAAAAAAGAGTAGCCTGAGAACTAGGAGAACCAAGTGTCATGGACGAAATGGTGTCACGGGCCTCAATGGAGAAATGGATTATCAGAAGTAGAGAGTGGTCAACAATTTCAAATGAAATAAGGTCACTGGCTTTGCCAAGCAGAAATTCATTGGTGTCTGTTATCAAATATGAGTGAGCACATGACAAATAGCAATGGTTGATGGAGTAAGGAGAATGAGTCAGTGGGTACAGATTACTCATTTAAAAAAAGTTGTGAAAGGAAAGGTGAAGAGGATAGTGGAAAGCTGAGAAAGAGGTTTGTTCATACTTTTTAGTATGAAGAATAAGCATGATTTTAGGTTTAGGAGGATAGCTACTGGGAAGGAGAAATGAAACATGTAGGAGAATAAAGAGTGGGAATTTCTTGGGACAAGGAGAAAAAGGGTTTAGCTGTAAAGTTTAGAGCTGAAAGTCCACCTTCTAAAATTAAAAAGTGGAAGATTAAAATGGGTAAATAAGGATAAATAATAATAATAATGGTAAGTAATAAGGTAATGTTGACATTATTTGAAATATGTATACACACACACACACTCATACATACACACAGATACACATACGCATGTATATCTCTGTTCAAAGTCCTTGATATGTTGTAATAGGCACTATTATTATCCTTATTTTATTGATGAGTAAGCTGAGACACAGATGGGTTAATAATTTGCAGAAATTATACAATTACTAAGGAGGAGAGCCATGATTTGAACTAAGGAATCATTTTAGAGTCCAGATTCTTATCTACTACATCTCAATAAAGCTGATTAATTCTGTAAATGAAAATGAGAAAAACTGAGGATATTTTCTTAACCCTTCTATTTTTGGCCTGTAAGATAAGGAGAAAATACATTTACTGAGAATTATGAGGACAGGAATAGAAAGAGTTTTATGATGATGGCAAAGAAAACTATGGAATCATATGTTTCTGTGTGTTTTCTCTCATAAAATACCTTTACTTTGGAATGAGAAACTAATAAAATTTTTGTGGAATTTTAGTAGGTACTTACCAGAAAGATCAGTTACTAAATTTTCTGATTTAGTTACTAAATTTTTAGGTTGTAGAGTTCAATTCTTACCTATGAGATTTTTCAAAATTAGCAGAGGTCTTAATACTTTTAAAACCTCAGAACATATTAGCATTTAAGACAAGACATTTTTATTTTCCATTAAGGAATCAAAAACAAGTGTTCTACATATAACTAGTTCCAACTCTATGTATATGTTTTCTCCTAAAAGTAATCTACTGGTCCCTGCCTTTGAATATTGTATTAGTTTGCTAACACAGACGAGGAGGCTTAAACAAGAAAACTCATTTTCTCACAGTTCTGGTGGCTGGAGGTCCAAGATCAAAGTGTCGGCAGGTTTGGTTTCTTCTGAGGCCTCTCTTCTTGGCTATCTTCGTGCTGTGTCCTCACATGGTCTTTGCTGTGTTGTCTGTGTCCTAATATCTTCCTCTTATAAGGATATCAGTCATATTGAATTAGAGCCCACCCATATTACCTTATTTTCTCCTCTTTGAAGGCCCTATCTCCAAATACAGTCACATTCTGAGGGTACTGGGAGTTAGGATTTTAGCACATAAATTTAGGGGATTGGGGAAGGGGACACAATTTGATCCATAACAAAGAACATTAAAAAAATCTTATATGTTTGTTCGTCTGTCTGGTCAGAACAAGAGTGGGATTACTTCAAGAGCAGGTTTGAGCTATCCTTTTCCCTCAGCATCCTTAGCACTCTGGAATAAAAACTCATAATGATGAGCTTTGATAGTAAAGAAAAATGAATATCAGTCCAACAAGGAAAGAATGAAGTTAAAAATAATTGGCACATTTAGTGTTCTAGGAATCAGGGGAAAAAAAGTAAGTCAGCAACCCTTCTGCACTGTGACTTTGTCAAAACAGCAACAAACTCTCTTCAGTGGCTGCTTCAGACTGAATTAAGATTCATTTCACCCTTACAATCAAAAACTGCTGATGCTTAACTGGAATAGTTTGGGCCAGGCACTGTGGTAAAGCGCTCTATTGTCACTGTTTTCATTAATACTCATACAAACTGATGGTTAATGCAAATATTTTCCTAATTTTCAGTTAAGGCTTAAACAGATTATATTACAGTGGTGAACAGAACCTAAACTTGCATCCAAGCCTCACTTATTCCAAAGTCCATGATTTTAATCTTAACAGAATACTAACTTACCAAATATCTCTGGTATCAATAGACATTATGAGGACTGGATAATGTGACCCAGATTTTGATATTACCAAAATTCATAAGACAAATCTCTAAAAACCTAATTTTGTGATGGCAATGGGTAAAGAAAGATTTAGATATCATATTTGAACCTTTAAATATGATTTGTAACTCTTTAATACAAAATACTAGTAGTCCCAAAATCGTGCAAATGACACTATTGATTTTGTGGAATTTCAGTGGCAGTGCTGCATGAAATGGTTTGTTGCATTAAACGTGTAAAATTGCGCTACATGGGGCATAAGTCATGAGAAGATGTGACTCAATAAAAGTGGCTTTATTAGCATTATTGACCAAAAATGTTACCTGATTCATGATGGTTAACAAAGAGAAGATTTATTTGGCTTATGGCTCATGTTTTCAATGCTAACCATTTTTGCCAGTATTATCATACTTAAATTACATTATTTCTGACGTTCCAAGTGAAGAGTGCTGAAGAAATAGGAAATCACATTTCCCATAATACTTAGCGTAATATATTAAATGCACTATATATATATATATATATTTTTTTTTTTTTTTTTTTGCTGTACGTGGGCCTCTCACTGTTGTGGCCTCTCCCGTTGCAGAGCACAGGCTCTGGATGCGCAGGCTCAGTGGCCATGGCTCATGGGCCTAGCCGCTCCACGGCTGGGATCTTCCCGGACCGGGGCACGAACCTGTGCCCCCTGCATCGGCAGGCGGACTCTCAATCACTGCGCCACCAGGGATGCCCCATAATAAATATTTTTGAAACAAATGAAATAAAGGAAAAGCAAAAGAATTGATACATGAGCATTATTTATTAATCTATTCACACCTAAAGTCAAGAGTAACTGCTCATGTTAACAAAGGATATTTTCATATCAGTGAAATAAAACACTTCAATACTTTCTATGAAGAATAAATAAATATGATGTATATGGTTTTCTAAAACCATATACTAAAGTCCTGCTAAAGAGATGAGTGCAAGTAAAAACATATTATTACTTATTAAATGATAGAACCTTTAATATTTCATTTTAAATGAGAGTAAGCAGATTGTGTTCTTGGTAGATACTAAAAGAATATTTGACAAATTGAATTAAATAAGGCAAGAATAAAAAGGCTAATTTAACAGAGTCTATAGGGAGGTGATAATTTCAGACTGCAATATTATCTTGTGCAAAAGTATTAAACTACTTGATAACTGTGATTCTGTCTCCTCAAAGATAAGAAAATATTAAGTTTAGGTAAAGCTTATCTTTTTTAGGATAATTCAATCCAGACACTAAATTCTTTTCTAGCTTTACTACTAAACCAATCACTCTTGTAAGGAACTCAGTAATAAAAGAAGCCCATAGTGTATACTCACCAAGTAAGGTAAACAGTGATATGGATTTGATTTATATGCTATGTCTAAGAAATTTCGTGCACAGCAGAAACAGGAATGGCATATGTGGATGTAACTGCAAGTCATATTATGAAGTCAGTTGTATTTTAAGAATCCATCTGTTACCGGATGATTTTAAAGTAAGATAAATGTTTGTTGGCTTAATACTATTCTCAGAAAAAATATTAATAACCTGATTTATAAGCAAAAGTCATCAGTTAATCCTTATGGTTATTGGTCAGACTTCATTATAATGTGACAAAACTAGTAGTTCAGACTATCTACTCTAGAAAGCCCCTTTCATCATCCTGACTGGTAGAGATTTCATTTTACTCTGAGTGCCTGTAAAAGTCTGTTTATACTCATACTACCCCTTGTGTCATACTAACTTGTAGTTATTTCTGCTGGTAAAATTTTCTCTACTACCTTGTAAATTCCAAGAGGGCAAGAATCTTGATTTTCAGAGAGCATAAGATTCCTTCCTTTGTGAATATCACTAATTGCTTAGTAAGTCCCAGCAAGTCTGCAGCCAGGGTCAGACTGCCGCAAAGGCATTTGTACAACAGTCAACACAGTGTCCTGAGGGCCTACAGTGGGCTGGGCTGGAGATACACTGATGGGCAAGGCACATTGTCTGCCCTCTTACAACAAAGAAGCTGTATCAATAAAAAGAAAATAATATTATAAATAAGGCTAGAAGCAAATTGTGCAAACTGGGAAGACGTGCTTATCTCTGACTTCATGGATGTGTGTGTGTACCATGTGGGTATCGAGAAAGCGAAACTGAAGTGTGACGTGTGAACACAAGTTAAGTAAGTGAAATACAGGTAAGGAAACAGCACATTCAATATTTATCTAGAGGTAAGAGAGAGAATGTCTCACTCGATACCTTCCAACTGTTTAGCAGAGTAGACATTTAATAAATCCGAATAGAATTATTTAATTTGGGTATACATTCAGAAGATAGACTTATCCTCCCTTATCTCTGAATCTGTGTTCATATATGCAAATTACACAGAAAGAATCCCCTGCATTCGAGTACGTGGAAAACTTATGCATTGATTTACACTTCCTATAGCTTAAATAACTCATTTGTCATTAATACCTCTTCAGAATGACAGACTGTATTATGTAATGTGCTAAATACAAATATCAGTCACAGTTTGCTCCCTTGCATTGTGAATACATTTTAATAATAGCAATGGAGGTAAATCAGAGTGTGAGGAAAATGTTACGGAGTTTACAAAATAAATTATAAATAAGAGTCTAATGCTATATGAGAGGTCTTTAATCAATTACTGAATTTGGCTTCTGAGTATAAATACATGGCTCATGTCATTCTGGTGGAAATTGCTTGGAAAATTATGCTTCTATTTTTATTAATTTTGAAACAAATGTTCATCTTTTCTCTGAACTCTGTTCTCTGCTTAACATTGGTAGAGGAGAAAGGTTATTGTAGATGTCTTTTTTGAATGGTGACTAAATTAATCTTATTTTCTATTATTATCTATTAGGTGAAACTAACAGGCACTTTTCACAGACATTAGCTGTTCCAGACTTCAGTACTCCTGTCATCCTAACCATGCACGTTACTATATGATGACCTGCCTTGCCAATTCATTTCATCCTGTCTAGCCCATTCAAATCCCAGGGTTTTGTGAATATAGCAAAAACACAGAACTTTACATTCTACAAAGGTTTTGCCATTTCAGATTTTATGGCTTAATGAATAATTCTGTTCTTAGCCATCACTCTACACAGATAGGTGTCTAAGCAACATTATCCTGCAGATTCAAAAGGGATGAGACAAAAGGAACTTATGAAAATGTGCTTTATTACATGATAAAGGTATTCCTGTATATCTGATGCATACTTATATTAATACCAACATTCCTTTTTATTTTTTTTTCAGGTTTTATTTAGTGTTGTTTCTATCTTGGCACTCAACCAAACTTAAATTGTCAGCAGCCCTGAAGTTGCAAAGGATGGAACACTTTGGATCTTTGGAAAATCAAATGCTTCTAAAGATAAGAATTCATTCTGTTATCTTGAATATATTACTGTCTATTGTTTTTTTATTTTTTAAATTGGAGTATAATTGCTTTACAATGTTGTGTTAGTTTCTGCTGTACAATGCAGTGAATCAGCTATATGTATACCTATATTCCTCTCCCTCTTGGACGTCCCTCCCATGCACCCATCTAGGTCATCACAGAGCACTGAGCTGAGCTTCCTGTGCTTTATAGAATGTTCCCACTAGCTATCTATTTTATGCATGGTAGTGTATATATGTCAATCCTAATCTCCCAATTCGTCCCACCCGCCCTTTCCCCCCGTGTCCACATATCCTTTCTCTATGTCTGTGTCTCTATTCCTGCCCTGCAAATATGTTCATCTGTACCATTTTTCTACATTCCACATATGTGTTAATATACGATATTTGCTTTTCTCTTTCTGGCTTACTTCACTCTGTATGACAGACTTTAGGTCCATCCACATCTCCACAAATGACCCAATTTTGCTCCTTTTTATGGCTGAGTAATATTCCATTGTATATATGTACCACATCTTCTTTATCCATTCATCCATTGTTGGACATTTAGGTTGTTTCCATGTCCTGGCTATTGTAAATAGTGCTGCAATGAAAATGGGGGTACATGGTTCCTTTTGAATTATGGTCTTCTGAGGGTATATTCCCAGTAGTGGGATTGCTGGGTCATATGATGATTCTATTTTTAGTTTTTTAAGGACCTCCATACTATTCTCCATAGTGGCTTTATCAATTTACATTCCCACCAACAGTGCAAAAGGGTTCCCTTTTCTCCACACCCTCTCCAGCATTTATTGTTTGTAGATTTTTTGATGATGGCCATTCTGACCTGTGTGAGGTGATACCTCATTGTAGTTTTGACTTGCATTTCTCTAATAACTAGTGATGTTGAGCAGATTTTCATGTGCTTGTTGGCCATCTGTATGTCCTCCTTGGAGAGGTGTCTATTTAGGTCTTCCAACCATTTTTTTGATTGGATTGTTTGGTTTTTTTGGTATTGAGCTCCATGAGCTGTTTATGTATTTTGGAGTTTAATCCATTGTCTGTTGCTTCATTTGCAAATATATTCTCCCATCCTGAGGGTTGTCTTTTCATCTTGTTTATGCTTTCCTTTGCTGTGCAAAAGGTTTTAAGTTTTATTAGGTCCTATTTGTTTATTTTTGTTTTTATTTTTATTACTCTAGGAGGTGGGTCAAAAAAGATCATGCTGTGGTTATGTCAAAGAGTGTTTTTCCTATGTTTTCCTCTAAGAGGTTTATAGTGTCCGGTCTTCCATTTAGGTCTTTATTCAGTTTTGAATTTATCTTTGTGTATCATGTTAAAGAATGTTCTAATTTCATTCTGTTACATGTAGCTGTCCAGTTTTCCCAGCACCACTTATTGAAGAGGCTGTCTTTTCTCCATTGTATATTCTTGCCTCCTTTGTCATAAATTAGGTGACCATATGTGTGTGGGTTTATCTCTGGGCTGTCTATCCTGTACCATTGATCTGTATTTGTGTTTTTGTGCCAGTACCATCCTGTCTTGATTACTCTAGCTTTGTAGTATAGTTTGAAGTTGGGGAGCCTGATTCTTCCAGCTCCATTTTTCTTCCTCAAGATTGCTTTTACCCTTCAGGGTCTTTTGTGTTTCCATACAAATTGTAAAAATTTTTTGTTCTAATTCTGTGAAGAATGCCATTGGTAATTTGATAGGAATTGCATTGAATCGGTAGGTTGCTTTGGGTATTTTTTTCACAATATTGATTCTTCTAATCTAAGAAGAATCCATCTGTTCATGGTATATTTCTCCATCTTTTTATGTCATCTTAGATTTCTTTCATCAGTGTTTTATAGTTTTTTGAGTACAGGTCTTTTGCCTCCTTAGGTAGGTTTATTCCTAGGTATTTTATTATTTTTGTTGCAATGGTAAATGGGATTGTTTCCTTAATTTCTCTTTCTGATCTTTTGTTGTTAGTGTATAGGAATGCAAGGGATTTCTGTGCATTAATTTTGTATCCTGCAAACTTACCAAATTCATTGATTAGTTCTAGTAGTTTTCTGATGGCATCTTTAGGATTTTCTATATATAGTATCATGTCATCTGCAAACAGTGACAGTTTTACTTCTTATTTTCCAATTTGTATTCCTTTTATTTCTTTTTCTTCTCTGATTGCTGTGGCTAGGACTTCCAAAACTATGTTGAATAAGAGTGGTGAGAGTGGACATCCTTGTCTTGTTCCTGATCTTAGTGGAAATAATTTCAGTTTTTCACCATTGAGAATGATGTTTGCTGTGATTCTGTCATATATGTCCTTTATTATGTTGAGGAAGATTCCCTCTATGCCCACTTTCTGGAGAGTTTTTATCATAAATGGGTGTTGAATTTTGTCAAAAGCTTTTTCTACATCTATTGAGATGATCATACGGTTTTCAATCCTTAATTTGTTAACATGGTGTATCACATTGATTGATTTGCATATACTGAAAAAAACTTGAATTCCTGGGACAAATCCCACTTGATCATGGTGTATGATCCTTTTAATGTGTTGCTGGATTCTGTTTGCTAGTATTTTGTTGGGGAATTTTGCATCTATTACAGTGATATTGGTCTGTAATTTTCTTTTTTTGTTGTATATTTGTCTGGTTTTGGTATCAGGGTGATGATAGCCTCATAGAACGAATTTGGGAGTGTTCCTCCCTCTGCAACTTTTTGGAAGAGCTTGAGAAGGATAGGTATTAGCTCTTCTCTAAATGTGATAGAATTCGCCTGTGAAGCCATCTGGTCCTGGATTTTTGTTTGCTGGATTTTTTGTGTGTGTGTGTGGTACACGGGCCTCTCACTGTTGTGGCCTCTCCCGTTGCGGAGCACAGGCTCCGGACGCGCAGGCTCAGCAGCCATGGGGCACGGGCCTAGCCGCTCCGTGGCATGTGGGATTTTCCCGAACTGGGGCACGAACCTGTGTCCCCTGCATCGGCAGGCGGACTCTCAACCGCTGTGCCACCAGGGAAGCCCTTGCTGGAATATTTTTAATTACAGTTTCAATTTCATTACTTTGATAAGTCTGTTTATATTTTCTAATTCTTCCAGGTTTGTTTAGTCTTGGAAAATTGTACCTTTCCAAGAATTTGTGCATTTCTTCGAGGTTATCCATTTTATTGGCACATAATTGCTTGTAGTAGTCTCTTATAATCTTTTGTATTTGTACAGTGTCAGTTGTAATTTCTCCTTTTTCATTTCTAATTTTATTGGTTTGCGTTCCCTTTTTTTCTTGATGAGTCTGGCTAAAGGTTTATCAATTTTATCTTTTCATAGAACCAACTTTTAGTTTTATTGAATTTTGTTATTGTTTTCTTCATTTATAGATTCATTTATTTCTGCTCTGATCTTTATGATTTCTTTCCTTCTACTGACTTTGGGTTTTCTTTGTTCTTCTTTCTCTAGTTGCCTCAGGTGTTAGGTTAAATTGTTTATTTGAGATTTTTCTTGTTTCTTGAGGTGAGATTGAATTGCAATAAACTTCCCTCTTAGAACTGCTTTTGCTGTGTCCCACAGGTTTTAGGTCATAGTGTTTTTGTTGTCATTTGTTTCTATGTATTTAGTTATTTCCTCTTTGATTTCTTCAGTGATCTCCTGGTTATTTTGTAGCGCACTGTTTAGCCTCCATGTATTTGTGTTTTTTACGTTTTTTCCCCATGTAATTGATATCTAATCTCATAGCCTTGTGGTCAGAAAAGGTGCTTGATATGATTTCAATTTTCTTAAATATACTGAGGCTTGATTTGTGACCCAGGATGTGATCTATTCGGCAGAATGTTCTGTGTGCACTTGAGAAGAAAGTGTATTCTGCCACTTTTGGGTGGAATATCCTATAAATATTAATAAAATCTATCTGGTCTGTTGTAACATTTAAAGCTTGGGTTTCCTTATTTATTTTTTGTTTGGATGATCTGTCCATTGGTAAAAGTGGGGTGTTAAAGTCCCTACTATTACTGTGTTACTGTTGATTTCCCCTTTTATGGTTGTTAGCCTTATGTATTGAAGTGCTCCTATTTTGGGTGCATAAATATTTATAATTGTTATATCTTCTTATTGGATTGATCCCTTGATCATTATGTAGTGTCCTTCCTTATCTCTTGTAACAGTCTTTATTTTAATGGCTATTTTATCTGATATGAGTATTGCTACTCCAGCTCTGTTTTGATTTCCATATACATAGAATATCTTTTTCCATTGCCTCACTTTCAGTCTGTATGTGCCCGTAGGTCTGAAGTGAGTCTCTTGTAGACAGCATATATATGGGTCTTGTTTTTGGATCCATTCGGCTAGTCTGTGTCTTTTAGTTGGGGCATTTAATCCATTTACGTTTAAGGTAATTATCAATATGTATGTTCCTATTACTATTTTCTTAATTATTTTAGTTTGTTTATGTGGGTCTTTTTCCTCTCTCGTGTCTACTGCCTAGAGAAGTTCCTTTAGCATTTGTTGTAGAGCTGGCTTGGTGGTGCTGAATTCTCTTAGCTTTTGCTTGTCTGTAAAGCTTTTGATTTCGCTGTCGTATCTGAATGAGATCCTTGCTGGGTAGAGTAATCTTGGTTGTAGGTTTTTTGCTTTCATTACTTTAAGTATATTCTGCCACTCCCTTCTGGTCTGCAGAGTTTCTGCTGAAAAATCAGCTGATAACCTTATAGGGATTCCCTTGTACGTTATTTTTTGCTTTTCCCTTGTTGCTTTTAATGTTTTCTTAGTATTAATTTTTTGTTAGTTTGATTAATATGTGCTGAGCGTGTTCCTCCTTGGGTTTATTTCCTTTCCCATGTTAAGTAAGTTTTCAACTATAATCCCTTTGAATATTTTCTCAAACCCTTTCTTTTTCTCTTCTTCTTCTGAGACCCCTATAATTTGAATGTTGTTGCGTTTAGTGTTGTCTCAGAGGTCTCTGAGATTGTCTTTAATTCTTTTGATTATTTTTTCTTTATTCTGCTCCTCGGCAGTTATTTCCACCATTCTGTCTTCCAGTCTATTGTTTTTTTCATTTCTTCCCTCACTTACTTTTGCTACTCATATTAACATATTCTATTATTATCGAACGAGTACCTTCTGTCACGTAATTCCAAGAAAAATCTCCTACAGTGTCCAGAAGATATATCAGTTGAGTGTATTAGCTCAATAAATACTGTTAAATAATTGAAGAGCTATCATTCTCTTCACCCACAGTTGTCCCTCTCCTTAGGGACCCTCTACTTTCTTCATTTACACTATTTGAAAGTTTGAAGGGAGAAATCACATCAGTTTTTGAAAATCTTTGTATGCTATAGTGGTCATTTTGTATACTGGCCAGATTAACTTATAATGATGTAGCTTTAAAAAACAATGAGTCAGTTACGGAAAATTAAGGCAAAAACTCAAAATAGTTTATGCTAGTTGAGTGCTTACTAAATACTAGGTACTATTCTTTTTTATTTATTTTATTTCAGCCACACCAAGTGGCTTGAAGGATCTCAGTTCCCTGACCAGGGATTGAACCCAGGCCATAGCAGTGAAAGCCTGGAATCCTAACCACTAGGCCACCAGGGAACTCCCAATACTAGGCACTATTCTAAGCAACATATGTTATTAAATCTTTGAATCTCATCAGTCCTTGAGATTGCAACTAGCATTATATCTTTCTTTCTGAAAGAGGAAATGGAGGCAAGGAGAGGTGAATTATTTACCCAAAGATATAGCTTGTAAGTGTTGAACAGTGAAGGAGGGGCTGGGTTGAATCTAGGTAGATATCCTGGTTCTAGAATCCCTGCTTCTAACCAGTATCCTATACTACCTCTCATACTTTCTCATAGAAGCTTAAGTTTCTACACTCCTTCCCCCTAATAATTACAACAGTCCAGCCAGGCAAGCATTATAAGTCAAAGAATTGCTTTTACTCTGCAAATGAAGCTTTAATACAAGTCCTTTCACAACCTAATTATATGGCTGGCACATAGCAAGTTCATAATAGCTATTTTTATTACCCACTAAGTGATGAGTTCTCTTTTAGGTTATAAAGGGTATAGAAAAGGGTATATGCAGTGAACTGTGCCTAGAAGAACTTGACATTTCTTTGAGGAGATAATATAGACAAGAATGAAACAAAAGAAAAGCATGTGGCAGTAATTAAGGGAGTGATAAGGATGTGTGAAGCACACATGACAAATCCTGAATGTTGTTTAAGAGGGAGATCACTCTGGCTTGCAGTTCTAGAAAAAACCCACATCTCTTAATGCTCTGGAGGGATGTGAACTGAATGATAAAAATCCCACAAAGTCAAGACCAGCTGAACAGCCATAAAATCTCTTCCATTCTAGTTAAACATGAGTATGGAATTTTAGAAAAGAGTATGTACATTCTTGAGACAAAAAAGTGTGCGTAGGTCTGGAGGAAAGGGTCAATTTTACACAGTAGAGAGATTTCTGGTGAGATGGAGCAACTAGATTGAGATCATACGACACCTGGAGAAGACGTAAATAAATTACAATTTGAGATTCAGTATTTTAGAGAGTAATTCAATGAAAGCATTGTTCATGATAGATAGAAACTTTTAAAAAATTACGTCAGGGAAAGGGAAAGTACAAAGAAGATCAACAGTTATTCCGAAATGAAGGAATGAAAACATGGTCTATAATGATGACAATGAATAGGAAAAGTACTTGATGAATAAATGGTTCAGGTGAAACAGGAGTAGAGGAAGTAAAAAATAGTAATAAGTGAGTTTAGATTCTGATTGGGAATAAAAGTAATGATTTTACTAACAATGAAAATAGGAAGGGTTCTGATTTTTAGGTGGGAAAACAACTTTGGTATGTTATGAGTTTACATTAATAATATAAAAAGGAAAATTTCACTAAATGTCTAGAGATTTCACACTATTCCATTAATGAGGAGATAAACTGGCAAATTTGGACTTGGGATAATAATAGTGAAGATCCCAGTATGAATCATCACAATGATTGAACTCTCTAAAAGGGAAAATATGGCCATCCATATTTTTCTGCAGGAACTGCACTTGTACAGTCAGAAACAAAATATAGGGAGGAACATTCGATAGTATAGGAAAATGATAGGAAAATATTAAATGACTCATCCCTTGGTTCAGGTCTGGAAAAACTGTGGTCAACAGAGAACTAATTGAATAATGAAGTAAGAAGTGTATGATAGTAATTATAATTCAGATAAAGGAAAAAGCATGCTAATAGATATGATAACATAGGCTTGATGCAATATCATCAAAATGTGTTCAGAGAGGAAGGACACTAAGTTCAAGGACTTTAGATAGAAGTGCCAAAAAGTGATGTGATCCAGGCTGTCATCGAGCTATTGAAGAAAGTGAAAATAGAGATCGAGAGTTGAGAAGTGTTACTGAAAATTGTGGGGAGATTGATAAGTGCACTAGAGCAACAATAAGAATGCTATCATCCAAGAAAGATTGCATGAGAGGGAAGGGAAAGAAAAAGGAAGACTACTGGTTTAAATTGTCTAAGGAGATGGAAAGGAAGCTTGGTATGTAGTTGGAGGAGAGTATTGGCTAACATTTAGTTTTATCAGCATGTCAGTAAAATAGAACTGCATATTGAAAATTATACTTTGTAGAAATCTAAAACAAGTTAACGAGGTTTGCAAGAGCTGAAAATATTCATTTGAATATGGCATGAAGTATTACTGAGACTGCTATTCTGCAAGAGTGACAAAGCCACATACTGTTTTATAGTAGGTGTTGCAAATAAGACTACTGAAAAATTCTGGAATATAATTTATCTTATGCCATTTTTAAGGCAACATAATTAAAACTCAAGGAAAAATCTGTACATCGATTTCTGTCTTAGGAAATTTATATTCACAAACCATTTATAATGGTTTGTTTTAGGATAACTTCTTTGGACATTCTCTCTCTCTCTCTCTCTCTCTCTCTTTCAGCACTTTTAACCAGATATGTGATACTGAAAAGCTCAGAACAGCAAGTTGAATATGTAAATGATACTTCTTGATTTCCAGTAAACTTGGTTTTTTAGGCTTATGATTTGAGAATAAACAAAGCACATCTCAGTGAGTATATGAAATTGAAACACGTTGCCCTTTCAAATAATAACAGGCATCTTCACTCCTACAAATTATAACAATATTTCAAGAGGAACCTTGGATTTACTTGTTTCCTTGTCTATTTCTACAGGTGCTCTACTGTTTTCTTAAGAATTCTGAATTCACCATACAGCCCCTCAAAGACCTACTTATAATGCATAGTTCATTGATTTCATCTGCTGAATTCATGCCATAGATCTCTCAAAAGGAAAGGAAAGTTCTAATATGTATACTTTCTTTTATTACTTTCTATGAACAATGCCTCTTCTAACACTATAGCACAGATTTTTTTTCTTTAGTTGCCATTTACAACTTCCTCATTCAAGTCAAAACTATAGAAAATTTTTTTCAGTCACATTGCTTACATAGAAATGAGGGGCAATTAAAGTGGCTTAATAGCAACTAATCACAAGAGACTTGTGAGAAAAAAATCAGCATTATTTGAGCTAAGTCTGAAAAAGTTTATACCCTTGAAGGTGACAGAATCAGTTCCATGCCTTAAATCCACTAACCTTTCCATAGTTTTGTTATATCTTTTTCCCACTAGATAATCCTTTTCTGTCTCATTTTATTTCTTTGCCATCAAACATAGATTGACTTATACCTCATGTGTAAAGCCAGATATTATTGGCATTGATCACTATTGGTTGTCAAGAAACATTATAAGACAAATAGAACAAAAAAGAAAGTGAGTTTCGAAAAGCCTGGCTAAATTTTCATGTATTATTTAGGAAATACTGGAGATAGGCTAATAATCAGTTATACAACTGTGTTGATTGCAGAAGTTGCAAATTCTTCCTTTCCATGTATGTGGGCAACCCCTTTGCAGTTCTTCCCATCAGTGTGAGTTCATTCTTCCATCCCCTGAATATGGACTTGGCTACGTGACTTGGATTGACCAATGAGACATTAGTAAACATGACCTTTAAGATGTTTGTTGGATCCAGCTCTTTCTTGACACTCGGAGGCTGTCCCAAGATGGCCTGTTGGATAGTGAGAGATTTGTGGCCCAGTAACCCAGAAGACAGCCTGCCAACTGTCACACATATGAGGGTGGCCATCCTTGATCATCCAGCCACCATCTGATCTACAAGCTGGCCAGAGATCTGAAAAGCTAACACAGAACAGAAGAACCACCCAGCCAACCCATATAATAGTGGGATAAATGAGCAGGTTTTGTTTTTTTTTAAAGCGAAACACTGAATTCTGGGATGGTTTGTTAAACAAGTCTAGCTGATATAAACTAATCTCTCAACTAAACTAGGGATCAGAAAAGAAATATATGTAATTATGTTTAAACTGACATTTAACACAAAAATGATCCTGATCAGGGATTAGTAATCTCACTATCCCCACCCTCACTCACCTACTGACACCTTATTTTGCAGTGATCCAATATTGGGACATTTATTTATATCTGAATCACTATCTGTTCCCAAAGTCCACCTCAAATCTCTACAATTGCTCTGTCCTCTAAGAGCTGTATCAATTTGCCAGTCTCCTATTCATCCTTCTCTCAATTCCTAATCAGACTCACTAAAATGCTTTGAGAGTCCATAATAGGTTTCTAGTTTTATGATAAACATTGGCCCTAACTCTCTTTCACATGGACATGGTCCAGCAGTTTCTGATTATGCAAACAGAAACCTTGTCAGACCATCTAACATGATCTACCAGGGCAGTCTCTTGAGCCTGAACACCTTGCAGAAAACTTTTCGGCTACTTTCTTGGTAAGTCTGTGATTCTCAACATGGGAATCCTAGTATTTGCCCATGTTTCTTGGGAATATTGTTGTCAGCTATTTGGACACATATAAGAAGAACTGGGCAGCATTCAACCTGTGAATAATCCTAACACTGTTGACTGAAGATTCTTGAGTTCTTGTAAGTTATCTGCCTCCAAGACCTGAACCACACTGTGTATTGACTTTGTAGAACTTCAATAGAATGTTCTACACATTTTTTTTTCTCTAGCATAATGCTCCTCATGAATTTTTCTACTCCTTATATTAAGAAGCCTCTACCCACGGTTCCAATGTCTCTTGTTCAAGTACGTCATTACCTTCTGGATTTGGCCTTGGTTGATGTTGTGGGGTAAGAGACTTTAGAATAATCACGCCATCCCAAAACATGACACTTTAGCATGAGGATTATTTTGAGCTGAAGCAAACTGGGACACGGCAGATGCAGGAGAAGCTCTCTGCTCTCCTCCTATCCACCTGAAAAGTGGACATAAATTTCCCTTTTCAAGGTGTCCCCTCTCTTGTACCAGGAACAATCATCATCACCGGATATGAAGATAACACTGAAATGAATCTGCATAAACAACACATTACTAAAGAACCTTTATCTTCCATTAGTTTTCCCATATATTTTCCTCCCCACAATTTACTGCTTCTAGAAGCCCAAAACGCTTTCCTTTGTTGAACCATTTCTCTATAATTTATCACCCTTTGTTAAAATTGTATATAAGTCCCTGGGTCTAACTACTTCTTTAGGTCTTCACTCCTTTTCCGTGAAGGTTTCCCCTTTTCCATTAAAAAAAAAAATTGCCTTTTCTCTTGTTAAGCTATTTTTTTGTTCAGTTTAATTTGTAGCTCACTGACCAAAACATAAAAGGGTGGAGGAAAAGTTGTGTTCCTCCCAAACACCTGCCATAGGCCATCTTCTATGAGAAACTCCAATATCTTAGGAAATTGTGAATTTATGGAAGCCATATTGAAACTAATTTACAGCTTGCAACTTAAGCGGGAGATCTCATGTTCTCTTTTCCTCAGCACTAATCATGACTCACTCCAGATTTTATTCTCCATAATTAACGTTACCCTCTCTCTTCCTTTGGACCATAAAAATTATTCCTTGCCTCACTGCTTGCTGATTCCCTATGCACAACTTTCACCCTTTAATTTTATCCTTTTCTTGTTAATTTCAATATCTAATAAAACAGTGCTCCATTATAAGTTTCCAGTAGCTGCAATTATCTAAATAGGTAATCTGAAAATTACTTTAGCTAATAAGTGTAACATGACTAAAAGTCATTTCTTTATTTTATAAAATCTGACTTTTAATAGCTAAAATTCTTACACTTTGAGACTGAATGTCTCTATGATATGTACCAAGCAAATTAAAAATAAATACATTTTAAAAGCTGACATTTTTTACCTTTGAAATTGCAAAAAGAAAAATTAACATAATCAAATGTATTTTTAGGCACTCATAAAAGGATATAGAAATAGCCCATTTAAAGAAAAAGACATTTCTAGTGAAATATAATTTAAAAGCAAGTCATATTGCCACTAGTAGCCACGAGTAACAGAGGTGGTAATATAACGATTTAACAAATCTTAACATTTTGCTATAAATGCTTCAGAGTTTTAAAGACGAACACATTAAAGTTGTGTTGGAACCATATATCCTTTCAGCACCATTTCTCTTTGTTACTCCCTTGAGAAAGCAAAATGTTGATGTTTGTGTGTGTGATTTTCAAGATGTATTACTTAGTTTTTATTTAGGCTTCTTATTTTGAGCTAATTTTAAACTTACAGAGAAGTTTCAAAAACAGTACAAAGAGTTCCCTTCTATCTCTCATGATAACATCTCACATAACCATCACAAAATTATCACAAAAGGATTACTAGGTTTTAAAAATATTACTATGTATCTTTCTATCCAAAAATAATACATAGCATCGTTTAGCATATTTTTCAATCTTACATACCATATTACACTGTAATATCATTTGGCAATATTTTTGTTGTGTTGTATTGTTGTAATCAAATTGTATTTGGTTAATGTGGATAGATAGATATAACACTAGGTTTTGTTTTGTTGTTATTGTTATTTTACTGTTGTACAATATGCCATTGTTTTCTCTAAAAGTAGAATTGCGTAAGTTTACTCTAAAAGTGGGAACTGCTTCATGGAAGAATGTATACTCTTCCA
This sequence comes from Grampus griseus, assembly GCF_964374135.1. Classification (NCBI taxonomy): domain Eukaryota; kingdom Metazoa; phylum Chordata; class Mammalia; order Artiodactyla; family Delphinidae; genus Grampus; species Grampus griseus. The sequence continues at coordinate 88,695,384 of NC_139001.1, read as the reverse complement.
ATTTTTCAAAATATTGCAAAATGGCTCTCTAAAGTGGTTGTACAAAATAGTCATTTTCAATAGCGTATGAGAGTTCTGGTTTGGCCACATTGTCAGATCTTTAAAAAATTGGCAAATTTATGGGTGGAAAATAGCATCTCGTTGCTTGACTAGGAATTTTCTTGATGATTGGTGAGGCTGAATATACTTTAATATAATGTTTCCTTTTCCAGGATTTGCCTCCTGGCATAACAATCCCATATTTCTGTTAGTCTTTGTAGTGGTACATTATAAACTGTAGTTTCAATCCTTTGTTGCTTTTAGGAAATACAAATACCTTCTGCTAGTGTTTGTCTGTTTTGCCTTTTAAAGTTCTTTATATCTTCTGCTGCAAAGAGTTTTTAACTTCAATGAGGTAAAATATACCAAACTTACACTTTTTGTGTCTAATTTTTGAAATATGTTCCTATCTGGAGTGCATAAATATATTCTTCTATATTTTCTTTGAAATTAAAAAGTAGCACATTTACATGATCAGTGTAGCTGAAACATTTTTATTGGTAATAATTTCTTTTATAAAAAAATTTTTATTGAAGTATAGTTGATTTACAATATTGTGTTTCAGGTGTACAACAGACCAATCCATTTCATATATACACACACATATATATACAGCTATATATGCAAATATATTTGCATACACTATCTTCAGTTTCTTCGTTTGTTAGGTTATTAAAACATATTGAGTACAGTTACCTATGCTATATAAGTAGGTCCTTGCTCATTATCTATTTTATATATAGTAGTGTGTATAACTTAATCTCAACCTCCTAATTTATCCCTCCCTCTCCCCTCTTTTCCCCCTTTGATAGCCATGTTTGTTTTCTAAATCTCTAAGTCTATTATTGTTTTTTAAATAAGTTCATTTGTATTATTTTTTTTTAGATTCTGCATATAAGCAATGTCACATGATATTTGTCTTTCTCTAACTGACTTCATTTAGTATGACAATCTCCAGGTCTATCTACATTGCTGCAAATGGCATTATTTCCTTCTTTTTTATGTGTGAGTAATATTCCATTGTATATATCTACCATACCTCCTTTATCCATTCATGTGTCAATGGACATTTAGGTTGCTTCCATGTCTTGGCTATTGTAAACAGCACTGTACTAAACACTCGGTGCATGTATCCTTTTGAACCATTGTATTCTCTGGATATATGACCAGGAGTGGGATTGCTGGATCATATGGTAACTCTATTTTTAGTTTTCTAAGGAACCTCCCTACTGTTCTCCATAGAGGCTGTATCAATTTACATTTCCACCAACAAGGTAGGAGGGTTCCCTTTCCTCCACACCCTCTCCAGCATTTATTGTTTGTAGATTTTTTGATGATGGCCATTCTGACTGGTGTGAGGTGATAACTCTTTGTAGTTTTGATTTGCATTTCTCTTGTAACTAGTGATGTTGAGCATCCTTTCATGTGCTTGTTGGCCATCTTGGAGAGATGTCTATTTCGGTCCTCTGCCCATTTTTTGATTGGGTTGTTCGTTTTTTTGATATTGAGCTCCATGAGCTGTTTGCATATTTTGGAGATAAATCCCTTGTAAGTTGCTTCATTTGCAAATATTTTCTCCCATTCTGAGGATTGTCTTTTTGTTTTGTTTATGGTTTTCTTTGCTGTGCAAAAGCTTTTACGTTTATTAGGTCCCATTTGTTTATTTTTGTTTTTATTTTCATTACTCTACGTGGTGGATCAAAAATGATCTTGCCATGATTTATGTCAGAGAGTGTTCTGCCTATGTTTTCCTCTAAGAGTTTTATAGTATCTGGCCTAACATTTAAGCCTTTAATCCATTTTGAGTTTATTTTTGTGTATGGTGTTAGAGAGTGTTCTAATTTCATTCTTTTATATGTAGCTGTCCAGTTTTCCCAGCACCACTTATTGAAGAAACTGTCTTTTCTCCATTGTACATTCTTGTCTCCTATGTCATAGATTAGGTGGCCATAGGTGCATGGGTTTACCTCTGGACTTTCTACCCTGTTCCATTGATCTATATTTCTGTTTTTGGGCCAGTACCATACTGTTTTGATTTCTGTACCTTTGTAGTATAGTCTGAAGTCATGGAGCCTGATTCCTCCAGCTCCATTTTTCTTTCTCAAGATTGCTTTGGCTATTAGGGGTCTTTTGTGTTTCCATACAAATTGTACATTTTTTGTTCTAATTTTGTGAAAAATGTCTTTGATAGAGATTGCATTGAATCCGTAGATTGCTTTGCATAGTATAGTCACTTTGACAATATTGATTCTTCCAATCCAAGAATATGGTATATTTCTCCATCTCTTTGTGTCATTTCAATTTCTTTTATCAGTGTCTTATAGTTTTCGGAATACAGGTCTTTTGTATCCTTAGGTAGGTTTATTCCTAGGTACTTTTTTTTTTTTTTTTGATGCAATGGTAAATGCAATTGTTTCCTTAATCTCTCTTTCTGATATTTTGTTGTTAGTGTATAGGGATGCAAGAGTTTTCTGTGTATTAATTTTGTATCCTAGCACTTTACTGAATTCATTGATGAACTCCCATAGTTTTCTGCATCTTTAGGGTTTTCTGTGTATAGTATCATGTCATCTGCAAACAGATAGTTTTACTTCTTTTTTTCCAATTTGGATTCTTTTATATCTTTTTATTCTCTGTGGCTAAAACTTCCAAAACTATGTTGAATAAAAGTGGCAAGAGTGGACATCCTTGTCTTGTTCCTGATCTTAGAGGAAGTGCTGTCAGCTTTTCACTATTGAGTGTGATGTTAGCTGTAAGTTTGTCATATATGTCCTTTATTATGTTGAGGTAGGTTCCCTCTATGCCCATTTTCTGGAGAGTTTTTACCATAAATGGTGTTGAATTTTGTCAGATGCAGATTTTTTTCTGCATCTATTGAGATGATTATATGGTTTTTATTCTTCAATTTGTTAGTATAGTGTATCACATTGACTGATTTGCATATATTGAAGAATCCTTGCATCCCTGGGATAAATCCCACTTGATCAGGGTGTATGATCCTTTTAATGTGTTGTTGGATTCTGTTTGCTAGTATTTGTTGAGAAGTTTTTTGTCTGTGTTCATCAGTGATATTGACCTGTAATTTTCTCTTTTTGTGATGTCTTTGTCTGGTTTTGGTATCAGGGTGATAGTGGCCTCATAGAATGAGCTTGGCAATGTTCCTTCCTCTGCAATTTTTGGAAGAGTTTCAGAAGGGTAGATGTTAAATCTTCTCTAAAGGTTTGATAGAATTCATCTGTGAAGCCATCTGGTCCTGGACTTTTGTTTTTTGGGAGTTTTTTAATTGCACTTTCAATTTCAATACTTGTGATTGGGCTGTTCATATTTTCTATTTCTTCCTGGTTCAGTCTTGGATGTTTGCACCTTTCTAGGAATTTGTCCATTTCTTCTAGGTTGTCCATTTTATTGGCTTATAGTTTCCTGCAGTAGTCTGTTATAATTCTTTGTATTTCTGTAGTGTCCATTGTAACTTCTCCTTTTTCATTTCTAATTTTATTGATTTGAGTCCTCTCCCCTTTTTCTTGATGAATCAAGCTAAAGGTTTATCAATTTTGCTTATCTTTTCAGAAAACCAGCTTTCAGTTTAATTGATCTTTTCTATTGTTTTCTTCATCTCTAATTTATTTATTTCTGCTCTGATCTTTATGGTTTCTTTCCTTCTACTAAGTTGGAGTTTTGTTTTTTCTTCTTTCTCTGGTTGTTTGAGCTGTAAGGTTAGGTTGTTTATTTGAGATTTTTCTTGTTTCCTGAGGTAAGATTGTATTGCTATAAACTTCCCTCTTAGAACTCCTTTTGCTACGTCCCATAGGTTTGGATCAACATGTTTTTGTTTTCATTTGTCTCTCAGTATTTTTTGATTTCCTCTTTGATTTCTTCAGTGACCCATTGGTTATTTAATAACATATTGTTTAGCCTCCATGTGTTTGTGTTTTTTACAGTTTCCTTTTTTCCTGTAATTGATTTCTAATTTCAGAGGGTTTTGGTCAGGAAAGATGTTTGATATGATTTCAATTTTCTTAAATTTATTAAGGCTTGATTTGTGACCTAAGGTGTGAACTGTCCTGGAGAACGTTTCATGTACACTTGAGAAGGAAGTGTATTCTGCTGCTTTCTGATGGAATGCCCTATAAATACCAGTTAAGTCTATGTGGTCTAATGTGTCCTTTAAGGTTTGTGTTTCCTTATTAATTTTCTGTCTGGAGGATGTGTCCATTGGTGTAATAGGGGTTTAAAGTTCCCCACTATTGCTGTGTTACTGTTGATTTCCCCTTCTGTGGCTGTTAGCATTTGCCTTATATAGTGAGGTGCTCCTATGTTGGGTGCATAAATATTTACAATTGTTATATCTTCTTCCTTGTTTGATCCCTTGATCAATATGTACTGTCCTTCCTTGTCCCTTGTAACAGTCTTTATTTAAAAGTCTATTTTGTTTAGTATGAGTATTGCCACTCCAGCTTCTTTTGATTTCTATTTGCATGGAAATTCTTTTTCCATAGCCTCACTTTTAATCTGTATGTGTCCCTAGGTCTGACGTGGGTCTCTTGTAGACAGCATATATACAGGTTTTGTTTTTATATCCATTCAGCCAGTCTATGTCTTTTGGTTGGAGCATTTAATCCATTTACATTTAAGGTAATTATCAATATGTATGTTCCTATTGCCATTTTCTTAATTGTTTTGGGTTTTTTCTTGTAGGTCTTTTTTCTTCCCTTCCTGTTTTGTTCTCTTCTCTTGTGTGTTTTCCACCTAGAAAAATTCCTTTAGCATTTGTTGTAAAGCTGGTCTGGTGGTGCTGAATTCTCTTAGCTTTTGCTTGTCTGTAAAGCTTTTGATTTCTCCATCAAATCTGAATGAGAGCCTTGCTGGGTACAGTATTCTTGGTTGTAGGTTTTTCCCTTTCACCCCTTTAAATATATCATGCCACTCCCTTCTGGCCTGCAGTGTTTCTGCTGCAAAAATCAGCTGATAACCTTATAGGGATTCCCTTGTATGTTTTTTTCTGCTTTTCCCTTGTTGCTTTTAATATGTTTTGTTTGTATTAAATTTTTCCTTAATTTGATTAATATGTGTCTTGGCCTGTTCCTCCTTGGGTTTATCATATATGAGATTCTCTGTGCTTCCTGGACTTGGTTGACTATTTCCTTTCCCATGTTATGGAAGTTTATTTAGTATAATCTCTTCAAATATTTTCTCAGGTCCTTTTTTTTTCTCTTCTTCTTCTGGGGCCCCTATAATTTGAATGTTGGTGCCTTTAATGTTCTCCCAGAGGTCTCTGAGGCTGTCCTCATTTCTTTTCATTCTTTTTCTTTTATTCTGTTTTGTGGCAGTGATTTCCACCATTCTCTCTCTTCCAGCTCACTTATCCATCCTTCTGCCTTGGTTATTCTCCCATTGATTCCTTCTAGTGTATTTTTCATTTCAGTTATTGCACCGTTCATCTCTGTTTGTTTGTTCTTTAGTTTTTCTAGGTCCTTGTTAAACATCTCTTGCATCTTCTCAATCCATGCCTCCATTCTTTTTGTGAGATCTTGGATCATCTTTACTATCATTATTTTGAATTCTTTTTCAGGTAGATTGCCTATCTCCTCTTCATTTAGTTGTTCTTGTAGGTTTTTATCTTGCTCCTTTGTCTGCAGCAGATTTCCTTTTTGTCTCATTTTGTCTAACTTACTGTGTTTGTGGTGTCCTTTCTGCAGGCTGCAGGATCGTAGCTCCTTTTGCTTCTTGTGTCTGCCCTGGGGTGCGTGAGTTGGATATTGAGTGAGGCCTCCCCTTTGCTCTGTGGTTGTCACCGCCCCTCTCAGGGGCATGGTGTGCTCTGTAGTTGTTGAGGTAGAAGCCCTGAGATCTGTTTCTTAGCTGTGTTTCTGATCTGCGGTGTGAGATAGGTGGGATTGGAGCACTCCCACTTGGAGAGAAGCTTCTGAGTATTCCTCTTCTGGGGCTGTTCACCTGTGAGTGTGCTCAGTTGTGTCCCCTTTCACCCATTGTGTGGACTCACAAAGTACACTGTTGTTTGCACTCCTCTCAGTCCCACCATTTGCTGGCAAATGGCCTTCATGACTCTCAGGTATTGTTTTCACCAGGCCACCAGCACAGATCCATTGAGGTCAGGTCCCAGTACTGCAGTAGTCATGCATCTGTACCCACTGTGGGATCTATGGAGGCAGCTCAGACTCTGGCCTCACCCAACCCTCAACTGTATGTGCACACAAAGCCCACAGCTGCTAAAGCCAGATCCGTATCAGCTGCAGGAGCACTTGTCTGTTTGGATGTTCCTTAGGCAATGAATTTAGGAAGCCATCAGCAGAGGTTTACTCCATGGTTTGTGTAGCTGTGAAGAGAGATTTCAGGTCTTCTTCCTTAGTTGCACAGCCCCTGGGGCTCAGCTGTGGTTTCAGCTCCACTTCTGCATGTTTTCCTCCCACCAGTTTCTGCTCCCGAGGCTGCCCTGGAGCACACGTGTCCGCACAGGCCAGTGAAGGCATTCACAGGCATGGCCAGCACAGCTGGAGGAGGCTTTGGCAGGGTGGTGCCTGGGCCACAGGATCGGCGCAGCCTGAGGAGGCTTTGGCAGGGGCGGTTCTCAGGCCCACCAGGACTGGTGTGACCTTTGGAGGCTTTGGCAGGGGTAGCACTTGGGCCCGCCGGGGCCTGCATGGCTGGAGGAGGTTTTAGCTTGAGAGGCAGGCGAGCCCGCTGAGGCAGGCACCCCTGCTAGTGCCTGCAGAGGCAGGGGCCGCCATATGGGGAAGGGAGTTGCAAAGGGGCCCTGCCCCTTGCATGCCAGTCAACAAATGCACCGTGCTTCTATGGTGGTCCGGGTTTCTCCCTCAATCTTTTCCAGTTGTGGAGCTCCTTAGTCCCATCCTTTCAGGCTGTCTCTTCACAGCCAACATCTATCCTCTCCCTGGGTCTGCTCTCCAAACCCCACTTTCCAGCACCCAGCCCCCCTCTACACCACGAGACACATGACTTGGGCTGGAGTGTGCAGGGCTGTAGCATGGACCATGCACGTAGTTCCTACTCTGTCCTCGCAGAGACTGGATGCTGCATTCCCCTCTGATCCCCCAAAGCTTCCTCTCTATCCCAGATGATCTCTCCACTGTGAGGTGGCTTTCCTGAGTGTGGCAACCTCTCCTCTCCTTCAGCTCCCCTGCCCAGGGTGCTGGTCTCATCCTGTTTCCTCTTTTCTTTTCTTCTTTCTTTCATCCTAGCTGGTTGCATGGGGATTTTTCTTGTCCTTTTAGGTGTCCAAGGACCTCTACTAGTGTTCAATAGGTGCCCTGTGAGAATTGTTTCATTTGTAGATGTATTCTTGTTGGTACTTGTGAGGAGAGGCAAACTCCAAGTCCTCCTATTTTGCCATCTTGACTCCTCCCCCTGATCGATTTTCTTTTTTTATATAAATTTATTTATTTTTGGCTGTGTTGGGTCTTTGTTGCTACGCATGGGCTTACTCTAGTTGTGGCAAGTGGGGGCTACTCTTTGTTGCAGTGTGCATGCTTCTCTTTGCAGTGGCTTCTTGTTGCAGAGCACAGGCTCTAGGTGTGCAGGCTTCAGTAGTTGTGGCATGCAGGCTCTAGAGCACAGGCTCAGTAGTTGTGGTACATGGTCATAGTTGATCCGTGGCATGTGGGATCTTCCCAGACCAGGGATCGAACCCGTGTTCCCTGCATTGGCAGGTGGATTCTTAATCACTGGAACACCAGGGAAGTCCCAATTTTCTTATATTTAGCCAGATTTGCTTTGTGGCCCAGCATGCATTCTATTCTGGAGAATGTTCCATGGGAACTTGAAAAGAATGTGTATTCTGCTGCTTTAGGATGGAATGTTTTATAAATATTAAGTCCATCTGGTCTAATTTGTCATTTAAGACCTGTTTCCTTACTGATTTTCTGTCTGCATGATCTGTCCACTGATGTAAGCGAGGTGTCAAAGTCCCACACTGTTATTGTGTTATTGTTGATTTATCCTTTAAGGCTGTTAGCATTTTATGTATTGAGGTTTTCCTGTGTTGGGTACATATATATTAATATTTACAATATTATATCTTCTTGGATTGATGACTTGATCATTATGTATTGTCTTTGTCTCTTGTAACAGTCTTTATTTTAAAGTCTATTTTGTCTGATATGAGAATTGCTACTCCAGCTTTCCTTTGATTTCCATTTGCATGGAATACCTTTTTCTGTCCCCTCACTTTCAGTCTATATGTGTCTCTAGATCTGATGTGGGTCTCTTGTAGACAGCATATATATGGGTCTTATTTGTGTATCCATTCCGTCAGTCTATGTCTTCTGGTGGAAGCATTTAATCCTTTTACATTTAAGGTAATTATCTATTTTATATGTTCTTATTGCCATTTTGTTAATTGTTTTAGATTTGTTTGTGTAGATCTCTCTTTCTTGCTTTTCTCTTTTGTTCTCTTGTGATTTGATGACTATCTTTAGTGTTGTGTTTGGATTCCTTTTAATTTTAGTGTGTACATCTATTATAGATATTTTGTTTGCAGTTACCATGAGGTTTTGGTATAGCGGTCTACATGTACACATGACTGTTTTAAGTTGCAGACCTCTTAATTTCAAATATCCTGCATTCATACTCTCCTTCTCTTATGATTACTGGTTTTGATATCATATTTGTATGTAGATGATTTTCTACCTTTACTATATGTTTGCCTTTACTGGTGAGCTTTCCCATTAATTGTCTTGTTTCTACTTCCAGCGTTTTCTGCTTAGAGAAGTTCTTTTGGCAGTTGTTGTAAAGCTGGTTTGGTGGTGATGAGTTCTTTTAGTTTTTGCTTATCTGTAAAGCTTTTGATTTATCCACTGAATCTGAACGAGAGCCTTGATGCTGGATAGAGTGTTCTTGGTTGTAGGTTATTCCCTTTCATCACTTTAAATATATGGCGCCACTCCCCTATGGCCTGCAGAATTTCAGCTGAAAAAATCAGCTGATAACCTTATGTGAATTCCCTTGTATGTTATTTTTTGCTTTTCCCTTGTTGCTTTTAATATTTTCTCTTTGTCTTTAATTTTTGTCAATTTGATTAATGTGTTTCTTGGCATGTTTCTGCTTGAGTTTATCCTGTATGGGACTCTGTGCTTTTCCTGGACTTGGGTGATTGTTTCATTTCCCATGTTAGGGAAGTTTTCAGCTATTATTTCTTCAAATATTCTCAGGCTCTTTCTCTCTCTCTTCTCCTTTTAGGACCCCTATAATGCAAATGTTAGTGTGTTTGATATTGTCCCAGAGGTCTCTTAAACTGCCCTTATTTTCTTCATTATTTTTCTTTATTCCATTCCATGGCAGTGATTTCCACCATTCTGTCTTCAGCCCTGATTTGTTCTTCTGCCTCATTTAGTCTGCTATTGATTCGTTCTACTATATTTTTAATTTCAGTTATTGTATTCTTCAACCCTGTTTGGTTGCTCTTTATATTTTCTGACTCTTTGGTAAAATATTTTTATAACTTCTTGCTCTGTGCATTCATTCTTTTCCTGAGTTCTTGGATCACCTTTACAATAATTATTTTGAACTCTTTCTCAGGTAGATCGCCTATCTCCACTTCACTTAGTTGTTCTTGTGTTTTATCTTGTTCTTTCGTCTGCAACATATTCCTTTGTCATCTCATTTTGTTCACATTTCTATTTGTATTTTTATGTATGTGGTAGTTTAGTTACACTTCTCAATCTTGGAGAAGTGGCCCTCTGTAGGGGATGTCTTATGTGTCCCAGCATTATACTCCCCTTCACTCAAGGGCCAAAGACCAGCTGTTTCCCCAGAATAGGTTCTGACTTGTGTTTATGGACTCAGTTTGGCAGGCTGCAGTATGGTGGTTTTCTAGCTTCTGGTGTCTTTCCCCTGGTGAGTGAGGCTGGTCTAAAGGCTTGTTCAGGCTTCCTGGTCGGAGGGTCTGCCCACTAGTGTTTGGAGCTAGGTGTTGTCCCTCTGGTGGGCAGGGATATGTCAAGTGGTGTGTCTAAAGGTGGTTGTGGGCTCAGGAAGTCTTTAGGAAGCCTGTCTTCTGATGGTTGGGGCTGTGTTCCCACCCTGTTGGTTGTTTGGCCTGAGGCGTCCCAGCACTGGAGCTTACAGGCTGTTGGGTGGGGCCAGGTCTTGGGGCCAAAGACCCAAAATGTCTGCCTGAAGCCAGAGTGCACGTAGGTCTCTGCTATGTCTGCCACCTTCTATGACCCCAGAGAGAGCTATAGCCATCTGCCACCTCCCCAGGGACATTCTAAGACTAGCAGGTAGGTCTGGCACACGTTCTTCTGGAGTCACTGCTTCTGCCCAGGGTCCCAGTGCCTGCGAGACCTATGTGCACCCTCCAGGAGTGAAGTTTCTGTTTCCCCCAGTCCTGTGGAGCTCCTACAATCAAGCCCTGCTAGCCTTCAAAGCCAAATGCTCTGTGGACTCCTCCTCCCAATGCTGGACCCCTAGGCTGGGGCAACTGGTGTGGGGCTCAGAACTTTCAGTTCTGTGGGAGAACTTCTGCAATATAATCAATCTCCAGTTTGTGGGTTGCTAATCTGGGCAGTATGGGATTTGAGTATATTGCAAGTGTGCCCCTCCTACCATGGTTTCTTCTTCATGTCTTTGGATGAGGAGTATCTTTTTTTCTTTTGGTAGATTCCAGTCTTCTTTATTGATGGTTGTTCAGCAGTTAGTTGTGATTTTGGTGTGTTTGTGAGAGGAGGTGAGCTCACGGTCCTTTTACTTCACCATCTTTCTCAATTGAAACTTATTTTTGAGTACAGTATAAGCTAGAGATAGAATTTTACTTATTTCTTGCATGCAGATTGTACTAGCAAAATTTATTAAATGCAGTTCATTATTTTTCAACTGATTTGTAATATCAACTTGTTAACAAAAACATTTACAAGACATGTATGTGTGGATCTGCTTAAGTCCTCTTTTCCATTTTACTATTCTTTTAATAATATCACATTGTTTTCATATTATAACTTTATAATAAGTGAAATTCTTGTCAAGGAGAGACTACAAATTTATATTTTTTCAAAATTGCCTTAGGTATTATTGGAATTTTGCTGTTCCATGTACATTTTAGGATCAGCATATGAAGTTGCATGAAAAAGTTACTTCCCCATCATGAAAATTACATTTTCTCCCTTTATTTAAAGTCATTCTTTATGTCCACTAATATTTTATAATTTTCTCTATTACAATTTTGTGCATCCTTTGTTTTTATTTCCAGTTTGAGAAGTTTTGCTTAATTACATGTTTTAACCGGTTATTGAATGTAAGGAAACCATTTGACCTTATTTTAAGCCATGTTGTTTTTTTAAATGATAAACTGCTTTGATTGATTGATTGGCTAAAACAAAACATCAGAATGAATCCTATGGAATAAAGATATTAATCTGTAAAACTGAAACATATATACCAAGTCATAATGTAAAACACAAATTTACTACTTTATTATGGTCAAGTTTGAAGCCATTATTTTAAGGTTTTTTGGTTTTTTAGTGAGAATATGTCAATGTACTATTACTGATTTTGTATGTCTGGAACAATCTTTATTTCCCTTCATTTTGAATAACAGTTTAGGATTATATATTTCCTTAGGAGTGTGAACATATTTCTAATGCTTCTGGTGAGATGCCTGCTTAAATTCAATTATTGTTCCTCTGTAGATAACCTCTCTATTACTTCTGGTAGCATTTTAAGGTTGTCGCTTTTTTTATGATTCTCTGAAATTTTACTTTGATGGCTGACTTAATTTTATGATTCTTTTTCAGTACTCAGAATTCATTTTCAATCTAAGGACCCATTTATTTCCTCTTTTGTAGTAAACTCCATTATTGTCTCTTGGATGATATTTTTCTTTCCTTCCCTCTCTTCTTTGTCATTTGTTGACCTCTACTAGCTATAATCATGTTGAACCTACCAACTTACCTTCCAAGTTTCACAACTGCTCTCATTTTATTCTGTAATTTACATATTAATTCCTCACTATTTATCATACCATTGGTTCATTCTCACTTTGACTAGTCCAACATAAACTTTATCAATTGGGATTTCCTTTTAATTTTTATTATTCTGACCATATTTTTCAGTTCTAAGATTTTTAGTTGTTTTCATTTTAATTATTTTTTTTATATAATTTTAGCCTCTTTGGTTTCACCATTTCTTGTACTTCTTATAAACATGTATTCCTTTTCCTCTCTGATGAACTCCCCCAAAAGTTATAAAAGTCTCTTTCTAATTGTTCTATTATTTGTTTTCACTCATCTGCTGGTTGGTACACTTTCCTTTTTAGCTGTATTTCTTTAAAATCCATCTATTGTGGAATTTGAATTTGCAGACTCTCCTTAATTTTTTAACCTCTCTTCCAGCACTCATTCCCTGTAGTTTGTTGGTTCAGTTGCCTTCACTTGGCTCCTGGGCCTTAAGCTGCAGCCCTGTCTTTCATAATTCACTTGGATTTTTGCTCCACAGGGCCGATGAGAACTTGAAAAGCCATCAGTGTGTAAAAGACTGATGTTAGTGTTGGTCACAGGATTGTTTCTGTATTCTCTAAGCCTCTACGGCAAAAACGTCACATAGGACATTGGTATATGAAGGAGATGGCACAGCTTTAATTCAGCCTTATTTTCCTATGTGGCAGCCTCGCCCCAGTCCGTGGTTCAAGCAGGCTTTAAACTCGCTCCTGTTCCTCTATATTTCAGTCATTCTAACTGCATTGTATTTCTGTTCTGTTTGTTTATTAGTCAAGGAAAATCTTATTTTGTGCTTTGAAATTATGAATCTCTTCTTAGTTTTTATTTATTATAATTATCATCAATCATGCTATGTTTTTAAAGCCAGAGATAACCTCGGTGTTTTAATATCATGTTGACCAACAGTCTTGACTCTTCATATATGAAAAGTGAAACACGGCATTTTCCCTTTGCCATACTTTGAGTTCCCAGAGGTTAAAAAAATAGACCTTTCATCTTTATTTGCCACTACCTAATAATCTATGGCACATTGTAAGCATGTAATACACATTTAAGTGTATTTAGTGGCTCTTCATCTCATCTTTTATACCTCAGAGCAAAAATTTAATTCTACATGAATTGAAAGATAGAGAGCCTTCATCCTATCCTTTCCCCATATTCAGATATATAAAGGATCTAAACCTAAATCTGATTTGTAAAAGTATTTAGAACTCTCTTCTATCTTTAAATACTTAATCACATGTCAGCGAATTTACTTTTTTTGTAACTAACTGGTAAAAGATGTATCAAAATGAAATGTGTTTTTCCAGATTTATCAAAATAGAATATCAAAGGGGTTCTGAATTAAGATGGCAGAGTACGAAGAGCCTGAGTTCATCTCCTCCCACAGAAACACCAAAACTACAACTACATGTGGAACAACCATTTCTGAGAACAACCTGAACACTAGCAGAATAGATTTCCTACAACTATGCGTATAAAGAAAAGGTTACATCAAGACAAGAAGGAGGAGCAGAATGGTGTTCTAATCAGAACCCACACAACTAGTATAGTGGCACACAAGCAGGAGGAATATCACAGCTGCAGAGGTGCTCTCTGAGGAGCAAGGGTTCAAAGCATCACATTGGGCTCCCATCCCAGGGGACTTGCACTGGAAAGAAGAGCCCCATCTTTGAAAATCAGTGAGGACTATGTCCAAGAGAGCTCGAGACTCTGCTTTTGAAGAGCTCGTGCACAAACTCACTCCAAGTTCCAGTGCAGAGGCAGTAGCTTTGAAAAGCACCTGGGTCATGAGATTCATTGACTGATTTTAGGGCATGTGCCCAGAGTGGCAGGAATCTGTTAGAACTTTCTCCAGGTACAGAAGTGCTGAAAGGCAACATGTTTTTAAACTCTCCTTCTACCTAGCTGACCTAGTGCTGGGAGGCACCATTTCTGTCATTAGCCATCAACCCAGCTAACACTGGGCACCCTGTCCCAGTGTTCCCAAGGACCTGTCCTGCCCAACTCACCTACTTTGGCCAGTTCATCCAAAGTGGCTCCTTCTCTGCCCAACCTGGCAAGCTGCCTTGGATGACAATGGTGTCCCTCCAAAGCAGCAACCACTTTGGGGAGTCATCTCCACCTATCAGGGTGCCCACAGGGGATTGTGCCTCTGGGCCCAACAGGACACATTCTACATAATGCCACTCTTTCAAGACTAGGAGACATAGCTGATTATTCTAAGTACCTAAACAAACACAGACTTAGGCACAATGAGGAGACAAAGGAATACATTTCAAATAAAAAAACAAACCAAAACCTCAGAAAAAAAGGTAAATAAAACATAGCTAGATAAGCAATTTATGTGATAAAAAGCTCAAATAGGCTCACCAAACTTGGGAAACAAGTGAATGAACTCAGCAAGTTCATCTACAAAGAGGAAATATTAAAAAGAGAACCACTCGGAACCAAAGGATACAGTAACCAAAATAAAAAATAGGGGGAAGGACCAGCAGACAGGTTAGTGGAAATCACCCAATTGGAAGAGCAAGAAGAATGAATAATTTAATGAGTATAGTTTAAGAGACCTCTGGAACAATACAGTGTAAACTAAGATTTGCATTATAGGGATTCAAGAAGGATAAACAGAAAGGAATAGAAAAACTTTTTGAAGAAATAATGACTGAAAACTTCCCTAACCTGGCAAAGGAAAGAGACATCCAAGTCCAGGAAGCACAGAGAGTGCCAAACAAGATGAACCCAAAGAGACCCACACCGAGACATGTTATAATTAAAATGTCAAAAGTTAGTTAGAGAATCTTAAAATCAGCAAGAGAAAAATAAGTAACACACAAGGAAACCCACAAAGACTATCCGGTGACTTTGCAGCAGAAACCTCACAGGCCAGAAGGAACTGGCTTGATATATCCAAAGTGCTGGAAGAAAAAACTTACAATCAAGAATACTCTGTCTGGTGAGGTTATCATTCAGAACTAAAGAAAGGAGAGCTACAAAGTTTCCCAGACAAGCAAAAACTAAAGGAGTTCATCACCACTCAACTGGCCTTACAAGAAATGTTAAAGGGGCATCATTAAATGGAAAAGAAAAAGCCACAAATATGAAAAAAATATCCTACTGGTAAAGGCAAACATGTAGTAAAGGTAGTGGATCAATCACTTCTAGAGCTAGTATGAAGGTTAAAAGACAGAAGTAGTAAAATTATCTACCTCTAAAATAATTACATAAGCAATACACAAAAAAGATGTAAAATATGACACAAAATACACAAATTGTGAACAGGGTCAGTAAAAATGTAGTGCTTTTAGAATGTGCCCAAACTTATGCAACCATCAACTTAAATAACATACATGTAGGTTGTTATATATGAACCATATGGTAACCACAAACCAAACATCTATAATACATACACAAAAAATAAAGAGAAAGGAATATAAACATAACACTAAAGAAAGTCAACAAATCACAAAGGAGGAGAATGAGAGAAGAACAGAATAACTACAAAACAACCAGAAAAATGATTAACAAAATGGCAATAAATACAGAGCTATCAATAATCACTTTAAATGTAAATAGACAAAATGCTCCAATCAAAAGACAGGGTTGCTGAATGGATAAAGAAACACAACCTATATATATGCTGCCTACTAGAGACTCATATCTGAAGACACACACAGACTGGAAAGTGAAGGGATGGAAAAAGATATTCCATGCAAATGGAAACAAACAAAAGCTGGGATAGCAATATTTATATCAGACAAAATAGACTTTTAAACAAAGACTGTAACAAGGGACAAAGGAGGGCATCACATAATGATAAAGGGATTAATCAAACAAGAGGCTGTAACATTTGTTAATATCTATGCACCCAACATAGGAGCACCTAAATACATAAAGCAAATCACAGACATAAAGAAAAAAATGACAGTAACACAGTAATGCTAGGGAACTTTAACACAACCACTTACATCAATGGATAGAAGAAATCTATAAGGAAACATTGACTTAAATGACACATTAGATCAGATAGACCTAATAGATAACTAGACAAAATTCCAACCCCAAGCAGCAAAATACACATTGTTTTCAAGCACACATGGAATATTCTCCAGGACAGATTACATGTTAGGCCACAAAACAAGTCTCAATAAATGAAGAAGACTGAATTCATATCAAGCATTTTTTTCTGACCGAAGCGTTATGAAACAAGAAATCATTTACAAGAAGAAAACTGTAAAAAAACAAACGTGGAGGCTAAACAACATGCTTCTAAACAACCAATGGGCCATTGAAGAAATTAAAGAGGAAATAGAAAAATACCTTTGGACAAATAAAAATAAAAACAAAAAATCCAAAATTTACAGGATGCAGCAAAAGCAGTTCTAAGAGGGAATTTTATACCAATACAGGCCTTTGTCAAGAACCAAGAAAAATCTCAAACAATCTAGCCTTACAACTGACACCACAGAAATACAAAGGATAGTAAGAGATTACTACAAAAAATTGTACACCAACTAATTGAACAACCTAGAAGAAATGGATAAATTCTTAGAAATATACAATTTTCCAAGGAAATAGAAAATCTCAGCAGACCAACAAACAAAAGTGTAGGACCAGACAGCTTCACAGGTGAATTCTACCAAATCTTTAAAGAAGAGTTAATACCTCTCCTTCTCAAACTATCCCAAACAACTGAAGAGGAAAGAACAATTCCAAACTCATTCTATGAAGCCAACATTACTGATACAAAAACCAGATAAAAACAGTACAGTAAAACAGTACAGTAAAAGAAAGTTACAGGCCAATATCCCTGATGAACGTAGGCAGTACAGTGTTTGACATTAGTCTTAGCAGTATTTTTTTGCATCTATCTCTTCAGGCAAGGGCAACAAAAGTAAAAATAAACGTGACTATATCAAATTAATAAGCTTTTGTACAGTGAAGGAAACTATCAACCAAACAAAAAGGCAAACTACTGAACAGAAGTATGTATATACTTTGATTAAATTGTTTTCAGTTTAATTTCCCACAATATAAATAGGATCTATAACTCAGCAACAACCTCCCATGGCATCTCTTAAATGTCATCAAACATAACATAGCCAGAGGTATCTTCATAAAACAAAAGTCCTATTATATACTTACCTTAGAACACTCCATTGTCTTCCCTTCATCTACTGAAAAAAATCATAACTCCTTATCTTGAATATTAGTATCTCAGTGTTCACTGTGCCATTTTCACAATAACCAAAGGTAGAAACTCGTGTCCATAAACAGATGAATGGATAAATAAAATATGTTATATACATACAATAAAATATTATTCAGCCATAAAGAGGGGAATGAACTTCTGACACCTGCTACAATATGGATTAACCTTCAAAACATTATACTGAGTGAATTGTGCCACACACAACAAAACATATATTGTATGATTCCACTTAAATGAAATATATACAATAGCCAAATTCATCGAGAAAGAAAATAGATGAAAGATTACCAGAGAATACAGGGAGGGGGAATGGGGAGTAACTGCTTAAACAGGGTTTCTGTTTAAAGAGAGAAAAATGATTTGGAAGGACTTCCCTGTGGCACAGTGGTTAAGAATCCACCTGCCAATGCAGGGGACACGGGTTTGAGCCCTGGTCTGGGAAGATCCCACATGCTGCAGAGCGACTAAGCCCATGTGCCACAACTTCTGAGCCTGCACTCTAGAGCCTGTGAGCCACAACTACTGAAGCCCGCATGCCTAGAGTCCATGCTCCACAACAAGAGAAGCCACTGCAATGAGAAGCCCATGCACCACAATGAAGAGTAGCCCCCACTTGCTGCAACTAGAGAAAGCCTGTGTGCAGCAACGAAGACCCAAGGCAGCCAATAAATAAATAGATTTATTTTAAAAGTTTTGGAAATAGATGGTGATGGCTGCACAATATTGTGAATGTAATTGATGTCACTGAATTGTACAATTAAAAGTTGAAATGGCAAATGTTATGTTTTATATATTTTTACCTAATTTTAAAAATTAATAATGTAATATACTAATAATGTAGCATACCCAAAATTATTGAACAGTACACTTTTAATGAATGAGTTGTATGGTATGTATATTATATCTCAATGAAACTTTTTCTTTAATACTTCTTATCTTGGCAGACCAAATCCTTCAATATTGGACTTCTCTCTAGGACTCGATAGCCTCATCTCACACCATTCATGCCATGAAACCCATGTTCTAATCATGCCAAATGATGTGTCACTCCTTGTCTACCCTGTGCTTTTTCATGTCTTTATATTTAAAATTTTCTGAGCCTTTAGTCTAGAAGAGTAGTTTGTAATCTTTTTTGTTCTGAGGACTTTTACAGTCTTAAAAAGTATTGAAGACTCCAGCAAAATTTTTGTGTATGTGAGTTACGTCTATAGCTATTGTGTTAGAAATTTAAACTAAAAACTTTGTTTTGATATGTATTAATATATTTTAAAAAACAAAAATGAATTGACTGCATATTAATATAAATAACATCTAAAAAATAGCTGTATTTTTTTAAAATGAGAAGACAGCTTTTTTATCATTTTATAAATTTGTTTACTCTCTGGATTACTAGAAGACAACTGGATTCTCACATCTACTACATCCAATCTGTTGTGTTGTTTTAGTTGAAATTTGTGAAGAAAATCCAGCTTCACACAGCAGTGAAGTTGGAAAAGGAAGGAGGGTTTTAACAGCCTTTTCAGATAATTCTGGATATGATTTTATACTACAACAACACAAATGGTAGTTACTTAAAGGTTAGCTTCCGTGTGGAATCAGAAAGTATAATGATGAACTTTTCCTATTCTATTACATTAAAATTCATTGGTCTATCTTATACTCTGAATGGATCATTTACCCAGGCATGATTTTATCATGTCATTTGGAAAATATTGGTTCCCTGAGTTATGCATATCCTCCAAATGCTGACAATTTCAGCATGCAATACCCCCCCGCCCCAAATCACTAGTAATATCACTACACATCTCATCAGAAGTATGGGAAGCTATCAAGCTAACTATGGTGGATACAAGTCTTGAAAATTTTAATTTTTACTTGAAATCTTGATTTTTATTTGCAATAAGTAATGTAGGTCATTTTCCTTGGAGTGACAGACTCATTGTATTTAGTCTGCCATACACCCAGGTTTGAATAACCATAGTTTGTTCCTCATTCTTTTAAGTAAAAAATGATATTCCTTAAAAAAAGCATAAACTCAAATAATGACAGAAATACGTGGTATCCTTCAGGCAACTATACTTCAGAATGCATCAGAGTTCCTTATATGTATTTTATAATATCACACAGCATATTAAAGAGATGTGTATTGAAGGATTAATATTTAATAAAATTATTTTACTTTTTCTTCAAGGACATTCTTAAGTGAAACTGGCTCTTTTTTTTTTTTTCCTGCTATTAAGTGGCAGTGAAAAATGCAATGACTACTAGTACTGTTTGGTGCCACTGTATTGATTAGTGCTAAGGTACCAGCAATTTAGCCACAATGGCTTTTGCACCATTGGTGTAAATGTCAAAACGGTGGAAAGGCAAATAAATATCTAGTATTATTATGAAAATAATTTTGAACATGTATTGGGAGACCCTAGGAACCAAATTTGGGGACCATTGGTCTAAAATTCTTCCTTCTCCACCAGGCTCAACAGGCAGACTCCTATTGATCCCTTACATTTCCTCAACTCATCTCAGTGGCATCCTCTGCGCTTCCTCAGAAAGATTATTTATTCTCTAGGCCTTTAGTATATTATAGATTCTAGTGAATTTCAATGTCTGTTTACTCGTAGTTTTCTTCTTAAACTATGGCTTCTAAAGGTCTATGGACTCATATTCATCTTTATACCCAGGGTACCTGACAAAGAATCTGGAGCACAGAAAATGAATAAGTTAATAGATTACAGATGCAACATAAGCACTTCCAACTCTGAATTGTGTCAGTCTAGGAAAATGGAGGGAGGACCAGAGAGAATTATAATGTAAACTTCATAGGGATATACCCAAAGAATCAGTAAGTCTCGAATATGTCTCAAGTCTATGATCAGTACAGTTATAGTTGCATCTTCATATATATACACACACACAGGGAAGCCAAAATGGCATGTGCTGGAATATACAAATTGTTATGAAATTATCAACAAGTATAGTAACCTAGAGAATAAAGAAACAAGAATGTGTATTTGTATATGCTTGAAAGTACACACTTGAACTGATTTGGAAAGGCTGTCAGGTTTGAATAGGCAAAAGGGATTGTGAGGATATTAAATACTGAAAGAACAAAATAAACTGTGACAGGCTTAGCATGGGATGGCAATGTACAATAGGGAGTTTGATGTGTTTTTCACATGAGTAAGCATATGAATAGATGCTGGATCTCACTAGTTATCAGGTAAATGTATATTAATATAAGTTGACTTTTTTAACATATTAGTCATAAGCTAATAAAAATTATAAAATCATTGTCAAAAGTGTGGGAAAATGGATCTTTTTATAAACAGTTAATGAAAACATAAATTGATATGGTCTTTTTGGAGAAATTTGACCAGTTCTAAAAATAAATAAATAAAACAATGATTTTGCAGTTCTATTTCTAGGATTCTATGCTAAAGAAATATTCACATGTGTGAAAAAACATATTTATGTGCACAAATGTTCACTGTGACATTGTAGGTAGTGATAAGACACCAAAAACAACCTAAATGATTGTCAGTGAGAAAATGGTTAAATAAATTAGTTTACTCTTAGTATAGGATAGATACAGGCTTTCAAAAGAATAAGATAGAGCCTTATCTTAAATAGCCTTAAAAGCTTTTTAAGATATATTGTAAGTGAAAAAAAGCAGGTGAATATTGTATCATTACATTTTTGTAATTACAAATGATACACATACTGCAAGAAAATTCTGGAGGCATGACAGCTGTCACTTACGAGTAAGTAAATGGAATTGATGTTGCAGGGATGAGGCAGAAACTTCAGTTAAAAATCCATATTACTTGAACATTTTATAATTTATGTATTATTTTGCAATTTAAAAAGTAATGAAAAAGATTGACCTCAGTATAGTGAAATTGGAAAAGTGAGGAATATATGGAAATCACACAGAGATAGAGAAGAGAGAGATGCTGAATGAGGAATAGGAAGATTGTCCCTGTAGAAGTTGGATGACAGGAAAGAAGTTTCTCTAAATTATAATGTATAGATAATTCACACAATATTATGTTTGAGTCCTGTAAAATATTAAAAGTATTGTCCTGTAGACTATTAAAAATATTTTAAAAATATTAGGTTATTTAATAACATTTTCTCATCAAGACTGTCATATATATGCACACAAAAAATCTGATACTTGAGAAAATAAAATTCACTGAATATAATTAGGTAGATATTCTTAAAGATATAATTTCACCCACTGGAAGAAAATAAAATTAGTAAGTTTTATACTGAAAAATTATTTTCCATGAATTTAATACACTTATTAATAAGAAACATTATAAAGGAATATACTGAGTGTTCCATGATTAGAAGCTAATAATCATAATATTCACACTGTACATGCTAGCAGTTAATTACTTCTTTGACTTTTGGGGGTTTGGATGTTATAGCTTCACTCATTCTTGAATATAAACTCTAGGAAAATATAATTGCTACATGCAACTACCACTCTAATTTCTCTACTACTCCAAATGATACTCATTTCCACCAAACTGTTTAAAAGTAAATTGTTGTACTTACTTTCAACAATTACTTGTCTGTCTTCCCAGTTATCTTTAATAAGCTGTATATTTCCAAAGTGTGCATCGCTGTAGAAGATTCGGTTGGTACCTTTTCTTCTTTGATTATAGTCAAAAGCCAAAGCTATGACATTCTTGAAATAATGTGGATTTTCATATGGCCTTATTGGTGAATTTAAATTGGTTTCATCAGAAAGATGTATACTTTTTAATATTGTTCTCCCTGAATACAGCAAATAGCCTTCATGCCTTAAGCAAGTAACTCCATCCTCTGCCAAATATCCATGGGCACAAGCACAAGTTCTCTGGGAATTTCCTCGATAAAGACAGAGTTGCTGACATCCCCCATTGTCCTTGGCACAAACATTGGTCCCTAGGGAGAAAAAGAAGGTACACACACGTATGTCTGTGTTTTTTCTTTTGTTTTCCAGATAGTTTTTTCTTAGAAAAATATTAAAAATTTAATGTTGAATATTCTGGGCTATTTTATGCTTAACTTTTAGACTGGTCAGTATAAATCCAAACACTATAGAGTACTGCTATTTTTAATCACTTCAGTTTAAAACCTGGGATTTTTTTTATTTCAAAGATCACATTCTTCTGCTCCCCTGACCATCCAAAGAGAAGCATAAAAAAATCTCCCTTAATCAGCCAGTTAAGTGCATAACCCCTTTGAAACTTGATACTGAGATTACAATAGGTTGTATATATTGTAATCTTTGGTACAAGTAACTGATTCACTCAAAACATGAACTGCATTCATCAAAAGAAATAGGCAGTATCTTAAACTTGGTGTCTATGAAGTATATAAGATATCAAAGAAATTTATGGCTCTAATGTGCCTACCTTCCTAAGTATATTGGGCATAAGTTTTTCACTCCAGTTTTGAGTGAAGATATAACATGATATTAAGATTTCTGCATCAGACTAATTCTCCTCTATGAATCCATCATCCTCTCCAAAATTATTATACCTTCCTTTGATGTCAAGAAAATTGATTACAATTTACTCTAATGGACATTTAAAATGAACATTATCTTAATGGAAGTGATATTAAAAAAAATCCAAATCATGTCATATCAGTTTCAAAACACATATTTTAAAGAAATGATGACTCTGGACTTATTTCACACTAATAGCAACCTTCTGGAGCCATCATCACTTTATGTATTAAAATATAATCTGACATGAAAACAACCTTTCGGCCCAAGTAATGTGGCATATTTAGTTAGTTCTAAATAAAGTGTGTGACTATTAAAAAATATATATATATAATCAAAAAAACATTTTGGCTGCTTTTTTCTAATATCCTAATTGTGCTTTGTATACTTCATTGAACATGTATATTTATCAAGTGTTTCTATATTACTTAGTCTAAACCTATACTGAAGCCATACCAGGTATATAACATGTCCATATACATGCACTGTCCTAGGCAAAACTATCCATGAACTATTATATATTTATTTCATTAGGCTACTATATGATTTTTGTAGGAAATTAGATGTAAAAAAATAGGGTCTTGAGGTTTTGGACTCATATAAGAATTAATCCCTAACTTAAGTTTGATAAATAAATGTCAAAAAAAATAAGAGAAAGAAATAACATAAAAGGTATTTATCATACAAGAGTGCTGACCTTTCTCTCTTACTCGGTTAAAGATTTTAACCTCCTTCAGGTTGACTCCAAGACCCGTTCTCATGGTTACGGTTTCTGTGGCATCATTCTTGTGGCCCCTTCTGATGGACCCGTTGGCATGTGCTCTGCCAAGAAATTGAACATACGTGATCAACAATCTTTAATCCAAATCAAGCAAGTTATTTAAGCTGAAGGTAACAGATGGCCCAGCAGAAGGGAAAGAAACCAACATTAGTCTGTGACATTGAAAGGGTTGAGCCTGGACTAGCAAGAGTGACTGCCTCTTCTGTGGAAATCACATGGTTTTGTGAGATCTTTTCTGTGACCTTGCTAAGGAATGGCTAATCCTACAAGGGTAAAGCAATTGGCACTAAAATAACATTCTGAGACTCAAATACTTATGAAAAAATAAATTACCTGTCAGACCAGTAGATGTACGCCCCAAAGACTGCAACTGAAAACATATCCACATTGCTCCCTGACAGCACCATCTCACGATTCCCGCCAGTCTCAAGGTCAATTCTTTCTATCTTGTCTATACGAGCATCACACCAATACAATTTATTTTCCTAAGGTTGATTGAAAAGTAATATTACAAGCTGTTTTTGATTGTTTTATAAAGAAAATAAGAGAACACTAAAAGTAGACTAATGCAAGTTCGCAGTTAATGCACTTTCAATACTTAAGAAATCCAACAGACCTCATAGTCAATGGAGATGCCATTTGGCCATGCTATTCCCATGCTTACGAGGACAACCTTCTCTGAGCCATCTAAACGAGCCTTTCCAATGGATGGCATCTGTCCCCACTCAGTCCAGAACAAGTAGCTGAAATTAAATTGTAGATAAATGCAGATAAACACAAAACTGTGTAGTATTAATAACAACAACAATGCCATTCATACTAACAGAAAATAATACCATTTAAAAATCAATATATGTGTGTATTGTTTACAATAAAATAATTTTTATTATAAAAAAAATTTAACCATTCATAGAAATCACAGGGAAGAATTTCCAAAATACCTTTTGTACATGCTGCTCCCTATCTGAAATGCTTTTTTTCAATCTACTTGCTTAATTCCTTCTGTTTTTTTACTATATCAAACATTTCCCTCAAGAAGCCTTCTGTGTTCTGATTATTGCAGCATATACTCTGCTTCATAGCATGAATTAGAGTGGCAAATTTACACTTGTGTTTCTTTACAAAGTTACTTTTTATTAATATTTTTTGCTCCCATTAGACTTTAAGCTCAGTGAGGACAGTGATCTTTTTTCTAATTCACGATTATACCTACAGCACTAGGTAATTTATGAATGTATACATGAATGCATTATAACTTTCAGTTCTGTCCACTTAGATTGCTAAATGGC
This sequence comes from Grampus griseus, assembly GCF_964374135.1. NCBI lineage: Eukaryota > Metazoa > Chordata > Mammalia > Artiodactyla > Delphinidae > Grampus > Grampus griseus. The sequence goes on along the minus strand of NC_139001.1, from coordinate 88,670,594 downwards.
TATTCAACTTTGAATTTTATAAATCATCTTGTGAAACCATCTTAAAACATGAATTTATACAAAGCAGACATTCTTATTTTAGTAATCTTTTAACGTCATGTGGAAGGACTGTGGAAGAAAATAAAATATAAAAGAAAGAAAATCCACAGTATGCTGAAATATAACATGTCAAAAAATGAAATGTTAAAAAAGAAGGTACATAATCCATGTTTCTTTCACCTATTCATTCAATAAATATAGTATTTATATTACAGTACAGAAATTCATGCTTTCAGATAAATCAGATCTATTCTTTTGAAGTTATGCCCAGTGAAGTTTTATTCAGCTGTCAGATAACAGCAATGACTGACTAAAGTTTAGAAAAATATGGCAATCATTGATTCAGTCAGGTAAAAATGAGTGTGTATTCTGTGCATATTTGAATACGTATATAACAGCAATCATACACAAGAAGAGAAAGTGAGACTGCATACAGGAAAAGCAAAGAAGGCCTACATTCATATTTTGTATTATTTATCCATGAAAAATGATAAACTACATAAAATATGTATTTCCTTTATGCATATTGTTTTGATTTATTTTAAAAGTCGATTTTTTTCCCCCTGAAAATGCTGTACAAAATAAATGCATTGGACTTTTACACCCAGACAAATATGAGGTGTGGCTGGAATCCCAAGTATATTAATCCTGAAGAAACTTTCATTCATATTTATAAGCTCTATAAATCAAAAAGGGAAAACTCTGTAGCAAGAAATCCAACTAGGGCTTCCCTGGTGGCGCAGTGGTTTAGAGTCCGCCTGCTGATGCAGGGGACACGGGTTCGTGCCCCGGTCCGGGAAGATCCCACATGCCGCGGAGCGGCTGGGCCCGTGAGCCATGGCCGCAGAGCCTGCACGTCCGGAGCCTGTGCTCAGCAAAGGGAGAGGCCACAACAGTGAGAGGCCCGCGTACCGCAAAAAAAAAAAAAAATCCAACTAATATTCGTTAGATCTAGGTTGAAGCAGGCATGGAAATATCTATATTTCTATTAAAATTATGATTTTTAAATCTTTAAGGGACATTGCATTAAAAAATTATTAAAAATAAAAACACTATTTTAACTGAGAGGTAAAATGTTGCTTCATTTAACTTTTCAAGGAGAAATTTTAGCATTACTAATGACACTAAAATGACAAGTCAGTCATTTGTTAAGATGACAGGGATGTTACACTGTGAAGGAGGCATTTTGGGAGCCAAGACAGATCTGCACTTATTTATTCAATCTGATTCTTGTCATCTACTTTTAATACACTCCAGAGTTCAAATATGGAAGGCAATGGGTATAATATACTTTTTATTTAATAGTAATCTTTCAAATGTACTAAATAACTAATAAAAATATTATACCGAGTGAGGAGGTCAAATCACCCATTTAACATATTTAATTCTCACAACTTTGGAAATTGCAGTTCAGGAAGTTAATGATCCACAGTCACATGGCTGATAGGGGAACTGCACTCAGGCTTTACTAACCCAGGGCTATATCTTCTTCTCTACGCTGTCTCACCAAATAGAAATATAATACAACAATATAACAATCTTAAATCAAGTGATATTTTCCCCTAAGTATAAGGAATATAACAAAGATCTCCATACTTGAAAAACAAAACAAAACATGAAAAAAGTCTTAGTATTAAAAACAAGTCTCTTTTTTCCCCTAGTAGTTCCTATTTTTTTGAAATTTGCAGTACTTCTAGGCAGGAGGCTTAGGTGAATGGCAACAAAATTAGGAATAAAAAAATATTCAAAATAAAACTATCTTGAGTACAGATTTTACTCAAATTTTCAGCAGTAATTTGACACACTGTCACAATATGTAAAGCCAAAGCTGACTGCAAGCATCACTTTTATGGCTAAAAGATTTATCAACTTAATACAACTAAAATATTCTACACTTGCCAAAATTAAGCAACATTTTATGATGGTCAGGCAAAGAATAATTTATTTTCTCCCTAAACTGAAATTGAAAGTAAAGAATTGAATAGAATTAGCACCTTGAGAACCTTTGGGAATTACAAACCAAATACAGAGAAAGAATACTCTCTAACTTATAAAACTGCAGCAAGAAACTTATGAATAATTTGAGTGTAATTTACATAGATGTGCTTGGGATATCTTTAATGAACATAGATTCTTCATATATAAACGTGATCTTCAGCAATGGGAAGAAATGAAAATTTTTTCACTGGTTTTTGAGACTCCATGGAAATTAACATTCAGTGATAGCATTTCAAATAGATGTTGTCCCCATTTAAGTTCAAATTTTGCTGTAGTGGAGTGTTTGTTGTATGATATAGCCAAGAAAATTGCCTTTAGAGTATTAGCTTGGTTAATCTAGCCCTGAAAATACTTTCCAAGGCTATCCCAGATGCAGAAATTTTCAAAATTGTCAAAATCAAATGCTGTATTGTATGATCGACATTTCTCTGGATAATAATTTGTTCTACACTGAAAATTCCCTTATTTACAGAAGCTTATAGTTACAGAATTTAAAAACAGAACATTTAAAAAAGACATTCAAAAGTGGTTTGAAGGATTATAGAAATACTATCAGAAATCATCATAACACAAATATCCCTTATTGTCTTAATTAGACACAGAAGTTCTTGGCAGGAACATGTGCAAAGAATATATATCACAAACTAACTTCCAATTAATTACTGACATTTGGTTAATAGGTAGAAGACTCCATTTGGTAGTGTTGGAGTTTCCAAAGGCCTAGCATACACTTAGTGGTCCCCAAAAGTTTTTAAACTTACCATATGACAACTGTACTGATGTCAGAATTAGTTTACACACAGGTGCTCTTATAAAGGAAAACAAATGTTTTTATGTCACAATTAGATTCAAGCTGAAAAATATACTTTCAATGTATTATAAATGTCCTTGAATAATTTCAAATAAATATTTTTGGGGAAATAAGGCCAACATGATAGCTAAGCTCCAAAGTTGGTGGGGAAAGAGTAAAGGAGTAGGGGCAAGAAAAAGAAGAACGAACGTGTCTAAATTGTTAAAGAAATTGTATTAAATATGATTCTTATATGTTAAATATATGAACCATAGTGAAAAGCCACTAATTTGAATCAATCATTTTCTTTTAATTTAAGGTTCTTTTGACTGATAAACTGTTTCTCTGGAGCATAGATCTGGGTTGCAGTTTTTACGATAAATTTGCTATTTCTTCCTATTCCTATCCTTTACCTAAGAAAGTATGAAATAGATACTTATCAGATATGCTAGAGAAAACCTGAAATAACCAAAAATTGCCATGCTGGCACAAAAATGAAGATCACATAATTCTCTTATGTAGGCAGTTGCCTTGGTTGAAAAGAGAATCAAGAATGGCATTGTGGCCTCTGTGAGAGTGGAGGTCAACAGTGTGTTAGTTTATCTGTAAAAATAAGAAAAACAAAAAACAGAAGCCCTGTAGGCTTTTATATATATTATACACATATAATATATATTTTATATATAAGGAATAGTAGCTTAGCAGTTTCACTAGAAGCACTTAAAACACATATTAATTGAATACCTTGTAGGCCAACGTGTCAATGTCTCCATCTTCAGGCTAAAGCACAGGGAAAATAATATAGTACTGTCAAAGTCTGAATACATTTCATGCATATGTGAATTGACATCCTTCATCGCCTATGCGGAATACAGTGTATTCCTCTATTCCTGTGAGGGCTTCTTCACATTTCCTTTTTCTTCATTTCTGTGCAGTTTTTGTTTTGAGAAAGTATTACATGCCAATCCCAAATCACTTTTCAAGCCCTGAATTGCTTAGAGGCTCCTGCAATATAAAAAGAACTCAACCACAGATAGCAGAACACTCTGCTAAAAGGAAGAGAGTCTAGAGACAGTAGAACCTTGAATACTACTTTCTAATTTGTTTTTGACAGTGGTTCGGTGGATGATTCTCAAATGTATACTTTCATTGCAGTCATGCACTCATTCAACAAATATTAATTAGGTACCTATTAAGTGCTAGGAACTGATAATATGAAATGAATTGGACTTAGTGACCCTTATGAAGGTCACTGTTTAATGGCAGAGGCAGATGGGTAAGTAAAGAATTACCTGAGAAAAATGCTACCAGCAATGCTTAAAACTTGCTAGTTCTAAGTCTCTATACGACATGAAAGTAGGGGCTTCAACACTGAAACTGTGGAAGTGCTGTGGTGAGAGAAGTTATTATTCCTACAAACAACTTCGGAAATAAACCTTTCCTTTGAAGCAAAATAAACATACAGGCCATCTGTGTTGTTCTCTCCTTACGTTTAAGCTTAAAAAATATTTTTAAGTTATCGTTTGTTCTTCAGGCCTTGTTCTGGTTTTTGTTATTCTTTAGTTTTACATTAGATTCCTTCTTGACTCATTACTTTCCAATATGAATTAATTATATAAAACAATCATTGTGTGTGTACCCAGCCAACACTGGAGAAGTATGGAGAAAGAGGCTTTAGAAAGAAAAATTTCTTTGGCATCTGTAATTCCATAGCATGTTAGACTTATCACCGCATATTATGTTTTTAATTCCTTATTTTATGTATCTATTTACAGCCTGCCTCCTTGCCCATCCTTTCAATAAATATGTACATAAACATATACATTTATGTGTACATATATGATATTCGTTTGCTACTTACATGGTTTAACAATGGTTTTCCTGAGTGGTCCATCTTTTATTCACTTTTGGTATTTTCAGTATATAATATTTGATGTTTCCCTATAATCTATGAATTTTCCTATGAAATATTTAACACTGAGATGCCTAGGGCCTAGACTCATAGTGCTCATGAGTTGATTTGGAATTCTTAAAATATTACACAGAAAATTTTAATTTGTTTCATGAACCCCAAACCATCTTATATAGCAGTCATATGCAACCTATTCTGGATATCCCATGTCAAAACACACTGAGGAGATTTCTATAGGCAAATAGAGAAAGGAATATCTTAAACTCCTCTTTTTACCCTTTACCACATTTTTATTGGTCAGATCCCTTAAGAAATTAGGAAAAGGTCCTACAGTTTTGTGTGGCTATCGCTGGTCTCCATTCGACATAGCTTTGGTGATCTGGGCCAGGGGCTCCCTCTTACAATGGGAAGTGGCATGACCTTTCTGGGATCTCTTTCTCCTCCACCAGCTCAGAGCTGCAATGATAACCCAGGGCATTTTGATAATTTCTAGTCCTTCTTTTCTCATTTTAGCGGGAGAGGTAAGGTCCAAGATTTATGTTTAGAGGTTAAGAAATGAGAATAAAGCATATTGGAAAAAAGTAGGTGAGACCTATCTTTGAAAGAAGAGAATTTTTTGGAAAATTCCTAGTGAAAAATAGTATCGCACTTTTCTTTCATTTGTCCTTATAATTTGTATGCCTCAGAGACTTGTAGAAAAAGGTGGCTGTGATTTGGGGAATAATTGTGGTATTTCTGAATTACTTGACCATCATGGTATATTAATATTATAAACTATCACCCTGATTCTACCACTATTTCTATTGCAAAATTTAATTCCTTCTTTTTTATATGTTACCTCGTCTTCAGATGTAAAATACATTGATACTTTAGGAGATGGTGTTAAACTATGCTATACTTTTGCTATCTCAACAGATGTTAAACTGTCATTCAAGACCTTCTGTATATTACTGGGCATATTCCAAAAGCATATATGTATATATAGTCAATGAAAGACCATTTAACAATATGTACTTTTTGAACACCAAAATATCATGTAAAGCTGAATCTGTGCCATGGAAAGAAACACTTTTCAGAAAGTTATTTATGGTTGTAGAGATATAAAGCTAAATTAAGAGAGGCAATGTAGATTCTACTGCCTAACAAGAAAAAAAAAAAAATCACAGAGTATTTGTGTTTCACTTAGAGATCATACATCATGGGAGGTTAACCAACTTTTTCGGTATCATACTGTGACTTTCTATGCATCTTTTTTTTTATTGTAGGTAGAAAATGACTTTTTAGCATAAAGAGAATTATTACATTTTAAGTTTTTTAAAGAGAGTGAGGCCTTACCAAAAAAAATAAAGAAGTCAACGGAGGGGAGAAACTGAATTTTCAAGCTGAACTAAATTCATATACACTTTCTGTTTTGCATATGGCTACATTTTAAAAGACCTCAAGTCTCCATTGCTCAAAAACAGGCTTCATGCCCACTTTTCAAGGCACATTTATATCTTGGATTCAGCTAATTTACTCCATTATGGTTCACCTTTTCTCTTGGCAATACACCTGCCATGTTTTAACATCAAACAGAATATTAAAATGCTGTACTTTATTCCTGTGATATGAATTTTGACACTTAAATGTCTATGTAATATTACCTGGAAATCAGTGTTTGATTTCCAGGTGAAAGTTATTCAAATTTTTACATAGAGTGGTCATTTATAAGTCCTTCTCCCCCGACCCCGAAGTCATCAGTAAACATGTAGATAAGGTATTAGAAGACACATATCACTAATGTTTCCAAGCAGTAATAAACATTTCCTGAAAATAAACCTAATATTTGAAAAGGCATATCAATTCTTAACTATGAATCCTGAAAAATATCTATCCATGTGACAATTAATATCGAAGAAAAGTTTTTAAGAAGTGAAGACAGAGAGAAACAATATTTAAAATATTGTTATGCATGTCAAAGATTTCTTGTTCTGTGGGATGAAATGTAAATCTTGTTTGGGGGGCTCAAAATTAATAAATCAAAAGTGCTTACTGAGATCCTCCAGCTAAGTCAGTGCTGAGCTCAGAGTCACAATGGAGAGAAATGGAAAACCTAAGCGACAGCTGGAGATAAGGAATGACAGGATTTACAGACAGATGGAAATAGGTGATGAAAACCTATGGAAAGTCTGAAGTAAGTTCCAATCTTGTCAGGACGAAAGAACCACGATAACACAAAAAGAGACGCCATGGTTAGGAAAGAAAGTCAGTAGATGAAAACTAGGAGGACATGGTAAGTTTCAGTGACAGTTGGATGTTCAAATAAATCATTTCTAAAAGAAATTGTAAATATAATTAAAGATGAAATATTGGATGTGATGTAGTGATTAATGTCAGAAACATGAAAATATGTTTAAAAGATAAATACAGCAAGAGAGAAAATAGCATACAGAGCTTTAAGTGAGGAGAGAGATGCTCAGAAGAGAAATACAATGCTCAGAGGAAATACGTGGAAGGAGTCAAAGAGGACAAGAAAACTCAGAGTTAAAGAAGGTAACAGAAAAAATAAACTCTTGAGTAGATAAATGATGGAGAAATGTCAAGGAGAAGGCAAGGGGTGTGAAAAAAAAATTGAAAAACAAAATCTGGATTTGGCTGTGGATAAATTTAGAAATTCCTGGAAAGAACTAAAGCTGAAAATTCATTTCAGCAGTTAAGTGAGGAGACATTTACTTCTATTCTAAGAAGTTGAGAAGTAAACGTGCAGAGAAAAATAAGACAGTATTTTTCTTTTCAAATAAGAGGGATCTGAGCCTATTTGAAAGCAAAGGGAAAGGCTTCATTGAAAGTAATAAGTTAAAGATGATCGAACAGAAAAGAACAGTTACTGCAATGAGATGCCTGAGGAAATAGATGCCATCGTGTCCAGAATAAAAGCGAAGTAGATTTAAGTAAGAAAAAACAAAATTTTCTCTGAGGTTAATATGCACTTATTTCAAAGCATTCACATTATGAATTTGTAGATTCCATTTTCCCTTACCATCACATAGTCACTCTATTACAATTAACCACCAAATCCATTTAACTGCTTTACTAATCTCTGACAATTTTGCCATCTTCTCCCTTCTAGCAGACATACTTAGGGACTTTATGGCTCATGTTGTTGATCCTATGAACATCCCAGCTCCTGGTTCCTCATCTTATCTGTTCCAGGGACCTTCGTCTCTCTTTTGCCTCTGCCTTACATTACTCTGATCTCCCGTTCTTGGTTTTCCTCCATTTCATCACTAATTTCTAGACCTCACCTCCTGATTAGCAACTCATAGTTATTCCCTTACAATTGCCAGCTTTGAATCTGTCACCACCTGCTCCTCGTTTAGCCCATTTTTCCCCATTATTTTGCTACTGCTAAGTTGCTGAGCACTATTTGTCAAGGTCATATAAATACCCCATTAGATTCTAGAAACCCATTCCAGCTGGACTCATGTTGCTTGGAATCCTTTTATTCATATTATACTTTATTCATATTCTATTCACCACAATAGTTTCACCAAAATTTACTTATTCATTTAAAGCTGCTAACTCTACTCATATCATCTATGAGTTTCTTCAATTTTACTAATTTTAACCGCTAAAATATATTCTATTGCTATACTCTATCTCTTTCACTTCATCTCCAAAAAGAGAAGAAGAGAACTTTCCCTAATTTAATCCTCCCATTTAAATTTACCTCATTTAATCTTCCCAATAACCAAAAAGGATATAAGCGTTTGAGATCAAGATACTTCAAAAGATCCCAAAGGTAGGAAATGTCCAAGCTGGGCTTCCAAACCATAGTGGACACTGTTGGTGCTGCACTTAGACATCCTCAGATCTTGTTTCCTATTTCTGTGTACTCCAGTGCCCAGCTCCTGTGTCCTTTTGTTTTTAGTAGCTCACACATCCAACTTTCTTCAGAGGACAGCTACTAGAATCTCTTCTTTCACAAGTAGTGCTGAGAGCCAGAAATCTTGGGAGTGTATGTCTCCCCAGGATTTTTGCCCTTATCCAGTGAATAATTGGGTGGGAGTTCAAAGTCAAGCTCCCTTGCTAAGTGAGGTTTACCCTCCAAAGCTTTAAAAGGCATGTCTGAGGTCTGGACTTTGCTCACAGTTGAACCTTTGCTTGGCCCCTTTCCTATCTGGCTTCTTCTGACTTGAATTCTCATTACAGGATCTGTTTTTTTAGAGATACCTAATTTTTTAAAACAATTTAATTAATTAATTTATTTATTTTTGGTTGTGTTGGGTCTTTGTTGCTGTGCGCAGGCTTTCTCTAGTGCAGCGAGCAGGGGCTACTCTTCGTTGTGGTGTGCGGGCGTCTCACTGTGGTGGCTTCTCTTGTTGCGGAGCACGGGCTCTAGGCACACGGGCTTCAGTAGTTGTGGCAAGTGGGCTCAGCAGTTGTGGCTCGTGGACTCTAGAGTGCAGGCTCAGTAGCTGTGGTGCACAGGCTTAGCTGCTCCATGGCATGTGGGATCTTCCTGGACCAGGGATCAAACCCTTGTCCCCTGAATTGGCAGGCAGATTCTTAACCACTGCGCCACCAGGGAAGTCCCGAGATACCCGATTTAAGATGCAAATCTTATCTATCTGCTATCTGTCCTCCATTCTTCCTGTTCCATTCTATTGCTTCTTCCTTGACAAGGTTCCTCCTACCCTCCTTGGACTCTGTCTCCTCTTTTTTTTTTTTTTGCGGTACGCGGGCCTCTCACTGTTGTGGCCTCTCCCGTTGTGGAGCACAGGCTCCGGATGCGCAGGCTCAGCGGCCATGGCTCATGGGCCTAGCTACTCCGCGGCGTGTGGGATCTTCCCGGACTGGGGCACGAACCCGTGTCTCCTGCATCGGCAGGCAGACTCTCAACCACTGCACCACCAGGGAAGCCCTGTCTCCTCTTTACATGCATTTTCTTCCACCCCTCTGCCTATGAATATGTGCCCATACTCCCTGACCCCATACTAAGAAAAACTTTCTGTGTGCTCTACTACATTCTCAATAAACTTTCTATTTTTTCCTCTTTTCCTTCATTGTCAAAGTTTTTGTCACTGTAGTCTAAATATGCTGGCTCTACTTTCTAATTATCTTTCACTTATTAATTCTTTATATTTGGCTTCTGCTCTTGCCAGTTTCCTGAAATTCATAACAATTTAAAATGTCATCCTGATCATCAATTGCATGTTCTGTTTTCTGCTTTTATCTCTCCTAATCTCTTTCCTGCAGGCACATTCTTCTCCCTAAAACTCTTCCCTTGATTTCTATGATACAGTGATTTCCTGAGGACTTGAAATGGCTTTTTTCCTCTTTCTTCTTTCCTATTTCTTTTGCCTTATTGTTAATTTTCTTTTTTCTCCTCTTAATCATATTATCTCCTAACTGCAAACATTCTTCATTTTTGTCCTTAGACTTCTTTTTCCTTGGATAATTTCATCTACTACCATGATTTATTGAAGAGGCTGAACTCTGTTGGAATAAGTAGGAATAACTTTACACTTATCCAACTCCTGATTCTATTTATACTCTACTAAATATCTCTTCTCCAGAATTTGCCATCTCAGGAAGAATCCATGACCTCCAAGAGAATTCTATTTAAAAACAGAATGATATTGTTAAGATTCAGTCTCATGCAAAAAAGACTAAATCTTTCTAAATCCAAACTTAAATCTCATATGTATTTTAAAATCTTCTTCCCTCTTTCCAACTTTGATCTGACTCCTTGTGGCCTGAGGACTTGCCATGAAAAAGTCACACAGTTTTTCCATTTACTGCTCTTTTCTATTTATTTTAGTCTCCCACTTATTGCCTCTTACTCTCTCCATTTCTTGGTTTGAGGGCTGAGAAAGAACCTTCCCCCTCCTCCATAACACTCTCCCTTGGATAATAAAGAACCATTTCTAAGAATTCCTTAATTTAAAGACCGCTACAACTTCAATAAACTCTCATTATACTTCTGATCTCTGCTTATGTGGTTTGGGGCCAGTGGGAAGGGTTAGGAGAGAGGGTCCAGGACCAGTTTATGTTTCACTTGGTAAACTGGGGATGGAGTTTTAAAACATGGGGAATCCCATTGCCAATTTTATGGTCCCAACTTATCTTCGAGCTACATTACCTACTCTTCCCTACATGTACCTTACACACTTTTGTTCTTGGCAATGGCCTTTGCTTTGCCACTACCAATTTTTAAATTATTCTATTTCTTCTTCACATAAAATATTCCCACTCCATCTCAGAAACCTTTCTCCTTCAGGTTCCCTCAATAAAGACTCTCCTAATCACCACCACTGCTGCTACTACCCCACTTGTACTATCTACTCTAATCATATGCTATCTCCTTTTTCTGAAATTTTAATGTAATTTTATAATAGCTGTATGAAAATTTTCACTTTAACATGAAATTTAGATATGAGATTTAAGCTTGAGTTATATCAATCTAGTGTTTTTATGCCCCCCAAATTAGTCTTACTTTACATCATGAGACTATTTTTTTAACTCAAGTTTTGTACTTGTTTAAACTAAAAGTTTAAACAGAAAACCTGTTGTGAACAGAAGCTACATCTTATTTATACCATCATACTTTACAGTGTCCACTTGTGTCTTTCACATAGCCAGTAGTCCTATTTTGTCAAGATGTACTGAATTAAAGGCTGAGGAGGAGAAGGAGATGTCCTTACATGACCTGGTTCCCAGTGCGTAGCACTCGAGGAGTGTTCATTGAATAAACTGACAAAAAAGTGAAGTACATGTGGGTTTCTTTGCCTGATGTCCTCAATCATCCTAGAGAGAAGTTAAGTATAGTTATATGCTAAGATGACAAAAGATACTTAAGAAGGTCTGGAATAACAACTTGAGGCCATAGACTAGGTTTTAATAGAATGCAAAAGAAAACTACAGAGCGACTAGTTAGCAGCAAGAGGCCTGTTAAATTGAACTGCATGAATCGATAATAGGCCAGGCACAAGATGTTCTCTACAATAAAATGAAGTGTTGGACTTATTATAAATATGACGGGAAGAAATTCTTTATTCAAAACAAACCCATTTCCTACGTATCTATGATATTTCATAACATTCAAATTACATTTGTTCCTACCATCAGAATAATTATTCATAGTCCAGCAATTGATCATTTTTTTTCCACTGAGGGAATAATGATTTATTGCTTAATTGTAAAGTACAAATGAAAAAGAGATTTAAAAAATATCATCACATTAGAAGACATTTTTATATTCAAATTTACAGGTATGATGTAGACACACTAAACTGAGTCATGTGTTTTGTTCTTGGAACTAAACAAAATTATACCTTCCCTCAACATTCTTGATACGTACTGGCAAGTGTCCATGGGCATGCAGTGGTGGGTAAGAGAATTTACGGGGGAAGTCAGACCCAACTCAAAAAGTTTTAAAAACTTTTCCTAATTTTCCCAGCATTTTCTCATTATTGTTTATTCTCTCATTATAGCTCTAATCTTTACATTTTTATTATAATTTTATGCTAAAACTGTTAAACCTATTTTCTTATATGCTTGATATTTTTGGTTATTAATTTCTGTAATGCTTAACACTACATATATGTGTGTACATATATGTAAACATGTTACATAACACACACATATATACATACACACATAATATAGCATAATCTTTGGAGTTTAGAAAAACCTAACTCTCCCACATATCATGTTAATGATAGAGTAATATATTTTAAATTGCTGACTCAGTTTCCTTATCTGTTAAATCGAGGAAATAACACCACTCTACGTTTGTTGTATGCTTTTAAACAGAATGAAAGGGGACCCACTGGTGAGTTCTGAGCAAAGCAGTAACAGCTACTTACATTTTGGAAGGATCATTAGGCCACTACATGAAGAACAGACTGTAGGAATACCAAGGTAGAGGATGATAAACCACAATCCAGAAATGTTGGTAAGAATGACAACGACTCAGACTAGGGTGGTAGCAATGAAAATTGTGAGAAGTAGGTAAAGCATAAATGTAGATTGAAGCCAAAGGTAACAGAATTCCTGGTATACTGAACATAGGATATGTGAGAGAGACACCAAAGATGTCATATTGTCTCTTCGAAATTCATCTCAAATCATCCCTAGTACTAATAGAAATTCAGTTTGTTCAGATATTCAGAGTATACTATTTGGTCTGGGACCTTATCCTAGCCCAGGTGATGAAACATAACTTGTTTAAATGTGTCAAGATATTCTCTTCCCTTTGGCTATTGACTGATCTAAGGATGGGCATGTAACCCATTTCTGGCTAAGAAAAAAACAAAGGGATTAACACGAAGACCTTTCTCTTCCCAAATAAAACAATAGAGTCTAGCAAGAAAAAGGTTTTCTCCTATCCCCTTCTCTTTCCTTAGGTGTAAACATACTCTCTGAGGATATATCAAGTGTGCTCTAACAATGGGGCCTTAACATCAAGCATAAGACAAAATATAACCTAGTAAAGGTGGTAGTTGAAAAGGGAGAAAGAAAATCTATAGATTTAACACATTCCAGTTAAATTTTACTTTGCATCCAAGAGCAATCCTAACCAATGCAGCTTTTCAATTTTTATATTGTAATCTTAGTTTTAGCTTGAAGCATGACAAATTTGTTGGCATTATTTCTCTCTTATATGAACCTTCTTTGTTTCCTCTTTCACTGTACTGATAGTATGACTTAATTTTATAGCATTTGTCAAGAAAGTGAAGACAGTAATGACACTGGAAAAAGCACATACAACATATAACAAATAGGAAAGAATGTAGATTTTCGTGAGAGTTGATTTGATGTTTTACATAGATTGACTTCACCCTAAATCAGTGTTGCTTATACTTGTTTATCTAATACACCTTTGTGTGACCACCATGGCTTCACTCTTTTCCACTCCAAAAGACACAGGAGTTTTACTAACATAAAAAAAAAACATTTTAAAAAACCTCTAAAATAAAGTAATAATAGAAATTATTATTGCAAGAAACACAATAGTGAGGAATAATATAAAATTTTATAATAGGACTGCTTTTTTTTATTGTATCAGTCAACAACTTATTCCTTACCAACCACTGTACCAAGCTCTGAGGATAGAGAAATAAACCAAACACACATGGCTCTTCTCATCGAGTTTTACGAAAGAATACAGACATTACCCAGTCCAGTGAAAAACAGTGCATAGTATGGTAAAGCAAATAAATATAAATAAGCAAATATAATTTATAAAAGTGAAAGTACTGGGTGCTTTGGTGTCATATAACAGAATGTCTGTTTGTAAAACCAGGAGAAGATAAATAAAATTTATCAAGGTGAAAGTAAGAAGGAGAACATTGCAGGTAAAGGGAAGAAGCTGTTCAAAGACTGAGAGTGGAAGAGAATAGGAAATATTTGAAAACATTTCAAAAAACTAAGAAGTCCAACAGAGACTGAGATAGCAAAGAGGCAGGAGCAGGAGTTTGAGGCTGAAAATTTACATAAGGCCTGATTAAGAAGAATCGTAACAGAAATTTTGGACTCTGGTGAGGTTAGAAGATCAATTGGGAACTTATTGCAGGGGTATCTGTGTAGCTCAAAAACAGATTTAATCAGGGTGGAGGTAGTGAAGATGGAGGGTGGTAGATTGATAATATCTGGAAGAAAAAAATCAGCAGAATTTGGTGTCAGCTTGAATTCATTTCAGTGTTAGATATGTACAGTTTGGGTGTCCAAATGGAAAAACGGTACTGTCAAGAAGACAGGTAGACATACTTATCTGAATCTCAAGAAGAAAAAGAAGGAAAAAAAAAAGTTTGGGATGAACATGTTGATATGGCAATTATAGATACATAAATGGAAATTGAAGCTTTAGAAATATTGGAGAACGAGTTTGGCTATCAAATGGTTCTTTCATTCATTCGGCAAATAATTGAGTACCCAATATGTAAACAGTTCTAGGGCAGAACTTTAAATTGATAATCTAGAAAAATGTTGGTGTATCATTTGGATTTACACACACATTAAAGAACGGCATAATAAATATGAACCTATCAAATATGTACTGAAATATACATGACAAAGTGAAAATAAACTTTTCCTTCTGCTTAGCTAAGATAGTTTTGAGATTTGTTTCAGACATTATGACTAAAAATAAATATTAATATCAATTTCTGGATTTTTCTTTTAACGAAATTTAAGTCACTTAAAACCCCCAAAATATATGTAAACGTTAAATTTACCCTTTTTCTGGGTGCACAGCTATAGATCTTGGTTGATCCAAGCCTTGGGAAATAATTACATAACGAAAAGAGCCACTGAGTCTCGCAACTTCAATTAAGTTGAAACCATGATCCGTCCAATATATGTTACCTAGAAGAAATACAGACATGTTTATAATACAATTATGAGAAAAACTTATTTATTAATTCAGCGAGAATTAACTTTCTGAACATTCACATGACTATTAAGAAATCATTTACTTCCTAATTCTTTTTTAATATGTGCAGTTCCTAAGCAGAAAGCTATAAATAAATATGCAAATACTTCTTAATCTCACATGTCTGTGGTTTAAACCATATAGTGATACATTTATATGTTAAAAATAAATTGAAATTTCTCTCACCTGAGGAAGGGCTGTATTTTCATTTTCTACTAGCTTCAGGCAAAAGAGAACTTCTAACACTTTTGTTTACCAGCCCCGTGGGGCTCTCAGGAGATCTGGGCAAAGTTAATACTACATAATCTACTTCTACATAAAAACACTTATCCAAAGGCTCAAAAGCATTAGAAAGAGTGAAGCCAAAAGCAAAAGAGGCTATTTACCCCTGTGGCTAGAAGTACAAAAAAAAACCCTGTTATGAGTCAGAAACAGCATTTTTATGAAGCAGATTGAGCCACTAACAATATAGGTGTGAAACAAAAACAGAGAAAGCCATGGATGATACCAGCAATCCAGTCAATAGCTATCCCTTCCACTCTTCCCAAGCCATTGGTGATGATATCTTCTTTCCAAGTCTGATCTCTTTTAGCTCGGCTAATTTTATTGAAGCCCATGTCTGTCCAGTAGATGGTATCATTTTCTATGGATAAAACAGAAAGAAAAAAAAACATACACAAACACACTATAAAAGGGATCGATATATGTATTAGGAGCACATTGCATCAGCATTTTGGGGGTTATCAACCTGGGTGTGCTGGAGTTTAAGTGTTCTTCAGGAAAATTTACTAACAAAGATGGTAAGAAAGGTATTAAAACCACATGAGAGAACCTAGTCAAATGTTTTAAAGCATTTTTGAAATATATGTGGAAACTGTCTAGCACATCCTTTTTATTTTTTCTTTATTTTCCTATTCATTTTAACTCAATAAATATTTATCCCCATGAATTTGCAATCTTGATATCAAACCAAATTACTTTGGACTACAGTTTTTCTTTTAACATCTTTTCTTATGTCTGAGTTCTCTACATATAAAGAGAATGCTACTGGGGATAATCAACAAAGTCTCAAAGTAGAGAGAGAATGGAAAGAAACATAAAGGCATTTAAAATATATCAAGGGTGTTTTATGTATAAGGTCATTCAAAATGTATAAAGCCTTAAAAATACCTTATCAACTAATTATTCCTTCTGAGGTACTAGTTTCCCAAATGTCAACTACAAACCCTGTGCATTCTTTTTCAAACTCTCTTTGTACAAATGGGCTTAAGAATACTTGAAGAATGGCTCTATGCTATCATAGAGTCTTTAAATAACAGTGCTTTTTGAATATTTGAATGAAAAATGTTCCTAAAGACTGTAAATGAAATATATGTGCATGCATATGCATAAAGGGTAGCAATTATAGATCAATGATGTTAAATACAGCCGCTAGAAAGACACTGGGGACAAATCATTAAATAATAAATTTGCCACCAACTAAGTAAGTGTTTGTTTGTGTTGTGACCTACATGGCCATTTGAAGAACAAATCCTTTAAGACCAATATAATTTCCATCTGGCACACAGACAGACTATGGAAATAAAGAAAAAGCAATTAGCATAATAAAGCCATTTATCAGTAAGTTTGGGGATTCTGTTTCAAATGAAATATAGTCTAAATTCTATTACCTGTCTGGGGAAAAATTCCAAATAGCCCCTGTTCCCAACAATGGTTAAGTCAGATACACACTTGCGTGAATAAGAGCAGAGATACCATTTTCAAATATATATCTGGAAAGCAAGGACTTGTTTCATTTTTCCAATTTTGTCAAACTATCAGTTGATATGTTTTCATGATTGAAAGAGTGAATCAATCAACAAAAATAAGCATCATTTTTGTATAAATATTAAGTATTATATGAAGAGTCCTATTCTCTTCTGCTAACATTAGATCCATATATCCAACTGCCTACATTGTGTCTCCACTTGTATGTAAGAAAAGGCAATCTTGATTGCAAAAGACAAATTTTGGATTTCTACCTGAAACGTACTTCTCTCTCAGTCTTCCATATGGCAGCTCCCCATGCCTTGGTGGTATGATGGAAGGCACCTCCATCCTTTGTTTCTTGGGCTAAAAACCTCATATTGTCCTTGATCACTTTTCCTCACACTTCACATCTAATCCATCACCAACTACTCTCATCTTCAACCTATAACCAAATATTTTGTCTCTTTTTATTCTTCTTTCAAATCAGATCCCTCATTCCACCACTTCTCACACTCTCCACTTATAACATAATCCAAGCCATTATTAACTCTTGTCTGAAGTATTGCAATAACCTCTAACTTAGTTCCAGCTTCCACTTTTGCCTCAGGACTCCCTTTCCTCATGAGCCTTTTCTCTACTGAGGGTCCACTGTCGCCCTATTAAAAAGTAAATAAGATAATTTCTCTCCTCTCCACTCAAACTTTCTAATCATTTTCCATCTCATCCAATTGTAAAAGTAAAGTTCCTTCCCAAGACCTTCAAGATCTACCCACATCCTTCAAGTCTCTTTCACCTACTATCCTTCTACTCTCCCCCCTCTAGTAATAAGACCTTCCTCTTCCTAAAACAAACCAAATGCTGTTCAGCCTAAGCTTCTTTACATCACTTTTTCTTCTGCTTGGAATGTTCTTTTCCCAGCTATCTGCACAGCTCTGTCTTAGCTCAAGTATTCCTTCTTACTGAAACTTTCCCTGACTACTCTCTACAGAAATTATTTCCTTGCCATGCTCCATTTCCCTTACAAAACCTATTTTTCTCTGTAGCATTTATTACTGTCAAACACATTACATATTTATTGGTTTGTTGGTTTAGTGTCTGTATTGTCTCACAGAAATATAACCTCTTTGAGGGCCGGGACTTAATTTTGCTCACTGCCCGATCCCTGGCACCTAGAATAGTGCCTGGTACATAGTAAGCTCAAAGTAAACATCTGGTGAATAAATGAATGAATGTGGTGTGCTGTACAAAGACTGGTTGGGAGGGTATACAAGGAAGACAAAGCTCTTACTGTGAGAAACTTTATAAGCTAATTAAGGAACAGAAGGTATGCACATGAAAAATGACTAACAATTCACAATAGTGTAGCAGGAGCAGCATATAAGTAGTAAAGACAAGCATTTTTATGAGTTCAAAGAAGACATTAACAACAAGTATTAGAAAAAAAGGACACTAAATATTTATGTGACCCTTACTTTTCTATTTCTCTCTAATAGCTTTGCCAGTCCTGCAAAATTTTACTTAGTATAATTAGGAAGCATTTTTTTCTCACATATGCCACTACATCTTGCGCATACTTTTATTATCACATTGAGCTGAAATTGCATCTTTGCATTTCTTCTTAGAAATTGACTGTGAGATATATCATAGGTAGGGACTGCAATAGACCCAACATTTACCAAGGCAGTCACAAGTGCAGTAGGCATTTCATGAATATTCACTATGTGAATAATAGATTAATTTGTAATGCTGAGGCTATCTCTACATGGTCAAATCCACTAGATTACAGCACTGAAGGAACGGAGATGTTTCCTTATATTCTTTTATTACTTATATTTGGGATATTAGCAAGCAAATCAATCATGTAGTGGTGCATTAAGGAGGACCAAGAGGATAGAATAATTAAATCACTCATTCTCATCCAAATCTCCTTTCCTTATTTTTCACATACACATTGCACACCTCCATGCTCTAAATGGAATGACTTCACTAAGATATAAGAATATGTCTTCTAATTATCTGGGAATATCTGTAAAACATACATAAGGTAGGTCAAGAGTGTTTTAATTATAATAGAATAAGGTGGAAGGATGATAAAATTTTACAACAAACCTTAAAGATACAAAGTGGAAATACATATAAAGACAGAAAGGGAAGAAAGACTATCATAACTGTGTTCTGACACTTATTCCAAAATATGATTTTTTTAACTTTAATTATCCCCATTCAACAGATACTTACATAATACTTAGTGCATGCTAAGCATCCACATAGGCATAGGAGTACGGTGTTGAACATGACAGTCCCTGAAATCGTAGATTTTACTTCTGGAGTTGAATTTTTAATATAAACTATCCTAAGACATATGACAATAAGTAACATATAATTATAAATTATGTACCTATTTTGGACACTCAGATAGTATTCAATTTCTGGCTATTATGAACAATGATATGAACATTCTCATCCATGTCTTATAGAGGACATACAGTGTAATTTCTATTGGGTACATAAACAGAGGTAGAATTGCTGAGTCATAGGATGGATTTAGTAGGTAGGGCTTATTTTAATACATTAACACATTAATTAATTATCTGAAACAATTTTCCCCAAAATAATAATCTACACTATAGGCCTTCTACAACTACTGTTGAACTCCACCACCCTCTTCCTATCTGGCTGATTCAACCATGAAGACCTCCTACTACATAAGAACATGCAAGAAATTCTAGATTCTCTTATTTCCAGGAACTAGCCACCATGCTTATTTACCTTGGTTCATAGTGTTTACCTTGTTAGATAAAAAAAGCAAATGACTGGAGTAGTATGCTTAGTGAAATAAGTCAGACAGAGAAATACAAATACTCTGTGTTATCATTTAAATATGGAATCTAAAAAATAAAACAAATGAATGTATATAGCAAAACAGAAATGGACTCAGATATAGAAAACAAACTAGTGGATACCAGTGGCAAGAGGAAACTGGTGAGGGGCAAGATAGAGGTATGGGATTAAGAGATAAACTACTATGTATAAAACAGATTAGTAACAGGATATATTATACAGCACAGGGAATTATAGCCACTATTTTATAATAACTTTACATGGAGTATGATTTATAGAAATATTGAATCACTATGTTATCTATCTGAAACTAACATAATATTGTAAATCAACTATACATCAATAATAAATAAATAAATAAAAATATGTAACTAAATGGGCATGGCTGTATTCCAATAAAATTATATTTCCAAAAAGAATTACTTAAGGACAATTCCAAAGTACTAAAATTTACAAATTTGACTAGCTCAATTTATCTACTCAGTTTTTTTGTTTCTATCCTGCTGGACCCATTATATTCTATCCCATACTTTAAAAATAAAGACAGTTATGCTGAATCCCAAAAGTTAACTTATGGAGAATTCTATATAAAGTGTGTTCTGGTTTCTTGATAAACTTCAGTGTTGGGTTCTAAAGAATGTTTTACCTATGGCTATTCAACAATTGTCAACAGATACACTCCTTACTACCTTATAGAGAAAGCTGTCAGGATTTTATTGTTATATTTTTAGCTTTTGTTTTTATATACAAATAAGATTTGGCTGTATGGAGCCAATACAAGCTCTTGGTATCAATGATTACAGTGAACCTGCACTTTAACTCTGCCGCAATCAAAGTGAACAATGTCCCTCGCCCCACTCTAACCACCAACTCTTACTTGGACTTCAAATATTTGCTACCACTTTCAGATGAGCTGGTTGCTGACACCTTTCTCATTTTAAAGTCAAATATAAGCATTCTCCATGTGTTTACTGGCTTTTTAAATTTTTTTCATTTTTTTGCTACTTATCAGCAGTGACCTTAACAGACAGGCCCCAAAATAGTTTCTACATTCTCAAAGGCTGCCTTCAAGCCCCACATCCATTAATTCCTCTAGTTTAGCTGAGACTATGGTTTCCAAACTGATTTTTATTCTAAAACTTTGACAGATATGACAGTTACCTCTAATTCAAACTCTGTTTTTTATACTTTCAAAAATCATCTTCTCTAATATTTGGAAAGAAGACACTTTATCATATCACTCCTGCATTTTCCAATCATCATGTGTATCAATGCAATATTTTGTTTCTGTTTTGTGTCATTTCAGCCCAGATACAGGACTCAGTTTTTTCTCCTTAATCCATGTCTTACTCTCCCACCCATATCATGTGCAGAACTATACATACAAGCTTGAAATACAAACAGTGCAGTAGAATTCATGGAGGCATGGGATATGAAGATTTATTATCACAACATAAAAGCTTCAAATTGAAAATCAAATGTCCTTACTCTACAAGGTGCCCTGGCCACCCCACCACATGCGTTTTTTCAGTGGCAGCTTCATATTGGGCCCAAGCCTCATATCTTTTCCTCAGCTCCTCCCCTTCTCTCTCATCTCAATTTATCATCCCCGCCCCTTTCTGGTTAGCCATTCATCAAAAAGAAGCCCTCTCTAATCATTGCTCCCATTCTCAGCAACACATCAGCCTTTAAATAATTTAAATTTCTTAGCTCTCAAATGGCTGGCTGCCCATTAGAATTGCCCAGGGAAGTTTTAAAAGAATACTGAAGATGCAGTCACGCCTCAGAGATTTGGAGGGAGACGCAAGAGGGAAGAGATATGGGAACATATGTATATGTATAACCGATTCACTTTGTTATAAAGCAGAAACTAACACACCATTGTAAAGCAATTATACTCCAATAAAGATGTAAAAAAACCCCCAAAAGATATATATATATATATATATATATATATATATATATATATATGTATAAATTGCTTAGTCTGGGGTAGTTTTCAGGTTGAGAATTACTAGTTAACCTGTCAAAAGTACACAGAAGAAAAACACTTGTTATTTAACAGGGTCCAAGATCTTGAGAAGGAAATTTCTATTATAAAATGCTACTCCCCACAACATCGCACCGTAACCCCCATTACAATCTCATTGTTATTAATGTTTCTTTGCCAAAGGGATTTTCAAGGGGAGAAGGGGGAGAAAAGAGCTTGATATAACCTCCAGAATATCAGCTTTGGGGGAGGTATTTTTTTTCTCGTTTGGGGAGGGCTTTAACTTGAAAAAAAATAATTAAAAAAAAATTTTGTTTACTTGATTCTGATATGCCACGGGCCCCAGATCTGTTAGAAATTACTGTTCTGCAATCTATGACTGAATCAGGTCAAATTATAAGGTAGCTCATAGGGAGGTTACTTTGCTTTGATCCTTCTCCATTCCCAATAAGCTGGCTTTTACTGAACTATGTTTGTATCCTAGGCTACAGGTATGTATTCTTTGCTTGGTTTGTTTTTTTTTTGATTATATAGACATTGTGAGCCCTGAAATTGATTATGTTCCTCTTCCCAAACTGGTTGTTAGAAATATAAAAATTAAATTTGCTGCAAACTTCTAGCAAAAATATAGACTTTTACAATGTGATTTTATCTCTCATTTCATGTTTCTTTTTCCCTAATTTTTCTCTTGGCACTCATTTGTTCCATCTTAATTGTTCATCTCATTGAAATTCCTGCATTTTTGGGAAGCTACATAAAATGATTCTTAGAACTAGATAAGGTATTATATATATATAAAATATATATAAAACATATACATGTTTTAATATAGCAAGTCATATGTTATAGACAAGTCACATCAAAGTTGAGTAAACACACTCTAGGGAACAACTAGGAAAATTAAGAAAATCCAAGGCAGTGCAAGAAAATGTTAAAATTGTAGTTTTTACTTTTTGTCTCTTATGCTTTTAAAATTTCTATTTGGTATATATTTTATAATGTATTCAGTCATAACATGTAATACAGTAATAGTATATATTCTTTATAAGTAAATAATTTTAATAAAATAATAAATAAATAAAGAGTGAGATCTCTTTTTGTTTAACTAGTAAGTTGTCTGATAAAAAGGAAAGGTTTAGTACTACCAGTGCAGTTGCTACTTTCCAGTCATGCCCCATTTTTGGCACACTCTGTGCCACGGTGCACCAGTTGAAACCTCTGGAGCAGACTATGATGTTATAGAAACTGAGAGGAAAGCAAGGTCGAAGTCAAGGTCATCAGGGAAGATTTCATGGAAGAAGTGAGGCTTTGGCTGATCCTTGAAGACTGGAGAGCATTTGGATTAGGAGAGATGCACAATATAGTTCCTAGAAACTTAGTTTAGAGAAAGAACCAATTTAATAAATGCAATCACCTCCGTAATAGGAGTGGGGGAACAACAAGATCATTTCAGGAAGAGTTGTGAGCAAAAGCTATGATGACAGCCAGTTCTAAATTATCAGATGCCTGGGAACAGATAAGAATTAAGTTGTACTTTCTATTCTTTTCCAATTTTGAAATCATTTTTTCAAATATTTTGCAGGTTAATAATGACCCAAGTTCTTGATATACCATATTAAAAGGGATTCAATAGTAAAGTGCTAATGAATTACATTTGTTTCTTTCATTTTGAAAAAGGCAAATCAATACAAACACTAATGGGTAATTCTCCTACAGTAACAAATCAGCAAGAACTCCATCTTGTGAGTGAATAAAATAAAATCTGCAGACTTCAAAAGTTTTAGATATCTTAATCCCCTTAAGGTACAATGTTATGAAACCTTAGATAATGTACATTCTCTTTTAAATTACTCTTTTATCAAGTAAGAAATATATGCCTGCCTAGGTTTTGTGCCCTGAATGAAATTTGCATTAAACATACTTATTATAAAAGCAATTCCATTTTCAGGTTTTGAACGGTTTCCTCTCAGGGTAACAAAAAGAATCTTTCACATTTTCTTAAGCATTCACTGTTTTTTCTCTTCAAAGCAATTGCACTGTGCTGTTTTTCATAGGCATTAAGTTAGTTCTCACAGCGCTTGTGTGCCTAATTTTGACTTTCAGGTAACATATGAGAACTAAAACGTCCTGTCACGCTCTCATCTTTTTCACATTTGGAGAGGACCGATGGCAGCTCCAAGGAGAAATTGTTTTAATTTATTCTGTTTTAGACTTCCAAAACTAAGCTGTAAAATTTAGACAGCATGTTGAGTAGATACATCTTCAGGGGACACCTACTCAGACATTTATTCAGGAAACCATCAACCTGCTTCAGAAAATAATGACACTCTGTACCACTTTTATTTTTGAATAGGGAAAAGGCAGAAATCTTGTTCCTCAAATGCTTGATTTCTATATTATACCTCAAATTAATAAATCAGACAAAGATCAAGTATAAACTTTAAAAACAGAGGATTTTCCAGCAAATAAGTTTGGATTTTTTTTTTCTTCATTACCTCTGGTGGAAAAAAAAATTTCCTTACTTAAGAAGTTTACTAAAGAGAGGAATGTAGCATAATAACTAACATCTTGCATACTGTGTCCTAATTTCCTGAGTTATAGATCCCAGTTCTACTACTTAAAGGCTCTATGACGTGGGAAAGTTCCTTAACCTTTCCATTCAGTTTCCCAATATGTAAATTGGGAATAATAGAGTTGCTGTGAGGATAAATAAATAAATGCTTTGTTACAGTACTTAATGCCTAGTGCATAATATACATAATAAAGTATCAACTATTAAAATTAAAAATACAGAGTATATAACAAAATGAAAGGTATACTAACTAATAAATTTGGCAATTTTGTATGCTTTTGAAGTTTTAATGTGGTTTTAGTTTAACATACTACCATCTTTATAAATGTGAAACTAGACAGAAAATATTTTAATATTTCTTCTCTAAAAGGACAAACATCTAATGTGAATTATTATCATCCAAGGAAATAACAAAAACAGTAGAAAATTTATTGAAAGCAAACACTCGACATTGCTATATATTTTCAAAGCCAACTAGCTATGAATTATTTATATTAAAAGTTAACATTGATTTGGATGCATAGTGACATCCCATATTTTCAGGAAGGCAAAGTTAAGTTTACTATTAAAAGTTATACAGAAACTTTGCTCTAAAGATTACTTGACATTGTCAGTGTTTATTGTACTTAAAAGGCAGGCCAAAAAAAAATTTTTTTTCCAGAATAGAAAAGAGTTATTATTAACACTGTTAAAGAATCAATAAAATTTCCATCCTCAATGGCTGTCTTAAATGTCTACGCATATCACATATACGACAGATAGATGTTTAAGAATCTTATGATATAATTATTTTCTAGTTTGACTTTACTGTTATTGAATTGTAGCTAACATGATAATAAAACACAGTATATAAATATGCTCTGACAGGGACATCAGCTCGGTGCTGTGTGTCCACCTAGAGGGGTGGGATAGGGAGGGCGGGAGGGAGGCGCAAGAGGGAGGGGCTATGGGGATATATGTATACGTATAGCTGATTCACTTTGTTATACAGCAGAAACTAACACAGCATTGTAAAGCAATTATACTCCAATAACGATGCTAAAAAAAAATGTGTTCTGAGCTTTCAGAAAAAAGCACAATGAACAAATTCTTGCTAAAAATTAAAAAAAAATGTATATCAATACTTTTTGAAGGCTACGTGTATTCTAGGGGATACCAAAATGACCAAGAAGCCTCCTTCAATCTTCCCAGAGAACCAATCACCCTCTTGTAAGTACTTGGTAGTCATCTATATCACCTATCATTTTATAGTAAGTCACAGTTGTTTCTCCACCTATACTGAGAGTACATTAAAAGGAAGGCTCCATATAATCTTTCTAGTTAGCTCCTGAGAAGCCAGTGCATTACTTTGGACTGTAATTATATAAAAGCTCAGTGAATGAATAACCTAGCCTGGCTGCATGCCTTCATGCCATAAAAAAGTTCAAAGTCAATATGTCAGAAGATAAACCTACCAGAGCTGCCCTAAATCCACTGTGTGCTCTAAGTTGATGGGAGGAACAGACTCCTCATCACCCAAAGATCTGAGCATTGTCCTTGATCCCTTCTGCATCTATTTACCACCACATCCAGTGAATCACCAAGTCCCGCATGTTTTAACTCCTTTTATTTATTTTTTTCAATCTGCACGTACCACTACAGTTTCATTCAGGTCCTTACCATATCTCTGCTGAATGGTTGCAACAGCTTCCTAAATGGTTTCCCTTCCTACAATGTTATCCTCCTCAAACCCATTCTCACAACTATCAGGGCAACTTAGTTAAAATGCAAATCAGACCTTCTCACTTACCACTGATCATGTTCCTAGGTTTCTCATGACCTCGGATGAAGTTCAGATTCCTTAGTAAGTCATATGAGGACATCTATGATCAAGAACAGTGGCCTCCAAACTTTTCTGATGAGTAAAATAATTTGAGTATTCACTCTCTCTGCCTACATAATATGTTAATCCATTATACATGTAAACACATATACAACATGCAAAAATATAAATTTTTAAAAGGTACAAGAAAAAATTAAATATCAATAATTTTAATATGTTTTCCCCTATATTTGACTACATTATTCAGTTACAGGGCATGCACCTTGCTTCCCTCTTGGAAAAGATTCAGCCCGTCCTACTTGGGTTTTGTCTAGTACATTTCCTGCCTCAGGCTTGACTCCAGCAGCACCGCCCTAGTTGTAATTGCCTTCACTCTCACTCTCAGTACACACACCCATCATATCACTTCTCATCTCTATGCCTTTTCTTTTGTCAATTCTTTTGCACCTCATTACCCAGGAAAGTATTATTCAGACATTAAGACTCATGCATTCCTCCTCCAGGAAGGCTTCTTGATTATTCCAGTCTAGTTCATCATCCTCCTTGTTGCTTTCATAATAACTTGTACTTACTCTATAGTTGTACTTAACTCAGAGTATTGCACAGCTCCCTTTTATGCATCTTCCTTTCCAATAGATTGAACCTGGTTTTTGTTCATTATGGATTCACAATGTCTATCTCCAGCTTTCCATACATGATATTTGAATACATGTAATATTCAATTAACAACAATACAAATTGAATAAAGTAATGGTAAAAACAATAGTGTTAAAATCAGAGTATTATATAGAGCAAAGAAGTGTAATATAAAATATAATTTGCTCAGAGGATAAGAAATAATTTCCTAAGGTAGTAGTACTTTAGCTGATTATTGAATCAGTTAAAGAATGAATATGCAATGTGTCCTATTAATGAAACTATATATTCCCTCCTATGACAAAATATTAAATTAAGGTAGCAGGATATCATTATAGTAATTATCATTTTAAAATAAATTTCATTATATATCAACTGTTAGTTAAATGAGCTAAATGTGATTTCACAAAGTTTAGGCTCAAGTCAGCACTTTCTGAAATTTTGAATATTTAAAATTACAACAGTGTTTGACAAGCTATACACAAAAACATATAGTATTTGTCTCATATTGTTCAGTACAACTTAATAATGAAATTATATGATGTCTTGAATTTACTTGAATTAGATGAAACAAATTGGACATGAATTGATACAGGTGATGGGCGTGGAGTGGAGTGGTAGGGGGAGTTCATTATACTCTCCCTCTACTTTTTTTTTTTTTATTTGAAAGTTTCCATGGTAAAAGGTTAAACAGTGCTCCACCAGCTTGAAATGAAGTCTTCATTTTAATAATCATTCCTAAACAGATTCAGAAGATTTTATGATAATATGTCAAAAATCTCTAATCTTTAATATAATTTAATTGGATAACACTCAGTATTCTACCCATTCAGTAAACTGAGAAGCTCCAACAATTGCAGCAAAATTTTACCAGAACTGTATTAACCACAAAGTTTGCATTTTAGGAATGAAGAAATACTTGAAAATCAAACAAACAAAACCTTGAAGCAAAGAAGGTATTCGTATGAGCTAGGCTTTGGAGGGTACATATTAGAAATAGTATTCTTGCTCTTAGCAGAATGAGGAACAAGTTGACTAAAAACAGTCTTAGAGCACAGCTCAGGCAAAGGGTGATTTTTTCACCTCAATTAAACCATGCTTATGCTGATGAGAGGTTAAAGATTATATCAGAAAACTAAATACAATGAAACAGAAAAAAAAAAAAAAAGATCCCATATCAGCTTGCACTATCAAGTAAGTGAAGAGAGATGTAATTTAATAAGAAATAATAATAAGGTAGGCTCAGACATTCTGAAAAATGTAATACATCCTAGGGAGATAAAGACAAACAAGACTCCTTAAGAAATTTTGATTCAGTGAGAATACAAATGAAATAGTTTTAGAAAGCTAGTGATAGAACATCTTAAGAAGGGTAGATCAAGGACAAAACTTTTTCTGAAGTAGTTAACTTGAAATGTTTCCAATTATCAAAGAAGAGGTAGAACAATTTTCTCTATATATGTATATCTTGTGTGTGTGTGTGTGTGTGTGTATATCCTTCCCTCCTGCTATATTACCTTGAGCTTCAAGCCTCTTAGATCTCAAAAGAAAAACTGTGACAAACTAGTAGATAATTGGATAGGAGTCTACAAAAGGAAACTCTAGTGCTTCAGGAAATGTAGTGAGTGACTAAGTGGGCCTGCAGCCTTCCCTTGGACTTCAAATTGAATGAATGCTTGCCATGACGAAGTCTCTAAGACACGTATGAAGAAGAATGTCTTCCTATAAATCCCACAATATATGTCTTATTTTGTTGCTGTTGTTTTATCCCAATGTATGAAATTTGATGATTAGATCACAAAGTTAGATAATGAAAACTATGCCCACAAAAAGCTATGTACAAGAAAGTGCAAAGCTTTATCCATATGAGCCACAAACTAGAAATATACAAAGACATTCATCAATGGAAGAATAGATAAATAGGCTATGGTATATTCACACAATGGGATATTACTCAACAATAAAAAGGAACACACTACTAACACATGCAATGGTATGATGGATCTAAAAAATATTGTCTGAAGGGAAAGAAACAAGACACAAAAGAATACATATTGTGTGATTCCACTTAAATAAACTTCTAGAATTGGCAAAATAACATATGGTGATAAAAATCAGATCAGTGATTGCTTCTGAGGATAGTACATTAAGAATTAAAACATGAAACCAATACTCTCAATGACCCACTGGAGGATTTTGTGCTTTCCTTCCCTGCGACTCTGGATTCTGCAGGGTTGGAGCTCCCGGTTGCAAAGGGGATACACTTTCGCCAAAGGACCGTGGCAAGGGTCCCATTGAACTACAAGCTACAGCTGCTGCCGAGAGACTTTGCACTTCTTGTGTCTAGGGATCAGCAGGTGAAAAGAGAAGCCTCCAAACCAGTATGGACCCTGAGCAGCATGAGGAGGTAGGGCTGCTTTCATACTATACAGCCAGGGACGAGTATGTGTGGAAGCTGAGTCATTCAATCAGGAGCCTTCTAGTACTTTCCCTGAAAAGACACATGCAGAAACCCCAGTCTGAGAGGTATGACCAAGGATTCAGACCATTTAGAAATTAAGGTTTGGGTCACACCATCAGATAAGCCTCCAGTCGTATCTGGTTGGCAGAGAGAATTAAAGGTTGGATTATTGCTGCGAAGATACTCATACGGCCCAAGAAGTAGAAGATAAGGAGTCAAGTTCCACCCAAATGTCAGGGAATTTACTTCTCAGCCAGCTTGGCTCACAGGACTGCAGCCCCACCAGCCTCCTTACTGGTTCAACACATCAACACACTTCTATCTTAGGGCTTACAAGGCCTCTGCTTTGCAATGAATCTGTGCAGGATTCACTTTTCTTTCATTCAGGCTAAAATTCACCTCTCAAAATTTTCCCTGAACACTCAATCTAAAATAGCAGCCACTTTGAATCTTTCACTCTTTAAACTGCTTTTCCTTCTTAGCACTTATTACTATCTGACATCAAATTATATTGGGGGGGATGGTGTTGGTGAGTGTTTGTGATCTAGTTTTCCCACTAGGATATAAACTCCATGTGAACAGAGATGTCAGTTTTGTTTCTGCTGCAACTTCAGTATGTAGAAGAGTGTTTGGCACAAAGTCGGTGCTCAAGATTGTTGGGCCAATGAAACTGGCTAATGAATAACAGCACAATTCAGTAATAAGATTGGATTTCCAATTATTTGCTGCTTAAAAAGAATAAATTCAAATATAGCATTATTTTTCAAACTAAAAAAGAAATGATTTCAGTAGTAGAAAAAAGTAAACAGGACACAGACTGCTCACTTTTACTGAGAAAACTCTTGGAAGCTAAGATGCATATGAAAGTTTGTAGCCCCCCAAAACTTTACATTTATGTCATGGTATTCTTTTCAAAGCAATGATTAAAAGATGGTTGAAATGTAAAAGAATATGCAAAATTATTTTAAAGAATTGAAGGTCAACCCATTCAAAATAATTAACTCTACTGAATTTAAAGGCAATACCTAAGTCTAAATGGTCAATTTCTATTATTGAAATTCTTTAAAATAAAGACACACTTTTGGTTTCTGTTGTATTTTATAATAGGAGAAGAATCAACCTAATTTGATCAGGCAGTTTTTAACTTTTAAAAAATCACTGTAGAAGTGCTTTCTTCTTTCAAATAAATAATGAGCACTCGTTTGTTTTCTTAAAATTATGACTATCCTGGAACAATCTGCAAAATGGGCGAATATTTTTTAAAATACTTTCCACTTTGAGAGTTCACTCTCCCTTTTCTTCCTCTCTCATTTTTGTCCTTCATCAGATTTGCTCCATTTAATAAAATATTTTCTTCGTGAACCCAGGTGCTCCACTGCCCTACCTCCCCGACTTCCTACCCAAGGCAAGAGCCATTTTGTTATCTTCAGTATGAAAACTCTGTCTGTGGCCCACTTCTTCACAATGACTATATATTAGCTTATAACTTGTCTCTTTAGATTCAAAGCATTAAGTAATTAAATAAACTATTACTGTTTAGCAGAGGGAATATGTTAAGGTGCAAAGAGAACTGAAATTCAGAGGAAGGAGAGAACTGGATATGTATTCGGGCGCCACAGTGTATCAAACGTGGGACTTTGAACAAGTTATTTAACCTCTCTGAGCCTGAGTAAAAATCCTTAAAATGAGAATAAAGCCTGTCTCACAGGATTGTTCTGAGGTTCTGTGATATCTGTGGGAAGTTGTCCAGCCTTGGATTAATATATGGTTCATGATACAGTTGATAAACGCTTGAAGGGGCCTTCTGGGGATAGTGGTATGTTTCTGTTGCAACAATGAAAGAACTTTGTGAGTAGGAGAGACTCTTCAGCACTTCTCCAATTCCTCCATATATAAGCTTCATTTTTTTCCTTTGTATTTATAGAGTTGGCAAAAATAAGATAAATAAATTATCTTTAAAAATAAAATTATTTTTAATATTATTTAAAATATATTTTAATTTAATATATATTATATATATAATATAAATATATTTTAATTTAATATAATATAATTT
Organism: Grampus griseus; assembly: GCF_964374135.1. Lineage (NCBI taxonomy): Eukaryota > Metazoa > Chordata > Mammalia > Artiodactyla > Delphinidae > Grampus > Grampus griseus. The sequence continues at coordinate 88,639,311 of NC_139001.1, read as the reverse complement.
AATTTAATTATATTAAATTATATTAATTTAATTATACAATATATATATTACATATATACTATAATTAAATTAATATATTATATAATAAATATATATTATATATAATATATAAATTATATATATTATATATTTATATATAAAATATATTATATATATTATATATATAATATATATATTATATATATTATACTATATATTATATATATAAAAATATATATATATATAATATAATATATATCCCGAGGTCCTGGATCATCTTCACTATCATTATTATGAATTCCTTTCTGGAAAGTTGCCTTTCCCCACTTCATGTAGTTGTTTTTCTGGGTTTTCATCTTGTTCCTTCATCTGGTACAAAGTCCTCTGCCTTTTCATTTTGTCTATCTTTCTGTGAATGTGGTTTTTATTCCACAGACTGTAGAATTGTAGTTCCTCTTGCTCTGCTGCCTGCCTGCCTACATAATATATGTTATGTTATGTTAATCCATTGTACATGTAAACACATATACAACATGCAAAAATATAAATTTTTAAAAGGTACAAGAAAAAATTAAATATCAATAATTTTAATATGTTTTCCCCTATATTTGACTACATTATTCAGTTACAGGGCCTGCTGGTGGATGAGGCTATCTACGAGGCTTGTGCCTGTGCCAGTTTCTAAGGCTGTGTAACAAGTCATTCCAAAATTTAGTGGCTGAAAGCAACAGTATTGCTTATGAACCTGCAATAGGGACAGGGGCAGTTTTTCCTGCTCTGATGTCTCTGCTCTGCTTGACAGCAGCTGGGGTGGACAGAATGCTATCATATGAAAGCTCGCTCATTCATGTACATGGGAAAACTCAAGCAGCTAGAGCTGGCACAGCGTTCCTTAGTACGTCTTAGTACGTCTCTGTTTCCATGAAGTTAGTCAGCATGATGGCCATTTTGGAACAAATCCTTTGTCTTATATGAAAAACAATCAGGTTGAATTAGATAATCTCTAAAGTCTCTTATCTCGGAAAGTCTTGTAAATCGCTGATTAAATGGAAACAGGAATAGCTTGAAAGTGATCTGAGACAGCTGGCATGATGTTAACCCATTGGGATGGAGGAGAACTTCAGAGAATAAGTAATTCTGAAGCGTGTAAAGCGTCTAAATCAGCAATTACCACATTTTTCGGTATTATGGATTATGTGTAATTGCAAATGCAGGACTATTTTTATAGGATGCAATTTCCAGGACATAGGGCAACTTGATTGTTCCATGCCATTTAATCTTTTTGTTTAACAACATAATTATCATCATGGCTCATTTAAATTTTGAACACCTGATGCGATACCAAGAGTTGTCAACACATTACTATTGCTAAGATTAAAAAAAAAGTCCTAGGAGTATTTATCTATATATATTTCAGTACATTAGCAATCCATATAAAATTTAGAGTCATAGTAGTATAATGCTCTTTTGTACATCCATCCTGATACTGTACGTTCCATCCGATACTGACTAGAGTGTAAGAATCAGTGTTACCAGTGGGAAACTGTCTTTAACAACACAAGTTAGCCTGCCTGGAAATCTAGCAGATTACATAGGTCAGTTATATGAGTACAGTGAAACAAGGCATGGAGAATCCACTAAGGACAAATGGAAGGAATCCACCTACAAACAGGTGTATAAAATATCAACCAGTTCATTCTGATTTCAAGTTTTATATTTGTTTTAATGCATAATGAATTATTTTGTTATTATTATTCTGTATTCACAAACCACAATTTATATATGCAAAATGTTTTATGACTGCTTTCGGTAAATAGATGGCTTTCTAGTATGCGAAAGTTTATTAAAGAAAGCATGGACACCAGCTGTTCCTTATTTCTTGCCATAGACTTATCTGCATTTTACCAGTTGAAAAATTTAAATCCAAAAAGGCTAAAACTGGGGACTTCCCCGGCTGTCCAGTGGTTAAGACTTCGCCTTCCAACGCAGTGGGTGCAGGTCCAGTCCCTAGTCAGGGAGCTAAGATCCCACATGCCTTGTGGCCAAAACGTCAAAACATAAAAAAACAGAAGCAGTATTGTAACAAATTCAATAAAGACTTTACCAATGTCCACATAAAAAAAAAATAAACAAAACAAAACCAAAAGGTTAAAGCTTGCAAGGTCATATCATTTACCAATCCCAGCCTTGTAATTTATAGGTATTGTGATATGGGCATGCCTTTGAAGTCTGCATGTTATGGGACTGTATTATTTCACACAAAAGGAAAATGACACAACACAAAAGGAATTTCCAGACTGAATTTCTCAGTCATCCCTGAAGTGTGACTGTAAATGTGCAAAGACCTTTAATATCTAAGTAACCTTAAAAAAGCAGTTCTTGGGTATCCTGAAATGTCTCTTATGGATGGGGCATAGTTTCCCAGTAAACAGGAACCATCTCACACACCCATCTGTGACCTGAACGTAAAAAGATAACAACAACGACAACAACAACAAAAAACTAATATTTGCCTACATAGTTATAACGTTTTAGGCATACATTATGTGAAAGTGTAATCGCCATAAAATAAATATCTGGAAACAGAAGTAGACTACAGCAACATGAATGAAACTTGGTTTTTAAAGTTAAAGGAATAAGTGTTCAAAAATCCTTTTGATGATGACCACTATTCTCAATTTTTCCACTATGATTTTGGGTGTATTTTGAAATATAATTTTAGCTTCAAATTTCATGCAAAATGTGTATTCCACTCCTTGATATCTCAGTTGATGTAAATACAAAAATAATATCTTAAGAACTATTTTTCCCCCAGAAAATCTTCAAGTATAATTCATGCCAAGAAACTGAGCCACGATCTCATGGTTTCAAGTTTCCCCTGACATACTTGCCATATACACCTGAATGATATTTAAATCCCATTTTGAGGAGACAACATTTCCCTTAATAAAATCAAACTTTGATTTTCCAAATTTGCCAATGAAAAGAGATTTTCTACTTGGAGAAAGATGTTAAAACTATGCTGCCTTTGCTCTTGTCCCTGAGATTCATTTTCCTTTTTGGAATAGTTCTAACAGTAAAGCTGCTGCCACCATTGGGTCTCAGGAAAATCATTACAAAATACAATAGAATAAACTAATGCTCATATAAGAGATATATACAGTAGCAACAGTAGCAGAAGGAGCGCTTTGTTACAGTTAGCATCTCTTAATCTGAATAGACAAGTATCCGGAATAGGGAAATCTATAGAGAAAGAAAGTAGATTAGTGGTTGTCTTAGGGCTAGGAAGTTAGGAGAAACATGAGAATTACTAATGGGTATGGAGCTTCCATTTAGAGTGATGAGAATGTTCTAAAATTAGATAGTGGTGATGGTTGCACAGCTCTGTGAATATACCCCAAACCACTGACTTAGCATTTCAAGTATATTAATTCTATGGTAGGTGAATGATATCTCAAAACAGTTGCTAGTTATATAAAGAAAAAGCAATTGTATTTTGAGGAATTATCAAAAATGTTTGAAAAGATTTACAGCCAAAATTTGGAAATAATCAAAATGTCCAAAAATATTGGAAAGGTCAAAATATCATGGTAATCCACATGATAAATAATGTACCCCTACTGAAAATAGTATTTACAGATTGTTAATCACAACACAGCAAAGTGTCCATGTAAAAATAGTTAGTTAGAAAAAGATTAGGACAAAATTTTATCAATAGCAAGATTATTTGTATTTTAAAAACACAGCATGAATATTAATATTCCAAAATGTTAATAATTGCTGTTGATGTAGTAATAGTACTGGTAATTTTTTACTTCAACTTTGTTTCATGTTTCCTAATTTTCCAAATTTCCCATTATGTACAATTCTAATAAAGAATTTTTAATAAATAAAAAGTTATTTATTTAAAAATTGAGATCTGCCATCAATAAATGATTGCTGAACTAATGACTATTACTCCACAAGCTTATTTTAATAATGTTTAATGATGATTGAGCTGACAGATATCTACTGTTTTATTTAATCATCATTATTTTGAGTTAATAGGGATTCACATGAATATTGCAAATAGTATACAAATATACTCGCTGTAATCCTTTATTGTATCTATAAATTCAAATCTGAGCCAAGCTCAAAAATATCACTTGCTTTATCACTAAAATAGTATTAATGGAAAACATTAAATGGAAACAACCGTAATGCTATCATCACATTTTAAGTAAGGGTATTAATAAGAGTCACCAATAAATCTTAGCTCTTTTTCCTTCTAACCAGAATAATGTCTCATAAGTAACAAAATAAAAATTTTGAATCCTTTTATCCAGGATTTAGAAAATAGCTTTTCATCTATAGTTAGAACCTTGAATTACTGTGGAATCATCAGTTCTTTTTAGTATCTTAATATTTAATTTGTAAGGAAAGCAGCAACATAAATAGAATCTGTCCTGTGAACATTTGTTTTGCCCCTGAAGAAAAGGATAGATTCACAATAGTCTACTTTCTGTACTCAAACTATGCAAACCTAATTATGATTCTGTTCATATAGGTTTTAATGACTGTTGACTAAGAAAATAGATGGTTTTAAAAAATAGCCTACAGGTTGTTACTGTTGAAGCTGTTAATAGTGGGAGTTGAATAGTCAAAAAGCTGGAAGAGACCCAGAGAAATCATGATTCAGAAGAGGTGGTTTGTTTGTTTTAACTCTTTAAAATACTCCAGAGCCAGAGATGTATACCCAGTAAGTAATCTATTCTAGTATTTAATATACTGACAATCAAGTTCCATTTCTAGTTCCATCTGAGTTTTTTCTACTTAATTTACATCTAACTCCTCTCCTTCCGTCTTCAGTAAAATTAAATAATAAATAAATAAAACATAAAATTCTAGACTAATGAAATCAGGATTTTTTTTCCCCCAACATAGTCCTAAATGAACACACTGACAGAATGCTTTACCCATAGCAAACAAAGGGAGATAATGTCCCTTTTTTAATGTCCCTCTTAATTCAGATTAAGATAATCCTTGGAAGATTTACATAGTTGCTCTGTGCACCATGGTGGGTGAGCATAAAGAACTGTCAACTATTGCCAAGTATTTTGGGGCTCCCTTCCTGGACACAAAATTCTAGACAGAAACACTGGATGCAATAGAACTCATTCTAAGCGTAGTTAACATCAGTCAACACACAGCCTGCATTGGTGTCAAGAAGAAAGTAACTGCGCTCATAATTCTGTTGGTGTTACACACCTCTGTATCCCCCAGGCAATCCTAGACAGCTTTAAGCAATTTTTTGGAAGAGGTTTTCTTATAAAGCTTTGGTGCCAGACAGCTGTCAGTAAAAGATTTAGTGTAAGTTAATATTACATGAAGACTTCTCCAGACACTTGGTCAAAAACTGTAAAGGTCGATTTGAGAGAGTTGCTGGGTTTTGATGGAGAATTTTTCCGGAATTCTGGTCAAAAGCAAATTTGGCAAGTTCATGATATTAAAAGCCAGGTACTAATGAATGAGATGACCAGGATAACAAATAGTACCCTAATGAAAAAGACATTGGGTCTGCTGCTTTCAAGGACAGTGTCACTAAACTAGAGGTGCATTTCAAAATCATTGAAAATACATGTCAGATTTTTCTACCTTGGCACTATTAGCATTTGGGCCTGAATAATTCTTTATTGTGGTAATCTGTCTTGTGCATTGTTTAGCAGCATCCCTGGCCTTACCCAGTAGAGGCCAGTAGCACCCTTTCAGTCGTGACAATGAAAAATGTTTCCAGATATTGCCAGATGTAATCTGGGGCGCATAATCATCCCCAGTTGAGAACCACTGCCATAGAACTACTAAGTTAGATACTTAGTACTAGGACCACCAACTATCCCCTGTCCCCAGCCTGACTTTCTGAACCCCATGCACTGAATGGTCCAATATCTCTGAGCCTTTGCCTTATATAACACATTTGTTGTTGTTGTTGAATACTCATTCATTCTTGGATACTTCTGGAATCTTTCCTCACTTTCATCTTACCCTAGCATGGTAGTGTAAAGAAAACTACGGTTTGGGAAATATATATATATATATATATATACACACACACACACACACACACACACACACACACGCATATATATGTGTGTGTATATGTATATATGTATGTATAAGTTCAAACCCCAGCTTTGTCCCACTCCACCTGTAAAGCAGTTGACAGTTTACTTAGGCTTTATTATTTTTCTCTACCTGGAGCACTTCTTCAGGTATCCAAGGCTTACTATTAATTAGAGTTAAAAACGGATTCAAGACCATGATCCTGGTTCTTTACATTAATTCATCCTCACTCGGTTTAAACCAGAATACAGAAGCTGTCCATATAGGAGCATCATTAATAATTCAAACTGACAATCAAAATTCACCTCTTAGACACCACTGTATAGGGATAATATCAATAAAAATCTATAATATTGTGATAAGCAGCCTCTAATGTGGCCACCAATGTTCCACACCAGCTGGTTTTGATTCCCTCCTCTACTCCCTTCCTTTGAGTGTGGCCTAGACCTACTAACTAGCTTCTAATAAATAGAATATACTAAAATGATGAGATATCACTTCTGAGACTGGGTTATAAAAGGTCTGGCTTCCAGTTGCTGTGCGCCCTTTCTCACTCTTTTTTCATTAGCTCTAAGGAAAGATTGCAGTCATATTTTGAAATGCCCTGTGGAGAGGACCTTAAGACAAGAAACTAAAATAGTCAGTGAGGAGCTGTGACTCTCAGTCAAACACACACAAGAAAATAATTCCTGCCATCAGCCACATGGATAATTTGGAAGCAGATCCTCCCTAGTTGAGCCTTATGATGAGACCACATATCTGGCCAACACCTTGAAGGCAGCCTCATGAGAGACCTAAGGGAACTCATAGATGCTATAAGATAATATTAATTGCTGTAAGTGGCTAAGTTTTGGTCATTTGTTATACAGCAATAGTTAAATAATATAAACGCAGTGAGATAAATGATTTTCTCTTTCTTCTCATTCTCCTTTTGACAATGATGATTATCATCATCATTACTCTCTCTCAGATGAGGCTGTACCATTAATCTTCTGCCCCTAAGTTTAGCAGGGGCAGTTCTACAATTGTTGACCATATTATCCTCATTCCCTCAAACCCTGGGCGCTGACATTGCCTATCAATTATCTTTCCCAATCACAAGTACAATAGAATTAAAATTCTCACTATGAAATTATCCAGGATCTGATGTTGATTACTCCACTATTGGTTATTCAATTCACGGCTTTTGTAAATTGCAAGGGCAAAAATCCAAATGCAAATCTTTAATGCAGAATTTGAGGACCCCAAAGTAACCAACTGTCCTCTGCATGCATATCTCATCCCAAAATCCAGTTTCTTCATTGTTAAAAATACTATCTTCTTCAACAGATTACTGTGATGATTTAAACTGCATAAATACATAAAATTTTCCAAATATTATTCCTGTAATGTAGTAAGTGCTTAATAAATATTAAGGGTTTTTGTGATGCTATTTTAATTTCTTCCTCTTCCAAACCTCCTGTTCCTAACCCACTCGTGGGTGATCAGTTCCATTTCTAGGCTTTCTACTTTAGCCAAGTCCCTGTTCTAAAAGTAATAAGAAATTTATAGAAATAATTAGTTCTTTTTTCCTTTCAAATCCCCCAAAGGATTCTTACTACTTATGGCCTCTGGCTAAGAATGAAACCAAATGATAAAAAAAGATCGATCCATTCCGTATGACCAGTCCAAAAATCAATTAGATGACTTTTCTATTCCTCTTTTAACTAGAAAATTGATAAAAAATTAATGGCCAACAATCTCAGAAGCTGCATCATAGCTTTATATATTTTTTTCCAAAAGAAAGAGTATCAGAAAGAAAAATAAATTAGTATACCCTTGGTTTTCTTAAAATAGGGGAAATACACTTTTTCAAGGTTAAAGTTACACTTTACAATATTAATGGTATCAATGTACCTAAGCTAAAGGAGACCTCCACAATATCATTTGCGTATCCAGTTTCCACAAATAAATAGATACCAATCTATTGTCTAATAGAGTATGAAATAATTTGAAAAACATCCAAAAGATTCACCTAGCCATAAAAATATTTTCTTCGTATGTCTTTAATGGTGCCTTAGTTGGATTTACAGTGTTGGGTTAAGATACTGTGCTTCATTCAAACATACTAGTAAGATAACTTGTCAATCTCTTAGCAGCTCTTAATAATTTACTATGATAAGTGTAACCAGGCCTTTTGAGAATAGGGTTCTAGGTAACTCAACTTTGATAATGAGAGGAGTAGAGAAAGACATGAGTATCAGATATAAATGTATAAGAGATTCCTGAGCTGAAAATCCTGAGCAGCTAGAAAGAAATATAGCAGAATAGAGTGACTCAGGAGAGGGAAAAAGAAAGGTGCCCAAACAGAGTGGATGTACTTCATGGGAATAAGTACAAAGCTGGTGTTGGGACCTTTCATTTTCTTGAGGAGTGCTAACTGCCTGGGAAAGAAATTTCAAGAGACTTCATGGTTCTTTCAATAGCAGAGAATAATATATCCCAAATAAGTTGACCGAAGTTTTCATGATAGTAGGTCATCGCTGTGCATCTTCTGGAGCTTTTGGTTTCAGGTAACCTATTGAGGGATCCAGATGACTATCAGAAGCTTGCTTTGTTTTGCTTTGTATTTTATGTTCTGAGTTCAGACATTATCCAAAAAGGATACGTGAAATATTTCCCATAATTTGTTTGACCTATAATGACTTATTCTATGCGTGGTTATATTCCTTTCCTCATGATGTTGGAGAGTTTTTGTTTTCTTGTGGCAGTTAATACTTTACATCCCGAAAGATTTACTGGACTTGACCATCTACAAATACATACAAACTGTTCTCATGAGTTGAAAATATAGTCTTGAAACAAATCTGAAATGACAACACAAAGTAGTATCTGTTCACTGTCACAAGAACAGAAAGAAATTGAACCAGCCCTAAAAATTCACTTTGTAGCCAAGGAAATGGTTTCCATAAAATTGAAAAAATGTCTCAAAGCAACCGTATTGTATTTCTTAAGCTATTGCTGTTACTGACATAAAAAGAATTCTTTCTATAATTCTTCTTCGGCCTTGGTTGGTGACAGAGTGGTTATTAGAAAAAAATTGTAAACAGCTCTTTTCTAAGCCTCCAGCCATAATAAAAAAGAGACTCTCACTTGAGTGTCACCTGCTTCAATTATTAGATGGGTTTAAAGCAATATGATTCAGTACATAAATCAAAATAAAGCATGATCTTTTACCAGTACAAATTTGCAGAAGTGCCATGTAGTTTCATCAAGTAATGCCAACAATGGTCTAAATAAAATTGTGTTTAAGTGGTTACAAAGGCAAGATGGCATAGTGTAAGGAATTAAAAGTAGGACACTCCATTACCATGCAGCCCTTGATCTCTCCGGGTTCCTTATCTGTAACATGAGGAAATGCCACTAGATTGTGTCAAATGTTCCTTCTAACATTCAAAGATATATGCAAATGTTGTGGAACTATTGAGGAGAAAATCTTTCATGTAAATAGGTGATATTCAACCGTGTAAATATGGCAACAGAATTTTGTCACATATTCTCCTTCAGGGTTGTGGCAGTTTTTTTTCAATAGACTATTTTTTACAGCAGTTTTAGATTCACAGCAAATTTGAGCAGGAGTCCCCATATACCCTTTCCTTTCCTACACTCACAGCCTCCTCCACTATCAAATGGTACCACCAGATACCATCTGTACCACCAGAGTGGTACATTTGTTACAAGTAATGAACCTACACTGACATGTCCATAGTTTATATTAGGATCTATAGTTTACATTAGGGTTGAGTCTTAGTGTTTTAGTCTATGGATTTGAACAGATGTATAATGTTAAATGTTCCTTTAGTTTTTGTATTGTCTTAATAGCCAGATCACTGTGTGATGCTGTAAAAAGGCATTAGAATATTCCCCATAGTGAGTGTAAAGCAATGACATCCAAATAATGGTACTTTGATGCTCTCTTTAAAAAAGAAAAAAAATTCCCATAGATTATCCATTCATGCATTACCTCAGAAACTATTCCTAGTTTATCTTTGTCCCCCATAGCAACTTAGCTGTGATGTACTACTCCTAGCAGATAGTAATCAACATTTGTTAACACTGAGTTGGATAACTCCAATTTGAACAAAAGAGATAAAAGATGAAAAAAGAATATAAGCTGGGAAAGTTCAGTCAATCATCATTCTCTGAGTAGAATTTCCTCTAGTTAAGTAATATCCTATTATGTGATTATTGTGAAAAAGTCATAAATACCCCCAAGGTGTGGGTGGCGGAACTGAATAGAGCATTACTTACTGGAGATCATATTACTAACTGGAGCAGTG